>NC_073691.1:141318460-142753460 GCF_029784155.1 Uranotaenia lowii
TTGTCTTTCTGTCTTTCTGTCTTTCTGTCTTTCTGTCTTTCTGTCTTTCTGTCTTTCTGTCTTTCTGTCTTTCTGTCTTTCTGTCTTTCTGTCTTTCTGTCTTTCTGTCTTTCTGTCTTTCTGTCTTTCTGTCTTTCTGTCTTTCTGTCTTTCTGTCTTTCTGTCTTTCTGTCTTTCTGTCTTTCTGTCTTTCTGTCTTTCTGTCTTTCTGTCTTTCTGTCTTTCTGTCTTTCTGTCTTTCTGTCTTTCTGTCTTTCTGTCTTTCTGTCTTTCTGTCTTTCTGTCTTTCTGTCTTTCTGTCTTTCTGTCTTTCTGTCTTTCTGTCTTTCTGTCTTTCTGTCTTTCTGTCTTTCTGTCTTTCTGTCTTTCTGTCTTTCTGTCTTTCTGTCTTTCTGTCTTTCTGTCTTTCTGTCTTTCTGTCTTTCTGTCTTTCTGTCTTTCTGTCTTTCTGTCTTTCTGTCTTTCTGTCTTTCTGTCTTTCTGTCTTTCTGTCTTTCTGTCTTTCTGTCTTTCTGTCTTTCTGTCTTTCTGTCTTTCTGTCTTTCTGTCTTTCTGTCTTTCTGTCTTTCTGTCTTTCTGTCTTTCTGTCTTTCTGTCTTTCTGTCTTTCTGTCTTTCTGTCTTTCTGTCTTTCTGTCTTTCTGTCTTTCTGTCTTTCTGTCTTTCTGTCTTTCTGTCTTTCTGTCTTTCTGTCTTTCTGTCTTTCTGTCTTTCTGTCTTTCTGTCTTTCTGTCTTTCTGTCTTTCTGTCTTTCTGTCTTTCTGTCTTTCTGTCTTTCTGTCTTTCTGTCTTTCTGTCTTTCTGTCTTTCTGTCTTTCTGTCTTTCTGTCTTTCTGTCTTTCTGTCTTTCTGTCTTTCTGTCTTTCTGTCTTTCTGTCTTTCTGTCTTTCTGTCTTTCTGTCTTTCTGTCTTTCTGTCTTTCTGTCTTTCTGTCTTTCTGTCTTTCTGTCTTTCTGTCTTTCTGTCTTTCTGTCTTTCTGTCTTTCTGTCTTTCTGTCTTTCTGTCTTTCTGTCTTTCTGTCTTTCTGTCTTTCTGTCTTTCTGTCTTTCTGTCTTTCTGTCTTTCTGTCTTTCTGTCTTTCTGTCTTTCTGTCTTTCTGTCTTTCTGTCTTTCTGTCTTTCTGTCTTTCTGTCTTTCTGTCTTTCTGTCTTTCTGTCTTTCTGTCTTTCTGTCTTTCTGTCTTTCTGTCTTTCTGTCTTTCTGTCTTTCTGTCTTTCTGTCTTTCTGTCTTTCTGTCTTTCTGTCTTTCTGTCTTTCCGTCTTCCTGTCTTTCCGTCTTCCTGTCTTTCTGTCTTTCTGTCTTTCTGTCTTTCTGTCTTTCTGTCTTTCTGTCTTTCTGTCTTTCTGTCTTTCTGTCTTTCTGTCTTTCTGTCTTTCTGTCTTTCTGTCTTTCTGTCTTTCTGTCTTTCTGTCTTTCTGTCTTTCTGTCTTTCTGTCTTTCTGTCTTTCTGTCTTTCTGTCTTTCTGTCTTTCTGTCTTTCTGTCTTTCTGTCTTTCTGTCTTTCTGTCTTTCTGTCTTTCTGTCTTTCTGTCTTTCTGTCTTTCTGTCTTTCTGTCTTTCTGTCTTTCTGTCTTTCTGTCTTTCTGTCTTTCTGTCTTTCTGTCTTTCTGTCTTTCTGTCTTTCTGTCTTTCTGTCTTTCTGTCTTTCTGTCTTTCTGTCTTTCTGTCTTTCTGTCTTTCTGTCTTTCTGTCTTTCTGTCTTTCTGTCTTTCTGTCTTTCTGTCTTTCTGTCTTTCTGTCTTTCTGTCTTTCTGTCTTTCTGTCTTTCTGTCTTTCTGTCTTTCTGTCTTTCTGTCTTTCTGTCTTTCTGTCTTTCTGTCTTTCTGTCTTTCTGTCTTTCTGTCTTTCTGTCTTTCTGTCTTTCTGTCTTTCTGTCTTTCTGTCTTTCTGTCTTTCTGTCTTTCTGTCTTTCTGTCTTTCTGTCTTTCTGTCTTTCTGTCTTTCTGTCTTTCTGTCTTTCTGTCTTTCTGTCTTTCTGTCTTTCTGTCTTTCTGTCTTTCTGTCTTTCTGTCTTTCTGTCTTTCTGTCTTTCTGTCTTTCTGTCTTTCTGTCTTTCTGTCTTTCTGTCTTTCTGTCTTTCTGTCTTTCTGTCTTTCTGTCTTTCTGTCTTTCTGTCTTTCTGTCTTTCTGTCTTTCTGTCTTTCTGTCTTTCTGTCTTTCTGTCTTTCTGTCTTTCTGTCTTTCTGTCTTTCTGTCTTTCTGTCTTTCTGTCTTTCTGTCTTTCTGTCTTTCTGTCTTTCTGTCTTTCTGTCTTTCTGTCTTTCTGTCTTTCTGTCTTTCTGTCTTTCTGTCTTTCTGTCTTTCTGTCTTTCTGTCTTTCTGTCTTTCTGTCTTTCTGTCTTTCTGTCTTTCTGTCTTTCTGTCTTTCTGTCTTTCTGTCTTTCTGTCTTTCTGTCTTTCTGTCTTTCTGTCTTTCTGTCTTTCTGTCTTTCTGTCTTTCTGTCTTTCTGTCTTTCTGTCTTTCTGTCTTTCTGTCTTTCTGTCTTTCTGTCTTTCTGTCTTTCTGTCTTTCTGTCTTTCTGTCTTTCTGTCTTTCTGTCTTTCTGTCTTTCTGTCTTTCTGTCTTTCTGTCTTTCTGTCTTTCTGTCTTTCTGTCTTTCTGTCTTTCTGTCTTTCTGTCTTTCTGTCTTTCTGTCTTTCTATCTTTCTGTCTTTCTGTCTTTCTGTCTTTCTGTCTTTCTGTCTTTCTGTCTTTCTGTCTTTCTGTCTTTCTGTCTTTCTGTCTTTCTGTCTTTCTGACACACTGTCATTCCTTTTGAAAGCTATTCTGTTTATTTTCATCGTTTTAGTTTGGTTTTTTGTTCGTTTAAACTTTTTTATTGCGACTTAACAGCAATTCAGTTGTTCGGCTGAGTGTTGTTTTAAATTGAATTGTTCATGGCATTACAACCCAAGTAACATCGATAGCTTTGTAAGATTTCTCAAGCCCCGTATGAAACCAAAACTTGATCTTGGCCTGCTATAAAACCTGCAATGTTACTTGGGAAGAGTCTATTTTCTCTTGCCAGTAAATTCATCATTCGAGTAAAAGTGCCACCAGGTTAAGCGATGGATCATCGTTAGTCTCATCGCGAACATCCATTATCTCCACTAAACGGTGGTGTTGGGTTCAGGACCACCTTTCTAGCATTTACCAGCTCATTCATTTGCTTGCAGCTTGAGGATTAACTAATCGGGCGAGATTAATTCCCCCACAAGCCAATTTAATATCAATTAGTACCTCATCAAGCTTTCCACGATTTGACGTTGCCTTCCTGTTGCGACTGATGATAAATTTGCTTTCTTCATAATTCATGTGAACGGAAGGAATCTCTCTGGCACGTTTGCCTATTTTTATCCGGTGGTTAGGGCACTAATTCACGATACACGGGCTACCAAGCTTAACTTACATGTTCTTAAATATTCCATATTTAGTGAATATTAATTTTTCTTATTTTCATCCAAACGAAACTTTTCTTTATTTTAAAAATAATATTTGCTGACAATAATTAGTTGATATTGTTGCAATTATTGAACTTTAGTACATATAGTGAATAATTGTATAAATCCTCAAAAAATAATATTGAGAAACGGATAAATAAGTCAATTCAAGCAGATGTACCTTTAAAAGTTGTGTTCAGGAAGTTCGCGTTTTGAATTTGTGAATAAAAAATTGAAAATTTAAAATGAATTTTGGACTTTTGTTTTTAAGACTTTTCTCACCTGAGTTATCAAAAAAAAAGGTCCGGTAGTAATTTCCCAATTTGTAGCTGACGCAAGTAAACATCGTCGAATGTTTTGAGCAAACTGATCAACATTTACACAGTTGTCGCTTCCAAGTACTCAATTTCACCGATTGACAATTTTTGTATCGTTTAAATCATCTTTACTATGATAAACAAACAAAAGGCTATGCCTGAGTAAAATGGATCCGCTGTGGGCTCTGGTTGCGCGCGCATTGCGTTGCGTTGGTTTAGCTATCCGGAGATTGCGGGTTCAAATACTTCACAGTAAAGTTAATGGTATATCCGACATTTTCCAAATAATAGTTGTTTCATGTTCTTCAACTTCTGTGATAATCTAACCTAGAAATTTCCCATTTTTTTCAAATTTGTAATATTTACGGTATCTAATCTCTTTGCAATGCGACAATAGTAAACTTCAAAACTTTCAAAATATGGTTGATGATAACTATAAAAATTGGAATATTTCCTCTGAAACAAGTGATTAAAAAATATTCCCATCAATGTTACCCCAAAGTGCATAAAAAGATTGCTATGTTTGGCACCGATCAATGCCAAACAAATTTTGAATGGTCAAATCTTGAGAAGCAGTGCCATTCTGTCCTGTCATTTGCGCTCTTAATAGGGTGTAAAACAAGCAACCAAAATGTACTTCGACTCTCGTTTTTTTTTTCTCATGACATCGCTTCATTTGCACCACATAAAACTTAATATTCAACTATCATGCTTTCCATGTTTCCGATTGGCCGGCTTTCATTCGACGGCCATCCAGCACAACCGTGTACTTCATTTGTTTTAATTTTCTCCAGATATAGTGACCCGAAACCTTCCCCTTGTCTTCTTTTTACCTTCCCCAAGACTCGTATGTTGGCCGCCAAGCTTTAGCCCGAAAAGTGTACTTATCCGAAAGCCGCGGCATCATTTCCCTGCACTGGCCGGGAAGGTTCGCCTAAGACCTTTGAAGACCTCGGCGACGCGGTGAAGATGACCGTGTAAATTGTGGCCATGAAAGTTTTGCAGGGCCGAGTAAAAATCACACTAGACCCCTTCCGAAATCCCTCCACCTGAAACTATCACTTTTAAGATAGTGAAAATTGCTTTGCCGCAGCGGGCGCGCAGTTTAGGCTAATTGTCCATTCGGTGTAATCACTTTCCCAACAATCGTGGCCAGATGGACTAGAAGTGGTTTTGCTGGAGAGCAGACGGAACCGAACAAAATGTCAGCTGACATTGCATTTTGTACGCTACTGCTTCAGCCTTAACCCCCTGGTTTGGTTTGGACCAGGTGGAACAAATCGAAGCCGCGGAAAACAAAGCAGTATGACAAAATTTTCAATGACACGTGAACTCTGGTAATGAAAACTCAACCAAGAATACAATGTTGTGGAAAAACGATCGAGTTATGCTCGCAAATACTAGCTTTTATCTTTTTCGCGATTTTAAATTTATTTTCGTCTGGAAAATTGGCCACCGATTACAGCTGCTTAAAATATACATCTATTTTTAATTTCTCCTTAAGAATATCGAGCAAAGTATATCTTGTAAAAGTTGCATAAATTTCAGATTTTGGCTAGTTTTCTACAAACATGAACATAATTGTTTTTTTTTTTTTTTTGCTGGAACTCATATCTCTCATAAATAACCTGAATAAACAAGAGTCCAACTACGCTTGCCAGGATAATCGATGTAGGACGCCTGGTTTAGTACCGACTTAAATAAAATTAAAGACTCTGCATAAGTAATCTGGAGAATTTGTACAAAAACGAATAGAAAATGTTTAAAAATCTGTAAACAACCAGTAAAATAGATTTCATCTCTTTTATATCTGTTTTTCTGACTCCGACACCCTCAGAATTTAAGACTTTCTGTAGCTTCAATTTTTTTGTAAACTTTCATTTTCTGACTTTTTGGCTTTCTGACTTCATGATTTTTTGGACTATTTGACTTTACGGATTCCAAACTTTCTTACCCTCTGATTTTCCGACTTCGTGATTTTCTGACTTTCTGTCTTCCTTTCACTTTCAGATTTCATGATTCTTTCTGACGCACAGTGGTTCAAAATCGAACAAAGTTGGAAAAAATTAAAAAAATGCTTTTTAATTAAAGATTATAGGAGGAAAGTTGAAAAAAATATGAAATTTATTTTTTATCTCAAAGTTTGTTTCATTTTTCAATGATTTCAGAAAAAATGTAGGGGAATTGAGGGTGAAAACAGCCATAACTCCATATTTTAAATCGTGCGGTGGTTCAAACAGGCTTCATTGGATTCCTCGGATAAAATTGCATAACATAAGCCTCGTTTGGTTCAAAATTTTCAAGTCCGAACATGGTTTTTCTAAACTTTTTGAAAAATGAAAGGGAATGGAGGGTAAAACAGCCATAACTCCTGTTTCCGATGCGTGTGGTGTGTCAAAAACGCTTCGTTGGATTCTTTGGGAAAAATCACATTGGATACAACCCATTTGGTTCAAAAGTTTCAAGTCTGATCATGCTTTTTCTGAGCTATTTGATAAATGTTGGGCAATTGAGGGTAAAACAGCCATAACTCCTGTTCCCAATCCGTGCGGTGGCTCAAATAGGCTTCGTTTGCTTTCTCGGAATAAATCACATAGAATACAACCGATTTGGTTTAAAATTTTCAAGTCCGCACATGCTTTTATCTGAAATCATTGAAAAATGTAGGGGAATTGAGGGTAAAAACAGCCATAACTCCATTTTCCGAAGCGTGCGGTGGCTCAAACAGCCTTTATTTGATTTTTCGGAAAAAATCACACAAGATACGTTCCAAGAAGTTCAAAATTTTCAATTCTGAACATGCATTTTCTTAACAATTTGAAAAATTAATTCCCCTTAATTTAAAACAGCCATAACATCATTTTCCGAAGGGTGCGTGGCCTCAAACAGCCTTCATTCGGTTGCTCGGAAAAAACCACACAAGATAAAACTCATTTGATTCAAAATTTACAAGTCCGAAAAAGCTTTTTTTCAAAAATATTTGAAAAATATAGGGGAATTGAGGGTAAAAACAGCCATAACTCCATTTTCTGAAGCATGCGGTGGCCAAAACAGCCTTTATTTGATTCCTCAGAAAAAATTACACACGATAGGTCTGTTTTTTGTTCAAAATTCTCTGGTTCGAATCAGTGTTTTTCTGGAATGTTTACAAAATATAGGGGAATTAGGGGTTAAAATGGCACTATATCTCCGTTCGTAAGCTTGTGCGGCGTTTGAATCTATGTCCAATCGGTTCTCTGGAAATTTTCACAAAAGGAAAGTATAGTTCCATAGATTTGGGTCATGTAGGACGAAAGATATTGAATTTCTTCGCGGTTTGTACACTTTTTTCCCCATTGTGCAATGGGCCAGCTTAGATTCGAAATCTTCTCGGCAAGCCGCACTTACATAAATAAAATAATACTTGTTGAATATTCGCAGAGTTCTACGATTTTTAATTACAAAAAGATTAGATTGGTAAAAAAAACTTTAATAGAAATAGCTACAAATTTTCAGCGATTTTTTTAACAGATCAACGTTATTTATTTCACATCTTCGGAAGAAATTTTACATCGTTTATACATGATGCAAACCGGTCAAAATCAGCTAAATATGATTCGGTACGATGCTTGAAGAAAGTCGGGGTTTGTTGTTGTTTTGTAAAATATTAAATTTTTTAATCAACTTGAACTTCTTTGCAAACAATCATTCTTCCAAACATGGACATAATTTGCATCACATTTTTCCCTTAAAACGAAAATTTTTCAACATTTTTCTACAATTCATAACAAACATTTATCTTGTTTTAATATACAAATCTTTTTAAAAGGCTTCTGAAGATCAGTATATCACACAAATAACTTAAAAACGAGAGATTTTTTTTTTTCAATTTTGTAGCTCAAATTCACTTATGAAAATTTCGATTTTTTGTACTTATTTCCAAAATGTCTTTCTACAGTTAAAATTTGCCCTCGAAGTCCTGCTCTTTTTCTGCAGTTGGCGGGAAAATATTTTTGACATAACATGTTGATAAAATTTGCTGAAATCCTTGGAATAAGCTATTGTGCTATATAATTGGAATGTGCTATTAGTTATTGATTTTGAATTTTAAATTTAATCTGTTTGTATTTTTTGAATGATTCTTTTTGCATTAGTTGGCATATTTAGTAATTCCAACATACATATATTATTCCACTTTATTTCCATTCATACATTCATCCATAAAATCATTGCATTGCGCATTAAAATTTCAAATTTTATTTTGATTCAGTAATTACTGTAATTTATCTGGTTTTTTGTACATGGTATAACAAATTTATTGTTTTATATATATATATATATATATATATATATATATATATATATATATATATATATATATATATATATGTATATATATATATATATATATATATATATATATATATATATATATATATATATATATATATATATATATATATATATATATATATATATATGTATATATATATATATATATGTATATATATATATATATATATATATATATATATATATATATATATATATATATATATATATATATATATATATATATATATATATATATATATATATATATATATATATATATTATAAATATTTCGTCGAGATTAATACACACTGGGCTACTCTGTTCAATGCGACGGGTTGGGTTTGTATGGTTAGTTGTGAAAGTTCTTGAGAGTTTTTATTATATTTTTAATTACGTTACATTGAAATTCATGTAGTTTCCAGCAATCGAGATAGACGAATAGGCGGTTTACATTTTCAGTGAAAACTGAACGGGAATGCCTTCCACTTTAGTTGTAATTTTATCAGACTAATGGACATTTTTCTGTTTAAACTTTACTATAAAATAGTGCAGTTTATCTTTTTCAGGTCATTTTTAAGTTTATTACCCGCCGTGTGAAATCCACCAATTTTCTTTATAATAAAATAATACTGCCGAAAAATGTGTTGAAAAGTGAATCATTAAAGTAATATGTTAATCTTTAGATATTATTATTATTCTATTGAAAAATTATGAAACAATTTTTGTTCCAGGACTATTTGAAATTTGCTCATATAATCCAATTGTTTATCTTTTTTCCAACAAACTTATCGTTATTGTCTGTTTATTATCGTTAATTTCTTGTTTCCTTATATATTTGGCTCTCAATTTTGCATTCTGTGCATAAACGACATGGTAGAACATGAAAATTTACCTATAATTCCATACAGGTAGTGTCAGAGCTTGGATGGACTTTACAATCAATATTTTATTTTCAACTATTTAAGAAATACCTAACGATATTTTTATAACAGGTCTGGAAACTTTCACATCAAACAACCTATTTACTTCTTAATGCTATCCTTTTATCAGGCGAGGTGTTTGTTTGTGAACCTTCGAAAAAAAAACAGATATTTTAAAACTTAAAAATTTCAATTCAAGTAATATAAAAAATTTCCAACTACAAACCAAATCAAGCCTATTAGAAACTCTATTTAAAGGCTTTCAAACGTAGAAAACAGTTTTAAGATATTTTAACTTCGTACTTAGTTAATGATGATTATCTGCAAAAATTTCATGTTGATCGAAGCTACCCTGATATTCGAAGTTCCCCCTCTTTACGGTACATAACTTTAAGCGATAATTGTTTATTTGTTTCTGTACTAGATTTTATGTAAACAACCCATGATTCAATACAATATTTCAAGAAAAATATTCAATGTTGTATTAAAATATTTTTTAATGATATGCTATTTCGAGCCTATCTAAGTTTTCTGAATCTGGATGCAAGAGAATATTTTTCATAAAAAATTATATTAAACAAAATTAAAAATAAAATTGATTCTTAAAATTTATATTTGTTTGTTACCTAGTACTTAATAACAATGATTAAAATATCCGTGAAAACATTTTTCAAATTTTAAATGATTTCATATTTCGATTTAATATGTATTCTTATTTAATTTTTGGCATTTCGGCGAGTTGTGAAAATTCAAGGTAGAAAATTTAGAAAGAATATGAAAGTATTATAGGTGGAAAGATCAAAGCTAGAGCGCTTTGGGTAGAAGAAATTGAATAGTTGGTGAAAATGTGAGCAGGGCTTTTTGTTTTGTATTTAATATGTAAGAAAACTATCCATCACCGAGAAATATCAATAAGTGTAAAAATTATATCCATCACCAAGTTGAAAACAAAAAAAAACATTCCAAGTGGTCATGACAAAATTTTACAAAGCTTTTATTTAAGTAAATCGTGTAGATAACTTACGTTAGATTGTCTGCCAAACAAAAATTTCAATCAGAATTTGGAGGGCTACATTTGACATTGAAATTTTTCTCTTGATGACATGGTGATTGATACGTGAATGATTGAAGGTGCTTCTGTCTAATTTTTTGTTTTGAAAAAGTAAAAATTTCGGAGCTTACGTTTTCTATAAACAAGTCAACAAAATAAGTTATTATTGAAAATGTGATGCGTGAGAAAAAACTTTATTAACAGTGTGAAATAGTTTTGTAAATAATGAAAATAAGAAATGAGCAAATCACGGATTGGAACCTGGAACGGGTATTATGATTGATTTGAAATCATTGGACTTTTATTTAAATAAAAAAAATTACTTTGGAAAATTATATTTTTGAGTAAGTCGTCTTTCTGAGTCTATTTATATTACCAAACTGGTTTTAGTTGAAATCTGGAAAAGATTGATTTTTTAACTGTAACTATATTTTTTTAAATTTAACTATAACTATATTTCTGTCTATTGAAGTTGAAAATGTTGCTGGATAGTCAAAGTTTATCAGAATTCAGAACAAGAATTCAAGTTAAGACTAGTTTATGTTTCTGTAAAAATATAATTTCGATTATGTTGTGAATTTGGTTTGTTAATTTTAAAATAGGTATACATAGTCAATAGTGTCAAATGATCTCATTATCTTCCTAAGACTTTCCAAACACTTCAACATGAAAATAAGAGTCCGCTTTAAACTCTCAAAATTTCCACAACGGAAAAAGTCACTGTTCATTAGACTGAGTCGATTTGGGGTAATTTTTGAATTTCTCAAACACTGGGATCTGAAAAGCTTCGTTTTAGTTCAAAACTCATTCATGATTTTTTGCAGAATTTAAATTTGAGCTTTTAGGTTTGTTTGGGAAAAATGAATATTTTGTACTAAAAATCAACATCAATTTTGTATCTTCTGTGGAACCGAGTCTGCTTTTGGGTTTTGTGCCAATTTAAAAGTTCTCCAAAAGAAATTTTCCGCTAAACCCCTTTGTCGAGGATACTTCGTATCTAATTAGGCAAAAAAGTTATTTGCTTTTTAACAGGGGTATGTCTTTTAGCACTGATAAACATTAAATTCAATTGACATCACTGCTTGTGCCTCGCAAAGCATTGCTTGAAAAGAAGTCATCCAATACCTCGCTAGGCACCCAGCAGTGATGTCAATTGAATTTATTGTTTTTCAATGATAAAAGACATATCCCTGTTAAACAGCTAAAAACTTTATTGTCTAATAAAATTCGAAGTCTCGGTCTTCGACAAAGTTATTCAGCGGAAAATTTTCTTTGGATTTTTTTTTTAATTGGCACAAAACCCATAAGCAGGCTCGGTTCCACAGAAGAATAAAAAATGATGTTGATTTTTCAGTACAAAATATCATTTTTTTTCCCATATAAACCTAAAAGTTCAAATTTACTCATGTTAACGTTACGTAAAAATCCTGCAAAAAATCATGGATGAGTTTTGAACCAAAACAAAGCATTTAAGACCCCAGGGTTTGAGAAATTCAAAAACGACCCCAAATCGACTCAGTCTAATGTTCATACCCCAATGAATGCTATGAAGTTAGCAAAAGACAAATGGAAAACATTGCAGAGTAGGTAGGCGATTTTTTTTGTTTCGATTATAGTCGTTTTACCATCTTTATGGCATTCGCGACTTTATCAACGTTGCAGTTGGCGGATCGTAATTGATAAACTTTTCCGGTACAACTGTGTTCGATGTTTACTCTTGGGCTCGAACTCGCGAACATCAGTTAAAAGTTGTCGACGATGGAACGCGAAAGGCGAGAGAAAATTCTGCACACTCACGTAGAGAAACCGACGTGGTCAGGGGTAAAGATCGCGAAATTCCTGAAATATTCAAAATTGACTGTAAATTCGGTGCGGCAACGTCACCGGGAGACCCTTACGGTGGATCGAGCAAAACAAACCAGGCGTTAAAGTGGAACATATGACCGAAAGCTGCGAGCTAAGGTAATTCGATCAGTTCGCAATAATCCTAGAATCTCCTTGCATGATTTGGCGAAAAAGTTCAAGACGAACCACAGTAGGAAGCTCGACGAATTTGTTTGCGAGAAGGCTTGCGGTCGTTTCATGCAAGTAAAGACTCCAACAGGACGCTGAAACAAAACCTGGTTGCCAAAACCAGGGCAAGGAAGTTGTACGAGAAAGTGTTGACCAAGTACAACGGATGCATTTTGATGGACGACGAAACTTACGTCAAAATGGATTTTGAACAAATATCCGGTAACAAATTTTACCTTGCGAAGCGTAAAGGGAATGTTGCGGGTGGATTCAAGTTTGTTTTCGCAGATAAATTTGCTTGTAAGTTGATGATTTGGCAAGGGATCTGTAGTTGTGGGAAGAAGACTAAGTTTGTCATCACTGGGGACACAATGAATGGAAATGTTTACAAAGAAGAATGTCTCCAGAAGAGGGTTTTGCCATTCATTTGGTCCCACAAAGGTCCAGTGAAGTTCTAGCCGGATCTGGCAAGCTGCCACTAAATACATACGGGATGTCGTTAAGTGGTATAAGGAGAACAAGATCGATTTTGTTAAAAAAAAATGTATCTATCCACCAAACTGTCCGGATTTTCGTCCCATCGAGAAATATTGGGCAATAGTTAAGGATAAAATGAAGAAATGTGGCAGAACTATGAAAAAAAACCCGCTCAAATGGAAAAGTGTTGGAAAAAGATGGCGAATGAGGTTACCAGCAGTAAATACTGTGCAGAAAATGATTGGTGGTATCACAAAAAAAGTTAGAAAATTCATCCGAAAAGCTGACGAATGATTTTTATGTATTTTTTTCCTTAAAGTGCAATAAAAACCTTACAAAATGACCTTTTTACTTTCGTTGTACATTATTTCTTTGGGGAGAAATGATCTATTTTATCATAAAGATGGTTAAAAGACTATAATCGAAACAATTTTTTCAGATTACTTCTAATGGGTTCATGCTCTGAGACATTTCAATCATCCCCGAAGATCTTTCTCTGTCTCGACCAAAACATGTGAAATTCATGTCGAAAACAATTTACGAACCAAACCCCGGGTCAAAGACACTAGCTAGTTCAGCCCAAGCGCAATCTCCTTTCAAATGATGTGGCCATGTTTTTATTAATCACTTTACTGACTGACTGGCTCGTGTCCACGACCTTGACGGGTTAACCTGTTCCCACCGAAAACAGCGGACGCGAATTCTTTGCACAACCTCGGCTGTGATCGAGTTTTTTCACGAAACGAACGAACGAAAGACATAAACAGCCCGTTTGGAGATCACTTGACTTGACAGCCCCGGCTGCAGCAGATTTTAACCCGGGCAGGCATGGAGTGGAGTGGTCCTTCTTCACCCTCTTAGATGGCACCCGGCGAGTTCGGCCACCACTCCAGAGGGCATCGCTCCTCCTCGCTGCAGCAGAAATCAGCACAGGTCCAGTAATTCGCGCCGTTTCGCTTTTGGCTTTTGATGCTATCGCTCGAGGGCGTCATCCGATGGACAGAACACGCGAATTCGAGCGGACCTTGCTCAAGATCCCAGAAGGAAATTAAGAGGCTGCTCATTCCGGCACGTCCAGGAGAGATGCAACGAATGGTCCCGGGGCAAACATAATTTCATTTGCACATCATCTGTGTTTCGCGGCTCCGCCGTCAACGCGAACTTTCGCGTGTTGATGATTCTTATTTATTTCAAGTGCACTTGCTCAGGTTTGCGTTATATTTTCTGGACGTTTCTGTTGTTTTCATTTTGATAAAGTGGACGTGGACATTCCACCAGAACGAACATGGTGATGTAACCGATCGAGCTAAGCATATTTGGATTAGCGGCTTGCTCAGGCTCAAAGATTTTGAGTTCATTGTACGGGAGGATAAATATTAGACGTCATTTGGTGTGCATCTTGGATCAAGCTCCCTCTATTCTTTGAGATAAAATATGTCCTAGCTTCTTATTTATGAATCGTATCTACAGAACAACAACAACATGAAAATATCTCTTTGTGGAACTCTCTCCATAACAGAATTATTATTTAGTTCCTTCGACTTTTTTTTAAATGTTGAACATTATGTATATATGAAAAAAAAAAACAGCAAGCAACAGAACAAAAATTTTAACTATGAAACAAAGAAACAACTCCCTTGAATCCAAATTTTATTTCTATGATTTAAAACTTTTTCATCGAATAAAAAGGAAATTTTATTAAATCAATGTTAAAAAAATCGAATTAGATAATGTACTGTACTTCAATTTAAATATCAGGGTTGGTTGAAAGTTTACACATTTCTTTTTTCAAGGACTTTCAGTTTATAAAATAAATATGTAATTACAAATATTTCATCATCAGAAGCAATGTTCCGAAAATCAATCAAAATAAACACTCAGGATGCGTTTCCTGTTGGATACATTCTGATTGTATAATGGGATAGCGCCTCTCGCAACTGCTTCGCCTGGCTGGTATGCAATCTCGATCAGCGCTCCTATCAGCTATGCAAACCGAGTCACATCATTCAGAATCATCGGTTTAGCAAACATCGCATATTGGAGATGAGTGAGATACCAACTGATCCATTCTGAATGTCACTCACTCAGTATCCGCCTGGCTGATTAGAAATTGAAAAGACGGCGGAAGTGACCATCTTTCCATCACAAACGCAACTACAGTTTGATTTTATTCTTACTGTAGTAAAAAAAAGCTGTAAAATCAAATAAATTTATTAATTGGCTATGTTTAAAATCAAACAACATTTGCTAATGATCGGTTACATGTATCACTCGCTCACTGCCTGAACTATTCACTCCTGATCCTAGCCCAACATGATTCGCCGTATGCATCGCTCAATGGTGAGATTCCAATTTGATGATAGTGCTGCACTGTTTTGACAGCAAACATCGTGCGAGGTGATCTGTATTTTAGCGATGAATAGAACGATCGATGATCAGATAAGTCCGGTAGCAATCAATAACAAAACCCGATCGCTGTACGTTCAGGTGCGAAGTGCAATCACCAACATTCATTGAAAATGAATGATTTTCGGAACACTGATCAGAAGTTTATTCAAATAAATCGCTCTTCAAACATTATTACACAAAGTCCTAGTCCTGGTCCTCCAGCAGAAATCCGATGTTTTCCAAATCGCCGGCAGCATGCGATGGTACTCTTCAATAATAGCAGTGGATGATGAAAAGGCTCTGAAAGTATAAAAACTTCTGTGTTAAAAATCCAGAATATTCTTTTACATATTTGTTTCAACCTTAGAATTTTTTTTCATTTTGCGTTGGATTCCATTGTATATAAGAACTGATGTAAACAAAACAAATACCATAACATAAAGTTGACAGTCATATTTGACATGTCGCTTAGAATTCGCAAAAAAGTTTCTAAAACGCGTAGAAGTATCTTAGAAAGTGCTTGGCGGATGCAACCGGCCTTCTTAAAAGAAGTTGCATAAAAGGCGCTTAGGAGATCCGTTATCGGTATTTAAACCTTTTAAAAGGCGATGGAAGTTTCTGAGTAACTTTTACGTGACGTGAGTCACCTAAAGCTCTTTTAAAACATTTGTTCAGCCAAATGTGAACTTCGGAGTTTCATCTTTAAGTGAGAATGCGACTTTTGATTGCTTGGGATGTCACAAAAAGGCTATTTAAGGAACATTTATTATTATTATTATTATTATTATTATTATTATTATTATTATTATTATTATTATTATTATTATTATTATTATTATTATTATTATTATTATTATTATTATTATTATTTATTCATCTGACAACAGGGTCTACATGAAAACTTAAAAACTATGTAACTAAAATTATACAATTCAAGCAATTTTTAAAAAAGCAAAGTGATCTTTAAATTTCATGTAGAAGTTGGGTACTGTGCTGCCTGGTTACCCCATAGCATAATCCACAAGAGGATTTCTCACTCACGTACGATAAATTGCAGGACGACCAAAGCACAAGTTCACTTTCGCGGCTAGGACTTTCGCGTCGCTTTTTGTGAGGCACCACGATGCACGTTCGGCTGCTGACTGGCGACCGAACGAATGCGCGTATGAATACAGCGACGAGGCCGTTATGCAAGGATTGATGTTCTTCATGTGCACGAGTGAGAAGCATATAATGACGGACTGTCATTGAATTCCCTTTATAGAGTAGATTGAAGAGCAACTACTGTCATCATCAATGGAAAGAGACATTCACGATTTATCGACTGCCAAGGGGCTGTAAGGTGGCATATTCGACAAACGCTTGTGTTTATCTTGGATTCTTACTGAACGGTTTATCAGCACTCCACAGGTACGTACAGCGGAAGAGGATAGATTGTAATCGAAGCATTCATAGTATTCATTAAACGTTGCGCACATTGCCCGGATGGGTTCGTATGGTCCCGATGAAAGTTTAACCGCAGCGGTTCTCTGGATCGAAGAGTTCTCGAGATAACATTAACGTTGACTTTTTCAAGTATTGCGGGGGAGTCAATTTCGCCCAGCAAAACTTTCGTGATGAACATAGTTTTTAGTAAGTTCCGTCTCTGGTTCAAAGTTTTCATCCCTAATAAGTCGCAGCTAGATCCATATGGTGGGAGCTGCAACGGGTCTCTCCATGGCAAAAGACAAAAAGCAAAACGGGTAAATTTTCTCTGAATGGCTTCCAGACGGTTTATCCAGATTGCAGCAGCTGGGCTCCAAACAGTAACGCAGATTTCCAGCTGCGAACGCACAAGTGAACAGAACAGCACCTTCAAGCAATGAGGGTCTTTTAACTCCTTACCAATCCTCATGATGAAACCTAAGTTCCTGTTTGCTTTAACAATAGTGCTGTGATAGTGGTTTACGAAAGTCAATTTAGTGTCTAGCAGGACACCAAGATCTTTGATCGACGTGACACGTTCCAAGCCGTAGTTTTCAATAGTGTAGCTCCAGTTCAATGGCGTCTTGCTATGCGTGAACGATATAACCGAGCACTTTGAGGTACTTATTGTCAACAAGTTCCGTCGACACCACGTTTCCAATTTGTTGATCATAAGTTGCAGTTTCGACAATCTTCAACGGATTTGATTTCCAAGAAAATTTTTAAATCATCTGCATACAATAATCGGCATTTTGGGGGTAGAACGAAGCACACGTCGTTGAAGTACACTGCAAATAAAAGTGGGCCCATGTTGCTTCCTTGAGGAACACCGGAAACGTTGCAGAACGATTGGGATTCATTATAACCAATTTTGACTTTGAGCCTTCGATTCATCGAATACGACTCCATCCATTGTACAAACGCAGGCGTAGCCCCTATTCTACTTAGCTTGGCTAATAAGATGCGATGGTTCACTCGATCAAAAGCCGCCTTAAGATCAGTGTAAACAGTGTCGATCTGGATTCCCTTTTCCATGTTTCGAATGCAGTAGGAAGTGAATTCAATTAAATTTGTGATCGTTGAACGGCCTGGATAAAAACCATGTTGATCCGTAGATAAATATTGCTTAACACTCCGGAACATAAAATCGCTGATCAAAATCTCAAGAAGTTTCGAGCCAGCACAAAGAGAAGTGATTCCTCGGCAGTTTGATATTTCTCGTTTATCGCCTTTTTTCGAAAACGGGGAATATTAGGGATTGTTTCCATTTTGCAGGGAAAGTTGACAGAAATGTTGATTTGTTGAAAATCAGCGCAAGAGGGGGGGGAAGGACAGTGCAAACGCATAATGTCCTGCGGACAGTTCATAATTGCAAGATCTATTTCCTCAGAGGTTACTGTGGCATTCGTGAAAGCGCTGGAGAAATGACGGACGAACATGTTGCAAATATCAGCCGCTGAGCTAGTAGCTGGACATCCCTCTAAATACATGGAACGAGGTAAGCCGGTCTCGTAACGTTTTGATCTTACAAAGTTCCAGAAACCTTTAGGCTTTCGTTTGAGTTTATCTTCGGTTCGTTGTATGTAAGCGTTATATAAAAATCGGTTGTAACCACGATATTTTCGGCAAGCTGCAATGTAAACCGTTTTAGTAAAACTGTTTCGGTACAGTGAGTATTGCCGAAGTGCTCTCGAACGACGGGTTTTCAAAATTTGCTGGCATCTATTAGACCAAGGAGGATTTTTTCTAGGGTGTGGGGCAGGAACAAACTGACGGAAATGTTGTGTACAATCTCAATGAAAAATTCTAGCATTTGGTTGACATCGGACATCTCAAACTGTAACCTCCTACTCGGTTACAACCTGCATTTTATGCATTTCGGTGGCAGTTTTGCCCTGAAAATGATAAAATGTAGATAAATGTACATATTCACGCAGTAAAATTTTGATTTATATAACTTTTCGTTAATCTTTTATTTAGTTGGGCATTCGAGTTTATTTGTTTTGGAAAATAGGAATTTAGCAGGTATTTTCTCAGTGTAGCAGAGTAGGTAGACTCAACTGCTGTAACCTCATTTAGCCGAGACACCATCTGCGACATACGAAATCCGCGCCACATGCGGAAACACCAAGGGGATGACGTGGCCCAATCAGGATCGTCGACATCACCGATTGGTCGTACCGGGGGAGGTGATAAAAGGCCGACGCACCAATGGGCCGGCCTCTTATCCCTTGGGAACGCGAGTCCGCTAAGTGTTGTTCGACCGTTGTGCGCGCTTTGTTTTATCCGCCAACTAACCATCCACCATCCAAGAGTCGTGACAGTTGAGACCTTGGTGGTTGTATCTTAATAAGTGCAATTTGCTAAAGGCACCGCAGCCAAAAAGGTGCCTAGTGCGTCCCAAGAGGGTCGAAAAGCCGTCCGTCAACATACGGCTGAAGACACCGGCCGTCCGTCAACATACGGCCAAGGACCAACCTTGAAAACTGCGGTTTTCATCTACCATCTCCCTCTCGTAAATAGGCCTGGGTCGACGCAAGTCAAGAGCGTCTGACTGGCCCTTCTGAGGGAATCCGAGGCCGAGAAAGAAGCCCTGACAGCACTCCAGGTTATTGGTATCCCCGGCGAAACTCCAAGATCCAGACACGTGGTACCACGGCAGCGAGTTCCAGCAGGTGTCCGGCAGCATCGACGGGTCCAGAAGCAGCAAGCAGTGAGTCAGAAAGTGTATTTATAAATAAACTAGCTGATCCCATACGAACTTCGTTTCGCTTTAAATCATTGGTACGTCAAAATGAGTTTAGAAAATGAATTCGAAACATTCTTTCGACAATTTTGGGGAAAAAATTCAACAGTGTTTAAATTTGCTACTATTACTATTACTTGAAATTCAAATTAAACAGTTGATTGGCTTTTTATTAAAATTTATGTGAGAGTGTTTTCTTCTCGATCGGTTGCAAAATCTAGACATTATGGCAGAAACATGTACTATTTCTTTATGTGCACGACTCTTTTGCTTGACCTTCACACTTAAATTGGTATCAATTAACTGCCTCCAACAAAATTATTGCACAAAACACTGAACTTTCAATGAAACCCTCTTTTTCTGTCCCATGGGCCGAAATTCGATAATTGAATCCAATTTTACGTTCCTCAAAACTCCCTTGTGCCATTTTTTCTTTTCAAATTATATGTAAAATAACGTCAGGAACTTGAAAACAGTGATCAGTGAATATAGACGCCCCTTTCGCCGACCATTGACATGGAACATGCTACCTGGAGTCAATTGCTCATAGTTTATAACCCTCATCTGAACATTTTCATCTCAATCCGATGCATGACCACGACAATATCACGAAAACAGTGAGCAACTAACATGGACGGCCTTTTTTTGACCACGATTCAAAACTTGACACCTGAAATCAATTATCTTTTCTGTTAAACTCCCATGTGCCAATTTGCATTACAATTCTGTGCTCAATCAAAAGAATATCGTAAAAACAGTGAACAGATAATAACCCTTTTGGCCGACCCCTGAGTCAAGATTTGAAACCTGAAAGCAAAAGAGCGTCCCTCAAAACTCCTATGCGGAAATTTTCATCTCAATCCAATGTAGAATAACGACAAAACCGCAAAAACATTAATCAGTGAATATGGACGACCCCTTTGGCCGACCCCTGACCCTAAATTTGATAACTGTAATCGATTGTTCGTCCCTCAAAACACTCATGTGCAAATTTTCATCACAATACGAACTATAATAACGCCAATATCGCAAAAACATTAATCAGTGGATATGGACGACCCCTTTGGCAGACTCCTGACCCTTAATTTAATAACTGTAATCGATTTTTCGTCTCTCAAAACAATCATGTGCAAATTTTCATCATAATCCGGTGTATAATAACGCCAATATTGCAAAAACATTCATCAGTTGATATGGACGACCCCTTTGGCCGACCCCTGACCCTAAATTTGATAGCTGCAATCGATTTCTCGTCTTTCAAAATACTCAAGTGCACATTTTCAACACGATCCGACAAAAAATAACGTCAATATCGCGAAAACCATATTTGTGTTGTATGGACGACCCCCTTCAGAAGGGGTCATCCAAAAATCTGAAAACATTTTTCATCCTTCCTGGACCTAATGAGTATCCATGCCAAATTTCAGACCTCTAGCTCTTAAGACGGCTGAGTCTATAGAGGACAAACAAACAAACAAACAAACAAACAAACATACAGATAATTGCTTTTTATATATATAGATAAAATCAATCCTTCCTTTAGATTCTGTTAACTAAATTTTGTTAGATTCTTGAGCAATTTTAATATACCCCTTTTACTGCCCCATAAATATTTGTTATATTTTATTGCGTGCACCGAAATAGCATCTAATACGGGTTATAACTGGGTGGGAGGAAGCGAATATCGAACAGGTAAGTGAGTGATTTCCTAGCTACGACGAGCCGACCCTGAGATTGGCTGGAGTCCTGAGCTAGTCGAAGGCCTAGTTTCAATTGGCGCCCACTCGTAAAAAGAAAATGCGAACTAGCTTCACATTTTCTTCGTAGCTAGGGGAGACTCACTGATCTCCTTCCGTTACAGTGATTAACCATTTGTTTGAGAATAATTCGCTAACTTTCACTGTTAATAGTTTGTTCTGCGAATTAGTGATAATAGAAAACGGATGTGATATTTATCTCTATTCGATTTCTTAATTCGAAGTTTATTTCTTTCATTTTGATTTTATTGTTTGAAGTGATTGATTTTCGGAAAAAGTAATTAATTTGAACGCTCATTTATTTTCATTGGGTAAACTTTTTAATTCATTATATGTGCATTTATTAAAAAAATCTATTTCATTGATTAAACACTCATATCGCTCTCACAATGAGCACCACTAGCAACACACAGGCAATAACCAGGATGGAATCACTCCATCAACGATTTTATGATCTTCGCGTTGACTTCCTCAGCGACGAAGAGCTCGACTACGAGCTTAACGTTAGGGAAATCCAAATCGAAGAAGGCGCCCAAACCTCTCGAAAGAAATCCATCTTACGAGAAACCCTGAAACGAGAAAAACCAGAAAACATTCTCTGTATGATCAAATATAATTATGACCCACTAATTGATTTTCAGATTTGTTCAGAAAAACTTACCCTTTTGAAAGACAGCTTAGCAAAGAATTGCCAACCAGCACAACTCGTTCGATACCAAACAACATTGCTCCATTTGGCCGTTAGACTTTCGCGTTTACTTCCAGTCCCCGAAGAACAAATTCAAAACGACGCGAAAAGATTATTTACCGAAGTGATAGACTTATTAAACAGGTTCTTCTATAAAGATCACGACGTCACGAAACTACAACCGGGAAAAATCACGCTGACTTCACTTTTTGCTACGCCAACAACTTCACTCGAAAATATAACTTTGAACGTAAACACCGAGAAAGCTAAAGTAGAAGAAGAGGAAGAAATCGATAATGATATAACTCAGTGTTTGTCGAGATTAGGATGTGACACTAGCGCGTATTTTGAAAATCCCAAACAAGAACTTCGAGAAACCATGTTAACTCTTGAACATGAACTTTACGCTCTCAGGCAATTTAAGAGTTCGGTCGAGAATAATCCCCAAAAATTGGTTCCCAGAGTTCCTATACCCCAATCAACATCAGCAAACATGCCATATTTTGGTATCTCAAGCGAAAGCTTCCATCCACCTACCTCGGTTACGAACTCAGTATCAGTTCCCCGAGTAGTGACTACTGTGAGTTCTATTTTGCCAATTTCCACATCTTGTACTTATTTGCCTACGCGACACACTCCTCTCCCAAATAATTACCCAGCAAGTTGTAGTGCGTGTACTCGAACTTCAACTGGAGTATGGCCCTCATCAACGTATTCGAACCCGACATACCCAATACCTCATTTTAATAATCCAGGTACCTTACCAGCACATAGTCTACCGTATGGTCAAGTCTATCCCAGCAGTTCTGTTCAGAACATTTTACACCCTAATGATCCGTTTGCACCTGCTCACTCAGCTTACCAGCAAATCTCATCTTTAGCCCAGCCAACCTCGACCGTTTATCCAACCGGGTATCCATCGTTATTTCCATCCACTGCTCTGAACCCGAATAATTTTCAGGAGCAATCGCAGGCACCGAGGCCAGTTTACAGCCACAAATCTCTCCCAGTATCTAAATGGAAGATCAATAAGTACTCAGGGAACGATCAGGGTAGCAACTTGAATGAGTTCTTAGTACTAGTTCAGCAACTTTCGCTTGCAGAGAGGATCTCCGAGCAGGAATTATTCGACTCTGCTTTTCACCTCTTTACAGGCCCAGCATTAAATTGGTTCATGTCATTAAGCTCAAAAGGTCAGCTCAGAGATTGGTCACATTTAGTGAATGAATTGCGAAGAGCATTTGTCCACCCCGAACTGGATTCTCTTGTCCGTTCTAGGGTGTATCTAAGACGTCAACAGCGAAACGAAACATTTCAAGATTATTTTTTTGATATGGAAAAACTTTTTAGGTCTATGACTTTTCAAATGAGCGAACCAGAAAAATTGAACGTAATTAAACATAATATGCGAGGGGATTATAAAAAGCAAATTTTATGGCAAGTAATCGATTCAATCGAAGATTTAGTTGAAGCAGGTAGAAAAATGGATGCTTCAAATTTCTCTCTTTATAATAAAATGTTTGGTTCCGAAAAATTCACCAATGCGATTTCGGAAAGTCCACCCACATCAATCCCCAAAATTATTATTCCCAGTAACAATAATCAGAATCAACGGCAACAAAAGGACAACAATTTTGTGAATAGATCTGTAAACAACAACCCAAATCGAATTAATCCTTTTAAACCTAAAACAGAAACTTCCGGTAATCTAAAACAATCCAAGACCGTCCCTGGTTCGGAAAACCCGCGCGAAGGTTCTTCTAAGAAACCACGGTCTTTCGCCGACCTTATTTCCGCACACAAACCCCCAGATTCTGATGAATGTCTTTATTGTCGAAGCAAAAATCATTCTCTAGAAGAATGTCGTTCGAGTCGCGGTTTAATTTGTCGCGTTTGCGGATTTAAAGGATTCGACACACAAAACTGTCCCTTCTGTCGAAAAAACGGGTTGCAGACGATTTAAAACCGCAGATCGTCGACGCGCGCGTAAATTCAGCCGAAATATTAACCACCCCATTTGAATTTTGGGAACCCATTCGCGATCAAATGTATTTAAATGGAAACGTTTCAGAAATCTCGTTATCCGAACCCGAAGATAATCGTCCCTACGGTTACGTGAAACTCTATGACCTTCCGGTCAAAGGTTTACTTGATTCAGGGAGTAATTTGTCCCTGATCAATCGGAAAATCTACGAGAAATTGAATCACCCTAAACTCCAACCTTTGAGTACTCCCATTCAATTAAAGACCGCCGGTGGAACCCCTTTAACTATTTTAGGCAAAATTCATATACCGTATTCGTTCGACGGGAATATGAAAATTTTAGCCACGCTCGTTGTGGAAGATTTATCTTTAGATTGTATTTTAGGAATGGACTTTTGGAAAAAGTTCAATATTATCCCAACCGTGAATCAATGCGCTGCTATCGAATCCAACTACGCGTCGTTGAATGAAATGCCGTGTACATTATCGGAAACCGAATTAAATGAATTAGAATCGGTCAAATCTTCTTTTAAAATTGCAGTCCCGGACGAAATTACGCATACACACTTACTCGAGCATAAAATCGAGATTCAGGAAATTTGGAAGGATAAACCCGCGATCCGTCAATATCCGTACCCCCTATCGCCGAAAGTTCAGCAAAAAGTGCACGACGAAGTTAATCGGTTACTTCAAATCGGAATAATTGAGAGATGTCACTCAGATTGGTCTCTAAATATTGTCCCCGTCATCAAGCCGAGCGGTAAGGTCCGCCTATGTCTCGACGCGCGAAAATTGAACGAGCGAATAGTTCGCGACGCGTATCCGTTACCGCATCCCGGTCGAATATTAGGGCAGTTGCCGCGAGCGCAATTTCTGAGTACCATCGACCTCTCAGAAGCTTTCCTCCAAATACCGCTACATCCCGAGTCTCGACGATATACCGCGTTTTGCGTTCAGGGTCTTGGAATGTTCAGATTTACACGCCTTATCTACGGTTTAGTAAATTCCCCCATGGTTTTATCGTATCTTATGGACACCATTCTAGGACACGGCGAGTTAGAACCTCACGTGTTCGTCTACTTAGATGATATAGTCATCGTAAGTGAGACATTCGACGAGCACGTGAGGCTGCTAAAGGAAGTAGCGCGTAGATTATCAGCAGCAAATTTAGCCATCAACATTCAAAAATCCAAGTTCGGAGTGCAAGAATTGCCTTTTCTTGGTTATCTATTGTCGACTCATGGTCTGCGTCCCAACCCCGAAAAGGTTAGAGCGATCGTAGAATATGAACGACCGACCACACTTACCAAATTGCGTCGCTTTCTTGGCATGTGTAATTATTACCGTCGTTTTATTGACGATTTTAGTGGTATTACTTCATCCCTCACAGATTTGCTAAAAACAAAAAGTAAAACACTAGCGTGGAACGAAAGCGCAGAAGAAGCTTTCAGCTCAATCAAAGAGAAACTCATTTCCGCCCCAATCCTTGTCAGCCCTGACTTCTCTCGAGAATTTTGCATACAGACCGACGCTAGCGACGTCGCTGTTGCAGGGATACTCACTCAAGAGCACGACGGTACAGAACGCGTCGTGGCTTACTTTTCCCATAAGTTGACTACGCCTCAACGTAACTACCACGCGTGCGAGAAAGAGACGTTAGCTGCTCTTCTCGCAATAGAAGCATTTAGATGCTATGTCGAGGGAAGTCATTTCACCTTAATAACTGACTCGTCAGCTCTTTCACACATAATGACCACTAAGTGGAAAACTGCGTCGCGTTGTAGTCGTTGGTGTTTGACGCTACAACAATACGACGTTACTATACGCCATCGAAAGGGAAAGGAGAACGTTGTGGCCGACGCTTTGTCGAGAAGCGTCGCAGTAGTGTCTACTCGAAAGACTTCTCAGTGGTACACGGAAATGTTGCAGAAGGTTTCAGAGTCACCAGACGACTACGTGGACTTTCGCATAGAAAACGGTCAGCTTCTCAAATTTGTATCTACCCCTAACTTACCCTTCGACCACCGATTCGAGTGGAAACTTGTTCCCTCCCCGGATGATCGTGAGCAAATTATTCGTCAGAATCATGACGAAGCGATGCACTTAGGCGTAGATAAAACTACGGAACGCATCAAACAACGTTATTTCTGGCCACGATTAGCAATCGAAGCCAAAGACTATGTCAGTCGCTGCACCACGTGTAAAGAGGTTAAGGCAGCATGTGTACCGGTAGTTCCGCTGATGGGTGAGCAAAGGATCACTACGCATCCGTGGCAGATTATAGCAATCGATTTTATAGGGCCACTCCCCCGTAGTAAAAAGGGTTACCAATACATATTGGTAGTGTTGGATCTTTTTAGCAAGTGGATTATGTTAAGCCCCATGCGTAGAACTGACAGTAGCTCACTTTGTGAGATTATTCGAAACCAATGGTTCTTCCGCAATTCTACTCCCGAGGTTATCATCACAGATAATGGCTCATGCTTTTTATCGAAGGAATTTAAAACTTTACTTGATCGCTTCAAAATACGTCACTGGTTAAATGCCAAGTACCACTCGCAGGCAAACCCTGTCGAGCGAGTGAACCGCACGGTGAATGCGGCTATTAGGACTTATGTCAAAGATGACCAGAAACTCTGGGACACCAAATTAGCAGAGATAGAAACCATCATTAATACTTCCGTTCACACAGTTACCAAATTCACTCCCTTTTTCGTCACGCACGGTCACGAAATGTTCGTTACGGGGTCAGATCACAAGATAGGGCTAGACGAATCCGAAAAACCACAGGAGGTTCGTTCAAACGAGCAAAAAGAAATTTTCGATCGTATCTTCGAACTCGTTCAGAAAAACCTTAAAGCAGCACATGAAGTTCGGAAAAATCAATACAACCTTCGTCATCGCGCACACGCAAATGCGTTTCAGGTAGGACAAGCCGTCTATTATCGAAATATGAGACAATCGAATGCAGCTCAGAACTACAACGCGAAATACGGAGCAATGTATCTTCCCGCGAAAATCCTATCCAAAGTCGGATCCTCTTCGTACGAAATTGAGGACCCTCAGGGAAAGTCCTTAGGGGTGTGGCCAGCAGCTCACCTCAAGCCAGGTTGAGCTTAGAGGATTAAATTGAGTTAAAATATTTTTGTACATATCTTTGTAAATACATTTATTTTCATTTTTTATTTTATTTAAAGCTGGATTAAATTTGAAACTTTAATATTATTTCCGTTTTTTTTATTTTTTCTACAATTTATTTTTCATTATTTTCTATTATTTTATTTTAAGTTGTACATATTACTTTAATTTATTTTTCTTTGTATTTTTCTTAATAATAATATTGAATTTTGTTGCTAAATTTATTCGGTACTGCAACCTCTTTTGTAAATATTGATAGGATAGGAATAATAAATAGTTGTAGGATAGGATAGGGATAGCTTTGTAGATTTAAGGGTAACTCGAGTAATTATTAGAGAGGGAGTAAACAATCCGCCTTCCACATCACGCATATCTTGGTTATAACTGTTTTCCTCGTTTAAAATTGCCGCTAGTTCTTATTCACTTATAAATATCCCAGTTCTAGACAAATGAAGTTGACCTGACTGACGTGTTCGCTGGAGACCGGAGGCCAAGTGCCGCTGATGGTCAGTAAAGGTATCAAACATAGTTTTGACCCTCTAAATAGATATGGAGTCAGTAATGACGATGAACATATATGACCCCGAATTACTGAAGTCTTGTCTAACTGTTGTTTGTTCTAGAGCAACCAAAAAAAAAAAAAACAAACAAAAAATCGAATAAATACACCAATGAAATGTAATGAGCGTATTTGAAAAGTAAATAAAAGAGGGCAAAGATGTAGCCACATCATGAGCTTCAAACTTTAAAATCAGGATAAATGAAAAACTACGTTTCGCAATTCCGGATATCTATGGCTTTGGAAACAAACGAATTATTTTTGAGTTCTTGTGTTATCACTGATGAACAGAAAAAGGGTTCATAATAATTTATGCCCCTTTTTCTCCCGGAGAGGTGGATATTGTAACCTCCTACTCGGTTACAACCTGCATTTTATGCATTTCGGTGGCAGTTTTGCCCTGAAAATGATAAAATGTAGATAAATGTACATATTCACGCAGTAAAATTTTGATTTATATAACTTTTAGTTAATCTTTTAT
Organism: Uranotaenia lowii; assembly: GCF_029784155.1. Taxonomy (NCBI): domain Eukaryota; kingdom Metazoa; phylum Arthropoda; class Insecta; order Diptera; family Culicidae; genus Uranotaenia; species Uranotaenia lowii. The sequence continues at coordinate 141,346,179 of NC_073691.1, forward strand.
TTAGTTGGGCATTCGAGTTTATTTGTTTTGGAAAATAGGAATTTAGCAGGTATTTTCTCAGTGTAGCAGAGTAGGTAGACTCAACTGCTGTAACCTCATTTAGCCGAGACACCATCTGCGACATACGAAATCCGCGCCACATGCGGAAACACCAAGGGGATGACGTGGCCCAATCAGGATCGTCGACATCACCGATTGGTCGTACCGGGGGAGGTGATAAAAGGCCGACGCACCAATGGGCCGGCCTCTTATCCCTTGGGAACGCGAGTCCGCTAAGTGTTGTTCGACCGTTGTGCGCGCTTTGTTTTATCCGCCAACTAACCATCCACCATCCAAGAGTCGTGACAGTTGAGACCTTGGTGGTTGTATCTTAATAAGTGCAATTTGCTAAAGGCACCGCAGCCAAAAAGGTGCCTAGTGCGTCCCAAGAGGGTCGAAAAGCCGTCCGTCAACATACGGCTGAAGACACCGGCCGTCCGTCAACATACGGCCAAGGACCAACCTTGAAAACTGCGGTTTTCATCTACCATCTCCCTCTCGTAAATAGGCCTGGGTCGACGCAAGTCAAGAGCGTCTGACTGGCCCTTCTGAGGGAATCCGAGGCCGAGAAAGAAGCCCTGACAGCACGCCAGGTTATTGGTATCCCCGGCGAAACTCCAAGATCCAGACACGTGGTACCACGGCAGCGAGTTCCAGCAGGTGTCCGGCAGCATCGACGGGTCCAGAAGCAGCAAGCAGTGAGTCAGAAAGTGTATTTATAAATAAATAAAATCAATCCTTCCTTTAGATTCTGTTAACTAAATTTTGTTAGATTCTTGAGCAATTTTAATATACCCCTTTTACTGCCCCATAAATATTTGTTATATTTTATTGCGTGCACCGAAATAGCATCTAATACGGGTTATAACTGGGTGGGAGGAAGCGAATATCGAACAGGTAAGTGAGTGATTTCCTAGCTACGACGAGCCGACCCTGAGATTGGCTGGAGTCCTGAGCTAGTCGAAGGCCTAGTTTCAAAACAGGATCGACAAATCGACTAGACTAAAGGCTTCGTTTAATGCTTCAAAATTAGTTTTTGAAAAGTCAAACTCTTGAACGTTTTGTTCATTCACAAATTAGATTACTGGTGAACATTTCAGATGAACCTGAAATGGTGGGTGAAATTCGTCGACACAAGTCAGTGGCTCGAAAACTTCCTCGATGTTAATATCGGAGAGAGAGGTATCGTTCACAAAAAGCAAGTCTAGCGTGTTTCCGTGAGAGTTTTTTATTGTAATCATTTGTTGCATGTTAAGTTGTGCGGTTCCATCGATAAGAAGACTACTAGAAAGAGAGAATGAAGGTCCATTCGAACTAGGAATCGCGCTCTTCGTCACAGTTGACCGAGTCTACGTTTTGGAACTTCAAGTCCAAAGAAGGCTTTTAAGACACAATTTGGAACTTCTATAGGGGAGAGTGAGTATACTTGATCCCTGGGGATACTTGATGCCTTAGCTATATCTCGAAACTGGAATGTCTTACAAAGATCAAATGTTCTAGAAAAATGTGCCAAAATGAGCAAAATACAAATGCTTGTAGTTTAAAAAATTTTAACAAAATAATTGTTTGAGTAATTGAACTTTGTTTGAAAAATTTCACGAAATGTAACTTGAAGATCTTTTTTCATCACTTTAAAATGTTCCTTACATGGGAAAATTATGAAAAAAATATTTGTTCCAATGTATCAATCGTTCGAGCGTAAAATGAACTTCATAACGCCATATTTTGAAAGTAATGGAAAACTCTCAACTTTTTTCAGAAAAAGTTTTCTAAAATGTTGATTATGGGTACAATTGATCCCCTAGAGTTGGGTACAATTGATCCCCCTTCCAAACGGCATATTCTTCTTCTGAATTGATCGTTATGATTGCTGATTACGAAATTACTAATATTTATCCAAAAACTTATATTTATCAAACAATTGTCTGAAGAAAAGGGCAAAAATAATTAATTTTCTCTTAATTATAAAAAATAGCGCCTTTAAGTATGCAATGTAAAAGCGTTGAGACCAAGTTATAGAATTTTTTTCTTATGTCTGTTATAAATTGTGAAATGAGAACAGACATGACCAAAATAGTCAATTAACATTCTATCTTGGGGTTTTGTTTGATTTTTATACAAGGATTAGGGCTTCCTGAATAAAAGATCAAGTCTCCTTCAATAGGGAATCAAGTCTCCCCTAACTTCAGAAAAATCGCAATTTTTTTACTCCCACGAAAATGCTTCTAGTTCATCAACGGGTTCAAGTATCGTTCTAATTTTTGTAGCATAGAAACTTGAAGTTACAAGCTGTCAGAAAATGTCAAAGACGGCGAGTTGCTAAATTTTTCCAAAAAGTTATGGTGAAAATAAGAAAAGGGGATCAAGTATCCTCACTCTCCCCTACTGAATGGATGCGATTGACATGTCACAAAAAAAAGATTATTCAAGGAAATTTTTGGAACTTCAAGTCCATAGAAGGCTAGTTGAGAACGAATTTGTAACTTTTATACTGAATGTCCAAAGAAGGCTATTTGAGACCCAATTTGGAACTTTTATACTGAATGGATGTGATTGACATGTCACAGAAAAAGGCTATTTGAGAAACTTTTTGAAACTTCATGTCCATAGAAGGCTATTTGAGGCCCTATTTCTAACTTTGATGCGATTGCCGTGTCACAAAATGGCTATTTGAGGAACCTTTTGTGACTTTTATGCTCACATTCGAGAAAATTCGGTACCAATTTCCTTTGGAACCTTTGTTCAGCAAAATTCGAACTTTGGAGGCACGATTTTAAGTAAATATGGGACTTTTGGTTGCTTGGAACATTTACAAAAAAAATTGACCATAGCCATCACACTACAGTAAAAATATGCTAAATCGAGCACTACTGTAACGGAAGTACCCACATAGTTAATATAATGACGAGGTGACTAACTAAGGCAGGGTAATTTAATTTTGTGCGGATCAACGGTAATGTGATTGCTGATCGTAAAATCGACAGATTGAACAAGAGCCGGGAAGCATCCATGATAAAAAAAAAAGATACATGAGGACAAAACCACTCTTTAGAAAAATAATGATCCGAACCAAAAAGCTACAAGGTTGAATATAATGATATAGCCATTTCTCGCACCAAAATGAATCAAAATAAGAGTTTGTTGACGTTTTTAAACGAATAAGTAATCAAAATTGATGTTAAGAATAAAAAAAGAGCTATTTTACTGGTTTTTTTTTATCTTGCTGGCCCCCCACCCTCGAAATATCACCAAAACCTCACCAAAAAAAGCAAATCGTGGTCAGTGAATCATCAGAGCCATTAAAAATTATTTTAACTTTCTGATAATTTTTGTTGATCATTTATATCAAATAGGGTAAGTGAGCCCTATTTTGGCATGGTCCTTTTCTTGGCATGCCAACATGTCTTTTCATGTTTTTCAGGTCCAAATTGAGCTTAAAAAATTTTGAATATATTTTCATTGCGAAGAGAATAATTTGTTTCAAATCTGTGATTACCGAATTTTTTGATTGTTTGTACTTTAATAAAGAAGTTATTTTTTTTCGATCTGCATCCGAGGAAATTATGTTGGAAATCACCGTATGAAAATCAGATGAACTCACCTTTCTAGTGCAACTGTTAAATTCACATGCGCTTTCAAATGCGGACATTCATTTGAAAAATTTGCAATAAATACTCATGCTTACAGTTAAACTCGGCAAAAAATCAAAAAATACTAGAAAGACTAAAGAGTGAATATTTATTTAGGTTTTGAATAAAAATTTAAAACTAATTTTGTTCCTTTTCTTGGCATGCAACTTCAATCGAAATACACCACCAGTGTTGGAAGCTGGAAAAAATACATGTTCATTAAAGAAGTATTTTTGGGCTGATGTTTTCCCTAAAACTCATTTAAAACAACGCATAAATGTTTTCATACTTATTGGGTTGTATGATAAGACCGTTGCTATCAACTTAAGCTTCGAAATAAGTTGGAGAACATTCGATTCGACTAACTAATAGTCATATCCAAGCATTTTAAATGCAAAAATCGCTATTTGGGAACCATGAATCGAAGGTACATTGGTATGCGTGCGAACAGCATTTGCATTGCAGTCTGCCGAGCTAAAGCCACGTGGTCTCCTACAGAACACAGTGGTTCGAAATATTGAAAAAACTAAGTTAAATTTAGCATCTCACAAGACTTAAGATGTTTCTCTTATCTAAAAATTGTTAGATCGATGGCAATTTATGACTTTAGTATATAAAATACATAATTAATTGAGTTTTTGAATCGTTTTCTATTGCTTGGGAACCATATACCTACTCAGATTTAATTTTTTGGAATTTTGTTCTAATTTTTTTCCATAGAAACAGAAGTTGGAAGTTCACGAAAATATCGTTTGCTTTCCAATTATTCCTTAAAATATTTTATGTGAGTCGAATTAAAAAAAACTGTTTTAGCAAGGTATACATTCTAACTATTATTTGGCGTGTCAAACCACTGCGCAACACCCGGGCATTCGAGATGGCTCTTGCTAGAAGCTTATAATCTCAGCTAACAAATTCAAAAGGGCAAAATTTTTAAATACCATTCAAGGAATTTTTCAATGTCTTACTCTATGAAGCCAAACTCCACAATATAAGATAGTTGTTTGATAGTGAAAATAACCCTATGTGTTTCAATCGCATTGCGGAATTTCTGGACTTCCGACTTTTTGAAATGAAAGCTTATTTTGTGCTTCCCTTTCAACCAAATTTCATCAATGTTTTCAAAAGCCTTTTTGTTGTATGAGTGGCGCCCGGTGTTCCATCGTCGCATAGAACTTTACGCTCAGCTGACGTCATTCTGTCAGTGGCCTTATATTCAGAATAGCCAACGATTCTGTTAACTGTCAATTGAGCATTGTTAGGTAAAGATCTATTGCAATTTGCTGGTGGTCAAGAATCGGATCATCGAAACGGAAAACAATTGGTACGGCGGCCAAGTAATTGGAGCACCACAGTGAGTACTTTGCATGCTTTTTGCTCACATTAATGAAAGTTCCATAGAGAAAACATATTTTTGTTGAACTCTAAGCAAGTTAGCAAGTAAATTCTCCAAAGAATGTTATATAATGCACTCAACAGGAAGGTAATGATGTCGAAAAAAAGGGTAAACCATGCCTTAGGTGCCAAGGTCGGGTACATTTACCCTAAACCATGAAGTGGATTTTTTTTTCTAAAAGTATGAAATTTAGTAAACTTAGTACTGCTGAGTGAGAAAAAAAATTAAAAAATATTTTAAATTGTTGAGTGATCTTGAAATTACCAGCTTACCAGCTTCGAGCTAACTAAAAGTGTTAAAGGTTTTGATAAACTGCAAAACTCGACTTATTCAGATTTAAAAGAAAGGTGATTTTTTGCCGGTCACTGTAAATATGTGTATAGCGATAAAGCTTAATAAAGCCTTAGTAAACTCATTGAATATGCTTATTTTTCAAAATTTTCAAGAACTAAGAGATGACTCTTTCTAAAATCACATCAAAATTGTGGGTAAAACTTTAAATCATTTCGGAATGTCCGGAAAATGAAGAAAAAATTAAACTAAGCGAAGAAAGTTGCAGATACTATTGTTCAATATAATCAAACAAGGTCTATAACTTTATTTGCTTAGTCCAAAACTACTTGTTGTCTTTAGAAAAGTTATTCCTAGTTTAAAGTCTTTAATCAAAGTGGGTTTTAAGATTCTTACAGTGCTACCAGAATTAATTGTGATATTTTAGAGGGGTGGGAGACGTGAAATTTTGGCTTTTAAAAGCTTCCTTATAGATAAAGGCCACCCTAATGTACATTCAACGAGCAATATTTATCCTAAAGGTTTCTTCAATTTGGTTGTGATCCCCAATCATTTGGTCCAAAATCCTTTTTTTTTTGTATAAACTCACATTCGAATGCATTGTCGAGCACGCGATTGAGCTTACATTTTATTCTCCAACGTTCTCTGGTAAATATTTGTTTCACATTCTACAACTGAACGTAGTTTGAAATTTTCTTGCAAATATTTACAAATACACAAGGCATTTATCTGAATCTTTTCAATCCATTGTTTGATCAATTTAAATCTCTTCAAAGAATCATGAAGTTTCACTGAAATCCAATATGATTATAGGTGCGGCACTCTATTTCTGGCGTTTATCACAGTTGACCTCTTAAATCAGTTTCTCAAATCACCTAACTTAAAATTTTGAATGTCTTAAATTCTACCAAATTGAATATAAATAAGAAGTGTTTTGCGAAAAAAATTCACAGATTCAAAAATTTTGCTGACCCAAAAACGATCCATTTCTCGTTTCATCGTTTTGTCAAGAAACCTTGAGACATTGAATGTTTTTTTCGCCAGAAAACACGAATCGAAGCTTCTGTGTAGCTTGAGCGCGTCACTTGAAACAACTGATCAAATACAATAAATCAAAATAATTTAGGACAAAACGTGCTGTATTGATTTGAAAGCTATGGAATTTGTCAACGGGCGAAATTTTTCTATATCAATCACATTCAAAGCTAGTGTTTATAATGTGTAGCTTCCTTAAATGTAGGGAAAAGTCGGGTAAGACGGACAACCTGTGATGGAATCGCATTAGAAAATCAGACACCTATCGCTTTTTTCATCGCAGTTTTCGTGAAAATTGGTAGTTAAGATCGTTTTCGAAACTAGTTTATTTCCTTTATCAAAATTGTTTTCATTGAAAACAATTTAAAAGGTACTTTTTGCCAAACAAATTGTTGTAAAAGTACATATTTTTGTGAGTTAAGTATTCGAGAACGTTTTTTTTTTAATGGAACCAACTACGAAACAGAGTGCTTTTTAACCGCTAATTGCTATTGTAAAGTTTTTTTGAAAATATTTGGGGGATCAAACCAATGAAAAATTTCAAATATCTGGAGAAACTTATGTGTCCGTTTTACCCAACCTTATTTTTTTTTTTTTTTTTTTTTAAATATGTCTTTATTTGTATCAAATCATCATTACATTTATATTACATTATTACATTAAATTAGGTGTTCAGTTCAATAATGAACTGTTCATAGCCATATAGTTAACTAGGTAAAAGAAATTTATTTATAAGAACTAAATTTGCTTAGCGCAATCAAGTATTTAATGTAGGAGAACATCCTGTAATGGCAAAAATATTTTAAACTTAAAACTAAACACTAACCTAAAATTAAACTAATTATAGAGAGAACGAATCTCTGCGATGGAAGACTGCATCGATTTGCCTCTGAAGTTGGAGATAATTTTGTTGGCCATCTCTCCGATCGATTCAATGCCCGCAATCCGATGAAGATCTTCGGTGCTGTGCCAAGGTGGAAGCCGCAAAATCATTTTCAGAACCTTGTTCTGAATCCTCTGGATGGCCTTCTTCCTCGTCGCGCAGCAGCTAGACCAAATCGGAACTGCATACATTATCGCTGGTCGAAATACTTGTTTGTAGATAAGCATCTTATTTCGCAGACACAACCTGGATTTCCTGTTGATGAGAGAATAAAGAGATTTAGTATATTTATTGCATTTTGATTGAATATCTTCAATGTGATTTTTAAAAGTAAGATTCCGATCAAGTGTGAGTCCCAAGTACTTCACGTGATCAGACCATTCTAATGAAACCCCATTAAAAGTTATAGAATGATTTTCATTAGGTTTTAAAAAATTTGCTCTTGGCTTATGGGGAAATAAAATAAGTTGAGTTTTGGAAGCGTTAGGAGAAATTTTCCACATTTTCAAGTAATTCAAAAAGGAATTTAAATTTTGTTGCAATCTACTGCGTACCACCCGTAAATTTCGACCTTTGGCTGAAAGCAAAGTGTCATCAGCAAATAATCTTCTACCTTTTCCTTCTGGTACATCAGGAAGATCTGAAGTAAAGATATTGTATAAAATTGGCCCAAGTATACTGCCCTGAGGGACACCAGCTCTAATGGGTGTCCTTTCAGAGCATGAATTTTGATAGCTTACTTGTAAGGTTCGGCTAGTCAAATAATTTTGAATAATTTTGGTGAGATATACAGGAAAATCAAATCGAGCTAATTTAGCTACTAAGCCTTTGTGCCAAACACTGTCAAAAGCTTTTTCAATATCAAGAAGAGCAACACCAGTTGAATAACCTTCAGATTTGCTAGCGTTAATCATATTAGTTACACTCAAAAGTTGATGTGTAGTAGAATGTCCATGACGAAAACCAAATTGTTCATCAGGGAAAATAGAATTCTGATTAATGTGAATCATCATTCTATTCAAAATAACTCTCTCAAATAGTTTACTTATAGAAGGAAGCAAACTAATTGGTCGATAACTTGAAGGCTCTGAAGCACTTTTTCCAGGTTTCAAAATTGGAGTTACTTTGGCATTTTTCCATTTATTTGGAAAATAAGCCAAATGAAAACATTTGTTGAAGATTTTAACTAAAAAATTTAAAGTGCTTTCAGGCAACTTTTTAATAAGAATATAGAAAATCCCATCTTCCCCTGGAGCTTTCATATTTTTAAATTTTTTGAAAATCAATTTAAGTTCATCAATATTTGTCTCACAAGAACTTTCAAACACATTTTGCTTAGAAAGAATATCATCAAATTCTAGGGAAATTTGAGCATCAATTGGACTTACAACGTTTAAATTAAAATCATGAGCAGACTCAAATTGTTGGGCTAATTTTTGAGCTTTTTCTGCATTAGTTAAAAGAAGTTTATCCCCATCTTTCAAAGTAGGAATTGGCTTCTGGGGCTTTTTCAAAATTTTAGTTAATTTCCAAAATGGCTTTGAGTAGGGTTTTATATCCTCTACTGCTTTAGCAAAATTTTCATTACGAATGAAATTTAAACGACGTTTGATCTCTTTTTGAAGGTCGCAATAAATTAATTTCAAATAAGGATCCCTAGTACGTTGATATTGGCGTCGACGAATGTTTTTCAGTCGTATCAAAAACTGAAGATCATCATCAATTAAAGGTTGATTAAATTTGTGTTTAACTTTAGGTATTGAAGCGGCTCTAGCATTGACTATTGAAGTTGTCAAATTTTCTACAGCCAAATCAATATCTTCTACTGAATTCAGTGGAACGTTTACATCTAAATTACGTTCAATAAAATTCATGTATCGCTCCCAGTTAGCCTTTTGAAAGTTAAAAGTTGATTTTAAAGGGTTTTCAATGGGACTTTGGGATAAAGAAAATGTTACTGGAAGGTGGTCTGAATCGAGGTCCGCATGAGTAACTAATTGACTACAATGCTCGCCTAAATCCGTTAGAACCAAATCAATTGTGGAGGGATTTCTAATTGAAGAAAAACAAGTATGCCCATTAGGATATTCAACAGTATAATAACCTGCAGAGCAGTCATTAAACAAAATATTCCCATTTGAATTTGATGAAATATTATTCCAAGATCGGTGTTTTGCATTAAAGTCACCAATAATAAAAAATTTAGATTTATTTCTGGTGAGTTTTTGTAAATCTCCCTTCAAAAAATTTTTCTGTTCACCGCTGCATTGAAAAGGCAAGTATGCGGCAACAATTATAATTTTCCCCATAGAAGTTTCTAATTCAATTCCAATTGTTTCTAAAACTTTTGTATTGAAAGAAGGAAGAAGTCTAAATTTGAGACGACTATTGATGACAATAGCTACACCCCCACCTTGTCGATCAAGTCGATCATTTCGTAAAATTTTAAAAAAAGCATTGCTTTTCAAGTTATTGTCTGGCTTTAAAAAAGTTTCAGTGATGGCAGCAATATGTATGTTTTGAGTTTTCAAAAATAAAAAGAATTCATCTTGGTTAGCCAGCAAAGATCTAGCGTTCCAATTCATAATATTTAAACATCTATTTGGATCCATGAGGGAATCGTAAAGTCATAATAATTTTGTTAGCATAATTAAAAGAAGTTTGGAAAGCTTCAAACATTGAATTTGCTTTCAACATAAGTTGCATCATTTCCATTAAATTTTGATGCAAAAATTTTAATTTTTCCTCAGTAATCTCACCCAAATCAACAAAATTGTTAGGATCAGAAATTGAAGGAGAAGAACAAGTATTTGAATTTCGGGGATTTTCCCAAGCCTTCGCATGAACGTTGACACTTGGTTTTTTCCCATTTTTATTAGTTATGCCTGGAGAGGGCAACCCATTTTCAACCACCTCTGAGAACGATAAACAACGAGTCTGTGGCGCAGAATCAGCCCAGGTAACATTAAAATCACTTCGGGTATTACCCAGCCGTGATTCCAATGTAGACCGAGGCTGACTGCGAACAGGCAGGTTGTTTGCCGGCCTGACGTGTGAAGACGAAAAAGAGGAAGGAGGAGAAGAAACTTTTCTGGAAACTTTGGGATTTTTCCTAGAAGCAACTATTTTTGCCCTAACGGGACAGTCTAGAGAATTCGAGGAATGATTACCTGCGCAATTCGCACACTTAAAAAATTCTGTTTTTGGCTTATCACCACCAAAAAGGCATTTAGATTTTTCATGATCGAATGAGCCGCAAAACATGCATCTGGCATTCATTCTACAATTTTTAGTGCCATGACAAAAAGCTTGACAACGACGACATTGCGTAATATTTTGTAAAAAATTGGTAGTAGATTTACGAAAAGGTTCAAATTTTACTCGACAATGAAACATAAGACGAGCCTTTTCCAGAATTTTCAAATTATTAACATGATCCTTTTTAAAATGGATCAAATAAAGTTCAGGAGCAAAACCAACACTACTGGTATTATTCGTGTTGGTTCTTTTCCTCATTTGAATTACTTGAATTGGAGAAAAACCTAACAAAGAATTTAATTCAGCTGTGATCTCATCCGGTGTCTGATCGCCAGTGAGACCACGAAGTACAACTTTAAATGGACGATCACTTCTAGTGTCGTACGTAAAAAATTGGTGTTTTTTATTATTCAAATAATTTAAAACCTTTTGAAAATCATTAAAAGATTCAGCCAATATACGAGCAGTTCCCCTTCGACCGATCTGAAAAGAAATCTTCACATCCTTGACGGAAGTGACGATTTCTTTTCGAAAGGCATTGAAATCAGGAATCGTGACCGTTATTGGTGGAATCTTTTCGTTTTTAAGAGTATAAGAAGAAGAAGGTTTCTTAGTACTCTTATCAGAATTAAATATGAATATTTCCTCATCACCGATGTTATGAAGGACATCGAATGAATTGGAAATTTCAACTTTTTTGGGCGATGGGCCTGAATTAGGTTCGGCAATCCGTTTTCTTCCGGCCCTTGAGCCGGCAGATGACTTCCCCATGCTGGAAAGAAAAGAGAAAATATGAATAAAAGAAAATGAAAATAATTTTAGCACTGAAAAGTGCTGATTGAAATACAGGTAAGGAAAAAATAAATAATGTAAAATGTTCCTGCAGGTACACAGCAACGATACGATGCTCCGACGTACGTGTTGACGGCTCAACGGTACAGATGGAAGTGATTTTACCCAACCTTGAGGTGTCCTCTTAACCGCCTTAGTAATTTATTTTCAAAACGCTTGTTGTCCATGCCTTTTGACTGAAATTCGCTGGTTTTCCTTCAAATGGTTAAAGAGAAGCCTAATAAACACTGCACCTTTGCAAAACCGTTCAAATTTTCTAAAATGTTACGAGTTATAAACTTTCTTCTGATTAGAATAAACATCAAATAATGGATGCTTAAAGTTTTTATTTGTTTTGCTGATGTTGATGTTGATGTTGATGTTGATGTTGATACACTAAGGCGAACATATTCCCATCATTAGATTTGTGCCAAACATTTTAATATCCGAAATATCGAAAGTATCCGTTTTATCCGCTGTGTCCGTCTTACTCCACTTTCCTCACAAAACTAAATAGTGATGGAATTCATATAAAAGCATATGCTTCACTTCAGGAGGACACCAGTTTTTCATTAACGACTTATCGAGATGTACAAAATTATATTCTTCTTAATCGTTTTAATCGCGGCCGTTGCCATGGCAGTTCCAGAAGCTGAGCCAATGGCTGAGCCGTGGTTCATGATACCAACTAGGGTAAAACTGGGCCAAGTTATTGAAGTTTGAAAGATGTTTTCAATGTTCTTTTTTATTTCCAGACCAAGGATTTAACGCCAGAACAGTTGGAAAGATATAAAGCAATTATCTCCAAAGGAGGATAATCTTTTGACAATTCTGGACTTGGAGTTAAGATGAATAAATACTTGCCGATTGACAAAAAATCAAATCCAAAAGGGCACTAATAAAACACTAAGTAGAATATAATTTTCGTTACATATTTGATCTGAACCCCAAATATGGTAACAAAAAATGGGAATTATTCCGGAATCAATGCTTTGTGGGATGAAATTGTTCCATGGACAGCCAGACGTCCGATGAAAAATGTAAGCTCATATGATTGCTTTTGATTCTGTTCTTAACAAGCTGCAAAAGCTATTTTTTCGCCTTTATTTTTATGCACCCACAACGATTGATTTAGAAATTCGCTTTCCAGAAACTAAACGTAATTTCAAACATTTCCTTTAAAAATCGTGAGACAAGACGAAATACAATAAAAAAGATTTTAAGAGTTGCAGGAAGGATGGACCAACTCAATCCCCATTAATAATATTTCCATTAAAAAGTTGAAAATCCCATTTGCCACTAGCAGAGGTGCCAGGTGTCCTGGTTTATCAGAATTTGTCCTGATTTCCGAGAGACCGTACCGCATACGGATTATTGAAAAAGTCTCGAGTTGTCCTGATTTTTGAAAATCGGTCTGAAAAATGTCCTCAATTGTCCAGATTTTCATAAAAACTTCTCAAATATTATCGAATTTGTAGTTAAACGAAGAGAAAATCGGATAATTCTGTAATATAAAGTTAAACCCATTTAACAGATGGTAATCTTCGGTTCAAATGTTTTTTAAATAGTGTCTTCCAATGTGAACCGCATGCCAGCTTGGAAACTGCGTTCTACTGTTGCATAATTTAAGGCGTTTACAGCACCTGTATTGCGCCTTTATTTATGAAATCTATTCAGAGTTGCTTATTATTTCGATGCATCAATATGTGTCCTTAAAAATGCATTACGCGTTTGTAAACATAAAAATTTCACCTATCGAATCATATATTTTAATGATTTGAGCTAGTAGAATTTTTATAGTATTTTTAACCCCTAAATGTATGCAGCACAATGTTACAGCTTTATTGGCAGAAAAAAATGCCAAATTTAGTGGGAACATAACCAAAAATTGCTGCAACTGATGTTTCTATGCGTTGTGGGCCTTTATGGCATTACAAATTTATCAAAGAATACATATTTTCTATGTTGTTGTTAGATATTTGTTGGAAACCCAAATTTGTTTCAAGTTGCCCCTTTTCCGAGTATGGTGAAAATCGAATTTATTTATTAAAAAATTTGAAATAACTGAAGCAGCCAATATTTTTTCTGAGAACGTCAGTTTGATGTCCCATCAACCTTAAAATATTTGATGGATAATCCGTATAATTATCTGTGGACAGAAGTTTTTTCACAAGCCATTGAAGTTGAAAAGTGAAGCATGTTGTCCCAGTTGACGGTATAAACATTTTTATCTACCACAATTACGTTCGAAGAAATGTTGATGGTGTTGCCTAACTTCAGGGGCAAAAAAACTCAAGATTTTTTTTTATTTTTATGTCTAGACTTCCTGCGAAAGCCAAAGCCCTATTTTTCTATGATCATCCTAAAAGTTAACTTGTGGTCTAAAGACTGTTTTGTTAAAATGTGTCACCATTCGAAGCAGTTTGAATCAAATGTCTTCGTTTTTTACAAAATCATTTTGAAAGAATTCTTCACCATATATCAAACTTGTAGACATGTTACATCAGAAAAGGGATAGGCTAAAAGCGGCATGTTATCCAAAAAAAAGGGAAAATTGTTATTTCAAACAGCATTTGGTAAAATCTTTTTTTTTTTTGTTTTTACGCAATAAATCAAGGAACGTTTTGGACTTAAAAGGAGGAAACATAACTTTAAGATTGCAAGATATTTGGATCACAAATTTTTTTCCCATTTGTGCCCCGATTCAACTTCAGATCCCTATTCACTCCATTCTACGGTATTTTCTCTTATTTCTAAAAAGGCCTCTCATTCATTAAGCTGTCTGTTTTACCACTGAAGAGGAAGTAAATTTTTAAGAACGTTGAAATTTTAATAGATATACTTTTTATGGAAATAGCGGTACGTTAGCATGTAGAAATATTAAAACTTCATCATTTGCATTATTAATTCATTTTCGTAGTATTCCGTTTTCAGTTGCATAAGAGTATCTAAATTGCCAGTATCTCTACCCTTGTGAAATGTATTATTTCCAATTTTCTCCATTTAAGGACTGAAGTATGCTCTAGGTCCAAAGAAGGATCCCTTACCCTATCACAGTTTTTTTTTCGTCCCTCGAAAATGCTAGAACATTTTTCAGATCAAAAAAACTATTTATAAATATATATAAACTTTAGGGACAGGTTTAGAGGTTTAAACTTGAAGGAGACTTATGGAGCCAAATTAGACATGAGGCCATGAGAATGGGCGAGATAAGATTTTTTTTTAGATAAGATTTTGAAAATAGAAAAGGTCATCTCAGAAAATTTGAATTAACTGCATATCTTTGAATTGATATTTGAAACACATACTGCAGCTCTTTAATTAAAAAAGGTGACTTTTCAATACTTTAAGAAGAGGTTATATAGTGCTTAGTATCGGTATGTGATGATAAAATTCAACCCGCTCATTTTCACCATCTTTCATTTTTTCTAACTTTCTATCCGTCGATGAAATTTCAAAATCTTAAGATGTTCCTAATAAAAAGGACATCATTTTTCACAAATAAGGCCGATAAGTGAAATAACAAACAAAAATTACGGCGATTAATATCTTGTTAAAACTAATGCTTTCACGCTTGGCCTACTTATGCGTAGCGATGCAAATTGTAATCCAATCTGTGTCTAAAACTTTATTGTAGTTGGCCTTTGCTGACCAAAAATTTGGTATGTGATGATGCTTCTAAATAAATTTCACCTTCTCATTTTCACTATCTATCATTTCTATCCGTCTATGAAATTTATTTTATATTTCTCAATTTTTTGGAATCTGAAGCAAAGCTTACCGTTTCATCTAGGTAATGATAAAGTTTACGATCATTTCCACAGAAGAAACAATTTTAAAACAATTAGTAGATTTTGATTTCCACGTTGCAACTACAATTTCATTTAGATGCTTAGAAAGGAGAAGCGATGTTGCTTATTAACCGTAACAATATATTGTCTGTGTTGCTAATTACATTTACCTTCAAATTCATTTCAATGTGAATTCAAGATGCATTCCAAGTCCATAAAACAAAAATAGTGGCAAAACTTCAGTAAAGGTTGGACCATCTCGCTTTCAGGGATTAAGTTATCACAAGATCGACATGCCGCTTAATGTAATGTTTGCGGAATGGCTATTAGGTTTTTGCAGGACTAGCAGATTAAGGCATGTAATAACAAAAAAACACCACGAGAGTAGCATATCTTAATCTCAAGAAGCCTTAACTGCTAAATACAACATGCCTTTTTAGCCCAGGGCAAATTAGCTGACTGATTTCAAAATAATATTTCATGATTCAAAACATCTATGAACTATCCAATTAGGCGTACTTAAACAACAGCATTAATAAAAATGTTATCGATTCAGGTTATTTGAATGACCATTTCCATTCAGCTTTATTGGTGATGAATTAACGGATCGCTTAATCTTTAACGCTTACTATACGAACTTGTTTTTGTAAAGATTAAGTTTCAGTTCTAAAGTTCCTATTCTGAGAAATGTCGTTGTACCATACAAACAAAATTCAATATGTGTCAGTGATGGTGCATCGAATATGACTGGAGCAAATCATTCAGTTGCTTCATCGCTCAAAGGTGAAATACCAACACTTTTTGTGTAGAAAGTGCGTATTTCTTAAACCATCTTTACGAACAAACCAGTATAATGAAATCCAAAAATTACTAGATATGAAACCAGTTAAGCTGATCCACCCTGCAGCCGCACGCTGCCTCTCTTTAAAGGCAATGGTGAAAAGGATTCTTGAAAGATATGAAGCCTTTATTTAGGATTTCAGTTCAACGTTGACAAACTAAACACGCCTTATTTATTAACAACTGTTGAGAGGTTGTTGAAAGTAATTTTAGGAAATTTTGTGAAGGCTACATATATTTCCAACAAAGTAACCATAAACTAGATAATCTTTGAGGATGAACAACTTACACCACTTCAAGATATGGGCATCGGCATTGCGGCCATGAATATCGTCAATGAAAAACCTGAAGATAAATACCGAACAAATATTGTCGCACATTCAAAACTGTTATAAACGTTTGCTGCGTCAAATCGTACATAGATCCGATTCCGAGGATTTGTACTAAATAATTTAAGTATTATTCAGCCATGTGAAATCTTGCGTTCACAATTAATCATCTTTGTTACAATTAATGGAAGCTTTTCCTAACATCATAAACGATTATAGACATGAATGACATAAAAGTGTTTAAGTGTATCTAATTAAGCCAAAGAAAAAACGGTTACGAACACCAAGCAATCGATGAAGAGTTTGAATAACTTTTATCAATTAAATTTGATAAGAATTATCGAAACAATACTGTGGAATTCTGGAGCAAAATATTGGGCTATAAGGATAGCTCAGAGAAATACGTTTTTCAAAACCACCGAAAATTGATACCTCCTTTGCTCATATTACCACACACATAAGCTGCAGAGGAGAGGCATTTCTCGGAATATAACAATAAAAAAAACTGAAAAACAAAGCCGCTGGAAAACTTAAACAATGAAGGGAATACTCTTCACGAAAAGCTTTTTGAAATGGAGTTGAAACAAACAAGAAAAATCAATGATGATTGTAGACACGAATGCCATAGGGATGGTAAAGTGTCCTAAATAAAAAAAAAAAAAATGATGATTACAAAATCCAGGAAAAGTCCTCTAAACAAATCGCTGTACGACGGAGAGTCGGATAAATTAGACGAGGTAAGAGTTATTCGATCAGTTACCAAATTTAAGCTCTTAATTTCATTTCCAACATATAGGGATTTGACGACCTTAGAAGATTTACCCTATTAACCTAAATTCGGCTTTTAAAGGGTTCTCGTAGTTTAATTCCTTATGCTTGTGTGAGTTTGTTGTTGTGAGATATTTTAAACTTTATTTATATAATCGATATAAAGTTATTCAGGTTGTTAAGTCTATTATTGAATTTATCGGCCTTATCGGTCAAAAATGATGTCCTTTTTAGTAAGAACATCTCAAGAATTTGAAATTTTATTGACGGATAGAAAATCAGAGGAAATGGAAAATGGTGCAAATGAGCGGGTTGAATTTTATTTAGCAGCATTATCGTCACATTTCAAATTTTGTTTCGGTACGGGCAAACTACTAAGATGTGGTACACGTAAAACGTTATAATGACGTTATAATCGTTATTGAAATTACTATGTACCTGGTAATTTTCGATAACTCTCAATGTTTGTTGTCGAAAATACTATGGTTATGATGATTTCATCATAATTTCTTAGCGTCCGCATAGTAATTTAGACATTGTGACACCAATCATATCATCTTGTACGTCTCGGTGGTCGAGTGGACGGTAATCGCTGGTCCACTGATGGCATGAGTTCGATTCCCATCTCGGTACAAGGTGTTAAATGTTAATCTTAAGTTGTCCACGTCATTTTTTCAGTCTAAATCGGCTAAAACGGTGTATGTCTTAAAAAAAAAATACTACGCACATGGTACATTTGAGAACAAAACATATTTGGCTCAAAAACATCAGTGCGTATGATAATTTTACTATGGTAAACATTCTTGTTGTTTATACTTATTAAGGACCATTAATAATCATCATCAAACCCGTGAGTAAACATACAAATTTTGAGCTGCTTTCAAGTTTCATAGCTTTGAAAATCTTTCCAGAGCATCAGGAGAAGACACTAACAAAGACCGACCGACCGACGTTTGTCGGAAGTGTGAATTTTAGTGTTTTGAATTATGTTATAATGTATACATGCAAATAAACAAACAAACATACATAGTAATTTTGCTGTTGAAATCAAGCTCCTCGCTCCTCCTAATCTTTATCATAACACATACTAGTTTCATCTTGAAACATATCAATTTTACTAGGCACGAAGTAAAACAATGCATCATTTCATTGAAAATTTTACTAAAACGCAGTCTAATTTACTATGCGCAGCCAAATTGAGCTCATGGTAAAATAGCTATGCGTAAGGTATTATAAACAACAAAACATAATTTACTCAAAAATATGGTTGCCTGTTGTTCATTTAAACCACGAATTTAGTAGTTTTACTATGCTTTTTTTTTGTGTGAAGATACAGATAGAGTTGCATCTACCACCACACATTAGTAGGCCAAGCGTGATTCGCCCACAAGCGTATTTTTTCGTACGTAGTTCAAGTTTCCGCTTAGATCAAATATAATATTCATAGCTCCAAAAAAGAAAGGAACAGATTTTTTAACAAATATATTTTCGCAGATTGCTAAGAAATTTTAAGTGTATGGTTTCTATGTCCGGACTTCCAATGGACTTCCGACAATGAAAAGTGAAGTACTAGATTGTCGGAAGTCTGTGTTTTGTTGACAGTTCACCAGCGACGTTTCTAAAATTTTTATTGAAATCCACAATATTTAATAGCGCCAGCATTAAATTTTACTTCGTTAGTCCGGACTTCCGACTTCCGAAAGACTACCGACAAAGAAAAGTGAAGTACTAGAATGTCGGGAGTCTGTATTGTGTTTCCAGTTTACCAGCGACGTTTCTATGTTTATTTAAATTCACAATAATATAAATCTTGTAAAATGCATCATCCATCACCGTGTATAAATGGTAAATGTAGTTATTACTTTACCAAAGTTATCACCAATGGCACAAACACGTAGTAAAATGCCCCAAATCACTTGCACAGGTCTTGTAAGCACGGATTTTTGAATACTGAATATTCTATGAAGCCATTTATAAAAGTTTGTTTTTGCTTACAAGAGAAACATTGGTTTCGAAAAAACTAGACCAAAATTTTATATGACCGGACAGCAAAATATAAAATTTCTCAGAGGACCAAAATATTTTTGTTATTGTATCATTTTCTTTTGATAACCATATAAGGGTACTATAGCCTGAAAAAAGTGAAAGTTTCAAGTTGAAATCATGTTTAATTTTGAATATTTGTTTGTCTGGTCATAGAAAACAATATGGTGTCCGGTCATAGAAAAATTGGATAATTTTTATTTTCCTAATATTTCGTTCAAATTAACGTTTTGTTATCTTATATCTACAGTAGTCGTAAGATAACTAACCAATAATGACGTTGACCCATGATAATCTTTGGTCCACATGATATTTATGTGGTGGTTTTTCTATGTAAATAGCAGATTACCTAAGGTTCAGTTGCATAATTTGAGGCGTCTTTAGTACCTGTAAATCGCCTCTAATTAGGCAATCTAAGCAGAGCTGCATGTTATTTCCATCAATTTGGTGGTGTCCAGAAAAATCCAGATTTTTTCATAGCGTTGTCTGGGTTTTTGTTAAATCTTCCTGGCATCCCTGGAGGCTTTTGTGTTTCATATATAGGTCGATTCACGCAGTGCCTGGCCTCACTGTTTTTGACATTTCGCGATTCCTGTTTTGATTCCTTATTTTCCAATTCTACACGCTGATGAAGCAAAGCAAACATTTGGGTTCTCATTTAATTTTCATTCACACGTTTTTAGCAAAAGTTCTCAGCTCAATTTTGGGATAAAAAAATAAAAAGACAATTAGATGTTTCGAGTATCAAATAATGAAAAATCAATCATTTTGTTTGTTAATCCAGCTGAAATCAAGCTGGAATAAATGGACTTAAACTTAAAAGTTAAACCACTGACATACTGACTGGCGCTGCTCGAAAATCAACGAGAATGTCGATACCAGTAAAATTTTCATGCTCGAATTGCTGCCGCACAATGTCGACGATAGGAGGCTTCTAGCCAAAAACTGAGAGGAATTTTGTTCTAAGTCTCATGTCAGTGTGATTAGTTGTCAAACTATCTGACGTTATTTTTATTCCTTCGAAAATATCATGTCGTAAAAAATTATAATAGTGCAGACTTTACTTTCGGAATGTTAACCGGAGAATTTTCCTATATTGGATTCTTCTGTCAACGTATATTGTTGTCGTACAAGGTGGTACAAGTATGTGCATTTGTTTACAGCTTCCGGTAAAAATAACTCATGAGGCTTCCGGACAATCGATTCGGAACATTGGAATTCCTTAGAAAATTCCACATTTGGACATTCGATGGGATTTTTTGTTTTAAGTAGACGCGCTTTCCTAGAATATTCAATGCAAACTGGTTGGTCCAGAACAAATGTGAACATGTTAAACATTCTAATAAACAAACCTCCTTTTCGAAATTTTTACGAATTTTCAACTTTCTGTTCATTTCCAAAAAGATAAACATGAGAAACCAAAAAATGCGCTAAATTTAATTCACAAAATAGAACTTGGTTTTTTGCTATCTCTCAACTGAGTTTTGAGTTAAATTTCTTGACCGTGCAGCTACACGAAAAATTTCGCCGCACCCCATTTCTCGTTCGTAAAATTTTGTAAACAGGACGCGCGAACTGTCACCACAAAAGGGAACATACGTCATCGTGAATCGACCCATGTTAGAAGGTTCCAGAATCATCTTTTTGATTAAAAATTTTGCATGTTCCTGGATGATTCCAGAAATAGAGCTTCGAGCTGGGTTAAGCCTATAAATAGAGCTTCGAGGCGAGTTAGTTATGATTCAAGATTCTTGCGCGTTTTAACACGCGTTTTAACCAAACGATAATATTCGCGCTTTGATGGTTTTTGGAAGAGTGGACGAGGATCAACCAGCGCCATTTGACCGACCTCCACCCATCATTCTGGTCGTTGCCCCGCCTTGCTTTTCGGGTTGGGTTTTGTCGACATCGACATCGTTACTATCGTTTGCTTTCTGCTACCAACGGGTTCAGCTGACAGCCATCTTCAACGCGAACATTCAATGAAACCTCACCGGAAGTGTCATCTGGCGCTTACACAGTGTGTCGGATTGGCTTGATGATATAGCCTACAAACTTTTTATTACTTTCATTATCCTATACCAACACTGTTGGTGTAAAAATAATTTTTGGACAAGCACAATTTTTTTTGAAAAATATTTTTATAATTCAGTTACTATTTATTTTGTTTATTTACATAGTATTCCGTCTTAAGACAAAACTTGACGAACATAATTCCTAAAATTCACTCGGTCCATGGCAACCGTTCTCCAATTCCTCGGGCACCCGACGTTCGCCAGATCACGCTCCACTTGGTCTAACCACCTCGCTCGTTGCGCCCCCGCTCGTCTTGTTCCTACCGGATTCGTGGCGAACACCTGTTCCGCAGGACAGTCATCCGGCATTCTCGCAACATGTCCCGCCCAGCGTATCCGGCCAGCCTTCACCACCTTCTGGATACTGGGTTCGCCGTAGAGTCGCGCGAGCTCGTGGTTCATCCTTCGCCTCCACATTCCGTTCTCCGCCAAAGATGGTTCTTAACACTCGCCGCTCGAATACTCCGAGTGTACGCAGGGCCTCCTCGAGCAATATCCATGTCTCGTGCCCGTAGAGAACAACCGGTCATAAGCGTCGTATACAGGTTACACTTCGTACGAGGGCTAAGTCTTCTCGACCGCAGTTGCTTGTGGAGTCCATAGTAGGCACGACTTCCGCTAATAATTCGCCTCCGGATCTCACGGCTGGTGTCATTGTCTGCGGTCACCAGTGAGCCGAGATAGACAAAGTCTTCGACTCGTCGCCGTCGATCGTGACCTAGTATATTCAGTTACTAGTATAGGGTAAAACCAAATATAGTAAAACAAATATACCTCACTGTCAGCCTTCTCCATACATCTCATCAAGGACACGCATGTCAGCACCACTTACTGACGAAAGTTCCTACTAAAGTCACCGCCAAGTGGCAACAGCACCACCTACATGTCAGAAATCCGCCAGAAGCAGTTCAGATCGTCGGTGTTTATACGTCGGTATATTTGATTTATTACTATATTTGGTTTTACCAAATATATACCTATATATGTATGTATCAATATACCTCACTCTTCAAAAAACAAGGCGACACATCAAGCGCGCCATCCTATGGAGAAAGTTCTAACTATCATGTATAAACATCGACGATCTGAACTACTTCTGGCAGATTTTTGACTTGTAGGTGGCGCTGTTGCTGCTAGAGGTGGTGATGGTGGTACGATCAGTGGCTTTAGTAAGAACTTTCGTCAGTAGGTGGTGCTGACATGCGTGTCCTTGATGAGATGTATGGAGAAGGCTGAGAGTGAGGTATATTTATTTTAATATAGGGTAAAACTGTACAAGACGCACCAGCGGGGTAAGATGGCCGATACCATTATTTCTCAAATATACACTAACCAACGGCTTCGAATTATGTTTTTCTTCATTTGTATTGTAGCAAACGAGCTTTTTCATCATTCAATAGATGAAAAGTTCACAAAAACTACTTCAATTCTTAGAAACAGAAGAATTAATGAAATCAGCGTGAAACTTGTTATTTTTCATAAGTAACATATAAGGTTTTATGGTAAAACAGCCTGCGCAATCTGATAAAACTACAGCTTGTCGTTTATCCACTTATGTGCACTTTCGGAAGACTATAAAATTTTGGTTGTATTTAAATAACTTCCTACAAAATTTTATTAAAAATCGTTATATGAAAATTGGGGCAGAATGCCTACAAGACCACGTGTTTTACGCTCAAATTTCGAATGCTGTAAACTTTTGAAAAAACCCGAATATCAAAACAAAATGCCATTCTTTTTATTTGCTGACTCCCAAATTACGATAACAATGCATAATTATAACAAATTTCGTCCTTGTTCGAGTTCAAACGGTGCACCAATATTTGACTCGAAAAAATTGTCGGCCGCCATGTTTGCCGCGATATCACTATATCAGTCAATAAAATTGAATTTCGTTGCCTACTTGAAGGCGTTTTAAATATAAGGAAATAAAAAAGTGTATTTTGAAAAGCGAAATTTTCGAAGAGTTTAGCAATACTAAATGATTTTTAACCAAAGAATGGTTAGTTTACAAAAATACGATGAACATGTAATCAAACATTTGATGTTTCAATAATTACATTCCGTATAATCGATGTTCCATTTCTTACCACCCTTCATGTTTGGTGCGTTCTGTCCACTAGCTTTGGCGTTCTACCCCGCGGTTTGTTTTCTGGCTGTTTTAGTTTTTTACAAAAATATAGTCAAAATCGTGTTTTTGTCATATTTTTTCTTTTCGATAATACGTAAATCTGATCCCTCAATCGTCGTCAACTTTCAACTTGGTTCTTCAATGATTGGTATCGCTGTAAATAGCAATTATGCTTAACTGGTGCGTCTTGTACAGTTTTCCCCTATTTGGTAAAACGCAACAAAATGAAAATCAAAGACTGACCTTTTAAATGTCGTTTTCTTATGCTGAAACATGATTGTTTTTCATCTCGCGTTTGTTAATTTCATAATTTCATCCATCCAAATATTAATTTTTATTATTTCAGCTATTAGAACTTTTTGTAATATTTTTACCCCTAAATGTAGGCGGCTGCCTAAAGCTTTTTCTTTAAAAACATTTTTGTCAGGAAAAATGTAAAATTTAATTCTAACAAAACCAAAAATGACTGCAGTTGCTGCTTTATTCCTTATGACATCAAAAATATATCAAAATCTGAACAATTTCAACCATTTTCATTTGATTTTTCATTAAAAAACTAAGTTGCAACTTACTCCGCAGGTTTTTGTAAATTTAAAAATAACTGGAAAAACCAATAATTTTTCTGACTACGTCAATTTGAGGTGCCATCATCCTTAAAACTTTTGATGTACAAGTGGTATGATAATCTGTGGACATTAAGTTTTTAGAAGCCATTGAAGTTGAAAAGTGTTGTATTCCGCCCCAGTTGACGGTATGAGATGAAAATGCTCCTTAAAAATTTCTAACCGCTCATTTTCAACACTAGTTATTTTCTTCTGATCTTCTTTCACCATCTATAATTTTCAAATCTTTAAATGTTCTCACTATGAGAACATAACATTCACCGATAAGGCCGTAAAAAATAATTATCAATCAAAACTCACAGTGATTAATCTATATATCTATTTCTATATACAGGACTACTCTATCAGCATTTTCTACCAGAACACGGGGGGCGTCAATACCTGCTTGATCGATTATCTGCTTGCTACTTCGTGCTGCTGCTACGATATCATTGCCTTTACCGAAACATGGCTTAATGACCGTACCCTCTCCAGTCAGATTGTTGGCCCAGATTATACAGTGTTTCGTTGCGACCGTAGCTCCCTCAACAGCAAAAAATCTACTGGCGGTGGAGTGTTACTTGCCGTTAGATCTAAACTCCCGGCTGTGCTTATCGAAGACGTTTCCTGGGACGATCTTTTTGGACCCGTATTGATCTCGGTAATCGGAAACTCTATCTATCGTAGTGTACGTGCCTCCTGATCGTTCTGGCGACCTGGTTTTAGCAGAGTCCTTTTCGCATTGCCTGCCTAAAGTCAGCTCCTTTTGCTCTCCTGAGGATGACATACTTATCTTTGGCGACTTCAACATGCCCGGTCTAAAATGGTGCTCCTCTCGAAGTGGCTTTCTTTTTCCAGATCCTGTGCACTCTTCGTTCTCGGCAACTTCTAGCATATACTTAGACGCCCTGAGTACAGCGACTCTACGTCAGATAAATAATATCGAGAATGAAAACGGACGTATGCTCGACCTCTGTTTCGTTAACGAAGGTTTCTGGATTCCGACGATTGACTTAGCTCCCGCTCCCCTTGTCAAAGCTGTTCCACATCACCCAGCCTTAGTGGTCTCTTTCGCTGCTACAAGGAGATATGCTCCAGTGAAGAAAACGGCATCCTTCTATCAAGATTTCAAGAACGTGGATTTCGAAACTATATCTCTCGTTCTTGAGTCCATCGAATGGGAAGTTGAGCTCGATCCTTCTGATCCAAATGCAGCTGCTGAGACTTTTTCGAACATTCTTAACTACGTTATTGATCGCCATGTTCCGAAACGTAGGGTAGCTACTGATCTACGGGCTCCCTGGGTCACTAAAGAACTGCGGCGACTACAACAAGCACAAATCCCCTTACACTAAGGGAGAATACCGCAAACTAAACTCTGCTTATAAAAAAGTCAGTAAGCGTAGCTACTTGAATTATCTAAATCGGTTACAAAGGAATTTCAAGACCAGTCCGAAATCTTTTTGGAAGCACGTAAAAAATCAACGGAAAGAACCAGGGCTTCCGTCCTACATGTTCCTCGACAGCGACACAGCGAATTCTGATCCAGAAATTTGTGAACTTTTTGCCGAGAAATTTTCTAGTATTTTCACAACTGGGAGAATTTCCTTGGAGCAACTGGTCAGAGCTGTACTGAATATATCACCCCTAGGGTCATCTTTGAATGGTATTCTGGTCGACGATGCAGCCATCCTAAAAGCGACAGCTAAGCTAAAAAATTCATCTTCTACGGGCCCGGATGGTATACCAGCTACCTTTCTGAAGCGTTTTATGCCATCTTTGCTGACACCTATCAGGCATATCTTTCAATCATCGCTGGACGGCGGAATCTTTCCTCCATTGTGGAAAGAAGCTCACATGTTTCCTGTTCACAAAAAGGGAGATAAGAGAGACGTGAGCAACTATCGTGGAATCTCCGCTCTATGCGCGATCGCCAAATTGTTTGAACTTGTTGTTTTGGATCCCATCTTCTCATTTTGCAAGCATCACTTCTCCAACGATCAGCACGGGTTCATGCCTAAAAGATCCACGACTACAAACCTACTGAGTTTTACATCGTTCGTGCAGGACAGCTTTGCCAAGAAAAGTCAAACAGACGCCATTTACACAGATCTCTCTGCTGCGTTCGATAAGGTGAATCACGAAATTGCAATCGCAAAGCTCGAACGTTTAGGCTTCTGTGGTTCCCTACTGGATTGGTTCCGGAGTTACTTAATGGGACGAAAGTTATCCGTTCGTACTGGTGAATCCTTTTCTAGGCAGTTCGTTGCTTCTTCAGGAGTGCCTCAAGGAAGTCATTTGGGACCGATCATTTTCGTGATCTATTTTAATGATGTACTCTCGCTCCTCGGTGGCAAAAAGGTCGCTTATGCCGATGACCTGAAACTTTTTCACACTATAAACGGCCAAGACGACATCAACTTCCTCCAACAGCAATTCACCGCTTTTGCTCACTTGTGCGATATCAACTGCTTGCCCTTGAACCGCAGTAAATGCTCGGTAATATCGATTACCCGTAAGCGGCATCCTCTTCATGCAGAGTACATCCTCGGAGACCAAACCATCATCCGGGTGGACCATATCAACGATCTGGGCGTTATTCTCGACCGAAGGCTGGAGTTCAAGATTCATACGAACTATGTTGTCGACAAAGCTTCTCGAAGCCTTGGATTCTTGTTTCGTATGGCCAAAGATTTCAAAGACGTATACTGCCTGAAAAGTCTTTATTGTTACATAGTTCGTTCTATTCTCGAGTACGCTTCAGCTGTTTGGCGCCCTTTCTACCAGAACGGAGCTGAACGAATCGAGGCTATCCAGCGGCGTTTCTTGCGGTACGCTCTACGACACTTAAACTGGCAGGATCCGTTTCGTTTACCAAGCTATGAAAGCCGCTGCCGTCTCATAGGCTTAGATACGCTTCAAGCACGCCGAAATGCTACACGTGCTCTAGTTGTAGCGGACCTTCTAACATCTAGAATCGACTGCCCCGAACTGTTGGAAGCCATACCTCTCAGCGTACGACCCCGAGGATTACGAAACCAGAACCTGCAGCTCTACGTTCCGATTCGCCTGAACAATTACGGGGCTAACAGCGCTTTCATCGGCATTCTAAAAACTTTTAATCGGTCTTCCGAACATTTCGACTTCGACGTCTCAAGGAACGTATTCCGAAGGAAAATTTTAAGTGTATGAAGTATTGTGTAGTCTTATGTTGATATTAATTTTAATTTGTTAGTTAGTAATCATTAGGATCAACATGTGATCCATTGATGTTTTTTAAACAATGATGTTTTATGTTTTTTTTTAAACAATAAACAGTACCGTTCATAAATGTGTAGAAATTGGAAGCACGCTCACTGTCACTTCGACTTTGAACTTCCATGACTTTATACTGTGATGATATTGTTTGATAAAATTTTCTGCGTGAGATAGATCAACTATCATACTATTATATCTCAAATTCGAGCTTTTTAAAGTTTGTCTGGCATGAGATACAGTAAATACAGTAAGAAAATCGGACTTTTTGGACTTTTACCATTTAAATTGCAATAACTCAGAAACTACGCAAGGTTTTTTTTAATTTTGCAGAGTAATTGTCGAAATAATAAGTTAGTATGTCTGAAGTTTATGAAAATTTCTATTGATGGGATCAAAAGTTACGCGATGTACAGGGTCCGGCAATTGAACTGCTACATTACTTCAATTATTAGCACAGAGAAAAGACGTACAAGTTATCTCACGAAACTTGTGTAAAATTTCCAACGAACATTTTAACCAATTTTTCCATTTTGACCATGTGCTCGCTTGGCTAAATCCCGAGTCGATGGGTGGGGTTAGAGAAACAAGAGAGATCAATAGCGGGAAAGATCACATGCGGGATATACATGGTGTTTCGATAGAAGGTCCAGCAGTTGATCGGCAGAGCTCGATTGCTCGTGTTCACCGGTTTCATCACGTTCACCGTGGTGAAATTGGCTAACGCTCCGTTGTAATAAAGCGGGGAGATTGCAGATTCAAGTCCTGCCGGTGAGACGTTGTATCTTTTTCGAAAAATTCATGATATTTACGGCTTATGTTCTTTCGTTCTTTGATAGCTTATGTTTCTTTAATTCTTTCTATCACCTACGAAAATGTGATTATTTTCAGGTACAAAGATGTACCAAAGCGATTTCATAACATCAGTATCGATGATTTGGGCCGGAATCACCCGTGATGGCCGGACTCCGCTGGTTTTTGTCCCTGAAGGAGTGAAGATCAACCAAAACACATATCGGGAACTAGTTCTACAGAATGTCGTCGAACCGTGGGCACGTCGACATTTTGGTTCCAGGGATTGGGTTTTTCAACAGGACTAGGCGCCGGCTCACAAAGCGAAAAAAAACCCAACTTTGGATTGCGCAACATTATCCAGGGTTCATTTCGAGCTCCGAGCGGCCGGCAAGTTCGCCAGACATGAACCCTATGGACTTTGCTGTTTGGAGGCCGAAGTCTGCTCTAAGAAACATGAAGGTGTGGAGGTCCTGAAGCGATATCTCGTGCCAGCCTGGGATAAAATATCACAAGAACACCTATGGGCCTCAAACGTCTCAGTTAATAAGAATAGTCTAGTCCTAATAAATAAGAATAAAGTCAACACAACATTTTTTTTATTACAGTGCCTTTATTGTTTTTCATGTACATCTCTGGTTATGCGTCAAGCGGTGTTGAACTTTGCCGTTTTCGTGTGCTTATCCAGATGCTTTCTTCCATTTTTCAGCGAGAGCAGCGGCATTTTTCATTACTTCCGACTGAAATTGACGAGAACTGTTAGCAGGCATCTTTAATTTCAAAACGGAATCTACTTACGGTTGCACCACCCCGGAAATAGATGGCCTCAGGCTCAGCTGCTGGAATTCCCATTGCAACGGCTGCGATAAGAGCGACCAAGAAGAATATTATTTTGAACATCTTGACGGACTGTGTTTCCAAGCTTAGTTGATGCAAAACTGATGTCATGTAGAGTGACTGATCTGCTTTTATATGAAATCGATAGTGTTATGTAGAAGTAATCTGTAGTAATCTGTAGTAATCTGTGCTACTACATACAAGCGTGAAAATTTTGTTATATCGAATATACTTGTAGTTAATGAAATGAGGTATGAATCAACATCAAAAAAACTACAGTTAAAAAAAATTGATCCATATATTCCGAAGATTTGAAATTTAGTCTTAAGATATTTTTCAAATGCTCTCAGCAAACATAACCACTAAATGAATAATTCACCGATAAAGCATAAAAATTTGTTCAGGATCTCAGCAAAGTACGTATTTACTTTCTTTTTAAATTAAATTTGGATGTTCAATTTGATGGATTCAGTAATATTATTCCAAAAATACAATAACATTTTTAAATATTCGATTTTATTCCAGATTTTTTTTTCAAAATGTTTCGATCAACCCCTGAATCGTGAAATTTTTCTGCTTCTCAGCTTGCGAAACAATCACAGATGTCCATACATTCTACAGAATGCACTGTTTACTTTGGATTGAGGTTTGGCGATCGAAAAACAACTTTCTAACTTCAGGAGCCACCTGCTCAAATAGCGGTTCAAAAATGTGCAATGTTGTTTTAAAGATTTTTTTATGGTATAATTCGAAAAAAAAATCCGAATTTTCAGTTGAGCAATTCATCAAACCGATGTTTCTGCTGCAAGGAGCTTGAAGTTAAATTACACAGAAAAGTAGAGCACTTCATTGCCTTTGTTATGAAAACTTATTTTAAATTTATTAAGCGTTATGTAAAGGTTGCCAGAATCTTTCCCGGATGTTACCGGACCAGTAAGATTGCATCTCAAAACCTGGCGAAGTTCATGCCTTTGATTTTGAAAAGTTGTAAACGAAAAAACGGGAAATGTCCGGGCAAATTAGGTCAAAATCACGGAATTATACAGAAAAAAAATTCAAGAAGAAAGCACTTGGAATTTTTCCCCCATCAAAACACATAAGCAGATTTTAGGCTTCCTAAAAAACTGTTCATAATTACCTATATATTTAGATAAAACGTATATATTTAGATAAAAAATACGTTTTGGATGCAAAAGAAAAATCAATTTGAGCTATAGTAAATATAGTTAATAAGTTCGGGTAAAATCCGGATTTTTTCCATGAAATTATAAATATTCAATTTGAAATTTTTGTTAGATTTTTTTATTAGTGTAAAAATCCTGGTAAAATCTGGGTATTTTTCAACGAAATCCGGGCAACCGGCCTATTTTTTAATGAAATATCCGGTCAAGTCCGGATAAGCCCGGGAAATCTGGACAGCTTATGTTATGTCTATCATGAATATAAAAAACAACTGATTTCGATTCAATCAGTTTCCCATAATGAAAATAGGGATAAAGGACTAGCTTATTTTTCAAGACTCCAAAGATACAATGCAAATACATGAAATCAGTTTTATTATGATGAAACTATACCAATTAAATTCCATAAAACCGTAGGGGAGAATAAGGATACTTGATCCCTGGGGATACTTGATTCCTTAACTATATCTCAAAACTGGAATGTCTTACAAAGATCAAATGTTCTAGAAAAATGTGCCAAAATGGGCAAAATAACAATGCTTGTAGTTTAAAAAATTTTAACAAAATAATTGTTTGAGTAATTGAACTTTGTTCGAAAAATTTCACAAAATGTAACTTGAAGATCTTTTTTCATCACTTTAAAATGTTCCTTACATGGGAAAATTATGAAAAAAATATTTGTTCCAATGTATCAATCGTTCGAGCGTAAAATGAACTTCATAATGCCATATGGAAAACGTTCAATTTTTTTCAGAAGAAGTTTTCTAAAATGTTGATTATGAGTACAATTGATCCCCAAGAGTTGGGTACAATTGATCCCCCTTCCAAACGGCATATTCTTCTTCTGAATTGATCGTTATGATTGCTGATTACGAAATTACTAATATTTATCCAAAAACTAATATTTATCAAACAATTGTCTGAAGAAAAGAGCAAAAATAATTAATTTTCTCTTACTTATAAAAAACAGCGCCTTTAAGTATGCAATGTTATTAGCGTTGAGACAAAATTATGGAATTTTCTTTTTATGTCTGCTATAAATTGTGAAATGGGAACAAGCATGACCAAAATAGTCAATTGACATTCTATCTTGGGGTTTTGTTTGATTTTTATACAAGGATCAGGGCTTCCTGAATAAAATATCAAGTCTCCTTCAATAGAGGATCAAGTCTCGCCTAACTTCAGAAAAATCGCATTTTTTTTACTCCCACGAAAATGGAGCATAGAAACTTGAAGTTACAAGCTGTCAGAAAATGTCAAAGACGGCGAGTTGCTAAATTTTTCCAAAAAGATATGGTGTAAATAAAAACAGGGGATCAAGTATCCCCACTCTCCCCTACTCTTAATGAAGACGTTTTCTTTGTATCACTTTCAAGTTTAAACGGGCGGTCTAAATGATGTGAAATTTGGTTGTTTTCGAGCTGGAGATGGTTTGTATAATAGTTTCAAGAATCTCATTTCTAATGGAAGGGGTCTCCCACACAAAATCATATCAAGATTGGACACAATTCGAACAATGTGTAGGCAATTTTTCCATAAAATTTGGTTAGCGAGCATTAATTGACACGAGTATTTGATTTATTATGCAGAATGAACCCTCTCGTTTTTTTTTAAACTGGGCAGTCCTATAAAAAACTATTTATAATTTGTTACTTTGATTTATCGGCCTAGCGGTGAAAAGTGATGTCCTTTTTAGTAGGGACATCTAAAGATTATGAAATTTTTTTTTTATATAGATGGATAGAAGGTTAGAAGAAATGAAAGATGGTGAAAATGAGCGGGTAGAATTAGAGATGGGCAAAACGGCTCATTTCAATGAGCGGCTCAGAGCCGTTCGTTCAATTCAATGAGCCGGTTCATTTGAGCGGCTCAAAATTGAACCGTGCCACGCAGCTTAACACTGGGGCCGTTCACATACCAAGTGATCAACCTAGGGGAGAGGGGGAGGTGTTGGAAATGTCCACGCTTGTCTATGTAGAGGGGGGTAGGAGTTTGAGTCATTGTCATGTATTTCATATATGCATTCATGTCATGTATTTATAATCTTCAATTCTTCAATTCTCATTCTTTAATATAAGCATTTTTTTATTCATTTTTCAAATCTAAGGTTTTCTAACTGTAAAAGGATTAGATTAAGGCAAAATAAAGATTTCGAATCTTTTCACGTGGACATCAGGACAGACAGGAGTTTGCCAAATGTTCGCTCTTGTCCACGGAGGAGCTGGTCAAAAATCGAATTTTTCTGTCCACGTAGTATCAGAACGGCCTCATTAAATCAAAATTTAACTGCGGCTCGCAACTTCTAATTATAAAAAAAAATGACTAGCAGCTCAACACAAGCATTTTAAGCAGCAGTTCAATATTCGAATCAGTGTTGATCTGCGAGTCGCGGATCTTTTTAAAAGAGCCACGGTTTTTTGGTACGAATAAGCAGCTTTTGGTTCTTTGCCCATCAAATTACAGGCTGACTGAGGAGCGAAGAACAGTAGAAAGCCGTTCGATCGTTTTCTCGAACGAAGGAAACGTGGTGGTTCAAAAAAGAGTCGAAAAACGGCTCGAAAAAGAACCGCTCAAAAAAGAACCGCAAAAGAACCGCTCAAAAAAGAACCGCGACTCGCTCAACTCTGTTTCACAATCTGAACGGCAAAAGCGGAGTATGGAGAGCCGTTCAATTTGATCAAATGAACCATGCCCCCATGCTCTGTTCGATTCTTTTTCGAGTCGTCCTGTAGCTCTTTTTTAACCACCCACCACCCACCTCGGTTCTTTTGGTTCGGGAGTGCGAACGAACGGATTTCTGCTGTTCTCCGCTCTTCAGTTTGTGTTGCTTGTTTAGTGATGGGAGAGCAACCAAGAGCTGTTTATTTGAACCGGCTCTTTTGGAAAGAACGAACGAACCGTCTCGTTTGAATCACGGTTCTTTTGATACGAAGAACGGACGGCTCTCCACTCTCCGCTCTTGTATATTGCAGCGGTTAAATATTTCAACCGGTGTTGAGCGGCGGGTCACGGTCAGTGTCTCCAATTTTCAGTTTCAATTTTCGAAAAGCTGTCAAATGAAAGAAAAACGCTTTTGACAGTAAATTCATTTCAGTGAAGTTCATTCGAAACTGGATGGTGTTTCCGATGAATATAACAAGGTTGGCTTTCATGGTACGATTGTTCATTTTCATTTGAAATTTCGTTTTTCATTTTCACACGAAAATGATTTTTTTTTTCATATTATATGTTTCGCAGAAAAAAGCGCCCGAAATTTTTTTTCCTAAATAATTATCTTATTATCAATGAAAGGACCTAAAAGAAGTAAAAATGTGAAACTCATTTTTGTTTTGTTTTTCGTTCTTGAAATTGGCCATGTATAGTACGATTTAAAAAGTGCAAATTAAGAAACATGCTTACATAAACATATAAACGAAAAAACCGCGCAACTTTGGTTCTCACACAAGGTTTTAAGAACTCAGTAAGCATTGGAAAATTGGATTTCATAAAAGTCAAATTTCATCAAATTGAAGAACAGCATGTCACTGGCAAAACCTTTTAGGAGCTGTTGCAGTTCCTGCAAAGAAAGTGGAAGAAGAGAAGAACAGCATAGTGTACAGGTATAGATTAAATTTTACTTACAGTTTCTAAACAGCTACGTTTTTAGATTTTCAAAGCGAAAATAAGGTCCTACCACAGAAAGGGTTTAAATAAATGTCATTGTTCGGATACCTGGATTCCTTCCGATATATGGAAGCAGTAACAGTTGGCTTTATCCGTTAAATCGTGAGTAAATAGATATTTTTTTCATTTATTTTCTATTCTGTGATTATCTATTTGTCGGAAAATATGTTTTCGGTATTCATACTCATTCCTTTTTCATTGATTCATTCATTCAACATGATTCAAGATTGAAAGTTCTATTTTGGTTAAATTTGAACTATGAATTTCTACTTCTCCGATTTACTCCAGTACGTCAGATACGAGGAATTATTCAACTTTGCTCTTTTTAACTTAACCCTCATTGTTTCATAGTGGAAATCGTTAAATCATATATATCGATAGATTTGACTTACTAGGATAGTTATCATTTGGTTTAGACTAAAACATGCTATGGACTTTGATATTCAATCATTGAAAAAGTATCAGCTATATAACATTTTTTAAAGTAGGTTCTCAAATTTTAAATATTATAAGATGGTTATGCTCAACGGCGCCAAGCTCAGTGGCCTAAAAATACTTCGTGCTAATGTCATAGTTTCAGGGCCGAATAGTATTACCACAATGATGCGTTGGTTAGCTAAGGACATTAAATGTCGCTTGCTTAAATCATCCAAAGTAATATTTATTTTTTGAAAATCACTTCAAATCATGTAGTTGGATAACTTGAGTTAGTTTGAAAATGCTAAGAACTATTGTTAATGTTTTAGGGAATTTGCAGAGGTACAAAATAAACCAACCAAACTTTATTTATCGTATTAAAAAAATCATTTATTTTCAGATTGATTGTTGAATACTGCCCTCTTATTTGAAAGAGCATTATAAAATTAAAAAAAAAATTACGCTTCATTCAATTAAGTTACATAAATTGGGAAGATTAACCTCGAATAAATTTCGATTCAATTTGCAAAGTAATATGTTAGTTAATGTTTTCTCTACAAGGTTTATACGGTTGGTCGAAAGTATTAAAGATAATGCACTAAATGCACGTTCGACTGACACTTGGTTTGACGGTGTTGCAAAAACAACTGATGCTACCGCGTAGAGTTCTGGATGGCTCTGCTTACGCGCTACCCAGAATTTGTAAGTGTCAGAAGTGTAGTTCCTTCTTGGTTCTATTTCAACAGCTTTCAGTTGTTGCAGGAATCGTCCTGAGCTGCCATCAGTTCTTCTATCGAATGACCCGCCGAAAAGTTCTGTCAAGAAATCTTCAAAATCATCGTTGTTGTTGTTTCTTGCAGAAGTGTTCTCAATATTTCCTTGGTTTCCTAAACGATTTATACGATTCCAAGTGTCAATGATCATTTTCTAAAAATAAAGCAATTTAAATTCAACGCTACAGTAATCACCAAACAGACATATGAATGATACTTTACAAAATAAAAACAATGTTTAATATATAGTCATATTTCACTACTTAACTGAAACATAAAGAAAATTTTCTTTAAAATGTCTTTTTCAACTTACTTGGATGTCTTCCTTTTCTTGGCTGGAGAACAAATGAGAACCAAGACAATTTATGCGAGGATCAAGATATAAAGCCATCATAAACGCATTAGACTCCTTCAAATTCTTCAGCCGGTTAGTGAGTGCTTCTATCAGAAGCTTAGCGAATGGATTTATATTTATTTTCCTCAATTCATTGATTGCAAGCAGCCATTTCAAATAAAAATCTGACAAAGAAATGTGGTCAGCCTGCATGGTAATCGAACACTTATGGACTGGTTCAAATGCCTCCGAATAGTTTTCTATGAACTGCCAAAGGTCTTCCGTGAGATCTGAAAATAATAAATCATTTATTATCAAAATAAATTTAATTGAATGTTATACCTACCAAGTTCAATGAATTGTTCTCCGAGCTCTTTAAAGAAAACTTTTTGTTTTTTGAAGGCTTCAACCATTTTAAAAATCCCTCCCCATCTAGTTGGGCTCCAGACAGGGGGATATGTAGCATTTTTCGTATCAAACGTGGCTTTATATTTAATTTGCCGGTATTTTTTGGCAATAGCAGTAATGTGCTTCACTGACTCATTCGTTGTATTGACAACCGACAATATTGCCAGTTGAAGCGTATGAACTGCACATCTTACAAGATTCAATTGGTTCTTCAATTCATCAGTCAGCTCAATCAATGTTTGTTCTTCTCTTGGCTGTGGCTCTGTATCATTCTGGTTTGCCTCAACATCTTCCAGCGCATTCCAATGTTTGCTCTCAAGATCAGATTTTAATCCTCTTACTGCAGCAAGCATATTTGCTCCATTATCGGTGGTTACAGAAAATATTTGTTCAATGGACACTCCAAAGCTAGCCATAGTGTCTAATATTTTCTTTTTTTTAAAATGCAGCTGTTTGTCTTTCTTTAACCTCGAAAATGCCTAAAATAAAATTAAATATTTAATACAAAAAAACGTACAAAATAAATGCATTTATATTACCAACAGTCCTGGTCACGATTTCGTCATTAAAGGCATAATTAACGTGAATACATATAACATGCCGGTAATGTTTGCTGGCAGAATCTATTTTAACAGAAACCAATTTTCCTGTCATTTCCTCGACTAACATGGCTCGGATTCTCCCAGCAGCAATATCAAGATGTCCACATAAGTTTTCCTCGTTTATAGTGTCTTCGTTTATTGGCAGTGGCAACCTAGTTACCCACGAGTTTTGCCCTAGCTACTGTTATTGTGTTCGTTTATTAATTCAGAAGTCCACTAGTTTTGCCCGAGATTTGAACCTCAAGCAGGCGGTTGCACCCTGTAAAAGTTGTCAGTGTTGGGGGTAAACATAGGTGTGAGTATAGCAACAATATATTTGCATCGTCCCGGGTAACGATTCTGTTTATTTATTCAGAAAAAGTTTTGCCCCGCGCTTGTGGAGAAAACGAAAACAGCATTAGTGTCAAATTGAAAGCTTCAGCCAAAGGTCCATAAACTAATCTGAAGCCTTCCCAACCAACACAAGCTAATGGTAGATTATGGTATGTCACTAATTTAAGGACGGATTCCAACGTTGCCTGCCTATCGATTGCTACCAAACGTTTTTGGATGGTTCTTGCTTTCTTTGTAGGCATGTCCTCTTTAAAAAATCCTGATCGATGAGCAGCCTCTGGGTGCCGACTCCTAAAATGTCGCACCATGTTCTGGGAGTCATATTTAGTTTGAGAATGACGACAAGAACTTTCGGGCTCAATGGCGCAGTACGTAGCGTTATCCTCTTTTCTGACGTATTTATCGGCTAATTCGGAAAATGTAATTCTTTTCTGAGCACCGGAAGCTCCTGCAACAGGTTGAGATTCCATTTCTTCTCTATAAGAATACTTTACAAGCCACTGATAATTTTCAATCCACTTTGAAAATCTCTCGACACGGTTTCGTATGAAAAAAGTTTGTTTTCATTTGACAGTACTCCAGGTAGCATTGACAATCCAGAGTGCTGTCGGTCTTCATCAAATGAATGAACACTGAAAGACTTTCATTGTAGTATGAAAATCCAAAGTTTTCTTTTGACAGGCAGTAAAGCTTTTTGAGACTGAGCTTCTTTAAGCTTCA
Source organism: Uranotaenia lowii (assembly GCF_029784155.1). NCBI lineage: Eukaryota > Metazoa > Arthropoda > Insecta > Diptera > Culicidae > Uranotaenia > Uranotaenia lowii. Next base: position 141,383,435 of record NC_073691.1, read on the forward strand.
AGTTTCATTTGATTGAATGAAAAATGGTGACCCTGGTCACGGTTCATTTTTGAGCCGCGGCTCTTTTTTTAAGAGCCACGGGTCGTTCGTTCTTTTTGAAGAACCGGCTCAAATGAGCGGCTCTTGAGCGCTCGCGCATCACTAGGTAGAATTTGTCTAGAAGCATTACCATCACATACCAAATTTTTGTTCCTCACGAGCCTACTACTATGAAGTGGTAGATACAGATAGAGTTGCATCTACCACCACACATTAGTAGGCTTAGCGTGGTCCGCCCCACAAGCGAGAACTTGTAGTGCGGACGAACAAAAAGATGGTATGTGATCGCTCAGATAAGCTCCCTTTAACTCAGAAACGCATCTATCGATGTTTAAGTCTTCTCAGTTTGTTATCTTCGCATTCGTTACATGCGGGGTTTGCATGCGAAACGGTACGGTCGATAGTCTGATAGTGACCAAACCACCGATGCTATGATGTCGTTGATCACTATCAGACTATCGACCGTACCGTTTCGCATGCAAACCCCGCATGTAACGAATGCGAAGATAATAAACTGAGAAGACTTAAACATCGATAGATGCGTTTCTGAGTTAAAGGGAGCTTATCTGAGCGATCACATACCATCTTTTTGTTCGTCCGCACTACAAGTTCTCGCTTGTGGGGCGGACCACGCTAAGCCTACTAATGTGTGGTGGTAGATGCAACTCTATCTGTATCTACCACTTCATAGTAGTAGGCTCGTGAGGAACAAAAATTTGGTATGTGATGGTAATGCTTCTAGACAAATTCTACCCGCTCATTTTCACCATCTTTCATTTCTTCTAACCTTCTATCCATCTATACAAAAAAAAAAAATTTCATAATCTTTAGATGTCCCTACTAAAAAGGACATCACTTTTCACCGCTAGGCCGATAAATCAAAGTAACAAACAAAAATTACGGTGGTTAATCTCTTCATAAAATTAAATAACTTTTGCCAAAAAGAAATAAAAACACGACATCATAGCATCGGTGGTTGGTCACTATCAGACTATCGACCGTACCGTTTCGCATGCAAACCCCGCATGTAACGAATGCGAAGATAACAAACTGAGAAGACTTAAACATCGATAGATGCGTTTCTGAGTTAAAGGGAGCTTATCTGAGCGATCACATACCATCTTTTTGTTCGTCCGCACTACAAGTTCTCGCTTGTGGGGCGGACCACGCTAAGCCTACTAATGTGTGGTGGTAGATGCAACTCTATCTGTATCTACCACTTCATAGTAGTAGGCTCGTGAGGAACAAAAATTTGGTATGTGATGGTAATGCTTCTAGACAAATTCTACCCGCTCATTTTCACCATCTTTCATTTCTTCTAACCTTCTATCCATCTATATAAAAAAAAAATTCATAATCTTTAGATGTCCCTACTAAAAAGGACATCACTTTTCACCGCTAGGCCGATAAATCAAAGTAACAAACAAAAATTACGGTGGTTAATCTCTTCATAAAACTATTTATAATTATTTTTAAAAAACATCCTAATTCATACCATTTTTATGTGATGTTCATGAAAATTGTATAAAATGCAAGTTTTGACCTACCAAAAAAGGGTGGAAACAATACAAAATTCATAAGCAAATGCATCTTAACCAAACAATTTATTAAAGTGTTAGTTTTTTTCTTCCTAACAAAAAGCGGAGTTTCATACAAAATCAGTGAAAATATAAGACAGATGCAACAATGAATAAGCGAATTGTCATTAAAACACAAGTTTGTTAAAATATAATGTGATTTTTCATTGCAACAAAAGACCTTTCTTCGTATTCATAAAAAGAGATAACTGAACGGGTGGTCCTCCTACATAATCAATCAAGTTATTCGTATTTCATTTGGCATATACACTGATATTGACAAGACTTTACGAATGATTGTAGCGATTGACTTCTCTCATTATCAAACCATGGTACTTTCTATGAAAAAAAAACTTATATGTATTTATATAAGGTACAAAACAACTCTTACAATTTCGAAATATGTTGCTAAAATTTTGCAAAATAATAATAGAACAATTTATGTTGAGATAACTTTTTTTTTTGCTTCGATTATAGTTGTTTTACCATCTTTAAATGGCATTCGCGACTTTATCAACGTTGCAGTTGGCGGATCGTTATTGAAAAACTATCCGATACAACTGTGTTCGATGAATACTCTTGGGCTCGAACTCTCGGATCTCGGCTCAGGAGACAACAGACTTGCCAACTGAGCTATATCACAAGCCCTATTGAGATTACATTTTTTCAACTGGAGTATAGAAAAGAAAACCAATCTTTATTTGTATTTTTTTCTACTTGCTTTGTTTTACAGAAGAAGAAGAAGTCTGCGTCTGTTCTGGACGCCGGAGGAAACCGTAAGTTTCAACAGTATGTTTAATTGTAGTTTTTATGTTCCGTTACATTACCATTTTTTTGCATTTGTGATATTTAAATGTAAAAAGTTATACCTGCTATTGAAAAAAAAATACATTCAATTTTAGAGATTCTTAGCCTACTTCAATCTAGATTCGTCAAATTTGAACAACTTAGAACAACTGTATTCGTGGTTCGTCATCATTGGTTATGCTTTATACCAGTTTAGGATCTATTTGTTTTAGAACGAGCATAAGAGCATCTGTATTCGTGGTCTATTTTGGGTCTAATTTATACAAGATTTGAACCATCAAAATTAGATCCAATCCAATGAAAAAAATGGCAACCCCACTTGTGTTCTATTTACTGTCAAATGGTGAACTCCATTAAATTGGATCAAAATCCCCGCAGTTTGGGACCAATCCTTATCCCAGTTCTAAAAAAAGGTGAGTTGTAACTGGTATAATGGACCACCAGTGCCACGATGGCTCTAGTATGGTGATCTCATATGCCAAATCGCCATTCCGCCATATTGAAAAAAGTTTTGACAGCTGGCTGTAGTGTTTACGAAAAAAGGGTTCCAGGGATGCCAGGTGTTAGAGATAAAAAATCAGATGGCAATAAAGAGTGTGTATGTGCACAAGCCAATCGTAAACGAAAGACCAAAAGATTGAAAACCGTACTGGGGTTTAGTTTATTTTATTATATTTAAATTAAGTTTTCGGAAAAAAGCAATGATATGAGTATAATCAATGAAGTAATTTGTATTCTAAACACTTTTTTTTTTAATGAAATTACAATACAGTTCGGTCTATCCGTATGTTCCGAAAAAGAAGAACTTTTTATTGACCGTTATGATAGAAAGGATCTTAAAGGGTGGAACAAACAACCAAAACCCTAAACCGGATGTTGCTTGCTCCTTATTCTTGTTACCTTATCCAAAGAGCTATTTTGTTTCCCTTTAATCGAAAAGTGTTGGATGAAAATAAAAGTAAATCGGTTCTGCTAAAGGAATGCTATAAATTCTGCTATTGATAATTTTCATGATTAAATGATAAACGATTTTATGATTCGAAATTTTATTTTCAAATAACTGTTGCATCATGTAAATACTACTTAAGCCTTTTTTAATATTAACATATTCAGTTAATCTACCTTCACAACCACCCACGAGCAGCGCTGAGCTGGAGCTTTGCTGCACTTGAGGATGACTAGCAATTGGACAGCATCACCTGCAGAATCCTTCAGGGGCTCAATTAATTCCGGACAATCAACAGTCTGCAGTGGATCGAACTGATTCCCCAACCCACTCATCGTCATGTTGCTCAGGCGCCGAAAGCTGCCCCTATTTTCTTATTTCAGCTCATCGGTTCCCTCATTCAAAAGTGCCAAAAACTTCATCTGGTTTTCCCAAATGCTACCCTTCAGAATCGGATTACTCGATTGGATCTTCTGGAGCAGCGATGGCAACAGACAGGGGTCCTCCTGAAGCAGCTTTTTCATCTCGATGAAGATCGGATGTTCCAGCAGGAGGGCCAGCCGCTTCTCGGACGATGGAATGTAACACCTCGCCATGTTACCATCCGATTCGATGACTTTCTGCTGCTTCTAGATAGCTCTTGAAAGAAAAAAGTGTTGAATAAGCATAAATTTGTCATAAGTAATGCAAAATTAATGTTACTCACCGCTACCGACAAAGCTGGCACCGTCGTTTATAGGTCCAACCTCTTCCAGCTTTGCTTACCAGCCCGGAGCTCAGCCGGAAGATTTTGTTTCGATTCTATGAATTATATTTGCAAAAATCAAGGCGAAATCTTTGTCTAAGCAATATATTGATGATTGGCAATACTTCGTGTTTTACAAAAAATCAGAGCACCTGGCATCCCAGCCAGCCAGCAGCCAGCCGAACAACCAGCTGTCAAATTTCGGCTCCTCCTCCGCATCCAACCCTCGTCTACTTTTTGCCAAAGTGAGACCACCATATCTAGAGCCATCATGACCAGTGTGTCTGCTTTGGTCGGAATTTGAGTCAAAATCGGCTGTTTGGATCACGGATTCAAATGCTTGATAATTGATCCAAAATATGTTGCACGCTCTTTTATTTTAACTCAAAACTAAGCACGACCGGGGTTCAAAACATAGTTCGATCATATGAACTTAAAGTTAAGTAGGGGAAAGGTTTCCTAAATGGGCCTATCGGGTTAAATGACCCTACGGCTGTTTGGCGAAATGGCTGACTAGACAGCTTATCTGACCAATGCATTTTGAGAGTGATACGCTTAGAACATAAGGCAAGAAAGAATTTTATGAATTTACAAACACAAAAAAATTTAAAAAATCATACAAGGTTTTGATACATTTTGATGTAATATTTCGACTTTTAAAAATTATACGTAAAGAAGTTTAAAACAAAAACTAGGATGGTTTTTGTTTCTTACTCAAATGAACTTAAGAAATTAAACATATTTCAGCTTTTGTGGACGTTTAATAATGATTATTTAGTGGAATAATAGAGTGTTTTTGTATGCCCCCATCATGTTTGTAAAATGCCTCCATCCTAAAATAACAGGTTAAATAGAATAAATAAATGATTTTTATCACTAAACCTTCAAATCTAAGCTCTGAATGACATCTTGAGAATGAATTGAAGATCTAAAGACAGATTTGATAAAGTTTTTCTCATGGATGAACTGCCTCCATAGTATGGTAACCCTAACTTTTGATTTATTCCACAAAACTATAATATACATAGATTTTTATAAAACTTCAGCTTTGTCGTACGTAAATTATTACTTTCCAGCAGTTTCAATGAAATTATACGGAAATATTGCCCAAAAAACAGAAATTTTGTTCAAAACATAAATAGGCGCATTTAGCCCGCACGGTTTGAGTTTCGGCATTTTAGACAACACTTACAATAAAATCGTTTTCTTGGAAACAGAAGAAAATTTTAACATAAAAATTACTCCATTGTATAGAAAACAGATGCCTGCACACGTGTATATAGTTTTTGTACACATATTCGACGTGATATTTGATTAAATCAGTGTTCTGCTTAATAGGCGCATATAGCCCGCTCCTCCCCTACCCTTTTTCCTCCTCGCGATGGTTCAAAATGGAGTTCGAACTGCGAACTCAAAATTGATCCCTTTTTTTCCTTCGGCGAGGGATCAAAGCTGAGTTCGACCTTATGAACTAAAAATTGAACTCTCTTTGTTGAACTGAAAACACTTAGCGAATTCAGTCCGAACCAGAACAGCAACCAACGAACACGTCGTAAAATTTTGTCGTTCCGGAACAATTACCGGAAGACTGAAGGAACTTCATAATCAAATGCATGTTCACCGTGTCAGCGTAAAATTCTGTCCGTCATTGTCATCATATGGTGAGCGGCTTGGAATGTCCGGAAACTTCCGGATGTTGTTTACTTCCCGTGGGAAGTAACATCCGGAAGTTTTCTTTGACCGAGAGTGTCAAAACTTTCCACCGCTCTGTAATTGCAATGCAATGTACCGGAACAGCAACATTCGGGTACAAAAAATTTTAATCATTCTTTAATTCCCATTAAAATAAGCTACCCTCGAAAAAAAAAAAAGGATAAATTCGAGTTCGGCTGCCGAACTTAGTATTGAGTATGCCTATCAGAACTTAGTTTTGCTATTGCCCAGACAAACTCAAAGTTGAGGGAGGCCACTGAAGTGCTGTTTTGAACCAAAACTACTTAATTTTGAGTTTAAAAAAAGAGCGTGTGTGTCATTTGCAGCCAAAGGCACCAGGGTCTAAACCGCTTGACAGCTCTCTTGCTGTTTTTTTTCTAATGCCATTCGCTTAGTACAGGATTCAGGGATCAGATTAAGGTCTTATGAAAAAGAAATACCTGATTTGATAAAAAACGATTTTGATTATATTTTTGTAAAAATCTTTACCAGCCAGAAAACAAGCCACGGGGTAGAACGCCAAAACTAGTGGACTGAACGCACCATACCGAAAGGGTGGTGAGAAATGGCACAATGATTTAAAGAATATAATAATTGAAACATCAAATTTTAAATTACATGTTCATTGTATTTTTGTAAACATACCATACTTTGGCTGAAAATCGCTTTTTATTGCGTAATTTAACGAAAATATTGCTTTTTGCTTTAAATCCTTATTGGTAAAACGCCTTCAGGTAGACTACGAAACTCAATTTCATGGCTGATATGCGGCATACATGGCGGCAGATACTTTTTTCGAGTCGAATATTGGTGCTCCTTTGTAACTCAAACAAAGACAAAATTTTTTATAACTATGCATTCTCATTGTAATTTGGGAGTCAGCAAATAAAAAGAATGACATTTATTGTCGATATTCGGTTTTTCTCAAAAGTTAACAGCATTCAAAATTTGAGCGTAAAACACGTGGTCTTGCGGGCATTCTGCACAATTTTGATATGATTGATTTAAGTTAGATTTGTGGGAAGTTAATAAAATACAACGAACCATTTATAGTCTTCCAAAAGTGCATACGAGTGGAAAAACGATAAGATGAAGTTTTATCAGATTGCGCAGGCTGGTTTACCATAAAACCTTATATGTTAATCACGAAAAATAACAAGTTTTACGCAGAATACATTAATCCTTCTGTTTCTAAGAATATAAGTCGATTCTGTGAACTTTTCATGACGAAAAAGCTCGTTCGCTACAAGAATAATGAAAAAAAAAACACTATTCGAAGCATTAGATTAGTGTATTTTTGAGAAAGAATGGCATGGGCCATTTTACCCCGCTCGTGAGTCTTGTACAGTTTTCCCTTACCAAGAGATCACATGTTGAGTTGCCAGGTTTTTCCTCGGATTGGATCTAATTTCTGTGGTCCAAGTCTTGTATAAATTAGACCCACAAATAGATCAGGAATGGAATGTCCCATATCCATTTTTTCTCATTTCTATCCGCATCGGAAACCTTTTAGTTCTAAAAACGAATTCTACGTTTAGTCAACGAGAAAATTGAACAAGCTTTTATCGCAGATGGAACAAAATTTTAACAAAAAAATTGCGTTATCACAACTTATTCAACGCAGTATGAAAATTCTTGTTGAACAGAGACCGATCACCAGTCTTCATCTGGCTGCAAGCGTATGAAAGGATACGGAAGAAAAAAAAAGTGCTGAAAAGCTTCCCACCGAGGGCTCAGCAGTTTCCACCAGATCTCCAGTCTAACTGATACTCACTTTGGCCACATTCTTAAGGAATTTATTCGAAAAAATATAAAAATATATGCTTGCTCGAGCAAAAGGAAGCAGCAGATTCCGCGAAATTAATTCCTATCATACGGCTGGCAACTTTAATTATAAATAATGAATGAACGAAGTGGCGTTGAAGGGACGCAGCTTGAATGTCGTGAAGGTACTCGTTCATTTAGTGGAAATACATATAACAGCGGGTTTGCATCGCTTGTCTTATCATGGGCTGGAGTCCGTTTTACAGTTCATATATGGGTGATTACCTGCTGCTTCGGATATATTACTGTAGGTACCCATTTAGGAGTTCGTACTTGCATCCACCTTCTTAGTCAGCCTTTATGGCTCATTGGATTGGATTTCACCACTGATTTTGAGTCTCAATGACGCTAATTAATTGCACTCCCGGACAATCGCACGAACCTCGAGGGTTCTGAGCGCCAGGCAATTATAAACTTATTAATCAAATTGTACCCGTTTGCACTGGCTGCTAATCAGCTCTCACGTGATGATATGCTGATGGATTCTTTCGATGAAATAAATATTTTTAGAACATGCAATTGAATTATCCATTCATTTAATTGTTTTTCATATTACTTACTGAGTTTTGGGTAGGTAATGGTTTCCCAAGCAACCAAAAGTCTCGTTAAAAAGGTCGAACACAGCTTAATCAGCATAATCAATGTGCTGAAGTTCCTTTTATTCAGCCCAAAATTTAAGTTCTTATCGAAACTTTGAAGTTCCATTACAGGTTTGAACGGCCTTCTATTCAGCCCACAAGTAAACGTTTAATAAGCAAAAACAAAAAATAATTCTCCTCTCCTCTCTTATTTTGGTCATCACCCGCTCATGTGGTGCTGCTGGTTTCTCGGCATCCATCTTTATTCCTCCCATCCCCTCCCTCAATTGATCATACTTAATTGCTTTGCTTTTAATTTTGTTCGATACATGCCGGCACGCACGCCAGTTCTGCTACACAATTATTCGATTTGCTTACTCAAGCAATCAAACAACCTAATGGAAAAAAATAGTCCTGGAACCAGATTTGAACCCGATCCTGCGAGATGATAGCCAAACACGCTGCCACGACGCCACGCCTAGATGTTGCCTTACCGGCAGCTAAAATTCGAAGTGGTTATAAGCTTCCTAGAATACCCGCAAGGGCAACCAGCAGCCAACAGCAAAGACGCATGTTGATTATTACTAAGAAACATTACGAAACGGCGTATAAATCAATCATCCGATAAAATAATATCGGTTAAAAAAAAATGAAATTCCATGTTTTTAACTGTTAAGCATAAAATTATACAAATTCTTTATTTTATCTTGATATTTAATCAATGAATTGCATCAACTAACTTTCAATGTGTGATAAATTTGTGGTAAGTAAATACAGTTGGACGAAATTTTATGAAGTCAAAGTATTTACTCTTTTCAAAAACAATCATTTGCCAGTTAGCTTTAAGTTGTTTTGATTTGAAGTTTAAAACAAATTATACATTTTAACAATTTTCAAGCTCCAAAAAATAATTTATTTATTATATGCCCTTCTGTGATGTTCGTTCACATTTCATATTCATGAAATGGCGGACATGTCTCATAACAGGCTATTTGGGGAACTTTCTGGAACTTCGAGTCCATAGAAGGCTATTCGAGATCCAATTTGTAACTTTTATTCTGAATGATGCGATTGACATGTCACAGAAAAGGCTATTTGAGGAACTTCTTGAAACTTGAAGTTCATAGAAGGCTATTTGAGGAACTCCTTAGAACTTGAAGTTCACAGATGGCTATTTGAGACCTAATTTGTAACTTTTATACTGTGTGGATGTGATTGACATGTCACAAAATAGGGTAATTGAGAAACTTCTTGGAACTTGAAGTTCGCAGAAGGCTATTTGAGACCTAATTTGAAACTTTTATGCTGTGTGGGTGCGATTGACATGTCACAAAAAAGGCTATTTGAGGAACTTTTTGGAACTCAAGTCCATAGAAGGCTATTTGAGGAACCTTTTGTAACTTTCATGCTCACATTCGAGAAAATTTGGTACCAATTCCCTTTGAAACCTTTATTCAGCGAAATTTGAACTTTGGAGGAACGAGTTTAAGTAGATATGAGACTTTTGGTTGCTTGGGTTAATTGTCATCGATATGCGTTTTTTCATCGACGGAGATTATTATTTTGTTATGGAAAATGGTAAACTCAATTACCAAAACCTCATATAGAAAGCAATATGTCCTGGCGCTGCGAATTTAATTGCTAGCTTAAGTATAAACAAAATAACCTAGCAATTGCTTTCGCTAAGCTAAATCGAGCAGTTGAGCAGTCGTTTAAAGCAATTGCATCGGTTATTAGGATTAAAATTTGTTTTGATAGCTGTTTTCTCAGTCAGGAACTTTTACTTTCAGAGCAAGCTAGTTAGGTATGAATAAAGCCCTAGTCTAACACAATTGCTCTACAAAACACCTAATAATTGCTTTATTTTCTAAGCATGCTCTGTAGCAGACTTTCCCAGTCAATTTTTTTTCCAATGTCATAAATTTAACAATTAGGTAGTAATATAAAACTTTAATACAAATCAAATAGGCAGTTTCAACAGGGATCCACAAAAAATCTAAGTTAAAACCAATCTTTTTTAACGTATTTCTCTCAATTTTGCATTTAAAAAACCTGAACACCCCTCATTTTGAAGGTGTGTGTAGAATGTTGCTCCTATTTTGATTTTGGAATTCACTCTTCAATTGTCAAAATGCCGTCCAAGAAAGGAGAGCAGCGTATCAAAATTTTGCTCGCGCATCGCGGAAATCCGTGCTACTCGCACGCAAAACTGGCAAAATCGCTTAAAGTTGCCAAATCAACCGTTACAAATATAATTAAAGTGTTTGTGGAACGTTTGTCGACAGTTAGAAAGTCTGGATCGGGAGGAAATCGAAAACCGGAAGCCGCTGAGACGACAAAGAGAGTTGCCGGTAGTTTCAAGCGAAACTCTAACCTCTCTCTCCGAGATGCTGCAAATAAGCTGGGTGTATCGTCTACAACCGTGCATCGAGCCAAAAAACAAGCCGGACTATCGACTTACAAGAAGGTAGTGACTCTGAATCGCGATGATAAACAAAATACGACGGCCAAAGCGCGATCTCGGAGGCTGTATACGACGAAGCTGACGAAGTTTGACTGCGTGGTAATGGACGACGAAGCCTACGTCAAAGCCGACTACAAGCAGCTTCCGGGACAGGAGTTTTATACGGCAAAAGGAAGGGGAAAGGTAACAGATATTTTCCAGCACATGAAACTGTCAAAGTTCGCGAAGAAATATCTGGTTTGGCAAGCCATCTGTACCTGTGGCTTGAAAAGCAGTATTTTCATAGCTTTCGGGACTGTCACCCAAGAAATTTACGTATAAAAGTGTTTGAATAAACGTCTGCTGCCTTTCCTGAAGAAACACGGTTGTTCCGTACTGTTTTGGCCGGATTTGGCATCTTGCCATTACGGTGAAAAGCCCACGGAGTGGTACGCCGCCAACAACGTGCAGGTAGTTCACAAGGACAAGAACCCTCCCAACACGCCAGAGCTCCGCCCAATTGAGAAATACTGGGCTATTGTCAAGCGGAACCTAAAGAAGACCAAAAAACTGCAAAGGACGAGCAGCAGTTCAAGACAAACTGGCTTTCTGCGGCGAAGAAGGTGAACGAGGTGGCTGTACAAAATCTGTTGGCAGGGGTTAAGCGTAAGGCCCGGCAATTCGGATTTGGAAAAGCGGAAGCCTAACTGAATATTTTTCCTGAATTTTATACTAATTAAACTTGAAAAAGAAATTTAATTTGACCAAATTTTGACCGTATCACCCTTTAGATTTCAACTAAAACATATAAATTTTCGAATGAGTAAAGTGGATCACAGGTGATACACTGGGAACAAAACGTACTTTTCATCTTGTTAAATTTTTTTAACAATACTCATGAAAATCATTCCGTCAATTTTTTTTCTCTTCAGAATAGGTATTTTATTGACTAAAATGACCACATTTCTCCAAATATTTGCAAAAGCTCGTGATTTTTTCGAAAAACGGCTTGTTTTGTTTCTCTGGCGAAAATTGTCATGGCGGCCATTGTTCAAGGCAAAACTAAAAATTTCAAAAGTTTCAATAGTTTTACTTTTGAGGGCTAAATATACCCAACAAATATTTCACAAAATAAGATCGTTTTAGTTTGTGATCAATGAGGTGATGAAATTCCATGTAATTTTGCCGTTTTTTCTTATTTATCATTTGCACCCTCTGTGTTGTTATCTTCCCAATGGAGCATATATGATCCACTTCAAAACCCAAATTTATCAACTGGATCATGAAAGTAGACTTAAATAATGCATCTTTTGTTCTAGAACTTTTCTTGTTAATAAATATTTCTATTTTTAAAAACGTGAATAACCTCGTGGGAAGGAAACGGTTAACCCACTGGTGCGTCTTGTACAGTCATCCTCTACTTTTAACAGCGCTGAGAATTAAAACGATAGAAACGAAAAGGTTATACTCTCGTTATGAAGCCGTTTTCCTGGACTGATTTTAAAACTAAGAAAAACCCTTGATGTTGAAAAATGTATTTAATGACTTTTATGAATAACGGATGCTGTCTTGTTTTCTCCAGTCGATCCATCAGCAAATTAAACAACGAAAACTGCCCAGCCAGAAAAATGAATGCCTTCCAACAACTAATTACCAACAGTTTATCCACCCATTCAACTGTAATATCGATCCTAGCATGTCATAATTCTAGCTCCCGAGTTAGTTTCAGATGGCTTAGAAGGCCCTTAGACGAGGTTGATAATTTATTTGACCTAATGTGCGGTTCCATTTTAATCGACGAGCGGGACAAATAGCATCGAGAAATGAATTCCCAGCCACTGACAGGGTCCAAATGGCCATCTGTAAAGGGCGCCCTGATGCTCTGGAGGAAAGAATCGGTGGGGCTTTTTCATCCGACTTCGACCCAATTGCAGCATGCCCTCACCACGGGGAAGGTTTCGCCGGAAAGTACCAATCCGACGGACGTCTCAAAAAGGTACGGCCAATTGACACCGCCGATGCTGCTACCGATCCACCGTGACGCGAATGCACAACGAATAGGCTAGTTAAAATTATTAATTTTGATGTTTTATTCATACACCGATAAATTTCCATCGAATGACCTTTCGGTGTTTCGTTTGTATCGCCCCGGGAACATCTCCGGGTTCGTCGCTTGCCTTGGTAGGTGACCGTCAAAGTCTCTTTCGCGTGCGCTTGTTTCTGGATGATAGACGAGTGCAAACTAGTAAGAAGACCAAACTCTGCTTAAGACCGTTGCGCATTATTAAACGCATTACAGATCCCGCGGCTGTTGGTTGACCGAAGAATGGGCAGAGGTCGTCATGTTTGGCCATTAAGCGGCTAACTGTAAGCTGAGTTCCTCCAGTTCGAACTAAAAAGGCCGACCCCCTGAAACTCCACAAACCCTCCACCAAGCGCCCAGATCACGACGAGCTGCCTAATTAATTCTGGTGGCTTGTTCTGATCGGCTGGATTTGGGGGAACAGGGTGGGAAAACCAGCGCGCTTCCATTTGGGTGATTCGAGACCCCCGCACCCGCAGCCATGATCCGTCTGAGACTAAGTAACTGTCAATTTAGCATTTCAAACTTGCTACTAAATGTAAGCTGAGGCTCTCTGCAAACGTCAAAGTACAGGCGGTTGACAAATTTACACATTTTATAATATGATTTGCGAATAACTTTCGGTTCATGAAAATTGGGGCAGAATGCCCACAAGAGTACGTGTTATAGGCTCAAATTTTGAATGCAGTTTTTTTGAGAAAACCCAAATATTAAAACAAAAAGTCATTCTTTTTTTGTTGTTGTTGACTTCCAAATCACGATATCAATGCATAGTTAGGGGAAAACTGTACAAGACGCACCAGCGGGGTAAGATGGCCCATGAGATTATTTCTCAAATATACACCAACCAACGGCTTCGAATGATGTTTTTCTTTATTTTTATGGTAGCAAACAGGCTTTTTCATCATTCAATACATGAAAAATTCACAAAAACTATTTTAGTTCTTAGAAACAGAAAGATTAATGGAATCAGCTTGGAACTTGTTATTTTTCATAAGTAACATCTAAGGTTTTATGGTAAAACAGCCTGCCCAATCTGATAAAACTACAGCTTATCGTTTATCCACTCATGTGCACTTTCGGAAGACTATGATATTTTTGATGTATTTTATAAACTTTCTCCATATTTTATCAAAAATCAATCATATGAAAATTGGGGCAGAATGCCCACAAGTCCACGTGTTTTAGGCTCAAACTTTGAATGCGGTTAACTTTTGAGAAAACCCGAATATCAAAACAAAATGACATTCTTTTTATTTGCTGACTCCCAAATCACGATAACATTGCATAATTATAACAAATTTCGTCGTTGTTCGAGTTAAAACGGTGAAAATTATTTGAAAAAATTATCACCATGTTTTCCGCGATATCACTGTATCAGTCAATAAAATTGAAATTCGTTGCCTACTTGAAGGCGTTTTAAATATAAGGATATCAAAAAGTGTATTTTGAAAAGCGAAATTTTCGATGAGTTTAGCAATATTAAATGATTTTTAATCAAAGAATGGCAGTTTACAAAAAATACGATGAACTTGTAATTAAACATTTGGAGTTTCAATAATAATATTCCGTATAATCATTGTTCTATTTCTTACCACCCTTCCTTTTTGGTGCGTTCTGTCCACTAGTTTTGGCATTCTACCCCGCGGTTTGTTTTCTGGCTGTTTTAGTTTTTTTACAAAAATATAGTCAAAATCGAGTTTTTATCATTTTTTTTTTTTTTTTTGTAGCGGCCCACCACACTCCCCCACACCAAAAGGCTCAATTGAGCCCCCTGGTAATGGACGCTACTGTTCTCAGCATGTCTGGCAGCAATGATAATAAAAGTTAACGCGAGCAAATTTTAATCATGCTGAGAACACAAAATTTTTTGAAATGTCGTGCGAGGAAATGTATTATTTAACTTAATTGATTACAATATGAATCTCAATGGAAAATAATTTCCTTTGAAGAGATTTTTCATTTCGATAATACGTAAATTTCATCCTTGAATCGTCGTCAACTTTCAATTTTGTTCTTAAATGATTATGCTTAGCTGGTGAGTTTTGTACAGTTTTACCCTACTTCTTTGCGATCAATCAAGGTTTCTTCGGCGCTGGCAGCCTTTGGTTTACAGATTCGGCTCAAGGCATCAGCTACAGGTATGTCTTTTCCTCTCTTGTAAATGACAGCGGGAGAGTAAGGCTTAATATCATAAAGAATTCTTTTCAGTCTTGGAGGAGCGTCTACTAGTGGTTTCTTGTATATAGTCTCCAGTGTTTTATGGTCGGTTTCAATGGTCAATGGTGCTCCCCAAATATAGTCATGAAACTTTTGACATCCAAAACGTATTGCGCCAGCCTCCTTTTCGATTTGCGGATAGTTCTGTTCCGCACTTGTTATACTTCTCGATGCATACGCTACTGGTAGATGATTCTGCAATAATACTGCTCCAAAGGCTTTGGAAGAACTATTCACAGAGAGAACGACAGGATCTCCTACCTTGAAATATTGCAAGACTGGTGCCTCGACAAGACGCTTTTTTATCGAATCAAAGGACTTTTGATGTTCGAACTCCCAAGTGTACGCTACATTCTTCTTTAAAAGTTGTCTGAGCGGATCAGTCAATTCAGACAAGTCTGGTATGAATTTAGCGAGATATGTAACCATACCTAGAAATGTGTGAAGATTTTCTTTGGATTCAGGAGCAGGCATACTTCGTATGGCTTCGACTCTTTCAGGACAAATTTTCAGTCCGTCTTTTGTTATCAGGTGACCTAAAAAACGAATTGATTGTTGTCCATAAAGACATTTTTCGGCATTCAATTTAATTCCACTTTTACCTAATCGCTCGAGCACATTTGTGGTGATTGTTTCCAGAGTACGCTAATCCAAACGGAAGACGCTTGCAAGAAAATCTGCCCCATGGTGTACTAAATGTGCCGATTTTCGCCGATCGTTTCGTTACTGGTACCTGTCGAAAGCCCTTTTTACAATCAAGAAGTGTAAAATATTTGCTGCCAGCCAATCGTGTAGCTATTTGCTCAAGACTTACCAGTGGGAAATGTCGACGCTTTAAGTTTTTGTTGACATCGGTTAAATCTATGCAAAGCCGTATTTTTCCGTCTCGTCGAACGATGACTAGTGGAGGAACTGCTTCGGTGGCTTCCAAGCAAGGCTCAATTACATCCAATTCGACCATATTATCCAGCTCTGCCTTGACTGCTTTTCGAGCACGAAACGG
The DNA here is from genome assembly GCF_029784155.1 of Uranotaenia lowii. Classification (NCBI taxonomy): domain Eukaryota; kingdom Metazoa; phylum Arthropoda; class Insecta; order Diptera; family Culicidae; genus Uranotaenia; species Uranotaenia lowii. The sequence goes on from NC_073691.1 coordinate 141,399,413, forward strand.
GATGGATCGCGCCTGATGAATCACAAATTGTGGATTCTCAATTATGTCATTATCGTATTCAAAACCCTTCAGTTTCCCTAGGCCTTCGTAAATTTGGTTGTCGACTGTGAACTTCATAATCCGTTTTATTAACTCAGCTTTCTCTGCCGATTCGCCATTCAAAATCGTAGCACAGCTCTGGTCAATTATTTGGAAAGGGAAATCATGTTTCACACCTCGTATTACACACTTTATCATCGCCCGTCCTTGAACAATGATTTTATCACCATTATGGGTCACTAAACGTTTTATTGGAGACATTCCCCAACTTTGTATTCCTATACTGAGAGCAGTCTTCTTAGACATAACGTTGCACTGAGCCCCTGTGTCTATGCTCATTTTAATCACTTTGCCACTACAACAAACTTTTTCGGTCCAATAATCACTACAGTCTTGGATGTTGATGGAAAACATTTTAAGGGCATCAATGATACGTTCATCTCCGTCGTTATAATCATTTTCTTCTGTACCCAACATTCTCGCATTCGCTTTGCTGCGGCAAACCTCCTTGAAATGTCCAATTTTGCCACAGCTTTAAATTTTTCCCCAAAAGCAGGACACTTTCTCGGGCGATGCTTCCGCCCACACCAGCCGCACATTTCAAATTTTTCTTTTTTTCTATCACTGTCACGACGACTTTGGATTGCATTAATATCACTTGAAGCTCCTTCTGAAATTTGTTTGTTCTGCTGAATTGCTGCTTCATTAGCCTTACAAATTTCCACAGCTTTCTCCAAACTTATGTTTTTGTCTTCCAGAAGTTTGGTACGGAGTGGATGAGCCGATCTCGCACGAGCCGATGTAGCAATGCTTGGCCAGTTTCAACAAACTTACACTTTTTCACTTGGGCCTTAATCTTCGTCACGTAGGAGTTGATCGTTTCGCCGTCTTCCTGAAGCATATGGTTGAACAGAAATGTTTCATACGCTGGATTGTCATGGGCGTCGAAATAATCTGCAAAAGCGGATTTGATCGCTTCCAGATCATCCGCCTGCTGGTCCGTAAGCTCGAAGCTTTCGTAAATGTCGATAATGTCGGGACCAAGGCGAGAGAAAAATATTGCAACTTGCCTCCTAGCAGAAAGTCTATCCAGTTCTACGCTGCTAGCGTCCCAATCGAAAGAGGTTTGCCATAACTTCCATTTGGATCTTTCGTCTCCTCCCAGAATGAACGGTCTCGGTCGTTGCCCGGAAACTCGCGGTTCTTGTTGATCCTCGTCTTCGGCCATGGCGATTCTGGCCACTTTTGACACCATGTGATGTCAAGCCTATTATAACCGGGATAAAACTACGGACAATCCGGACTATAGTAGAACTCGTGGTTGTACTTGAATCTTCGACTTTTTATTCTGCTTTTTCTGATACACGTTAAACTAATTATACTGAAGAACGTTATATAATAATGCATTTCATCACACCTACCACACTAAGCACTCCGAGGAATTCCAGTCTGGAATCCGGGAATTTGTTGGTAAACCGCCCCTTTTCGACTCCGCTGATCCGGCAACATCTATTACTAGGACTTTTGTTTACTATAGGCTGTTTATTTGGGTCAAATGATAAATTTTGCATGTTATTTAGTTAACTTGGGTTTAGTGGCCTACAATTCTCCACCATTTTTCAAAATTTTCAAAAAAAAAATGCTTTTTTAAAACAGTCAGAACTTGGGAAGAATGATTTATTTAAAATAAAAAAAAAGCTTAATGATACCTTAAACATGTAGAAAACCATATCATTTTTTTTATTTTCTTCTAATCTATTATATTAAAGAAGTTATGGAACAAAGAAAAAAAGTGGCTCATGATTCCCCACTCTCCCATATATGTTGGCTAGCATCTTACAAATTCTAAAACCAGCAGTTCACATATATGCCATGATCAAGATTCGATCTTATGAACTCTGACTTAGAAGATTTGGACGTTATCCTCTAGTCCACGGTCGGCGGCGAAATGGAATCATGGCTGTTTTTACCCTTAAACCCCCTGAACGATTGATTTTTTTCACTCGCAGTTGGTTCTGGTATTGGTAGAATAGCATATAGGGGAGGAGCGGGCTATATGCGCCTATTAAGCGAAACACTGATTTAATCAAATATCACATCGAATATGTGTACAAAAACTATATACACGTGTGCAGGCATCTGTTTTCTATACAATGGATTAATTTTTATGTTAAAATTTTCTTCTGTTTCCAAGAAAACGATTTTATTGTAAGTGTTGTCTAAAATGCCGAACCTCAAACCGTGCGGGCTAAATGCGCCTATTTATGTTTTGAACAAAATTTCTGTTTTTTGGGCAATATTTCCGTATAATTTCATTGAAACTGCTAGAAAGTAATAATTTCCGTACGACAAAGCTGAAGTTTTATAAAAATCTATGTATATTATAATTTTATGGAATAAAACAAAAGTTAGGGTTGCCATACTATGGAGGCAGTTCATCCATGAGAAAAACTTTTTCAAATCTGTTTTTAGATAATCAATTCTCTTTTTAGATGTTATTCAGAACTTAGATTTGAAAGTTCAATGATAAAAATCATTTATTTATTCTATTTAACCTGTTATTTTAGGATGGAGGCATTTTACAAACATGATGGGGGCATACAAAAACACTCTACTATTCCTCTAAATAATCATTATTAAACCTCCACAAAAGCTGAAATATGTTTAATTTCTAAAGGTCATTTGAGTAAGAAACAAAAACAATCCTAGTTTTTGTTTTAAGCTTCTTTACGAAAAATTCTTAAAACTCAAAATATTACATCAAAATGTATCAAAACCTTGTATGATTTTTTAAATTTTTTTGAGTATGTAAATTCATAAAATTCTTTCTTGCCTTATGTTCTAAGCGTATCACCCTCAAAATGCATTGGTCAGATAAGCTGTCAAGTCAGCCATTTCATCAAACGGCTGTAGGGTCATTTAACCCGATAGGCCCATTTAGGAAACCTTTCCCCTATATATGAAACTAGCTGACCCGGTGTGCTTTGCTACACCTTACAAAAACAAATGATATTTCTAGAAATTATTCAATTTTTATTTGTTTTGTTGGCATAATTTTAAATCAAATTATAACATAATTCATGAGCAACCGCTATAAAATGAAAGATGCAGTTGGAGTTTCGAATCGCAACACAAAGATGACTTAAACTAATTTTCTGAATTTTGATCTTTAAATTTGTCTTAAAGATCGGATAATTTTTTGAAATTTATTTTTACGGTCTTATCGGTGAATGTTATGTTCTCATAGTGAGAACATTTCAAGAATTGAAAATTATAGATGGATAGAAGAAGATAAGAAGAAAATCTGATAATTTGGTTGTTTTTGCTTGATATATTCTGGATTTACGCTAAAAACTGATAAGAGATCCCCCTGTCCTTCCCTTCACCCCTTGCTGAATGGAGGTCGTGGTGTTTAATTATCATACCCATTTTTTCGTGCCCAAAAATCATCTTATATCAAATATTTTTCCATTGGCTGATAAGTTTTTAAGCTTTACAAAACTTATAAAGAGCTCCCTCCTTTCTTACCCTCACTATACTGTAAAGCGTAAGGGTCTATAACAATCGTAGAAACCTATCTCGTAACCAAATACCTTTCCATGCCATATTTGTTCCCATTTGTTGGCTACGTTAGCATGAATTGAGAACTAATGCTAACAAAATTGTATTGGGCTCACCTCCCTCCTATGTAACTACTTACTGAAAGGAGGATGGTGCCTCAGATAATCACAGAATCGTACCAAAATGATTTTCCAAATTAGGTTTTGTCCATTTCTCGGATTTTGTAAAAAAGTTTAATGTAAGCTTTCCTCTTCCATTCCTATATACCCAATTCTATCCTCTTACTGCAAGAAAGGAATTGCTGCCCATGCCAAAGTTGGTTTTATTTGCGTAGTAAATTCTTGAGTTATGCATAAAATTGAAAGGAAGTACCATCCCTTCTTCCGTTCTCCCCATTGAATGGAGGGGTGAGAACTTGATATTCATAAAAGTATTTTTCGTGCCCAAATACTTGTTGATGCCAAATTTGGTTTCATTTGTTCGATTAATTCTCAAGTTATGCAAAAAAATTGTATGAAAGCCCCTCTTTCCCCCTGTATATCTTTCCACTGGAAAAATGTGGGGCTTCCATTTATTATAGAAACATTTCACGTATCCAAATACCCTCATATGCCAAATATGGTTCAATTTGCTCGAACAACTCTCCAGTTATAATGAAAATTGTAAGGGAGACCTCTCCTCTCCCTTTTCATCAACCTCTTTGAAGGAGTGAGGAATACAAAATATTCATAGAAACATTTCTCGCACTCAAATATCGTTCCATGCCATTTGATTCCATTTGCCGTTGTAGTTCTTGAGTTATGCAGTAAAAATTGTATGAAACTCCCCTCCCTCTTTCCGTTCTTCTCGCTGGAAGAAGGAAGGGGTCTCAAACAATCATTAGAATATGTCACGTTCCCAAATATCCGCTCATGCCAAATTTGGTTCCATTTGCTTAATTAGTTTTTGAGTTATGTAAAAAATAATAAAAGAAACGCCCTCCCCCCTTTATATCTCTCTACTGGAAAGAGGGATGGGTCTCATAAAACCTTAGAAATATTTTTCGTATCCAAATACCTTCCCGTGCCAAATTTGGTTCCATTATTTTGATTAGTTTTCGAGCTATATGAAAAATTGTAAGGTAGCCCCCCTCCCCCCTTCCTATCACCTCACTGAGAGGAGGGAGGGGTACCTAATATTTATAGAAATATTCCTCGTTCCCAAATACCACCCCATGCCAAATTTGATACCATTTGCTTAATTTGTTTTTGAGTTATATGGAAAATTGTAAGGTAGCCCCCCTCCCCCCTTCCTATCACCCCACTGAGAGCAGGGAGGGGTACCTAATATTCATAAAAATATTCCTCGTTCCCAAATACCACCCCATGCCAAATCTGATACCATTTGCTTAATTAGTTTTTGAGTTATATGAAAAAATTGTAAGGTAGCCCCCCTCCCCCCTTCCTATCACCCCACTGAGAGGAGGGAGGGGTACCTTATATTCATAGAAATATTCCTTGTTCCCAAATACCACCCCAGGCCAAATTTGATACCATTTGCTTGATGGGTTTTCGAGTTATGCAAAAAATTGACTTTTGTTTGGGAGGCCCCTCCCTCCCTTCATGAGAGAGGGAGGGGTCTCAAACCATAATAGGAACCTTCCCCTGCCTTCAATACCCCCACCTGCCAAGTTTCACTCAAATCAGTTCAGTAGTTTCCGAGTCTATAGGGAACAGACAGACAGACAGACAGACAGACAGACAGAAATTCATTTTTATATATATATATAGATCTGTTTTTCTTTATTCGACAATGTAAAATGTAAGCAGTTGAATTGTTACAATCAGTTGAATAGAAGGGTTCATCGATAAATATGGAAATATATGCCCATTCAATCGGTTTCCCCGTGACAAATATTCGGCTGATTTTAGCAACAGAACCAACTGTTAATTATCATACAATGATAGTATTTATTTTGATGTGAGTTTTACTTTCTAGGGAATATGCATTACCAGCAATAAGTAAAATTTCCGTCCCATGGTTTGTAAAGTGACTGACTGCTCATTTCTCTCCGGAGGGCTTAAAACCTCGTGAGTAATGTACGCTATCAAGAGGGAAGGTTATTCGTCATTAAATTTGATGATATTGGATGATCGGAAAATTGGGTTAAAATGAGGCTGTCATATGTTGTACGGTGACAATAATTCCGACGTGGGGTAAATTAGTCGTCAACGACATGAGACATGAACCCGGGGAAAACAAGTCGATCAGCAGGTCTGGGTCAACGAATTCCTCCGGCATCATGGAAAGTGCCCGCTAATGACATTGGGAATGTATGTTTTCATTTCGCGCGCGCTCAATCATGCATTGTGATGCTGAGTGAGTCATTTCGAGAGACGATCTACAGTTGATCGACGTATTTTAAGACATTATTAATGGATGGCTTATTTGATTGATCATTATATCGAAAATGTTACATTCAATTTCTTCTCTTTTCAAATTTCAAACTGAGTTTTGAAATTGAAAAGATTCCTCCTGCTCACTGTCACATTAGACTGAGTCGATTTGGGGTCATTTTCGAATTTCTCAAACCCTGGGGTGTCAAAAGCTTCGTTTTGGTCCAAAATTCATCCATGATTTTTTGCAGAATTTTTGAGTAACGTTTACATGAGTAAATTTGAACTTTTAGGTTTGTATGGGAAAATTGAATATTTTGTACTGAAAAATCAACATCATTTTTGTTTCTTCTGTGAAACCAAGCCTGCTAATGGTTTGTGTGCCAATTTATAAATTATTTAAAGGAAATTTTCAGCAGAACAACTTTGTCGAAGACCGTAACTTCGTATCTTTTTAGACAAAAATGTTATTAGCAGTTTAACAGGTGTATGTCTGTTGGCATTGATAAACAAAAAAATCAATTGACACCACTTCTGGGTGCCTAGCGAGGTGTTGCATGACCAATTTTCATGCAATACTTCGCGGGGCATAAGCAGTGATGTCATTTTGATTTATTGTTTATCAATGCCAAAAGACATGCACTTGTAAAACAGTTAATAACTCTTTTTGTTTAAAAAGATACGAAGTTACGGTCTTCGACAATGTTATTCAGCGGAAAATTTACTTTCAAGAATTTATAAATTGGCACACAAACCATAAGCAGGTTCGGTTCTACAGAAGAAACAAAAATGATGTTGATTTTTCAGTACAAAATATTCAATTTTCCCATACAAACCTAAAAGTTCAAATTAACTCATGTAAACGTTACTCAAAAATTCTGCAAAAAATCATGGATGAGTTTTGGACAAAAACGAAGCTTTTGACACCCCAGGGTTTGAGAATTTCGAAAATGACCCCAAATCGACTCAGTCTACTGTCACATGCCAATTACAAAAGTAGAATGAAGTTAATAACAACTCAACAATTTGTAACATCAGTGAACCCTGCCAGTCACAAAATGTGATATTCAGACCCTTCAGAATAGAACTACTTTAAAAATATCCATTTAACAAAATTGGGCATTAAGAATATTAAAATTGTTTCTTTGTTTGAATAAATAGGGATAAAAACCTTTTGAAAATTCTTTTAGATGAGTCTTATTTTAAACTAGTTTTGAAAAAAAATCCCTTAAAAAGCGCTTAAGACGGCACCCAAGTGATTCTCACCTAAAAGTCAAGTTAAAGCATATTTTTAACACGGTGGACAAATGCAAAAAAGAGACAGGCGCGGTCCTATGGGGGGGTGATTGGGGTGATCTCCCCCCCCCCCCCCGCCCCCCCAAGCGGCAAAAACCGTTACAAAATACTCGCAAACACTGGAATTTCTATGAACATTTCGAACACTTCCTAGTGGGTGTTCTTTGGAATTTTCAAAATTTTCCACTCCGTGGGGGTAAATGTTAAATAAAAGAATTTATTAATTTCTTAAATTCTTAAAATTGGAAAAAATTCGATCCGCCAAACTAAAACCGCTGTAACAATTTTCATCAAATTACATTTGTTAAGGCACTTACAGTGTTTAATTCGAAATTGGTGATGGTAAGGTGATGAACAAAAACTGATAAAAATTTAGTTCAGGAATATACCTCCAGGAACAGATTAAAAAAAAGGCTCCAAAAACTTGCCTATGTTTTAAGATGAGATAAAACCATGTGATAATAATATCCCGCCAAAACTCGCCTATTTTTTCGGGATCAAGGACTTTCCATTGAAAAATATTTTTAGCTATAAGAAATGAATCCTTTATTAATTTTTTTTTTAATTTTAAATTATACATAATGTTTGAAAATATTGAATGCATGAGGCAAAAATACAATTTTTCACTTTTTTACTAAATCATTCGTTTCAAATTTGTAACTATATCTTTCGATTCAGTTCCAATAAATTTTAAAATCTATGAGAGCTTGAAATTTAAGAGAAAACAAATAAAAATAATGTTCCAAAAGCTGCATACCTAAGAATTTGATATTAATGATGTTGTTTTAGAATTAAATTTATATTTAGAAATTGAAGAATCGAAACAAGATTTTATATTAATTAGCTTTTCGAATCACGATTCAGCAATATACTTTAGAAAAATAATAAAACATTCAGTTTGAAATTCATAGCAATAGTTAACACATTCTCAAATAAATGTTTTTTTCACAAGTGTGTATTTTTTCATTTGTAAATTACATTTATATCGGAAGATTCTTTAAAGAGTTCTTAAATTGATAATTTTTAATCTGCTCAATATACAAATGACGGAAATTATCTTTTTGTCAATAATTGTTCGCAGTGAATATTAAAGATTCGCAGATTGTTTTATAAAAGTATGTATAAGCTGTTTAAAAGGATATCAAAATAAGTATGTAGAGAAAGTTTGTTAAACTTCTCTAATTTCATTTTTTTTTTAATATAAACCTCTAATTATTTTAAATGAAATTGGAAGGGAAGAGGAGAAGCAGTGTGCATCATGTTCGTGAAATTTGTTTTTTTTTAAGAAGTATATCTAATTAAATTCATCCATTACTTTGATGATTAATCACTTAGATAAAATAATTGTTTGAATCATTATAAATTTTATGCTGATATGTAATATTTTTTCAAGAACCCAATTTCAGCCTCTATTTTTTATCTAAATGTTCAACTCCACATTCAAAAGGGTTTTTATAAATTCACATGGCCAAAGGATTAACACTTTTTTAGATGAAAATAATTCAAAAGCTAATTTTGATTTATGGTGATGCCCTTAATTATTTTCAAATAGGTTAAAAATTATTCAAGGAAATTCTGCACTTTTCTGACAAAACTTTTAAACATTATACACTGGATTCTTTTTTTTTAAACGATCTTATTTTACACGGTTTTTTTTAAACGACTTTTTTTAAACGATTTTCTCGAAATAAGACGATTTTTGAACACGTCAAAAACAGGTTCTACACATTCCCGCTTTTTGTCCGAACCACTCTTGGGTGTTAAATGGATTCGGACGTTGCTTCCCGACGGAAACATTTGCCGGAATGGCCACTTAGACACTCTGCGGAAGTTTCGGAACAACCGTGGCTTAAAACCCAAAACAAAGCAATCCAAAACAAATCTTTGAGCTTCCCGGTTTCACTCAAATCACTTCAGAATGGTCTACCTGATGGAAATGATCAATTTACAGTCCAAGTTGGCCACTTTACTCAAAATGAGCGATGAATTTTGCCCGGAGGTTTCGAACTTTTTTTGCACGATTTCTTTTTTTGCACGAAAACAACAATCGTTTAAAAAAACGAATCCGGTGTAATTAAAATTCGAAATAACGGTTCATATCACCTTTCTTTCCGCAAGAATGCAAGTAATTTTGACTTCTGTGAAAATTTTTTTTATCGAAGTTTTCTGTTTATTTACTGTTCCCAATTATGTAAAATAATAGACTTTTAACGAATGTTTAAAGAAGTAATGACTACATAGAATTTAAGATATTTCTCAATGCAGAAACCAAATCGTTCAGACTTCAGCAAAAAATTTAATTGAAATAAAATCATTGTTTTTTTTTAACTTTCTTTAGTAATTTAAGAAATTCTTGTCTTTCAGAATTCTTAAACACTGTAGATTTTTTAAGATCATTCATTATCATGAAAGTAGTATTCCTTAATTGAATAAAGTATAATAAAAAAGTTCAGAATCAGTTTTTTTCATGTTAAGTTATCAATGATTGATTTCACTCAAAACTGATTCTTATCAAAACTCCATATAAACTCCATATCACCAAAACGAGAGGTGATAAACAAAATCTAGTTGAAGATTCGAGTTCAGCGCATCAAAATCTACTAAATCAATCATTAAAACAAAGACACCAAAATGCTATCTCTTGCATTATTTTGGTAAGACGTTTTTATTAGGAAAAATCGTTTTCAATTGTTAAAAACTAATCTTTTTCATCTTCAAATTATATTTAAATTTATGAAGAGTTAATCACCGTAATTTTGTTTGTTAATTTATTTATCGACCTTATTGATGAAAATTAAAAGAACATAACTAAGAACATTTCAACATTATGAAAATTTTTGTCATATAGAAAGTTAGGAATGTATGGATATTGAAAAAAGAAAGTAGAATTTTATAAGGAATTCATTCTTCATGGATAAAAAAATAAACAAATTAATAAATAAATAAATAAAAGGGATCAGTTTCATGTTTGATCATTCAAGAACTCTTCCATTTCCCAAATTGTACTTTGTCAGTGATGATAAATTGTTGTTGTATTTTAAAAACATAAAGCTATAACTGCGAACACAATCTAAAATTATTTTTGCTTGCCTTTTATAATGATTACTGCTGGAATTGGAATATTAATTATGGATTTTATCTTTGATAACTTAATAACTTGATAGAATTAAGTATTTTCATTTTTAAATTAATCATCTGCTAATTTCGAATAAATTCTCTGAAGTTCAAAATTGATATATTTTCTTCATCGATTATTCACATTTCAAATTTTGATTGAATAGTATTTCAAATGGATGACATTACAAAGGAATTTTTCAACCAAAACTACAATTGAAATTGAAGAAAAGTAATATAAAAATTAAAATGGTTGATAATTTACGTTATCATCAATGGTTCTGACCTGATCTGATTTTTTTTATAAGGATTCGAGTTTAATTTCTTATTATATTAGGTGTTATATTTAATCTATTCTTCTTCTGTGCACGGATTGTTATGTCCGAAGCTTCAAATTCTTGCTGTATTCCAATTTTTAATTCGCATTCCGTTTCTGATGTTTTGAATATACTTGCTTGATTTTTTTTTGTTCAGAATAAAATTGATTTGAAATTTTGATTCTGATTTATTTTGATTCGTATCAGTATCTTTTTTTTTCGAGTTTGTGTGTCTATGGGTTTGAATATGGTCTTAGGAATCAATTAGCCTTTTTTTGTCCTATTTTTGGTATGGTTATAATTTCATACACATTTTTAATTCGAAACCCCTCATCCATGGACATGTCCATCAACCCCCCCCCCCCCCTCCTTCCCCTTTCACGTACTCGCACTCACCAAATGAAGGTTTTTTTTTCGCAATATAGGTATTTACGTTATTGACTGATTTTTGAAAATTTGGAAAAATCACCCCGCCCCCCCAAGAGCCAGCTCAAGGACCGCCCCTGAAAAGAGAACGTTATCATACTATGACAGTCTACTTAACGAAACGACCAATAAAATGTGTGAAAAAACATTAATCAAATCTTAGGGAAAACTAAAACCTTCACTCAAATGGTTCTAATAGTTTATAATTTGGTCCTTGAGAAAAACGACGAAGTTTGCGAAGCGTTCAACAAATATTTTTCTTATATCGCCAATGTTTTTGCAAAGCACATTCCTAGAGAACCAGATTCTTATCCGCTGTCCTTTACTTATCGTGTCTCAAATTCCATTTTTTTACATCCGGGAACGCAAAGTTCTCTTGAAATACCGTGAAAGCACCAATGGCCGCGCACTTTCAACTTAAATCTTTATTTTATCCGAAATTCAACAACGAAAATTTATATGTTTCGCATTTTCTGATACCTTCGCTGAGTATTTTTCACTTGCCACTTGCCATACAAGAAATAAATTTATTCTGCTTTTTGAGATCAGGAAAAAATAAACACAAGCAACGTTTATGCCGGATGAAATTTTTTCTGTTGTCCTTAGTAACAGAGCTAAGCGGATTCCTTTTTGATAATCAGTTTTTTTGTGTTCAATCCGAGGACCTCGGTAAAATTTTTCGAACGAAAGTTATTTGTAGCTTTATAATGAAGCATTTGTGAAGTAAAGTGAACAATTTGAAGGTTCTGTTGCGGAAAAAATGACAATTTTGTCGTGCGTAACCATTGGTACACTTGATTTTTTTTTAATGTTTCTATCGCCGCGCACGGAAGTCTTCTACACTCAGGCAAATTCTTATAATTTTCATAAGATGCATCTTATGAATCCCTTATTAGAGTGTAAAATAATTTTTCATAAGAGTCTTATGAAATTCTTTCAATTTTCATACGATGTTCTTATGAAAAAAAGAAGAAACGGCATTGGGTAAATATGATGAACTCATCCATTCATTCCATCAGTTTTTTCATTATCTAACAGTGTACACAGTGATCGCAAGTTCATAGTTACTATTTTTACTTAGAAATTAAACGTTATTGTCATCTCCGGAATGGTAAGTTCGATTGGATGTTTTTGATGCGAACGTTCAATATATTAGTAAACTAAAAACATTTTTTTGTTTACTTTTCAGATAGCTGATCGAAAAAAACGCAAGGTCGAAGATTGGGATGCGGCAAAAATAATTAATTAAAAAACAATAAATATTTTGAATCTTGATGACGTATGAGTGTTATTTCATAAATTCCAATGTCGACTTGAAAAATTGAACCAAATGGATGAAATTTTTCTCTTCAGTAAAAAGGCCTCTAATAAACATACCTCGAGCCAAAATTCCATTGATTCTAGTCAGCTTGGGTATCGTGCATTCTGAATAATAATTGTTTCCCTCCCCCAGCTGTTCCTGGAAGAAAAATCATCCAACTGTATCAGCAAATGTAAATATCGATCCAGAGCAAACTGACCGAGGGCGAAACTGATGGGCGATCAACAAAGTCAGCATTCACTGGTCTGGTCAGCCTTCGCAAATTCGTCCAGTCCATCCCGGAATCAAGCGAATTCAGTGAAGTTTTCATCGAGCTCATCATCCAATGTAATGCAATGGGGCAGCCATTTGGTAACCAGCTTCCTCTGCTCAAGCTCCAACAATTGTTGACGGGAAGGCAAGAGCAAGAGTTCTGTGAGAAGTTACCTATTTTTTCCTTCTTCTAGTTCATCGTGCAACAACTTCCACCCACGCATCAAACTTCCCCGGATTCATCCCGGGGGCCAATTGGTTCGGTCCGGCCTCTCGTTGTTCCAGAAGGGGATGCAACCTGGCCCAGTAGATTTATTCCTCTATTTACATAACATGATCGTAATTTCATTTGTTCACAACATGCAAACCATAAATCGCATCGCATATTTTTACGATTATTTATTTTATTATAATGGCAGCGCGAAACATCTTCCACGATGAAGACGCGAATCACGCGCCTTCGATGGCGCGCAAGTGGAGTGAAGAAAAACTGGAGCAACCTGCTTAAACCAATCGGTCAACATACCATCATCATAATTAACGGTTCAAGTCGTGTTTCGGCATTCTCACATAAACTTGAACGACTGTGCTTCGAGGATGCTATAATCTGGATGCTGCGAATTATGTTGCTTTTTTGTATCACTTTATTTTAAGAATTTTCAAGACCTAGAAACCAAAAGTACACCTACTAAGACTTTTTCTGTTGAACTTCCAAATTAAATATTGATCTATATTCTTGCGTAGTCTAAAAATAACTCAAAACTTTGTTCTACAATTAGGTCGGAACCAATTTCGAATCCTTCTTTTGTCACTCAGAGTTGGAACATCGCGAGGAAGGGGGGGATAATAAAAAATAATGCGAAAAACAAATAAATTGGAATAAATTGCACCAAAGCTTGTATGCAACAAAATTGCCTACAATACCATTGCATCAAACCTCTAAATCAAGTAATTTTTCAACGAAAAATTCAATAAAATCATGAATTCGACAAAAATTAAATAATTCCAATCTTCTAAAATTTGTTATTTGGTCTTGTTATCTTTTGGATATTTGAATTTTTGACATAAATTTGCATACGATGCTTCAAAGTTTATTTTTTATGTTTATTTTTTGGAAATTTCGAAGGGGGGGTGACAAAAGAAGAAATTGATATTTGGTCCACCCTTAATATATAAAACTAAAGTGAGCTTTTTTTTTTGTCGGGTCCTACCACTGTGACCAGTTGTTAGATCTTTTGTGGTTTGTCCCCTATTTACTATAGCTTATCAAAATAGATCACTCTGATTGATTACAGTAGAGTCACTTTTTTGTTGATCAGCATTTTCCCAATTTGGAAGAACAACACGAATGAAGTTAACAACCTTACTGGAACCTAAAGAAAATACATCAGAAGGATCTTATATTCAATTACCGTGTAGATTAGTTCTTTTTGATATAAGGCAAGGGCATTCACATAGAAGGTGCTCCGATGTTTCCTTCTCAGCCTGACAAAAACGACAAATGTCAGATTGACTTCTTCCCTTTAGCTTGAGATGATACAGACACTCACAGTGTTCTGTAATCAATCCTGTAAAAATTTTCAAATCTTTTTTTGCTAATGTTAGAATCTTTTTCGATTTGTAAATATTTGGAACAATCATTCGCTTCGATTGTCTTGCTCCTATAACGTTTTTTCCAGTTTCTTTCAATCATGCTTTTTTCTAAATTACTTATTTCCATTTTCAAAAAGCAACGAGACACGCTGCAAAATGGTTCAGGACCTAAGAACGGAATTGAAGAGCCTTGTCTAGCTAACATGTCAGCTTTTTAGTTGCCTTCAATGCCGCAGTGCCCTTGGTGACGAAGCAGCTTATCCATGATGACGATCCTTCTGAAAACCCATTTTTAAGCGTTCTTAACTCATGGATATTTATTTAATAAACTTGAACCAGAAGACTAGTTCAATTTATTTATATCACAGTTAAAATAATTTACGTTATTCCAAGTAAGCCAAGCAGAATACTTCACAACATACTTGTACAACCAAAGAAAAATATTGTTTCCAAACAAATGTATTACTAATCAATCTGATTTCTATGCTTTATAAAGGGTGATACGGTCAAAATTTGGTCAATATCAACTTGACGTACTTCTATCAATTTTGCATTTAAAAAACCTGAACACCCCTCATTTTCAAGGTGTGTGTGTGTGTAGACTGTTGCTCCTATTTTGCTTTAGGAAATTAACTCTTCATTTGTCAAAATGCTGTACAAGAAAGAAGAGCAGCGTATCAAAATTTTGCTCGCGCATCGCGAAAATCCGAGCTACTCGGACGCAAAGCTGGCAAAATCGCTAAAAGTTGCCAAATCAACCGTTTCAAATGTAATTAAAGTGTTTGGAGAACGTTTTTTGACAGTCAGGAAGTCTGGACCGGGGGGAAATCGAAAACCGGAAGCCGCTGAGACGACAAAGAGAGTTGCGGTAGTTTCAAGCGAAACCCTAACCTCTCTCTCCGAGATGCCACAAATAAGCTGGGTGTATCGTCTACAACCGTGCATCGAGACAAAAACCGAGCCGGACTATCGACTAACAAGAAGGTAGTGACTCCAAATCACGATGATAAACAAAATACGACGGCCAAAGCGCGATCCCGGAGGCTGTACACGACGATGCTGACGAAGTTTGACTGCGTGGTAATGGACGACGAAACCTACGTCAAAGCCGACTACAAGCAGCTTCCGGGACAGGAGTTTTATACGGCAAAAGGAAGGGGAAAGGTAGCAGATATTTTCAAGCACATGAAACTGTCAAAGTTCGCGAAGAAATATCTGGTTTGACAACCCATCTGTACCTGTGGCTTGAAAAGCAGCATTTTCATAGCTTCCGTTACTGTCAACCAAGAAATTTACGTGAAAGAGTGTTTGAATAAACGTCTGCTGCCATTCCTGAAGAAACATGGTTGTTCTGTACTGTTTTATCCGGATTTGGCATCTTGCCATTACGGTGAAAAGGCCATGGACTGGTACACCGCCAACAACGTGCAGGTCGTTCCCAAGGACAAGAACCCTGCCAACACGCCAGAGCTCCGCCCAATTGAGAAGTACTGGGTTATTGTCAAGCGGAACCTAAAGAAGACCAAAAAAACTGCTAAGGACGAGCAGCAGTTCTAGGCAAACTGGCTTTCTGCGGCGAAGAAGGTGGACAAGGTGGCTGTAAAAAATCTGATGGCATGGGGTAAGCGTAAGGCCCGGCAATTCGGATTTGGAAAACCGGAAGCCTTACTGAATATTTTTCCTGAATTTTATACCAATTAAACTTGAAAATGAAATTTAATTTGATTTTTTATAGAAACGATTTCACCGATTTACACGCGTTTTCAATTAACCAAATTTTGACCGTATCACCCTTTGAAATGATGTAATGGAGCGTTTCAAGGCTGAGTATTTATGAAAAGATTAAATTTTCCAATCTATACTGGCAGGATCGATGTGCTTGGTGGCCTTACTCTTTTAAAACCAAAGTAAAAAGTTTTTACAAAACTCAAAGATGGAAATTGAATCAGACAAATAGAGCTGTAAAATCAACACTTATGAATGAATTGTATAGTTTATCTAGAAGGCAATCTGAGGGAGAAATTCTTAATGACGAAACAGCAATTGTGAAATCTAAATTGTTTGACGTTGAACAAAATAGTTTGAAAAATCTCGGAGAGAAAATATCATCGAATACTTTAGCTGAGGGGGAGAAAATGACTATCCTTCAACTATCAAAAACAATACACCGGGTTGCTTCCTTCGGTTCACATGTTGCGCAAAATGAAGAAATTATCAATGAAAATATGAAAATTGGGGAGATTTTTAAAAAGCTTTTAAAAAGCTGAGGATAATCAAAATAATGAAAGTTTTCTATTAGATTCTATTCGAAAATTTTTAAATGAAGAAGAAAAATCTGATTTACTTCAGCCAATTACAGAGGGAGAAATTTTTTCCACATTAAAGGCATGTAATAAGAAAAAATCGCCAGGTCCGGACGGATTGACGTACGAGTTCTATATAAGCTATTTTGAAATTTGACTTGCAATATGTTTTTAATCGATACCTCAATGGAACTTCTACTCCTCCTAAAGAATTAACTGATGGTATTAATACCTTGATTCCTAAAAAAGATAAATCTTTTGATATAAATAATTTTAGACCTATAAGTTTACTTAATACAGATTATAAACTTTTCACTAGAATTCCAGCAAATCGGATTCAACTATTAATAGATAAATTAATTGATAGAGGACAGAGCGCTCGTGTGCTCAAGGTATTTTGCTCAGTTTGTACCTTGCTAAGGCTTTTGATTCTGTAGATCATAATTTTCTTTGGGAACTACTTGTGAAATTTGGTTTTCCTGACATGTTCATATCCTGTATTCAACGACTTTATAGCCAAGCTTCCTCCAGGGTTCAATATAACGAATTTTTTACTCGAGAAATACGAATTGAATCTTCTGTACGACAAGGCTGTCCCCTTAGTATGTTTTTATTTGCCCTGTACATAGAGCCACTTATTCGGAAAATTGTTGAGCACATACTCGGGGTATTTACTTTTAATAAGTTCCTTAGAGTAATAGCTTTCGCCGATGACATTAATATGTTTCTTAGAAACTCTGAGGAGTTCGATGTTGTTTTAACAACAATCAATTCTTTCTCAAAGTATTCTAAAATACAGCTTAATTTACAGAAATCTCGATTTCTTCGAATTAATAATTGCCCTGGTGGCCCGTTTCTTACCCCAGAAACAAATGAATTAAAAGTACTTGAAGTTGACTTTAAAAAAAACTTGGGACGAAAGTGTTGACCGAAATTATGGAAAAATGATTGCTGACATTGCTCATAGGACATCTCTAAACAATTTTAGAGTTTTGAGTTTATTGGAAAGAGTTTGGTATATAAATACGTTTGTCCTGTCCAAGCTTTAGGGTACAAGGCACAGATTTACCCTTCAAAAAATGAACAACTTGCTAAAATTAAGTCAATAGTTGGACAATTTGTTTGGATAAATAATATGTTTAGAGTAGAAAGGAAGCAACTATATTTAGACATAGATCGAGGAGGATTGGGATTGATTGATCCAGATGAAAAATGCAAAGCATTGTTTGTAAGAAACATACTATAGTTCCTCCTTGAAATGAAGATTATTTGCTGAAATTTAACCACCTAGGAAGACTGAAGAGAAATGGTAAAGAATGGATTTTGCAAGCGCAGCATTCTAAAAACAGCCCTGAAATGGAAACTACTAAACGATTATATTGACCACTTGTCTTTGGCGATACGATCAAGCCCAAAATTGAAGAAATTTTTCTAGGGTGGTCTAACCGGTTTTACCGAAACCGGTAAAACCGTCTATATTCTCATACCGGAAATACCGGCTTTTGGGACAGTAAAAAACCGGTATTTCCGGTAATTTTTTTTTTCATTCTTTGGCATTGTGATAACATTGACACAGTTAATTTCTTTTACCAGGTATATATGAGAACAAACATTCAAATTTTGTTCAATCAGCCTTAAAATCTTAGCTTAATAAACCTTACTGCAAGGTTTATATGAGATTTGATTATTGCTTAAACTTGTCGAAATAAATTTTTGAATTAAAGCTATAGTGGCGATAAAAAGAGCATTGAAAAGCTGTCATCTCTCTCTTAGATGATATTTTTTCATGTAACTTGACACATTTCAGTTCAACTATCGAACGCTCCACAACATTTAAAGACTGTACAAGTGTATAATGACTGAAAAAACAGCTGCAAGAAATTTAAGATTGCTTCACAATAATAACTGTATTTTTCACTGAAAACTGGAATTTGGCCAAAGATACAAAAATGTTTTATCTATGAACAGGCCAAGTTTATCAAAATCGTTCTATGCGCTGCCGGGCTTTCACATATTAAAAATATAAAACCAAAAATGTTGAAAACGGATTATAAATTTCCTACTTTGTTTTAAAACCTAAAATTGTTCAACAGAGTCAGAATTTAAACACATGTTAGAATGTTTGTATGAAATTTCTCTATCAATATTTTCGGTAATTGATGGAACTTTAGTGTATTTATTTTGAACGCTGTTGAAGCATTTCCTTTTTCCAGTCGAAGCATTAACAAAGTTTTTATATATTTGCAACAATATTATAGTAACAATGAGCGTATGGATCAGATCCAAACAATTATGTTTATTGCTGAATTTTGACTGCTTTTAAAATAAATTTTAATTTTTATTTGTTTGTTTTAATTTTGGAAAGGCTAAGTTAATGCAATCACGACCTAGGTTGCGGGGAAAACATAATCTGTAATTCTATGAGTCAACCAAAATAGTTTTAATAGTGTTTTGTTTTATTAAATTAAGTCAAACGAAAAATCATTTTGTACATCAATTTTCAAATAATTTCCAGGAAAGACTATAAATATGTTTAAAAAAAATCCGTCTAATCTGTTCTTAAATCTGAATTACAGAGCATAGGACAAAAATTCGTTGAAAATTAAATGAAACATCTATAATTTCTGGAACCTCACAGCGAAAGTTTAATAATAAAATGACGATTATAAATATTATGATTATCATTAGAATGATGATAGATTTATAACAAAGGGATAATTTAAAGGCACAGTACCATCTTTTTCAATTAAAAATGTTGCTAAATCTATTGCGTTATAAACTCTGAGCATTTTATGCCATTACTACTGCAATTAGACGTAACCATTTCATGATTTCGATATACTTTGGAAAATACCGGTTTTACCGGTTTTATCGGTTTTCTAAATTTCAAATACCGAAATACCGAATTTGCGAAAAACCGGTAAATCCGACCACCCTAAATTTTTCCCCTCGTAACATGGAGCTCATTTTGGAAAATCATTGGTTATTCTTTCTTACTGTCCACTGATCGATCAAGTTTATATTTATTGTTCAATAATTTAATACCCAACAAAACGAAACTTACTGAATACAATTTTGGAAATCTGGATAATGAATTGTGCGATATTTGTTGTCTAATTGCTACGAATGAACATCGGTTGAGGTCATGTTTTTCAAACGAAGATGTAAGGTTATGAGTAGAAAGAATATTACGAACGAGGTACAGAATTGTTTTTGTCAATATAGAAGATATATTAGGCATAGATTGCGAAGAACCTCTATAAAAACGGCATTGGTTAGTAGTACGTTATACGCTTATTGCGTGAAAATTTTTCCAAATTTAAATTTGTATTTGTTTCAAAAAAGTATCCGCGAATTTAGATGGAACAATAGAAAAATTGTGATGAATTTGTTTGATTGTAACTTAAATATTTGTTAAGATAACGAAAAGTAGTGTAAAGATTTTGTAAATGTAGATTAAGCTCTTTTTTGTTCAATAAAAAAATAAGTTGTGGTCGATTTAAAGTTGATTTTGAATGAGAGACCCCTTCCATAGAAAGTGAGGGTCTGGAAACTATTAAACAAACCATCCTTGGCCCAAAAAACTTTCGAGTTGATAATTTCACGTCATTCCGACCACCCGTTTATACGAAATGGTGTTACAAAGAAAACGTCTTCGTTTTTATAAAAAAGATTTCCTAATTTAAATTCTGATTCAAAGAGACCAACATGAATTTTCTTGGTGCTGAGCTACCGGTTTCAATTATAGATGAGACAATAAATTTGTCTCAGCTCTGGACCAAAAAATCCATGTGGATTTTAAACAATAATTTGCAGTTTTTTTCTGTATTTTAAAAGACACGAATGATAAGAAAAATATCCATAAAATTACCCTAACATACCTCATAAAAGTTGAACCGTACAATCTAAAGTCTTTAGTAAATTTGAATCAATCTACCAAGGTAACTTGCACCGCAATGGTACTGCTAATTTGTTTATCTTGACGTGATCTCATTTCCGTGAGGAAAAATTCTTAAAGTGCCCCAAATGAGTGTAGTCTCGAAAAACAACAACTCGTTCGCGATAAATTGGCATAATTTTTGCAAGTATCTACCTATCATCACCGGCAATCATAAGCGACCAACGCGATATGCAGCAAACGGGTAGGTTGGAACTTGTTTTTTTTCGTTTTCTTTTTGACGATGGGTCATATTGAGTTAGTTTGGGATTCCTTTAAAAAAATGATCAGATCGAAAAACTAAAGCTCATGATTCAATAAATTTGAAATCGGTACAATTTTCACAGTGAGGAAAAAAATAAACTTCAATTTTCGAATGTTGTGGAAAATTTTATTTATTTTTTTTATTTTTGGAAAGCTACCTAAGGGCAGTTCAAAATGTCCGTCGGTTGTCAAAACTTAACATCCCTAAAGCGAAAGACCCAATTATTGATGCTCCAATTTGAACAACCTCGATGGTTGATAAATCGATGGCTATTAAAACAAGTGCTGTCCGGTGAGTTTCGGCATCGTGTTAATTATGCCCTGATGATCTGGACACTTAGGCCTGGCCTAACCGTGGTAGACCAGAAGAGTTGACTGGCGAAAATAACTTACTTTGGGTTGGGTTGGCTGTTAAATTGATTCACGCATAAAATGCTCCCTGGGAGGGCACCACAATTTGGCTGCTGAATATTCATGTTTCGTTTATTTTATTTTCTTACGGTATCACTCTTATGAAAGCAGTTAAATTAAAAATACATATTTTATCATACATTGAGAACCACTCACCTGAAACCTATCCTCAATCTTGATCCAATCAATGATAAAACAATACTGGCAAAGTTTGAGTGCATTCGAATAACTCTGAAGCGACCCTCAATTAACATCGAATTGGAATGGAACTTTGTATGGGAAAAGTGAAAATTTAAAAAAAAAATCGTCATCGAATCTGGCAACACTACGGAACAACACAAACATTGTAACGAAAAGATTTAAATGTGAGGAACAAATTTGTTTAGCACCGTCAACATCATGTAACACTGCAATTTTCTATGAGAATCATAAAATTTGAAAAATAATTCACAATGTGAGAAACTATGTCATCATCATTTTGTTATCATTAAATGATGGCTTTATTAGATTATAATATAATGAAAATTTAATAAGTGATGTGGTATACAAATATTGCATCTAACGCTGCTGTTGCATGATGCACCGTTTGACGGTATTTCAAATCATTTTGACGAACGTGAAGAAAGTTATAGATATTGCGGAAATTGCACCTATTTAGACACCTAAACAAATAATTTCCACGCAGAAATATTTTCGCACTAACAATCAGTGTCAGTTTTTTTCAAATCAGCCGTTGCTCGCATCTGATTTTTGAATTACATTTCCAAACGGCATAATCGTTATTGATTTGATGAAAATTATTATAAAGTGCAAGTTAAAAAAAGAAAAATTGACTGATAATGAAAAGAAACGAACAGAAAACAGAATGCATTCTGAAAATTCCGGTACCAGAATGTATGTGGAACAAATGAATTATTTGGGCGTTTTTCGAGTTACTGGAAAATTAGCCAAAAAATTAAGGCATCACTGACTATCTTTACTCACACACCAGCCGCAATTGTTTTTAATTCAATTTTATCCAAAGAAGTGAAGAACTGGGGCCGGGAAGGAAGACTGAATAAAAAAAGAAAAAAAATCTTTCAAATGTCAAATTTCTCTCATCAATCTACCGACCAGTGCGAAGGTTCAAAATTTTACTTTCTTATTTAATGATTTATAATAAAGCTTGTTTGAAGCTGAAAACACTTGTTTTGCATAAAACATTGATTTAATTAGGTTTTATTTTGCTCTGGCAAATTCTTGTATGATCAGGCGTATTGAATCGCACAAATTTCTTCAAAGTTTTGAAGCTGATAAATAAAAATGGTTGATTAATGGTTGTTCTAAAAATATAGCTAAATCTAAATTTAGCACCTAAACAACTGAGTTACATGACTCGCTACACGAAACTGATAATCTAAAGTTTAAATTTGAACGATTACAAATTTTTTCAACTATTGCTGGCTTTTTGCCGAGCAGTAAAAAAACGATACAGAAAACGATACAGCAAAGGATCAGGAAATTTTAACGATGGAACGACTAAAGGTTATTCTCATGAGACAGCTACCGTTTCCGCGACATTTATATGGAAATTAAAGTGGTAGATGTGCTAATTGCAGAACGGGTTAAGGGAAGAAACAGTAACGTCATTTATGGTGGTGGGTTTTCATCTTTTAGAGAAAAAAAACTCATAATGCAAACATAATCATATTCATTCACATTTTTATAGGGTAACGAACCTATGTTGGGAAGGGGCTATGCTATTTTCTGAAATAAAAAAGTACATGTTACAATTTTTGATTGCATTACGAAGATCAAGGCTTTTTCTATCGAAACATATCGTCGTTTTTTGCAATGTTACATGATTTGAGCCTAAAATCTCGTTTCTTCGATCATTTCTCTGGTCGGTATTTTGGACCACCAGGTTCATATTTACGACAGCAATTGATGCGCAATGATAGGAATAATTCAGTTCATCTTTTTCTTTCTTATTCTTGTAGTCAAGTTTCGTTTGTTCACGTTAATAAATTCCAGAACAGACTTTCTTAAAATTTTCACCCGCCTCTATTTAGGTACACTTGTTTGTTGAATATTTCATACTACAACCATCTGTTTATTTTTCTACAACTTCTTATGCTTTAAAACAGTAATTTTCGATAAGAGTATAGTACACACCAAAAATTATATAAAATTACACGAGCCAGAAACGCTTAAACACCTAATTTTATTCGATCTAAATTGAAAAGGATCTGATTTTACATCGTTTTTCATCGATATTCCATGCGCATAGCTATAAATTAAGTCGAAAAAGCGAAAATAAGATACATTCTCAAATTTATATCTTTAATGACGTAAGATTATGTACGAAAGAACACAGTTCGATTGTGAAAGATATTAGTGTGTAACAGTTGACACCAAATGTTTTGTTCACGTTTTTCGGTTCTCGGATCTGTTAGATAAATTCGTCGCAAGAGGCAAACTCGGCTCGCGGTTACGCATTAATCTCGCGCTGCACTCTCGGTCGTCAAACCAACGATATCGCGATGGTAAGTAAAAAATGATCCATTTTGTCGGAGCTACCCCTAACGACCCGGGTTTTTCGGTACCGCTAACCTCTAGGTGACCAAGTGTCTTTGTTAGCTTGCTCTTGACGACAAACTATTCTTTGAAACAATCCTTACTGCACCAAAAGATTGTGCCGTACAAATGCAATCGCTTAAATTTTCTTCTCCTCAGAAAGTGCTTCTGTAATGAAAGCGAGTAAGGCTGTCGGATCGATTGAAATGAGTCAAATAATTATTGAAAGCTTGTAAATGTAACCATGTAAATAAAATAAAATGAAACAATCAAATGCCCCAGCTCGTTGTTCAAATTAAGTTGAAAATTATAACCTCAATTGTTTCTCAAAACAATATTTTCAATAATAATGTGATCTCTGGAATAAGCCATTTTAGAAATAAAAGGATATGCATATAAGAAAAGTATGTTTCAAAAAATTTGACTCCGAAAGCTCATTCTATTATAAATAGGTACGACGCAATGCTGTTTGCGTGATGTCATGTGATGATGTAAAATTATATTAAATTGAATGAACAATGGTGAAGCATATTTTATAATATACACTTTAATCGTCTAACAAAAATAATAATTATGACAATTTCCTTATTTGGATTCACTCTATGATTTCAAACATTCCCAGTGAACATATTGATATTTTAAGAAGTTGTTATGCTCATTCTGGTGGCTAACTTAACATACAGAATAAATTAGCCACCAATGAATGAACAGAACAGCCCTTCAAAAGAACAATGCGTTAACTTTGAATGTAAGAAATCAGCATGTGAATCCAAATTAAGAAATTTTTATTATTATTTTTGAGACGATCTAATTTTATGTCAAAAACGATGCTTCACTTTTGTGCGTCCAATTTCACATAAATTTACATCATCGATGATTCAATAATCTATCAAATGTGTCATACAATTTTGTCTGAGAGTTTATGGCTTCAAGCGTTTCTGTTTTCCCGAGTGTAATTTTACGTCAAAAATGATGCTTCAGTTTTGAGCATCCAATTTGACATAAATTTACACCAAAAAATTAATAGTGTGTAAGTACAGAAAAACTCCCCCATTATATACATAGTGTGTTTCGAAAGTTTTGAAAATTCCGACAGCACACTGCAATCTCGACGAAATTTGTTCTGCAGGGTAAAATACTGGCCAGTTGGCTTACCTTTAGGATCAATTTTAAAAACGCAAATCTCCTTCAGGCGACCCAGTGAAAAGTTAAGGAAGTCTGACTTCAACAACTCCGCGACATTGATTGATGCATTTTGACTTCCAACATTTTAGTGGTTTTGGTTTAGCTTCTGTTCTGTAGAATACATGGATTCAAAAAAGATAAAAATGTGAGAGAATTATGCCAGATTTTTTTTTTCGCTGAAAAATTTACAACAGTTCAGTTTTTCTTTGATACAGCTTTTGATCTACGAAAAAAAAATATCTTGGGAATAAATTCATCAACAGTTTTTTTATTCATTAATTGCATAACCACAGGGGCTGAAAAACTAGATTTTTAGTACTTTTTCGCTTGTTATTTTTACACATTTTTCTTCTAAATTTTGAATCATGTTAAAACTATCTCATAGCTTTTGTTAAATATATTACTTTAGACCTACTTTAGACGGGTTTGTATTCCGTCTCTTCTACCTAACCAAGTTTTTGTTTTAAACCAATTCTGTATTGTTGTTACTTTTAGACCAAATTTTCAATAATTTTTCATGAGGCATGAATAAAAAATCGGTGCATGTCCAGTTTTTTTCAAGTTTTTAAGCTTCTTCAAGCTGTAGCTTTTGACAACTGCTTAATGCTATTAATGTAGATTGTAAGATTAACGTGGTTTGAAGCATAGTGCACAAAAAGTAAGTTCAAATAACGATTGGTTGTCTTTTCACCGTTTGAAGAAAACCCCGTCTAAAGTCGGGTTTGGGCTTTAGCGAGTTGATTAAATAAAATGATGCCAAAATGTCAAATTTTATTTCTGTTAAGCGATTGAAATAGTGTGCATAAAACTTTTCATATCGCCGTGCCATGTTTTATTACGTTCATGGACATTTAACAGCATGTTTAATACTCAGGTTATGTTGGGTCGTCCAAAATAAGTCACTGGTGAATTAAGTAGGACCTATTTTCGACATGGGTCAAATTGCTACTAAATCAAGTATTTTTGGTTTATTAAGGGGGGGGTAGGGTCTAACGGGTATAAAAAAAACACCATTTTCACGATTTTTTTCTAGAGCTATCGTTCAAACAAATGTATTCAAATTTTTTGCATTATACAAAGCATTGTTAAAAGAACATTTAGTAATTTTTTCGTAGAAAAATATTGAAAAATGAGCCGGTGACGGAGCATTTTCGAGGATGCCTTTTAGAAAACAGGATTTGCGGTGGACACTGTATCTCAGCACAGAATCATCTGAAGTCAAAAAATCAGAGCAAAATATTTTTAATACATGTTTTTCTGGACCCCAACGTTTTTATTTAACTTAAAAAATTTTTTATGAAATTTTTATGGCTGTTTGAAGTAAAAACTACGATTTTTCATGAAAAAATCCGCCATTTTTCACCTGTAAAATTTCCCCAAAGTAAAAAAAAATCAAAAAAGAAAAACGTTGGGGTCTGGTATTTTATATGTAGAAACTATGTTCCAAATTTGAAAAGAATCGGACAAGTAGTTTTCAAATGACGATGTCCACGGACTTTTAAAATGTGCTTTCGAGAAAAACGCGTTTGAAGTTTCTGCTCTTGCTTTCTTGCAGTATTAGATAGGAGGAGATAAAGGCCTATAATTTCTACAGTTTTGCTTCAATTGACTTGAAAATTTGACACAACATTCTTGAAATATTTTACAATAAGAAAATAAAAAAATAAAAAAATCGATTTTTTGAAAGTGTTAGACCCTACCCCCCCCTTAAATCAATATTTCTAAAGCAAGTTCGCATTATTTCAATATTTATAATGCTTTTTAGTATCATATATGCATTAATAATACATAGAAACAATACAAAAAATTAGCACTAATGATACGTACATATAGGGCTACTATATGAAGTTAACAAGCATTAAGGCTGTAGCACTAATACTTCCTATTGATTGTTATATAAAGCTTTTATAAAGATTTAAATCTTATGTGTGACCCGAATAGTACTTGAAGTACGGGTTTTTTCACCTACCTTATCAGCATTAAGAGTGGTCGAAATGGTAAAGGCGCAAGGAAAGATAAAGGCTCCTGAGGGATCCTCGGTTCGAAACTCATCAAAGGTAATTCATAATTCAATAATAATCACTTCTCATTTAAAAGAACCCTTCATTCAGCATTCAGCATACTTTATGACATTTCTCGCCGCCTCAGTGGTGCAAGGACTAATAAAAGAATGCCGCTGAAAGACCGAGCAGGTCAGTTATTGACCGTTCGAACAGATCAGCTCAAACGATGGACTGAGCACTTCGAACAACTCTTCCGAGTCACGAATAGCGATGGCCAACAGAACCCGCAGCTTGAAGCGCCAACAGTAAGTCGCATAAATGGCGTCAACTCGGAAGCGCCCTCGCTGGCTGAAATAGAAGCGGCAATCAAAAACATGAAATCCAACAAAGCACCTGGGATCGATTGCATCCCTGCTGAAATGCTGAAAGCCGACCCTGCCCTGTCAGCACAAATGTTGCACCGCCTTTTCGCTGACATCTGGGATACTGCAACATTCCCGGCCGACTGGATGCAGGGTATCCTCGTAAAGGTCCCGAAGAAAGGAGACCTGACAGAGTGCGGTAACTGGCGAGGCATAACGTTGATCTGTACAACCCTCAAAGTACTCTGCAAAGTGATCCTGAACAGGATCCAGGAGAAAATCGACGCTACACTCCGACGGCAACAAGCTGGATTCCGATCCGGACGATCATGTGTGGACCACATCACAACGCTACGAATCATACTGGAACAAATCAACGAATTCCAGGACTCTCTTCTGCTGGTGTTCGTTGATTTCGAAAAAGCATTCGACCGACTTAATCATGAAAACATCTGGGCGGCTCTAAGGCGACGAGGGGTCCCAGAGAAACTAGTCCATCTCATCGAAGCACAATACGAGGCATTTTCGTGCAAGGTCTTGCACGATGGTGTCTTGTCCGAACCAATCCCGGTAACTGCTGGAGTGAGACAAGGATGTATCTTATCACCGCTACTTTTCCTCATCGTAATGGATGAGATTCTGACTGGATCGATCGACTGTGCACCGAACCGAGGATTGCCGTGGAATCCTTTAACAATGGAGCAACTGAATGACCTTGACCTGGCTGACGATATTGTTTTGCTCGCCCAAACACAACCGGACATGCAGAGCAAACTCGACGACCTCACCGAAAGTTCCAAGGCAGCAGGTCTCAAAGTCAATGTCGGAAAGACCAATTCGATGGAGATCAACACAGGAAATCTCTCCAGTTTCATGGTAGCTGGGCAACAAGTTGAGAAAGTTGAGTGCTTCCAGTATCTTGGTAGCCAGATAACGCCTGATGGTGGTACCAGGAAAGACATCGAAACCCGGATCAGAAAGGCCCGATTTGCGTTTGCGAGTCTCCGAAACATCTGGCGGTCACGCCAGATCTCTCTTCGAACGAAAATCCGAATCTTCAACTCAAACGTCAAATCCGTATTGCTGTACGGGTGTGAAACTTGGTGCACATATGCGGTGACGACGCGAAAACTGCAAGTATTTGTAAACCGCTGCCTGCGGAACATCATCCGCGCTTGGTGGCCTGGCAACTGGATCTCGAATGAGGAACTAAATCGCCGGTTTCATCAAAGGGCGCTAGAAATCGAGATTCGGGAACGTAAGTGGATATGGATTGGGCACATGCTGCGAAAAGATGAAAACGAGATTTGCAGAGAGGCGCTTGACTGGAATCCAGAAGGTCATCGAAGAAGAGGCAGGCCCAGAAACTCGTGGCGACGAAGCTGAAATCCGAACTGTCGACGAGAATCTTGACTGGGACCAGGTGAAGACGCTGGCTCCGGATCGTCAACAGTGGAGGTCTTTTACCACGGCCCTATGCACCGGAGGATCGGCGCGGGATCATTAAGTAAGTAAGTAAGTTCATTCAGCAGGTTGATTGATGTTGTAGATAATGATTTTATTTTTTAATTTCTGTTCATTTTAATGCATCAAGGCATAATTTCCTATTTTGAATTTCCGTTTCACATCAATCATCAATTAAATCAATCAATCAATTAAATAATTAAAAGGTGTTCTTAGAATGCATTGTTATACGGCATGCTTTTATACGGCTGGCGAAAAATGACGTTTTGATGGTGCTCTAATTCAGCATTTGTATTGATTATTAAAGGCTATGTTGTGAGAGCATTTATTCAGCTCGCTATTTCGCTTTTTCAGCATTAATTCTGCATTATATAAGCATATAATGAAAAACATGCATCAATTCATAGTTATATGTATATGGGAACATAGTGTTGCTTAAGGGCTATGTTTTAGTGCTTATGGTTACTTGGGTAGTTTTCAAGTGTTTTACCATAGCTGTAAACATATTTGTAGTTGTTAAATTCATCACAGCTAGGCAGGAAACTTCTTGGAATGATGACGCGTCCTCCTGAAATGGGCTTGTTTTGGCCCAACTGTGAAAAATTAAATTTTAATTTTCAATTTTATATCCCTTATCAGCATACTTAAATAGAATCTTAGATATGGATAGAAAAATAAGCAGTAGCTTAACTATATTTGATCAAAATTTTTATGATTAACATGATTTTTGAGAGAAAGGTTGGAAAAAAGCTGCAAGGTGGTACAAAATATTTACCCGGCCCAAAATAAGTCCGTTACTCTAGTTGCTAAACGAAATTCGTACGGAATCAGCTAGTTTTCATATAAAATCATTGGAAAGTTAGGTAACAGCAAAACCATAATGCTGGGAATTACTTAACCAATTTCCTGAGATGTTTGTTGTCTTTGATATTTTTTGAATATTTTATAATATTGGTCGACCTTTTTAAATTATATTAACCACAGTTTTACAGTGGCGATAACATTATAAAAAGCCTATAACAGCACTTGGTTGATTGCCTTTGGTGAATTGTATTTATCCGTTAGTAAAAACTATACATTAGGTTGGCAGCCAAATGGGTCATGTCGAATTTTGAAACCCGACCATAAACATTTTATAGATTGGCCCAAAAACCTGACCTGTTCAATATTTCAACTCGATCGGACTAAATTTGTGGGTGCCTCAAATGCTCCAAAAATTTTTTCACCCTGAAAAATCTCCAAAGGAGGATCAAAAGCAATTGGTTTTACCTTGAAAAAACCTTTTTTGGCCAAAAATCGACTTTCTCGGACTTTTTTTTCATCTTCTTTTTTTACCACATACCCAAAATATCCTAAGCACCCTGGAAAATATACAATGAATACATCTGTTTACATACGAGAGTGCTTGAACTGTCGCCTGATTACACTATTCCAACAATTTCCAGATCATACTGAAGGAGATGAATCCACCAAATTGTCCTCAAGCGACACCGATTGCAATTTTTTGGCCCCTTACAAAATTGTATTTGAGGAAACATGTTAAGTCTGCAGATTCTATCGAAAACTTCGCAAAAGACTGAAAACGTGGCCCAATTCATTGCAAATCAGTCTGTGATGGTGGAGGATAGCCTTCAAGTCTTCTAAGTCAACGATCACGAGATCTTATCCCAATCACGGCGTACATAAAGTACACTTTCTGTTCAGATAGTTTTTCCTACAGCGGCGTTGATTAATAGTATGATAAAGGTCTTTAGAGGGTTACTAAAATTTTGATCAGTTTTATCAACGGGAACTAAGAGAAAATCATCAAATTTATTGTGATAAAAACTTATGACTTTTTAAAAATCTACTTCTTCTAGATGCTCAATAAAATTTAACTCACGTGCACACGAACTTTGCATCCAGCTTAACTTCCATTTCGCTATTCATCCGATCTTTTACTCGTGTGTGACAACTTTCCTCCCACACCCGCACAATTTCTGCTGCTTTTAAGGGGATGGCAAAGTTAACCAGATGATGTCGCGATGCTCATTGAATGGGCAAATTTAGCATTTCAAACACGACTATTTTTCCCATTCATAGTCAGCTTCAGGCTTCTTCCGAGTCATTCTTCTGGCCGTAACTTGATCGCCGGGGCTCCAGTCAATTGCTTCTGGCTATTCGCGCTCTAACGAAGATCGGAACGACATAGGAAGGAGGAAAAAAACTCCAAGAGCGCGTAGCCCGGTAGTTTAAATTATGGGGTGTGCAAGTTTTTGCTGATTAATTAAAATCGATAGCACTTTTTGTCCTGGTTCCAGGACAGTTTTGATCTCGCAACTTTGACATTCCCTTCGGCTGTTTTCCCGACGTTTCCACCTGCAGCTGCATCCCGTTTTGCGCCCTCATCCCATTTTGTGGCGTCATATTTTGCGTCCGGCTTTGGCTCTCGGCACTTCTGGCCAAACACGGAATTCCGTTCGATTCCCTCCGGGTTCCGGGCGCGGATCAATTGGCTCTACCAGATGATGATGATGGTCGTCCAATGGTCGAGTTTTATTCCTTTAACGAACCGACCTGAAGACCTGTGTGTGCTGCTTGAAGCTTCATCCCTCTTTCGATTCCACTGCCCACCAACAAAAACGGGGGTTTGCGTTTCATTTCGTAACAATTTGACAGGTTGGAATTCGAACTATAACAGTACTAGCCAGGCGGCTCCGGCGGGTTGTTTACAAAATACGGTTACCATCCCTCGGCACGTTTCTGACCTCTTGAGGGCTTTGTGGCACAATGCAATGTGTTACAGTTTTTTTTCCTTCTCGCCAAAGAACGTGGCAAGAGACACCTACGCAGCCCGGAGCAGGCGACGAACCTGGAATGGGCATCAGCAGCACTCTGAATTCATCCGTTAGTTTTCGGATGCTGAAATGAGTTGATGATGCAGTTGCCAGTTGTTTGTATAAATATAAATGGAAAGTGTTTTCCAGGGTTTGGAAATATTGTGCTACCATTTTTTTATTAACTCCAGAATAAACTAGCAGCCCCGGTACACATGGTTCTACCCAAAGCTCAGTGAAAATGCATTGACATTGAGCTACATTTTTCCATCTGTTTTGAACCGAATAAGACAAAGGTTCGAAAAACTTATCGATTTTTTCAACGGCGAACTGCCAAGATCTTCAATTGCATTCAATTGCTAACAACTATGGATGAACTTTTCGAGTAAATATCTGCACGTCGAGGCAACGTGCAAAGCTACACAATTTTTATCCAGCTGATTTTCACATAGATGCTACGAAAAAAAAATTGTAAGTCTCCTACATGTTACGTACACCCGAAATAATAAAGAAATTATTTATACGGGGTTTTTCACGTAAACTAAGATTTTGCTCCATAATATCGATTCTACGTGAGCTTGTAGTAAACGCACTGCATAACGTAAGCCCTGGTAGTAACTACTTTACTTCCACATAACTGACTCATGGATTTCACGTAAAGTCTAAGTGGATGGCTAGCAATACTTTTTCTCGAGAGTGTGTTATTAAAATCTTATAAGAATAGAACTGCTATTATTCAGCAGTTCTACTGTGTTGAACGTTTTGTGTTTGTTTTTGGTAATCTCGTGAATTTCCGGATATTTGGAACCGAGGACGTGATTTCTGGCGCTCAAAGTTTCACTTAATAGTAGAATAAATTCTGCCTCAGCCGTAAGGTGGTTCTTCAGATTGAGAAGCTCTGGCACATCGAGAAGGATGTCATATTCGGTAGACCCGGTAGACCACTGATTAATTGCTTTGCATTTTGGTGAGTTCGATTAAATATATCTTTTGAAATCTGTTTAGGTATATGATTTCTCAATATTTTTAGGCAAGTCAACTGTGATCTAAACTGGAAACAAACCTTAAATAAATGAAGGCCATAAATTTCATAATAATTGTGATAGTGGTGAGTGATTGTGTGTTGTGTTGAATAATTTTAAAAATAAATTTAATTAAATTCAATTTTATTGTTATTTATTACAAAAAAAGAAAAAGCAACGAGAAAATCGACCCAAATTTAATTTCGAAACCAAAATTATTTCATGCCTTTTTCATTATCGCACCGTGTCGAACATACTTAAAATTCACGTAAATTGTAGCTGAACCCAACAAACATTTTTGCTGATTAAAAACGCCAATTCTCTGATCGTATGCTGTTTTGAGGTGTTGATTGCTGTTTCAGCTTTCTGGCTGAAGAAAGAAATATTTCAGCGTTGTTTCAGCGTATAAGGAAGTTTTATTTCAGCCAATAGAAAGTAGGGGAAAATTGGCTGAAGAATAACTCGTTCAGCCTTTGTCCAACCATTTTTGACACCTTCAAATTTGACAGCCGTCAGCTGTACAAGGGTAGCTTCGAAAGCGTCTTTCAGCAATACCAAACTTTTTGTTATTCATGACGAATCAAAATAATTATCTTTTGAATCGTCTAATGATTCGAAATTTCTCATTTTGCATGTTGAAATGGCCTTGCCGGGAAATTAACATTTTATTCTCGTAGCAATTTCAATTTCTTCATATGAAATTGACCTTGGTTGAGAAATATTTTGGTCGCTTAAGAGCGACACTTTTCTGTTCCTTCGCAGAATGCATGGTTGGTTCTGCCTTCTGCGGCATGAGACCAACAAGTCGTAGGTTCAAAGTTCGAGACAAGTTCAAATGAAGAAAAAATAACACGGGAGGGGAAAATTAGCTGGCAAACATCGGACATACATCGGTCAACATTATTTTTGTTTTTTTTTGTTGCTCCGTCAATTGACGTTTCATGTGGTTTCATGTCATCTTCGCTGATTAATTTCTCCAGATCTCGATGTTTAAGGGCTGAACAGCAGCTGCTCTCTGAATTTGGGTTGCCTTCTTTCAGCAAGATAGCTGATTTAAAATTAGAACTAAACAATGTTTCAGCGGTTGTTCAGCAAAAAATGTTTGTTGGGAAGTTCATAGTGTGTGAATTCTTATTGAGGTGCGTTCACATGGTTTACTCGTACAAGCTACGTGAAAATCATTTGGATAAAAACTATGTACACGCTTTTTTTTTTTAACTCAAAATTAAGTATGACCGTGGTTCAAAACATAGTTCGATTCTATGAACTTAAAGTTAAGTACCCTTTTTTCCTCCTTGCGATGGATCAAAACGGAGTTCGAACTGCGAACTCAAAATTGATCCCTTTTTTTCCTTCGGCAAGGGATCAAAGCTGAGTTCGACCTTATGAACTAAAAATTCAACTCTCTTTGTTGGACTGAAAACACTTAGCGAGTTCAGTTCGAACCGGAACAGCAACCAACGAACACGTCGCAAAATTTGGTCGTTCCGGAACAATTACCGGAAGACTATGAAGAAACTTCCTGCATAATCAAATACCGTACACTTAATCGTCTGAATTATTTGATTCTGATTACATTAATAATCACGATTAATTTTGCGACTTTGCTTATGGCGTCTTTGCTGGGGATGATAAAAAAGGATTTCCTAAAGATAAGGCTAATGGTATAGAAAAATTTTTTTTTGCGCATCTGAGTGTAGTGTGTCTTCGCTGCTGCTGTCGTCACGTCAGGAAAAAAACACGAGCTATTTGGACCCGCACGATTCCGGAAAAATCTCCTCAATTAGGCCAGGAAACCCATACATGGCAACAACAGAAATGAAAAATAATCTAACCAAGGCCAACAACAACTTAAGCGGTAAAGGTGAGTCAAAATTGTTTGGTTTAGCGAAAAATTTTATTTTTTTTTCTTCGTACAGCTCGACAAAGCATTAGCGCAAGGACAAACTTATTTATTCGACCGTACAGGTACAAACACGGGAGCAGTTCCAGCGCTTAACAAGATGGACACTGGGCCAGGACCCGCAGCACATCTTCGTCTTCGTAGCGGTAAACAAAATTCTGGTGAGAAGAAAACAATCACTTGTTCCGTTCCTCACACACGATTGCGATCACAGACACCAGCCGCTACCGATCATATCGCCATCAGTGGCAACAGCAGCCCCACCAAATACAACATCAGCCGGAAGCGTTCCCTCGCATCACAACCCGTTTTCCGGTAGAAGAGCTCATAACAATATACTCTAGGAAAAATAGGTGCGCCTCATTCAACCTTCACCACCATCACCAGAGACAAAAACCATCAACCCAGCTGTAGCTACCATTTCTACCATCAGTTCCCGAACCAGGCCCGGAAGTGGCTCAGGCTGCGGATACAATGGCTGGTTTGTTGACCAAAACGGTTAGAAACTTTGGCATCACGATTTGGCCCCGGTTAAAATAAGAGAAGGACCCCAGTGCTGATCGAAAATGCAACAGCGCTGAAGCGGAAACCGGCAAGGAAGTACGCGGATACGCAGTTAATTTCTATGGCTTATGACCGGAACCCAACTAGCATCGAGGATCACAGCCGAAACTAGGACATCTTAACGCAGCTATAGAGGTAAGTTCCACCATCCCTTATCGGTTGAATGGTCTTTATATTTTTCTTTGTTTTGCAGGTTTAGCCATAAGCATCATGTCAGCAGGCGTAGCCACAACAACCACCAAAACATCACCAACAGTAGCAGCAAAAGCAATGTGTGGTGGATGAAAATATTATCACATCACTTGTCCAGTTCCTAGACCTCTTTTGCGACTACAGGCGAAACCGTCACTGGTTGTATCACCACAGACTAATAGTATCACCATCTCCACCACCATCGGCAACAGCACCACCAAATCGAACAGCAGATATCCGCCGAAAGCGTTTCTCGCATCACCCCACCTAGTAGTCTTTTTTTCCTCTCCAACGATGAAGCTCCCTAGATGGCTCAGCTCTCAAACCGGATGCGAAAATCAACAAAAAAAAAGTTCAATGAAAACGGCAAGGTATATTTCCAGTTTTGTTATAAGAATACAATAATAATTCTTCGTTTCGATCGTAGGAATCCAGAGCAGCTAAAAAATTACAGAAAGTTTGCAGGAAATCTAAATTCAACCAACAATGAAAATCAACGAGCGAATGAACAGCAATCCAATTCGAATCCGTGGATTACCGAAATTGAAGAAGGTTATCTGGTCACGGATTTCTGGGTACTTCAGAGTTCTGAGCTGCAAGAGCGTATGAGCGATCGGGTAAAAATACCGAATGCTAGTATGCGTTGGAAGATTATGGAAGCTATCAATGACAACCCGGTGGTATTGATACGTGGCTGCGGAAAGACGACCCAGATTGTTTAGTGTGTTTATAGGACTATTTGCGTGACAGAGCCCAGATGCATAAACGCCGTCTGCCGTCGTGCTGCAAAACGTATTGCAAACGGAAGGCGCGAGAATTTAGGTGAAGCTTTCGGATATTTCGTTTGATTCTAATACGGGCTTACGAGACCTTTTGGCTAAATTATGTTCTGTATGAATGGTGTTCTCCTTAGTTACCTGCAATAAATAGCAAGAAACGTAAGCGCAGTGTTAAAAATGATGACGGTAAAGGAGACGATGATGCTACCAAACTGAGCTGTGAAACCGACACCTCGAAAAACTCGATGTAAACAAAATTCTGGAAGTGATCCGAACATCAATTACTTCGACTGAGCTCGATCGGACAGTAACTGTTCTTGTCCAAGGCTATCCACCGTTGGATGCCGTCATTGAAGCAGAAGTGTTGCTGAAGGAAATGAAATGTCTCACTCATGCACTCACTCACAAATTTTGAATGAAAAATTCGGATAATGTAACTATGTTGACTGATTTTATGGTAAGCTTTCGAAACACAATATGTTCATTTATTCCATTATTTCGTTAAAATCAATTTTTTTGCAGATGTGCTCCGAAAAACGCGAACATGGAAAAAAAATCCTTCTGTAAATAGAAAGATCTTCGACACGACGAGTAATTCCAAACCGCACCTAATGGGTTTGATGAAACAAACAAGTTTTCCCGAAGAATCTATGATCTAACATTATTTTAACCAGGATGGCGATAACGAACCTAAATTGGTTATGGTCTTGGGATTATTCTATATAGGACTGTAGTACCCAAACATATCTACCGTAAACAGTCCTAATTTTGCGCATTTCAGAAGATTTCATATGTATATTTAATTAGGCATTTTACTTTAAAAATTTCATTTTGCCGAATGTATCCATTTTATTATGAGTAAGAGGGGAAGCCTTAATAGTCGTGGTAAACTACTTTTAGGAAAGGAAAGGGAACCCAAGATCTGTTTTCCGTCAGGGTTTCAGAAGATCTAAAACAATATAGTTTTATAATAATTATTATTATAATACCATTACTGCCTTAACAATGAAAAAAAGTAGCCTACAACAATCTGCTAGTTTGTAAAATTACAAAATGTGCTAAATTTGGACCTGTGTAGAATAAGGACCTAACACGGTAAAATCATGTAATCATGAAATGCTATACTTTGACAAATAAAAAAATATTCAATATTCAATTTCAAAACGAATCGTTTCTTTATGCTCTATAAATCGTAAAAATATCTTTTAAAGATAGTATCGTTTTAAAAAGCCTAGAAGGATGATATAACAAAGATAACATCTATCGTTTTTTCTATATTTTCTAGAAAAATCTCTAGAAAAAAGCAAAAATAATGAATGGTTACTCTACTTAACGACCCGTTCGTTGTATCGTAAAGTGCGCCCAAACGATTCCATTTCATGGAAAAAAGACTACCTTAATCGTACCTCAATAATCCAAAACTATAAAGCTAATCTTTCGTGTGTCTTAGGAAGAAGATAATGGAAATCGTTTTTGTATAATACTGATTTATGCGGGTTCATAATGAAATGCATGTTCACCGTGTCAGCGTAAAATTATCATCATATGGTGAGCGGCTTGGAATGTCCGGAAACTTCCGGATGTTGTTTACTTCCCGTGGGAAGTAACATCCGGAAGTTTTCTTTGACCGGGAATGTCAAAACTTTCCACCGCTCTGTTATTGCAATGCAATGTACCGGAACAGCAACATCCGGGTACAACAAATTTTAATCATCCTTTAATTCCCTGAAAATCAGCTACCCTCGAAAAAAAGGATAAATCCGAGTACGGCTGTCGTACTTAGTATTGAGTATGCCTATCAGAACTTAGTTTTGCTATTGCCCAGTCAAACTCAAAGTTGAGGGAAGCCACCGAAGTGCTGTTTTGAGCCAAAACTACTTAATTTTGAGTTTAAAAAAAAGAGCGTGTAGTTTTTCACGTAGCCACGACGTGCGGATTATTTTGGGAGTAAAATTTTCATCGCGAAAAGATGGTAATGTATGCCAAAGCAAAATGCAGGGATGCCAAGTTATATCAATGCAAATGGCAAAGTAAGCCTCAGAGTTCAGATTTGGGTTTGTAGCTCTAGGTGTACAAAGATTAGAAAAATTATTCGAAATTGTACTGAACAATAAACTTTTAACTGATTATTTGTCATTTATTAGAAAAGCTCGGTGTTTAGAGTTCATCTTTTTTTACATTATGTGTCCCTGCAGAAGCCTGAAGCCATGATTATCTAGATAATATTATATCAATATAAAAAAGGACTTTTCATCTTGGGCTGTCTGGATAGAAAGCACTTTCTTGAGTATCTTTGAGCCACTTTGAGCAACTTACTCACCAGACACCATAAAATATTGAGTCTTGTGGCTTCTTTTCCATTCATGTCCTTAGGACTAATTAAGGGGGGAGTAGGGTCTAACAGGTAAAAAAAACACCATTTTCACGAATTTTTTTAGAGCCACCGTTCAAACAAATGTGTTCAATTTTTTTGCATTACACAAATCATTGTTAAAAGTACATTTAGTATTTTTTTCTCTCTCTCTCTCTCTCACTCACTCTCTATCTATCTATCTGTCTATCTCGCGAAAATTTGACACAACATTCTTGAAATGTTTTACAATAAGCAAATAAAAAACATTGATTTTTTGTAAAAGTTCGACCCCACTCCCCCCTTAACAAACTTGCGGATACAATTATTTTAAATGGTTAACAGTTCATCGTGCGCTCTCATCAGAATGGGACGCGTTCATCTGAAGGTGGGGTACTTTTCCATATTCGCGGCGGTAGAAGTTGTGGAAACGATTTTTACTTCGATCCATGCTTGAAGAGTTTCGGTAAAAAGTTAAAGGGTTTGTGCCGTAGTGCTGGAATAAAAGCTGTGGTTTGTCGACAGAAATAGGTACCAGAATTTTCCAATTTTTTAATAGAATGTATTATAGACTGCCCCACATGACCCGACTTTTGAAAAAGTGATACGCTGCAGGCTAAAATTTATCCTGGGTCTAGTACAAGATCTCATGCCAAATTTGGGCCAGATCGGACCACGGGAAGGGGTCGCTCAACGAGCCTGAAGTTTGTATGGGATTTTGAGACATTTTGTTCGAGAGGAACATGAAAAACCAGTTTTTCGTCAATAACTTTTGTCTCCTTCGACCGATTTCTTTTAAAAACGGGTTTTTTTGAAGCCTGAATTATGGCAAATATTTCATCCGAAGGTTTTATTTCAATTAAAATTAAGATAAAAAAGTTATTAAGCTTCAAAAATTGGCTAACTTTTTTAAGGGTGATATTCATCAGTGTTCTAATGAGGCGACTAAATTTCCGACCAGGACACCCAATGTGAAATGCATGCCGTTTCGTCAAATAATGACCGATTTTAACCATTGTTGTTGCGCTCGATTTCAATTTTTGATGTTTTTTTTTTAATATTTGAGTTTGGATGATATTCACTTGATAGTTCGGAAAGAAGTAAGGTTGGAAAAATGCTTGACAATTTAAAAAAAAATTACATAACCACAGCGGCTTAGGAACATGACTGGACGATTTGTGATGCCAATAAAAAGATTCACCCTCATTCTTTATCAAATGCCCAGCAAACATAAAGTCGCATTAAAAATGATAACCCAAGTCATTAAAAACGTTACTGCGAATCGTAATTCCAACTAACGCAAGTAAAAGCAGTAAAAGGTCGTGAAAATCGTTACTCGAAGTCGGATTAAATGTTTGCAGATTTTGAAGACGATTTCGTTCCTTTTTTTTCTCCCGCGTGAGCCAAGTGAGAGAACAGCTTTGTTGCTCTCTCTGCGATCATCAGTGCAACCAGATTGCTTAAAATCAGATGGTGTTTTTGCGAGAATTGCCCAATGGCAGAGGCAGCAAATATTGTCGCTGGCAACGGTTCGCAAGCGTTGAGAGAAAAAACTTGTACTCTCTTGCATTCTTTCAGTATGTATGAATATGATGTCGAAATCGTATACTCTTATCGCTTTAGCCAGAAGTTAAAAATATGTTTGTATATTGCCTCCACTTTGGTAGGTAAATCCTGTTTTTTCGAGTTTCATACGATCATTTTATAATGTATATGAATCGTATAACAAAGTTGTTGAGAAATATACCTACAAAAATGTTTGCTGGGAGAAAGCTACAGCTAATATAATGAAAACGTGAGAAAAATGTAAAAGGACTTCTTTTTGAAAAATTATCATCTTATTGGCATCATAAAACGTTGGTCCATGTGTTTTTCGATCTAAAAAAAACTGTTGGCGGAGATTTTTTAAGAAAAAAAAATTGATCCTGAGTTAGGTAGAAAAGATGAAACAAAAACCCCGCCCAAAGGCGGAAATATGTACAATAGACTGCCTCAAATTTGTATGGGAAATTCAAAAACTGTGAAATGCTATGCGCTACAGGCCCAAATTGATTCTAGTCCTAGTACAAGATCTCATGCCAAATTTGGGCCAGATCGGATCACAGGAAGAGGTCGCTCAACGAGCTTGAAGTTTGTATGGGATTTCGAGACATTTTGCTCGGAAGAAACATGAAAAACCTGTTTTTCAACAATTACTTTTGTTCCCGTTGGCCGATTTCTTTCAAAAACGGTTTTTCTTAAAGGATAAGATTT
Source organism: Uranotaenia lowii (assembly GCF_029784155.1). Taxonomy (NCBI): domain Eukaryota; kingdom Metazoa; phylum Arthropoda; class Insecta; order Diptera; family Culicidae; genus Uranotaenia; species Uranotaenia lowii. The sequence goes on from NC_073691.1 coordinate 141,440,071, forward strand.
TTTTTCCGGGAATTTAACAACACGGTCATTCTTCCCAAAAACCCCCTTTTCTTAAAGGATGATATTCATCACTGTCAATGAGTCGGGGTGGTCGAGCATATTGACGCCTCATTAACAGTAATGAATACCACCGCATTTTTAAGCCTAATAACTTTTATATCTTAATTCTTATCGAAATGCAGTCTTCGGATGAAATATTTATCATAATTTAGGCTTTTAGAAAAATTGTTTTTGAAAGAAATTTGCTGATAGGAACGAAAGTTATTGATGAAAAACTGCATTTCACATTGAGTGTTCTGGTGGGACATTTAGTCTCCTCATTAGAACACTGATGAATATCGCCCTGAAAAAGGTAAGCCAATATTTGAAGCTTAATAACTTTTTTATCTTAACTTTAATTGAAATAAAACCTTCGGATGAAATATTTGCCATAATTCAGGCTTCAAAAAAACCCGTTTTTAAAAGAAATCGGTCGAAGGAGACAAAAGTTATTGACGAAAAACTGGTTTTTCATGTTCCTCTCGAACAAAATGTCTCAAAATCCCATACAAACTTCAGGCTCGTTGAGCGACCCCTTCCCGTGGTCCGATCTGGCCCAGATTTGGCATGAGATCTTGTACTAGGCCCAGGGTCAATTTTAGCCTGCAGCGTATAACATTTCACAGGTTTTAAATTTCCCATACTAATTTGGGGCAGTCTAATGTATATTAAAAAATCCTAAAATACAATTTCAATTAAAGGATCATCAAATTGGGAAATTATTTCCTCTTTCGTTTACTGTTTTTGCCACTTCTTCTACTCGTTTTCTCTAAACCTTTTTCTTTCCTTTATCCTGCTACTCTACACCACGAACTTCATCCGTAGAAACTTGGTACGACAAGTAAAGTTCCGATAACCTATCAATCGTGCTGATCGTCCATCAACTGTCTGGACCGAGATCTACTGGATGGAAGGCTTCTAATGCACTCTTCGGAACAAGTCTGATGATAGCTTCTACACAGAAAAAAATTTTAACTATTACGTGTCACTGAAAACTGCATTCTTTAAAATTAATCACCTGTAATTAACAAAACCTGTAATTTTAAATTGTTTTCCTTGAAAGTTAACGGAGATTCATTTATTATTACAGCAAATGCCCTGTAAAAAAGTTGTACACTTAAAATTAAATGTCAAGTAATCATGTTTTCGACCTTTAAAATTACGGTAAATGTCCTGCTCCTTTATGTTACAGAACAATTGCGTAATTTTACAGGAAATAATTTTTGCTGTGTATTACTTTGTACTATAGAAATTTTCGATAAACTATTTTAGTTTTTGCCGCCAACTACACCCCAGTGATTTTTAAAATGAATTTTCCGCTTCGCAGCGAACTATTATTACAGACTTCAAATTTATTCCAGAGGTATAATCACCATATGTTGAATGTTCAAAATTATTGGACTACTGCAATTATTCATATTATAAAAATATTATCTGTTGGTGTATCGTTTGCTCTTTTTTTTTATTATCACAGTTTATCATTTCGGAAAAATGATATTTAAATGTTCCATTTATGCCGCTGGAAGCATAATTATCACATGTTACATTTTGATATGTGGGGTATTTTGGTGTCTACCGCTTCATTGCAATTAATATTTTTATTGAATTTCTTAAAATCATGTTTCTAGAGTGAACTTGATATTTCTATCAAATATTGGCAAACAAAAATTTTGAAATAATTCCTCGTTAAACCATAAAAAAATTATCAATTGAGAGTAGTTTTGCAAAGCAAGATTGTGGGTGTTATTATATTTTTGGGGTTTTTGAAGGTGTACAATGTTCTTGTTTAACGCCAATTTTAAAGGTTTATTTTCACAACGCTTATTAGTTCTGATGGTGCATAGAATCCGTTTTGGTTTTGTTAGTAATTTCCTGATTGACGACAGTAATTTTAACATTCCACTAATCCAAAATTTATCAAATCATAAGTCAAAACTGGCATTTCTGCAGTTCATTCGAAAGTGTGGAAGAAAGCAAAGAAAGGTAGTAGCAACACATATCATTTGGAAGCTTTTATAGCAGTTCCAACTGCATCAAATAAGTAACTAGCTGACACCATCTCCTTTGGCATGGTAATTCACAGTTATGACTCTGCCACGAGTCTTCGGCTATCGATAGCTTCTGGTTGCTGATGACTGGTACCTAAATGGTCTTTTTGAGCCTCCCTAATGGAGTCTAAGCTATGGGACAGTAAAACGTATTGGAGTTCAGTGTTACTTTTCTAGGGAAGCGTCAATCATTAGTTTAAGCCCTAAAAGGGCAAACGAACGGAGACCTCCACTGGGTGCTTAATGGATCACTTATTGGTTAATAGGTTGATGCTTTTTGTGTACCGGAAACACAGTTGTAACGAGACTAGTTGAATTGGTGGGGCACGTGACAAAGATTAGCGGCTGGCATGTCTGTACGATTTCATCAGTTTGATTTAGTTCATTCCCCGGTTGCATTTTACTTTCCATTGGGACAATGGGCCCGGACGTGTTGAAGATGGAGGAGGGCCTCCGATAGAGTTACATCTTCCCTGCTGAAAGGCAATAAAAAAGGGCCCTCTCTTGATTGAGACTCGCCTCCAGATTCATCCCATAAATCTCCGGTTCGGTGAAAGTGACTCAAGAAGTGACGGTGCATAGAACTGCATCTCTGGAACTATTCCTCCTGTGATGCCAAACGGCAAATGACTCTTCAGACGACGACGACGACGACGACGGCCAATTGTTTCCAAAGTTGCTTGTTACCGGGAATTTAATGACGACAAACGAGGCCCAACTATTTCCACCAAGTTTTCCCTTTCGTTAACCTCCGTGAAACGATAGCTTCCATTTTTTACGACCATTAATGTCACATTGTATGCATTTGTTTGGGAGAAAGAAGAAGAAAAAAATCCAGTAAATGTTCGCCACCAGGAGGTTCCCTCCCGGTCAATTTCAACATTCGAAGATGTCCACCGTCAGGGTCCCCAGGGTACTGGAAATGGCATTGACACTGGTACGATAAGTTTTCCCAAAACCCCTTCTTTCCCTTCCGCACACTCAGAGTTATGGCCGTACGGTCAGCACGACATTTTCATTTCACCGAATCGTAAGTGAAGTGGGTTACATGGCTAAGGTCATTACATGTCATCATTACCGGATGTTGCACTCCATAAACCATTCAGCTAACCACCTATAGCGAGCAAGCGATCAAGTTTTTTGACACTCGCACTTTCGACTATGTGAGTGTTTTACGCCAGTAGATTGTTCCATTTATGTTGACATGACATAGTAAGCGCAACGATTTGTATCACTATCTTTTTTTTACAAATCTTCGTTCACATATGCAATATCAACTCAAAATATTCAGATAAATTGTAGTAAAATATTTGATAAAGGGTGATACGGTCAAAATTTGGCCAATATCGACTTGACGTATTTCTTTCAATTTTGCATTTAAGAAACCTGAACACCCCGATTTTGAAGGTGTGTGTGTGTAGAATGTTGCTCCTATTTTGATTTTGGAATTCACTCTTCAGTTGACAAAATGCCGTCCAAGGAAGTAGAGCAGCGTATCAAAATTTTGCTCGCGCATCGCGAAAATCCGAGCTACTCGCACGCAAAGCTGGCAAAATCGCTAAAAGTTGCCAAATCAACCGTTACAAATGTAATTAAAATGTTTGGGGAACGTTTGTCGACAGCCAGGAAGTCTGGATCGGAGGAAAATCGAAAACCGGAAGCCGCTAAGACGACAAAGATAGTTTCCGGTAGTTTCAAGTGAAACCCTAACCTCTCTCTCCGAGATGCCGCAAATAAGCTGGGTGTATCGTCTACAACCGTGCATCGAGCCAAAAAACAAGCCGGACTATCGACTTACAAGAAGGTAGTGACTCCTAATCGGGATGATAAACAAAATACGACGGCCAAAGCGCGATCCCGAAGGCTATACACGACGATGCTGACGAAGTTTGACTGCGTGGTAATGGACGACGAAACCTACGTCAAAGCCGACTACAAGCAGCTTCCGGGACAGGAGTTTTATACGGCAAAAGGAAGGGGAAAGGTAGCAGATATTTTCAAGCACATGAAACTGTCAAAGTTCGCGAAGAAATATCTGGTTTGGCAAGCCATCTGTACCTGTGGCTTGAAAAGCAGCATTTTCATAGCTTTCGGGACTGTCAACCAAGAAATTTACGTGAATAAACGTCTGCTGCCTTTCCTGAAGAAACACGGTTGTTCCGTACTGTTTTGGCCGGATTTGGCATCTTGCCATTACGGTAAAAAGGCCATGGAGTGGTACGCCGCCGACAACGTGCAGGTGGTTCCCAAGGACAAGAACCCTCCCAACACGCCAGAGCTCCGCCCAATTGAGAAATACTGGGCTATTGTCAAGCGGAACCTAAAGAAGACAAAAAATACTGCTAAGGACGAGCAGCAATTCAAGGCAAGGTGGACAAGGTGGCTGTACAAAATCTGATGGCAGGGGTTAAGCGTAAGGCCCGGCAATTCGGATTTGGAAAAGCGGAAGCCTAACTGAATATTTTTCCTGAATTTTATACTAATTAAACTTGAAAAAGAAATTTAATTTGATTTTTTAAATTAACGATTTCACCGATTTACCACGTTTTCCCTTGACCAAATTTTGACCGTATCACCCTTTACACTATACTCGAACCCCATGGCTTCGTATGAACTATTATGTAGTGAATGTATTTCGTGTATTGATGTAGGTATATTTTGGAAGTACGAGTCAATCAGGTGGGCTAGTTTACTTACATGTATTCCGGCGTGTATAAACCTGGCCAGCTGGCAACTGATTGAACATATATAGTCAGTTTTATGAGAAAACACATCTTACCTGTCGGCCACTTCTGGGATTCGAACCCTTATGTTTTCTTGCCAATATCGGAAATCGAACCCAGTACGCTAAATCCAGACTCTCGCCAGCCTATCCACTCGACCACATCGGCATTATTCTATTGTAGATCTGAAGATGATAGGAAAATAATAGCAAATCGAAACTTAAAAGAACAAAGTATGTACATAGTAATTTATTTTACCGAACGATATCAACAAAAATCCTTAAATACAAATATGTTTTCAAAAACTGTATGATATTGATATTTTTTTTACCCGTCAAGATATTTCAAATCGTATTCTGCTCATCCATGTAGATCCGAAAACCAAATTGCCCATTCTGCCCAATTTCGAAAACTTGTATTGATTTTATACTGAAAAGAACTTCTCTCACGGTAGATTTTTTGGCCCCATTCAGATTTTTTCCTCGTGTCGTCAAGATCTTTCGAACCGTACATTCCACATCCGTAAACATAGGAAAACCAATTTTTATACTCTTTTTCCCAATCTGCTTTGATCAACGGCAACGCGTCGAAGCCCAATTATCCCCGCTAACTGCCGAATTACACCGGAATCCCTTCAAGTAGTCATCCGGATGGGTGGACATTGCGCCTTCAGAATCCATCGAGGGATCCCAACCATCTCGTATGTACTGGCAAGAGGCCGGAGTGTCTTGAATATTAATTTTCAATTAAGACTGTTCCAATTATCCGAATCTGAAATTCCGTTCCGCGCCAAGCCGCGCGCCACATTGCAAATTGGGTGAGTAAAGCGAGCGATCGAGACGAATGCACATTTATGAGGGCTCAGCCAGATTACACAGTTAGATTAAAAAGGCGGGAGGCACGTTTCTGATCTGTGGCTTCATGGACTTTTTTTTTCTTCGGCTACATCCCGGAGGGCGTTTGGTATTCCGAGGCTTGTTAGCAATTTGGCCTACGTGCATTCTTCCATCCATTACAAACATATCTCACTAGTCAATAAACTGCGATGGAAATGGTCAAGCCAAGCCAAGCCTAACGGTTTAGTCAATTTACACATCAGTTAAACATATCACCCGAAATTTGTTACAAATCACGATTCCGAGAAATGCTTACAAAAGTATCTCGGGGCCTAAGCCCAGCAAAAGATAGGCGCGCGCTTAAATATTTCCCCGCATCTTCCAGCATACATCATTTTTCATTCCAGCTTTGCGTTTGACCCTTCCATTCAATGACCTTTCGGCAAACGAAAAAAAAATCTACGAAAAATCACCTCTAAAGGAATGCTCTATTGAGAACGCATATTTAGATACTGCTGCAAGTTTAGTTTCTGGAATTGTTCGCCACTTGAACATATGTATATTTACATTTCTCGCTTCAAGTGTTTACTTATGTTGTCAATCTTCAGGCCGGGATTGATGGTTCAGAATGCTTTTGCTCTCCATTCAAGAGACGTGTAATAAGCTGGTGTTATGCAGTCTACTTTGCTTCGAGAGCCTAAAAATATGTTTCTTCTTGTGAAGAAATAAACTTGCAACAAAAAGGTTCCACTGGAAAACAAACAATGGCAAAACAAGACAGTTTTATGTGTCATGAATACATTGACTTATGAAGTATCAACTGAAATTTTCTTCGATTTTTAGCAATGAATTGATTTGAATTGTAACTGCAATTCAATCGGAACAAATTTCAAATCCTTCTTTTGACACTCGGAGTTGAAACATCTCGAAAGGAGGATAGAAAAAAATAAAACTTCAATAAAATAAAATAAATTGTACAAAAGCTGGCATGCCATACAAATGGATGATACCACTATTGCACAAAGCAGAACAATCGAGATATATTTATGTAATTGAAAATTTGAAAAATTCTAGAATAAACAAGGAAGAAAAAGCCTTATCTTCCACAATTTGTTCATTGCTGTTGAGGCTTTTTGAATATTTTTATAAAACTATCGAATTTTTAATAAAACATTTTAAAACTTTATTGATCACCCGGATTATAGGAGATTTTGGGAAAATTGAAGGAAAGGTAAGAGGAGGGGTTGGGTCTTAACAAAACAGATTCTCAGATTCTTAGTTCTTAGATTCCCAAATTATCAGATTCTGAAATTCTCAGATTCTGAAATTCTCAGATTCTCGGATTTTTGGATTTTCAGATTTCCCAAATTCCAAGATTTTCAGATTTTTAGATGCTAAGATTCTTACAATCTCAGATTTCAGACGCTATGATTCTTTGATTCTTAGATTCCCAGATGCTCAGATTTTCAAATTCTCAAATTCTAAGATTATCAAATTAGCGGATTCTCCGGTTCTCAGATTCTTTGGTTATCGAACTCTCAAATTCTTATATTCTTGGTACAATTTGCTGGCATGGGTTTTGGCGAAATTGTTCTGCTTCTCGTCGCGATTTGGGGCCTTTTGTACATTGAAGCCTTCTGGACAAAACTTCGGCTTAGGTGCAGCTACTTAGCCACATCCCGAACGGTGGCGTTCGGGTTTCGGTTGAAGGCACCATCTACGCGGTTGTGATTTTTGGTGTTGTTTGGAATACTTTTTCTTTCACGTCTGGGCTTCCGATCGGTGGTCCACCGTTCCTCGAACCGATTAATCGCTCGCGACACCGTGGAATCACGATTCCCAACGTGTTAGCGAAGGAACGATGCGAGAGATCCTTGTTCTTGTGATGAATGTGCAAGATTTTATCACGTAGGGGAACATGCCCTATTATGCGCCACCTAAGCCAATCGCTGATTTTCTATGTATTCCACGTACAAATTGTGTTAAAAATGAGTGCAATCGTTGAAGAAAATTGTTTTCTACAAATGCCTATGATTTTTTATTACTCAAATTGCTATAGTTGCTTCAAAAACTTGATTTTTAAAAACCTTATTCAAAGCCACAGAACAAAACTGTGTTGCAAATACGCGCCGCCGTGTATTCAATACGCGCCTAGCAGCCGAACACACCCGAAAGCAGCCGAAGACCGAAAACGCACCAATACTTACAGACACTTTGAATGAAAATAAAATCAAAATGGACTAATCAAAATAAAAAAAAAAATAAAAGTAGATTTTTTGGGCTGAATTAAGGCTCAAAATAAGGTTTTAGACTTTTTGTACATTTCCGATGAAAATTGGCCTTTTTGAAAAATTAATGCTATTTTCAGCCTACTACGATTGGTGCGTTATAACGAGCGCATGGGCCGTGATAAAACATACCCATAAAAAGCATACCATAGCGAGTTCGGTATAGTTTTTTAGCATTAAATCGTAGTTTAGATTCTCCTCTATCGATGTGTCAGGAAATATTGTCTTATTTGTTTTTCTCAGCTTGGTGACACCTTATTGAAAGTGTTTTAAAATTTAGATCGAAATGAAGAAAAACCTAAATTTTGAAATTATCACGACACAGGAGCATTTTAAGGAAAAAATCATACTTGCCATGACCAATCACAGCATTTAGAACAAATTGGTAATATTTTGCAGACTTAAAATGCTTCAGATTCTTCAAAACAAGGGTGGCGCGTATTAGCCACATGGGGCGTTATATGAACTTTTCCCCTACTCCATTTCCGGAAGTTTTGATCACAGGACTTTAAAACTTGTAGGATGTAAACAATGCACTATGAACTAAATCCACCCAAATTTTCATTAAATTCTACCCAAACGGTTTAAAAGTTAGAGCAATTTCAAAGTATGGCAATTTCATCGTGGACACCCTTTAGCATGGGTGGCCAAACCATGGCCCGCGGGCCACATGTGGCCCGCGACTGTCTTTTTGTGGCCCGCGAAGCTCTTTTTGAAATTAACATGTTCTCAAAATCGAATGTTTTTCTTGATTCATATCATTTGAAAAATCTTCGAAAATTCATCGACTTCATTCGAAACGAATGTCGGTGGAATCTCCTTGATTTGATACGATGTAATTTTGCAAAACAGTTCTGAAAAAGGATCAATTACAATTCCATTCACAGGAGAACAGCATTTTTGCTGCCCATTTTTAATAACTGATTTTTAAAGATCTCTAAAGATCGTCTTGAATATAAATCATTTGTCGGTTTTTTTTTCTATCACTTCTGAATTCAGTGATATAAATCGAGTGGAAAACCAAAAATATATCAGTTTTACGTACAATCGATCTTTTATAACAAATAAATATATTTTTAAACCTACGTGGAGACTGAAACCAGATTTTGAATCTGTTTATTATCCTTTATTTCATCACAGATTCAGATCTTACTTGGCTCTTCGTTTCAAAAAATAGCTTAAAAAAATGAAATCTTACAATTTTCAGAACTTGGAATAGATAAGATTACAACTATTTCTAACATCATTCTTCTTCGAGTATTTCATATTGAAGATTTTAACTCATTTAACAAATTTGTTGCAGACTGTGACACGATTCGACTTATGCTTAAAAAATATCAAATATTCAAATAGGGGCTTATTCTGCGACTCGAGTTACGTGACTCACGAAATTTCACTTTTTCGTACTGACTCTGGAAAAAGCTCCAGAAAAGAAGTTTGTGTATCGATGAGCTCTGAAGACCAATAACAGCTCATCAGAACGAAAATTTCGAGGCTAGAGAGGCTATTTAAGCCAGCAAAACGATTTGAAATTTCGTGAGTCACGTCACTCGAGTCGCAGAATAAGCCCCATAGGCTTAAATCTTTTTTAAAATTTCCGTCAAATTTGCCTTTTTTTTGCAAGATTGGGAAAAATTGACAAAAAGAAAACGAAATTTTTTCTCAGATGACAAAATTATACGCGGTTATTTGAAAAGTTGTTCATTCAATTGAAAATTTGTTTTCAAAATCTTTGAAATGTTAAATAGTCTACCAAAGAAGTACGAAAATTCAACTAATGAATTTTTCCTTATTTTTAAGAGTTATCTGGAAAACAAGAGCTAATAGAAAAAATCTAATTACTTGGAATCCAATAAGTTAAAATTAGCTCTTAAAGATTCTTCACCTCGAAAAAATTGTAAATTTGGATGGTTTGTGTTATCTGTACCTACTTTACATATCATAATTGTCCATTTTTTCCGATTGTTTTTGGTTATTTCATACCATAGATTTGTTAAGGGTTCTCCAACAGTTGTTTGAGCGTTGTGAGTTTTCGAACGAACTCTATCTTTAATTTAGGGAAGTTGTAAACCGGCCAAAAATACTCAGCCAGAGGACAAAATATTATTCAGAAAAGAAAGTCCTGCCGGAAGGGACACTGACCCGTCCTCGGCTTCATGGACAGGTTCGCGATTCAACTTCAAAGATTAAAACGATTATCTACCCGCGTCCCAAAAGATGAATACAATGCTTCAGCATCACAAAATAATAAATTCAGAGAAATAGCTTTTAAAACTTATATTAACTAAAAATTTTCCCCGATTTTCCCCAAATTTCCCACCCACTCTTATAACTACCTTACCTTAAATCTGTGTGAGTGTCAGTGTAGTGTATGTTAGTGTATCCCTCGGCGAACAGCTTGAAGTCCTGCATCCGGATGCTTTCCACAGCGTTTGTACCAGCCTCGACTGGTTTTTTGGTCCATCTGCGTTGGCCATCGTATGGTTGAGACACAGGCAGTCCCTAGCTCAAGCCCCAGGGGGGCGAGTGGGGATCGCTCACTGTGTCTCCTTTCTTGCAATCACCACTTCAGAGTTTGCGATGGCCGAAACTCCATTTATAGCCGCACTGCACCAACCACCTTCTTTCCATCACAATTATGGTCAAACATAATAGGCCTGAGAGATAGAAGCCCCATCTAAGCATTAATTGATATTCAATTCGCACTGATTACCACATCTTACCGATCTCTCTGACTCCTAGCAGCTTATTTGAATTAGCCCGTCATTACGTCGAATGTCGAGGCGAGCAAATACTCCATATCGGCTGTGGGTTGATTAGAAGCAGTGAGTTAGCAAGTGTACGAGTTTCTAACTTTCACTACCAACCTGATACAATTCGAACCGCTTGCTTATCAGCCCGTCGTGCACTTTATTCTCTATGTAACTTTTAACAAACTTTTAGATATAGATTTAGATATAGATTTAGATACAGATTCAGATGAAAGTGAGACAGCTTTGGTTCGGGTAGCTAATGGTCTCCTTAATGTTGAACCTTCAACTGGTGATGCTTTGCATGATTACCATTGGTTTTGTTAAGTTAGTCATCTTCAACGTTGGATGCTGTATTAGTGAGATTAGATCAGCTATCGTGAGTGCCTAGATCAGGGATGGATTTGTCGGTGTCATAGGTGCTTGTTTATCCCTTCTGTAGAACAGATTGTATCGTGCTTCAGTGATGGAAGTAGGGTGGTTGGTTTGCATGGGTCTGGATTACTGAGCTTGGACCGCAAGCTCCTGTCCAATTGACTCTTGACTACAATTGGCGTCGTTGTTCATGTTCTGTTGTATCTGTTGTTTAGTATTCTGTTGTACAATAAACCTAGCTTATCTTACTTTAACATTTTATCCAGTTTTGGGGGATAATACCATTTCCAAGGGTGCGTGACAAAACCATGTCGCATGCTGCCGTTCGAGCAGGTGACAAAGTTTTGAGGGCCTCAGGAAAACAGATCATATCAAACTTTAAAAATTCATCAGAATCAAAATAAAATTTTAAAAATTTTGTTTCAAAAACATCGAATATACATAAAAATTTTACAACATTCAATAATAATGAAAATTAAACCAAATTTGAAAAGCTTAGAATTGGTATTGTGTTCTTAAAAATTTGAATATTATCAAAAATGCCACTGAAATTTTTGTGTGTGCAAAAAAGGGTAAATTTTGAGATTTAACTTGAAAAAATTCAGGAGGTTCGTGCTTATAAGTATTTTTAGTAAATAATCTCTTAAATGCCGAAAGCTTATGAACGGTACAATTTTTCAATAATTCCATTCCATTGAATTTTTTTTATTTAGAAACACTTACAATTTTTTTTAAGGGAGATCGGTAAACTTGAAAATGGGCGGCCATTTGACATTTATGGAATAAATAATTAAAGTTTCAAACCGCTTGAAAAAAATCTTTGAAAAAAAATGCATAAAACAAAGTTTCTTACGATGAATCTGAAGTTGAAGCAGAAATTTTTCACTGTAATAGCGTATCCTGTTTTTTACTTGAATATGAATGAAAAATTTCTTGTTTGGCCCGCGAGCTAATCTCAAATCAAAAATTTGGCCCGCCTGTTGAAAGTGTTGGCCACCCATGCTTTAGTATATAACCAAATTTTGGCTGCGTACTGTTGTAGTATATCCAAGTGATGTAAGCGTTGTAATTTTTTCTTGTTTTTCGCGAAGAAATCTGAAAATTGTGCTAAAATGGGACACTGTGGGTGTTCTTCCCATCAGAAAACTAGCTAAGGAAAAAGGTGTGAGTGTCGAATCAGTTCAAACCGCGGTAAGGAAGTATGGATAACAGTGTCTAAAACTTTCTACGCACCGAGAAAAAAATCGATTGCTCTGACAATCAGATGAAAGATTGCTAGATCGCCGGTCTCTCTAGCTCTATTTCATTGATTTCAATGTTTAAATTGATTTTTCTACCGGATCCAGTACCACCCGAATGTAGATGTTCTCAAAAAGTCACCTTCTGCTGCTCCTGCTGTTTGGTGATAATCATTCTGATGGCCCTGATGCTGGATGAAAAACTTTCGCGGTCAGAACAAAACCCGAATCAAACAATAAATTTGCTTTTTTTGTTATTGGTTGCTGTTTTAGATTAATTCTCATGTAAACAAACAACATATCTTTTACCTGAAAATTGACAGAATTTTTCGACATGGACATAGAACATAGACATAGAAGTTTCAAACGAGTTTTAAGAGTTACCAAGTTGGGCCTGGAACGGTTCATTAGAAAGTTTAGCATTGCTTAGCGGACGTTAGCACCCTTCTTGAATGATGTCGCATAAGAAGCGCTTAGAAGTTCCGTTATAAACTTGTAAGTCTTTTAAAAGACGCTAATAGTTTCTAGGTAACATGTACGTGATATAAAGGGCGATACGGTCAAAATTTGATCAATATCAACTTTTTTTTTGTAGCGGCCCACCATACTCCCCCACACCAAAAAACTCATTAGAGCCCCCTGGTAATGGACGCTACTGTTCTCAGCATGTCTGGCAAAAACAAAAAATAATAAAAAAAACGCGAGCAAAATTTGACTCATGCTGAGAAGTGAAATGTTGATATTTAGTGCGAGGAAATGTAATGAAAATACTAAATTGAATACTTCATGGATCTCAATGGAAAACAGATTTCCTTTAAAGAGATCCACTATTTGATATTAATACTTCTAAGCAAACATTTAATAAAATAAGACATTATAATTTAAATAATTAATAAAAAAAAAGAACACACAAAAAAATTGGTCACTGATCGACGGTTTTTAACGACTCAATTTTTCTTTTAATAGCTGTATTACTTTGATTTTGAACGTGGAACGGTTGTTGATGGTTTTTATTTCATTAGGCAAGGCGTTGTACTTAGTTGGACCAATAAATGATATTCTTTTTTGACCTAAGGATGTCACGGATCGGCTTCGTTGTAGAAAATCTGACTGGCGAGTGTTATTAGTACGCAATCCCGTTGTAAAATGGATTTTTTGATTACTGAAATTTGTGTGTAAATTGTCGTAGACATATATTATAGTTTGTAAATCACAAAGATCTTTTAATGGAAGAATGTTATGTGCTCTTAAGGTGTAGAGCTGTTGGGTATGAAAGAGCAACGGGAGTCTATAAATATTTTTCAAGCATCTATCCCCCATATCATAATAAGATAGTTAATATGAGAGTGAATAAACGCAAAGTAAAACTTCAATAAAACATGTTGAGGCACAAAATTTCTCAATTTCCATAGGATACCACAAAGAGGAGAATTTTTTTCTCTAGATATTCTGTGAGACGACTCCAAGAAAGAGTTTCATCTAGGTAGATTTCTAAATATTTAAAGCATTTTACCCTCTCAATGAGATTTCCATTTATCGTTGGGTCAATATTCGGAAGTAATCTTTTATGTGAAGAATGAAATAACATGTATTTGGTTTTCGTATAGTTTAGTGAGAGCAAGTTAGTATTAAAATATTTAGATAACAATTTCAAGACATTTTCAATTTGTTGAATGATAATATCAGTTTATGCTGCTGAGTAGAAAATTGCTGTATAATCAGCGAATAGGCGTGCTGTGCCTTTTACTGGTAAGTTACAGAGATCATTAACATACACTTGACGTATTTTTTTCAATTTTGCATTTAAGAAACCTGAACACCTCTCATTTTGAAGGTGTGTGTGTAGAATGTTGCTCCTATTTTGATTTTGGAATTAACTCTTCAATTGTCAAAATGCCGTCCAAGGAAGAAGAGCAGCGTATCAAAATTTTGCTCGCACATTACGAAAATCCGAGCTACTCGCACGCAAAGCTGGCAAAAATCGCTAAAAGTTGCCAAATAAACCGTTACAAATGTAATTAAAGTGTCTGAGGAACGTTTCTCGACAGCCAGGAAGTGTGGATCGGGGGGAAATCGGAAACCGGAAGCCGCTGAGACGACAAAGAGAGTTGCCGGTAGTTTCAAGCGAAACCCAAACCTCTCTCTCCGAGGTGCCGCAAATAAGCTGGGTGTATCGTCTACAGCCGTGCATCGAGCCAAAAAACGAGCCGGACTAACGACTTACAAGAAGCTAGTGACTCCAAATCGCGATGATAAACAATATACGACGGCCAAAGCGCGATCCCGAAGGCTGTACACGACGATGCTGACGAAGTTTGACTGCGTGGTAATGGACGACGAAACCTACGTCAAAGCCGACTACAAGCAGCTTCCGAGACAGGAGTTTTATACGGCAAAAGGAAGGGGAAAGGTAGCAGATATTTTCAAGCACATGAAACTGTCTAAGTTCGCGAAGAAATATCTGGTTTGGCAAGCCATATATACCTGTGGCTTGAAAAGCAGCATTTTCATAGCTTCCGGGACTGTCAACCAAGAAATTTACGTGAAAGAGTGTTTGAATAAACGTCTGCTGCCTTTCCTGAAGAAACACGGTTGTTCCGTACTGTTTTGGCCGGGTTTGGCATCTTGCCATTACGGTAAAAAGGCCATGGAGTGGTACGCCGCCAACAACGTGCAGGTGGTTCCCAAGGACAAGAACCCTCCCAACGAGCCAGAGCTCCGCTCAATTGAGAAATACTGGGCTATTGTCAAGCGGAACCTAAAGAAGACCAAAAAACTGCTAAGGACGAGCAGCAGTTCAAGGCAAACTGTCTTTCTGCGGCGAAGAAGGTGGACAAGGTGGCTGTACAAAATCTGATGGCAGGGGATAAGCGTAAGCGGATTTGGAAAAGCGGAAGCCTAACTGAATTTTTTTTTTTAATTTTATACTACTTAAACTTGAAAAAGAAATTTAATTTGATTTTTTTCAAATAAATGATTTCACTGATTTACACGCGTTTTCCCTTGACCAAATTTTGACCGTATCACCCTTTAAGATATCGGCCTGGCAGGACGAGATGAGATGGTCGGGATTCGACCAGACAGAACTGAACGCCATCAGCATATATTTTCAACAAAAGACAAAATATGTAAAACAAAACGAACAGAATCAATAGTTTATAACCCAAGAAATACATCTATGTGAATTATTTTAGTTTTTTCGGCCTCGCATAAGAATAACATGAGTTTCAAAATCTGCAGTTTATAAATTTTTTCATGGCGTTCAGTTCGGTCTGGTCGAATCCAGGCCAGATGTTGCAGTGAGTTCGATTCTCACTATATATTTTTATTGGGAAGAATTATCCAATAGGAAGAAAATCCCATACTGGGCATGCATCGTTTTGCTTGGGAGCTCGAGCCTTTATGCCAGTAGTGCTTTTCCTTTCCTAACATGTTTGGTACAGTGGCACAGATTTGCTAAATAGGCATTGGATTTTTGTAACCTCTTGGACGGGTGTACGATGAATGGCAAATTCTAGGTTCAAGAATGTTTACAAAAAAATATTTAAAAAAAAAATGAACACATACATATAGAATCTCAGTGAAACTTCATGTTTCTTTGAAGAGATCTGGATTCTACTTAAGACTAAAGCGTGTATCTTTCAAGGATAAAATGGCTAGCATCTTACTAATACTAACACCACCAGCCCACAGAAAGGGTACTATGTATGCCGTAACCGAGACTCGATCTCATGACCTCTGGCTTGGAAGACTTGAACGCTATCCTCTAGGCCACGGTCGGCGGCAACTATATTGCTACCCTTTATAAAACAGCATAACAATCCTACGATGTTTTGGCCTGATCTCGCTTCGTGCCACTCTAAGGATGCATTTAACTGGTTTGCAGTCAACAAGGTCACATGTTTACCAAAAGACATGAACCCACCAAACTGTCCAGAGATTCGTCCAATCGCATGTTTCTGAGCTTTGACGAAGGCAAATATGAGGAAAACTATGAAATCAGCGGACAGCGTTGAAAAATTCAAGAAAGATTGGCCTAAAGTGGAAAAATTGGTCGAAGAAAGCACTGTGCATAACCTGATGAGTAGTGAGAGAAAAGTAAAAGAACTTGCTCACTAGACTGCCCCAAATTTGTATGGGAAATTCAAAACCTGTGAAATGTTATGCGCTGCAGGCTAAAATTGATCCTAGGCCTAGTACAAGGTCTCATGCCAAATTTGGGCCAGATCTGATCACGGGAAGGGGTCGCTCAAAGAACCTGAAGTTTGAATGGGATTTTGAAACATTTCGTTCGAGAGAAACATGAAAAACCAGGTTTTCGTCAATAACTTAGGTTTTCGTCGGCCGATTTCTTTAAAAAAAAGGTTTTTCATAAAGCCTAAATTATGAAAAATATTTCATCCGAAGACTGCATTTCGATAAGAGTTGAGATAAAAAATTCTTAAAAAAATGGGCTAACTTTTTTAAGGATGGTATCCATCACTGTTAATGAGTCGGAGCGGTCGAACATATCGACGCCTCATTAACAGTGATGAATACCACCGTAAAAAAAGTTAGCCCATTTTTGAAGTCTAATATCTTTTTTTTCTTAACTCTTATCGAAATGCAGTCTTTGGATGAAATATTTTTCATTATTTAGGCTTCATGAAAAACCGTTTTTGAAAGAAATCGGCCGACGGGAACCATGTTATTGATGAAAAACTGGGTTTTCATGATTCTCTCGAACGAAATGTCTCAAAATCCCATACAAACTTCAGGCTCTTTGAGCGACCCCTTCCCGTGATCCGATCTGGCCCAAATTTGGCATGAGATCTTGTACTAGGCCTAGGATCAATTATAGACTGCAGCGCATCACTTTTTCAAAAGTTGGGTCATTTGGGGCACTCTATTGCTCACCCTACAAAAACCAAGTGCTAAGTGAATTGAAAATTGAAAGAGAACATTATTTTGTAGTATGTTTGAGAAGAAAAAGTTTTTAAAAAACTTCGTTTATTTTATTTAAGAAAGAATTCTCCGATTCCACCAGAAGATCATAGTATTAAATACCTTCGTAACCTCTCGTTTATGTTTCATTGCATCTGTATTAAATATCCCAAACTCAGCTGTAGCAAGGATTGCATCTCAAATTGGCCGTTTTATTTGGGACAGATATCCTACAAGGGTAGCCATAGAACAACTATGTCTTCCCGTTGACAAAGGTGGTTTAAATTTACATTTACCGAAACATAAAAGTAAAACCCTATTAATCAATCGAACTATGCGCTGCTGGGATTCGACGCCATTCGCCAACTGCTTCCGAGCACAAATGGAAAATCCTCCCAATCCAAAGGGTATTCCGGTATTCTACCCGTGCTTGAAAGTAGTTGCCAAAGATGTTCCGTACCTGCCACGACAAATCATGGAGTCATCATCTGCTTCATTGATACACAATGTTTACAAAGACAAGCTTCAAACTCCCAAAGTAATGGAAGAGAATCCTGGAATAGAATGGGCGAAAGTGTGGAGGAACATAAGAAGCAAAACACTTACATCTTCTGAAAAATCGATGTACTATCTGTTAGTAAACCGAAACATTCCTCATGTTGATCTTATGTTCCGAACTGGACGAGCTGTTACTCCTTATTGTGACACCTGTACGAACACCTCTGAAGACTTGAAACACATGTTGTCGACGTGCCCGAGAGTTGCTGACTTGTGGAACCATCTTCAGTTAAAATTAAATACGATTTTGTCTCGAAGAATATCTTTTTACACGTTTGCAATACCTGAATTAAAAAACACAAGAAGATCTGATAGGAATAAGGCTCTAAAATTGTTTATAACATACATAAACTTTGTGTTAGATGTCAGTAATAGTTTTACCGTTCCAGCTCTTGACTTTGTTTTAAATTGTAATTGTATGTAACTTTTTGTCCAAATAAACATGTTTACAAAAAAAAATCTTAGTTTCTCAGATTTCAAGATTTTTAGATTATTAAATACACAGTATCCCAGATTCTCAGAGTTTCGGAATCTTAGACTCTCAAATTGCCGTATTCTCAGATTTGTAGATTCCTAAAATCTGACAATCTGAAATTATTTTTTTTAAATTATAAGTACAATCTGAGAAAAGAGCAATATGAGTATTTGCGAATCTTAGGATCAAATATCCCATAAACTTGAGAATTTCAAAATCTGAGGTAAGGTAGTTGATTTGGTACATGATATTTAATAGGCAATTCTGATCCTTCCTCTACAAACTATTAACATAAAGATGTGCCTGCTGTATATTTAATTCAATATGAGTCTATACTTTTCATAATTCAGCCTAGGAGTTGAGCAAATCGGAATAAACTTATCAAACTAACTTAGTAGTTAGTACCGTATTTATAGTAGGAACCTAACGTCTTTCGCAAAAGTCGAAAAGTGAAAAAATCATACCGATTATTGGTTTACTTGAGTTTTCATGCAACGATGACGTGGACATGTTTGATCGTTATCAATGGAGCCCATTTTACCGATGACGAAGAACCAATGCCGATCCAAATTTCCTATCTCTAGCACACCCGAACGCCGATCGATTCCGTCCGAATCTCCTCGCGCGCTTTCGTTTTTTTCCGTTACACAACAATATGGAGCATGTTAGTTTTGTGCTTGTATGTTTGCACCGTGTATCAAAGAGACAGGCGCATCTTGTTGATGCGGGAGGAAGGTAGAAAAAATAGTTGAACAGCCATCAAGATCGATCTTAAAATTATGCTGGTTAACTGGGAATGATCTATCGGCGGAATGGATTTGTTCAGGTGGTGATGCACATGTGCGCACATTTCTCGGCCTCTCCGTCGTGCAGCCGAACATGCAATCACGAAAAGAACAATGTTGCAAAGCGCTTATCTTTCTTATGGGTCTTTGGTAGCAAATAAACTTTGGCTCAAAAGTTTACACAGTTACCTACCTGATCGAGTAGCTACAGGGCTAGCTGCTTTCCCGATCAGGAGAGCATATCAAAATAATAACTCAAACGTATCTCACCAAGATATTTACATATGATTCAGTTATAATTAAGTACTCAAAATTTTCGATTTTAAGTTTCTTCAATCTGAATTATATCTTATTCTGATTGACAAACTTGAATGGGGTTTAGCTCATATTCATTGATCAAGATTTTTTTTCGGATTGTGCTAAAATAAAATGATTATATCTTATTTTGATATACGTTCAACTTTTTCTGAAACACGGACATCGAAGTCAACGGCTCAAACCTTACATTAACGAGTTTCGCTCAACAGATTCATAAAATTGAATCAAATTTTTGGGAAACCAAACCCGATCAGGAGGGAAAAACTAAATTATATCAAGATGAGATATTTTGATACTAATTTTTTTCTATCTAAATGAGTTATAATTCAGTACTCGTAGGATGTTAAAATATCTCAAATTATATCAAAAAATCTATACGATCATAGCTGAATTATATCAATTTTAGATATGCTCCTTTCAAGATTATATCTCGTTCAGATAGCATAGTTTGATATTGGGCAGAGCAAATCCTATCAAAATTATAACTTATCAAGATATGAGTGCTTCGAGAAAAATTACTAGTGGAATGTCAATAAACCATATTATTTGCTGAAACCATGTTCCATTTTTGGATTCCCAACAAATTGGATCCAATTTTATGGATCTGTTGAGCGAAACTCATTAATGTACGGTTTGGGCCGTTGACTTCGATGTCCGTGTTTCAGAAAAAGTTGTACATATATCAAAACAAGATATAATCATTTTATTTTGGGACTACCCGAAAAAATTCTTTATCATTGAAAATTATCTCAACCCCGATCAGGAGGGAAAAACAAAATTATATCAAAATGAGATATTTTGATACTTATTTTTTTCTATCTAAATGCGTTATAATTCAGTACTCGTAGGATGTTAAAATATCTCAAATTATATCAAAAAATCTATACGATCATAGCTAAATTATATCAGTTTTTGATATGCTCCTTTCAAGATTATATCTCGTTCAGAGAGCATAGTTTGATATTGGACAGAACAAATTATATCAAAATTATAACTTATCAAGATATGAGTGCTTCGAGAAAATTTTCTAGTGGAAGGTCAATAAACCACATTATTTGATAAAACCATGCCCCATTTTTGGTTTCCCAAAAATTTTATTCAATTTTATGAATCTGTTGAGCGAAACTCGTTGATGTAAGGTTTGAGCCGTCGACTTCGATGTCCGTGTTTCAGAAAACGTTGTACGTATATCAAAATAAGATATAATCATTTTATTTTAGGACAATCCGAAAAAAAATCTTGATCATTGAATATGGGCTCAACTCCATTCAAGTTTGTCAACCAGAATAAGATATAATTCAGATTGGAGAAACTTAAAATCGAAAATTTGCAGTACTTAATTATAACTGAATCAGATGTAAATATCTTGGTGAGATACGTTTGAGTTATTATTTTGATATGCTCTCCTGATCGGGACCCCATTCAAGTCTGTCAATCAGAATAAGATATAATTCGGATTGGAGAAACTTAAAATCTAATTTTTTCAGTACCTAATTATAACTGAATCAGATGTAAATATCTTGGTGAGATACGATTGAGCTATTATTTTGATATGCTCTCCTGATCGGGAAAATGGGGTATGGTTTTATCAAATAATGTGGTTTATTGACCTTCCACTAGAAAATTTTTTCGAAGCACTCATATCTTGATAAGTTATAATTTTGATATAATTTGTTCTGTCCAATATCAAACTATGCTATCTGATCGAGATATAATCTTGATAGGAGCATATCAAAAACTGATATAATTTAGCTTTGATCGTATAGGTTTTTTGATATAATTTGAGATATTTTAACATCCTACGAGTACTAAATTATAACTCATCCAGATAGGAAAAAATTGAATATCAAAATATCTCATCTTGATATAATTTAGTTTTTCTCTTCTGATCGGGTTTTCACAATTCCACACAAACTTTATGTATGCATTTATTTGTCTGATGATAATTATTTGGTAACACAATCTTTTAGAATAAAGCTTGACGCCTGAAGTATATTTTAAGTGCACTTCTGAATCCAGAAATTTTTAATAATGTTACAAATTCAATATCCGTGTTTCCAAAGAAAGTTCAAATAACTCCGCGCGGGAAGCTCATCAACCTCTAGTAGTTATCTGTTTGTGACCAGCTGTGGAATTCATCCAGAGGAACACTATGGGAATCAAACCAGTATACGTATTTATTGACGCCAACTTTCAATTTAGCTCTGACTGACCACTGAGCTGGCCCCTGTGGTCATCTTCCGAAGGTACGCGGCGGCCCATAAAGGAGAAGTCCCGGAAAATCCTTCCACCTTGAATCCACATCGCAATCAATCGAGCTGCCGTTTCGGAAGGTGCATGTTTGTTTTTTCGATCTGGACTTTCTGGTTGGTTTCTGTTCGTTATGGTTTTGATCGGGGCTTAAGGAGATCTAATCGAACTTTTACGACCAGACATTAGCTGCGGAACGATTTGGAGAAGAAAAAGGTTTTCTCCTTACAAGTGAAGGATGTAAAAACGCTTATGATGAACCTTTTGTACAAAGTTTGCAACTCAGCATCGACGACGTTTAACGAATGCGATTACCGGTTGTAAACGTGAACAATATTAGTACAATATGCAACAATTGGTTGCACAGTATTATTTAGCGATCCGTATACCGAGACTTTTACCGGAGATGTTGAAGTTAATGGAAATTTGTGATAGGAATGCTGGTCATATCGAGCGATGCGAACACGGCAAACGATTCGGGTCAATTGGTGTGCCAGATCTACTTTAAAGGATTATTAAACTATCAAAAACAATCAGCATAAATATTGATAGACTATTAGCAAATGATCTGATGCATTGCTGTTAAAGCCCAGCTGAAGATTCCATGGCTCTGGTTTTAACAAGTAGCAACAAATTTGTTTCTCTTATAGCTTCGAGAATCCAATTGAATCAAATTCATTTCATTTAGAATCACGAACTTACCTGTGCTTTGCTTAATTTTAAGTCATCTACAGCTTTGACAGTTTAGCGGAAGCCGCAATCTTTGGATTCAAGATGGCGACTGATAGCCAAATTCGACTTCTACTCGTTGATTGCTTCGAACTAATACCCATATTGTGGGGGGTTTTATGCGATTATCAGTCATTTATAGTACTTTCAAGTTGAGCTGCAGCCGCCATCTTAGCTTTCACGATGGCGTCGGACAACAAAATTCGGCTTCTTCTAGTTAAGCCCATTCATCCAATACCCCGTATTGTGGATGTATCATGAGATTTTCAGTTATTTACAGCTTTGAAAATAATAGCGAAAGCCACCAGCTTGGATTGACGATGGCGTCAGATAGCGAAATTCGACTTCTTCTAGCTTTGTTCTTTCATTCAATACCCATTATGAAGGGATTTCATGCGGTTTTCAGTGATTGATATAATTTTTTAGATCAGTGGAAGCTGCCATCTCGGATTTCAAGACGGCTTTTGATAGCAAACTTCCACTTCTACACGTTTAGCCCTTTCACCCACTACCCATATTGTGGGAGTTCCATGCGATTTTCAGGTTTTAACAGCATTTTAAAGTTCAGTGGAAGCCGTCATCTTGGATTTCGAGATGCATCTGATAGCGAAATTTGACTTCTTCTAGTTTGGTCCTTTAGCCAATACCCACATTGTAGGGGTTTCATCGGGTTTTTAGTTATTTACAGCATTTTAAGGTTCAGCGAAAGTCGCCATCTTAGATTTTAAGATGGCGTGTAATAGAGAAATTTGACTTAAACTGATTAAGCCATTTTACCCAAAGATCATATTGCGAGAATATCAAGTGATTTTCAAATTATTTTAATGTTCAGTCGAAGCCGCCGTCTTGGATTTCAAGATGACGACTGATAGCTAAATTTATCGTCTACTCGTTGATCCCTTCAACTAATACCCATTTTGTGGGAGTTTCAAGCGATTTTCATCGATTGAAATCATTTCGATGTTCAGTGGAAGCCACCATCTTGGATTTCAAGATGACGCGTGGTAGCAAAATTTGTCTTCTAATCGATGATCCTTTTCAACTTATACCCATATTGTGGGAGTTTCATGCAATTTTCTGTGATTAACAGCATTTTAAAATTCAGTGGAAGCCGCCATCTTGAACTTCAAGATGGCGCCCGATAGCGAAATTCGACTTCTACTCGTTTAGCCCCTTCACCCAATACCAATATTGTTGGGGTTTTCATGCGATTTTAAGTCATTTACAACATTTTAAAGTTCAGCGGAAGCCGCCATCTTGGATTTCAAGATGGCGTCAGACAACAAAATTTGATTTGAACTCATGGTTTATTCCACGGATCATTCACAACCAATCCCTTTTCATTTAAAAATTCTGTCCTCATTTACTGTACTAATTAATGTTGATGGATTCAAAATGCAAGTATTTGAAAATATTGTTCAGGCCTATTTTTCATCAACGCCATCATGGTCGACCATCAGATTTGACGAAGCGCATTTATTTTGATATACTATTTCATACACATTTTGCCTAAAATCTTGACTAGCAGTAGAAAAGATGCTCGTGGTCGCGGAACGAAATATGTCAAAGTTATCGGATCAAGACTTGCGGCATAATGGAACGGTTGAACTCACTCCCGATGATCAATAATCGAAGATGTTTACTCCACGTCAAATATTTCGGACTGACGAACCGGGTGGCAAATTCAAACAATAACAGAGAGTCGTAAGTGAGAGAGAACGTCAATTCGCTATTGTTCTAGAATCGACGAAAACTGAATTCGTAGTATTCACTGGATTGTTGCCAGTTGAACAAATAGGAAATCATTAGAGAAGTGTTGCCAAAATGAAGAATGGATAATCCAATATATCAATCACGATTGTAACCTGACCTTTCTACTTGACTTGACGAGAATAAATTCGATTATATAAACAGTTTCCGATACAAATAGTACTTTGTTTTATTTGATATCATAACAAGAAGAAAGCTCTTTGTCTCAAGATGAAGGGAATCCATAAGAAAATTGATTCGGGGAGATTTGGTCGTGGCCATGGTCAATGTGGCCGGTATGGGAATGAACTAAGCCAAAGTTATCGGATCGAAGCTCGCAGCATCTTGGAGGAAAGTTCTTGGTCTAAACATGTAGAATAGAAGGGAGTAAGAAATGAGAAATGAAAAGAGAGTCATAAGAAGTGAAGCGTGAGAAGTTAGAAAGAGAAATGTTAAAGGTGAGACATGAGAAGTGATAAGTGAGAAGTAAAAAATATAAAGTGAGAAGTCATGGGTCATGAGAAGTGAGACTTGAGAATTCAGAAGTGAGAAATGAAAAATGAAAAGTTGTTCATGAGACGTAGGACAAGATAAGTGAGAGGAAAGACACTTCTCACTCCTCAAGTTATAACTTCTCACTATTAATTTTTCACTTCTCACGTCTCACTTTTACTTCTCACTTCAAATGTCTCAATTTTCTCACCATTTATTTTTTCTCACATTTCACATCTCACTTCTCTCTTTCCTTCATGTTGAATCAATATGCCACAAACCTCGATCCGATAACTTTGGCATATTTCCGATAACTCCCGTTGATATAATTTAAAATTTCAAATTTGGTTGCGTGTAGTTTTATTTACATTCCTTCCGATTCAAGCCACCAAAGTTAAATACGATAAATGCCTTTCCAAACATAAGTTTTACTGCAAATAAATTTCAACATAAACATTATATGCGAGTGCAATACGACTGTTTGCAACTGAGGTCAATTTCTATAAGAAAAAATGGCGATAACACAACAGGTTATAAAACCGCACACCATGCCATAAACATTATTAACTCTATTCCTCTTAACAAGATATGACAGTTTGGCTTAAACTGCATTAGCGAAATTCTCTAAAGCTCATAAACTTGATACCGTCAACTGGGGCAACATGTAACAATTTTCAACTTCAATGGCTTCTAAAAAACTTATGTTCACAGTTAATCGTATCCTTTATGCATCAAAAGTTTTAAGGATGCTGGGGCATCAAATTGGCGTAATGAAAAAAATTATTGGTTTCTTCAGTTATTTTTAATTTTCTAAAAACATGCGATTTTCACACTCCTTAGAAAATGGGGTAACTTGCAACAAACTTTGTTTTTAATGAAAACTTATGAACACGTACGAAAATTCATAGTTTTTAATATATTTGCGATGCCTTAAAGGCCATTACGCATGACAACACCAATTGCAGTAGTATTTGTGTCTGTAAAAACAAATTTTCACATTTTTTCTGAAAATAAGGATGCTGCATACATTTAGGGGTTAAATAATACTACGAAAAAATCTACTAGCTGAAATCATAAAAATAAATGTTTGGATGAATGAAATTTAAATGTTTACAAACGCGTGATGCAAAACATTCATATTCCAGCACATGGAAACGAGATTTACAAGGTATTTCTTTGATTTGCATTTTGTTGCATTTAACCCCAGACACCTAACTGAATTTTAAAAATATTCATTTAAAAAAATTGGGTGATTGTTCTAAAAATATTTTTACACCAACAAAGTTGGTATAACATGAGGAAACCTGTAAAAAGTTTGTAGGTAATTTTATCAAGCCGATCCGTCATACTGGGTAAAGTTTTTTTCGGCATCAAAAAATGTTTAAATTTGTAAATTTATTGCTCGATTTTTCAAATTTTACATAAAAATACAAAACTTATGACAACTAGCTTAAGATGCGAGAAATTATGTCATCATTATTTTGTTATCATAAAAAGATAACTTTATAACAATACATTAAATTAAAAATTGATTCAATGTAGTGTTATATAAATGTTGCATCGAACCCCGCTGTTGCATGATGCCCCGTTTGACGGTACCTAAGAATGGCTCAAAAAGCAGCGTGGACGAAGTAAGAAGCCAAAACCGTTCTTCAATTTCTAACAAAACAGATAAAAAAAAGAGAAATGAATAGCGCCACATCAAATGTCAGCTCAAATGAGTTGGACCAGCGAAGGTGGAAGTCAGTTGTCGAGACGTAAAGGGAAAGGCCATCAACTTTTTTATTCTTGAGCCCGGTGATAAAAAAAGATCACCAACCAACCAGCAAGGCGGACTTCCATTTGTACCATTCAGCATGCGCTAAATTAAATCCACAAATTTCATACCTCGTTTAAAAGCTCCATTTGAAATACTAATTTTATTGGCAGTGGTAAGCGTCAAACTGTGGCCACGGTGCTCTTCTAACTGTTCCTTCCTTCTGACTTCCGAACTTGAGCGCAGGACAGGAGGAAGAGTTCAAACTCAGAACTGTTTCTGGTGTGCCTTGGCTCCAAGCTTCTGTCAGTCCAAAAAAATAGCTAGAACTCATCGATTTTTTATGCTTTCGCTTTGTGATATATTTTGATGAAATGGAAAAAAATCTTTGAATGACCTTACTTTTACAGAGATCGCATTCCTAATCGATCGACGGGTGAGAACGGTCGGCAAAATATAAGACATTCACCGTCCCTGAAAAGAAAGCATGACTGAGATGACCGTTTACTGACTAAATCAATGTTTACGATTCAGCCAAATGGACATCATTCCGTGTGAATGATTTGTGACGTGTAAAGCGAAGATCAAGCCTCATGTTCTAGAAAAGAAAATGCTAAGGAATTGCCCGTGAGAAAGATCTTCCGTCATAAACCTGATATGGATTGTTCGCTCAGACTGATCTGTGGAAGTTTAAATTGAAAATTTTAACATTCCTTTTGTTGATGGAATTGCATCGGTCCATGTTAGTTCTAATGTACATAGATCTACGGCTGCGGCTAGTGGTTCTTTACCAACGTGACTACTACATTTCATACAAAACGCTATTAACATTCGGTTTAAGGAACTCTGATCTCTCTTCAATTGTCAATTAGGTTTAACCCTTCATTTCATGATTTTTTATTTTTCCTTAAAAATCATTTTTAACAGTTGCAAATGATGAGTACATTAAGAAAAAAAAATAAAATAAAATACGATTTTTCACTTTTTCCATACATTAATTGTTGCAAATTTGTTACTTTATGAAACGAAGGGTTAAGAAACTCGTCATTTTGACATGTTTGGAATTTCATCTGGCAAATAAAAAAAAACCATTGAGGTTTAAGGAGAAATCTTGTTAACTGTAAATTCATATTTCAACTAGACAAGCAATCTCTTATACCTTCTTAGTTTATTCTGAGGATTGTTAACACGTTCGTCCCCATGAGACCCATATTCAAGTGACGCACAGTGGTTCAAATCCCCAAAAATCTGAAAAAAAGTCTATTTTTCAAGTCAGCGACAACCAAATTTTCGGATTCGAATTTTCAACATTCAAGGAACGTTTTGATACACCTTCCATGGAACAAACAAGAACGACAACTGAAACACAAAAATAATATTTATTTACTCCAAATAACTAAAAAAAGGCATCTATATTTTTAAAAATTCATAATCGAAGTGAAATATTATAATCTTTTCTAAAGTTGCGAGATGAAAAACATTCTCAATATCATGAACTAATAAAGTTTCGCTTAGTTGAGAACTCAAAATTTGATAGTAAAAAAAAGATTGATTTACTCTGTTTATTTTTTGAAAGCAAAAATATAGCTTGCGCTGCCGATCGCCGTGGTAAATTATATAGGGAACAAAGAGGATACTTGATCCCTGGGGATACTTAATTCTTTCGCTATATCTCGAAACTGGAATGTCTTACATAGATCAAATGTTCTAGAAAAATTTGCCAAATAGAAAAAACAACAAACCTGTTATCTCAAAAAACTTAATTTTTTTTTTGTTTTTGCACATTGTTGAGAGATCTAACAAAATGTGTCTTCAAGATTTTTTTTTATCATTTTTAAAGTCTCCCATACGAAAAAGTTATAATAATAATATTTATTCCAATATGTCAATCGTTTGAGTAAAATATGAACTTCTTAGTGCCATATTTTCAAAGCAATAGTAAACTCTCAATTTTTTTAAGAAAAAGTTTTCCAAAATTTATGCTATTGGTTCATTTGATCCCTCGAGTCCGGAAAGATATTGTTTTCTTCTGAATTATTGTTTATCTAATATATAAAGATGAGTTGGACTATATATGTTTGTTTGTTTGTATGCACCTTATACAAATCCACACCGCTGAACCGATCAGCCTGAAATTTGGTACAGAGATGTAGTTGAACCAGGGTAAGGTTTTAGTAATAGTTATGAGCCCCTCCCACCTAAGAAAAGGGACCCTCCCATACAACTTTCGGTTTTATTCACACAAACCAAAAGTCATGGCACACATTTTGCTAACAGATTTTCGTTTCCTTTGGCGGGGTTTTTTTCACCATCTCCATGGGCCAGGCATTAGAAACGACCATTCAGAGTTCACGTGTACTGGAAAGCAAATCAATGCTTGCTGAGCGTTAAAGATTTGAAAGTGGAAATTTTGGCGGGTGTTTTTTGTACCTTCTACTGCTGAAAGCACATGGTACCGGTAGTTACGAGATTTTTGGATGCAATAATGAGCTAACATTTCGGATTGAAAAATACAACTAACCTGTAAAGTATGTATTGACTTGAATTGTAGTGGTTTATAAAGTACTCCCTACCACTGCTTCAGGGCTTTGAAGTGTATGAGAATATACAGTGTGTGTGAAGTATAGATGCAATGATTTATCTTCATTATGAATTTGGATGGAGTGCTGAAAACAAATTAAGCTATTTTCTTAAAATCAAGCTTAATAGAACCAACCATTTTCGTATTTTTAGAATTCCTCATAAAATAATTGAATTCAGAGTTATGAGTTGAGAGCTGTGATTTATTTTTAATTTCTATGAATACGAACCTATACTACCTATAAGTGTTTCAAAAATATGAAAAAGGGAAACACAGTAAATATTCTCATTCAAAACTTGAAAAACACTAACAAAACTTTCAATGCTTACAGACATGGCACATGGCACAACATGGGTAAAATTTTCTCAAAATAAATATATTAAACATATTGAATACAAAGCTACCAAAATTTCGTAAAGTCAAACGACTCATTTTGATTTATATTTTGTGCAAACCCGAGCAAGGCCGGGTAAATCAGCTAGTCATTACTAAAGAAGAAATCATTTGTGTGTATCCAATAATTTCCTGATAGAAAAAAATCAAAAATGTGCTTTTATGTGAAGATTAGAAAATTGCGCCTTTATGTATTTAATGGATATTGAGTAGTAGACAAACTCTAAGAATTCATTTTGTATGACACTTATAATCTGTGGAATCAAAATTGATACAGCCAAAAAAGTCGATACAACTTTTGTCTTTAGATTTTGCGTGATTATGACACCCTGAATAAAGGATCAAGTCTCCTTGAATAAAGGACCAAGGACAATTTTTTAGTCCCACGAAAACGCTCCTAGTTCATCTACAGGTGCATATATCGATCTACCTTTTGCCATATATAAATTTCAAAAAATGTACAAGATGGAGATCTGCAAAAATTTTCCAAAAAAATATGATGAAAATAATAAAAAGGAATCGAGTATCCCCATTCATCCATACGGTTGAAAAGGTGGAAGACTCAACAAAACCATATCTATAAATCAGCTGCTAGATTTTGCCATATTTTGAATATGACAGCTTTGAGTTTTACGCTGTATGGTTCAAAAATTTTAAAGTATTTATACAGAGAAAATCAAGCCATGTTTGCATCGATATACTATAAGTAAATTCACCATAAAACATCAATTTTAATATTCAAACAACAAACCTAGATGAATTTCGGAGCTCAAACATAATTTAAACCAAAATAGTGGGAGAGTGGGGTAACGTGGGCCACTCTGAATATCTCAGATGTGTATTCAGATAAAAATCTCTATCCAACTGTCATCGTCTTCGCTTTGCGTAAGCATATTTTTCTATATGTTTTTGACTTAAATATACATCATATAGGGGGAAATCGTCTACTACCGGACACTTAAGGTTTTTAAGCAATAACTTCAAAAATAGATTTTTGTAAATATTGGTTCCTCTTCTGATTTGAAGAATATCAATATTATGATCACTTAACTATATTAGAAAAAAAAATAATTTACAACATATTCACGTGGTAAGAGAAATCATTTCATGTTAGTTTTCGCTCATTTCCAAAAGTGTTGTCTATGGCCGGACACTACGAATTACTTCACCAAAGTTGTCACCAATGGCACAAAAACGTAGCAAAATGACTGAAATCACTTGCGCAGATCTTGTGAGTATGTGTTTTCCAATACTGAACGTTCTATGAAGCCAGTCATAAAAGTTTTTTTGACAAACCAGAATGGAACATTTGTTTCGAAAAAACTAGAGAAAAATTCTCTATGACCGGACAACAAAATCTAAAGTTTCTCAGAGGACCAAAATAGTTTCGTTATTGAATCCTTATCTTCTGCTAACCATTTGAGGGTGCTATAGAGATGAAAAAATGAAAGTTTCAAGTTGAAATCATCTATAATTTTGAATATTTTCTTGTCCGGTCATAGACAACAACTTGGTGTCCGGTCATAGACAAATCGCATTTTTTTTTAATTTTTCCTAATATTCGTTTGAATTTCCGTTTTGTTATCTCATATCTAATGTAGTCGAAAGATAACCAATCAACGATGTCGTTCATGTGCAGTTCAAATTTTAGAAGCCGAAAAACTGACCACAATACAAATGCAAAGTTTAGGCGATCCTCTCCGTACTACTAGGCAAAAGCTTTAGATGCCTATCATTGGTTTACCTTTTAAGATTGAATTACCATATTTCTAACACCATATCAGGCTACTATTTACTTTATTTTCACGGTGTTAAAAGATTATTAGGATATTGTGTTTTCGAAAAATCTATGTTGTCCGGCCATAGACGATGTCCGGCCATAGACGACTTCCCCCTACTACTTTTATTTATCAAGCTTATAAAAGTTTAAAAAAAAATAATAACGTTATTAAACAAGCACCCACTAATTGCATCGATGGGAAACCTAAAATCAATAACAAAAATATTCTCACACGCTTATGATCTTAATTTTATCATGTTCTTTCACGTGGAAAAAGAATTTTCGATGACACCTATTTCCTATTTCCTTTTTATCTTTTATAATAAAGATGTTATGGATCAAAGAAAAAAAGTGGCCCATGATTCCCCACTCTTCCATATATAATTGAAAAATATTCAAAATTTCAGTATCAAGCTCAAAACTCGTTTTTGCAATTATTGAAAAAGTAGTAAACTATGAAAAAAATCAATTTGAAATTTTTTTCAACTTTCCACATACCAAAAAAACCAAAAAAACAAAAAAAAGCTTTTTGTTATTTTTTCCACCATTTTTCCACTGTGTGATGGGTGTATTTCGGGAGGCCTTGTCACATAAAAAACGGGTGACGCTCACTTACCGTTAGCCGCTAAGTTTAGCCATGCGTTGCGAATCTTGGAGATCTCCCTCTCTACTTTCTCGCTCCGAGAATTTCTTCGGGCCCAGCTAGCGAAATTACCAAAATGAGCGTGACGAGCGTGTTAAAAGGATTTTATATTTGACTCATATAGTGATCGAAATAAGAATAGTACCACTATGTGCCTTGCTGTTAAAATATGAATGATTGAAAATTGTCGAAATTTTCTTCTACAGTTAGTTTTGAATTATTCAACGGATAAATCAAGCATAAATTTATTTTTTTATGACGATGCAATTGGCGTTCAGGACCCAAAATATGAAAAAAGGGTGTGAAATAAGAATAGTCCCATTTGAAAATCAAGATTATTTTTTTTAAATTTATGGTGTTAAGGTAAATTATAGTGCTTCTACGAAATATTTAAATGAATAACTGCTAGGCATTTTCTTGCATTTCAAAGGTATAAAAGAGTTTTCAAGAAATCTTCTTCTAACACTAAGGAATTTGATATTTGAACTATAATTCTTTATAAAACTGCTTAATGTAGTAATGTCGAACCATTCTAACCTCAAAATTTATTCATCGAATACTGATTTCATAAATCGACAAGTTGGACACCATGTAAGAGGAATTAACCTTTCACGAAAGTCCACACAATTAGCCAAACAAATCTAAAATCTGAAATCCTAGGGTAGGGTCTAACACTTTCAAAAAGTCGATTTTTTTTTATTTTTTTTATTTTCTTATTGTTAAACATTTCAAGAATGTTGTGTCAAATTTTCAAGTCAATCGAAGTAAAACTGTAGAAATTATAGGCCTTTATCTCCTCTTATCTAATACTGCAAGAGAGAGAGAGAGAGCAGAAACTTCAAACGCGTTTTTCTCGAAAGCACATTGTCCGATTCTTTTCAAATTTGGAACATATTTTCTACATATAAAATACCAAACCCCAAAGATATTCTTTTCTTTACTTTGGGGAGATTTTACAGATAAAAAACGGCGGATTTTTTTGTGAAAAATCGTAGTTTTTACTTCAATCTGCCACAACAATTTCATAATTTTTTTTTTAAGTTAAATAAAATCGTTGGGGTCCAGAAAAACATCTATTAAAAATATTTTGCTCTGATTTTTTGACTTCAGATGATTCTGTGCTGAGATACAGTGTCCACCGCAAATCCTGTTTTCTAAAAGGCATCCTCGAAAGTGCTCCGTCATCGGCTCATTTTTCAATATTTTTCTACGAAAAAATTACTAAATGTTCTTTCAACAATGCTTTGTATAATGCAAAAAATTTGAAAGCATTTGTTTGAACGATGGCTCTAAAAAAATTCGTGAAAATAGTGTTTTCTTTTTACCCGTTAGACCCTACTCCCCCCTTAAATGAATTAAAATACAGAATAAACATCAATCAGGTAGAATTGAATAGACTGGACTGGCGAACACGACGAATAAATCGAATAGCAGGTTCATTAAATTGGTGCAAATGTTCAGCGTCCTTAAATACTCGCATCATCGCATCAATGGCTCATTATAGCCGTAGGATGTTCGGTGGACTCGATTTGTAAGGTCCTTAATGGCACACTAGAGCATATCCTTTTCAGCAAATGTGGGGACTGGACCTCACCGTTCCATGCGAACAAAGTTATATTACCTAGTGTTCTATTCGTATACTTTTACTCATTTAGCGAATTTTTAATGAAGTTAAACCAAATTTGACTTTTGATGTTTTTTATGGCTTAATCTTATCGTTATGCAGGTCTTAACAAATTGGTAAAATTGCATCATTTTTTTTTTTAATCTTTGTGCATCAATGTCAAAAATACTTGTCGTATTTAACTTTATACGTATACTTTTACTCATTTAGCGAATTTTTAATAAAGTTAAACCAAATTTGATTCTTGATGTTTTTATGGCTAAGTCTTATCGTTATGCAGGTTTTAACAAATTGGTAAAATGGCATCATTTTTTTTAATCGTTGTGCAGTAATGTCAAAAATACTTGTCGTATTTTACTTTATACACACAAAATTTTCGGGGCTCCACTTAGCAAAAATTCGCTGTTGCTTTCCGTTAGCAAAAATATTTTTTTACTTTCGAGTAAGCAAAAAGCTAAATTTACTTGATTTGAGTAATAAAAAGGATCATTTTACTTGATTTTAGTAAAACGAAGTTTATTCAGCTTCTTTGTTCAGAGAAAGCAGCCGCCGCGCCGATTGGAAGGAAAATAAAAAGTTGACGCGATTAAGTGCGGTTCCGGATGTTCGTTGTTGGTGGTGCTTGTGGTGGCCAACTCTCCGACGAAATGGTAGCTAAATCGACACTGGATGTTTACAGGTACGTCGATCTAAAATTGTACAGATTTTCCAATTTTTTTTATCGAAAAATTGTCTGTTTTTCTTTCCAGGTTGCAATCGCCGGCAAACACGACGGGTTTTTTGCAACAGTCCGGGAACGAATAGTTCGAGTTTGAACCCGCTGCTACGGAAACAACCCTGGTGCGTTCGTGGATTAGGATTGGTCGCTTGGCAGTTCACTCGCCGGAAGGTGTGTTCCCACAATTGGAACTTACCAAAGAAAAGTGTTTCAAATGAAGTTTCAAAAAAGTTTGTAAAATAAAATCCATATGAAGTTATTTGTGTATTCTAATGGTAAATCAAACATTCCCCCATTCAGAAAAAAAACAATAAATTTTGAAATTTCAGAAATGGAGCTATCTTTTCCTCCGGTTTTTGCTAGAAACTTTAGTAAAAATTTCGGCGGCTGACTATTTTCTCGTTTACTCAAATTTAAGTTAAAAAATACTGCTCAATTGATTGCTAAGTTTTTAGCTGGTCAAATTTGAGCAAAATTTTGCTAAATTCCGGCCTCGAAAATTTTGTGTGTACGTATACTTTTACTCATTTAGCAAATTTTTAATGAAGTTAAACCAAATTTGATTTTTGATGTTTTCTTATGGCTAAATCTTATAGTTATGCAGGTTTTAACAAATTGGTAAAAAGGCATCATTTTTTTTAAACTTTGTGCAGTAATGTCAAAGTTACTTGTACCTAATCATCTTTTTGATCCAAGTTTTTTTAAACTATTGAATTTTACTTTTTTAGATCATGCATCATCAACATCATCAAAGTATTATTCCTTAATTGAATGAAGTACAATAAACAAAATAAGAATAAGATTTTTTCGCGAATGTAGATTTGAAAGATAATCAGTTTTGTTGATATGGAGTTTTAAAATATGTCAGTTTTAAGTAAAATCAATCATTGGTAGATTCCACTTAAAACTGACACATTTTAAAACTCCATATCAACAAAACCATATGTGATAGTCTGATTTGACAAAAGATTCTAGTTCAGTTCGCTAAAATCTACCAAAACAACCATTATCATCATCACCATAAGCACCAAAATGCTTCTCTCTTGAGTTATCAATGTAATTCTATAAATAAGTATTTATAATGGTAAGGTTTATTTATTGAAAACAATCTTTCCTTAATGGTACAAAACTTGTTTTTTTAATCTTCATATTTTATTTTAATCTTCAAATTAACTTCAAATTAACTATTCAAACTATTTAAATTTTAAGGAATATTTTTTTGGTAAGTTTATCTATGTTTTTCAATTCTGAATTTTTAGTTTTCCTAAAATATAAATCTTTAATTTTTTTTTCCGCATCAAAAATTCACATCTCAAATCGTGGTTAATTTTTTTTCAAATTCAAAACACTACTGCTGAATTTTGCAATCAACCCGTAAGTTGAAAATAAAGAAAAGAAATGTATATAAAGATGAAAAACAAATACACACGCATAACGCTATATCATCAATTGCAGTAATTGTTGGTTTCGTTCGAATTTCATTTTACATTTTTATGTCAAAAATGTTTGAAAGAAAAAGCCTAATTTTACTGCATACATTCAGTAAAAATTCTACAAAAAATTATGATAGCTGAAATCATAAAAATTATGTTCGGATGGATGGTATTCAAAAATAAACAAACGCGTGATGCATAACATTCATATTCCAGCATATGGGAACGAGAATGAAAGTGTTAATCTTTGATTTATATTTTGATACATTTTTGCCCAGACTGGTAACTGGATTATCAAAATATTTATTAAAAAAAGTTTTTTTACTGCCCAAAAAATATTTTTACACCAACAGTGTTGGAATAAGATAATAAAAGCAATATAAAGTTTGTATGTAATATCAATAAACCGATCCGTCATACTTGAGTAAAGATTTTTAGGGCATCCAAAAATGTTGAAATTTTGTTCATCTATTGCTCGATTTTTAAATTTCCTATGAGAATCAAGAACTAAAAAAAAACTATCTCACGATGTGATAAATTATGTCATCATCATTTGGTTATCATTAAATGATAACTTTATTACATTATATTAAAATCAAAATGGAATATGTGTTGTGGTAGGTATACAAATGTTGCATCTAATCCTGCTGTAGCATGATGCCCGTTTAACGGTAACAATTATTATTATTATAACTTTAATTTATCGGCCTTATCGGTGAAAAGTGATGTCCTTTTCAGTAGGGACATCTAAAGATTATGAAATTTTTATAGATGGATGTCCCTACTGAAAAGGACATCACTTTTCACCGATAAGGCCGATAAATTCAAATAATAAACATAAATTACGGTGATTAATCCTTCATAAAATTATTATTATTTTCCTAACAATTAATCTTGGTTTACCTGATCTAACAGTTGTTTTACAATTCAATTTTTTTTCCTAAATCTGTCCTGTGTTTTAAGAATATTTATTTCAAATTTGAAAGCTAGACTACGTAGAAATTATTTTTATAGCATTTAGTTCAGAATAAGGAACGCCATTTTATAAAAAAAATGATCAATGTCTTATCAAAAACATCATTAATTTGAAACTTTTACTGTGATTTGTTTTGATTTTAATATAAGAAAAATATATAATTTTTTGAACTTGTGTAAGAATTATAAGTACGAAAATTATGTAAGAGATCTGTTTCATTATTTATTGTGTATTTTTGGTACTGTTATTATTTTTTAGCAAAATTTGAATAATGAATCCCTCCCTCCCATGGACGGGTCCTTAGAACGGGCCTGCATCATACAGATCTCTTCAGACTCTGATTGATTTTTTCTTTCAGAATATTCTTGAGAATGTATATTTTAAATTTATTAGTGTTATACATGTAAAAGTGATTAGAAATTTTATGCAATTTAGTGTGGTGTGTGCAGAAAATTTTCACACGGTACTATCGAACTGATGAGGATACATGCAAATCCAAACCTCCAATTACTAGTTCCAGAGGGGTTGAAAACAGATTGACATCAAAGGCGACATGTTTGATAAATACGAACACACAGCCCATTCCAAGATTTTATGATGGTGGCAAATGTTAAACGAATTATTAATCCTAGGACGTGACCGACTTGCGGTTGCTCCGAGGGAAAATCTGTCGCGCATCCATTAATCACGGTCCCGTTTTCCTGGCGAAAAAATCAACCCGGAATGAAGAAATCAATTCCGGCAACTTGTTTCTCGTCTATCAGCCGTAGTCGAATATTAATAATGCATGGCCAGTATTGATGATACACGATTTTGCATTCGATTATAAATAAATTAAAGGTGAAGGCAGGGGAAAAATCCGTTGATCGAGTATTTCGCCAGTCTTGGAACACCTAGATATACATTTAGCCAAGGTTTTCAGAAAACGAGACAAAGATAAAAATTATCACAGATATATCTTGATCTGGCTGGATCTGCTCCGAAGGAGGACCCCTTCGTGGCCCCAGTTCCTCGACTATTATTTTGGGTGGAAACCGCCAGCGAGCGAATTCGAGCCGATAAGTTTCGGAAAGCGTGGGTGAATCCGCTTAACCAAGAATCCCGGAAAGTAACTTAACCTCACTAAACCAAGGTAGTAGGACGGAGTGAGCGCTCATGAAAAACGACCACTGCCGAGGGGGATTCTCATATCTATCCATCGTCGCCATTTCCGAGGGTCTATAGACAGATGAAATGGAAACGATAAACGGCACTTCCAAGTCGAGCTACAGAGTCTCGCTAGGCGGAGTCCTAACAGCAACAGACGACCTGAGACTTCCCTGCGATCATGCGCGATAAAATCTTCATACATTTTAAGCCATGCATATAGAGTTGTTACAGTTAAATGGATTAATATAAGTAGTTACGATATGATCCTTGCTATTCCGATACCGATCGTGAACTATGGCTCAGCTGTTTGTCTGGAGGGCGGATACAGTCTTCTTGCATACTAGGGAAAATAATTATTGTTGAATTAATTTTTCTTATCGGATTTATTCCACTCTGAAAAGAGGTTTCTATGAGTTGGCTGAGTGACAAACTGACAATATAATCGTTTTGCCATTGACTAGCATAAGCAAGGTTTACCACATACTTAAAAAAAAGTGGGTCATTTTATAAACTCATAAAAAGCGTAATTTTCTGGGAATATTAATACATAATAATGTGTAAGTACCTATTTCATCCTCTAAAATTGTTTCGAAATCATTGAAATAAAAACAAGGCATTTTGACTGAATTAGGATTAACAGACTGAATAAACGTAAACAACTAAAAAATTATCAATAACACCCTGTATGAGATGGGAATCGAACCCATACCGTCAATGGACTTGCGATTACCTAGCGTCTCACGACGCTAACCGATTTAGACGTAATACTTTAGAATGGACAATATGGT
Source organism: Uranotaenia lowii (assembly GCF_029784155.1). NCBI lineage: Eukaryota > Metazoa > Arthropoda > Insecta > Diptera > Culicidae > Uranotaenia > Uranotaenia lowii. Next base: position 141,478,488 of record NC_073691.1, read on the forward strand.
TGAAAATGATCAATTTCCAGTGTAAGTCTGTCATTTACTTGAATTAAACGATGTTTCTTCATAAAATATATATTCACGTCATGTTACAAGATGTTCAAAGAAAGTTATTTCGAGAATCGTTGAATTGAGAAATTCAATGCAACATGGTGAGTGGATGAGAGTTCACAATCATTTCGGCTTCGGAAAGTAGTGTCTTGAGCGCTTCGTCATCGAGCTTCTGATTGTGTGATAAAGTTTTAAAAGCTTCTTTCACGGATCTCACCTTTCGCTCCCAGACGCCACCCATATGTGGAGCAGAGGGCGGATTAAAATTCCATGCCGTATGGTTGTTCGTGAAACATTTCGCCAGTTGTTTGTTGATTTCTTTCGCTTCCTCTGCTAACTCTCGGGATGCGCCTCGGAAATTGGTTCCGTTATCGCAGTACAGTTCCTGAGGAGGACCATGTTTGGCTATAAAGCGTCGTATTGCCATTTTGCAGGAATCAGCTGACATCGTATGTACCACCTCCAGATGTAGAGCCCTAATGCTAAGGCAGGTAAATAGCGCTACCCACCTTTTCTCGTTACAACGACCACGCTTAACCAACAGTGGCCCGAAGTAATCTAAGCCGGTGAACGTGAATGGCCGAACGTAGGGTTTAACTCTGGGTTGAGGAAGTGGGGCCATTTTAGGAGCGCATGGTTTGGCCCGGTAAACGCGACACCACATACAACTTTTGATAGTTTTCTTGACGGTGGCCCGCATTCGAGGAATATAATACTGCTGCTTAAGTTCATTGAGCACCGTTTCAGTGTTGGCGTGCCCATATTTCTGATGGTAGCGCAAAATAAGAAGATTGGTAGCAGGGTGGTCTTTTGGCACAATTACTGGGTTTCGAAAATTAAAGGAATAATACGAAGCTTCAGGATCGATTCTGCTCATTGACCGAAGAACATTACATTCGTCGAAAAAAGGGGATAGTTTTGATAACGGACTTCTTTTAGTTACATGCTTCCATTTTTGTGACGGAGACTTCGAGTTTTTCTTCAGCGTTGCTATCTCTTCGGAAAACTCTTCTTGCTGAACAACTCGCCATAGAGCCGCTTCAGCTGCAACATAATCCGCTTGATTAAGAACGACGAATTTCAAATCTGTATCAGTACGGTTCTTTGTGCGACTACGATGAACAAAATGGTAGAGGTAAGCGAGTTTTTTAATCAACTGATCCCATTGCGAAAATTTACTGATATACGTTTTACAATATTCAGTTTTCAGACGATGAACGTGTACGGTTCGTAATTCATCTGCTGGAGCTTCGGAGGGTTGCTTTCTTTTCGGCCATTCTTCGGACGGCAGAAGCAGGAACTCAGGTCCGTTGTACCAAAGACTGTCAGGTTCAAAACTAGGACCATCTCCCCATTTAGTACCTTGGTCCGCAATATTGAGGTTAGATGGAACCCAATACCAATCGTCTACTGCCGTAAGTGCCAATATCTCAGCTACACGAAACCCAACAAATTGTCGGTATTTCCGGGGATCAGCGCGCAACCAGGCCATGACTGTCAGGGAATCCGTCCACAAGAATTTCCGACAGATCTTCAGAGAGTGATATTCGACTATGGACTTCATTAATCTGGAACCAAGCACCGCAGAGCATAATTCGTTGCGAGGAATTGATTGGGGGCGTAATGGGGTGACTTTAGTTTTTGCAGCTACTAAAGCGCATCGAGGAATATCGTCATCAAGAATCCTGAAGTAAGCGACGGCACAATAGGCCAACTCGCTCGCGTCCACAAAGACACGGAGTTGTAATGACGGCGGTAGCCTGGAAAGTAGCACCGCGGGATTTTTACCTTATCTAGATTCGGGGCCAGCCTGATCCAACGCTGCCACATACCATACTCCTCATCGCAGATTGGATCGTCCCACTGCACTCCAGAAAATCATCAAAGGTGGCTTTATGGATGTATCCGTTTCTTAAATACTCAGCTATCTGGTGATCAACCTTTGCCTTCAACTCTGGATCTTTCAGCAGACGTCTCTCGAAGCAACCGTGGCGTCGCACTGCCATAGCGTAGTTATCGGGAAAAATAGGACAGTCACTTTTCCACAGTAATCCTGTTTGAAATTTACCGGAAGATGTGCGTATCGTCGTGGTTTCCAGTATCCGTCTTGCTCGCTGATCCTCTTCTGATTCCGGAATGTTGATCCCAGAGAGCAACATGTTGTCCGCCTCAAAATACTGCTGAACCAAATCGTGAACTTTCTCGATTCCACCGCACTCACAAGTGTGGACGGAAATACTGCCGCTCGTTTCGAAAAGTCGTCTTCCTCCGAATATAGTCCAACCAAGACGGAATTTGGCTCCAATTGGTTCTCCGTCGCCCCGCTCTCTTTTCTTCAACGCAAGATTAAGTTTAGCGTTGTCGATTCCTATCAGGATCCTCGGTGTGGCCGACTGATAGCTGCTGATAGGTAGGCCGTTGAGATGAGTATAACGCTGTTTCAGTTCATCGTAGTTTAGGCTTTGCATCGGTAGGTCGAGATTCGAGACTGATCGCACATTCGACATTTGGAAGATGTTGTCGTTCCCAACTCCGGAAATACCAATATCCACTCGACGCGAGGCATTCTCTTTTCGGGTAACTTGGCTGGTCCACTGCAGGCAGAGGGTTCTTGTCTCACCAGTTAGGCCCAGCTGATCGATCAAATGATCATCTACGAGCGTCAAATCAGAGCCGTCGTCCAGGAAGGCGAACGTAGTTACGGATTTCCCATTGCCGTGAAGGATGACAGGAAGGATTTTGAACAGCGTCGCTCCATGGTTTCGGTGGTTACGATGTGCTGCTACTGAATATGTTGGACCTGATTGTTCTCTGCTATTCGATGAATTTTCTGACACCGGGTGGAGAAGTTTATGGTGAGCTTCCGTACAGCTGTTGATCCCGCAAGGCTGTTTGGTGCGGCAAGGCCATTTTCCATGGGGAAATAGGCAGCGTTTGCACATGCCGTTGGCAGCAATAAACTTATATTTTTCTTCGAGAGACAATTCTTCGAACTTCCTACAATCTTTTATCTTGTGACCATTACTTTTACACATTAGACAGGGTTTTGGTTCCGACCTGACCTTTGCCGGCTCTTCTCTAAACGAAGGACGATCATTACTGGAATGGATGTTCAAAAACCCAGCTTTTTCTTTCTTCGCTGAACCTTTTGCATATCGGTCTTTAGGCATCGTTACCCTGCATGCTGCAGTTCGAAGGGATGAAATAAAGGAGCTGAAATCAGTCAGTGTCGGCTCCTGTATATCCGCAAGCTTATGACCCCACTGGAGGAGTAGATCTGACGGTAACTTGGATACGAGCTCTGCGAGAAGAAGAGGGTCTGCTAGATAGAAGTGCAGTTTCGCGGATTGCATATAGGTCACAAGATTTCTCACTTCTCTACCAAATGCCACAAGTGTATCCAATTTGTTTATGTTGGGTTGCGCTGTCTTTTGTATTCTGGTCAACAAACAATGGATCAGAAGATCCGGCCTACCGCATTCGTCACGTAGTACACTGATGATTTCCGGAATCGCATCGGGAATCGTTAAAATACTTAGCACCCTCTCGCGAGCACTGCCGACCAGACTTTTTTGAAGCCTAGCCAAATTTTCAGCTGGTTGGATGCCACACATAGTCGTCGTGGATTCGAATGCGGCTATGAACATCGGCCATTCGAGTGGGTCGCCGGAAAATTGCGGAAGATCCTTAGAGATTACCTGTCGTGCGGCTAGCTGTTGAGCGGTGATCGTTCGGTTGATAGAAGAGACGGCTCCAGTGTGCGGAAAGTTCTGTTGATCATTCGTCGGATTTCTCGCTGATGCTGGCGGTTGTTGTTCGGTGGCTGGCCAGGAATACTGTTGACCACGATGAGGTAAGTGGGAAGGGTTCAACGTTGAAGATGGCGGATATTGACCGCCGACCGGATAATTCATCGATGGTTGAAGTTGAGGTTGGCCTTGGTTATACGGATACATGTACCCGGGACCGAGTGCGGGATAGGCAGCATTATTTGCACAGAATATTGGGCCTTGAGGAAAACTCAAGCCGGCGTTAGCTGGCTGAAACATCGCAGTCGGATGTACCGGAATACCAGACACAGGTGGAACTAGGTTCTGACTTGCTGGCGGCAGACCTTGGGTGGCGAAGTGAGGGTTACCCTTTGTGCCCTGAGCTTGAGCTGGGGGAGGGTTCCTTTCAAATACGCTGGGTAGTTGTGCCTCAGTGTTTGGCAGATCCTGTTGACCGGTGGGAACAGCTGCATTATGTTGTATTGGAGTTGAAGAATGCACGTGCTCACGCTGTTAGTTAACCCAGTGGGTCACATTACGTACACTGCGATTTCCGAAGCTGCATTCACTTCCACCGCGCGATTCATCTTGAGCTATCTCTGCTTCCAGCTCGTGCTTCTTAGCCAGAAACATCCGTTCTCGTTCAGCCTTTTCTTCACGGATCCTGTCTTCCAAAAGCTTCTGTTCTTCTAGCTGCTTAAGCCGGAGACGAGCATTAGTCCCCAAAGAGATGATTGAGCCAGCTCCGGGCTTGTTGATAAGCTGCTTAGCACTGTAGCCGGTCGGGTTGGCGATCGCAGATACTCGCTTCGGTTCGACAACCAGCATAACACTTTCGTTCGGTCGCACTGTGGTAGTTTCAGAAGAGTTCTCTGGTGCATCTCTATCCAAATCGACTGCTCGGTTAGCAGCAGCACAGCTACAACATATCCAACTGCGGTTTTCTACCGAGGCATCCACTCCTGCACAACTGTAATGCTGCCATTGTGAACATTGATCGCAGGCAACCATTGTCTGAGCGGAATCTGGTCTTTTACAGGTCACACATTGTGGGAATCTTCCAACAGACTTACTACAACACCTTCCGGATTCGGGGCACTCATCGTAGCAATTATTATTTTCGAGCTTGTTGAAAATTAAAAAACTTTCCGTAGTCCTTTTAACGAGTGACTCGACTGTAAGATTTATTAAAGGGTGTTAAGAATATTAGTTCATTACAGATTCTATTGAATTACTTACAAATAAGTTTTTCTTCAATGCAGCATATAATAATGCCACGTGCCGGAATCTAGGTTCTACTTGTGTGTAGCTTTTTATGGTTAGCTTTTAGGTTCAGAAGGAACAGAGTTCTACAATCAATAGAATTGGTTTAGAGAAATGAAGGGATATAATATTATGAGATACAAACTTTATAATAATCGGGAAATTCGCCAAAACTACTCTGATACAATCTTCGAAAACTAATCGCTTTTGTGACCACCACTACAGGAAATGTTCTTCTTCCTAGTCGTTTACAAAGATTAACGCGCTTTCTGAGTGGCGTCGGCGTCGGCGTCGATTTCTATTTTTCCCGGTTGCCAGACGTGCTGACAATGGTTTCAGATTGATTTCTGTGTAATTCGTATTGGGAGAATTTATGACAAACGCTAAAGTGGTTTTGTTGATTCTGAATTTATCGATCTGGAAGCAAATTCATTTTTCATTTTTGTCAAAACTGTGCCAAAATAAATTGTGTTGCACCGGTGCTATCACGATAATTTTTTAAAAGTTGAAAATTAATCAACTGTTCGTTTTCAACATCTTCTTCGAAAATGATGTTTTTTTATTGAGAACAAACCAATTTCTCAACCAACATATACACCCAAAATTCAGCCTCTGTGCCAATGGCGTGTAGTCAATTTCATAGCATCATTGGTACAAGAAGATAGCGCGACCGGCACTGATTCGATTTGCGCCCACCGGCATTAACCTCCCAGCGCAACCGAATTGCGTATGTCTGAATGAAACAAAATAAAAACGTTTTCGCGTCCCTCCCCATCGCATCACAAGCCGAAGAAGGATGGAAATAAATACCGGCCAACACCAGACAGCCAGCGAACCGAGCACTGTACGTGTGAATGTAGCAAAAGCAACAACAAAAACATTCCTTCAATTCACCGGCAAACAACACCGGCCAAGCTGCCCGGCTTTAGCAGCTGTGTATATGTAGCGTGTGTATGTAATAGCAGGCAGTGAGCAAAGCACAGTTCTCATTCAATGGGTTTCCCGTTCCTCCACTCCCGTTCCCTTTCCCGTTTCCATCTTAAGACAAAGGAATGCATTGAAAGGAAGCCAAACGCCGGGAAGCCGCCGTTGTACGTTTTTTATGTGATTGATCGGTAACAGAAAGCCTATGACAAATATACCTCCTCCTGCATGAAGCTCGAACAGTACACTGGTTACTGGTTAGAATGTCGGACTGGCAAGACGATACAATTGGTGATTTGAGTTCGATTCTCACTACAACGCTGTGGTTTTAATTTTTATTTTCTTGTTTCTGGGATGAATTATCTAATAGGAAGGAAATCCCATAAAATGTTTTTCTTGTTTCGCTTGAATGTAGTGGTCATCATTTTGGTTGGGAGCCGAGTCCTTATGCCAGTTACGGTTTTTCAAACATACCGTCTTCGGCACATTGCACATTTCAGCGCATTATCGGCACAGAGATTTGCTAAATAGGCATTGGATTTTTGCAACCTCTTCTTTGGGTGTAGGCTGGGTTTACTTTTCCTTGTAGTTTAAGGTTAAGCTCGTTCAACTTTGCTGTGATATCCACCATGAAGTAGAATCTCTGCAACCATTCTTCGTCCCCTAGCTGAGGATTATTAATGCCCTTGCTCTTGAGGAATATATTAATTTCTTTGAGGCATAAAGCAAATCTATTCAATACCTTACCTCTGGAAAGCCATCGCACTGTGTTGTGCAGATGAAGGTCGGAATACTGATTCTCCATTTTAGCCAAGATCTCCTAGAATTGACGATGATACAGTGGATTTGTTAAAATGCTGTTAACAATCTTGATCACTAAATTCATAACTTCAACTATTTCATTGGGAAACATTGGGGGTTGCTATAGCTACGATTTTGTTCAAATCAATATCGTTGGTATTGAAACCTGAAAATATGACTACCGTTCGGATTTTTGTTAGATGATTTTGCATTCAGATGTCTTCCTCGCGTTTTGCTCGTAGTTTTGCAGTCCGAGTAGATCTTTTTAGTTAAGATTGTGATGAGCTAAGCGATAAAATATACAATCGTTATAACTTACCAATTAGATTCTGCCAATATGAATTAAATTTCGATTTAAAGTTTCACTTCCAAAAGAGTATTGATGTAAACGATAGCAAAACGTCAACACTTCTTTATTGATTTGATTTGTTGCTACAGGGGATTTTTTTTTATTATCTGACAATTTGCGCCGGGGGTCTTCAGATTTTCCCCAAAATTGAAAATTTGGTTTATTTTTGCGACTTAAAAACACTTGTATTTTTTTCAGATTTCTAACATTTTTATTTTTTGAGTTAGCTTCGGTTAGATTTTTTTGTAAATAAAAAATAACCATTTTTCAAAGCTACATAACTCTGTTGTTTCTCAACGGAAATCATAAAATAGCACATCAAAATGCATTGAAATTTTATCAGCTTTCCAAATAGAATAGTTTGAAAAAATTAAATAATGACCTTCAACATGAAAAGTTGTAAATAAACTTTAAATGGCGTCTAAAAGTACCGTCTGCACCACCGAATATTTTGCAAAAAATGCGATTGTGTAGCTCGATTCATGATGCAACTTTCATCTGAAGACACCAATGTGGGCAATTAACACCTTGAAGAGTTATGAAAGAAATAATGACAATAAATCTCTTTTTTTGCATCGAAAACAAACAATGGTCGAACAACTGCACTCACATATGGAGATAGCAAGCACTTCTCACAACATGGAAACAAAAGAACTTACTAAAGCAGGTAAAAAACACTACTTTTTCGTGCTTTGTAGAGTGTTTGCAGCAAAACTGACTTTAAATTTTAACCAAAATTCTGAGTATCGTATTGTTTAAGTGATATAACTAATAATGGGAATGTTGCTTTTACAACCTGGTCATATACTATATAACTTATTAATTTTTCGATCAAAGAAAGTTCAGTCCCTGTGTTTAGGATCACAAAAATGTGATTAAAAAAATGAAATATAGACGTGCTTTACATAGTTTTTATATCGGGAGCTAAGCACTGGACACCAAAATCCTTTCCCATTGATCAAAAAAGTATGAGAAAGTGGCACAAATGTTGTAGAAATAATCAAAGAGCTCAGTATGGCCTGCCCAGGCTGTAAAATATAAAAAAAATGATACTTTTACCGTTTTCGTTTTCTACATTCGCCCAGTTTTGAGGTTTATCATACTAGAACGAACATAATTCGTCGTCAGTGTTTTGCTACCTCGATCGCTCACACACGAATCTTCAGTGTTCCACCGTCCATTTCAAATCAAATCTGGGGAATTACGGATGCAAAACATAGCGCATAAACTTCTAAAAATAACAGTAAAATGTGCATAACTTGTTGTGACCTGGTGAAAAACTGGGTATAAACGAATACGTTATTAGATTTTTGGATATAACATGAAGTCAGTTTAGCTGCAACAATCTACCGCCCCTTCTTTCATAACAGTCCTATATACAAAAATAAGCAAGGGAGACAATCAGCTTTTTCTGTTTTGGAATATATTTTTAAATTGTGACCACCACTTTCAGCATAAACGAAAATCGTTTCTAGGTTGTCATAATAAATCGTTAGGCCTGAAATTTTCGAAATCGGGTTATTGGTAAGGTCGAGAGCACCATTTTTATTCATTATGGGACTGTTAATCGACAATATTTGAAACTTTTTTCGAATCTACTAGCATAACAGTCCCATACTAAATATATTTTTCTCACCAAGCTTAAATTTGATCATTTTTTAACTAAATGCAATTGTCAAAAAAACAAACATACTTTTGCAAAAAATTATCATGAATTCCACATTGTAAGTTGAATCTTTTTTCGATTTTTGATTGCATCCGGTATTTTTTCGCTCAGGAAGTCATTCCTAAGAAAATCAGACCTGCCTTCGAAAACTAGTGTGCATCATTCGACATCAAGTGAGTTAAATACATGTTTAAATGATTCAAAGCAATAAACCAAAGACTATTTCGCCGAAAGAAACATTGAAAAGTAACCAAATCCGTGGTATTTCACATTTGGTACTGTTATTCAGGTATATTTCGAATTGATATTTTTTTTTCGAAATTTCTAGAACAAAACCTCTTTTTTTAGTCTTTTATGTTGAAACCTTATGTTGACCTAAAATGACGAAAATTCATATGGGACTGTTATGCGAGTAGGGGCAGTCTGAAAAGGACGATAAAATAGTGTTTTTTACCGGCTTTGATAAGTTCTTTTGTTTCCATGTTGTTAGAAGTGCTTGCTATCTCCATATGTGAGTGCAGTTGTTCGACCATTGTTTGTTTTCGATGCAAAAAAAGAGATTTATTGTCATTATTTCTTTCATAACTCTTCAAGGTGTTAATGGCCCACATTGGTGTCTTCAGATGAAAGTTGCATCATGAATCGAGCTACACAATCGTATTTTTTGCAAAATATTCGGTGGTGCAGACGGTACTTTTAGACGCCATTTAAAGTTTATTTACAACTTTTCATGTTGAAGGTCATTATTTAATTTTTTCAAACTATTCTATTTGGAAAGCTGATAAAATTTCAATGCATTTTGATGTGCTATTTTGTAATTTCCGTTGAGAAACAACAGAGTTATGTAGCTTTGAAAAATGGTTATTTTTTATTGACAAAAAAATCTAACCGAAGCTAACTCAAAAAATAAAAATGTAAGAAATCTGAAAAAAATACAAGTGTTTTTAAGTCGCAAAAATGAACCAAATTTTCAATTTTGGGGAAAATCTGAAGACCCCCGGCGCAAACCCGTCAGATAATAAAAAAAAATCCCCTACACTCAAACCGCGACTATTTAAACATTGTGTAGTTTACACATTATACGAAATTTAAGTACACTCGGTCGAATTTGGGAATGCTTAACTCAGAAATTGATATCTTTCAAAAGAGAAAAAGTTTACTTTTTTTGATGTGGTCAAAATGAGACAAGAGCCGCAGCCGGACATCAAAAGAGCCGCATGTTGCCGACCTATGGTGTGTGACTACTGACTAGTGACTACTGTAAAATATTCCATAACGCATCATTAGAGTTAGATCAAGAACCCTGTCAAAAATTATTTTTGAAGTTTTGGTTTTTTCTTAGGATCATTGCAAGTATGAAGAATATTTCTTCAAGATAAATTAATTCTTAATTCGGACTTCAAATGAAATTAATGATATTACGTTTAAGATAAGAAAAATGCAGATATAACACATTTCCCTGTAGCAGCTGCCCAAAACAATACATTGGTATGACTCGTAAGAACTTGAAAACAAGACTCGTTGGACACAAGTCCAACATCAAGAAGTAAAAACAGCTGTCTACACGAGAATCCACCCAAACGAACACCAAGAATGCGTGCATGAGAGAGAACTGTACACTCAGAAAAATACTATTATGAATGCCATAAGATTCTCTTATGAAGTGGCGCCATAAGAAAAATCATTGAAATTCATAAGATTATCTTATGACGCGAATGAATTCTGAAGATGAACACCTAATGTAATGGGGATTTGTTGCTTTTCATAAGAGGCTCTAATGGAAATAGAAAATCAGTTTCTAATAGAATAACTTGAGATATTTGATGCTGAAAAGATTCACTTTATTGTAAACCTAATTTGTTTAAAATTTAATCACTAATAGTCACCATTAGCAGCACATCAACACCCGGTTCAACCAAAGTTTTTTTTTTGCCGCATCCAATTCTTCGACCTTGCGTTGTTTTTGCCGATCAGCATGCTGAAAAGTAAATAAAAAATATGTTTTAGTTTACTAATATATTAAACGTTCACAGCAAAAAGATCAAATCTAACTTACTATTCAGAAGATGACAATAACATTTAGCTATTGAGGAAAACTAATAACTATCAACTGGCGAGTGCTTCGTGTCGTTGGAGGACGAAAAACTGATGGAATGAATGAATGTGTTCATTATTTTTTCACATTGCCGTTTCTTCTAATTTTCATAAGATTTTCCTATGAAAAACGAAAGAATTTCATAAGATTCTTATGAACAATAAGTTTGCACCCCTAAAAGCGGTTCATAAGACGTACCTTATGAAAATTATAATAAGATTTTGCCTGAGTGTACCGCTCTTCTGGCTCATATCATTGACGAAGCCCACACGAGGGATCTCGAGAAAATTACAGATCCCTGCAACGTTACACGATTTGTCTATGTATCGTGTGACCAACATCTTTTAAATAAGTGGTCGTGAATCTCGTTTTTAAGCTTTTTTTCTTCAGATTTAAGCTTTTTTTGCCTTGAGAGCATAGGAGATGAAAGCTTAAATCTGAAGAAAAAAGCTTAAATCTGTCAAAACGAGGGGAAAAAAGGGGAATCTGTAAGATGTGCTCCATACGGTTTGAATAGCGTTGCCGCCGCCTGGAAAATTAGAGTCATTGATAGAACCAGGAGATTGAATGCTTTCCCTATCCTGTAAATGTGTCATATCTACACAAATACGAACACATTAAACTCCAGAACCCACGTAAACAACCTCAGTTCTACATATGCAAACATCCTACAATATACAAACACACGAAAAACCAGAACAAATATTAGTAACACATCAATCCCAAAAAAAAAAATAATCCAGTCAAAAAAAAACAATATCTAAAATAAATCAGAATCGACAAAAAAATAGTCTCATAAACATTGCGCTTCCGTGTTACCCAATCATAACTCAGGCAAAGCTCAAAACATCATCGGCGTATCATCTGGCTATTGCTCATCAGTGTTAAGTACGTGCGAGTATCAATCAAATGTAATTGAAACACAGCTCTGGAAAAAAGGAAAAACAAAAACAAATCAATTCTGTTAGACCGCAAAAAGAATCTTAAAACCAACCCAGACTTGTGCGATCACGTAAAGCTTTAGCATCTAGGCATTTTAATGAACGAATAGTACTTACCGAAGCTAGAAAATTTCAGTGCGGCTGTAAACCAAACAAATGGCAAATGGATTGTCTGGTCTTCTATTAGGGTAAGTGAGCCTTAACTTGGCATGCTCCTTATCTTGGCATGCCAAAATGCATTTTGGTAATTTATATGTCATACATATGCCTAAAAATACAAAATAAATCAAGCATAAAAGAAAATCGCATTTTTCTACATTCTGCATAGCATTTGTCCGCAATTGAATACAATTAATTGCGTAATAATTTTTTTTTCACATGACGAACTGGAAGTAAAATTACGATTTTCGGAAAAAATCTAAAATGAACCTTCCTTGCTAGTGCATCTGCCACCTTCGGATCGATTTTAAAAACACACTTCCCTATGAAAAAATCACTAAAAAATACCGTTGGTTACAGCAAAATGTGGCAAAAAATATAAAATTATAACCTACTCCAAATAAAGTACATATTTGATCTAAAATTGAAGAAAATATTAACATTTTTTTCGCCTAATTTTGGCATGAAATTCCACTAATGGAGGTTTGTATGTATGTGTGAGAACGAAATCAGCAGGCAGACGGTAGCCGGCAGCCGGCAGCCGAATCGTCGGCCGTTAGTGCACAGTGGTCTGGAAATTTTAAAACCGGTCGAAAGTAAAAAAGAATGATTGAAATAACTTATAAATACCATAAATGTATTTTAGGCTATAATCAATTGATTTATCTCTCAAGCGTATTAGGCATCTTAATTGGAATTATAATACTAAAAATTTAGCTGCCTTTTTTTGGTAAATTTCTAGAACTTTTCCTCTCAACTTCTGAGCACGAAATCAACAGGATTCGGATCCGAATCGATATCTTGGATCTCAACGTTGAAGTAACTTCATCCATAACCAAAAAAAAATCTACAATTGGAAATAAGGTTTAACGTATTTTGATTTCATTTTATTTGTGCTGGAGATGTACATTTGCTGTATATGTGTCGCTTTGAAACAAATGGTTACAAAGTTCAAATTATGACATTCTAAATATTATGTTTATTAAAAAAAGCAATTGCATTACAATGTTGAAAAATTATGTTATTAAGAGCTAAATTTTATTGTGTTCAATTTTATGTGAAATCAAAAATAATATTATGACCAAGTTTGTTTTATATTAAGGAACACTGTGCATCAGCAGAGGTGACGACGTTTGTATTCCGTAGGAAAGGAATATGCGAAGGAAGTGCTGCCGAGTTTAGATGATGATTTTGCATGAGTGCGAGTGAGATGCAGCTTGAATTTCACCCAGCTAGTAAATTTGTTGTTCGCTTCCATTGGCTATAGTTCCCAGACGAACGAGTGAGATGCAATCTATTTCTATCAGGCTGGCTGGAGTGAGTGATAGTTTGTATTGTTTTGCTATCCAGGTGTACGCAAACGATTGCTAGAAAATTCCTAAGGGCGACATTTTAAATATGTAGGTATGATTCAAAGAATCGTTCGCTTACTTGAGTTTTAGCTTTAGCTTGCTTTTTGCCTCGGTCATGATGGTTTTTAAAATGTCTCTCCTCCTTTTATGGGAGTGGAATAAAAAAATATGAACATTCAGTATCGTATGTTAACTTCAATGGAAACATATCTATCATGATTTCATTTAAAAAAAAATTGAACAAACGATTTGTTTGCTCGGTTAATAAACATATTTATGTTAACCAATGCAATATTTTGGAACCTATTTGTTCTAGATCGTCATTCTGATAATAAAAAATTTTAAACACACTGAAAACTGAAACAAACAAGTGAAACTTTTCTACGTAAGATTATAGTTCTGCACGCAAATATCAATTCTAAAAATTAAATGACATTTCGTACTTTCGACTTTTTGAAAACAACACAGAACATTGTTGTGCTTCCTTCCAGGATATTATCAACGAATTCGTGGGGGCTGTTGTTGTATTAGTGAGGCAAATTTTTCCTAGAGGCGGCCAATTTGAGGAACTCATACAGGGCCACAATTCGGAACGGGGGCCACAATAAGGAGCATTTCAATCAATAGTTTGATCAGGTTTATCTCAAATTATCCACCGCTTTAAAGCAAGGACATATTTTTACTACATTTCAGGCTAGTAAGCAATCATATTTGTAGAAGGACTTTTGAAGGTACATATTACAGGAAGACTACAATCATGGGAAATATAGTCAACCATGCCTTAGGGGCCAAGTTCGGGTACATTTACCCTAATCTGTTTTCGGTTAGATGATTTTCTGATCTAGCTCATGAATCAATCTATGGCCGGCGCAATCAGAACGCAATGTAACGGTAAGCGCTGTTCCTCAAACATCAGTGTTTCTCTTATCAAACGATTTTTTCTAACCTTTTTGAAATTACTTCGAATTTAATTTTTTTTGTTTCGATTAAATTCGTTATAACATCTTTATGTCATTTGCGACTTAAATCAACGATGCAGTTAGCGGCCAGTCATTGACAAACTTATCCGGTACAACTGTGATCGATGTTTACTCTTGGGCTCGAACTCACGGACATCGACTCAGAAAGCAACGTTGGAGCGTTGGAGAGAAGCTTAAAATTTAGAATGCATTTAATCCATTTAGAGACTGCTTGAAGTATAAAATGTTAAAAAGCACTGTAACCTCTTCGTCATAATTTCGCTGCAAACTAGACAAATTGCTGCTAATGCCATGTTAAATGTGCTATACCAAACCTACATATCCGATCGGAAGGAAGTGCAACGCCTTGTCGTTTCCGTAGCTCCATTCTGTCCGTCACCCATTTCGTGTTAGTTATACCGACTTAATTCCTTGATTCGCTACAGTACGATTTGCTGCCGACGACCTAGCTTGGCTACTCATTGAGATTTTCGTTCCTTTCAGTCGGTTCGCAGCTCAATTAACGTGAGAGTTTACGATCGCCGCCGTCTTTTACCGTTCTAGCTACACCCGATACCTTGAGAAGAGTGCGAGAGCTGGAGAAGCTGACGGCTGTTAATCATTTTCGCCTCATGCTCCACCGACTCTTGGTTGCCGGACTGTTTAAAATTGGTTCACATGGTAGGACGTGTTGAAGGTATTTTGAACTTGGTGAAATTAATGAAACAGTATTGGTAGAATATTAGCCTGATACTTAAAAACTAAGGCAACACGCCGTAACATTACCTTTAAAAATCTAGTTAAAATTACGTTACCACTTTCTTTCAGTTCGAGGGATCGAATTCCACCATAATTCTAAGAAGCTGCCTCTATAGAATCCGAAATTGATTGCATTCTCTCAATCTGACTCTATTTTATCAGATGATTCAACCTGGACGTTTTCGAGCCAGCTGACCCGATTTTGCATACGAACCGTCATCATAAGGCATACATTCTATGCTTCGATATCATCTTAGAGGATAGTTCCCACGAAGAAGCCGTTGGAGAGCTTGATTTTGATTTTGGTAAATGCGATTATGATTCGGTTGTCGCTGCGTTAGTTTTGACAGATTGGGAATCTCTACAGGCTGCCGAAAACGTGGAATCCGCCCTTAATTCATTTTACGTAAAACTTTATCCCTTTTTAAAACCAAATGAACTTTAAAAACCTACACATCGTTCCAAAACAACAAAAAAACGCAAGGTGGAATTCCGTTTTAAAGCGACTGCGAAACCAGCTACGTAAAGTTCGCAAAAGCTTCAACAAGAACCGCACAGAAGCTCTTAGATGTCACTAGAGGTACTTGGAAAATGAATTCAAACATCTAAACGACCTTCTCTACCGACAACATATCGCTCGACTCGAAGAAAACCTCAAACTTGATCAATCATCATTTTGGAAGCATTTCAAAGGCACAAAACAAAACGCCCCCGTACCCGTATATGTAAGCTTCAATGATGTCACTGCCTCCAACCAAGCCGAATCGGTCAATTTGTTCTATCAGTAATGATGCAGACTGCAACTACTTCGCATCGTTGCAATCTTACGTTGTAAATTTGCCTTCAGCCTGCTTCACCGAATAGGATATTTACGAAAAGTTTTCTACAGTCGATCCTTTTAAAGGATCCGATCCAGATAGAATACCTCCCGCTCTTCTAAAATATTGTGCTGCATCTTTATCCGCCCCGATCTGCAGTATCCTTAATCGATCGGTAACCGAAAGATCGTTTCCAAATGCATGGAAAATTGCGGCTATTTCTCCGATACACGAATCCGGAAAACTACCGACCAATATCGATTTTTCAATGTCAAAGATCTTCGAAATTCTGATGCACGAGCGAGTGTATCTGCTGTTAAACCTTTAATCTCGGAATATCAACATGGTTTCGTCAAAAAAAAAGGTCAACAATTACTTAATTGATGTGCTACGTTAGTTCACCGAATAAAAGCATGGAGATTCAGTCTATATTGACTTTGCCAAAGCTTTCGGCCGTGTGCCGCACAAAATACTGGTCGCAAAGTTGAATCGACTAGGATTCCCGGCTTGGGCACTCGAATAGATTGCGTCATATCTAACAGAACATTAGGCTTTCACCAGAATACGAAACACGCGCTTACGAATGTCCGCTACACCATCTGGAGTTCCTTAAAGGAGCAACCGCGGCCCTTGCTGTTTATAATCTTCGTGAATGACCTTTGCTCAACACTTCAGTCCGAAACCTCCTCTACGCCGATGATCTGAAGATTTTCCGGAAGATTCATAATACTGTTGACTGTTTGTCCCTTCAAGCTGGCATCGCTAGACTAGATGAGTGGTGCCGCTTAAACGGAATGCTAGCAAACGTGAAGAAGTGCACGGTTGAAAAGGCTGGAGAACGTGAAGTCTATTCTCGACCTCGCTCGGAGTGAAGATCGACAACAGGCCCACAATTGCTGAACATGTCGCGCTTACTTCTGCAAAAGGATTCACTGCTCTCGGATTCCTGCGTTGCCACACCAAGGATTTTGATGACGTTTACGCATTGAAAGCCATATACTGAGCATTAGTAAGTACGTAGCATTATGGAGTACGCCGTCCAGGTGTGGGCTCCAGCTCAGAGGATACAATGCCATCGTCTTGAATGAGTTCAACGCTGTTTCTTAAGATACGCTCTACGGCGCCTTCCCTGAAACGACCCGATCCAACTACCACCGTATCAGGGAAGGTGTGCTCTGATATGCCTAACCTCACTTGAAAAGCGTCGCATCGAACTGCAGCAAGGTTTAATATTTTACACATTGACCAACCGTATGGACTGTGTTCACATTCTACAACGTGTTAATAATATTCATGTACCAACGAGAACACTCATTTTCTTTCAGTATACCTCACCGCCGTACTTGTAAACTGCTAATAGCCAAAACCACCCTATTGACAAGTGTTGTGAAATTGTTTATGTAGTCAAGTATATCATTTTGAGGCGCTAGGAGTAAAATTTTCTCGACGTCTGGAAGCAAGTGCCTCTTCTTCGATGTCCATCTAGATTTCAGTCCAGCGCCTCTCTGCAAATCTCTTTTTCATCTCTTCTCAGCGAGTGCCCAATCCATTTCCACTTACATTCCCGAATCTTGATTTCTAGCGCCCTTTGGTGACACCGAGGATGTAGATCCACGTTTGAGATGCAGTTGCCAGGCCACCAAGCGCGGATAATAATCCGCAGACAGCGATTCACAAAAACTTGAAGTTTTCGCGTCGTATCCGCATATGTGCACCAAGTTTGGCACCCGTACCGTACAACAATACGGATTTGACATTTGAGTTGAACATTCGGATTTTTGTTCGTAGGGAGATCTGGCGTGAGCGTCAGATGTTTCGGAGACTCGAACACGCAAATCGGGCTTTTCTGATCCGGGTTTCGATGTCTTTCTTGGTACCACAATCAGTCGTAATCTGGCTACCAAAATACTGAAAGCACTCCACTTTCTCAACCTGTTGTCCAGCTACCACGAAGTTGGAAGGATTTTCTGTGTTGATTTTCATCAACTTGATCTTTCCGACATTGATTTTGAGACCTGCTGCCTTGGAGCTTTCGGTGAGGTCATCGAGTTTGCTCTGCATGTCCGGTTATGTTTGGGCGAGCAAAACAATATCGTCTGCCAGGTGGTTCAGTTGCTCCATTGTTGAAAGATTCTACTGCAAACCTCAATTTGGTCTACAGTGAATCGATTCAGTCAAGATATCATCCTTTACGATAAGAAAGAGTAGCGGTGATATGATTCTGTTGAGATTTGTCCAATCGAAGCAATCGATGGGACAAATAACAACATACACATAATTAATAAACAATTATTCTATGTAACCATAGAAACTGTTTAGTATATAAGGTAGCGAAATTAGTTAAATAAAGTATTCCAGTTTCTACCCTCAAGTAGTCAAGGTCTCTTTTTTGCACAACCCAAAGTGCTTCCGACAACAGATACAACTGATACATCCTTTCTCACTCCAGCGGTTACCGGGATAAGACAAGACACCGTTGTGCTTTCATGGTTCAGTCAATGGAATGGTTTTTCGAAATCAACGAACACCAGCAGAAGAGTCAGGTCTCCTTTCGTTGGAACCTTTAATAGCGGAAATACTATTGAAGTTGACGAATGGAAATAGAAGCTGATCAACCTGCGGGTTATCAGCAAATACCGCACTGCATTTGAGTCCGCGTGGTCGCAGTCGTTAAACCTAACGAGCCTATAGTAAACAAAGAGACGAAATGTCACGATTGGAATTTTTGATTTTCTGTCAGTGTCATTCCAATCGAGCAAAACCAAGCAGTCTTAAAAGCAGTCCTACAGCAGTGTTGCAAGCTTATTATTTTGAAAGGGATCAGACAGCGCCTCTTGTATGTAGTCTCTTTAGTTAAACCTACCTCGCTTGAACCAAAGAAAGATGTATTGCTTTGGCATAAATACACGCAAAATTAGCGAAAATATTTTAGTGTGATCCCAAAGGTCAACTAGTATCGCTTGGGGAACTGCTCAGTGAGAGGAAAGTGGGGTTCCGAACGTTGATATTCATGTTAATTGCATTACCTACTACATGACGCAACTGTTGACTGGTAAGTATCACAACGGAATTGGATATGTAGCCGAACGCCAGAGAGATAAATTTGCATTTAGTGTTAATGGTCTATGGTTCGGTGAGGTACGGGCAAACATACTCAGTGATGACCCTCAACAACTTCTTGCAGAGGATGTAGGAACAGTAGGGTAAGACTGAGCCCCAGACTACATTTCGGTGTTGTGCAGAGGAAGAGGTCATACATCTAGCCCTTATGAGAACTTTCGTGTAGGATTAAGATGAGAGATCCTTCATACACTGCAAAAAATCCACATATTGGGGATATGTGTTAGCCTTATAGATTTTTGCAATGTGACTCCCAATTGAAAATAGCGTGTCCCCACATATAGAATACAAAATTATAACTTCTATATGCGTCACATAAAAGTTATAAAATCCCACACATAAATATAATAAGCCTACATTGCTCTCAAATATCTGCCTACATCTAGGCGTTTACTTGCATGCCGACTTGATGCATTAGTTTTTCGGAGTGAAATAAAAAAATGTGAGGTGTTGCCTATCGAAACATTTATTGTTAATAAAAACAAATATAAATATGCTAAACCTTATACGTACATGAATTGTGTTCGTATTCCTCTGGAACGTTATTTCCTGTCGACCCGTTTGTCCAACATAACGATGGTTTTGATCAGTGATTGAAATCCTCAACCATTTTCTCATCAGAGGCATTCAAAATACACACTTTGAGGCCTCGTATAGTAATACAGGAGACGATACATATACATTCATTCAAACCTCCCCCCATGAGGAGGATCTGCTCCGAGAGACACTATCCGTTCGCTGCTCAGAACGAACTCTCTCAACGTTCGGTCGCTACATGATGCATGAAGTAGACGAGGCACACATACTCATTTACGTTATTGAATTTGATGGACTCAAGCCGATAGCTGCGTTGAGGAGAAGGGGAACTGGAGGTATAATGCCCAGTGTGGGCAAAACGCCCCACTGCGATATCTAGCTAGATATACACTTATTTCAAGAATTCGGTACGATATTCCCTTCTTATTAACAGTAGAAACCTTTTGTACAAAAAATTAGCATCAAATATGCGATATTTGGCTGGTAAATGGTGGATAATGTGCAACACGAGACCCCATAGTGGTCATATCACCTCTTATTCACAACTCCTATCTCTACCTCCCCGCGGTGCCGGCTGGGGTGCGAGTAACCTAAGCGGAGATCGGGTACCCAACCCCGGTGGATGCTTTGGTCGCATGCAGACTGAGAAGGTGGCCGCACGCGTCTGTTCCCCAGGTCAGGGGCGGCGTGCAACAACAACCGAGCGTCTGTTCTCCAGGTCAGGGGCGGCTCAAGCAGCGTCTGTCTCGCAGCGAGCGGCTGAATCTATGAAATGCGGCTCCCGCCAGCTAAGGCCAAGATGGCAGCCCCATCGCGGGATAGGGACTTTAGGCTAACAACCTACTGTTCCCGACTTGAAATTGTTACGGAATCCGAAAGAAATGACCGACCTGGAACTTTGGCAACGACTTTTAGCATGAAAACACGGACACGAATTGGAACTTGGAACGTTTTAACCCTTGCCCAACAAGGCAAACTGGAACAACTTGCTAGAGAGGCTAGCCGCCTCAAGCTTGAAATTCTGGGACTGAGCGAAGTCCGTTGGCCTAATACTGGAGAACACAAGACACAATCCGGGCAAGTCCTGCTTTACTCTGGCATACGAGGAGAACACGCTACTCGGGAACGAGGAGTTGGTTTCCTGTTAAGCCCGCAGGCCTACGCGGCCCTCATTAGATGGGAACCAATAAACGAAAGAATAATCGTAGCCAGATTCAGAACACGGGTTAGAAACCTTACAATGGTCCAGTGTTATGCGCCAACTGACGTTGCCGACTTGCAGGAGAAAGAGCAGTTTTACAGTCAACTGAACAGCGTGGTAGAGAAAATTCCGAAGGGTGACATTCAAATCCATTTGGGCGACTTCAACGCAAAGATTGGCTCCGACAATCAGGACCTTGAGCGCATCATGGGGCGCCATGGTCTAGGACAGATGAGCGAAAACGGAGAGCTGTTTGTAGAATTTTGTGGCAACAACAACATGGTGATCGGTGGATCGCTCTTCCCCCATCGACCAGCACATAAGGTCACTTGGGTATCCCGAGATGGCCGAACAGAAAATCAAATTGACCACATCTGCATCAGCCGAAAATGGAGAAGGAGCCTTCTTGATGTCCGCAACAAACGAAGCGCAGACATTGCATCTGACCATCACCTCGTCCTTGGCGAAATACGACTGAGAGTTGCGCGTGTCCAACGGCGCGAGGAGAAAGTCGGGTGTCGATACGACGTCCGCCGGTTGGAGAATCCAGAGGTGAAAAGGGCATACGTTGAACAGCTAGAATCCCGAGCCTCGGAATTGCCAACAGACGGAACAGTCGAAGAACAGTGGTGTGGAATCAAGAATGCTTTTATCACGACGAGCCATGGTACTCTTGGTAAAGTGTGTGGAAGAAGAAGTGAATGGATGTCGGATGAAACTTGGAGGATGGTCGATGATCGGAGAAAGGCGAAAGTCGGAATTGAGCAGGCATGTACCGGGTCAGCCAAAGCAGCCGCCCGCTTACGATATGCGGAGCTGGAAAAGGCAGTTAAACGAGCTTGTAGACGAGACAAGAGAGCCTGGACAAACTCCCTAGCCGAAGAGGGAGAAAGAGCCGCCGCCAATGGAGATATCCGATTACTTTATGACATTTCTCGCCGCCTCAGTGGTGCAAGGACAGATGCAAGAATGCCGCTGAAAGACCGAGCAGGTCAGTTATTGACCGATCGAACAGATCAGCTCAAACGATGGACTGAGCACTTCGAACAACTCTTCCGAGTCACGAATAGCGATGGCCAACAGAATCCGCAGCTCGAAGCGCCAACAGTAAGTCGCATAAATGGCGTCAACTCGGAAGCGCCTTCGCTGGCTGAAATAGAAGCGGTAATCAAGAACATGAAATCCAACAAAGCACCTGGGATCGATTGCATCCCTGCTGAAATGCTGAAAGCCGACCCTGCCCTGTCAGCACAAATGTTGCACCGTCTCTTCGCCGACATCTGGGATACTGCAACATTCCCGGCCGACTGGATGCAGGGTATCCTCGTAAAGGTCCCGAAGAAAGGAGACCTGACAGAGTGCGGTAACTGGCGAGGCATAACGTTGATCTGTACAACCCTCAAAGTACTCTGCAAAGTGATCCTGAACAGGATCCAGGAGAAAATTGACGCTACACTCCGACGGCAACAAGCTGGATTCCGATCCGGAAGATCATGTGTGGACCACATCACAACGCTACGAATCATACTGGAACAAATCAACGAATTCCAGGACTCTCTTCTGCTGGTGTTCGTTGATTTCGAAAAAGCATTCGACCGACTTAACCATGAAAACATCTGGGCGGCTCTAAGGCGACGAGGGGTCCCAGAGAAACTAGTCCATCTCATCGAAGCACAATACGAGGCATTTTCATGCAAGGTCTTGCACGATGGTGTCTTGTCCGAACCAATCCCGGTAACTGCTGGAGTGAGACAAGGATGTATTTTATCACCGCTACTTTTTCTCATCGTAATGGATGAGATTCTGACTGGATCGATCGACTGTGCACCGAACCGAGGATTGCCGTGGAATCCTACAACAATGGAGCAACTGAACGACCTTGACCTGGCTGACGATATTGTTTTGCTCGCCCAAACACAACCGGATATGCAGAGCAAACTCGACGACCTCACCGAAAGTTCCAAGGCAGCAGGTCTCAAAGTCAATGTCGGAAAGACCAAGTCTATGGAGATCAACACAGCAAATCCCTCCAGTTTCATGGTAGCTGGGCAACAAGTGGAGAAAGTGGAGTGCTTCCAGTATCTTGGTAGCCAGATAACGCCTGATGGTGGTACCAGGAAAGACATCGAAACCCGGATCAGAAAGGCCCGATTTGCGTTTGCGAGTCTCCGAAACATCTGGCGGTCACGCCAGATCTCTCTACGAACAAAAATCCGAATCTTCAACTCAAACGTCAAATCCGTATTGCTGTACGGGTGCGAAACTTGGTGCACATATGCGGTGACGACGCGAAAACTGCAAGTATTTGTAAACCGCTGCCTGCGGAATATCATCCGCGCTTGGTGGCCTGGCAACTGGATCTCGAATGAGGAACTACATCGCCGGTGTCATCAAAGGGCGCTAGAAATCGAGATTCGGGAACGTAAGTGGAGATGGATTGGGCACACACTGCGAAAAGATGAAAACGAGATTTGCAGAGAAGCGCTAGATTGGAATCCAGAAGGTCATCGAAGAAGAGGCAGACCCAGAAACTCGTGGCGGCGAAGCCTAGCCGCTGAAATCCGAACTGTCGACGAGAATCTTGACTGGGACCAGGTGAAGACGCTGGCTCCGGATCGTCAACAGTGGAGGTCTTTTACAACGGCCCTATGCACCGGTGGATCGGCGCGGGATCATTAAGTAAGTAAGTAAATATGCGATAAATCCCTGCGAAAATCCAAAAATACTTTTGAAACCATATTCCTTGCAATTTGTGCCTTGACTTTCGTAAGGAATTACGGCATCTGTCGCCAAAAAAAATTATGTGACATCTGTTACAATGATGAACATTGGTCTTGAAAATCATCACAAAACGAAAAATTTCCTTATTCAATTATTTTTTATGTTATTTAGAACGATTTTTAATAAACATGTCTAGGTGGGGCAAAACGCGCCATGTCCGTTTATCTTTAAGCATGTTTCGTATTTGTTTAAATTTATATGTAGTTTCATCACAACAATTTTAAAGATATTTATAAGTTGTATTGGAAAACATAACTTGAATATAAACGAATATATTTAAAATTCCTAAATCTATATATATAAAAAGCAATTATCTGTATGTTTGTTTGTTTGTTTGTTTGTTTGTTTGTCCTCTATAGACTCAGCCGTCTTAAGAGCTAGAGATCTGAAATTTGGCATGGATGCTCATTAGGACCAGGAATGATGAAAAATGTTTTTAGATTTTTGGACGACCCCTTCTGAAGGGGGTCGTCCATACAAGACAAATATTGTTTTCACGTTATTGACGTTATTTTCCGTCGGATTGTGATGAAAATTTGCACATGAGTGTTTTAAGAGACGAGCAATCGATAACAGTTATCAAATTTAGGGTCAGGGGTCGGCCAAAGGGGTCGTCCATATCAACTGATTAATGTTTTTGCGATATTGGCGTTATTATACATCGGATTGTGATGAAAAATTGCACATGAGTGTTTTGAGAGACGAACAATCGATTACAGTTATCAAATTTAGGGTCAGGGGTTGGCCAAAGGGGTCGTCCATATCCACTGATTTATGTTTTTGCGATATTGGCGTTATTATACATCGGATTGTGATGAAAATTTGCACATGAGTGTTTTAAGAGACGAGAAATCGATTACAGTTATCAAATTTAGGGTCAGGGGTCGGCCAAAGGGGTCGTCCATATCCACTGATTAATGTTTTTGCGATATTGGCTTTATTTTACATGGATTGTGATAAACATTTGCACATGAGTGTTTTGAGAGACAAGCAATCGATTACAGTTATCAAACTTAGGGTCAGGAGTCGGCCAAAGGGGTCGTCCATATCAACTGATTAATGTTTTTGCGATATTGGCGTTATTATACATCGGATTGTGATGAAAAATTGCACATGAGTGTTTTGAGAGACGAACAATCGATTACAGTTATCAAATTTAGGGTCAGGGGTTGGCCAAAGGGGTCGTCCATATCCACTGATTTGTGTTTTTGCGATATTGGCGTTATTATACATCGGATTGTAATGAAAATTTGCACATGAGTGTTTTGAGAGACGAGCAATCGATTACAGTTATCAAACTTTGGGTCAGGGGTCGGCCAAAGGGGTCGCCCATATCTACTGATTAATATTTTTGCGATATTGGCGTTATTATAGATCGTATTGTGATGAAAATTAGCGCATGAGCGTTTTGAGGGACGAGCAATCGATTTCAAGTTTCGAATTGCGGATCAGAAGTCGGCTGAAGGAGTCGTCCATACCCAACTTTAATGTTTTGCGATATTGACGTTATTCTACATTGGATTGAGATGAAAATTGCCGCATGGAGTTTTTAGGGACGCTCTTTTGCTTTCAGGTTTCAAATCTTGACTCAGGGATCGGCAAAAGGGGTTATTATCTGTTCACTGTTTTAACGATATTCTCTTGATTGAGCATAGAAATGTAATGAAAATTGACACATGGGAGTTTAACAGAAAAGATAATTGATTTCAGGTGTCAAGTTTTGAATCATGGTCAAAAAAAGGCCGTCCATGTTAGTTGCTCACTGTTTTCGCGATATTGTCGTGATCATGCATCGAATTGAGATGAAAATGTTCAGATGAGTGTTATAAACTATGAGCAATTGACTCGGCGAAAGGGGCGTCTATTTTCACTGTTCACTGTTTTCAAGTTCCTGACGTTATTTTACATATAATTTGAAAAGAAAAAATGGCACAAGGGAGTTTTGAGGAACGTAAAATTGGTTTCAATTATCGAATTTCGGGCCATGGGACAGAAAAAGAGGGTTTCATCGAATGTTCAGTGTTTTGTGCAATAATTTTGTTGGAAGCAGTTAATTGATACCAATTTAAGTGTGAAGGTCAAGCAAAAGAGTCGTGCACACAAACAAATAGTACATGTTTCTGCCATAATGTCCAGATTTTGCAATCGATCGAGAAGAAAACACTCTCACATAAATTTTGATAAAAAGGCTTATCAACTGATTAATTTGAATTTCAAGTAATAGTAATAGTAGCGACTTTAAACACTGTTGAATTTTTTCCCCAAAATTGTCGAAAGAATGTTTAGAATTCATTTTCTAAACTCATTTTGACGTACCAATGATTTAAAGCGAAACGAAGTTCGTACGGGATCAGCTAGTTAAATATAGATTTAATTAACTATTCACAAGAATTTCAGTATATCTGGCAGCACTGCGCGTAGCAATACATTTTTCCATCTGTGAAGTAGAATAGAAGTTTTTTTACCTGGCAAACACTTTCGGAGGCACTTGGATCAATAAACACTTATTAAACGTCAAACGGCGCGATTGGGTACACACATATGCGCATTATGCCCCTACTGAATCTGAAATCCAGTTTTCTACCTACTTTTCAAACTTCATTGAATTTGTGGCATTTTTTAACTTTCCAGTTATTCTAATTATCAGATTTATACAAAAAATAAACCAAACTTCCAAATACAATCGAAAATTAAAGTTAATCTTTTCAAATGTATTCTAAAACAAGGCTTTCTTCTTAACGTGGGCATTATGCCCCCTCTTCCCCAACATCTTCAACCTCGCCGTAAAGGTTGAGGCAACAACGACAACAACCGAACTTATTGCATTGCATAGGCCCGCAACGTATGGAGCAAGGAGAGGGTGGGAAAAGAAACGAAAAAACTAGCTGCCTGCGTGCGGTTGCTGTGCAATAATAGCAATAGCAGAAAAACCTCGAGTATTCGATCCAGGCACAAACGAGGAGACTCGGGTTTGCTCTGCCTTTTGAATTCGGTTCGTCAAGAATGTAACAGGAGATGAGTGAGAGCCATTCGTTTGGTTTTTTGGATTCGCTGCCTCGAATGTATATTGCTTCTTGAAGGCGGGCCATGTGAGAGCGTATGCATCATCGGTTTTGTCGTTTTCGCTGCCTCAAAGCAACCTTTGCTTCCGAGTAAAGCGTTGAGCGAGAGATGGTTGATCAATTCATGCTCAGCAAAATTCAATCACTGGTTTTGATCGTCACCAGACTCCTGATTCTGCAAAACTAAAAACCATTTTCAAGGATGTTAAAAAAAATCATCAGAATGATCAATTTTATTCAGCCGACATCCTTGCCTCCTATAGCAGTAGTCAAGGGCCATCTTCCTGTGGGGGAGAACAAAAAAGATCAATGATCGATGCTTAGTTTTAATACAATAATACTTACCAAATTAAAATGTTTGAATTGTCACTTAAACCTGTGCTTAAACGGCACTCCAACTTTTTCTTCGGGGTGGCCATTTTGAAAACATGGAAATTTTCTAAGACGAAAATCATAGAATTTATGTGTCAATATCATATAAACTTCATATTTTGAACATTAAATTTATGTGTGGCATATAATGTTTATATGAAGTTTATGAAATCTATGCGTTGAGCAGTTTTGAAGACGTATGTGTTAGGAAACATACATCCTAAGTGTGGATTTTTTGCAGTGTACCGTCTACGTCTATTTTTATTTACATAGTATTCCATCTTACGACATAACTTGACGAACATAATTCCTAAAATTCACTCGGTCCATGGCAACCGTTCTCCAATTTCTCGGGCACCCCACGTTCGCCAGATCACGCTCCACTTGGTCTAACCACCTCGCTCGTTGCGCCCCCGCTCGTCTTGTTCCTACCGGATTCGTAGCGAACACCTGTTTTGCAGGACAGTCGTCCGGCATTCTCGCAACGTGTCCCGCCCAGCGTATCCGGCCAGCCTTCACCACCTTCTGGATACTGGGTTCGCCGTAGAGTCGCGCGAGCTCGTGGTTCATCCTTCGCCTCCACACTCCGTTCTCCTGTACGCCGCCAAAGATGGTTCTTAACATTCGTCGCTCGAATACTCCGAGTGTACGCAGGTCCTCCTCGAGCAATATCCATGTCTCGTGCCCGTAGAGAACAACCGGTCTAATAAGCGTCATATACAGGTTACACTTCGTGCGAGGGCTAAGTCTTCTCGACCGCAGTTGCTTGTGGAGTCCATAGTGGGCACGACTTCCACTGATAATTCGCCTCCGGATCTCACGGCTGGTGTCATTGTCTGCGGTCACCAGTGAGCCGAGATAGACAAAGTCTATCTCCTCTACGTCTGTATACCATGAATCCATCCATTGAACGTTAACACTTAGATTGCCAAACTGAAGGGCGGTTGTCACCATTTCGATACGATTTAAAAAAATTAATTTACCCATCTGGTGGAGTCATAAACAAGAACACTCAATGCCAGTATCTGTAGGTATTTGATCTCAAACCTAAAATATTGGAACAAATACTTCGACTTTTATTTTTTTAGTCGAATTGCCATAAAAAAGGACCCGTCAAAAATACGGATTGGTACGTCGACACGCCACAGCTATTTCGGGCGAACTAGTCTGGGAATGCATTGCGTAGGAATCTGATTCGCTCTCTTTTCGACTGCA
Source organism: Uranotaenia lowii (assembly GCF_029784155.1). Lineage (NCBI taxonomy): Eukaryota > Metazoa > Arthropoda > Insecta > Diptera > Culicidae > Uranotaenia > Uranotaenia lowii. The sequence goes on from NC_073691.1 coordinate 141,506,677, forward strand.
AAATTTCCACCTTCCCTGACCACTCACTAACCAACTAAGCTTCTTGACACTACATGCAACCGAATCATTCAAGACACCAGCTGGGCTTTGATCGGTCTGACCAGGCTGGTAGCCATCGGATGGGGAGTGGCACAAATTTATACTGTTTGCTACCTTCTCCGGAATCATAAATATGATTCTGAGCCGGTGCGTTGATGGACTATCATTCGGAAATCTCTCTTTGGAGCAGATTTTTTTTTCATTTCTTTCCTTTTTCTGCACACGTACCTACCTATATTTTTTTATGTACAGTTGAGTGATCCGAAATGTTGATTACCGAAGGCAGCGGGGTGTTGTGGTGCACCTTAGCGGGAAAAATGCGATAATAGATTAGCGATGGAGGAAAAACGGTTGTCTGATGTAGTTATGAAATCAGTGGGCTAAGCTGTGATTTGTTCGTATTAATCCATAATTAATAAAGCGATAGGCTCGGATGGCTTCCCAGAGACAGAACGGTTCCAGTCGGAGTAAAGGAGTTCATGTCTGGAACCTGAATGGAGAAAATGGTTTCTTTCGCGGGGTCCCTAATAACCAATGCATATCATAACAGATAATAACTGCAAATAATAGGGGACCCATATAAATTTCACATTTTTCCGAAGATCCAGCGATTTCTTGTGAAAAATATACTCATTTGTTAAGCAAACTGCATTTGAACAGAGAAAACATAACGTTATCTGGATGGCCGACACAGTTGAAAGACCTTGTTATTTTAAGTTCTCAAATGTCTAGTTTTGAAGCAGTCTCAGGACAAACGACAAAATGTATACCTCCTCGGATGTACCGGAAAGAAGTGTCTACTGGAAATAACAAACTGCAGTGGTCAACTCCATGTGGTTAGTAGTCAACTGTTCGAACAGTTTCAGTAAATTGAATCCACTCGGTATGACGGTATTGACAAGGATGGAAAAAATCGATCACCAGCATGAACGCTAATGATGTTCAATCACCGGCGTTTTCACGAAATTTTACTAATTCATGGTAAAAATGTCATAGTTACTAGTGGCGGTAACTATAACTAGTTGCTAGAATATTGAAACATTCATTTTAACAATCCTTGCTTTAAGATCTTTGATTTGACGTTTTTCGCGAAATTTTACTAGTTCTTGGCTCTTGGAAAAAAATTCAGTTACTAGTGCTAGTAACTATTACTAATAGGTTACGACTTCTACATTGATTCTTATAATCCTCCCACCAAGCCCATTGCGCGCTACCATTTGTTTCAACTATTCGGCGGATAAAATTATACACACAGATTCCTCAATCGGTCCACGGTAAACACGAAACACAAGGCCCACACCAAGGTTGCCGAAAAAAATTCTGTGTTTTTGACAAAAAAAAAATCTCGAATTCTGTGATTTGAACCTAAAATTCTGTGACGATTTTCTATGACGCTTTTTCTATGAAAATGATAGGGAAATCATGTCAAACACCAACAAATTGGAAATTTTTAATAGTTTTAATTGAAAAAAAAAATTACATTACTTTTTTCATATTTTCATGAATTATAGTCATAAATAAAAAGTCGAAAATAGCAAAAAAATTATAATTTTGGAAATCTCTACAAAATTTAGAAAATCTGTGAGTTCTGTGAAATTTTTCAAAATTCTGTGATCTGTGACACAGATTCTGTGACGAAATTTTGCTCAAAATTCTGTGATAATACAGATTTTTCTTTGATTTCGGCAACCTTTGTAACATGGTTACTATTTGCTTCTCCAATACAAACAATATTTTCACAGAGTAAAGATAGTTTAATACGACATTTTGTAAATATTATTGTTAGTTATTTAATTCGTCAATGTTATTGTAAATAAAAGAAAATATAATAAAAAGATTCATCACATGTACCGTCCAAATGAAACGAACCATTATCATGTTGATCCGATGCAAGCTTTCATTCAAGCTTTTATGCAACTTCTCCATACAACATCCGCTTTCCATGACTATGGTGATAGGGTGCCGCCGCTCGAGATAACTCTCAGAGATCCGAGAAGGATCCGGGATGAAAGGGAAAGATGACTTGTTTGGGGAGACACAAGAGATTGCCCAATGTCATGCCGAGAGCATGGCTGGTGTACCCGAACTAAGGTTCGAAAGTTCGATGACCGCATTCGTGGGTCATCGGATTTCCCCTCAAAAAGGTCAAAGGATTTTCCATACTTGCGACCCAACTGAGGATCTACGGAACGGATCTTGATCACTTTGATCCAGACCGTGGTTTAGGCCGTAGCGAGGTTCTTTTTTATTTGTATCGCGAAGTCGCAAAAGTAAAAAAACACGTGAAGTGTCTTTGATGTTGAGATGTTAATTGTTCTTGTTCCGTTTCCCTTTTAGCTAGATTAGAAAAGCTAGGAAGTAGTGTTGTGCGTGTGTCCATATCTATGTGCGTCGACCTTCAACAAAAAAGGTAAAAATTCTAACGAATTCTGTGTGTGCACTGTGTGTGAGTTAATGTTTGCCGTACGAATCTTCCGTACTATTCTCCTTATATAGGAAAGCAACACCGCAACGCTTTTAGCGATCCCTACGGAACCTCGCATTTCCAGCCACGGGAGGCTTCGAAGTTTGCCCGACGTAGCACGTTGGAAGGGAAACGCACGCCACCAAGCGTTCTCCACCAGCCCGTAGCAAGCCACATCCTACCGGGCCGACGGTATTCATCATTACCCCACCGTAGCCGGAAGCGTCGCAGAAAGGTCGGACATCATTTAAGGAAGACCCCTTACCTGCTTCAACACCAGTCCAACCGTCTATTTTTGGACACCGAGTAAGCCAGCTCTGCTTTATCGGCATCGAGCAAAACGGTACCGTAAGTACGGATATGAAAACCTAAATGCGCATTGATTACCTATATGAAATTTCTGGGCCCATGAAGAAAATCTAAATACCACACACAGTTTTGGAAACTTTTAACCCGATACAGTTTCCCATTTGAGAAGCTCCGCCAATTGAGCTCATTCTCAAATCTAAAAACCGCACAACTAGGGAAAGCACAAACAAAGGAACAACCAGCTAGAATTATGTAAGCTAAAAATAGATACCAATCTCCAACACATGTACACCAATAGAAACCCCCAACCAATGTAAACTAAAAATAAAAGGGCATGCTGTAAATAGTTTTTCGTTCCATCTAAAAATAAATGCACTTAATTATTTTGTCCGCAATTTGATGTTAATTTAATTTGTGCATAGCTTTCCCCGAACAGTTGCGTCTTTTCTGAGAAGGTATTTCACGTGTCCGGTCCGCTTAGTTTGTAGAGTTTACTTTTTGTTCTTAATTTATTTTACTCCGGGTGAACTGCTCGGGAAAACAGTTCCCTCGCTTACGCCTCTATCGCGGGAAGGAAAAACTTGGGAAAGTAAGTTCCACCCATGACGAGAAGCGCAAGTGAGTACCTTTTGAGCGGATAGGATAACGGTTTGCGTCCCAGCTATTCTTTGGGCACGACGGTGCAATTGCTGGTACATTTCCCTAGCATCATCATCCTCCTTTACCTTTCGTATCCCTTTTCGGATCTTGTTTGGACAACCCGCCCTGAGGTCGGGGGTCTAGCCGGGCAATCTACCTCGACGAGTGGTCCTCATATGAGGTGGCGCGTAAACCACTTGTTTCATTGAAAGCGGAAGTAATCATTGGAGAAGCTTGATGCGCACGCGCGAAATCGCACGTGTTATAACTGGCGCCCAACGTTCAAAAGAGGCTTTTTTCTAGTTAGACAAAACTGTTGGGGAAGAAAATTTCAGATTATAGTTTATTTTCTAGTCATCGGAGAGTAAAAAGCATAAATATTCATATCTAGTCATAATTTATTTTGCATTCGGTTCTTGTTTACATAATTATTTATTGGTACATTTCGTTATCTTTATTATATCTAGTCATATTTGTTCATACCTTTTGGTTATTTATTTACACCTTATCTTCGTTAATTTATTATTTAGTTAAGGCAATTTGTAGGTGTAGTTTTGTTAAAGTATTTATTTATTTTTTTATTTATATATTTAATTGTGTCGCCTCGCACTATTCATTAATACAATTCTTGACACATTTTTCTTTGAATCGTCCTAATTATATTAACATACAAACTGTTATAATAGTTACTTAAAAAAAAATCCATTGAGAATCATTAGCGGAAAACTAGACTGCGATAAGTTTCAAGATGTCTATTAGATTACCTTTTGCTGATCATCTTACAAATGAAGAAGCGGAATATGAATTACTTCTTAGAAACGAATTAGAGAATGCTGGAAGTGACATTCAATCCAAACATAGACTCCTCAGAAAACTTTTTAAAGACGAACATCTGGGTTCGCAATTTTTCGGTCCACCCTTTCCCTTTGAACAAGATGCTAATCGAATTGAAAGTCGAATTTTGGAATTGGTTAATCAGGCTAAAACTAAAGCAAGTGATAGAACTCAATCAAGGTTGAGACACTATTTCCTTAGGTTGGAACGTAATCAGGGGCGAACACAAGAGTCCGAAAACAAGAGGTTGGACTTATTAAGGACTATCGAAGAAACTTTAACCAGCCTTACGTCGTTGCCAAATCCATTGGTTTCATACGAGGATGGGGCAGCCGGGTTAAGTGGTAATGATATTCGGCCGGTAGAATCACAACGTTGGCCTAGAAATTCTCCAGTGAAAACAGCAGGAACGCCTGGTAAAACGGTCGAACCTTTTGAGGGATTACTGAAAACCCCGAGACAAACAGGAACAATTCGCAAAACGCAACCAGTATCTCAGGTTCAACCATCGTACGATGAATTGAAGAAAAGAGTCGAGGAATTGGAAAATTTACTAAGGTCAACACAAAGGTATGAATCACGAAAACCTCGTCAATCGGATTTTCCAAGCTCTCACAAAGCATTGGATTTTTCTAGCGATTCTGAATTAGAAGAAGAGGGTAGACTACGAGGTAGGCAATCACTTAATCCTTACACTAATACAGGGCATCGAAGTCTGACTCAGAAGGATTCGCGAGCTCGTTCAACCATACACCAAGGGCAGGAAGAGCAAGACGTTATGTATCCTAGAGGTCAACAGTTCCTGAATGAACCATGTGGGTCTCGTTCATTCATAAGTTTGCAAAATATTTCTCCAGCTAATGACAGATTCCCAGGGTACAACTCTCCGTTGAGGAATTCGGGTAATCGAAACGAGCACGACCGTTACTCTCGACAGATTAGGAGAATAGAACATTGGAGGGTATCATTTTCTGGGGAAAAGAATTCGGTCACAGTTGAAGATTTTCTTTTTAAATTAAAAAAGATCGCAGTCAGGGAAGGGGTAACAAGAAATGAACTTCTTCGGGACATTCATCTGATCCTTGAGGGACCAGCATCGGATTGGTTCTTCACGTATATGGACGATTTTGAAAATTTCGAAGAGTTTGAAGAACAGATCCTATACCGGTTTGGGAACCCTAATCAAAATCAAGGTCTTCGTCAAAGGATGAAGGACAGGAAGCAGCAACGCGGGGAATCCTTCATGGCTTTTGTCACCGAGATAGAGAAGCTCAATAAGATGTTGCCACGACGCATGTCAAAACGCAGCAAATTCGAGCTTATATTCGACAACATGAGACAACACTATAGAAACAAAATTTCTATAGTTAAAATTCGGGATCTGGACCATCTAATCGAGCTGAATCACGGTATCGATGCCGTTGACCCGGTGCTTCAAGCGTCTACTGAAACCCGATACCATCGAGGAGTACATAAAGTCGAGGTAAAGGACTCAGATTTCTCTAGCGAAGGAGAAGAAGAAATTGATGCAATCCAGACTAGGGATCAGGTTCGTCCTACTAGGTACGGAACCGACAGACAACATATAACAACGCGTGAGCGAGGAGTACAGGAGACCGGCCAGTTCATGTGTTGGAACTGTAGGAAGACGGGACACATTTGGCGTAAATGTTCCGAGCCACGGAAAATCTTTTGCTACGGTTGCGGGGAAATGGGTTGCACCATAAGATCTTGCAGCAGATGTAAAGCTGAGGAGCGCAAGACTTACGGGCCGAATCAGGGAAACCAGTAACGGAATGTACGGGTGGGAACTCCAACATTCCAACAACGACAATAGTTCCCAAAATACCACCTAATTTTGACCCCATGAACCAAATTTATAAAATAAACATCGAATCGAAAAAATGTCCATATCTGAGGGTTAAGGTTTTTGATACTGATCTACTGGCGTTACTTGATTCCGGAGCCGGAATCAGTGTCATCAATTCTCTAGAGTTAGCAGAAAAATACGGGTTACAACTTCAACCAACCAAACTTCGCGTATGCACAGCGGACAATACAATGTATAAGTGCTTAGGATTTCTTAACATACCTTTCACTTACAAAAATGTAACGAGGGTGGTACCAACAGTGGTAGTCCCTGAGATCTCCAAACCCATTTTAGGATGCAATTTCTGGAAAAGTTTTGGAATAGTTCCAATGGCAGATCTAGGGAATGGGCCGGAACAGGTAGGAGAATTTGAAAAGTTCGAAGGTAACATCGCATTCACTCTAGAACCAATTGGGCAACTTCCAAAGTTGACATTGGATTCTGATTCAACATTAGACGTACCCACATTCGACATACCGGAGGAACCACCAAACCCTACAGAGGAAACTTTAGAAATTGAACACAATCTGACCTCTGAACAACGTGAATCATTACTAGAAGCAATTAAACAATTTGAATTTTCGAGCACGGAAAAACTTGGCAGGACAAACGTACTAGAACACGAAATTATTTTGAAAGAGGGCTCCAAACCAAAAAATCAACCAATCTATCGATGCTCACCTAGCATTCAAAAGGAAATCGACGCAGAAATAGAACGGTTTAGGAATATGGATGTGATCGAGCAATGTTTCAGTGAATGGACTAATCCTTTAGTGCCAGTCAGGAAGGCCAACGGAAAAATTAGAGTATGTCTAGATTCCCGAAGACTAAACAGCATGACAGTAAAAGACGCGTACCCAATCCGAAATATGCTTGAAATATTTCAGCGACTGGAACACGCTAAATACTTCTCAATAATTGATCTCAAAGACGCATATTTCCAGATTCCTTTAAAAGAGGAATCCAGAAATTTTACTGCGTTCCGGACGTCTAGAGGACTCTGGAGGTTTAAAGTACTTCCGTTTGGAGTAACTGGAGCTCCATTCTGTATGAATCGGCTTATGGATGCGGTCATTGGATTTGATCTAATGCCAAATGTATTCGTCTACTTGGACGATATTGTAATCGCCACAAAAACTATCGAAGATCATTTAAGATTACTTAAAATCGTTGCGGATCGACTTAAAAATGCAAATCTGACTATATCTTTCGAAAAGTCTAGATTTGTTCGAAAACAAGTCAAATATTTGGGATATTTACTGACCGATAGAGGAATTGCGATCGACAGTGCACGGATCTCTCCAATTTTAAACTACGCCAGGCCTAAAACCGTCAAAGACATCCGGAGATTGCTGGGACTAGCGGGTTTTTATCAGAGGTTTATAAGAGATTATAGTCGAATAACTGTTCCTATAACCGACCTCTTAAAAAAATCTAAAAAGAAATTCGTCTGGACCGAAGAAGCGGAACTGGCATTCGAAGAACTTAAATCGGTACTAACTTCGGCTCCAGTGCTCGCAAACCCGGACTTCACAAAATTATTCACGATCGAATCAGATGCTTCTGATACCGCCGTAGGCGCAGCCTTGGTTCAAGAAATTGAGGGAGAAACAAGAGTAGTCGCGTATTTCAGTAAGAAATTAAGCCGCACTCAAAAAGCCTATTCAGGAGTAGAAAAAGAATGCCTTGGGGTTTTATTAGCAATTGAAAATTTTCGTCATTACGTTGAAGGTTCGAGATTTAGAGTGATCACAGATGCACGTAGTTTGCTCTGGTTATTTTCGATAGGAATCGAATCCGGAAATTCAAAACTACTCCGATGGGCTCTAAAATTGCAATCATACGACATTCTTTTAGAGTACCGCAAAGGAACCCAAAATATCACGGCTGATTGCCTTTCAAGATCAGTAGATATGTTAACCACATTGGACGATGATTATGAGAAAATGACAGAACAAATTCAGGAACAACCGTTAAAATTCAAAGACCACAAGGTGATTGACGGAAAAATCTATCATTTTCAAAAATCAGCAAAGTGCACGGAAGATCCTCGTTTCGTTTGGAAGTTGTATCCTCGAGAAAGCGATCGACTAGAAATTATAAGAGCTGAACACGAAATTGCGCATTTCGGCCTAGATAAAACTCTTCAGAGTCTCAAGCGACGATTTAGTTGGCCAGGAATGGCAAAACAAGTTAAAAAGTTTTGCCAAGAATGTTTAAAATGTCAAACATCGAAGGCAACGAACATCAATGCAACACCGCCTATGGGAAACCAAAAACCTTTTGCTCAACACCCATGGCAGTTCGTAACTTTAGATTACGTTGGACCTCTACCAGCATCGGGGAAAGGAAGATTCACTTGCCTACTAGTCGCGACAGATGTGTTTAGCAAGTTCGTTCTGATGCGGCCATTTAGGGAAGCTAAGGCTTGTTCCTTAGTACAGTTTGTAAAGGACGAAATATTCAACCTTTTTGGCGTACCGGAGGTGATACTAACGGACAACGGTTCGCAGTTTATTTCAAAAATATTCAGAGAGCTACTAGCGAAACACAACGTCAATCACTGGCTCACACCTGCCTATCACCCTCAGGTGAATAATACGGAAAGAGTAAACAGAGTTATTTCAACGGCTATTAGAGCAACAATCAAACAAAATCACAAAACTTGGGCAGATGACCTTCAAGACATAGCGTGTGCTATCAGAAATGCAGTTCACGACTCAACAAAATTCACTCCATACTTCGTGGTGTTCGGCAGAGAAATGGTTGGCAATGGTCTGGAGTTTCAGCGGATGCGTGATTTACCATACACCGATCCACCCGCACAAACGGAAATTGAACAAACAAAATTGTTCAATCAAATTCGTCAGAATTTAGCAAAAGCCTACGAACGACACAGCAAAACATACAACCTTCGTTCAAATCCGGAATGTCCGAAGTACGAGGTAGGAGAAACGGTTCTCAAACGTACATTCGAACAATCTAACAAAGAGAAAGGTTTCTGTGCGAAACTTGCTCCGAAATACGAGCTCGCGGTAATTAGAAATACAGTCGGAAGTCATTGCTACGAGTTGGAGGATTTAAAGGGAAAACGTATGGGGGTATTCTATGGAAACCATCTTAAGAAAGCGCGGATTCCTGAGAACACAAAATAAACTAAATTCTGTTCAAGCTATGTAATCTCTTATTAGAGTGACAATCAATTTCAGAACACTTTTGGGTTTCGATAAGAAATCAGTTCAAGCCTGCTCACTCAAAGGCTAAAGTATAAGAACAATATTCACCGAGATAAGATTGTCAGAAGAATTTAGGGGAAGCATGGGAGAAGTTTTGAGGCCTAGCGGAATTGTGTGTTGAATTCCGCACACTAGTAGTAGGGTTTATGAAGCAGAAGGAGCTTGGCTATGACCTGCCAAGAGTAAGTGCCTAGCACGAATCCAAAGCGAGCCAATAAGCGTTGATTTCTTATTACATAAGTAGTAAGCCCTATGAATCAAAGAAGGAGCACAGTCCCTAGTCAACACCTTAAAACATCTTCACTGCCAACTTAGAATCCTCTGGGAATCTAATTCTCGAAAATTCTGACTGAACTCTGGACTGTAGTAGAAACAAAAACGTACAACCATGAAAAAACCGAAAAGGAAATGGTGAAAAAGGGGGGTGGAAAATCATCCCACCATTGTAAATAGTGTAAATAGTTAGTCATTAATTTAGGATTAGTCGCGCCTATCGCCTGCGGTAATTCTAGCCTTAACTTAAAATTAGTAGTAAATTTTTGTTATTTATTTTGTGCAAACTTACGGTTTTCTTATTGTTGTTGTTGTCCTCCTATTATTATTCCAGTTTCCAGTTAGGGCAGATAGCACATTCATCAGTTGGCTTAGGTGTCTCTGCTACACCGCTTCAAGCGCTACACCGTTTTCCGTGGGAATGATTAGACGAAATCCTAAATTCACCCAAATCAAACAACTTGATCGTTCTTCATAATAAACTCTCCAGTGCATTCGCTCAAGGCATTGTGTTTGAGTTAATCATTATCCAGGGGGGTTAATTTCACAAGCTCAATATGATTCGCAGCATAAATTCCGGAACTGGAACAGCAATTCATCAAGGATTCTTCCATTGCATAGGGTGATCCAAACTTTCGTCAATCCATTAAAAAATCCGACTGTATCATCCATATTAGCCGCATTCGGTAACATCAGTTATGCATCGCTGAACCTAAAAAGAAACAAGAAAAGTACCCCACCCAAGCCCCAAAAAAATGTTCCATTAAAACAAAGCTAATCACACAATACTTGTACTTTCCTGGCAAATAACTCCAAAAAGTCGGTAGGCCGCTTCTTCCTGTCCGTCGTCCCATCAATTGGAGAGAAAATTATGGCCAGATCCGGTGTTTTCGCCTGCTGGAATCTTTATTCTTTATCTTCATTGGAGGGGAAAATTCCCGTCGTCTGCAAACACCGTGTGATCGAACGAAAAAATTCCACTACTTTGACGTTCTCTCCGTTTTGTTTTGATTTGTTTCGTGTGGGGTACGTTCAGAGAAGTGAGTGCCCTGTCGATAGGTGTGTTCAGTGTTAATTTGTACAAATAGGTTTATTCTCGTTTTCTTTTGAAAGAAAGAAAATTGATGAAGTATATTTTTGCGTTCGTTGTTCACATGAAGCGTTTTCTGGTCAAGCAGAACTAGTGTAGCTTCAGTGCGTCGAGCGGTTATTGTCGTGTTTGTTTGGTTCATGAAATGTTTTCCGGACAGAGTGTCTGGTATAGTTTCAGTACGACAAACCGGTTTTGTGTTCTGTTTTGTTATCACATGAAATGTTTTTCGGGTAACAGAAAGACCGATATAATTTCAGTGAGTGAATGTTATGCAATTGTAAAGATTTACTGTCGTGTTTGTTTGTTCACATGAAATGTTTTCCGGACAAGAGTGTCTGGTGTAGTTTCAGTGCGGCAAACCGATGTTTTGTTATGTTTTTCTTGTAACAGGGAAAGTTTTTTTTTTCGGGTAACAGATCGACCGATAGATTGTCAGTAAAAAAAAAAAATACGCTTAGGTTATTTACCAGTAATATTTCATCACATGAGATGTTTTTCGGGTAACAGAAAGACCGATATAATTTCAGTGAGCTAATGTTATATGTTTTGAGGAGTCACTGTCGTGTTTGTGGTCCACATGAAATGTTTTCCGGACGAAAGTGTCTGGTGTAGTTTCAGTGCGTCAAACCTATGTTTGGTTATGTTTTTTTTTGTCACATGTAATGTTTTTCGGAAAACATAAAAGCCGATATAATTGCAGTGAATGTCAGTCAAAAAAAAAAAAAAGTTTCCAGAAGTTGGGAAAAAATACTTTCAAGATAAATCCGTTAGATATTTTTCAGCTACGAAAATTTGTTTGAACTTTATTCAAACAAATTTTCGTACATTTAGTAGGGAATATTGTAACATGGTTACTATTTGCTTCTCCAATACAAACAATATTTTCACAGAGTAAAGATAGTTTAATACGACATTTTGTAAATATTATTGTTAGTTATTTAATTCGTCAATGTTATTGTAAATAAAAGAAAATATAATAAAAAGATTCATCACATGTACCGTCCAAATGAAACGAACCATTATCATGTTGATCCGATGCAAGCTTTCATTCAAGCTTTTATGCAACTTCTCCATACAACATCCGCTTTCCATGACTATGGTGATAGGGTGCCGCCGCTCGAGATAACTCTCAGAGATCCGAGAAGGATCCGGGATGAAAGGGAAAGATGACTTGTTTGGGGAGACACAAGAGATTGCCCAATGTCATGCCGAGAGCATGGCTGGTGTACCCGAACTAAGGTTCGAAAGTTCGATGACCGCATTCGTGGGTCATCGGATTTCCCCTCAAAAAGGTCAAAGGATTTTCCATACTTGCGACCCAACTGAGGATCTACGGAACGGATCTTGATCACTTTGATCCAGACCGTGGTTTAGGCCGTAGCGAGGTTCTTTTTTATTTGTATCGCGAAGTCGCAAAAGTAAAAAAACACGTGAAGTGTCTTTGATGTTGAGATGTTAATTGTTCTTGTTCCGTTTCCCTTTTAGCTAGATTAGAAAAGCTAGGAAGTAGTGTTGTGCGTGTGTCCATATCTATGTGCGTCGACCTTCAACAAAAAAGGTAAAAATTCTAACGAATTCTGTGTGTGCACTGTGTGTGAGTTAATGTTTGCCGTACGAATCTTCCGTACTATTCTCCTTATATAGGAAAGCAACACCGCAACGCTTTTAGCGATCCCTACGGAACCTCGCATTTCCAGCCACGGGAGGCTTCGAAGTTTGCCCGACGTAGCACGTTGGAAGGGAAACGCACGCCACCAAGCGTTCTCCACCAGCCCGTAGCAAGCCACATCCTACCGGGCCGACGGTATTCATCATTACCCCACCGTAGCCGGAAGCGTCGCAGAAAGGTCGGACATCATTTAAGGAAGACCCCTTACCTGCTTCAACACCAGTCCAACCGTCTATTTTTGGACACCGAGTAAGCCAGCTCTGCTTTATCGGCATCGAGCAAAACGGTACCGTAAGTACGGATATGAAAACCTAAATGCGCATTGATTACCTATATGAAATTTCTGGGCCCATGAAGAAAATCTAAATACCACACACAGTTTTGGAAACTTTTAACCCGATACAGTTTCCCATTTGAGAAGCTCCGCCAATTGAGCTCATTCTCAAATCTAAAAACCGCACAACTAGGGAAAGCACAAACAAAGGAACAACCAGCTAGAATTATGTAAGCTAAAAATAGATACCAATCTCCAACACATGTACACCAATAGAAACCCCCAACCAATGTAAACTAAAAATAAAAGGGCATGCTGTAAATAGTTTTTCGTTCCATCTAAAAATAAATGCACTTAATTATTTTGTCCGCAATTTGATGTTAATTTAATTTGTGCATAGCTTTCCCCGAACAGTTGCGTCTTTTCTGAGAAGGTATTTCACGTGTCCGGTCCGCTTAGTTTGTAGAGTTTACTTTTTGTTCTTAATTTATTTTACTCCGGGTGAACTGCTCGGGAAAACAGTTCCCTCGCTTACGCCTCTATCGCGGGAAGGAAAAACTTGGGAAAGTAAGTTCCACCCATGACGAGAAGCGCAAGTGAGTACCTTTTGAGCGGATAGGATAACGGTTTGCGTCCCAGCTATTCTTTGGGCACGACGGTGCAATTGCTGGTACATTTCCCTAGCATCATCATCCTCCTTTACCTTTCGTATCCCTTTTCGGATCTTGTTTGGACAACCCGCCCTGAGGTCGGGGGTCTAGCCGGGCAATCTACCTCGACGAGTGGTCCTCATATGAGGTGGCGCGTAAACCACTTGTTTCATTGAAAGCGGAAGTAATCATTGGAGAAGCTTGATGCGCACGCGCGAAATCGCACGTGTTATACCTTGGCCCACACTCGAGCCCGTGCGCGGCCCGGCGACAAAAAGAAAGCCGCTTCGGACCATCCGGAGGGCCGCCGCGCGCTGCAATGTGAGCCGCTGCGTGCTGTCCTGTGATCTAAAGAGGCTATAGGCTTTCAAAATAATGAGCTTGCAACCCTGCTATAGAGCTGCCTTCAAGACTGCTTTGTTTTGCTCGATTGGAATGACACTGACAGAAAATCGAAAATTCCAATCGTGACATTTCGTCTCTTTGTTTACTATAGGATCGTTACTGTGATCCAAAAGAGAGGCCTCGCACGCCGCTCGGTTAGGACCAGAGGTGCCAGGTGTCCTGATTTATCAGCATTTGACCTGATTTTCGAAAGACCGTCCGTGACCGTCGTGATTTTTCAAAAACTTTCGAGTTGTCCTGATTTTTGAAAATTTGTCTCGAAATGTCCTGAATTTCATAGAAACATCTCAAACTTTATCGAATTTGTAATTTTACTATGAGAAAATCTAATTAATCTGTAATAAAATAGTTTAACCCATTCAACGGAGGTTTATCTTCGGTTCAGATTATATTTAAGGTGTTTTTCGATATGAACTGCAGGCCGGCCAAGAAGCTGCTAACTGCTGTTGCATAAATCAAGACGTTTACAGCACCTGTATTTCGCCCTTATTTATGCAATCTAAGCAGAGCTGCTTATTATTTCCGTGAATCAAAGGTGTCCTAAAAAATCCTGATTTTTTGCTTCGCGTTTTCCTGATTTTTGACGAAACCACCTGGCACCTCTGGTTAGGACTAGGTCGCGCAAGAGCTAGCCGTGCCTGTCTGATCGGCTGCTCTCGCAGAATTCGCATAGCGCATCCCGTCGCGAGAACGAGTGGAAAAGATTGAGCGAGCGTGTTTTTTGTTTTGAGCGAGAGTGTGTTAACGGCCAGAACGCAACCAATGAAGAGTTTCGCTTGAGAGAAATGGTTCGCGTGCGCTGGGCGTGGCTAAATGAGTGCGTTTTGTTGAACCCTGGCTGTCAGACGTGCTGAGAATATTAGCGTTAATTCGAAATGTACTGATTTCGGCAAAATAAAACTTGATGACCTTTTTTTTTTTTTTTGGTCGTCAGGTAGAATTTTCAGTGTTATCCGGAGAATTCCTTGAATTTTTAGGAAATGCTAAAAATCCGTAGATTTCGAGCATCGATCCGTAGATCCGTAGAAACGCTGAAAATCCTTAGAACTACCGAGAAATCCGTAGATCTGGCAAGGCTACAGGGGGCTCAAACCCAGTAAGCGCGTCCTCTCAGAAATCGACAGAGCATGCGAAAAATTAAGAGTTGAGTCACCGAACTTAGAGTAAAACGGTTAACTTCGGCGACACTCCGAGAACGCAAATATTATCATTCGGTTTGTCCTGCCGAGATACCTAGAGGCAACGATTACGAATGCGTACATGCGAAATCAGTTTGAATCGTACACTCGCACTTTATCCCCGTCTTTTTTTATATGCGTGCTTTCAGGGCGTGTCTTAGATTATTTCGTGGCACTCACCCAAGGCACGCGTATGGTGTGTTCCTCTCTGCCGATTAGATTATGCAAAATCGTTAGAGAGATCGATACGATCCCTCTGTCAATTTGAGTTACCTCTCTGTCGATTCATGTTTACTGGGAATGAGCTTTTTAGTGAGGGGGAGTGTGGTGGGCCGTTACAAAAAAGTCCCGTCGGCGAGCCGTTGTATCTTTTTCAGATAATTCAAGATATTAACGGCTTATGTTCTTTCTTTATATCATATTTTATATTTTTCATATACTTTCCATCAACTTTGAACATGTAATAACTATCAAAATCTTCACCTGAATAAAAAAAATTGAAAAAATAATTTTACATATTTTAATAAGTTATCAGATACAATTGACCAGAAGAGAGTTCTCCATATCTTCTTCTACAGGTATGTAAGTAATCACATTCATTAGTAAGGTTCATGCTTCATACTATAGTGCACAACTCTTTGATACTTTTCCAAGTTTTTTCTATGTTTACAAATTCAAATGTAATCATGGGCTGATGATGGAGCTTATCTGTAAACTTACTTCTCAGATTCTAATAGCACTATAGCTTACACCAAAACCCACACCGGCAATGAACTTCCGCTCGGCCTGTCGGTCAGTCGGTCATCCCGAGTGGAGTGTTATTTTGACACTTCCCGACCCGCTCACGCAGTAACATTTTATTTTCATCGGCTTATTGTTTTCCGAAGGCCGGCGGAAATTAAATAAAACCTAAATACAGAAGCAAAATAAAGCGACCGAAAGAAAACAAAAGCGGTAAAAGCCCCTTGGACCTGCGATTCGAAAAGAAGAAGCTACAGAAACCTTCAAAATGTACAGTTGACCGCGCGTGCGCGTGGCCGTTTTTGGGGTCTGTAATGTGGGTATTATGACCTCCATCAGTCGCTGCTAATGTCAATCGGATTGACTTTAGGTTCGGTGTGTGGGAGTCTTTCTCTTTATAGCGGTTTAAATTTGTCTTTATGTTATATTGTTTTACATGGAAGGAACGCGTATCAACGGGACCAATCGGATGATGAACTTGTTCTCCTTACTTCCCCCCTCGCCCAGTCACACTTTGTTTATGTTTAATGTTGCTGTTGTCGTTGGTTCGACTTTCGCGTTAAAATGCCGCAGCAGTCGAAATTACGAGTCCGACTTTTTTTTATGTTGGTTCAACTGGAGCACTTTTAACACACAATGAAGGGCAGCGAATTAATTTTGGTCTTTATTAGCTGTTGTCTCATTGTCGCCTAGTTTTTTTTTAGTTAATTGCAAAACGTGGCATATTTTGTGAAAAAATTTATTAGAATTATCATTTTTCTAGTGAGTCGTGTTCTAGCAGTAGGGTCTGGCGTATTTATTATGTTATAAATGCTTGGTGCTTTCTAAGATCACTGATTGCTATCAGGAAATGAAGATAGTTTTAGGTAGGGAGACCAGCTTGATTCAACTACGTACTGTGTAAATGTTGTACGGGGCTAACAGATCTACCGTGGAACAAATAAATTATGGATCTTTTTCTGTATGAGTTCTAAGGACTTATTTCAAGAGGAAAGCTCTTAAAACCCAACGATTTTCCATCAAGATCATTAAGAAATTTAACTGATGCTCAAGTGTTATTAATAAACCATTTGGATGAGGTGCGACAAGATTCAAAGTTCTGTTTTCTAATAAGGTGTCTGACATTGTATATTTTTCTGACATAGCATTCCAAAAAATGAAAATTCGGCAATTTTGTTGAGAAATAATCAGTGATAATTGTTAAATAGAGAGATTGCATTCAAATCCTAAACTTAGAATTGTTAAATCAATATCCTCAGCTCAAATCAGTTTTTTAGTTTTTTTTTATACTTAAATACTAGATATGTGCCGAATAGTGGTATTAGGCCAACGCACACAGGTGCCCAAAAACAAAAAAAAACAAATGAATTATTACTACAGTGAGCGAAACAATAATAGTACCACTATGTTTTTTGCTTGTTATAATATGTAATCATCAAAATTTTATTCTACAATTTGTTTTAAATTTTCCAACGGGTAAATGAAGCATAAGTATATTTTTTGGATTAAGCAATTGGCGTTGAGGACCAAAAAAAAGTACGAAATAAGAATAGTTCCGCTTATATTTTTCTACAAAAATAAAGATTATTTCATAAAAATACCATGGAAAAAAGAATAATAATGCTTCTACAAACTATTTGAATAGATAACTGATTTTTTTGCAATTTCTAGTATTTCAAAGATTTTTAAGGGAGTTTTATGCGATTGTTCTCTAGCACTAGGTAATTTTACATTTTAGCTATATTACTTTAACAAACTGCTTAATTGCTTCATAAACATGAAGTGAAATCATAAGTTATATGTTATGGGTTCATTTTTAATCGTAATGGATGAGATTCTGACTGGATGGATTGACTGTGCACCGAACCGAAGATTGCCGTGGTATCCTTAAACAATGGAGCAACTGAACGACCTTGACCTGGCTGACGATATTGTTTTGCTTGCCCAAACACAACCTGATATGCAGAGCAAACTCGACGACCTCACCGAAAGTTCGAAGGCAGCAGGTCCCGAAGTCAATGTCGGAAAGACTAAGTCGATGGAGATCAACACAGGAAATCCCTCCAGTATCATGGTAGCAGCGCAACCAGTCTAAAAAGTAGAGTGCTTTCAGTATCTTGGTAGCCAGATAACGCCTGATGGTGGTACCAGGAAAGACATCGAAACCCGGATCAGAAAGGCTCGATTTGCGTTTGCGAGTCTCCAAAACATCTGGCCGTCACACCAGATCTCTCTACGAACGGAAAACCGAATCTTCAACTCAAACGTCTAATCCGTATTGCTGTATGGGTGCAAAACTTGGTGCACATATGCGATAACGACGCGACAACTGCAAGTATTTGTAAACCGCTGTCTACGGAATATTATCCGCGCTTGATGGCCTGGCAACTGGATCTCGAATGAGGTGTCATCAAAGGGCGCTAGAGATCGAGATTTGGGAACGTATGTGGAGATGGATTGGGCAGATGCGGAGAGATGAAAACGAGATTTGCAGAAAGGCGCTAGATTGGAATCCAGAAGGACATTGAAGAAGAGGCAGACCCAGAAACTCGTGGCGGCGAAGCCTAGCCGCTGAAATCCGAACTGTCAACGAGAATCTTGACTAGGACCAGGTGAAGACGCTGGCTCCGATTCGTCAACAGTGGAGGTCTTTTACCACGGCCCTATGCACCGAAGGATCAGCGCGGGATCATTAAGTGACTAACAAGGGCTGTCCGGAATATTTTACCTCTAAGAATGGTTTCCTAATTGAAGATGCAGCGCTGGCCTTGAAAGCGTCAGCTAAGTTGAAAAATTTTACCTCTATAAGCCCGGACGGTACACTAGCAACTTTGAAGCGTTTTATGCCACTTTTGCTGACTCCCATCAAACATATTTTTCAATCATTGCTGGACAACGCAATTTTTCCCTCACTGTGGAAGGAAGCTCATATGTTTCCTGTCCACAAAAAAAGGGACAAAAGAGATTTTAGCAACTACCGTGAGATATCAGCTCTATGTGCAATATCCAAACTCTTTAAACGTGTCGCTATGGATCCTGTTTTCTCATTTTGAAAGCCTCACATTTCCAACGACCAGCATGGATTCATGCCTAAACGATCCACAACTACCAACTTACTGCGCTTCACATCTTTCGTTCAAGCCTGATTTGTCAAGAAGACCCAAACTGACGCCAGAAAAACAAGCCATTTGCACTTATCTCTCTGTCGCGCTCGACAAGGTGAACCATGATATTCCTATCGCAAAGCTCGGACGCTTAGGATTCTGCGGATCTCTACTGGATTGGTTCCTGAGTTAACTAACGGGACGGAAATTATCCGTTCGAACTGGTGAGTCCCTTTCCTGGCAATTCCCTGCCCCCTCAGGAGTGCCCCAAGGGAGCCATTTAGGACCGATAACTTTCGTAATCTACTTCAATGATGCACTCTTGCTTCTTAACAGCACAAAACTCGGTTATGCTGATGATCTGAAACTTGTTCACGCCATAAACAACCAAGACGACATCGACTTTTAAAAAAAAAACATTAACTGCCTGTCGTTGAACCGCAGCAAATGTTCGGTAGCATCATTTTCCCGTAAGCAGCAAACTTTTCATGCGGTACATCCTTGGAGACGAAACTATCACCTGAGTGGACCAGATTAACGATCTAGGAGTTATCCTCGATCAACGGCTGGAGTACAAGACTCACACGAACTATGTTGTTGACAAACTTTTTGCCGAGAAATTTTCTAGTATTTTCACAACTGGGCGAATTTCCTTGGAGCAACTGGCCAGAGCTGTCGGAAATATATCACCCCTAGGGTCATCTTCGAATGGTATTCTGGTCGACGAGGCAGCCATCCTAAAGCGACAGCGTAGCTAAAAAATTCATCTTCTACGGGTCCGGACGGTATACCAGCTACTTTTTTGAAGCGTTTTATGCCATCTTTGTTGACACCTATCAGGCATATCTTTGAATCATCGCTGGACTGCGGAATCTTTCCCTCATTGTGGAAAAAGCTCACATGTTTCCTGTCCACAAAAAGGGAGATAAGAGAGACGTGAGCAACTATCGCGGAATCTCCGCTCTATGTGATCCACGACTACAAACCTACTGAGTTTTACATCGTTCGTGCAGGACAGCTTTGCCAAGAAAACTCAAACAGACGCCATTTACACAGATCTCTCTGCTGCGTTCCATAAGGTGAACCACGAAATCGCAATCACAAAGCTAGAACAGGCTTCTGTGGTTCCCTACTGGATGGGTTCCGGAGTTACTAAATGGGACGAAAGTTAACGTTTGTACTGGTGAATCCTTTTCTAGGCAGTTCGTTGCCTCTTCAGGAGTGCATCATGGAAGTCATTTGGGACCGATCATTTTCGTGATCTATTTTAATGATGTACTCTCGCTCCTCGGTGGCACAAAGCTCGCTTATGCCGATGACCTGAAACTTTTTCACACCATAAACGGCCAAGACGACATCAACTTCCTCCAACAGCAATTCCCCGCTTATGCTCACTGGTGCGATATCAATTGCTTGCCCTTGAACCGCAGTAAATGCTCGATAATATCGTTTACCCGTAAGCGGCATCTTCTTCATGCAGAGTACATCCTCGGAGACCAAACCATCATCCGGGTGGACCATATCAACGATCTGGGCGTTATTCTCGACCGACGGCTGGAGTTCAAGATTCACACGAACTATTTTGTCGACAAAGCTTCTCGAAGCCTTGGATTCTTGTTTCGTATGGCCAAAGATTTCAAAGACGTATACTGCCTGAAAAGTCTTTATTGTTCTTTATAGTTCGTTCTACCAGAACGGAGCTGAAAGTATCGAAGCTATCCAGCGGCGTTTCTTGCGGTACGCTCTACGACACTTAAACTGGCAGGATCCGTTTCGTTTACCAAGCTATGAAAACCGCTGCCGTCTCATAGACTTAGATACGCTTGAAGTACATGGAGATTACTGTTGGAGGGCACACGACATCTTCGAAACAGCAGCTGAAATACCTTGGAGTAATGGTCGACCATCGCTTAAGTTTTGGTGCGCATGTCAAATACTGTTGTGAAAGTGCATCGAAAGTCATAGATTCATTGGCCTGGATTATGCCGAACTGCCATGGTCCAATGAGTAGCAAGAGACGTCTCCTTGAGAGCGTAGCACTCCCGAAACTACGATACGGAGGAGCGGCCTGGAGCTCCACGATAGAGGTGGGCGCAACAGATCCAAATTACGGAGCACACATCGGTTGATAGCCATGCGAGTTTCCTGTGCGTACAGGACCATATCAGCAGATGCAGCTTTTGTCATCGCGGGCATGATTCCCATCGACATAACTCTGGCGGAGGATATGGAATGTTACAAAGCAAGAGCTGTTAGAGGAGTGCGTAAATTTCAACTAGCAGCGTCAATGCTCAAGTGGCAGGAGCAATGGGACGCATCGAACAACGCAAGATGGACGCATAGGCTAATCCCGCGACTTTCAGACTGGGTAAATCGGAAGTATGGAGAGGTCAACTTCTACCTGACGCAGTTCCTTTCGGGTCATGGGTGCTTTAAGCAATACCTTCATCGATTTAAGCTTATCAGCTCAGCCTTTTTGCCCGGAATGCGTAGAGACGGAGGAATCGGCAGAACATGCTATCTTTGTCTGCCCCAGGTTCAATTCAAGGCGTCAACAACTTCAAAATTTGAACGCTGAAAACATTGTGAGTGAAATTTCGCAAACCATGCGCGATCTGATAAGAATCAGGAAAGATGATGAACGGAGAGTGCGAGATAGTCAACCAAATTTGACAAGCCAAGCCTTGGGCCTCGTATGACACTTCAATTCAAAAGCAACGCGATCTTAGGGCGCGGTAAAAACCTAATCTGGACTCATACGTGTGATGGGACTTTAAAGGTCTCACGTACTCAGCTACGATCTTTCCTGCAGCAAAAGGAAGCGGAGATACCATTCGGGGTGGTCGTGTCGGGATTCTAGCTTGGTAGTTTCTCAATCGGCCATGCATGGTTAGAAATCCTGCGGAAGTGGTTGCTATGACGGGCGCGAGTTACTTTGAAAGCGTTACCTAACCGGCACACGTTTCGAGGTCCCCGGGATAGTAGATGCTGTGACTGGCGTGAGTTATTATGAAAGCGTTACCTAACCGGCACACGTTTCGGGGTCTTCCGTACCAGTCTGAAGTTGGCGATAGAGGAAAAGGAGAAGGAGGAAAAAGGAGAAAAAGGATAAAGAAAACGATGATCAAGGAGAAATTGAGGAAAAATTGAGAAAGAGGAAAAGGATGAGATGTATCAGTGCATGAGCCTACCCCTTGATGTAGTATCATAGGGTGAAACCAAGGGGCACATCTGGCACACGAAGCCCAAGGTGGTTTTAGTGGGACGAACCCACTCACGGCAGCAAACACCCGGCTGTTATGGTTTGAAGTCAAATTTCCATCTTGTGAAAAAAAAGAAAAAAAGGGCTTCAAGTAAGCCGAAATGCTACACGTGCCCTAGTTGCAGCGGACCTTCTCACATCTAGAATCGACTGCCCCGGACTGTTGGAGGCCATACCTCTCAGCGTACGACCACGAGGATTACGAAACCAGAACCTGCAGCTCTACGTTCCGATTCGCCTGAACAATTACGGGGCTAAAAGCGCTTTCATCGGCATTCTAAAAACGTTTAATCGGTTTTCCGAACATTTCGACTTCGACGTCTCAAGGAACGTATTCCGAAGAAAATTTTTAAGTGTATTGTGTAGTTTTATGTTGGTATTAATTTTAATTTGTTAGTTAGTAGTCATTAGGATCAACATGTGATCCGTTGATGTTTTTAAACAATAAACAATAGACAAAGCTTCTAGAAACCTTCGATTCCTGTTTCGCATGGCCAAATACTTCAAAGACGTGTACTGCCATAAAAGTCTATAATGCTGCATAGTTCTTTCCATTCTCGAGTACGCATCAGCTTTTATCGTTTTTTTAGCCTTTCGACTTTGACGTTTCGAGAAACGTGTTCCGTAGGACAATTTTACACGTCCAGAACTATGTGGATTTTAATTTTTATAAGTCATTTATGTTAAGTTATCACTTGGATCAACATGTGAAGCGTTGATTTTTTATACATACAAATGCTCACTTTAATTAGGACTGTTATTTAAACAACTAGATATATTATGTGAGTTACATCGCTGCTTCGTGTTCTGGCTCTAGAGGAGTCTATTTAGTAACTGGCCGGAACCATGAAAAAGTAGATCAAATTTAATGATGGTGAAAATTGAGGTACAATATGTATATCATGTTGCAGTGCATACATTATAGATCAAGGTGATTTAACGATCATAAAAGCTTATCTTCCTATGCTCAAAAGTTATAATATTTTTGTCACTTGAGAACCTAGTTATTTTTTTTTAAATATTTATGTAAAGATGATAAGGCGATTTCTTTTTGCTGAATAATTTATGCTATAGGAACTACATAACTGTTTCTCGTGAAATTGAAAATAAAAGTAATTCCTTAGAAAATGGGGATACCCAGCCTCCCCGAGTTGCTCGTTATGCCCTTATATCCCCTATAGCTAAACAATTACATGAAAATTGCAAAATCTTATGGGATTGTTCATAGTAAAGAGTTATAAAAATCGAGCTTCTCAGCTGTTGAGCGCCAAACCCTCAAGTCCTAGATATATGTAAAGGGCCTGTAGAGGGATCGTCTGCCTCCCAGTTTCCCATCTTGCATTCATTCCTACTGCAATCGGAGGCTATAAAACATGAATTCAACATCGTTTTTCTTCGCCTTGTAGTGACATCTCGCCCCAATGAATGAGAGGAAGAGCGCGGCCTCTTGTTCATTCACGAGCCAGGCAGGAGAGCCTAATAAAATATGATCATAAATTATGAAAATGATATTGTTCGTGAGCATAAGACGCAACCATACTGCGGCTGGCTGGCGGGATCTTCCTATGATGTTTTGCAGGGTTCCATAATGGAAAAAAAATGCTCGTAGAGTCGTCGTTTGATGAAAGGTTAGCCACCCGCTGGTTTTCTTAGCTTTTTTACTGCTGAAGTCGGTGGCATTAATGGGACAGAATAAATTGAGCTTAAATTTAACCGCAAGAATTTAAGCAGTTCCGCTTTCCAAATGCGGTCATTCGGTGATAATGAATTCTGGGGTCGCGAAATTGTGTTCTATCAACCATCTGTCTTTACAAAAAAATGCATCAGTGGATGCCCGGAAAAAACGTTCAGGGACACGATTGCACTAACAAGTTTTGTTCTAACATTTGTTTTTACAAAAAAAAATCCAACTATGGAAAATTGCTGTTCTTGGCTTAACATTTATTGGCGTTACGATGCTTGTCATAAAAGGATTTATTTTTTCTTTTTTCTTAAAAAAAATCACGGAATCCCTAATTGCTCCATTAAAAACAAGATTCTCTAATAACATACATTCAAATCCATTGCAGTGTTTCGTGAAAAGAATCTTGACGTCTAATTTTTTTCTTTGGCGTGAGCCAGATACCAGTTCATCTGGTTAACTTAACGGGGGTATTTAGAAAATTTTGGAATAATTTTATATGGCCAAAGTAAAAATTAAATTTTTCTTTAATGATTTTTTTTCATCTACGGAAGCCTCTAACAGCATTTGCAAAAAAAGGCAATGGTATTACATTTATCTTTTTTACTGAATCACTAGTGCCCCTAAAGTTATTCACCGCATCACCAACATCAGTACGGAAGGAAAAAGTTATGAATGAAAAAAGCGTGCACTCTTGAGAGAAAAAAAAATCCAAATGAGAAACGTGTTAACTCATAATTAATAGAGTATTGTTCTAAGCTTAATCGGTTAGGTTTTTTCTCCTTCCTTCTTTTTCTCTCGATTGTATAGCATTTGGTTTGGTTCGTGATTCTTACCAACTCTGTTTTTTCCTACGATCATCGTTGTTAGTGCTGTTCTTAAGCCGGTTTGACCGAAGATTTTATGATTGGATCAACATCACGCAGATGCTTTCTTGATTTAAAAAAAAAATGTCATCGTTTGATTTTATGCCATGCGAAGAAAGGTTCTGCAAAGCACTTACGTATAAGCGCAGACACCAGATACCCAGACTGACCACTGAAGGCTGATTTTGGCGCTTGTTCCGCAACGCTATCTACGGGTTATCGTGAAACCAACGGCCACATACACAAAAGGAAAAATCTCGATATATCACACACACATTTGCATTGTGCTATTTGTTTTTTTTTTACATCTAGCGATGAACACGGTCGTTTTTGATTACCTACTTTTGATAGAAAAAAAAATTACACGATATATTTCGAAACCCACTAAAGAACCGTTTTTGAATTGGAGCGCATTAACCAAATGTGGTTAGAATTCAACCATAAAGCTGATAAAAAATACATCGACTTAGACAGAAATGAAAGTTGAATGAAAACTAGAGATTTTCTGCTCCACTTTCTTATTGCGTTGTGGTTGAAAAATAACCATTTTATGACATCTTTGGCTTCATTTGTAAAAATAACTTTCAACTGCAAGATTTCGTTAACCCCGAAACCTCCGTCAAGGGTAAGTTCAAGTTTCCCGAGTAGAAAAATATTGTGACAACCCCATTATTTGTAAATAGTTATAAAACGATCTAGGACTTGTGGATAAAACGACAAATGACATCGTAAAAACATTCCACTGATTGTATATTGCAAAACTACAGTGTATTGAATGTGGCTCTATTACTGTTTAGAACTATTAAATCAGTTGAATGGATGAGATTCTTACAAAATTTTGTTGAACAATCTGTTTCAGTTTGAGTTTCTCAAAACCCTTCACCTAGCCGAATTGCCGCATTTATAGAGGAAAACATTTATGAATAAATCTAAAGTAGAGGTAATATTTACAAAATTTGTAAAGCAATGTTTTGTTAACAGAAGAAGCTTAATAAAAATCGCAACATCGAAATATACCATCCAGTCACCATCTACAACAAGAAATCGGTGACACATTTTTATTTACCCTTTTCTCCATAAAATCCTAAAACTTCCCTTTCTATGAAAAATTTAGCCACATTCGAGAAATGTCTTTTCAAAACATCTAACAAAACTTGGATATCAAACTAGCCCTTTTACCGCCCACTGGAAGAGGCAGTTGTGGAAACAATATTTTCGGCTTCGAGATGATGCATTTTCCTGCAAATTTTGTACAATTTCTAACAAAGTGCGTTGGTTGACATAATGATGATTCTTGACAAAAAATCTCAATCATCCGAGTCTGTTTAGTAAGAAAAGCTTAGCTTTTCCTGTTCTGTTGTTAAGTTATTTTTTCATTATTATTTTTTTGGTTAAATTTCGAACCATTTTTTTGAATATCGAACGTGTAATTGATTTTATCCATGGGTAAAATAAAACAAACGTGAATTCGTCACATCAAAATCAAAACATTATGAATTTACTCACATAGACATACGATATTTGACATTCCATAAAACGACAAGAAAATAAAAATGACTTTCGCTGGCATCAAGATAGTACTGTTCTTTTACCATTCAAAATTCGTTTTGGTGGTGTGGAAAAGCATTGAAATCGATATATGAGTTTAGCTACAGCGAAATTATTTCTTATTTACTGGGCAGCGGTTAAGGAACATTAAAATGACCCTTATATAAAATTATAGTTTCTTTAAGAATGGATTCATGTAGTAAACTAAATACTTTAGAAATATGGTTTTAACATAACTTTGAATCAAAGAGTTTGGTTGAATGTCAAAGGTGAAAAAATTTCGGAAGCAAAGAGAAATGGATTTGAAACAAACATTTTGAAATATTCCAAATTCAGTGCAGTTTTTCAACATTTTTTTTTTTTTCGAGTAAGATTTTTAGGTTGACATTTCTCACGCGCACTTGCTCTCGTGTACGGATTAAGATGGGGAAAATAGTATTAAAACATGGTCGCTTTTTCCAATCCTGAGCTTTCATTACGTCGTATGAAACAAAATGTAAACAAACAATTTTATTACGAGAAAAACAAAAACTGACATAAACTAGTCGCAACTTCTTTCCACTTAGAATATTTGTAGCCTGGACAAAATATTCTATATGTGAAATACAAATTTTGAAGTTGTTTTGATAACTTTTGAAGAAATTTTCTGTGAATTTTCAAGATGTTCCATACGACGTAATGAAAGCTCATGCGAGATGGTCATTACAGTTGTTTCACGCACTGTCACGCACATTTGAGCAGGGAAAAATACCCGGTCGACAAACACGGTCGATTCTGAGGTTATTTTTCTAAAAATTTATAAGTTTAGTGAAACTACCAGCATTATATCACAAACACTTCCAGCAGCAAATAAGATTCAAGATCTTATCAATACATTCATCACATTTAAATATTATTCAGCTTTTTTTTACATTGTCTAAACACGTTCCAATCAACCCAACGAGAATGTCATTAACTTATTACACCCCTCAAACCTATCTAGGTACGAGCCAAGAAACAGTTAAGATAAATCAGAATTCAAGTTTTTCAAGGAGTTATATAGGGTAACGGACTTATTTTGGACCAGGGGACCTATTTTGGACCACCTTGCCTAGCTCTCTTATGAAGCAACTAATTATGAAAAAATTTACTACATTACATCAAGTGCCCGGGCTTCAATTATATTTGTTGAAAAATTTCAAGATTTGTTGCTTTATGAGAGAGCTAGAGGAGGTGGTCCAAAATAGGTCCCATGGTCCAAAATAAGTCCGTTACCCTATAGTTTGTCTTTTTGGTCGCAGTCAACCTTTCAGATCAAGACGAACAATTCCGAACTCAATGAATTATTTATAACAGACATTATAATCTTCATACTGTTGCTCACCCGGATAAATTAATTTTGAAATCAAAACTGAATCTCAAAATTAATTGGCTCTGAACTAAGGACCGCTATAACGTTGCGTTTGTATTTTTTTTCATCTCAATCGATTAACAGTCATTATTGTGTAACGGGTACACTATCGATTAGTAGAACCAACAACAGAAATTCCTTTATAACATTTAAATTAATTATTTAAGAGCCAATTAGAAACTAAATAAAATGAAACAATAACAATAAAAATAATTATTCATAAAATACCTCCACTTAGAACATAAAATTCAAATAAAGATTTCGAAGAGTAAAATCAACGAAGAAAGTTGAATGAATAAATCCTCCCGCCAGGTACCACCCTAAAACAATCATTAACTTGATCATCATTAAAATCAAAGCGCGCCTGTAGATGTATTCGATCACCCGACACATTTTTGGAGTAGAAAGTATGGTTTAGAGAGTCATCTTCCAGATGATCACCGACTGCAAGCTTGTTGTGCACCAGGTGAATGACCTCTTTCGGGATGCCTTTGTGCACCTAGGTTTGGAAGAGAAAAGGTTTGGTCTTTGGACTCGGGTTTGGAAGGGGAAGACAAGGCTGCATTGTAAAATCGCGGAAAAGAGAGTTGTTTGTTTAACTTCTCGATTAGGTCTTCGTATCGGGTAGTTCCGGTACGAAGTTGAACTAGATCAAGAAAGGCTGATTTCAAATGCGACTTCCTGAACCACTTAATCTTGAAGTTCAGTTGGGTGAAGATCGTTTAATTCGCGTGGTAATTTTTTTCACCTGTGATCCGTGAACCAGTGTTCTGGTTATTAATTAACCCCTTTTTGTGTTTTCCGCTTAGCTCGCAGTTAAAGTAGAAATAGCGCAGGGAAGTGTAGTGCTAAAAAGCGTATGAAAAGTGCTGACTCAGTCAGGTAAGGTGTGAAACGCTAGCTCGCCGGACGAGTCGTGAAACCCCGTTTGTTTCTTGCGACAGGTTCGAGAAACCCACTACAGCTTCCTCCAGCAGCCGTTACATCGACCGTTGATCCCACCGTGACGATCTGAAAATCCGCCAAGGCAACCCGAAGGCCATCAGGAAACCGCCGGGACAAAAGGACGTTTTGGAGCACGTACGCAGAAGCGCCAAAGGTACCAAGTCAGCGGGATTTCCTTAAGTTTTAAAACAACGAACATTCCTGACAGAATTTCGTTCGACTGCATTCCAGCCGCCCCCGCGGGTAACTTCGCATCTACGAAATCTTCGACCAGCTGTGGCAGCCGGGAGATCTCGGCAAAAAGTTTTGCTGAACGCATGGGATCACATTAGATCCAACCACGCGTTCAGCCATAATCACCTGCATGACTCATCATCATAATTGCCGATAGCCCGTCACCAGCACATCTGCCGGGAGAGCACATCGGCGGTTCACCGCGCTTGGCAGCAGAACCAGGGAATCATCCAAAACCCCCGTTAGTATAAGGAAATAACGTGAGTACTCACCTATGGCCAACTTTGTTTATTAGCGATTGATCGCTCAATGTACATGTACATTTTTATGAACGGCATGCAACTATAGCCGCTTAAGTTGCAGTTTGCAAACTTCGTCCTATGACGATAATTTTACGTGCAATCGATGCAATTTGGACTGGCGAGCCGGAAAAGTAGCCCATTTCCACCCCCGCAAAGAAAATTCAAATCGTTTGTATGGGGAAAATTTTGATGATCGAGCGCACCGTAAAGGAACGAAAAACCAAGCGTCTCCACCAGCACTAACAGCAGAAAATCGAAACAGACACACAACATTGTAAAACGAACACACGACAGTAGAGTCGGAAATAAAGAGGATCCAATGTACATACCTAACTAAAATCGTCTCAGGTATTTGGACCGGAAACACTAGAGGGATGATGACATAATTGGGGCATTGGGAAGGGGGTCACAGGTTATTCGTGGTTGCTTTTTATTCGTTTACTGCGGTGATTGGCTGCGAATCCAATCACGGTCTTTTCTCATTCCTGATCAAGTTAAGAGGGTGGGAATTCGTCCGTTAGTTTTCAGACTTCTCTGGTTCAACTTTGTAGCGAGCAACGAATAATCCCCCTTTCCGTGATTTTGCGGGCTGTTCTCGTTTTCGGGGCGGATTCGAATTCGAAGCCGAAGTACGGATCCCTTTTCAGAGACCCTTCTGCTTCTTTCCCAAAATAGGGAACCAAAAAAGGAACTCACGTCCGAGTCTCATTCAGCTGGGCAAACCAAGACTAGGTGGGTGGTCTTCCGTAAGGAAGTGGCGCTTAAGCCACCCGCTAACGAAACGGAAGTGTGTCGGGGCTCTCGTTATAATTGTTTGAATAACATTCATCTTCTATTATGATACAGTAAATTAAAGTAAAAAATTAACATTGAAGACAAAAACGATAATGAAAATATTTGAGATAGAATTTCAAATACTAATATGTGATTCAATCAAGACGGTTTTTATTTGGCTTGTTAATTATCAAGTGTAATTATTTTTTCTTGGTGAAGCACAGTAGTTTCACGATGCCCCGTCAGATGGCGTATGATTCTGGGTGACTTGTAGTTGTATGGATTCAAGCGCCTCTGATCAGTCTGGGTATCTGGTGTCTGCGGTATAAGTGAATTGAACGTTTCATAAAACAGATTAAAACAAGTTATTAATTGATTGAAATCGGTTGCTAATCTAAATAACTTGTTAAGACTTGAAGGCAAAAAAAAAATTATACCTTCTTAAAAGGTGTCCACGATTAAATTGCCACACTTTGAAATTGCTACATATAACTTTTTAACAGTTGGGTAAAATTTGATGAAAATTTGGGTGGATTCAATTCATAGTGCATTGTTTACATCCTACAAGTTCTAAAGTCCTATGATCAAAACTCGCGGAAAACGAGAACAAGAATCTCTCGCATTGTTCCATCGCTAAAACGTCGGGAATCGCGAATTCCACGGTGTCGCGGTTGATTAAGCGGTTCGAGGAACGATTGACCACAGATCGGAAGCCCAGAAGTGAAGGAAAAAGTATTCCGTACAACACCAAAAATCAAAACCAAGTAGTGGGGGCCTTCAACCGAATCCCGAACACCTCCGTTCGAGATGTGGCTAAGAAGCTGCACCTAAGCCGAAGTTTTGTCCAGAAGGCCAAAACTAAGGCTGAACTTCGAACATTCGAGGTACAAAAGGACCCTAATCGGGACGAAAAGCAGAACTGCCCATATTTGATAAATGGTCTAATGTGCCATGAACGCCAATGCGAGAAAAACGCAAAATAAAGGTTTTAACAATTGTTTTGCATCCTAATACTCAAAATAAAGTGAATAAACGTGCATAACAATCATTGTAGGTGTAGGACATAGGCGGTTGAGTTAAATTGCTATATTAGATAAAGAATTTATAAAAAAAATTTCAATCTCAGTAGCCACTTTATCAAATATAACGTGAACAAAAGTTGACAAACAGCTCTGAATTTGCCTGATGTGCATACGTTTTCAAATATTGCTGTGATTACTCACGCCCATAACCACCAAGCTACAAGATCACAACTAAAAGGGATTAGAAAAACTTTCTATACAAAGACATCGGTTGCTGCGAAGGATGATTAAACACATTATGCACATTAGACAATTTATCGAATATATTGCACATTAGACAAATTTTGTTTAGAGTTGTATGCCTCCACCAATAGATTTTTTGAAAAATGAATGAAGTAGGGATATTATATAGAGTATAAGCTATCAAATGGCACAGTTTTCTCCATTTTGAAAAAATGGCATATAAGACCGTTTATCAAATATTGGCAGAGAACAAGTCCGCCAAAACCCGTGCCAGGAAGTTGTACCTCAATATGCTGACGAAAGTTGAATGCTGCATCATGGACGACGAAACACATGTGAAGGCCGACTCCAAACAGATCCCCGGCAACCTGTATTTCACGGCCAATGATAAGTTCAGCGTTCCAGAGCATGTCTACACTCAGAAGACGTCCAAATTTGCGAATAAATTCCTGGTCTGGCAAGCCATCTGCAAGTGCGAGAAGCGGAGTGCACCTTTCGTTACCAAAGGCCAGATGAACGGACAGGTGTACATGAAAGAGTGCCTCCAGAAGTGGCTACTTCCTCTCCTGAAGGCCCACAATGTCTCAACAATCTTCTGGTCGGGTTTGGCCTCATGCCAATACTCCAAGGACGTGCTGAAGTGGTATGCGGACAATAAGGTCAATTTCGTGCCGAAAATGTTCAACTCCGGAGCTCCGCCCGTCGAGAAGTACTGGGCGATTATGAAGCAGCACCTTCCTCAACGACCTAAGGTAGTGAAGACAGCCGAGGAACTGAAGAAAGTATGGGTTTACATGCAAAAAACGGTTGATTCACATGTTGTGCAGAATCTTATGGCCGGGGTTAAGGCTAAGGTGCGGGCATTTGCGTATGGACTGTAAATAAAATACGAGTAAAATGGTAAAATAAAGTTTAATAGTTATTTTTCAATCCCTGAAAATTTGATGGCAATCGGATGAAAACTCGGATTTTGCAAATCAATTTTGTGTGTGGCAATTTCATCGTAGACACCATTTATATGATAGTTTTTATTTTTCAATATTGGATATCTTTTTCATTCTTCAACCACAATCAGATACTATGGTTTTAATTTTTTTTCGTTATTTCGATTCTGAAAATCCTATAAAGTCATACTTCTCTTAAAATGTCCCCGGAATAATGTCTATTTTTACTGGCCTGATGTCGATTCAATGAGCTAATGACGAATGTTTCAATTATTTCATTGAAAATAAATTAATTGAAATGAAAACTTTCTTTTTTATTTACAAATCAACCGTTGTGCCTGATAACTTCGAAAATGGTGCGTATTTCAGAAGAACATTCATCAAGGTTGTGGATTAGAGTCTTCCAGCCCGTCAAGACCCTTTCGTGTACATGTCAAGAGAACACCACTTACTTTCCTCGAATAATTTGTAATTCATCCGGCATCTCGGCTAGACTCATTTGCAAGGCATTCCGAGCGAACGCCATTGTAAGATTTCGTCGACGTTGTTATCCGAGAAAGCATGGCTGGTTTTTTTGTCCCATTACCGGGTTCAAATAAAACATGTGCTAATCTCAATCTAAATTCCATTCTGGCAAGCAACGCCGTATCGCGTTAGACGCACACCTGATCCAACCACCCAGAACAAATTGGTGCAACTTTCTCACATTACTTCGGTAATCCGGAAGATGAAAGCCTCATTTAAAAAAGAGATCCCACCGGGCAGACGATGCAGATGCATCCAGAAGAAGTTCGAAGAAAGGGAGAACCTGGGGGCGAAGTCGAAGAAAGGTGGTGCGTGTGGCGCAACTACTCGTATGGCGCGCAGATAAAAGTTCTCACCGGCGCAACAACACAAACGTGGATAAGCGACACCTGTCACAATGCGATGCAATGCAATGGGATCACCCGGAGAAAACCAACCCGCGGGAGGCGAATTCCAGGAATCCAACTTCCCAAGACGCCAACTTTCTCTGCGCAGCAAGCAAGCATCATTCAGGGAACGAAAGCTATCAACGAATCAGAACATTAACTGTTGTTTAATTTGTACCTGCGCAGAAAGTGCGCAAACATCTTGTTCC
Source organism: Uranotaenia lowii (assembly GCF_029784155.1). NCBI lineage: Eukaryota > Metazoa > Arthropoda > Insecta > Diptera > Culicidae > Uranotaenia > Uranotaenia lowii. The sequence continues at coordinate 141,539,786 of NC_073691.1, forward strand.
TACAACTGGAACTTAGCATACGAGCACGTGATCATCTGTTTTTACCTTTTCATTCACACTTGAACATTGTTGTTGCTGCTACAGTTGCGAAAAAAAAGCGACGAACGTTTTGATGAAACATTCAAGTACCAAAGATTACAATTTATGTTATTTTTGTCCAGCACTGTTCCTTGTTCCCTGCGCGATAAGTTGTTGAAATATATCGGTTTATTTGCCTCCTCTCCCGGTTTTCGGTTCTCATATTGCATCTAATTTACCTTTTTTTTCATCAGGGTATTTCAAGTTTTTTTTAAGCTTTGATTTATGAACCCAAATGGTTCCAATTATTCAGGTTCACAAGTGGATTTGTCATCACGACAAATTGAACATACCCTGGTTGAATAATGTACTGGCATTCGCTGAAAAGAAGATAAATATTCAAGGACTCTGAATTCCAAAGAAATCTTTGGTCGACGTAAAGTTTGTACATTCCCGAAGCAACGTAATGGAATTGATTACTTCAATACATTCGACGTTACAATACATTTACGTTTACGACGTTTCAAAATGCAAGCATATTTTCATTAGCTTAGCTTAGCTTAGTTTGTTTATTGCCGGACAACATTGATTTTTAGAAAACGCATGATCCTAATAATGTTATAACACCATGGAAATAGCGCAAACAGGGACTGAGTCGATCATTTTGGAATTTCTCGAACTCTGGGATCTAAAAAGCTTCGTCTTGGTCCAAAACTCATCCATTTTTTTTTTGCAAAATTTTTAAGTAACGTTTACATGAGTAAATTTGAACTTTTAGGTTTGTATGGGAAAATTGAATATTTTGTACTGAAAAATCAACACCAGTTTTGTTACGTCTGGGGAACCGAGTCAGCTGATGGTTTTTATGCCAATTTATAAAATTCCTCAAGAAAATTTTCCGCTAAACAACTTTGTCGAAGACCGTAACTTCGTATCTGATTAGGAAAAAAAGTTATTAGCTGTTTAACAGAAGTATGTCTTTTCGCATTGATTAACAATAAGTTCAATTGACATCACTGCTTGAGCCTAGCGAAGTGTTGCGTGGAAAGTAGTCACGCAATACCTCGCTAGGCACCCTGCAGAGATGTTATTTGAGTTTATTTTTAATCAGTGCGAAAAGACATACCCTGTTAAACAGTGAATAACTTTTTTTCTTAATAAGATACGAAGTTACGCTCTTCGACCAAGTTTCAGCGAAAAATTTTCTTTAGGAATTTTATAAATTGGCACAAAACCATCAGCTGGCTCGGTTCCTCAGACGTAATAAATATTATGTTGATTTTTCAGTACAAAATATTCAATTTTCACATACATATCTAAAAGTTCAAATTTTGCTCATGTAAACGTTACTTAAAAAGTTGGCAAAAAATCATGGATGAGTTTTGGACCAAGACGAAGCTTTTTAGACCCCAGGGTTTGAGAAATTCCAAAATGACTCCAAATCGACTCAGTCTAATGGTACATATTTTAAATTTGGTAATCCAATCTGTAAAGGTAGCCAAAACTCCAATGTTTAACCATATTATGAGCATCGTTTCAACTGTCAGTGAAGATTTTAGGTAAAATTTGTATGAAATAGTATCTTAAAATAAATGCGCCTCGTCAAATCTCATGCTCAATCATGATGGAATTGATGGAAAGTAGGCCTGAAAAAACAGTTTCTAATACTTGCATTGTGAATCCATCAATTGGTTTTATAATCGTTTTATGAGAGCCATATCAAAATTAAAAATTTTAACACAAAAAATTACATGCTGATGATGAGTTTCTCATTTCTGAGTTGTTAACCATTAGTACAGTGAATGAGGACAGACTTTTTTAATGAAAAGGGATTGGTTGTGAATGACCCGTGGAATAAACCATGAGTTGAAGTCGTATTTCGTTGTCTGACGCCAACTTAAAGGTCAAGATGGCGGCTTCCGCTGAAATTTAAAATGTTGTAGAAACCTAAAATGGCATGAAACCCCAACAATATTGGTATTCGTGATTTCAGGATAGCGTCTGATAGTGAAATTTGACTTCTTCTAGTCCTTTAGCCAATACCCATATTGTGGGGGTTTCATGCGATTTTTAGTCTTTTACAGCAGTTCAGCAGAAGCCGCCATCTTTGCTTTCATTATGGCTTCGGATAGCGAAATTCGACTTCTACTCGTTTAGCCTTTTCACCTTATTACCATATTGTGAAGATTTCATGATATTTTCTGTAACTTACAGCTTATAAAATAAACGTGGAAGCCGCCATCTTGCATTAATGGTGGTGTCAAGCAACTAATTTGTTCCTACTATTTGGGCCCTTTTACTCAACACTCCTATGATAGAGATATTCATACCAAAGATTTTTATATATTTTTTTTTTATTTTACTTCAAAACCAACAAATATAACTTATCAAAAATGTGTAAAAATAGAAATTCCAATTCAAATTTGTGCTATCTATCCTGAGCATGCCCTGTTTCGACAACCTGATCGAGAACTGTCACTAAGTTGTATGGCAGTTTAATAATCAAGCACTGAGTGCTATTGTTAAACATGCAAAAGAAAGCTTGGAGCAAACTTCTAAGTTTGTGTTTTATTATAGTTTAAACAGAGCATTCATAACTCTTTAAAAACAACTAAAACATTGTGTTTAATAAAAGCTTCATTAGCATTTTCAAAACTATCTGAAAACATATGTTCGAAACAAGAATATAAGCATTTTGCTAAGTTAGCAATGCTAAGGGGCCGTTCACATACCACGTGGACAACTTAGGGGGGGAGGGGGTTATGAAAATGTCCACGCTTGTCCACGGAGAGGGGGGTAGGGGTTTAGGTCATGTCCACGTGGACATACTTTCTTTCTAAATATTTTCTAAAGGCGAATAAATATTAAGACGTTTAAATTAAAATCTAAAAATGACAAAGCTTACCAGTTTAAGTTTAAACAATTAGTTGCTACCTGAAACCAAGTGATAAATACGGGGAACTGAAATGAAGGGAGAAAATTTGTCAATAATCACACAAATTGTGCAGCCAATGATTGAATTTGTGGCAATTTGTTAGAGAACATAAGAAGGTTTGAGTTCAAATGAGAGAAACCAGTGCTAAGAGAGAGTGAAAATGTGTTAATAATTGCAAATTGTTGCAATTTGTGAAGTAGTTGTGGAATTTTGCAAATGAAAAGAATTCTCTCTTGATTTCAATCCCTTAGATAAATGTGACTGGATTTATACTTTTCGTTGTTTGTTGGCTTCTCAGTCTAATATAAATAAGAATGTAACAAAACTGTTTACTGTGTGGATAAATATAATAATTTAGAAAGTTTTTTACGGTTTTTTATTTTTCAAAATCAGCCATTTCTATAACAAAGAGGCAAAAAGTGGTGTTTTCTAACTGTCAAATTATGGGAATTAAAACAAATATTTCAAATCTGTCCACGTGGACATCCGGGGAGGGGGGTAGGGGTTTGCCAAATGTCCACGCTTGTCCACGGAGGGGGAGGAGGGGGTCAAAAATCTCATTTTTCTGTTCACGTGGTATCTGAACGGCCCCTAACCATAATTAAACCGTCATAAAACGAGCTGCACAATAGAAATGCCATAATAAAACCATGATAAAACTTCCTGATGCACGTTGGCATAATCTGAGTTACTTGGGATATTTATGGTGCTTGTCTTTATTATTTATATTGGTCCTGTTATAGCGAAAAACGTAAGGTAATGATTGTTTAGAAAACCGTTCGATTTTGATGGATGTTTCCAAAAACGAATATTGCCAAGTCCTAATGTTGCCAAAATCGAACAGTGTATGTATACATTGCCACCTTAATTTTCGTATTTTAAATGAATAAGTGAGAACTTTACTGTGCAACAAATTGTACGGAAGCTCCTAAAATCAAGATTCTGAAAAGTACAACCACTGATCTCTTTAGGTGGCACAATTAAATTCGCACTTATGACCGGGGGCCATTGAAGCCGGAATACCAATGAATATAATGAGGTTGTAGTCTTCAGCTAAATGGTACCAAGTTCCAACTGTTCCTTCTCGAAATTGCTCATCCAACCGCTTCTTTCGGTGCACTGCTTTTGCATTTCTGCTCATTGCTGCAATGGAATTTATTATGTTGAACAAATTGAAATCAACACCCAAGGTGGCGCGGAAAGGATCAGTCATGGGTTTGGAAGCTGCCGACAGCCAACTGGAATTGAATCGATTCCAACCGTAAATGGCTAACAGGATTCTACATTCCGAAGCTGACGAGCAATGGCGCAGTATTTCAAATGTCCCGGCTCCGTGTCCCGATGCAATATCTGTAGCAGAAATGGCAGAATTATATTTTAACGTGTATGACTGGAAGCTCATTGATGCCATGATATGTGATCTCCTGCTGTGTGTTCCCGGTATAAAAAATCTCCCACGCACCTACGGGATACCACTAAATGGTATGAAAGATAGAGGCCGATAAAAATTCAATTACCAGCGGACAGGTGTTTGCGTGATCGCGAGGAAATCGGCATAATTAATGGTTGTTGACTGAATGCGGCAGCCATAAAATCCAGCAATTGATACACCATTTATTTCATATTGGTATGCTTGAAGCAAACCCAGTCCATGCAATTATAAAGACACGATAATAACTTACAAAACAAACTAAAACTAGAACTTAACGGGAACAATTGTTTGCCAAAAATTGTATCCGTAATCAATCAAAGTCAGCCTATAATCTAGCTAGAACCACTGATCACACTGACATGCCACTTAGAACAAAAATTCAACGATTTTCTGTCTAATTTTTTGTTGTCATATTTTGCAGGTTCGCAATATCGATGGCAGGTGGCGAACCTGAAAAATTTGACAAAAAATGCCCTGTAGGAAAAATGGACCTGTTGCGCCCGATTTTATAGTAGAAATTTCCTGTTTTATTTTTAAAGTTGGGGCGCATTTCCTAACTGGGATAGCATTTCTTCAAATCGATCGATGCGTACTCTGGAATCGACATTGCGTACTGTTGGAAAAATTATCCAGAAAACGAAATCGAGTGTCCAGTCTAGGATTGTTCGATCTTCGGGAAAAGATCGATCTCCAAGATCGATTCAGATGAACGGTTCTGGGATCGATCCATCTAAAAAATCGGAGCTTTAAGATCGATCTCCGATTAATCGATCTTTTCTATTTGTTACAAGAAGGAACTGCATTTTATCAAAAATATGCAAAAATGACACATAATTTCAAATTTGTATAGTCCTTCTACATATGGAAAGAAGAAGAAAAATTAAGCGCTATTTTGTAAGGTGAACCGAAGTTGGTGCTTTAAAACAACACTAACTAAAATCTAAATATCTCGGAAACACTTTGATACTTTATGTAATGTACTGACAAGAAATATTTTAGAAGTTAAAAGAAATTACTTCAAGGTATTTTTATTAAGATTAATGAATGAATGTGAGATTTCGAAAAAAATATGCGGAAAAAATTTTAAAAAAATATTTTTTTTTACAAAAGAATTTTTGGAAAATTGCAATTATTTCTTAAGATTTGCAAATTCTAGCAATTTTTTTTATTCTTAATCAATCACAAACACCTTCTTTCACCCAATTCACAAGGTTTGGAAATAATTTTCGAAATTCAATTGAAAAAAAAATTAAAAAATTCTAAAATTATTTTTCAACTGATCATGAACGCTAAATGAAAAAAAAAACGGCTTGACCAGTAATCGAACTGGAGTTTTCTTATTCTTTCTCCAACACCTTACCAATGGGTAAATCGTCAGATGTAAACTAGTCAAGCTGTAGCTCTATAATTCAGTTGACTTCACAAATTATATTCGCTGCTAGATTCTACGGCAGAAAACGCTCATCGTGCCCCGATTGATGGTTCTTATACAGCCCATACAGTGACTGGTTTCGGCACAAAAATTTAAAGTGCATTTTTAAACGTTTATAACAATGATGTAACTCACATATTATTGCTGTTTCCTATGGTTAAATAAGCGTCCTCCTTAAGGTGGCCATTATACCATTATGTTCCCTTAATGAAAAAAGATCGAAAGATCGGATCGAAAATAAACCGATCTAATCGATTTTTTCCTGGCCAAAAAATCGATCCAAAAAATTGAAAATCGGAGTTGAAAAGATCGATCTTCCAAGTATCGATCCAAGATCGACCAATCCTAGTCCAGTCAGCATGGTCAGTGCTGGATCTATAGTTAAACTGCCTGAGATACATTATCTTACAAATCAGAAATTTTTAAAGGGTTGACTATTAAACTTGTACTTTCAAACGGTATAACAAGTTTTCCGTACTTCAAACAAGTGCATTGATACTGCTTCATGACTACATTTTAACAAATGGAATAAATAAATCTAAAGAAACTTTATTGATTCGAAAAATGTAAACACTGCTGAAGTTTTGAATCCTCTGTAACGAAGTGTCCAATCGTCCACGACTCTACAGTCTGACCTATAAAATGCGATAATTTGTCATCAAGGTTTCAAAACGCTATTCTTGATTTAAAAACCTATAGATATGCCTGTGATAGCCTTGCTCCAGCTTACCTTTTCACCTGAGTACATCACCACCACATATGCACTATTGGGTAAGCTCTCGGCTAATCTAACCATATTCATGGAGAGTATTCTAGACCGCGATTCCGATCGGTCACGTCTCGTGCTGGCTTAGGCCCTGTACCACAATGCCTGAATGCAGTTCACGTTTAACAGCCGATGAGAGAAGACGTGTCTTATCGGTTTAGTGGAAACGCGTGGCCAACAATTGTAATATAGCAGTTTGGTTTTATCGCTTCGGTGATATTTAAACAAAAAGACGGTCGTGAAAAAAATGAGTGCTGACAGTAGAGCAATTGATCGGAACTTCCGTACGAGTTCGTTACGGATTTATTTTGGGCAGGATAAGCCCATGCCAATGGATGTGGAGATATTCACCTTTTTTAGGAAGGCTGGGTTTGTTGCCGAGACTCTTAAGGCTATGTACAAAGAAATTAAAGAGTACAGTGTATACGTAATATTCCGGTCCGATGAGGAGATGAATACAGCCTATTCAAAGATAACAGAGAACCCGGTTTTCACCTACGCCACCTACGTTTTTCGACCACACTTACCGTGTCGGTTGCCAGCAACAAGGTGAAGTATGTTCGGATTTTTGGTCTACCTCCGGACATACTAGATGCAGAGATTTCACAGGTAATATCGAAATATGGGAAGATATATCGCATGATAAGAGAAAGATACGGTGCCGAAACGGGATTCCCCATTTGGAACGGAGTCAGAGGTATACACATGGAAGTGGCGAAAGAACTGTCGGCCATGGTCCAGGTGCTCCACTTTCAAGTATGATTGTATTACGACGGACTCCAGAATAAATGCTTTGCGTGCGGGAATACGGATCACTTCAAGGCAAAATGTCCAAAACGCTTTTCAGTAAGCGATCGTTTGAGGCAGATCAACGGAGCTGAAACCAGAGAAGATGAGGGTGAAGATCGACCATCACCATCATACAGCCAAGTTCTCAGTTTAAATTCCACAGGGAACAACACACTGAATATGGTGACCTTGAAACCGAAAACCGGTTCTACGAACCGACAGGCAACAACGAAACAGCTGAGAACGCTGAAAGCGCTCTTTTACCTGCTCCTCGGCAGCAGATAAAGTCGAGAGTTGAGCTACGTAGCAGTGAAGGAAACTCAGACGGAGCAGAATCTAGTCAAGCAATTGGGACGATGGAGGCATATGCGAGCGATGGGGAGAACGATAAACCGGAGAATTGGGAGGTGGTACGAGGGAAAGGAATGAAAAGAGTGGCACTCACGAAAAGTGTTTCTTCCGATTCTTCGGAAAGTGGAGATAAAACCTTTAAAGTTCCGGAAGCACCCGATCTGTTAAGAGCGCAAGTGCTGAGAACCCGGTCTCGATCAAAGCAGCGGAAGCTAAGTGAGAAGTGAGACGCGTGGTAAACTGTTTAGTGAAGTTATTGATTAGTATTAGTCAGCATAAATCAGCTGAGATATGTAAAGATTGGTTGGAAATGAAAAGAGAAACAAAGTATAAGTATTTGAAAAGTATCTTAATCATTATTGTAATTGTTATGTAAACACATTATTTTTAGTTAAATATAGATCAATTAAAAAAATGCATATTCAGGCATATACAGTAGACTGGCCCAAATTTGTATGGGATGATTTTTACAACTTTTTTTTTCAATGCGGCACCCCCTAGATTGGTGCATTTAAGTGAAAAAATGACTTTCTGAAAGTTTCAGGTCATTTGGAAGAAGCACGAGCTGGCGCAAAGGACTTGAAATTTGTATGGAGATTTTCAGCAAAATGTATGAAAAATCGACATTCTTTCACTCTTTGTGTTCTAAAATAAGTTACCAGTATGCTAGAAAGCTCAGAATTTCAGGAATTGTAGTTCAAACAATAACAAACAAGTTTGTAGAAGATTTTGACGCGATACGAGTTGACTGTGATGAGTTATTTGCAATTGAATATGTGATTTTTTTCGCGTTTGATCAATATATCGTGAACGGTGTAGGTATATGTGGATTATTAGTACTAACTTGATCGCATTGTCCCACAGTGAGAATAACAGATAGAAAGTTTGTCTCCTAGGCAAAGTTGTAGCTTATTTTATAACAAATATCTGCAAAAGTTAAAAGAAAGATCACAAACTTTCTATTTTTTATTCTCATTGTGTGACGATGCGATCAAGTTAGTGCGATTATTAGCTCATAATCCATTTACAATATATCAAAGAAATGCGAAAAAAATCACACATTAAATTGCGGATAACTTATCACAGTCAACTCGTATCGCGTCAAAATCTTCTACAAACTTATTTGTCATTGTTTGAACTACAATTCCTGAAATTCTGAGCTTTCTAGCGTACTGATAACATATTTCCGAACACCAAGAGTGAAAGTATGTCGATTTTTCATACATTTTGCCAAAAATCTCCATACAAATTTCAAGTCCTTTGCGCCAGCTCGTGCTTCTTCCAAATGATCTGAAACTTTCAGAAAGTCATTTTTTCACCTAAATGCACAAATTTAGGGGGTGCCGCGTGGAATATAATGACTTTTTTCGTTGTGGGCCAGTCTAATATACACAGAAAGAAAAATGTAATCTTACATTGCACGTTTTCACATCATCGCCACGAAAAATATGAAAAAGAGTATAACATTCAAAGGCTAAGATGAACTTTACATGTCACCGCATGCGAATTCCAGCGTCAACGTCAGTTTGCCAATTCTGTTTTGTTTTCGTTCCTATTGGATTCCCAACGAAGGCGAACTTCATCAATTAGCTTGCAATTTCATGTAAATCTTGACGTTCGCAACATTCGACCGTATTTTGTTGTACCTGCTCGTGTGCTGTTCGCTTCTGTTCGAATCGAGGTGATGCATGCTGAGTTTGAAAGCAAGTAAGTGAGAAATAAAACTCAATACCCTTCTAATTATTGTAATTATTATATCCAATGGTCAATTTTATTTGTTCCAGAAAAAATGCCACTTGAATTCAACGAAAGCTCGGGCTACCGCAAGTGCATGACAACTTATTTTCCTACCAGCATGTCATTCGCCGTTGCCGCCGTCGGGGGAATAGCACAAAAAAACGATATTCGTGAAAATTTATTGAATACCAATTTTTCTTGTGTGGAACAAATAAAATGTATGTGTAAGATATTAAAATCTCTTATCGACGAATATCGATGCTTTTCTTATTGGATAAACAACCATACCAAAAAGAACGATTGGAAATGTAGGTTTACAGTAAACAAATCAGTTGAAGGCGATGGGAAGTTTACATGAATTAAGCCGTATTGATACATGTAAATACCCGATTCCCTTCTACCCATGCAGCTGCATGTAATGTTACAAGGATTTTTCTAACTGTGTACAGTACCGGACAAAATAAAGTGCGCACTTGCCAGCAAAACATTCAAATTTCTGTATATTTTGCCACTTTGGGAATATCAACTCATAATAAATATTCAGATGAGTTGTGGTATTTTTTATACACTAACGACTAATGAAAAATTTTGCAAAAAAAAAATGATCTGTTTTTCACTCTTAAGCGTAATTGTACACCCATAGAAGAGATTGCAAAAATCCAATTACTATTGAGCAAATCTCTGTGCTGAAAATTCGCTGGAATGTACACTGTGCCCAAGTTGATATGTTTGAAAAAGCAAAACTGACATAAGGACTTGAGCCCATGACCACTACATTCAAGCGAAACAAGAAAATTATTTCATGGGGTTGGTCGTGATTATACGAATCTCAATTGAGAGATTCACTTAGACACATCAGTCGACATTTATTTTATTCTATTTATCTTCAGTATTTCCCAATACAACTATTATTTTATTTTATTATATTTTTAATCAAATTAGATTTATATTCTGCATATCTTTCATCTCATCCCTGCAGAATTTTATTCCTATTGGATAAGTCATCCCAGGAAAAAAAACACAGTGCCGTAGGGAAGTGAGAATCGAACTCACAACACCATAGATCAGTCCCATCATAATTGGTCAATATGACATGATACCTAAACGCCTGAAAGTATACAAGCTGCCTGAATTATCCGACAACCGTTATGTATCCTGTTTTCGTACTATGGCGGATTTACTCTGATTTTTAAGCGCGAAAAATTGTAATTATGAGAGAAGACCAAATAAACGATCCTTTTTTAGTTCATACGTTAACGTGACAACAAGTGTTTTCTTCTCCTGTCCGAAATGGTCTGGACACAACAACCATTTCCAATTCGACATCTTAACCATTCATTGTATTACCCCAGCAGATGGAGGACGAGGAATATTTGTCATAGGCCACCGATCAATCACAAAAAAACGCACAATGTTGGCCTCCTGGCGTTTGGCCTCCCTTCAAGATAGTCCTTTACTCAAAAAAATACTCTTAAGTATGCCATAAGATTCTGTTATAAACTAGCGCCATAAGAAAAAATCAATGAAATTCATAAGATTATCTTATGACGCGAATGAATTCTGAGAAGAACCTTACCTACTTCAATTAGAGGTTTCCGCTTTTCATATGAGGGTCTTATGGAAATAGGAAATTCCATGTATGATAATAAAAATTCAAAATATTCGCAAAATTTTGTCGTTCCGGAACAATTACCGAAAGACTATAAAGGAACTGTCCCCCGTATCAGCGTAAAATTCTGTCCGGCATTGTCATCATATGATGTGCGGCTTGGTATTTCCGGAAACTTCCAGATGTCCCGTGGGAAGTAACATCCGGATGTTTTCTTTGACCGGGATTGTCAAAACTTTCCACCGCTCTGTAATTGTAATGCAATAACCGGAACAGCAACATCCGGGTACAAAATGTTTTAACCATCCTTTAATTCCCTGAAAATAAACAACCCTCGATTAAAAAGGATAAATTTGAGTTCGGCTGCCGAACTTAGTATTGAGTATGCCTATCAGAACTTAGTTTAGCGATTGCCCAGTCAAACTCAAAATTGAGGGCTGCCACTGAAGTGCTGTTTTGAACCAAAACTACCTTATTTTGAGTTTAAAAAAAGGAGCGTGTATGTAGCAAAAGCAACAACAAACCATTCCTTCAATTCAATCCACCTTCAACCAACCACCGGCCAATATACCCGGCTTTTGCAGCTGTGTACATGATGGCTCTAGATTGGCTATTCTCATCTCTAGATTCTATTGGAATCATGGCTGTGTATATGTAGCGTGTGTATGTAAGGCAGGTAGTAGGCAAAACACAGTTCTCATTCAATGTGTTTCCCGTTTCCTTCACTCCCGTGTCCTTTCCCTTTTCCATCACAAAACAAAAGACTATCTTGGAAGGCTGCCAAACGCCAGGAAGCCACCGTTGTGCGTTTTTTTTGTGATTGATCGATGGCAGAAAGCATATGATGACAAATATCCCTCGTTTTGCATGAAGCTCAAATATTAACGCGCCAGCACTAAATTATGCCTCGGAAGTTCTGACTTCCGACTTCCGACAAACGAAAGTGAAGTACTAGATTGTCAGAAGTCTATGTTTTGTTGCTAGTTCACCAGCGACCTTTCCAAAAAAAATATTTAAATTTACAATAGTACACTGGTTAAGATATCGGACTAGCAAGACAATATAGTTGGTGATGTGAGTTCGACTCTCCCAACGACGCTGTGTGTTTTTTTTAAATATTCTTGTTTCTGGGATGAATTATCCAATAAAATCCCATACAATATTTTTGTTGTTTCGCTTGAATGTAGTGGTTATGCATCATTTTGATTGGGAGCTCGAGTCCTTGTGCCAGTAGTGCTTTTTCAAACATATCATCTTCGGCACAGAGCACATTTTCAGCACAGAGATTTGATAAATACACAGAAAAAAAATCTGAATCCTTAACAACACTGAAAATGAAAACTTGTATCATTACATGACGTGGAACGTGATTTATTGATGTAAATTTACAAATTAAAAAAAGTTGAAGCACTGAATTCGTATGACACAAACATTACTTGACATGGAACGCGATTATTTGATGTAAATTTACATCACATATGATGTAAATAAAAAGAAGCATCATATATGACGGAAGTTTCAGTGCAAATTAAACATTACATGTCTTAAATATTTTACATGTCTTTCATATTTACACGTCAGTTGAAGTTTACAGACGTGTAATATTCAACTCGCACTGAAAATTCCATCATATGTGATGCTTCTTTTTCGTTACATCATATGTGATGTAATTTTATAACATTTTTCTGGTCACACAAAATTCTTAACAGCACTGAAATAGAAATTTCTTAAAATTACACGACATTACACTGAACGTGATAATGTCATGTAAAATTATAAACTGTGAAGAACAGGACCAGACAAATGTGAGAAAAACTGTTAAGTGAAGTCGTGCGCCAAAGTATTTTGCCGCGCGCGAGTAAGTTAATCGGTTTTGATGGTTCCCGGAGATCTTCAAGAAGCAGGGATGCGGATCAGGAAGCGGATCCACGTTGCTCAACTTTGGAACTGGTACGTCGGGGAAGAAAATAAAAGTAATAAAACTCATGTGTGAGATAAAAAAATTTTGTCTCCTAATAAAATGAATTATATTAATTATAGAAGAATTTCTATTTTTACTAAGAGACGAGAAAATTCCAGTATTGAATCATATTAACGATAAATAAAACAAAACAAAAATCCAATTGGAAAGTTTTTCTTCCAATATTCAGTGATTTTATAATTTAAATCATTTTTTTTACACGTTGCTAAATTATACATCATTTTTTATTCTACACGTTGCAAAATTTTACTGGCGTGTAATTTCCAACTGGCACTGAATACTCCGTCATATATGATGCTTCTTTTTATTTACATCATATGTGATGTAATTTTACAGATTTTTTTGGTAGTGTGTAGGCGTTTGAATTTTGCAACCTCTTCTATGGGTGTGCTTTCTTCGGCGCAGAACGCCAGTTTGCTTTTAACTGCTTTACGCTACTTACAGTTTGTTGGGTCTTCTTATGGTTTTGTTTAAATATCGTCCAATATTTTTCGATTGGGCAAAGTTCTGGTGTATTGAGGATGTTCTTATTCTTGGGCACAACCTGAAAGTTGTTATCGGCATACCACTCCATGGCCTTTTTTTATAATGGCAGGACGCCAAATCCGGCCAAAACAGCACAGACAAGTCATGTTTCATAAGGAAAGGCAGCAAACGCCCAGCTATCATGAAATCGTTATAGAATTGATAATCATTTTTTTCCAGGAATTTACCACACTGAAAAATAATCCAAATCGATTATTAAGACATTTTCAATAACCATCGTAAACAATTTGGTATGGAGTGATTTTCTCTCATTAATTTACGATAAGCTTTTCCCAAAAATAGTTGAATCGGATAGCAGTTTAGTCAATTCGTAAATATGTCTCCAAAAACCTGGGAATATGTTTATTCGACATTCACGATTAGAGTGAACTGATTTACGATAAATGGGCGGTCCATCGATTGAAACTCTATCCGATCTCTCCCTTTCTTCTTTTGACCGGTTCGTAAAAAGAAAATCACACCTATAGAGCTATAGCGTGGATCGTATTAATTGATGAGTTGACATTGTGGTAAGATACCGGATTGCCAGCTCGGAGGACTGAAGTTCAAATCTCGGTCGATTTTTTTTCGTTTTACTCAAATTACTTGAAATCGTTTAATTTGCATTTTGTGGGGAATCGAATCATTGGAATCTTGTCATTGTAGATATATCGCCTCCACTTTTTTAGCTATGTGCTATTTTGGCAAGTTCAATACAATCTTTTCATCTGGTATAATTGTTTGAATAATTGATGAACTTATGTTTGAATAATTCTTTTGTCCCTGCGATATACCTTCTTAAATGTTTGCTGGGCGCTTTTGAATACATAATTTTACGTAAATTTCCTGGTTGACGGTCCCGGATTCAACAAAAATGTCGCTTTAAAAGCCTCAGTTATATATAGCTTCCCAAACGAGATATTTCCACTTCGATAGTTTAATATGCTTGAAAATGTCTGCCGCCTTTCCCCATCCGGTTGCTGTATAAAACTCCGATATTACGCGTCTACATGAACATAAATATGATTGTTCGGTTCTGACCCGAAAATACATTCAAGCCAACCATCTGAATATACGTTGCCACGAATGGATAAATGGCTGATTTAGCGATCGCATCAGCTTCGAGAATCCAATAGGAATTTTAAGCCAATCATTCGTATGCTCCCCATGAACGTTGGAAATTGTAGCTTCAAACGTTAATTAAAATTAACTTGAGTATTTAACTGCATTGTTTTTTCCTTTTTATTCTTTAAAAGACACGTGTTTGAATCATCTATTGAATCATATATTACATCAGTGGCATATTTTTTATTCAAACCAATGCAATAAACTTAATTGATGCTGCTGCTCCGCCGTTTCCGGAAAAACGCCACCCTGGCTCTGAAACAAAACTTTAAAAAACAGTCGTTAAGAACAAAATTGCTTTTTCCTACCGAGAGAACATAATAAATATTCAAAAAATATCGAATGACTTACGTGATGAAATTGCTTTGGAGACATTTTGGGGGATTTTGGTATTTCCCTTCCCGAGCAGACTTTTATGGCAAAATTATAGCAAATTTTGCTATCACGCCTTGAGAGCCAAACTTGCTTTCATTTTGGTTGACATAAGGTGGTACACAGCAAAAATGAGAGCAAAGATTTCAATACTTGGTTAGCAAAGTGATACCAAAATTTGCTAAAACTGAGACCCTAACTACACCTCATTTTTCGAGAGCTTGGAAAGCACAATGATGCCAATATAAAGCATCAAATAATTTCCAACGAAAGCAAAATTTGACCTCAATATACTCTCAAAGATTAAAAAAACGAGGTATCGAAAAAAGCAAAAATATGCATCACTTTGCTAAGAATGAAGATCTTTGCTCTCATTTTTGCTGTGTACCACATTATGTCAAGCAAAATAAGAGCAAATTTGACTTTCCAGGCGTGATAGCAATATATGTTTAGCAATAAAAATTTCAATTCAAGTAAGTATCGTCAATTCACAAGAAAAATTTCTTTTGTCGACCAACCGCCTGAACGTATAAATAAAAATCCTAAATTTTGGCATAAAAAAAACAGAATTTGCCTACAATAATGCGCCTTTGGGCAGACAACGCTTGAGAAACAGATTATCTAAGCAAAAACCACCAAGTTTATAAAATGCATGTGTTGTCTACATACATACATACATACATCTATTCATGCTTTGTGTCTAATTTTCACGAACAAACAAAAAAACATCTACGGGAAAACAACAATATCGAAGGACTCGCGAGAAGAACCAAGTCTCAAAAACACCGATAGTGTACAAAACGACATCTCAACACACCCACGAGGGGTAAAGATGTTTATTCGCGTGGAGAGTACCGGAAACTAACGGGAAATTTATAAGTGGCATCCTTTAACCTCGGAAAATAACAGCGCGAGTTGTAAAAAGCGAATCAAGCAACCGCACAAAACCAAAAGCAAAATTTTAAATAGTTATAAAAAGTATTAATTTCCTAGTTCCCTTACTCTGAATAATAAGATAATCCTTAACCTGGATAAGTAATAATAAAAGGAAAACACTCACGATTTTTCCAGATGATTTTTGGTTCCAGCCATCATCAACTTTAGTTTTTCCCTTAGGCGTCGAATGAACAGATAGGCCATTAAGATCGAGCCAGTCATCCTCCATCACCTCTGTTGATTTTCGAAGCTCCTATGGTTCATCACAAGAACACGAGTTGTAGGTCCTTTTACGGCTGTCGAAAGTACAACCTGGGAGATGGGAAAAACTTAATTAATGTCCGATAGTTTCATTTACTTACCTTCTACGATACAACTAAGCCGCTACATGAAATCAGAACCGTTCTTGATTTCGTCGTTCTCCCGTTCCGTCGCCCAGATTTTTCTCGAACCCAGTTCACCGTTCTCTGCTGGGGGAAAACTCAAACCAGACCAACCCGGATCACCGTTCTCAGCACGGGTATAGCTGATGCGGATCATCGCACGCAGCATCATCCGGATCTAGTAACAAATTCAATCCCGCTAGCAGCAACACAGTAGTGATTGCTAAAAAAAAAGAAGGGAAAAGACAAATAACACCCCATAGTTGGAACGAAACAAACAGCTGACGGTCCTTGGTCCAGTGTAGTCGGCAGCCCCGAACACCAGTTTATCCGTCCACCGGTCGAGTTATCGGCCACCGTACGAGGAACGTCCAGCTTTTCAGTTGAAACAGCAGAAAAATCCGGAAACGCACGTCGAGTTTTCGCGAGTTTGTTTTGAATTTGGTCTGACGCATGATGAATCTAGTATGGTGGTCTCACATGCCGAATTGCACGTTCAGCCATACTGAAAAAAGTAATTGATGATTGACAAAACTACGTGTTTTACAAAAATCAGAGCACCTGGCATCCCAGCCAGCCCAGCCAACTGTCAATTTTCGGCTGCGTTTAGCCCCCACCGCCGCATCCAACCCTCGTCTACTTTTTGCCAAAGTGAGACCACCATATCTAGATTCATCATGGTTTGACGTTTGGGTTGTGGTTGCCAGCTCCAGTTAGTTTGTTTTTTTTTAGTATGAGTGTCGGAGTTCGCAGAGATGGATTCTGTAACATGAATGGATGGGGGGCGTATGAATGGATTTGAATTAATGAGTTAATTTTTAGTTTAAGGTGTTACCTCAGATTCTCATAAGAGAATCTGACTTTAAGAATTGACTTTCTGTGAGCATAAAATAAGGTTTTCCTTCCAACGCATAGTCAATTTCATTGTTTGCCATTCTACAAACCACGTTGTGTATTCCAAACACAACATAAATTTGTGCGTTGAGCGATGGTCGAAATTGAATGATTTTATTTTTGCTGTGAAAAATACATAATATAGCATAATATATCATTGCCTATTTTTGCTATCAATGTTTTCTTTCTATGAAGAAAAAAATTAAATAAATTATTTGCCAGATGAGGCTACAAATTTGATTTCTTTTTTTTTTTAAATTAAGTGTTCCTCAATTATGCCGAATTTTGCTGTTGGGTTAGTTGTACAGCAAATTATGCTATAATATTGGTCTCAGATTTTTATTAATGAAATATATGGATACCTTAGTTATGCCTAGTTTTGCTATCATTTAAAATTCTACACCAAATTGTGCTCATTATTTGCTGTTGATACCTAAATGTGGTCTCAGTTTGCTGTCAAATAAAATTATATGAGACCTTAATTATGCCTAATTTTGCTCTCGTTCAAAATTCTACAGCAAAAAAATGCTATCAGTTTGCTGTAGACACCTTATTATGATCTCAGTTTGCTATCAATGTCAGCTCGGGTTTGCATCAACCTACCGGGATCAAAGTATGCGCGCTGCTACTGATATGTCCAAGCGAATGAATCTGAAACTGAATACAACTGTTAGTAGAACAAATAAACGTACACAACAAATTTAACTTACATAATCGCTTTCTGATGTGTGTTCGTTAAAAAATAACTTTCACCATATTCTGTTTTTGTGACATTCTAAAACTAAATTTTAGAATCTTTAAGTTGACCTGAATAAAATAGCCAAATTCGCCATATGTTAGCCATATTAGCGATGAGCAGATGAGAAATCCCCGATAGCCAAAACAACATTACAGCAACGCTGATTTGTTCGTAGATATCGATGTTGATCAAGTAGAACGGTACGTTGAATTGAAAATCATTGGCATGGAAGAGGCAACCATACGAATTTTTATAACGACTAGTAGACTTTTTTATCCGTGTATGTACACCCAAAATTCAGCCTCTGTGCCAATGGCGTGTAGTCAATTACATAGCATCATTGGTACAAGAAGATAACGCGATCGGTGCTGATTCGATTTGCTCCCACCGGCATTAATCTCCCAAGTTAACCGAATTGCGTATGTCTGAAAGAAACAAAATAAAAACGCTTTCACGTCCCTCCCTATCGCATCACAAGACGAAGAAGGATGGAAATAAATACCGGCCAACACCAGGCAGCCAGCGAACCGAGCACTGTGCGTGTGAATGTAGCAAAAGCAACAACAAAAACATCCTTCTAATTCAATCCCTTCAATCCACCGGCAAACAACCACGGCCGAGCTGTGCGTGTGTATGCAGTAAAAGCAACAACAAAAAAAAACATTCCTTCAATTCAATTCGCCGGCAAACAACCACGGCTAAGCTGTGCGTGTGTATGTAGCAAAAGCAACAAGAATATATTCCTTCAATTCACCGGCAAACAAGCACCGGCCAAGCTGCCCGGCTTTAGCAGCTGTGTATATGTAGCGTGTGTATGTAATAGCAGGCAGTAAGCAAAGCACAGTTCTCATTCAATGGGTTTCCCGTTTCCTCCACTCCCGTTCCCTTTCCCGTTTCCATAGCAAGACAAATGAATACCTTGAAAGGAGGCCAAACGCCGGGAAGCCACTGTCGTGCGTTTCTTTTGTGATTGATCGGTGGCAGAATGCCTATGACGAATATCCCTCTTCCTACATGAAGCTCAAATAGTACACTGGTTAAGATGTCGGTCTGGCAAGACCATTTGGTTAGTGATTTGAGTTCGATTCTCCCTACGGGCGCTGTGGTTTCTATTTTTATTTTCTTGTTTCTGGGATGAATTATCCAATAGGAACGAAATCCCATAAAATGTTTTTCTTGTTTTGCTTGAATGTAGTGGTCATGCATCATTTTAGTTGGGAGCCGAGTCCTTATGCCAGTTACGGTTTTTCAAACATATCATCTTCGGCACAGTGCACATTTCAGCGCATTATCGGCACAGAGATGTGCTAAATAGGCATTGGATTTCTGCAACCTCTTCTATGGGTGTAGTTAATAGTTCATTTAACCGGACTCTGTATATTTTCCGCCTTCAACGTTGAAACGAAGTCGAATTTAGGATCTTAGATCAAATGTATGATCTTTTCGAATGAAAATCTTTTTCTTTTCAATTGTAAGTTTTTTATTTGGAGCTTATATTTTTTTATCTGCGTACCAACATCCATTGCTAAATCGGCAACATGAAAGAACACTTATGATGGTTGAATGTTTTGTTTCGAATTTCCCTAGGGGTACGATCATTCGAAGCTTCCATAAAAGCTATGAATAGATATCTGAGGGTCACTTTTTAATAAGATTGCACCTTAAATGGCTAGCAAAAGCAAAGTGCATTTCCACCTTCTTCAGATAAAAGCAATTTCGCACCACGCCTAATCTTTCCCGCGAAAGCCACGTCAACCTGACGAGCGGACTGTTGTGATTAAATGAGATGGGACAATTTGGTACTTAGCCAGTTGAACGTGAGGTGTTGCATTCAAAAAAACCCAAGCAAAATATGAGGTTATTCGAAGGCAGTCTACTGAGCTAATTACGAGAAATTATGAGAAGAAACTATCATCGAGTAACGAAAATATTATCGCATTTTTTACCAATTCACACGATTTTCAAATCATCATAACTAACAAAATTTCAACTTGTAGTATCCTATAACGTTTGGAAATTGTCGAATAAACCATACCGCGTGGACAACGGACATGTTACTTTTCTGTCTCCTAAAGAAGGATATCAGGCAAAGCACTTATGATGATCCATTAACCGAAATGATGGGCAATAAATCAAGACAATGTTGTGGCGCGGGTAATTAATGTTGAAAATCTGGTACCCAGACATAAATTGATGCCGATGCTGGCCGACTATACGATGAGCGACATGTGCACGTTGTTTGGATGTAAATCCACATTTTTTCTCCACACTTCCTTAATTATGACTGAGTCTTCGTTTGAATAGATTTGAGAATCTAGTTTAAATTATGTAGATAAAAAGTGCACCAGATGACTACGTTATAAAGGTAAGCGACATTTCAATGAGTTGAGTTTTGCTCAAGTCAAATTTATCCGCAAAAAGTTGTTTTTAAAAAGTTTTTTTTTATTTGCACCTCGAGATTAAAAAAAAAATGGTACAAAAAAGAAATTCGAGTGCAGAAAACCGGAACGATTCCCGCATATGACTTAGAAATTCGAATCGTTCATCTACAACAGTATTGCGCAAAATGCAGAGCACCTTTTATCGCCAAAACTCATCCCGGTAACAGGAAGATCGAAACTGACCTCCAGCCATCACGATTTCGCTCGCTACCTCGAAGAGTGTATTTTCTACACTTTCGAAAAACATGCAGTTTCCGCTCTTGATCATTGGATAGGTACCTACTTAGCTTTCGCTGACTCCAGGGCCAGCGAGTCAATCAATAAATTCATGTTAGATTTTAGCTCTCGGATGTTACCACCAAACATGGCAAATATCGAATCGAGAAAACCAGACGTGCCGAGGCAAAGTCAGATGCCATCTTCCAACATGGTCTCTTCTCCTGGAAAAGTTTCTTGTCCACTCCACGGACTCCATAACGTAGCAGCACATCATCATCATCATCATCGTTCGAGAGGTCTCCAAGCTAACGAGCCAGCTAGTTGTTTTGTGGCCGGAATTGATTTGCGATGGGTGAAAAGTTAAGCTCTGTTCTGGTGTCCCGGGACATGTTCCATGGGTGACGAGATTCTAACCTACCCGCCGGATACTGTTCTCGATTTCTGGAACATCATTTGAATAAGTACGTTGCGCAACCCACACTCGCTGATGTAACACGATGATCGGCAATGTCACAGCGATTGGAAACAAATTTTCTACATACACTGCAAGAAACAACCTTGCTTTGGTACTGGAAAAGGCACGTTTGCCATGTTGGATTTGGATGGGACTTTTCATATGCTTCGTTTCTGGAATGAATATAATAAAAAAGCTTATTTAGAGATAAATCCTGTTCATCTCATGGCCCTTTCAGAAACCGGCCAAAATGTAAACTGGAAATACGTGAAAATATTTTATTTTCTATTTTTTTTTCATAACCTAAACATTCCAAAACAATCCATACCATGTTATGGTATACAAACTAGCTGACTCGGGAAATTTCGTTTAACCCCGAACTCAATTATAGCTTTAAATTTTTAATTTCATCTACACGACCTTAACTTCTTTGCTAAGCAACTTAAAGGTAGCATTCCATTATATTACCATTGAGTGAAGAAATTCTTCAGGCAAACAGATATTTTTGTCGAATATTTTAAAAATCTGTCGACTTTGTCTTTCAGATCTTAAATACATTAAATTCCACAAAATACATTGAATTTTAGTCCAACTTCAAGATCAGTCAAGGTCATTTCACTGTGTCAAGACTTGCTTGTATACTAAATTCAATGAAATCAAATTGAACAGTTTACTGGTGGTGTTGTAATATTTGTAGATTTTGTATGGGACTCTCCTGTTTCGAACGGAGGAAGTGCATCATCAACGCATCAATCAACGCATCACGTTTAAAAAACATGATTGCGTAAAATTTGTTATTCGCGTGAATCCTTACTATCCTCCCTGCAATTACTTTTTAAAGTGAAAGAGGTCTTTCAAAACCATAAATTTTCTCATTATGTACCTACATATGTCAAAACTCGCTTGGGAACCGAATTTCACGACATTCACTCGTACAATCGGTTCTTTCTCACATTCAGTAAGGAATGATATGTCTTTTAAGTTTAATTTCTTATCCCCAGACTCGCATATAGCGTGATATCCTAGATGGCCCATGGAATTCTTTCTCGAAAATACACTAACCTATGGCTTCGAATGATGTTTTTCTTCATTTTTATTGAGCAAACAAGCTTTTTCATAATTAATTAGATGAAAAGTTCACAAATGCGAAATGCGACTACAATTTTTAGAAACAAAGGGATTAATGGAATCAGCATGGAACTGGTTATTTTTCATGGGTAACATATGAGGTTTTATGGTAAACCAGCCTGCGTAATCTGATGAAACTACAGCTTATCGTTTGCAACTCGTATGCACTTTTGGGAGACTTTAAATATTTGATTGTATTTTACTAACTTCTCACAAATTTTAACTACAATCAACCATTTAAAAACTGGGGCAGAAATTATCTGCCGCCATATTTGCCGCGATATCAGTCAAGAAATTAAATTTCGTTGCCTACCTGAAGGTGTCTTACCTATAAGGGTATATAAAAAAGTGTATTTGAGACACGAAATTTGCAAATTAGTCTAAATTAAATATAAGCAGCATACTGCTTCTCACTCTCCCCTTGAATTTCACTAAACAAAATCAGATGTATTTTGAAAAATATGAAATAAGAGAAGTGTAATGAAAACTTATTACAATTTTTCTCGGTATACTCATTTCAATATCCTTCTATACAGCTTTACATCCTTTTATACAACATAAAAAGAAAATCGTCGTAATTTGTATATCTGGTAGTTCAAAATTGTCACTTTAAAAGATCTTTAAATAATTTCTCGTTATAAACGAAAATGATGCACACGTTGTTGAGAGATGAAAATGTAGATCAAAGTTTTTCAAATTATCAACATTGTTTTATCTGAACTTCTGAACACCAGCGCAAGGCTCAAAACAAAATATTAATAACTCTCATTTTGCAACTATATGTATGTATGTATGTATGTATTGAATCCACCTTGGGTTTACGGCAGCGCCGCGGTTGTGGCAAAAAAAATAACCCACACGTCCATCTTGGCTACTACGCAACACAATCATAACCACTCAATGAGACTTCTAAGGGAATGGAATCGTAAGCAGAGGCACTAACGGTATCCAGGGTGAAAAGGGGAAAAGTCTCGAGAAGCTATAACCATATTGTTGACTAACCACTATAGCATGCAAATTATAATCCCGCCGCCAAGGCTTCCGAAAAAAGAGTGCGTCCTTATTTTACAAAAAGTAATCAAATACTTTATTTTTCTCAACCATGTCAAATACCCTTGACATAAATTGAGGAACGTCTAGTATTCAATACGGTACTAGCATACACGGTAACCCGCTCTTTTTGTAAAACGAGGGTACCCAGATGCCCCTACCCTAGATATTAATCTAATACAATATAATATGCATAGTAATGTTATGTAATATATATGATGTTGTGTTAAAATAATATAATGTAATACAATATCAAAAAAGTCAAAAAGTAAACGGTCGGACTTCGACCAGACCGAACTGAGCGCTATGAGAAAATTTAGAAACAACAGAAATTTAATCCATTTTAATTCACATTCTAGAATGAAAAGCGCATAATATCGATTACAATGAATTCCTTGGTTTATGAACTATCGACTCTGATTGATAAAAATCAAAGATTTTGTCTCAGGATGAAAATATTTGCACACAAACTTGGAAAAATGCTGATGCCAATCAATTCGGTCTGATCGTATTCCAACCATATTTAAGTTTATTTCAGAAACACGGCTGAAAATATGTCATATAATATGTTATAAAAAGAAATAATAAGATAAAAATATAAGGATTTCTAATTCCATGATAACAAACTTGGAAAAATGCTGATGCCAATCAATTCGGTCTGATCGTATTCCAACCATATTTAAGTTTATTTCAGAAACACGGCTGAAAATATGTCATATAATATGTTATAAAAAGAAATAATAAGATGAAAATATAAGGATTTCTAATTCCATGATAATATCTACTAATTGTGAAGATTATTACATTATTACATTAGATGTTTCGGAAAGATTATTATTTTTGTTGAGTTATCCGTTCTATCACAATGTGTTCCAAAATAATTGATCTAAAAAAAAATTGATATAAACGTTATCTAATAACATAAAAGTTGCCAACAGGTTCATATCAATAAATATTTGATTACTGATATGTTTTCCTAAAAGCAAATAGTTTTAGAAACTTAAAAATTATAATTCGTTTAAAGAAATATTAAGACATAGAATTTTTAATCTACGCTTGAACAACTTTAATTAATCAGAAAAAATTTCAATGGAATAGTAAATTTTTTTAATCCTAACCAGATGCAGAAAAATAATGTTTGCCGTCGTTTCCTTCTTCTTAATATCTTTTGAAAACTGAAACTGAAATAAATTAGACATTTAGGATAGGGTAAAGGGTTAAATATGAAATCCTTGGTAATTAGTGTCAAGATGGTAAATTTATTTGGCAATGTTTTGAATGCGTATTATCTGAAAAAGTAAGATATAAATTAAAGCACACCCTTCAAAGAAGAATATTGGAATGACATCTTTATTTTGACGCACTGCTTAAACAACTTCAATGGAGTTAATTCACGTGATTGTAATATTTTCCAACGCGTAGCATAAATTGTCATGTATGTATATTTGTATGTATGGTTCCTTCATTTGTGACCTCTGAAACCTACAAAGGTTGTGAAGCAACATCCACTTAACATATAAGCAACTCTAATAAAAATAAAAATTAATTGATTATTCAACAAAAGAATCTCCACAGCAAACGTAATAATTGAAATTCATTACTGATACTGATTTCTGTAATGCTATAAGAATGAAATAAATTGTCAAACATTTGCGCAATGAAAGTCGTAAAAATTGAAATGACTGTGGATTGCTATTTACGAAAAAAAGTAACTGAATGCATATAACATGAATTTATATATAATATATGGCCTGGCTTCGACCAGACCGAATGCCATTACAAAAATTTAAAACTGAAGATTTCGAAACTCGTTTAATTCTTGTGTGAAGCCGAAAATTGGGAATATATTATTGCATTGTATTGCTGGAATTATAAACTTCTGATTTTCATAGCTTAGCATTAGCTTATCAAATCTCGTATTTAGTTAAATATATTCGTATGTGAGACTCGGAAAAATCAGTTCAGTTTGGTCTGATTGCATCCTGACCATATTAAATATAATGAGCAATAATAATATTGATGATAACCTGAAATATTATAAATATTAAACCTGTATCACTACTAATGCACCAAACATAAGGAAAATAACAACACAAAAAGAAAAAGAAAAAAAAGGTGTTTATAACAATCAGAGGAATGAGTAGGGTTAGGTAACTGAAAACTTGTCACCTCAATTTCATCAATGTAGGGCAACGTTTGCTTTGATCGAACGCAGCAAGCATGAACTCGACCAAGTCTGTAAGATACAAAACGATTGTTTTGAAATAACAGTACTAACTGTAAAAAGTTAGTTTTTTTACGATAGTAGGTATTACTTGTGATCTGAGAAAATTTAATTAAATTATTGAATTGAATTAACACTATAAATACATATAATTAAGTGCAAATTCATTTATTTATCATTGAATACAGGCGACGTAAGCACGCTAATGCTCTCCACTGAAACAAAATGTGCATATTAATATTATGAAAAGAGGTTGTTAATGAATGGTACATTTTATTTCATTAAAACTGAAATCATTTAAATGTTTATTTGTGCCTCCAGCTGCTGTTTTGATTGTAGTATACTCATAACTGAAACTATCTATAAATTCGATTAAATTATAACAACTGTTGATAAGACATTCACATGCTGAAATAAGTTTTGTGATATACCAGATGTTATAACAGTTAGTGATAATAGAGCTGGTGTTTTTTTTGTTTTTCTGGGATTTTAACACTCTCGTGTATTTCATCCCCTTTAATAGAGCTGGTTTCTGGAAGGTGAATTAATGAAGCCTCTTGGACAAATCTTCTTACAAGCCGGGTAAAACAAACAACTACACTAGTATACAATCCCGAGTAGCTTTTACCTCGCCAGGCCACAGCCCCAGAAAATCTAAATCTAAATTTTTCAAGAGATTGATAAGCGCTACAAAAAATCTGTTAGTGAAATAGCCGGATAATGTAAAATCTATATATATAAAAAGCAATTATCTGTATGTTTGTTTGTTTGTTTGTTTGTTTGTTTGTCCTCTATAGACTCAGCCGTCTTAAGAGCTAGAGATCTGAAATTTGGCATGGATGCTCATTAGGACCAGGAATGATGAAAAATGTTTTTAGATTTTTGGACGACCCCTTCTGAAGGGGGTCGTCCATACAAGACAAATATTGTTTTCACGTTATTGACGTTATTTTCCGTCGGATTGTGATGAAAATTTGCACATGAGTGTTTTAAGAGACGAGCAATCGATAACAGTTATCAAATTTAGGGTCAGGGGTCGGCCAAAGGGGTCGTCCATATCAACTGATTAATGTTTTTGCGATATTGGCGTTATTATACATCGGATTGTGATGAAAAATTGCACATGAGTGTTTTGAGAGACGAACAATCGATTACAGTTATCAAATTTAGGGTCAGGGGTTGGCCAAAGGGGTCGTCCATATCCACTGATTTATGTTTTTGCGATATTGGCGTTATTATACATCGGATTGTGATGAAAATTTGCACATGAGTGTTTTAAGAGACGAGCAATCGATTACAGTTATCAAATTTAGGGTCAGGGGTCGGCCAAAGGGGTCGTCCATATCCACTGATTAATGTTTTTGCGATATTGGCTTTATTTTACATGGATTGTGATAAACATTTGCACATGAGTGTTTTGAGAGACAAGCAATCGATTACAGTTATCAAACTTAGGGTCAGGAGTCGGCCAAAGGGGTCGTCCATATCAACTGATTAATGTTTTTGCGATATTGGCGTTATTATACCTCGGATTGTGATGAAAAATTGCACATGAGTGTTTTGAGAGACGAACAATCGATTACAGTTATCAAATTTAGGGTCAGGGGTTGGCCAAAGGGGTCGTCCATATCCACTGATTTGTGTTTTTGCGATATTGGCGTTATTATACATCGGATTGTAATGAAAATTTGCACATGAGTGTTTTGAGAGACGAGCAATCGATTACAGTTATCAAACTTTGGGTCAGGGGTCGGCCAAAGGGGTCGCCCATATCTACTGATTAATATTTTTGCGATATTGGCGTTATTATAGATCGTATTGTGATGAAAATTAGCGCATGAGTGTTTTGAGGGACGAGCAATCGATTTCAAGTTTCGAATTGCGGATCAGAAGTCGGCTGAAGGAGTCGTCCATACCCAACTTTAATGTTTTGCGATATTGACGTTATTCTACATTGGATTGAGATGAAAATTGCCGCATGGAGTTTTTAGGGACGCTCTTTTGCTTTCAGGTTTCAAATCTTGACTCAGGGATCGGCAAAAGGGGTTATTATCTGTTCACTGTTTTTACGATATTCTCTTGATTGAGCATAGAAATGTAATGAAAATTGACACATGGGAGTTTAACAGAAAAGATAATTGATTTCAGGTGTCAAGTTTTGAATCATGGTCAAAAAAAGGCCGTCCATGTTAGTTGCTCACTGTTTTCGCGATATTGTCGTGATCATGCATCGAATTGAGATGAAAATGTTCAGATGAGTGTTATAAACTATGAGCAATTGACTCGGCGAAGGGGCGTCTATTTTCACTGTTCACTGTTTTCAAGTTCCTGACGTTATTTTACATATAATTTGAAAAGAAAAAATGGCACAAGGGAGTTTTGAGGAACGTAAAATTGGTTTCAATTATCGAATTTCGGGCCATGGGACAGAAAAAGAGGGTTTCATCGAATGTTCAGTGTTTTGTGCAATAATTTTGTTGGAAGCAGTTAATTGATACCAATTTAAGTGTGAAGGTCAAGCAAAAGAGTCGTGCACACAAACAAATAGTACATGTTTCTGCCATAATGTCCAGATTTTGCAATCGATCGAGAAGAAAACACTCTCACATAAATTTTGATAAAAAGGCTTATCAACTGATTAATTTGAATTTCAAGTAATAGTAATAGTAGCGACTTTAAACACTGTTGAATTTTTTCCCCAAAATTGTCGAAAGAATGTTTAGAATTCATTTTCTAAACTCATTTTGACGTACCAATGATTTAAAGCGAAACGAAGTTCGTACGGGATCAGCTAGTATTTAATATAAACTAAAATCATCTACTCTCGTCGAACAGCAGAGTCGTATTGAAACATCTGAAACTAATGAGATTGTAATAAGTAATTTATTACATCACTATGCTAGAAATGATGCACCCAATTTGTCATCTCCCACTGAATTGAACATGAATAATCCAGTCAGGCCAGTCATCAATGAAAGGAAAAAGAAAATCTACAATCAGGAACGAACTCACCAGATTCCTTATCGCTTTTCCATGATGCCTCTGAGTTTGCCTTATTATTTCTATTTTGTTTCTCCCCTAGGTAATGGACGCGTTCACAGAGTGAATTCATATCAATCAGCCGACGTTTTAACTTTTTTTAAAGCACCCTGTACTTCTATCATCGGCACGACGCGCCGCGGCGAACCGTCGTCGATTTGCGCATGCGTCTTCCTTCCTCCCACGAACGAATGTACCCAACACACGCACACAGTGTTTACTCGTTTCTTAGCTCTAACCATCGTTCAACGAAACATGCATTGAAATTAAAAACCCATTCCTGATTCACCTCACGATGGGTTCCCTTTATTTATAGCACTTGAATCAATTCACTGCTCGGATACTACCAACTACCAACATATTTGTAATTCGACTGCCACACACAAAAGATAGGACAATCATCACCAATGCAAATAAAACCCAGCTTCTACCAAAGCCCGACGCCATTTTTCACCTCTAGTTTCAGTGCCACTTTTTTCGTTTTCCACTTTTTTGCCACACCAAACCTGTCTTCTCAATTATTTCTTTCACTAGCTTCTTCCAATTTCCGGCTCATTGGTAAATTAACCCACTAGGTAGCACATTTGACGAGAAAACACTTTATTCCAATGCGTTAACAAAACCGAGACAGCAAACAAAATCGACCGTTTCCGATGAGCGCCCGAAGCAGACTGATAACTCTCATTTTGCAACTATACGCTTGAAAAGGCCAACTTTTGAGATAAGTGTTGTGTTTGTTAATTAACCAATAGGTAATTTCAATATAAATTTAATTAGGTAAATAGGTAATTAATTTAATTAGGTAATTTTAATATAAATTTCAAACTGAGTGTAAGACTCTGATTTTTCATTATTTTATTTAAGTATTTAACTTTTCTCCTATAAGACCGATAAACTAACTGCAAGTAGATTTTTATTGGAGTATTTTTCTCAATCGTGAGTTGGAAATTTTGTTATATTATTTTCAATTTAGAAACACAATTCTCGTTAAAAAATCGGCATATGATTTTTAAATTTCTAACTAAATTTTCAATTTTAATTGTACTGAAACGAATGAAATTGTTACAAATTTGCAACAAATAATTTATAGAAAAAGTGAAAATCTTTATTTGTCTTTATTTAGGAAAATACACATTATTTCATTTTTTTTAAATGATTTTGATTTATAATTAAAAAAAAACCATGAAATGAAGGGTCAATTCTGATAGTATTATTATCCTATAGTGAAGAGTCGTAATCAATTTCAATTGAAATAGCCAAATTTTGAGATTCAGAGGATCAAACCTTAAACTGGATTTCAGTTTCGGCGAAATAATCACTAAAAATCACTAAAAGATCTTCAGAATGTTTGAGTCCAAATGTTTGAGTCCAACCCAATGATGGGAATAGAAATAGACCACGGAAATGATGATGATCACATGGGAGAACAATTCCCTCCATTCCTATGATATACTTCGACACTTGACCAGTATAACCTTCATACGTCAGGTTGTCTCCTGTAGTAGAATGTTAATACATGGGCCCCGGAGAGGCGCAAGATGTGGGTTCAAGTCCTACCGAGAGACAAAGCGATTTTTTTTCGCATGTTTTCAACATCAGTTTTTATCTTGTCTAGTCCCTGAAATTTCAACTTACACAGTTGGATACTTTTCTCTACAAAAAAGTTTCGCTGACTGAATGATGCCTGGTTGATGAAACAATAGTTGACTGATAACGGGATGGTTTTCAATCATAAGGACAAAATTAAGACATAGGCGAACTGATTTTGTAAGATTTTTGCTTCCTAAACTTGATTTTTTATCATATCATGTCTATCACTTCTAGTTTTGTTGCGTTTAGTTATTTTAAAACTAATTAGTTTAGAGTTAAATCGATCAATGATAACTAATTAACTAACAAACCAACATGAACAACAAAAAATTTTATGAATCTATATCTATATTTATTCAACGATACAGATTTTAAGGAAGAATTCCACTAAGTGACAAATTCCCGGAAAAAAACATACAGATTTTGTCTAGACAACCTTGTTCCGAAAAAACAACGATTTGATTTTTTTTTAATTGAATGGATAGAATTATAACTATTGCTAACATCACAAAAAGAAGGTTTTGATCTGTCTCAAATCTTTGTTGCAGGCTGAAAAGCGTTTTCACATGTGCATTAAAAAAATATCCAAAATTGATTTTGGTTTGAAATGTTTTTTTTCAATTCCCGTTTTTAACAAAACGGGGCTCCACACTTACTTCTATAATTTTTTTGCCCAGAAATCACGGTAAATTACTCACCACCTTCAGGAAAATTAAAGCCGTTTTTTCAAAATCTTCTTGATATTTTACACTTTTGTTAAAAAGGGCACAAATTTTACCTTGTATTTTCAAAAGTTATACCGGAAACAAGAGCTGACAGAAAAAAAATACAAATTACAAAATGCAAATACTGTTATATGATTTTAATCGCCGTAATTTGTATGATTATAATTTTAATGGCATGTGCGGCGGAATGAAAACTAGAGAGAATTTATTTTATAGCAATTTGAAAGAAAGGTGGATAGACAGACATTAGTGCGCCAATAAGAGAGATTGATAGGTGTTGAAATTTTAGGCTAGAGGGCATGTTGATGAAAAGCTCCCATGAATTGCTCCCGCCGTTGCTCTACACTAGCTAACTATACATGAGAAACTCATACTGTATTTGTTTTCTCCACTCGTGGAGTGTTCCACCGTACCCGATAAAAACAAACACAAATCCTCGCTAGTGTATTGCTACCTCGCTCACTCACACGCTCTCTCGCAACACTGGCAAAATTATCGGTGGGCCACCGTCCGTAAGCAGAACTCCGACAGGTCAAAACCAGTGCAACACCGTCCGAATAAACAAACAGTTTGACAGCACCTAGTGGTGCACCAGTGCAACACTAGTGCAACACTCGGCATAAACAAATACGGTATCAGAAAGAGAATCCCCATGTATAGCGAGCGCAGTGGTTTGACCAGGCGGCGGCAACGCTATTCAAACCGTATGGAGCACATCTTTCGGAATTCCCCTTTTTTTCCCCTCGTTTTGACCGATTTAAGCTTTTTTCTTCAGATTTAAGCTTTCGTCTCCTATCTTCTCAAGGTAAAAAAAGCTTAAATCTGAGGAAAAAAGCTTAACAACGAGATTCACGACCACTTATTTAAAAGATGTTGGTCACACGATACATAGACAAAACGTGTAACGTTGCCTCCCTCTGGTTTGAGAGCGAGTTTGAAGTGTGCGTAAAAACACGCTCTCAAACCACTGGGCTCGCTGTACATGGGGATTCTCTTTCTGAGTTTCTCATGTATAGTTAGCTAGTGTAGAGCAAAGGCGGGAGCAATTCATGGGAGCTTTTCATCAACATGCCCTCTAGCCTAAAATTTCAACACATATCAAGCTCTCTCCTATTGGCGCACTAATGCCTGTCTATCCACCTTTCTTTCAAATTTCTATAAAATAAATTCTCGTTTTCATTCCGCCGCACATGCCATTAAAATTATAATCATCAAAATGCAAATACTTTATTTTTCTTTTTGGCTTTTTGGCAACAAAATTATCAAAAGAAGCTTTTTGATTCTAACCTCAGAAAAATTTAAATTTATGACCTAGTGTAATTTATCGAAACCCTTTTGAGTATGGAATTGGGCATTGGAAAAAAAACAAATGGTTTCTGGAAAAATAATTTATAGCTGCCTAAAGTTTGTATAAACGATTTTTTTTGTTATCCAAGTGATTAGTAATGAAGTAATGGATGAATATACACTTCTAAAAATACAATTTTAAAAACTAGGCAGGGTTTTCTTGTATCTAGATTTAAGGGTCATTGCAATAAGGTTTATTGAATTATAAATAGAACAATTGACAATTGAAAATTAGTTTCAATTCGTGAACGTTATATAAAGTCGGAGAATGAAGTGTCTTAGTCCTTTTGGGATGAAGCTGCATTTTACTTCAGAAAATTCATTTATTGAACTGAATTTTTTCCTTGGAAAAATCTCCATGGGAGGGAGGGAGGTGGGTTTCATCCCAAAACCCCATCTCCCCCATTCGCATGGCCTTGGTACAACGTTGTGTAAAAGAGTTAGGGGGAAGTGTTCCTAAATGCACATCTTGGGATATGTGCATACAGCCGATTGACGAAATGGCTGGAGATTCATCATGTCTAGTCAGTGCAGTTTGAGGGTAATACGCTTTTGACACATGGCATGAAAAAATTAAATTGGTATATAAAGTCGAAATAATTTAAAAAATCAAACAAGATTTTTGTCAGTTTTGTTAAAATATATTGAACTGTAATTATCGTACGTACAGATTCTATGAACAAAAATTTTAATGGTGTTTCATTCATATTCGTCTGGAAAATGGAAATTCAAAAATTGAAGCTTTTGGCAAAGTTGATAATGATAAGATATTAGAATAAGTGACAGGTTCAGAAAGCCGATATCAAGGCAGGTAAATTGCCTATATCAAGAAAAATAGATTAGTCTAATTATGTTTTTTACTTTTTATCATTTAAACATTTTATCTATGCTCAAATCACGATCTTACAGCGAAAAAAGAAGAACTTCATACTGATCCGATAAAAATACGTTATGAACAAAATATTACCATGAAATATGGCCATTTGGCATACCTAACTATAATGTTTCATGCAAAAAAAAGAACAAGTGATGTAAAAACTTCACCAAAATTTCTGCCTTGGCATATGCTTAACACCCGTTTCTACCATTTTCATGTAAATAATATCAGAATATTGCAAGTGTTAATGAAATATAGCTTAAACATAAATTTGCGCATTTAGCCCGCCAGTTTCGGAAATCGGCTATTTTGACTTCTTTTATTATAAAATTATTTTCACAAAAACTGTAAAAGATTATATCAGAAAAATTTCTCAAACGTATATAAAACAGATATCCGCTCATGTGTTTATAGTTTTCAGACCCCTATCTAATGAAATATGGGAGAAAATTAATGCTTTCCTTAATATGCGCATATAGCCCGCCTCTCCCCTAATGAAGATTTACCCGTTTGATATGCATGTTGAGTCGCTTAAAGCGAATGTTGAATAGGACATTCTTGGCTGATATGATGATGAATTAAGCATTCGAGTGCTTTAAAAAAAGACATACACCGTCTTAGCCGATTTAGGCTTTACAGACTGAATAAATGACGTGGACAATTTAAGATTAACATTTAAACACCCAGTACCGAGATGGGAATCGAACCCATGCCATCAGTGGATCAGCGATTACCGTCTTACCACGCTAACCATTCGACCACCGAGGACGTACGATGGATCAGAATTACGTCCCTTTGTTAATATCACGAACGAGTTTCAAAACAAGTATTCCTCATCTTTGCAGATGCTCTAAAAACTAAGTACAATGAAAAATATCTAAACTATCTTATTCTAGATTTAAAAACAGTTTT
The DNA here is from genome assembly GCF_029784155.1 of Uranotaenia lowii. NCBI lineage: Eukaryota > Metazoa > Arthropoda > Insecta > Diptera > Culicidae > Uranotaenia > Uranotaenia lowii. The sequence goes on from NC_073691.1 coordinate 141,573,816, forward strand.
GGAAACATTGAAATCAAAATCACTAGATATTTCATTGAAGCGCGCGCAGCATACATCCAATGGGTTGTTTTGACCGTATTGGGTTCGTCGCAGGGCAAGTCTAAGAAAATCGCGCAACCGGGTTGTTCTGATGGGAGCATTTAACGGCAGTAGTGATAGCAGTTCTGAGCAATCCACGTTGTTCTGAACTGCTCATCTCTTTAAATAGAAATTAACTGAATGGTCGAAAGCTTTTGACTTCATGGTATGATGATCGTCCTTTTTTAAGGATGAATTTGCGGCTATCTGCCGGCAACTCTCGAAAGTGGGAGGAATTAAACAATACATCAAATCATCTGTTTATCAAATATAGCTTGTTTAAGAATTATTATTTTAAAACTGTTCTAGTTGATTATATGTTACAGCCCAAAAAAAAAACTACTGAGAAAACCTTCTTTACCAAAATGGGAAAGATCTATCAACAACATAAAAAGTAATTTGACTCAATTGACATCACTCGTATACCAATGCATAAAATCACCTCATCTTATAAAATTTCATTGTATGGCCAATTTGAAGCAAATAACATTTTTTGGTTATGTATGGTTATGTATATAAAATATGGGAGCAAATTTCAAAACTATAAACCATCTCATCAAATCAAAACTTGCTTGTGTACTAAATTTGAACAGAAGAACTTTAAACTTGTTTCAGTGCTATCATATATTACTTCGGATTTGCATGGGACTTTCCCCTTTCCTTAAAAAAGGAGTCTCACGGTAAAATAAATCGTCAAATTATATCGTAGCTTGTTTATTGATGTGATAAATCGCCACATTATGTCATAATAAGATTGTTCAGCATGTTTGAATATGAATACATTACAAGTTTCTCCAATATGTCAGTAATTTAAGCAGTTATGTTTGTCCCTTTTTTTGTAAAATATTCGATTGATTATTTTTGTGATCAATCATTTGTTATAAAGAATTTTGGCAAAGAAATTTAAAAATATTTTTCAAGCTTTCATTTCGCGGGCAAGCCTTCCGAATTCCAGGCTTGATAAAACTTTGGGCGACCCTAACTTAAATTAACTTTCCTGCAGCTACCTATCGCGGTTATCTTCGCTTGTTTATTATACTGTCTGGAGGAAAATCCTAGGAAATTGACATCATCTTCGATGCCAAGGACCTTGTCAAAGCTGTTTCTCTGACTCTCCGAAGAATGCGTCGTTAGTAGAACATATCGAAATCTCTACGAGCAAATTTGTGCGTGTTTGTTTCGATTTTTACCGTTCATGTTCCTACTTAGCAACGGTCGGAGCGACATGACAACATTCGCCGCCATTCGGTTTGGCTTGTTAGAGATGAACGGCGATTGATTTTGAATCGCAGGAATTCTGAAAGCGGTCGGTCGACCTGCCCATCGTTACGGTATTACATCCAAAGAAGTCCGACGTCATTGCCGAGACATTTGGCATCGGGACCTGGAGTCGGCTGGCTGCTATAGGTTAATTATGTAATTTGATTATGCCAGCAACGAACGAACGATGAGGGAACCAAGATACTACCAGACCAGGAGTCAGATGGAAAGAACGGTTTTTTGTCAGCCAAGTGAATCATGAAACGACTCGCGTGGACAAGGTTGACCAAGGCTACAAGTTCATGGCACACGAACTTGAATGAGCGAATCGGGTAAGGCTCTGATTTAAGAGGTTGCTGTAAGGTTTGCGATTATGTTGCTGGGCAGCAATCAATTGAGCCGATCTTGGTTCGGACTGTCCGAAAACCGTCTCACCCATCGTGAATGAGGGAGAGTAACGAGGAGTCGGTTGGATTCATACATTTTGATCTGTTCATGTCGATGAAGGGGGAGGCACATTGAACTGTCGTTGCATGTCCTTAAGAAAGCGCTTATAAAAGTAGTTTTATAGAGCTACAGATCTCGTTCAGAAATTTACGTATGACACGCAGGATTTTTGGGGATAAAATTTATCATTATTTATTTGGCTTGGTCGCGATCGCAGGATGAAGCAATATTCATTGATCATAAATGCTTAAGATTGTTATTGTATTCCGGTATGGATTTTTTTACTAGTTGATCTGTTTACTAAGCCTCCACCATCCAGAAATGAAATTGATAAGCACACAATAGGTTAATACTACTTTAATATCAACACATTAAGAACCGCTAAGAAATATAAGCCCGAGAACACAAACATTTGGCATTCTGTATAATAGAAACCACTTGATCAAATTTTACAAATTTAGTATCTTTGAGTTCTGTGTTGAGGAAGTGTTGTTCAAAATTTTGTAGGACAAAGTTTCTTTCATATTTGCTTCGCAGTGAAGCGCACTCGCGTCAAGCGAAAAAAACGAGTTATCTCGTGTTTGATCCGCAATATGTTAAAAGTCTCTCAAACTCGAATTTAAAAACCTTTCTTTACAGTTCGAAAATAAAGACAAACTGTCGGTTAAGGTCATATAGACCCGGATTACTAACAAAAATATTATTTTGTTTAAGGCATCTGAAAGTCGATCACAAAGACAAAGTGGTCAAAAGAATAATGTCGCTTTGTCAGCTAAATTTAAGCTGACTTAAAGATTTATTTAAGGTTAAAAACATTATTGGCTTCCAAAATCTTATGCCAGGAATGGATATATGAGAAAGATGTACCGAATATTCGGTCAGCCGAATATTCGGCGCCGAATATCGCCAAAAAACTGTTAAGCCGAATATTCGGCTCACTGAGTATCTATTATAAAAAATTATAGAATAACAAACTTGTAATTTTTTTCAAATGATTTAGCATAATTTATAAAATATCCATAACTAATGTGGTAAAAGCTACACAAAATTATATGGTTTCAGCTAAACATCTTAGGTGTATCCGAGTATTTATCACAATAGATAGTACAGGAGAATGCTGACGAGAATCGCTTTATACCTTGATTATGGATTTTTTTCTAGATTTTCGTGATATATCCAGGCTTACCCACAAATCCTATAGAGATTCGAGATAACTTAAATCTGGTCGGGATGTTCTGATATTGTTTAAAACTTCTAGAATTTAGATCGTGTTTATTTCAATTATTTGCTAAAACAAATAAACTTAAATTTCGATTTCAAATATTTTAGATATTATGTTCATTAACAATTTTTGAAAAATTTCAAAATTAGCATAAATTTTGCCCTTTTTTAAATTATTTTTCAAAAATTGTCCTGAATGCCTGACCGTGTGGATATGCGTAGTTGAAAGTATGGTATGCTTAAGGTTAAAGATCATCTTGTTTAAACAATTATTTTGAGGTCAAATCAAACTCGACCTCCATCTAATTCGATATCAAAAAAGCAATTTCATATTGATTGGCACCTGTTTTGACATCTTTTGTCCCAGATTTCATTGGAACACAATCTCTTTGGTGACAAACGTCCTAGAAGCGACAAGTCATCTGATGTCTTGTCCTGTCAGTCATTGGTGATGATGACATTTTAATGGTGAAATTGCAAAAACCTATTCACTCACTCTAAAGAGAGACCCATAAGCGTTTGTTGAAATAATAAGGGGAAATTTTTATCACCATCTCACTCACACACATGGGACATATAGTGCAAAGGGTGTACAAACCATTTAGACGAAATTCATAGCTATTTTTCCATGAAAATACCCTTTTATCAATAAAAACATATCAAGAATGCTCCTACGCACCGTTTGGGTCATATAACTTAAAAGAGAACTATAATTTGCGATTTAAAAAAGGTTGCAAAACTTCCAAACGCATTTTTCTCGAAACGTCATAAAGGATCACAGACCCTTTTCACGTGTTCACGTAAATTGATCATCCTATCAGTCTCATTATATTTAATTTGCCAATTTCAATTACAAATGCATGTAACTGAACCTCATAACTATTAGTTATTCAATAATATGAAAACGATAAACACCATTCATAATCCCAACCAAAACTTTAAGAAAACATAACCATACTTACAATGTTTCCATGGCAAAACATGGTCAAATTTGTAATAATGATGATTGAAAATCTTTCAAAATTTCAACAAATCAAACGACTTTGTTGAATATTTTATCTGAACCCGAGCAAGGCCGGGTTAAATCAGCTAGTGGTTTCAAAAGTATGAACAGACAATCAAAGTACCTGCTGACCTCTAAACAGGCTTCATTTTGCTCATCTTGCCCAAAATGAGACGGTGAACTTTTTCGCTCCTAGTATTTGTGAAGAGATTTTAAATGAGCATTTTATCATCTGCTGCTGAGAGAGCCAAGATAAATTTTTTCTCTTACGAATGATCACTCTTCTACTGTCAGAGCACTGTTGGTTTGTGACTCTGAAAACACCTCATCAGCGCTACGTGTGATCAGTGAAATGAATTGCTCAGTGAAGGCAAGGGCATAGTTTTACTATTCTCATCGCTCCTAAGAGAAAAAGAAATGCAAATCGCATATGAAATTTGAGCGTTTCACCAAATTACGTGGACAGCTTTAATGTGGGATTGAACCGTCCTCTTTCTATATGAAATTATGGAACATTGGCCCCAGCAAGTGCTGAAATAAACCACAACCGAAGCGTCCATCTCTGTGCGGTCGTTGATTTCTCAGCCAGTAACTGAGAAACTGATGAACATTTCTCCCTTCGAGAATGAAATTGGGTGACTGCGTTTTTGAAATGCTCTGCAACAAAACGTGGACTGCTTGATCGGTTTCAGTGTGAGAAAGCATGTTCCTCTTAGGAGTTTAACAAGCAGATGAGAAAAAATGAGCAAAAATCAAGAGAATCGAAGAAGCCTGCCTCTAAATGACTTTTATGAAGAAAAAGCTGAATGAAGATGTTCACAATATATCGGCTTTCCAAAACCGTTTAAATAACTCTCATCAACGAATGAACGAGTTAATTATGATTGATACATCCTGTTATCATGAAGTTGCCTAACCCGCAACTTGCTAAAAAGGCCTTTACAAAGAATGTTCTAGAATCTTGAAGTAAAGATTAAGGTAATATAAAAACTATGAGAAAAATTAAAAAATAAAAACAGTCAGTAATAACACCTCACATTAACATACAATATAAATAATTTTAAGAAAGGTGCTATATACTGTCGAATAAATTGCTGGTTTTTTTAGAAACACAATGCTAATTTCAGTCTTCCATCTTAGTGAATAAATAGGACCCATTCCAGCGTGACGTCACAACGTTTGCAAAAAAAATTTTTGGTATATTGTATGTAAGTTTTACAGGTCATATCGCACATTGTTAAAATTGTACGTTATAAGGTCAAAATTTAATTCTCTACAATTTGAAACCAAAAGTATTTGTATAGAATAAATAGTTAACAAAATATAAGCAAAAGGGATCGTGACGTCACAACGCGCCTCTTTTCCCACTTTTCATTTTTTTTTACAACGCCGCAATTTTCTGCTCTTCTATTTGATCAAATTTTATGAAAATTTCAGAAAAGTATCGTTTTATTACAACCAACAAATCGCTGTTTTTTATTTTTTCAAATTTTGATTTCAATTTATTTTAGAGCGATTCAGTGTCGTGACGTCACAACGCACCATTTTTTTAAAGCAGGGTTTTGCAAAGCGTTGTGACGTCACGAAATTTTATGGTTAGCTACATGAAATAAATCAAAGTGTAATCTTAAAAGGAATGCTTGATTTACTTAAAATGCTTAAAAATTTAATAAATAATGTGATTTGGTGATGAAATCGATCCATTTATTCCCAAAAATTAAAAGGAATTAAATCTAAAAGGCCCATATAAGCAGATAAGGTTTGCAACACTGCTCACATCAATTTTATTCGAAGTTTTTTTGTGCGATCATGTGAATATTATTTAGGACAATACTAAAACTAGGAAATATTTATTCGTAAAAGCGTTGACATGTGTTTCTGAATCTTTTTAATCTTTAATTGCAAAGGAAAGGAAAAATAAATGATACTTTCAAAGCCTTCGATCTTTTCAAAAATAGTAAATCGACACTAGATTGCCTAAATCAGCCATCTAATGAAAATCTTATAAGTTGTAAGCTTAAATAGATCCTAGGCCTAACACAAAGTCCAGCGCCAAATATGGGGGTTGGCCCACGGAAATAGAGTCTAAAATTTGTATAGAATTATGAGAAATTGGGTTTGTAAGGACATTAAAACCAAGTTATGCACCAATTTTTTTGATAATAGTCATATTTTGATAATAGTCATTCACAAAACTTTCATTATGACAAATAGTTTATCTCAAGATCCCATTTCGACAATGGTTTAGTTAAAAAGGTTTTTGAGTTTCAAAAATTAGCTTCTGATGGGTCAAACACAAAAAATACCTGAATGATCATTAATCGACGCTAATTTTGAACGTTATAGCTGTTTTATGATAAATCAAATCAAAACGCGTTCCTCAGATGAAATATTGTTATAATCAAAGCTTTAAAATACTCAAATTAAAAGAAAAATTGCTTTATAAAGACCTAAATTATTGACAAAAAACGGTTTTTTATCATGCCGAACAAAATCTACATAATTCCATACAAACTTCAGGTGCGTTGCGCAACATTCTAAGGGAAGGAATAATCTGACCTTGTGCTAATACATACACTTTACATACACATTAATTTTGTAATTCAGTTCAAAGTCTCTTTTGTGAGATTTTATGTGAACACGGGGTTCGATTTGGATTTTCTAGTGACATGCTTTGAGGTGGAAATTTCAATAAAAGCAGTTTTCTATTAAAATAATTTAATTAATTTTTTTAATTAATTTTCTATAAAAATCTTATGAATTTTTTAATAAAAAAGTTAATCTATTAATTTTACCATGTTTAAAGATTTTTTGAATCTCATTACATTTATTTCATGGAACTTATTTTGTTTGAACATAATGCCAGAAAGAAATAGAAGCTATTAGCGGTGTTTTTTCATTATAAGATAGATATATGAAGAACTTGATCTTTTGCTAGATTTTTATTCAAATCACAGATAACTACCTGCTTTATGATTCACAAATATTCTTTTAAAAAATCGATGAGGATTTCATTTGTTTGATAGTTTGTTTATTCTTTAATCAAGCGTTTTTAAGCGCTGTTTTATATGTTTTATTAGAAATGTTTAAAAACAACTAAGTTAATCCAAAAAAAAAAAAATTTAGTTTCTTTAAAAACTTGATAATAGAATTCGTTTATTGAAGCACATTGTTGTGTTGAACTTGTATTGAAGAAATACTATCATAGTGTTGAAATAAAAAGTCTTGCACGTTTTTGAAAAAAAATAAAAAAAATTTCGTGACGTCACAACGCATTCTTCACCCGGGTGCAACTCACAACCTGCTAAACCGATTTTCAATCTAAAAATTACATTAAATTCCACTCAAAAAGTTTGAAGAGACCTCCAATTTTCGACAATATGTGAAATTTCAGTAAATCATAAATTTAAAAACAGTAGAATTTTCGTGACGTCACAACGCTTAAAAATAGATACCTTTATCAACGATTCTAGAGCGTAAACTTGCAGTAACTGTTATTTATCTTATATCATGCTTAAAAGATGGCTTTTCTACCATCATTTTGCAGTAATTTTTTTTGACATAGCTAGATTTTTGACAAAGTTATGTTATAAATAAAGAATATTTGCGAAAATCAATTTAATTTCATACTAAAATTTTTAAATTTCAACGTCAACATACTCAATTCTTAAAAAAGGTAGCTGAAAATCTTTTAATGGAAAATGACACTCAAGAAATAACCTTTCTAACGCTATGTAATTTATTTTTGGATAATGAAAAATAAAAATCGGTTCTCCAGTTGAGGGGTGCTTGGAATGGGTCATAGATATCATTTTCATTACAAATTCTTTTCAGTTTTCCCAATAACTTTCATATTTTTAATGAATAAATTAGCGCTGACAGTTTTAAAATATAATTCGAATTTGCAATTTCTTTTCAAATATTGTGTAAAAATTAGTTTCATTGATATGTTTTCAATTTATGTATTCTTTTAAATACCTCTTATTTATGAAGAAAGAAGTTTTTAATACCCTTGCTGGTTTCAATCAAATGCAAATTGTTTGCAAATGTCTTTGATGACAATTGTTTGACTCAATGAAAATTGACTGCCATAAGCTGATATATGCTCATTCCTTTAGAAATGTGATTTATTGTTTTTTTTATATTTAATCATTAAACGCTTAACGCCATTTTCAAGATAGAAACAGGAAAATGGGGAAAAAATTAAGGTTTTTAGATAGAGAACAGGATATAAAGTATTTCTATTTGCGATGTGTTTTCCTGCTTTGAAAATTCCTCGCGATATAAAAAAAAATGCAACACTCAGAAATTTAGTTTTTGAAAATCGTGAATTCCGTTTTTGAATACCAAATTTAAAGTTTATTTAAATATTTCGTCTTGCATTTATACTTTTGAAGAATGAAACTTCCAACTTGAAAACGGATTTCTTAGAATCCTTGTGTTTATTTGTATTGTCCATAGGTGAAAACACTCGGTTTTTGTTGGTTAGTCTTTTCAATTAAGTAAATTTTCACATTTCCAGAATGAATACAGAAAAAGAAGAAAAATCAATAGTTCACTCAATAAATACATCTCAGCTACGGATCAACAAGGCCGGTTAACTCTTCCAATTGTATGAATTACGCTCTGGTCTGGGCCTTTTTTTAACTGCATCGCTAGTGAACGGTTGCGTCCAACAAATAGACCATTTGAATGTTGAATAACCGTGTTCCAGGAGGAATTTTCCACATTCAAATGTCATAATGAGAATTCAAAGGTGTCATTGTTTTCCTTAGCTTGGAGAGCACAAATGTTGTCCTTTATGTTCTTGTATGTTTGCTCCTTCAACTTAACTTGTAGAGGGTTCTCCTCACATTGCACTCGTTTGCTTCCAGGTTCATTATATCATGTAAGCTCATGTACTCATGGAACCGATTCAAAGGCGCGTGGGCTCGGAACAAAAATGCATCAGCATTAGCTCAAAAACGATGAAGCCCTCAGCCACTGGGCAACTCATGGAGCAATCTTTCTTTCTTCTTTCCGTTCCAATCCTCTGTAGTTACTTCCTACAGTTCATACTCAGACATCGGCCAGGGGTAAGAAGATTACGCAAAATTGCGGTTCTTATTGCGCAATCGATATCCATCGGCGGAATTCCTCATTAAAAAGAGAAGCGACTCTTATTTTGGAAGCCAACACGTGGATGCTTCCAGGGTATTGCAGATTGTCCTCATTTGGTTTCCTATTTATGCGTACTTGGAATGCGATCAGCTAGTTTACTGTTCTTTTTTGCCTTCTCAAGTATCGAACTTTTTTTCCCTCATTCTAGAAGGCACTGGAGCGCGTCTCTATATTTTCCTCATTTGTTCATCTTCTTGTAAGGGGTTTGGGAAGGGTCCTATCCACTTAAGTTATAACTTTTCTTTGAGGAAAACAGCCAAACAAGAATCAACTTGAATGTTTATCACACCTTTCTAAAGCTATCGTTTGATAGAAATTTTTTGCTATATTTTTAGCTGTACGAACCTATTCAATAGGTTTTACATGCTCTTGAAGCATTTTGTATGTTTGATCGCATGAACAACGAAAGAATATTTCATACAAACGATCAAAAATTATAAATATTGAGACAAATCAGGATAAGTTAACATATGCATTGAAAAATTGACAGAATTTTGCAATTTTTCCTAGGTTTAACTTTCTATTAACTGACAAAAATTTTTATGCACTGGGACCAAAGTGTCATCAGGAAAAAAAATTGACACTTAAAAACTGACAACTTAAACTGAGTCTATTAGGGGTCAATTTTGAATTTCTCAAACCCTGGGGTCTAAAAAGCTTTGTTTTGGTTAACAACTCATCCACGATTTGTTGCAAAAATTTTTAAGTAACGTTTATCTACATGAGTAAATTTGAACTTTAAGGTTTGTATGGGAAAATTGAATATTTTGTACCAAAAAAATTAACATCATGTTTGTTTCTTCTGTGGAGCCTTACCTGCTCATTGTTTTTGTAAAAATTTATAAATTCTCAAAAGGAAATTTTCCGCTGAACAATTTTGTCTAAAACTTTAACTTCGTTTATCAGGCAAAAAAGGCATTCAAATGTTCAAATTTACTCATGTAAACTTTACTTAAAAATTCTGCAAAACTTCATGAGTGAGCTTTACACCAAAGCAAAACTTTTAAGATCCCAGGATTTTGTAAGATTAAAAAATGACCCCAAATCGACTCAGTCTAGAGTCACAAGCATCTACAAAGAAAAAAAAACTAAAAGTTAATTGTTACTGACAGGCTGCGTTGAAGTTAATAAATTACAATTTAGCTACTGGTACTTGGCCAGGAGATCGGTGCAATCGGTCAAACAGTAAAAATGACCCTGCTGAACATGGACATATGGACGTTTTTATGGAAATTTCTAATTTATATATTTTCACACTTGTTTTGACTGGTTTCATTGCCGAAAATAGCAATACAAATTTTGGAAGCGAATCATTCAGTCCTGTTTTTCAATAAAAATCACCAGAAATGTACTGGAAATTGTAAATAATTAATGGAGCCTTCTAAATAAACAAAGAAACATGTATAAATAACTTGATAACAAATCGTGCAAATGGAACCAAATTCAGTATGGTAGTATATTTGGTTATGAGGAATGTTTCTCTAATGGTTTGGTATCACTCCCTCTTTAAAATGGGGAGATGAGCTGGGAAAGAGGGGGATCTCATTTTTTGCATAACTCGAGATCTAAACGAGCAATTGGAACCAAATTTGGCATGGGAGAGTATTTGGATACGGGAAATGTTTTATTTGCATAACTGGATAACTTATCAAAAAAATGAAACCAAATTGGGCGGGTGAGAGTAATTGGGTACGAGAAATATATCAATGAAAGTCTCAACCCTCCCTAGATACAATTCATTGCATAACTCGAGAAATATTCCAGAAGATCAAACCATACCTGTCAGGGAAGGGCATTTGGGTACGAGAAACGTTTCTATAATGGTTTGAGACGCCACCCTCCTTCAGGGGAGAGATAAGAATGAAGGAGAGGGCTTCCATACCATTTTTTGTGTGGCTCGATTACTTGTCAAGCAAATGGATTCAAATTTGTCATTCTGGGAATTTTGGGTTGATGTATCATAAAATATTGTCTTATTCATTATTTTTCGCTAGATGACACCTTATTGAAAGTGTCTTAAAACATGATCTCCATGGCAATACACAGCATTGTAAACAAATTGGTAGTATTCTACAAACTGAAAATGATTCAATTTCTTGAAAACACGGATTAGCCACATGTAGCGTTCCATGAACTTTCCACCTATATCTAAAAATGTCGCTGAATTTCGATGGTTCCATATTCAATCAAAATATTAAAATATCTATCTTTGATTTCCACTTTTTATTAAAATAAATAAATAATACTTTTCATCGCTGAACGTAACAACAGGAACAGCTTGATTTGTGACCAGTATGAACATAATTCAATAAACTCTTCATTGGTTTGCTTATTATTATTATTATTGCTATCGTTGAACTAAAGCATCCAAAACCCAAAACAGAACCATGGAGATGGGAAAAAGGAGGTGGATAGAGAGCGTTCACCGAAAGGGTATCATTCGCATCTTTGGGATTGTTTTCGAAACTGTCCAAGAAATGAACCTGTGTAAGATCAGGGGGCTCTGAAGCATGGCAATTGACGAAGGTTTAAGGAGGGTTGGAGAAATGCTGCCCTTTTTTAGAACGACTCGAGAGAAAGAGGAGCCAAGGATGTTGTGTTTGAGTAGGGAAATCATTCGTTATAAGGTGGTCAGCATTGATCGAATTTTCAAAGAATTATGGAATTTATTGATGTACACTTAATACGTCACCAAAACATTAAACAAACTAGATATGTAATTAATTTGCTGATACCACTTAGGGGAAAGGTTTCCTAAATGGGCCTATCGGGTTAAATGACCCTACGGCTGTTTGATGAAATGGCTGACTAGACAGCTTATCTGACCAATGCATTTTGAGGGTGATACGCTTAGAACATAAGGCAAGAAGAATTTTATGAATTTTCAAACTCAAAAAAAATTTAAAAAATCATACAAGGTTTTGATACATTTTGATGTAATATTTCGACTTTTAAAAATTATACGTAAAGAAGCTTAAAACAAAAACTAGGATTGTTTTTGTTTCTTACTCAAATGAACTTAAGAAATTAAACATATTTCAGCTTTTGTGGAGGTTTAATAATGATTATATAGTGGAATAATAGAGTGTTTTTGTATGCCCCCATCATGTTTGTAAAATGCCTCCATCCTAAAATAACAGGTTAAATAGAATAAATAAATGATTTTTATCATTGAACCTTCAAATCTAAGCTCTGAATAACATCTTAAGAGAGAATTGAAGATCTAAAAACAGATTTGATAGAGTTTTTCTCATGGATAAACTGCTTCCATAGTATGACAACCCTAACTTTTGTTTTATTCCATAAAATTATAATAAACATAGATTTTTATAAAACTTCAGCTTTGCCGTACGACAACTATTACTTGCTAGCAGTTTCAATGAAATTATACGGAAGTATTGCCCAAAAAACAGAAATTTTGTTCAAAACATAAATAGGCGCATTTAGCCCGCACGGTTTGAGGTTCGGCATTTTAGACAACATTTATAATAAAATCATTTTCTTGGAAACAGAAGAAAATTTTAACATAAAAATTACTCCAATGTATAGAAAACAGATGCCTGCACACGTGTATATAGTTTTTGTACACATATTCGATGTGATATTCGATTAAATCAGTGTTCTGCTTAATAGGCGCATATAGCCCGCTCCTCCCCTACTGTGAAGTTCAACCGTTGAATTTATAAATATAATTTTATGAGGATTTTCGTCTAATTTTTGCAGTCTGTTGAAGTTAATTGTACAAAATTAAACTGTCAGTTAAGATAGTTCAAATGAACTCGGTTCGGTATGTTTGGTCACTCTATATGGCTATGGAATGACAACTCGTTGGCAGGCGCCGGAACAGTTTTCACAGAACATATGTGCAAAGAACGAACGACTGGGCAACGAAAGCTGTGCCTTTATTTCTGACGGCAGAAACTTTTGCATACAAACATGGGCTTATTGGGTGAACTAATTTGCTTGCGTTACTTTTTTGCCATCTTGGCTCGCGCATCCCATCATTTGCAAGGGGCTTCGTTTTGTTTGGAAGTTGCATTGCCAACCTGTCAAACAGTATCAGATGTCAATCGATTAAACTGTTAGGAACTGACAGTGGTTATGGGAATGGGTCCGGGGGTTGTGATGAGTTTGAGCAGCCCCTCTTTGACAGTCAATAGGAACGACCACTGATGGATTTAGGGGCTCGTGGTTGAGCTGTAGCTAGCTAGGAGATTTTAATTATAAAGGCCGACTTTGTTTTGATAAACTTGTGCCGCCGAAATTTATAGTTAAAGCTGCATGGGAACAAGTGCGCCGCGCACCTATAAATTTGATAAATGTTTTAGAAACGATCATCCATAACAACGGAACGCTCATATCCCTAACAACCAAGATTGATTGTAATTCCTATCAAATCTGTTTTCAATTCGAAACAATAAAATCGAGAACGTGGTAAAACTTCATATTCGTCACTTAACTATAAGGTACTTTTCCATCAATATGTATAGAAGGAATCGATTGTGGAGCCTCACACAACTGCAACACCCATGTATCACACTCCCTTCTCTATTATTAACCATACAAAGAGTTTTTATTGCAACGAAACGAATTTTGAGGGTGATTCCCTTTCCCGATGTCATAAAATTTATAAATAATTGATTGGTCGGTCAACAAAATCCACTGCATAACTTTTCACATTAGTTTCTTAAAAATGTCGGTTAAAGGAAACAATTTGAATTTGAAGAAAAGATTTTAAATTCAAAACAAAAGATCAATTAGTGGTATGAATAAGGTTTAGCAATTGCTTCGGTAGCTTTTACTTAGCTCGAAATCAATCAAAGCAAAAGTCCAAAGCATTTGCTTAGTTTGGTATGAATAAACATTTGCTTAGCGGATGTGTACTAAAGTCTTAGAACATAGCTGTTGCTTCGAAAAATAGAGCTATCCAACCCGTAGAATCTGAAGTTTTCTAATGTAAAATGAAAGAAGACGATAAGGAAATTGAAAAGTACGGCTAAAGTAGCCTTGAAGTCGATGAAGCGGGTGGTGGGTGTAAGAACGACCGGATTTTTTTTGTTAATGCGTGCTCGTATGTTGATGTTTAAAGATAAATGAATACATATTCGAATATTGTCAAACAAAAAATGGCCTAACTTTAATATTTATCATAAGCTCTCCCACATGTATTCGGATTGGGATAATCCGATGTATAAAAAAAATGGGCAATAGGCGCGCATTTTAATTTAGATTTTTTTTTAAATCTTAGGATTATGGAAAATTATATAAAAATGAGATATCTGTATAATGTTTTAAATTATTACAATTTATTTCTGACTTTGGGCCAATTGAGACTTCTTCCACTATAGCCGGATTTTTTTTAATTTGAAATATTTACTAATTGATTTGTTTATTGTCATCTTAGACGAATGATTTTATACAACGACAGGAATATGAAAAAAGTTGGGTTATCACTTCGACTTTTCTTCATCCATGTTGAAAATACCTTTTTGAATTGTTTTGAAGTGAAAAATTGCTAATTTGATAAGTTCATGACGTTATTAAAGAATTTTTTTATTGGAAAAGTCTGCTACCGAGCATGCTTAGAAAATAAAGCAATTGCTATGAGATTTGTCGAGCGATTGCTTCAGATTTGAGCAACTACTAGCCAAACTAGCTTGTTCTAAAAGTAAAAGCTCCTGACTGAGAAAACAGCTGTCAAAAAAACTTTATTCATAACAACCGAAGCAATTGCTTTAAGCGACTGCTCGACTGCTCGATTCACTTTAGCAAAAGCAATAACTAATTTTTTTTCATATCACCCAATGACATCATTTAGCGTTAAATGGGACGAGGATGAGTTGGGTCGATGGCTCCACTCGATTATCCCAAAGGTAAGCCTCAAACCCTGGTTTAATAGATTGGATCTGAGTCAGGATTTTATTCGTATATTTTCCCGTCTCATGTACAATCATTATTCCTCAGACGCGGTACTCTATCGTTTTGACATTGCTGGCAGCAATTCGTGTGCGGCCAAGGTTACCTTGACATCGAGCATATTGTCTGGTCGTGTGAGGTCTATCTTGTCGCCAGAACGAATTTTATAGACTCCCTTCGGGCCCGAGGAAAACCACCTAACGTCCCAGTGAGAGATGTACTAGCTGTGCTAGATTTGGACTACATGCTCGAAATCTATCGTTTTCTAAAAGCTATCGATCTTCGTCTATAATTCTATTTATTTTCATATTTCCCTTTCCTATCCTCTTTCTCTTTAATAAAAGTGTTAAGCTGATCAAAATATTGTAAAAACAAAAAACGAGTTTGGCTTCTTAAAACCTGAAGGTATGAGCCGTTTCAAATAAAGATTTACAAAAAAATAAAATCTTTTAGCGTTTTCGTTTATGAGCATAGGCAACCTTGTTCTCCACGAGTTTTGCCCTAAATGCTGTAATTCTAAATTCTATGCCAATCGTTGTGCCAGACTGCTGAAAATTCATATCATGTTAGGACTAAGTTCTAGAACCAATTTTTCGGGGATTAAAGAAGTATAAAACACAGGAAATCAACTTATTAAACTACACAGCAAAAAAAATGTAACGTAGGCCGATGTAATTCCAGTTGATGTTAGCCAAACAAAGCATTATTCATGTTGTTTGATGTAATAATACACATCTTTCAACTTTAATGCATTTACATAAGAAATTAAAAAATATTACATGTGTCGGATACATTTTATTACATCCAAACGAATGTAAGGAATCTGTACACGCCGTCCTGTGTAATAGAATGTCATCCGTTGTAATATGACAGCATAGTAGTCCGCGGTTGTCGAAAATTTAATTTGTTTTTCTCCGCGCTTCAAAACAAAAATGAAGGATTTTGCGGCCAAGAAGGATTTGTTTGGCGGGTAAGTTACATAAAAATTAACAGAATCCCTGAGCAAATCTTCAACTGGAAGGTTTATTTGGGTTTTTTTTAATTTTTAGGGAATTTACCGAGAATCAAATCATTCTATTTGATTTCCTTCGGAAAAAGATTCGTCCAAAGCTAAAGGTTAGTTTTAAAAATACAGTTTAACATAGCGTTTCCGGTTGTTTATCGAAATTCTAGACTTTTTTCGATTCATATCAAATTTTGACTTTTCCCGCAGATTAACGATTAACGTTGATGATGAAAATCTTATGGTTTGTGATGGAAATGGCAGTCTGGCAAAGTTCTGGCCAGCATGCGTGGAAACCTTTACTCAATGGTGGTAAGGATCGTCAATGCAAATAACCAAACAAACCAATTAACCAAAACGTAAAATGACGTTTGCACCAAGCAAATAATGCAAGTACTTGTTAACTTGAACAAATGAATGTATGCCTGTATCGAATACACTAGCATATTAGCATTCGTCTATATTTGCAATGCATATCAAATTTAACCTGTATATGACGCTCATTAGACCGGTTGTTCTCTACGGGCACGAGACATGGATATTGCTCGAGGAGGACCTGCGTACACTCGGGGTATTCGAGCGACGAGTGTTAAGAACCATCTTTGGCGGCGCACAGGAGAACGGAATGTGGAGGCGAAGGATGAACCACGAACTCGCGCGACTCTACGGCGAACCCAGTATCCAGAAGGTGGTGAAAGCTGGCCGGATACGCTGGGCGGGACATGTCGCGAGAATGCCGGACGACTGTCCTGCAAAACAGGTGTTCGCTACGAATCCGGTAGTAACAAGATGAGCGGGGGCGCAACGAGCGAGGTGGTTAGACCAAGTGGAGCGTGATCTGGCGAACGAGGGGTGCCCGAGGAATTGGAGAACGGTTGCCATGGACCGAGTGAATTTTTGGAATTATGTTCGCCAAGTTATGTCGTGGGACGGAATACTATGTAAATAAAGAATAAATCTAATTTTCAGTATATTCTGAGCGAAAATTAAAATTCTAGAATTGAAAATCTGTTACAAAACTTTAACAGCGATTTTCTCGAAACACCTCTGGTGGCTCATACGACCTAATCAAAACCAAACTCTAGAAATGTACTATTAAGCCTGTGATTAATCCATAAGTTTTTTTATGAAGTGGCACCATAAGAAAAAATGATTGAAGTTCATAGATTGTCTTATGACGCGAATGAATCCTGCAGATGAGCACCTTCTACAATTAGACGTTTTTGCTTTCCACAAGAGGTCTTATAAAAACAGGATATGTCACGTTTGAGGAGAATAATTCGAAACAATTGATGTTAAAACTTTTTTATTTTATTGTTGTTGGGTTCCTAATAAATTAGCCATTAGGAATTACATACATTATGGTCACCATCAGCAGCACATCAATACCCGGTTCCAAAGAAGTTGTTTTGCCGCAACCGGTCCTTTGATCTTGGGTTTTTCCCGGTCAACGTGCTGAAAAGTAAACAAAAACAAATTTGAGTTAACTAATGTGTTTAAAGTTCACAAAAAAAGATTTCAATTCAAATTTACCATTTAGAAGAATAAAATTGATAACTCCACAACTTTTTTTAGCGGTTAAAACATGACTTATGGAATGGATGTGTTAAATATTTTATCACAATACCGTTTTACTCTATTTTTCGTAGGAACTTCGTATGAAAATTGAAAGGATTTCATAAGACTCTTTTACACTCTCAAAAGCGCTTCATAAGACGTATCCTATGAAAATTATAAAAACACATGATGCAGTTTAGAAATTTACACAATATCCAAATCAGTCTGGATAAGAAAAAAGTGTGTGAAATCAAACTTGCTGTTTTTCTCAACCAATTTGGTGACATGGCTGAAATTAATGAACGTCGAAGAATTTCTACGGCTGAACCGTCGTATTGAGTCGAATGTAAGTTGCCGTGATTATTCAAATGTATAAAAATCACCCTTTTAATTCATTATGATACTTTTTTCTAGATGATATTGCTTTTTCCTATTTCAAATAAAATCAGCGTTAATTTATTAAAAAAAAACCTAATGTGACTGAAAAATATTCAATAACTCTTTAAAGATAAGAAGTAGAAAAGGGAGAGACTGATTGAGTGAGTGGAAGCCCCTCTTAAGCTGAGAGCATATCAACGTTCATCGCATCAGGCAGCGATAGATCTGTACGAGATGTACAATGCCGTAGAAAGCATCAATTTAGATGCTAATTCGACAATTGGAGTCAAGCGAAACGATGCGGGGGAGGAGGATGCTGCATGCTACTTGGTGATTTGTGTAATGGAAGCTTGGGAGTCGGGTTTATTACACTTCTCTTGGGGCCATTTAGCTGCTGCGCATACACAGAGCACATTAATGTGTAACACAGCGAATGTGACCTAATATCGAGGAATTGTGGAGCGCTCAAAAGCCCCGATGCAAAGTACTCTTTGCTACATAAGTGGAATTTCGATTTAAGGCGAAGACAAACAAAAAGAGCCCAGCTCATATGCTAAGTGGAATTCTTCCGAATCAGAAGAGGGCTGCGCGCAGTTTAGGCCAAGTGTAGTAATGAGAAACATGCTTAGTGGGTGAGAAATATCTTTTGTTTAGACTTTGTTTAACGATTGGGTGGGTAATGTTTACTTGTCGTTGCAATTAATTCTACCATTAAAGGGAGATCGTGTGCGACGGGCTTAATGGTTGATTCCGTTTACAATTGATACAATATGGAAACTCAGCAGTTATGTTGTCTTTACAGTAGGGAACCATCGAAGAGAAATTTGCAATTATCGACTCTTGTGCGATTAACGATTAAAAAGGTCTGCTCTTCTTTTTGAATGATAATTTTTATGAGAAATAAAAATAAAGATAAGATTTTCATATCATAAAACCGAGTTAACAAACAAATTCTTTGACTTAGTATATGGGAAGCTCTTCAAATTATAACCATATATTTAATGTCAACCAATCACTACTGATGCTTTTACATCATTTGTTAACTCGTATTTAAGGACCTTCTTCAAGAATTGCCCAAACAGTCCGATGAGTTTAAGCAGGTCCTAACGGTTTTCAGATGTGCTTTGAAATTCCCAAAGCTTGTATGGTTTGCAAAGCTTCAATGCATGATTGTAAAGTTTTGAAGCATATGCAGTTTTGAAGCTTGCCCCTAACGATTTGTTTGAGAAAAACGCTAACCGCTAGTCTTGATACCTAGAAATCTATGGTTTTAGATAGAATTTTTGGGATGATTGTGGCAAGTGATTAAAATTTCATGAAAGCAATCTCTATAAAATACCCCGATCAACTACTCAGCAATCAAATGCAACAAATGCTGAATCAACGGCGGCATCGCTGCACGGTAAAATTTTGAAAATGGGCCGTAAGTGTCAAAATTTCTACCACTTTTTCCCAACACCAGTGGACTTGCTCTAAACGTTAAAAAAAGATAAATTTGAATCGGAATGCAGAACTTATCGAGAGCAGAAAGCAGGCCCGTGCGAAGGACTTGTCCATGGGGGAGGGGGGGGGGGGGGTGGGTTTCGAAATTAAAATTTCGCTAGAGATAATAAAAAAAAAACTAAAGGTCCATAAAAAGGTGAAAAAAAAGATTTTTAAAACCATTTTCTTCCTCCTGAGCATAACACAAATTCAAAACACAAAATAAATCCGAATCAATGTTTCAAATCAATGCTTTTCGAGATATCTTTTGAAATTTTCAAAATTCATTAAATAAAATTGTTCACTTTTTTGGCGAAACTGTAGCACATTAAAGATATTATGGAAACATAAATTTTTGACAAAATTATAAACTTTTCCCAAGACCGCGAGTAATGACTACTATAAAAAAAAAGTTATTGGAGGTTTTCTTCTCGTAAATTTTTTACCAAGTATTCCAAAAAACGAGAATCTCGAAAATCTGTCAAAGGAAATTAAAACTAAATTCAATCTTGGACATTTCTTAAAGCATGAGTGTAATTGTTTGTTGAATGAGGACTTAAGTTTTCATGTAAATTCATTAGTTTACCAGACACTTTGATCAATTTTACTAAAAACTAATCAGTATTCAAAGTTCTAATTATCTCAATTTACATTTTCTACATTTACAAGCTAAGGGTTGGTTTAAAAAATTTGCTGCAATATCTTAAATTTTAAAATTTATTCAATCATGGCCAGGATAATAGAAATATCGACTCTCGATTAGAAATTTCCATTTTGAACTTAGCAGATTCTTTTCAAAACACAAAGTTGATAATTTAATTCAATGTATAAAATAGGGAGAAAATAAATATTGAATAAAATTATCAAGCTCAGGTTTAAAAGTTTAAAATTTTAAGCTCTGAATATTTTTTCGCAGTAAGTTGAGCAATTAGTTCCTGGAAATGACAAAAGGTAGAAACTCTGTTTTTCTTATTAAAAATTTAGATTTATACGCTGGAAGAAGATTATATTTTAAGTACACAAAAATTTAGAATTGAAAAACATAGACGCACTTATAAAAAATATTACAAAATATTAAAAAGTTTGACTTTAAATTGTGGTAAATTTATTCAAAAATAAAAAAAAATTATGATGAAAAAGATAAGTTATCAAACTTTTTTTTTTCTATAAAAACGTCGAACCATTTAAAAACAAATTAAAAAAATTCAATTCATAACTCAATCGAACAATGTTTTATAACTTATTTTTTAATGACTGATTTGGTAGATTTTGGCGTCCTGAACTCATATCTTTCGTCAGATTTTATCTATCAACTCCAGTTTATAGTTTATTAGATTAAAAATGAATCAGTTTAAGAAAAAAGGTTCAGACTTTGTTAATTATATGGGAGAGTGGGGAATCATGGGCCACTTTTTTTCGTTGTTCCATAACTTCTTTATAATAGAAGATAAAATGAAAATAAAAAATGGTATGGTTTTCTACATTTTCAAGGTATCATAAGGTATTTTTTTTTTCAAATTTTAAACAAGTTATTTTCCCTAAATTCTGACTGTTTGAAAAAAACCAATATTTTTTGGATTTTGAAAAATGGTGGGGAATCGTGGGCCATCAAATCTAAATTGACCAAATAACATGCGAAGTTCATAAGTTGAACCAAAACTGTGATTTCTTAATTCATTTTGTTATTTTAAAGCAATTTCAGATGATGAAATAAAAAAGAGATCTGTGTATGATCGAATAGATTCCAAAACCTGGCTCGCGAACGTTTTTGCAAAATGTCTTATATAGGATGGACAAAATATTTTTCATAACTCTTCGCTTGGCATAAAAAAAACTTTGCTGACAGGTGAAACGTATTTTAAGTTCTGAATGTGTATAAAAACATAAAAATATAGGTGGTTCAAGATGTGTGGCCCACGATTCCCCACAAGCTATGATTTGCAAATTGGTTGCGTTTATGTGACTTATTGATGTTTCATCAAAAACTCCTTTTCCACGTGAAAGATCATGACAAAACTAAGATCATAAGCGTATGAGCATATTTTAGTTATGCACTTTAGGTTCCCCATCGATGAAATTAGTGGGTGTTTTTTTAATTATGTAAGTAAATTTTTCTAACTTTTTTTTAGCTTGATAAATAAAAGAAGCATATGATGCGTATTTCAGTCAACAACATTTAGGAATATATGCTTACGCAAAGCGACGACGATGACAGTTGGTTTGGGATTTTTATCTTAACACACATCTGAGATATTAAATGTGGCCCACGTTTCCCCATGGCCCACGATACCCCACTCTCCCCTACTTTATTCAATTTAGAAATAATACTTTGATTATGATAAAATTCCCCAGTTTTTCAATATAATTATACAATATATTCCCCCCCCCCCCCCATTCTGAAAAGAAAACTTATATTACTTTTGTAGAAAGTAGATTATTAGGTTAAAACCTTTATTTTAAAATTTATTGTAATGTTTCAGAGTTTTATCAAAAAGTCAGACTTTTCTTAAATGATTTTGATTTATTTTTAAAAGTTATTTTAAAATACAAAAGCTTATATATTTGGATTCAGGGCATCCAGAGTCATCAAAAGAAGCTGTTAAATTATTTGCACTTCGGAAAAATGTGGCTTTGTGTAATTTTTCAAAACCTGTTGAAATGTGGAGTTGAGCGTTTAATAAAAGAACAAGAAACAAATAATAAAATTGAGTTCAAAATTGGTTCCTTAAAGAATTTTCGACATCAGTATAATATTTGTTTTACTTATTTGTTGATAAAAACTTCTCAATAAAAACCCATTCTTAGGTCGAGGTAGTGTTTCTGTGTGTCATGATTTGAGTTTCAATACAGAACTATTATCAACTTATAAATGTTAATTCACAATTTAAAATAAGTAATGCGTTATTGCGGGTTCAATTCCACCGGAGGCGAACCAATTTTCTGACGCGTTTGTAAACACTTATTTTATTCTACGGTAAATTCTTTACATCATCTGAAAATTTTACTTGGAAAAAATCTCCATGGGGGGTGAGGGGTTAAACCCCAAACCCCCTTCCCCCACCCCCGTTCGCACGGCCTTGGCAGAATGGACATTCACGCTCATTTTTAATTAACCATTTTTTGTTAAAAAGTAACCATTTTATGGTTTTGACTGAAGAACTGGCAATATGGTTATTTTTTAAGATATTTTTTAGTACGAAATTAACCATAGTTGAAGTTTTCGAGAATTCAACTAAATATGGTTAAAAATTCAATGAGAATTTCTCATCGTCACCATTTTGGAAATAGAGCAAGTTTGTGCGCGTTTTCACAATATTTTTTCAATGAAAATTAAGTAGCTTTTAAGACGTTTTTATTCAAATGGATTTGTTTAAAATTTTGGGAACTAAAGGTTATATTGTTGAATGTGTTAAAAAACTGATATGGAGGCCAAATTTTTCGAAGATAAGAAAATTGTGCGATCCGCTTTTTTGTCCCACCGTTCACAATTGCTGTGACCACTGCCGGAAGAGACGAATCCGTTATTATGTTCGAACCAGGCGCAATCCTAAGACTCGGAATGACCAACCTATCCAGAATCTATCCGGCTGAACGGTAAGTTTTTCAAAAATTGTTTTAAATTCAACAAATTAGGTGAATTGCTGTTGAAAGTGTTGTTTTTTTTGTGCTACATTGTTCCACTTCCTTTTTTTTCGTTCTTGAATTCAAGAAAAACCAAGGCTGAGATGTATTATAGCTCCCAGTGTCTCCCGACATAATTCTTAGATTTTTTTTCTCCAAACCAACAGGAACAGCAGATGGCTTGAAGTCTCTAATAACTGTGATCAACGATAGCCATGGAAATACGAACACCAGAGGAGTTCCGGAGATCTACCGGCGATAGGGTTTCGAATGTATTACCGGAAGGGGCCAGAAGCAGGTGATTTTTTTGTTGTCCAAATTTGTGGAAGTTCGATTAATTGTTTTATCTTCTATAGATGAAAAAAAGCTTAGCTCAGCAAATATCTTGTGGTCAGGAACCTTAACCTTGGCGGATAAGATAAACGAGCTACCACCCCGCAAAAACGGCTACTCACGGAGGTTTGTGTAGGGATGAGATGAAGAATATACAGAAAATAAATCAAATTTAATTAGGAATAAAATAAAATAATAGTTGTATTCGGCAACACTGTAGATGAATAAAATAAAATAAATTTCTATGAGAACATTTGCTATTTTGGCAGCACTTGACAAACAAACAAAACAAAGTCAGTCATTGATCTATTCTTGCGAGCGACAGACGTGTTTAGGTGCACGGAAAATAAAAAAAAGGTAAAATTTACCTTTTTGCGAGGTTAATTTTTTCCACCACTCTTTTGAGGTAAATTTTACCTTTATTTCATTCACCTAGCAAAAAGGTAGATTTTACCATTTTCTCATTCACCTAGCAAAATAGTAAATAATACCGTTTTCCGATTCACTGATTTAAAAGGTAAATACTAGTTTGTTTGATTGGTTTCTTCAATAAAAAATAATTTAAAAAAAAACACAGTTCATGAAAAAATTGGTATTTATTTGAAACAAATAGATACTGTTAACTAATATTTATTTTTGAAATATATCACCGTGTTCTTTAAAAATTGTTGAGTCAAGTCCTTTGTTCGCCAAGCTTGTCAGGTCCGGCTTTTCCGGAATAATATCTGAAGGCTGACGGGAATACAACACGAAGCTCTGTGGGCCGATCTGAAACAAAAGCAAAGTATTATGAAGAGAACCAGCACAACTAAATAAAATCTTAGAAAACACTTACCATTTTGTTCCGATTTTCACATATTGTGCACGAAGCAAAACTTGTTCCTAAACGGCAAAACAGCTTAACCTCAATAAACGGATTCGTCAAATAGTTACTTTTTTTCGAGATGATTTGTACCGTTTTGTTTAGCTCAATCCAGGTCAACTTCACCTCGCTACGAGGTAAGTTTTACCTTATTTGGATTTACCTTTCTTTCAAGGTGGATTATACTTTTTGATTCAGCTCAATTCAGGTGAACTTCACCTCGCTACGAGGTAAAATTTACCTTTTTTGGATTCACCTTTTTTCTCGGTGAATTGTACCTTTTTTCATTCTTCGTTTCAGGTATATTTTACCTCGCTGTGAGGTGAGTTTCACCTCGAATAGGTAGAAGTTACCTTTCTGGCTTTTGCGAGCGTTCACCTTTGCTGTCTCGGTAAATTTTACCTTTTTATTATTTTCCGTGTGAATCTCTGAATTGAGATTCGTAAAATCACGACAGTTTGCAGTGTTCAAATGGAAAAAGGTGGAGCTTTCCTGTTGGAGGCCACACGAAAGAGTATTATCGTAGAATTAAGAACATTCAAAGAACGATGTCTTGAAGGTAAAAATAGCACATTCGGTATCATCTGGTCAAATCTACGTTAGCAATAGCTAATAGTGAGATCGCTACAGTGCGCTGCAACTAATGTTAACCAAAAATTGCACCGAAAAGGGCCGCATCGCTTTGCCGGAAAACGTGGGGTTGATATGCGCCTTCGGCGAGGACAAATTCAACAAATAGGAATAGGTAAGTTCTAATAACATAGAATAAATAAAATGTCCATAATCCAAATCTTATAGGGCAATTCGAAATTTTGACTGTAGACCGGGTACAAACAAGAAGCTGCGTGTGGGAATATTTATTACCTTCCCGACTAATTTTGTCTGACCCCGGCGCTGGTCGTTTGGCGTAAGCTCGTCAATGTAGAATCGTTTGGGATCACCCGCCGTTGGACAGAATCGACCGGACAAGGACGCACGCGTATAAAACGCATTCCAGCTATATTTGAAATCATCAAAGCAAAAATGGGAGAAAATCACTCCGCTAGCGATGCGTTTTACATGATCAAAAGGCAACTCGACATCTGTATCGTTATCTTCAAGCCACGGATAGAATACTTTTTTTTTGCTTTTAATATCAACTATTTCATTGAAATCTTTCTTGATTCATTTTTAAAGATCAGAATTGAAAACTGCCACTTATATAAAGGCAGATGATTCGAGAAAATCATTGGCAATATTAAAGATCCGTAGTTATGATATTCTGATTTTTTATGGCCTCCAAACGAGCCAGAAAGGGAAGACGCGAAGGTTTCTAATAATTTTTGGTCCACCGTGACATAACATGAAATGCTTATAAAACACTGTTCTAGACAAAGATTATTTTTAATAAACAAATTTTAGATCTATATTTGTCAATAAATATATTTGCTATAGGATACACACTTTGGATTCATATAAAAAACCTAATTGTTCCGAAATTCCCGGTTTTCTACGATTTTACAACCTCTTGCTAGATAAAAATTGGAAAAGATAAATGTAGCGGCCCACCACACTCCCCCACACCAAAAGGCTCAATTGAGCCCCCTGGTAATGGACGCTACTGTTCTCAGCATGTCTGGCAGCAATGAATAATAAAAGTTAACGCGAGCAAATTTTAATCATGCTGAGAACACAAAATTGTTTAATGTCGTGCGAGGAAATGTATTATTTAACTAAATTGACAACAATATGAATCTCAATGGAAAATAATTTCCTTTGAAGAGATTCATTATACTATATTTACTATTACACTAATTATATTTACTAATTTTATCAAGTTATGTTCAATAATTTAATAAGATAAAAATACAAACTACAATTTTTTAAAGAATAATAATATTAGAAATTAACGCTACAAATATGCAAAAGGTAAGCAAAACAAAGACTGGTTGATGATCGACTGTTTTAATGGTTCAATTTTTCTTTCAAAAGCTGTATCACTTTGGTTTTGAACATGGAACGATTGGTTATGTTTTTAATATCAGTTGGTAAGGTGTTGTATTTAGTAGGTCCAATAAACGAAATTCTTTTTTGCCCTAATGATGTTGTGGATCGGCTTCGTTGCAAGAAATCTGACTGGCGAGTGTTATGAGTTCGCAACCCCGTAGTAAAATGGAGGTTTTGAATATTTTCAGTTGAGTGTAGATTATCATAGATATATATAACAGTTTGCAAATCACAGAGTTCAGATATTGGAAGAACGTTATGCGTTCTTAAAGAGTATAGCTGAAAGGTAGGGAATAACAAAGGGAGTTTTAAGATGTTTTTCAAGCATCTATTCTGGAGCGTTTGAAGTTTCTGTAAGTGAGACAAAGAAGCTCTTCCCCATATCATAACAAGGTAGTTCAAATGAGAGTGAATAAACGCAAAATAAAATTTAAAGAGAACATGTTGGGGAACAAAATTTCTCAGTTTCCAAAGAACACCGCAAAGAGGAGTAATTTTTTTTTCCAGGTGTTCAATTTGACGATTCCATGAAAGAGTTTCATCTAAGTAAATTCCTAAGTATTTGAAACAACTAACTCTCTCAATCGTATTACCATTCATAGCTGGGTCATGATTACGAGGCAGTTTTTTATGTGAAGAACGAAACAACATGTATTTGGTTTTTGTATAATTAAGTGAAAGTAGGTTTGAATTGAAATATTTTGAAAGCAGTTTTAGGTCGTCTTCAATGTGCTGAATTATAATATCAGGTGAAGTTTCTGAATAAAAAATTGCTGTATCATCGGCAAATAAACGTGCTGTGCCTTTAAGTTGAAGGTTACATAAATCATTTACATATAAGAGGAAAAGTAATGGCCCGATATTACTCCCTTGTGGTACACCGATATCAATATTTCTTAATTCGCTTCTTGTATTTTCAATAGCCACAAACTGCTTGCGATCTTCTAGGTAGCTACGAAGGATATTATTTGCTGTTCCTCTTATCCCGTATTTATGCAATTTGGACAATAATATGTCATGATTTAGAGTGTCGAAAGCTTTTTTGAGATCCAAAAACAATGCCCCAACAACATTTTTTGACTCTATTTTACATATGATAGATTCCACTAATTCTGAGATGGCAATTTGAGTGCTCGAGCCTGATCTAAATCCATATTGCAGTTTATAGAGTATATTGTTCTGATTTAGAAAGTCTACAATCCTATTAACAAGAAGCTTCTCGAACACTTTACTAAAAACGCTTAAGGTCGAGATAGGACGATAGTTATTGACGTCAAGCGAAACGCCAGCCTTAAAAACAGGGATAACTTTCGCAATTTTTAGACAGTTCGGGAAAACTCCTGACTCTAATATTTGGTTAAAATATTGTGTGAGTATGTACGAGAATGTTTCATGGTTGTTTTTTAGGACATTAACAGGGAAGCCATCTGGTCCATGACCCTTTTTATTTTTAAGTGAAAAAATAACTAATCGAACCTCGTTTACATTAGCGGGTCGTAAGAAGATTGTATTTTCTACCTGTGCGATATGAGACAAATGATCATTTTCAGTGTCTATTGGAATCTCTTTAGCCAGGTTCTTTCCAATTGTGGAAAAATGTTTGTTAAATTTCTCACAAATCTGTGTACTATTGGTTATAACACCTCTTTCATCTGAAAGGTTGATTGAGGAAGTCGTTTTAGATTTACCTAAGAGCGTATTTATGTTTTTCCAGAGCTTAGAATGCGGAGAATTATTTAATAAGCGCTCGTAATAGAGCCTTTTACATTCTTGTTTTTTTGCACTCACTTTTTTATTTAAATGAATTAACATCTCTTTCAAATTGTTATCATTAGGATGCTTTTTTGATCGTTTTAAATAATTATCTTTTATTTTGATGAGTGTCCACAGGTCAAATGTCATCCACGGACAGCAATTACCTTTAAGTTTTACCCTTTTATTAAGTGTACGAGTAGAAACTTTCACAAAGCGATTGTAAGTTGATGTGATTTCTTGTAGGCCTTCATCAACACTTTCTGGTAGTTGAATACTGTTTAAATAATTCACAAATAAGCTGTTTAGTTTAGCGTAGTCAACTATCTCTTTTCTTAGAATTGTTACATTTTTATCACCTAATAAATTGAAGGACGTGAGTATTTGTACATGGTCACTAACATCAGAAAAGATTGTATCATTTTTCAATCGATCTAAGTCAATTTGCTTCGATATTACGTGATCTAGAATATTCCGAGTTGTTGGCCTAGTAGGAAATGTGTTTGTACAAGCGTATCCAAAAGATTCTAAGATAGATCTATATTTTGCTACGGTATTCAAATTAACCAGATTCACAGGAACGTTTAAATCACCTACAATAAAGCAGGAGTGATTATCAGCAACAGACGTTAGAAGAGATTCAATTTGATCACAAAACTTGTTAAACGAAAATGCAGGGGGTCTATATACGCCATGAACACAAATTACTTGACCACTTGTACAGATTTCGACACTTATTCGGTGAAAGCCATCAAAAGTTATATTTTCAGTAGTTTTAAAATTCAAATTTGTTTTTATATACATAGCTAGGCCTCCATATGGTTGATCACGGCAAGAGAAAATAGATGTATATCCCGGAATGTTGTAAATACAACAGTTATCTTTACCAAGCCAAGTTTCACAAATAACAATAACATCGACACAAACATTAAAATGATCAATAGTTTGTAATATGCAATCAAATTTATCTAAATTATTCATACTACGTACATTCCATTGCAAAATTCTAAAGGATCTTGAATCATTATTAAAACTACTTAAATTAAAATCTTCTACATTTTCGTGGTATCTATTAATTAAACTATCCATTGAATAAAATATATAAAAGTTTCAAACAGTTGTAGATTTAAGATCTTATTTTGATCGTGGATCAGCATTGTTCCTTTTTCGTTTGGGTGAAGGACTTTCATTTGGAATCGTAGATGTGTTATTTCCTTGCTGAGTGACATGCATGCTCATATAACGATTCATTTCGAGTTTAGTTTTAATTATATCAGGTTTTGAATTTTCTGTTTGTTTGACCAGAATGGCACCATTTCTTCCGGGCCAGATGTATTTGGCTCCAATTAAATCTTGATATTCGCGCAATTCAGTTAGAATTTCCATAGATAAGGGCGTCAATTCATCCCTTATTGTGACGTTAAGCGCTTTACCATCAACTACTAATAAAGGATCTATTGAAGAAGAGGCAAGTTTCCCAAAAAATTTTTTTTTACTAAAAATTTCTTCTTTTATGACTGTATCTTTTAATAAAACTTTGATCGGTGGACACTTTTCATTGGGTTTGTTCGAGGATATTAACCTAACAGCGTTTAAAATGGACTCAGTTTTAAGCTCGTAGCCAAAAGTGCCACATGTTTTGCGTACAAGTTCTTGTGTATTTTCTCCATTTTTGTATGGCATTCCGAAGATCATGAGGTTTTTAGAAACAGCTTCCCGGTTAAATCGGTCGAGGTTTACTTCTAATTTAAGGACCTGATTAGAAAGATTTGAATGCTTAGATTTGAGGTCAGTTACTTCTTTTTCAAGAGCATCGTTTCGGAGTTTTATGTCTTTGAAATCAGTCTGAATTTCATCGAATTTCGTGGACAAAAATTCCTGCGAAGCCTCTATCGCAGTAGTAACTGATCTCATATCTGTTTTGATTGAGGTCAATTCATGTGAAACCACATTATAAACGGTCGTTTCAATTTTAGTATGGATATTTTCGATAATAGTTTCATGATCTTTCCGTAAACTTATTATTTTGGCGTAAATACATGCACAGTTGGCATCGCAAAAGTATTGCTGCGCTTTCATTTTGCGAGCTGCACTGCCAATCAAATTTTTGCACCGAAGATGAACGCTCTTGAAACAATATGCACAAGTAAGTATTTTATCAAGATTATTTTCAGTATTATTACACTCTATACAGATAACTTCGTCATCACATTCCATGTTCGCCATCGCCATAATACAACGATTAAAAGCTAAAAGGAACTAACTCGTATGATGAAACGCACAACTAAAGCTAGAAATTATTAAAATTAAGAAATAAGAGACTTATAAATTTATTTTTAATAAATGCACAACTAAAACTAGGATTATTTAAGAAAACAACACAATAAATATTAAAAAGGAAAGACTGTTATGAAAAGAGGAACAAAAATTTAATTAAAAAAACCCTAAGCTATCTTAAATTATATGTATGTACGGAGATGAGAACTATTTAATTAAAAGCGTTATTTAAAAGGGTTCAATGTCAAAATCGCAACTCAAATTAAATTTTAAGGACAAAGACAAACCTAAATAATGTGTGTGTACGAAATTAAAGATAATGTAATTTAAAGCGCTTGAAATAAAAATTACCATTTACGAGCAGCTGCTCCATTTTGGCTTGTGGTTGAAAAATATCCATTTTCAACTTCTCCGCAATAATTCAACGCGGTTCAAAAATAACCACATTTTCCACTTCTCAAGAGAAGTCAAAAAATGACTTCTACGGGAGAAGTCAAAAAATCACTTAACGCGGAAAGGTGTGAAAATGGTTACTTTTTAACGATAATTGGTTAATAAATTTCGAGCATGTTGATAAGTGCTACACAGCAAAAAAATTTCTAAAAGTATACGGAATCTAAAACACGCGTGATGTTTTCTCAAGTATAATCAAAAAAAGATGTAATTTTCCACTCTTTTTTATGTAATTTTAGTCTGTTCTCAAAAAGCAAATAGGAATAAATTGTTTTGCTATAATTTTACATTCCGTGATGTAAAAATAAAGCGACCAATGAAATTTATATCGCAAGCAGTGTAAAATTATATCTGTTGATTTGAAATTGAATGAAATTGTTTGTTTGTTGTTTTTTTGTATACCATTTGCCAGTCGAGTCATTCTTCGGAAACCGAACGTCTTCGTTTCAATACGCAGCTTAATCATCTCTATATATAGCTAAAGTGGTAAATGTCTAAAGTAAAATACAAACGAATGATGTTATAAAAATTAATTATTCGTTTCTCGATTACAGCGACGGCAGATGTTGCACTGGCAGGGATCCGGAGTATTGCCAGGAGAGGAATTTGCGTGAACAATCCGAGGCATTTGTGAGCAAAAATCTCTCCTGACCCGGCAGTGACCTGTATTAATGGACCATGACTGTCCGGAACGAAATTTCGTTTGGTTTCCCCAGTGAGCGGTTAAAATATCAGCAGAATATGAATATATTCGTATTCTACCGTGCCCCAGCCTGGCGGTGCTCGTGATGGTGGGTGTTCTTTGGTTTTTCTTTACTATTTAGGTTTTTTTTGAATAAATGTTTAATTATAGCAAACTGTAGTGTAGTTTTCTTCTCAAGACTCATAATATTTCAATATTTCATAAAAATTGCAAATATCCCGAGGAATATCTAAAATTTTACATCGCTGTGTATTTTTACACGACAGTAAGCTGTTCTCTTTTCATGCATCGTTTATGGTCTAAATTTACACGGCTCAATGTAATGATGATGTAAATTTATATTGAAAACGATGTTCCGTTTTCGTGCATCGTTTTCAATCTAAAATTACACGTATTTTTCTTGCTGTGTAGTAAAGTGGGCTTGCGAATGAAAATCTCTCTCACGGGCGTTTTGATTGGTAAATTCTTTCGGAAGATAACGATTTT
Source organism: Uranotaenia lowii (assembly GCF_029784155.1). Lineage (NCBI taxonomy): Eukaryota > Metazoa > Arthropoda > Insecta > Diptera > Culicidae > Uranotaenia > Uranotaenia lowii. Next base: position 141,605,794 of record NC_073691.1, read on the forward strand.
TGGAATCCCTGGTTGTGAGACGAGCTTTGTTGTCTGTTGTTGTTGAAAATCAGAGACAGTCTCAGTGTCTTCAGAATGAAAAGGGAGATATTGAGATCGTCTCGAGACGATCTGTCTCTAGTGTGGACAAGGCTTAAGTTTCAACAAATAGACCCATTATGCATATTTAATGCCTCAATGTCAGATGAAGAATTAAAATCGTTCTAAGATTTTTTATAAGCTAAACCGGGGTAAGTGGGTACGGTTTATCGTATTTAATGCATGTGATGCAGCACATTTTATTTACAAATGAAAAGAATACTGAATATAGATCACATTTCACGAAATGGCGAAAAGAGAAAAATGCTCTTATCGTTTGAACTAAAAATGGCATATACCTCACTTCGGCATATCAAGGCAGTTCTGGCGTCTTCACTTTACTCGCTATTTGGGGTGAGTGAGAATGATAGTTTTTCCCTTTCATTTCTCAGGAAACGTTTTACCTAAATTTTGTTTTCTTGGTTGAATACGTTACGTCATTGCTAGAACTTTCATCGTTCAAATACTAAAAACTACCAAATTGCACTGCATCACTAAAAGAAAATGGAAATATCGTATAAGCACCAAGTCTGTAGAAAGCCGTCCCCACTTACCCCAGGTAGAGTCTGAAACCAAAGTTTTAGTTTAAAAAAAACTTTTTTATCTTTATTTTTAGCCGCCGTTTCTTTTTCTAAGTTTTTTTCTGGATGTGAGGATTATTTCAATGTAGAATTTATTGGCCTAAGACAGCTAACTTACAAGAGAATTGTAGTAGAAAATTATACACATACACTCGACATCGTTGTTGAAAATGGAAAATAATCAAAAAGTCACTGAAAACATTCGTTATTATTGCAGTCGCGCCTTTTTTACAGTTTCTACTAGTTCTATTATTTAGCATTATTATTTAGCATTGAAAGTTAGAAATAGTGCACAGTAGAAACTTTCTAAAAATAGGTTGGCACTAAAGTCGTACTTTTACCCCACCGTACTCTATTGTTTAAATAGCCATCGTACCCACTTACCCCGGTGTACCTTCCTGAAATCACCGAAAGTCAGTTTTATCATTACCCAACCAATCGATAAATACCTATTTTACTGTTTTACTAAATCTTCCCAAATCTACCTAATTTTACTAACTTATAATACAAGCTAAAAATAGCTGGCATTAAAGACAATCAATGCTTTCGATGTTTGTGTAATAATGGAATTTACCCAATTTTACACTTAACTCGATCTTCTCACTAACAACTGTTCCCTGACCCTTCATTCTGCATTCCCTCCCAATTTGCAAATGATGGAGAAAGAAGATCAATCTCGTCTCGACCAAGAAAAATCCATACACCTTTTGAAATGGGTCAGCACAGTTTCCCCTCATTTGCATGAGTCAGGAAATTTGAATGGTGTAAATCAACACCAGCAACAACAAGAAGTAACTACCAGGGAATTGTGCCTAAACCAAGCACAAACAGCAGCAACAGCCCAAACCCATTCAGAAATAGTGCTTCTCAGAGGCTTAAGCACAAATTCGCATTATCAGTTACAATCAGCAAACAAACGGCGATTGCTCCCGGAATCCCGACAAGATCTTGTTGCTGCAATGAACGTATCTTTTATTACTTTGGCGGGAACCTTGGGTGGAATGTTTGGGAAATTTCTGGAAAGCTTTGATTCATCACTTTTTCTTTAAAAATGTATGAAAATGTGAGACTCGGGTGAATTTTGATACCCTGCAGACTGAGTCTTTGCACGTAGTAAGAGTAAAAGTAAAAAATAAATTGTTGGATTTTAGTCTTTAAACAAAGAACAACCCTAAGTCACTTTTATCCACGTATCAATCCAAAGCATGCAGGCTCAGGTCAACGCGATTGCATCATTTCTACAAACAGGAGACTTTGAATGCTCGCTCACTTCCATCTGATGGAATGGCATCGGTTGAAAAATCTACAACAACCGCGAACCTACAAACTTCTTGGGAGCGAACACTTTGCATAAATTTAACACCTTTGCTTTACCTTTGGCAAGTATTTTATGCCTACATTGCACAGAGAAACCATCATCAGATCGCTGGATCGTAACAATAACAAGTAGATTTGGGAAACGCGCGTGCCACTGAATGCTGTCGTGACTCGTTCAGTAATAAATACCTGAGTTTAACATCTGGTTGTGTGTTTTACTGTACAGTGTAACTGATGTTGGAAAAAAAGTATAAAAGATTTTCAATTGAATTTTCGTTTGAACTAACAGAAAAAATAGTGTGTAAAAGATAAAACATTAGATTTTTTTAGCCTCAAAAAAAGATGACACTTTACTAGCAGTTATCAACAGAGAATATCATTTTTCGGTTATTTTTCTACAAGAATTAACAAATTTGTGCTGGATAATGGTAAAAAAAAATTTCAGATCACTCTTCTTCCGAGCTTGAGGGTAAGTCGGAAAGTTCTCGGCCTGATTTGGAATAAACTTTCACAAATCAGCAAATGTTTATGAGCCTGTGCGTTCCAAGATGTCGAGGGGGTAAGCGTTCAAGAACTGCTGAAGTCAAATGTTTACCATTCTTTCAAAGTTAAAGGGTGCTAAACAAACATATAAAATCAATTCTTACTAACAGTGTTCGGCATAAAAGCGCTTATTTGTTAATCGCTAATAAATCATAATCATATGAATTTCTGTTAGCAATTAGAAAGTGTCGCTCAGTTTTGATTGAGCTAGAAAATTGAAAAGTCTGAAAAAAACTGAAGTCTGTCAACTTCTACACACTTGTTTCATTCAATTACGGCATGTTACTGATCAAAAAATACTTTTGTTAGTTTTCTACCAGGCTAGACGTTTGATGTCTCGAGATAATCTTTTCTTCTGGGTTTGATCTAACTAAACGCTCTGGACAAGGGATGAGCTAAGCGCGGCCCGCAAGCCGCATGCGGCCTTCTAACAAGGTTGCCGAAATCACAGAAAAATCTGTATTTTCACAGAATTTTGAGCAAATTTTTATCACAGAATCTGTGTCACAAAACACAGAATTTTGGGAATATTCACAGATAGCACAGATTTTTTAAATTTTGTTCATATTTCCAAATTTTAATTTTTTATGTCAATATAAATTTCGAACTTCTAAGTTTAGATTGAAAAAACATGGTAAGATTAGTAAAGTTTATTGATTTTGCTCAAGTAAAATGTAAAAAAGACCTAATTTTTCATGAATTTTCAGTGGAATAGCGTCTCAGAAAACCAATACAGAATTTTTGGAAAAATCACAGAAATTTATATTTTTTATTTTTTTGCCAAAACACAGAATTTTTTTTCGGCAACCTTGCCCTCGAAGCATCCTTGTGCGACTTTCTTCTTTTTCGACTTCTTCCTTCGATCTTTCCAGAAGACTTTGAAGTGATTATAAGTAGGCAGTACTTATAATAAGGTAGTAGTTATAAAACTACCTTATTTTTTCACTATATCTAAATCTATCTGTAATAACATTTCATAGTTTTAGATAGATTTAGACATAGTGAAAAAATAAGGTAGTTTTATAACTACTACCTTATTTTTTCACTATATCTAAATCTATCTAAAACTATGAAATGTAATTACACAAATCAGACATTGGCTCTTTAAAACCTACGGTACGAGCCGTTTCAAATAAACTAATTATAAAAAAAGTAGGCAGTACAATTGGAATGATTTTTTTAAAACAGCAGTTAAAATTAAATTTAAACATTACAATAGCCTCATCAAATTTTCGTTTTTGATGAAAAAAATCAAACCAAATGGTGTATCTGTTTGGATGAACAAATGTTGCAAAAACAGTTAAATCAATTAACAAATTCCCATAAAAAACTAACCAATATTTGTTGATGTACCTTATCATTTTCAACTGGTTTTATCTGCTTTGCTTATGATAAATTGTATAAATTTTCTTTAAATTTTTAAAATAATTAATACACGGATTCGTTTTTTCTTTACTTTTAAGGTTGAACATTTCTTATCATATAAGAATGACTTTAATGACTGATTTTAATAACTTTCTATATATCCATGAAGCCTTACAAATTATAAGCAAGTAATATTTTGAGTGCTTTTATACAGCTCTCCAAAAATACACTTTTTGGAATGCTTATAGGTAAAACACCTTCAAGTATACAACGAAATTCAATTTCTTGGTTAATATCGCGGCAAACATGGCGGCCAATGACTTTTTCGAATCAAATATTGGTGCACCTGAAAAATGGCGAAATTTGTTATATTTATGCATTGCTAACGTCATTTGGGAGTCAGTAAATACAGTAAATACAGTAAATAAAAGAAAATTGATTTTCTCAAATGTTAACAGCATTCAAAATTTGATCGTAAAGCACGTGGTCTTGCGGGCATTCTACCCCAATTTTGATATGATTGTTATTAGTACACCCACAATTCAGCCTCTGTGCCAATGCATGGCGGCATCATTGGTACAAGGCATCATTGGTACAAGAAGATAACGCGACCGGTGCTGATTCGATTTGCTCCCACCGGCATTAACCTCCCAAGTTAACCGAAATGCGTATGTCTGAAAGAAACAAAATAAAAACGAATTCACGTCTCTCCCTATCGCATCACAAGACGAAGAAGGATGGAAATAAATACCGGCCAACACCAGGCGGCAAGTCTCAAAATCAATGTCGGAAAGACCAAGTCGATGGAAATCAATACAGAAAATCGTTCCAATTTCGTGGTAGCTGGACAACAGGTTGAGACAGTGGAGTGCTTCCAGTATCTTGGTAGCCAGATTACGCCTGATGGTGGTACCAAGAAGGACATCGAAACCCGGATCAGAAAAGCCCGATTTGCGTTTGCGAGTCTCCGAAACATCTGGCGGTCACGCCAGATCTCTCTACGAACTAAAATCCGAATCTTCAACTCAAACGTCAAATTGCTGTACGGGTGTGAAACTTGGCGCACATATGCGGTGACGACGCGAAAACTGCAAGTTTTTGTGAATCGCTGCCTGCGGAACATCATCCGCGTTTGGTGGCCTGGCAACTGGATCTCAAACGTTGAACTTCATCGCCGGTGTCATCAAAAGGCGCTAGAAATCGAGATTCGGGAACGTAAGTGGAGATGGATTGGGCACACGCTGCGAAGAGATGAAAACGAGATTTGCAGAGAGGCGCTTGCAGGGTGTCGACTCATATCTGGTAATAAAATTCCCTGATTTTCCCTGATTTTTCAGTCGTTTTTCCAGATTATTCCATGTTTGAAAAACAACCTGAGGAAGCAACTTAAAGTTTAAAAAAATATATTTCCTCCGAAAATAAACGCACAGAAAGCTTTGAGTCGAGAATACTAATTTATTACGATAATTTTAATGGAAGTATTATTTGTGATATTAAACATTTTAAGATAAGTCAGCCAGTTCGGATCCACTTGTAGAAATTTTTATGATTTCAGCATAACAATTTTTTCTTGCAAGCTATCAGCCTTCTTCTGTGCGTCTTCCAAAATTTTCCTCTGTTTCACCTCAAGCGATTTTGCTTCCGCTTTTCGATGACGCTTCATCAGCTTTGTTTGATCTGATTCAAGAGCTTCCTTTTTGCGGCGATCTTTGTCTCCCAAATACAGAGCATGTGAATTTCGAACTCTCTGAATAAGTTTGTTGGAAATTTGGACTGATTTTATCCCTCCAGCATAAAAAACAGCATCATAGATTTGTCGTTTAGCCATTACTGATTCTTCATGCATATTTTCGAAGAGACATTCAGAATTTACTGAAAAACCACGTTCAACATTCGCGTTGCCAAGTGAAAGATAGCAGATCATTTTGACGATGTTGAAGAATTCTGGACACTTGGCATTTGCTAGCACTCCACTCCAAAAATGATCCAGCCTTTCTTGCAACGGTCATAATTATCAAATTTATCGCCTCTGGCAATCACTCCGGAATACTGCCGTGCTGCGAAATCTGTCGAGGATCCACTAACGCGTCCAGTATCTATCAATATAGTCAAATTCTTCTCAAATCGTTTTTTGGTCAATTTGGTATCGCTGCTGATAACTGCCGGATCAAGGCAAGAGGCGGCCTTGGTCAGAGGATAAGTTAATGGCGATCGCTCCATTAACTTATAAGTACAGTTGCCTTCAGCATTCCTTTGCATTCGATACGAAAGTGCAGAACTTGCTTTTCGCTGAGCTTAGGACATTTTTTCATAGCATTCTTAGTGTCATCCGAGAACAATATGTCTTTCGATGGTAGATGATGGTGTCACCCTAAACTGAAGTTAATTTTTAAGCAGATAATAAAACGTTTCAATTTCTTCAAATAAAATCAGGATCATTATTTTTTCCCTGATTGGTGGAAAAATTCCCTGATGTTCCCTGATTTTCCCTGATGGAAATTGAATTCCCTGATTTTCCCTGATTTTCCAGGTTTTTCCAGGTAGTCGACACCCTGCGCTTGACTGGAATCCAGATGGGCATCGAAGAAGAGGCAGGCCCAAAAGCTCGTGGCGGCGAAGTCTAGCCGCTGTTGACGAGAACCTTGGCTGGCAGCAAGTGAAGACGCTGGCTCCGGATCGCCAGCAGTGGAGATCTTTTATCTCAGCCCTATGCGCCGGTCAATCGGCGCTGGACCCTTAGGTAGGTAACACCAGGCAGCCAACGAACCGAGCACTGTGCGTGTGTAGCAAAAGCAACAACAAAAAAAATCCTTCGTTTCAATCCGCCGACAAACAACCACGGCCAAGCTGTGCGTGTGTATGTAGTAAAAGCAACAAAAAAAACATTACTTCAATTCAATCCACCGGCAAACAACCACCGGCTAAGGCTGATGTCATGCATGAAGTTCAAACAGTAAACTAGTATAAGGATACAAATGGAAAAACGATAAGTTGCTTCCGTGTACTTTCCACCGGAATATGCCAACTCACATAATTTTGAATTATTTTTCCAAATTCTTGAAAATACATAAGCTGAACAACCGGAAGCAAAATTGCACATTTATGGCCATTTCAATCAACGCAAAGCTGACTTTATTTAGGATGATAACAATGAAGCAATTCTACTTCCAGTCGTAAAGGCGAGGACGAAATGTATACAATTAATCTTCGGCAAAGCTTCTATTTTAGGCTTAAATCAAGTGAGTCATATTAAGAATAGTAACAATAATTATCTTGATCTACTATTTACTAACTGTACAGAAGACTTTTGCGTAAACGAATCGGTTGATCCACTATGAAAAATAAAGCATTTCACAAAGCGATCGAATACTCACTCTTTATCCATAGCTGTGCTATTAATATAGCGTGGTCAAGTGTATTGACGAATGCAGGAAATGTTGATACAACAGTAGAAACCTTTTATAACATATCTAATGATAAATCTAATACACAGTTATTTACCTTCAAAATTTAAAAGACGGTCCTACAGCTCTAAACAACCTGTGTGGTATAACAAAGATTTGAAAAACTTACAAAAAAGGAAGCAAAAAGCACATAAAGTCTACAGAAATGTTACAAATCATCAAAAATATAAATTTATGCAACCAGCTCAAGACATGTATACAAAGTTCTTTGGAAAAATACAATCAGAAAATTGAAAAAGGAATTAAACAAAACCCAAAAGCGTTCTTTGGCTATACTAGAACGCAGATAAAAAAAAATCAAACTTTCCTTCCCAGTTGACACTTGACGGAAGCATTGGATGAAATCCACTGGAAATTTCTAACTTATCTACAATTTTTTTTTTCAAGAAGTGTACACTTCTTTTACTGAGATTGACCGAGATAGAGAATGCTTTTCAGTCATTCCTGATTTAGTGTGTGACATTCAAGTCAATGAAATTGATTACGATAATGTTTTCGAAGGACTTTGATAACCTGATGCTTCTAAAGGAGTAGGGCCTGATGTACTCCCCCCATGTATCCTTTAAAATTTGGCGACCAAATTGACCGAACCTCTTCTGTTTCTTTTTAATATTTCGTTAAGTTTTAGAATTGTACTCAAATTTTGGAAAAATCTGTAAGATGTACGAAATTATCGAGGAATAGCTATTTTGTCTTGTATCCTCAAACTCTTTGAATCAATAATGAATGAAAACAAACTATCATCTAGTAAAAAATATTATAACGAGTAATCAACATGGTTTCTTTAAAGGACGCTCTACAGCATCAAATCTCCTCAAATTCGTTACATACATTATCAATTCTATATGCAAAGGCTTTCATGCTGCGGCTATTTATACCGACTTTAGCAAAGCCTTTGATCGCATTGATATACTCCTTGTAATCTTGAAATTAAAAACAAATTGACTTTAATCAAAATCTCCTCTCCTGGTTACTATCATACTTAACCAATCAAACACAAATCGTTCGTTTCCAAAACGAATTATCCAAATCTGTAGTTGAGACCTCAGGTGTGCCACAGGGGTCTCATTTAGGACCACTCCTTTTCATGTAGTTCGATAATGACATTTCCTTTATTCTAAAACAGATTGAATACCTAATATACGCCGATGATATTAAACTATTTCTGAAAATAAAAACAGCCGGAGATGTTGAAACGTTTCAAAATGAAATCTTTGTTTTTTTAATGGTGCAACAAAAGTTTACTTCAATTGAATGTTAAAAAATGCACCTCTATATCATTTAGCAGAAAACAAAGTTACTCTATCATTGAAACGAAATGAGACAGTCAACCAGTAGGGGAAAAGTTCATATAACGCCCCATGTGGCTAATACGCGCCACCGTTGTTTTGAAGAACCTGAAGCATTTTAAGCCTGCAAAATATTACCAATTTGTTCTAAATGCTGTGATTGGTCATGGCAAGTATGATTTTTTCCTTAAAATGCTCCTGTGTCGTGATAATTTCACAATTTAGGTTTTTCTTCATTTCGATCTAAATTTTAAAACACTTTCAATAAGGTGTCACCAAGCAGAGAAAAACGAATAAGACAATATTTTCTGACACATCGATAGAGGAGAATCTAAACTACGATTTCATGCTAAAAAATTATACCGAACTCGCTATGGTATGCTTTTTATGGGTATGTTTTATCACGGCCCATGCGCTCGTTATAACGCGCTAATCGTAGTAGGCTGAAAATAGCATTAATTTTTCAAAAAGGCCGATTTTCATTGAAAATTAACAAAAAGTCTAAAACCTTTATTTGAGCGTTAATTCAGCCCAAAAAATCTACTTTAATTTTTTTTTAAATTTTGATTAGTCCATTTTGATTTTATTTTCGTTCAAAGTGTCTGTAAGTATTGGTGTGTTTTCGGTCTTCGGCTGCTTTCGGGTGTGTTCGGCTGCTAGGCGCCTATTGAATACACGGCGGCGCGTATTTGCAACACAGTTTTGTTCTGTGGCTTTGATTAAGGTTTTTAAAAATCAAGTTTTTGAAGCAACTATAGCAATTTGAGTAATAAAAAATCATAGGCATTTGTAGAAAACAATTTTCTTCAACGATTGCACCCATTTTTAACACAATTTGTACGTGGAATACATAGAAAATCAGCGATTCGCTTAGGTGGCGCATAATAGGGCATGTTCCCCTACAAAAATGCAAAATTGTAAGAGATCTCGGCGTCATACTGGATTCGAAACTCACGTTTGTAGAACATCAAAACAATATCATTAATAAAGCAAACTGCATGCTAGGATTTGTCATACGTTTCAGCAAACTCTTTCAAGATCCATACACCATAAAGTTACTTTATAAATCCTATGTTCGTTCGGTATTGGAGCAGGGATGCTTTCCTCCGTAGTGATTTTACGGAGTCAGAGAATTTCAACACCACAGTATTATTGCCATTAACTCTCCGGAGAGATTGTTAGTTTTTCACTAGGCTATCTGCTATCGAAGTACTCGAGTGTCATATACACTAACTTAAACTCGCACCGCCACCAGATCCTCGCATTGGAGCATAAATTTTTGCACCGTAGAGCTCCGTAGAGTGGCAAATTTCCTCACCGACGAGAATCACCTGCGTTTTTTTTGTGACTTGGTTGTGCCGAACGTAAGGAAAGCAGGAAGTTGAAAGCAATGTGCCATAAGACAGTATTCATTCCTCAGCCATTGTTACGGGACGTTCGTAAATTAATCGTTTTGAGTGATGCATCTGTTGATCGATTTATTTTGAGAGATGTCAAAAAACCATCGAAAGCATTTGATTTACATTCAAAAAATTACTTCGACCAAAAACATCATTTTATTTCTACGAGTAGATAACAATTTACGAACGCCCGGTATAATAAGCTTAAAAAATTTAGTAATCTGATGAAAACGAAATCTATTTTTTAAAAAAATCCATCGTTGCAACTGGAGACAATTGTCATCAAAGTGGAAAAATGTAATGTAAATATATTAAATTAACAATATTACACTTCAATAATACAAATACGCATTTTCAACATGGATTAACAAAAATCGAAGTTAAAACCCAACTTATTTTCCATATTCTTTGCATTTTTTTTAAATGATTCATGTCACATAAAATTTAACAATTCAATCAATAAGAAATGTTCCAGATAGCCCGAATTTATCCGGGACAAAACTTGAAAAAAGTAACCGGGAATAATGCAATAAGTTCACTCGGCCCGAACTTTTCAGAAAATTGTAATAATTAAAAAAAAAGTTTTAACAAAATAAACATTTTTATTTATAGAAATCTTTAATAAGATTTGAAAGCAATAGATTTGGATTGGTAACACATTTCTTCTTCAGATGAACAAACTGTTTCTTCATTGCTAGTCCTATTGGAACTGCCCCTTCAAGTATACTATCACTCGAAATACCCCTAAATGTAGACAATCACTCGCAATGTTTACGTGTTCAATAACTGGATCGATCGGTTTTCTCGGTGGTGTATGTGGTGAACATAAGAGCTCTCACTCTCACGCTCCTTGGTGTTGAATTCAATATAATCTCTCCGGTGGTGTTAGTTAAACATCTCCGTGGTGAAATGCAGAGAAACTCCGTGGGGAATCGAAAAACCCGCACCGCGGAGATTCTCCATAGAGAAAATGCATCCCTGTATTGGAGTATTGTAGCACCATATGGAATTCTTATTCAAATGATCACGAGCAACGTCTCGAATCTGTTCAAAACATTTTTTTAATGTTCTACGTAAAATCAATTGAATCGCTTTTCCGCTCCCATCGTATCAATCTTGTTAGAGAGAGTCAAAAGTGCCGGGCGAACTGTGTTCGACAGTGTTTATTACAATGAACAAAACGAAAAGATACTTCAAATCTAAAATATACAAAAGGTTTTAGATAACGTTACAACTATACCTAACCTCAACTTACAATCAGTCAACCGAGCAAACTCTTGGCTTGACTTCCTCGCTAACCGGGTACAACGTTTCGGATCCTATTTTGAAATTACAATTTAGTACTGAGGAGAGAATAAATCTAACCAACCAATTACCGTAATTGCACGAAATTGCCTTGTAGCGAACTATCCGAATCCCGCACAGCAATATTGTGGTCCGATTGGACGTAAGGGAATCAGTCCTACCAGATACAGGTTAGGTGTTAAGATTGAAGAAGGATTTACAAAAGGTTTCAACTTACGGTTCCTAATTTGATAATATCGAGACTACCTCGACCTCGATTCTCTTTGCGCGACCACTTAAGCTTCACTTTCTCTTACTACCTGTCTATCAACTTTCAAACTTTCTTTCTAAATTTTCACTCTACTTCTATAATTTCCTCTTCCGAACTATCAACCACGTGCTTTTTTTCTTCCTACTAAAATGAACTCTTCTTTTATTTCTTACTCCTCTTTTCTTTTCCCGCTCATCGAGAACTGTCACACGCTGGAGTGTCGTCAGCTTCCGGTCTAATTGCCCTTGTGGCAACATCCTCCCCCCGGTGGAATCCGGCTGGGGTCCGCGTTCCACGATCTTGTACCTCCAACACAGCCAGGCGCGATAGCGGCCGACGAAACGTCCCATCACTCGTCTGCACAATCGCCTGACGACACCTGCCGTCTGGATTCGTAATCACCTTCAGGACCCGCCCTCTTTTCCATCCGTTCCGCCTACGATCCTCCACCAACACAACCAACTCGCCTGGTTCAACGGGCTTCACCTCGTCAAACCATTTCGTTCGCCTCGTCAGTGTCAATACTCACGTCAGGCAAATACTCGTTCGTCCAGCGCTTCCAAAAAGTATTCAGCTGTCTCTGCAGTAAGTTCCAGGAACTCCTCAGCAACTTGTTGTCACACACATCTTCGGTAGGCGGCTGGCGGACACCGTCGGAACTCCCTAGTAGGAAGTGGTTGGGTGTCAGGGCTTCACTCTCAGCTGCATCCAACGGCAAGTAGGTTAAGGGGCGACTATTTACGATCGACTCGGCTTCGACCAGTAGTGTGTGTAGCTTCTCGTCATCAAGTCGCTCGTAGTATGCTTCAGCAAGCGCAGCCTTCCATACTGGTAATACTGCTTCAGGATGCACTAAGAAACTTGGCCCGGCGAACCAGCAACTCGTTTTGGCAAAATAAGACCCGGAACCGTACTTCGTAGCCTCATCCGCTGGATTGTTCTTCGATGGAACCCATCTCCACTCCTTCCGAGTGGTTAGCTCCAAGATCTCGCAGATTCGGAACGATACAAATCTATTAAACTTTCGGGGATCTCCGTTGATCCAGCTCAGCGCTGTTCCGGAATCGGACCACAACACTCGCTTCTTGATCTGCAACGAATGTCCCTCGATGACACTTCGCATATGACGTGCCCCTAACACACACGCTTGCAGCTCTAAGCGCGGTATCGACCACGCCTTCAGGGGTGCAACTTTGGACTTCGCGCCTACCAGCGCAACCTTTACTTCTCCGGCAGCGTTCGTTGAGCGAAAATACGTCACACAGGAATATGCAATCTCACTGGAGTCCACAAATGTGTGAACTTCGACCTCGTTGATCGCCTCTCGGAAATAGCATCGCTGGATGCCGATATCGTTGATGTGTTCAAGCATTTGGACCCATTTCAGCCACTGTTGGTGCGTTTCATCGTCCACCGGTTCGTCCCAGCCGAGCTCTTTGCGCCAGGCTTCCTGGATAATGATCTTGCCAAAGATCAGATACGGTGCTAGAAGACCCAGTGGATCGAACATTGTCATCACACACCGGAGTATCTGTCGCTTCGTTGGTTTCTCCTGTGTAGTGATTAACTTCACCATGTCTTCCCGCATCTTCGTTGGGAACCGCAGCTCATCGTGTTCCGTATCCCACAAAATACCAAGCACACGTTCGGAGTTTTCTCCCTTAGTTGGGCACATGTTCTTCACTGGATGTGCCTTGACCTCTCCCAGAAACTGCATGACCTCGTCGCTGTTCGAACAGAACTGACGAAGTTCGAAACCACCGTGTTGATGTTTCGCCCTCACCTGGGACGTAACTTCTTTGGCCTCAGCCACGCTCCGAAAACTGGTCACATAGTCATCAACATAATGACCACTGATTGTTTCTTCGACGGCTGCAGGATACTGATCGGCGAACAGGCGGGCGTTGATATTCTTAACGTATTGGGCCGTCGCTGGTGAACTGGTCGACCCAAACGTTGCCACGTCCATGACGAAAACTTCTGGCTGCTGGTTCGGATCCGTCCGCCACAGGAACCTTTGAGCGCTTCGATCAGCTTCACGAATCAGGATCTGGTGGTACATCTCCCGGATGTCTCCACAAACTGCCACCGGATACTGGCGGAACCGAAATAATACAGCAGGCAAAGATGTCAACTGGTCGGGCCCTTTCAATAGCATCGCGTTTAAGGACACCCCGTCGACTTTGGCTGCAGCGTCCCAGATGAGCCGCACCTTACCGGGTTTCTTGGGATTGGTGACCGCGCCGAGGGGGAGGTACCATGTGCGTCGGGAGTCAGCCTGTTGCAGCTCATCCGGAGTCGCTCGATGGCAGTAGCCTTTCTGCTGATATTCCTCGATCTGACGCACTATGTTGTCCCGCATCGCCGGTTCTTTTCCCATTCTTCTTTCGAGACATTGGAGTCTTCTCAGACACATTGGATAGCTGCCTGGAAACTCTACGAAGTCGTACTTCCAAAGCAGGCCGGACTCATAACGATCGCCCACTCTTGTTGTAGTCTCCTCCATAATTTTCGTTGCTCGAGTGTCTTCGTCACTCAGCACTGGCGTGAACACTTTCGATCCAACTTCGTCGAGCGTCAGATAAGTCTTCACTGCCTCATCTAAAGATGAATCATGTTGACAGTCACAAATGTGATAACTGAATGTTGGCGTTGACTCGTCGCGCTTGCCACCGTACACACACCAGCCCAGGCGGGTGCGTACCGCAGTTGGATCTCCTACTTCGCCCTCTCGCGCCTTGAGCGGAACCACCAAACGTAGATTGTCAACTCCTATGAGAAGTTGCGGACTGGCATTCTCGTAACCATCCACCGGAATTCCTCGAAGATGACTAAAACGTGACTTAAGTTCTTCGAACGGCAAACTCTGTGTTGGTAAGTTCAGGGAATTGGTTGTTCCGACGTTTGAAACCTTGTACCGCTTTGATTTATTGATGCCGGAAATCTCGAACGTCACTCGTTTCGAATCGTTCTCGATCCGCGTCACATTGGATGTCCACTGCAAGCACAACGGGTGGGAGTGCCCGTTTAGTTGAAGTTTTTCTGCCAGACTCTTTTCCAGCATTGTTATCGAAGACCCTTCGTCGATGAAGGCAAATGCATCGACGGATAAACTACCGTTGTGGAGCGTGATTGGAATAACACGGTACAGTAACGATGGAAACGACGACTGGTGAACGTGATGCACAACGTAGTTCGATGTCGGATTCGGACCAGAGCTGTAGGATGCCTTTGGTTTCTCCGCCGAATGAAGAAGTGCGTGATGACGCGCATCGCATCCATCCACGCCGCAGCGAGTGTTGTTTCTACACGAACGAGTCCTATGACTGTACAAGCACGTTTTACAAAGTCCCAAATTCTGTATACGAAGCCATCTGTCGTCGACGGTCATCTTCTGGAACGATCGACATTCTCTGGACTTATGCCCCTCTTTCTGGCACACGGCACAAGTCAAAACTCGTTTCCTAAACTCCGCTGCACCTTGGCAGCTACTCCGCTCCTTCGGCTTCTCGAACTTTCCCGCGACGTCACTGTGCACAAAACTCCGGTCCGGCTTGGATCTTTCAGGCTTCGACTGCCTGGCTTTCGATTCGCCGGTGTACGACGTCACGGCGTATGCATCGTCGACAGTTTCATCCATGAAGGTCCCGAACGTTCGTAAGTCCACGGCCTCGACCGTTCTGATGTATCTTCCCCAAAGCATTTGGTATTCGGTCGGGAGCTTTCTCACCAACTCCTTTAGCAGCGAGGGATTGTTCAGATGATCGTTCAAATCCGCGGCCTCCAAGTGTTCGCAGAGACCCTGCACTTGTGTCCCGAAGTCGATGATAGTGTTGAGTCTATCAGCCTTCGGCGGGGGTGTGGATCTAACCTTCTCAATTAAGGTCTCGATGATCAAATCCGGTCGACCGTAACGCTTCTCCAGCATTTTGATGGCTGCTGGCACGGATCCCGGATGTATAAGCCTGTTACGAACCGACTCCCATGCCGAACCCTTCAGGCATCGTTGAAGGCGAATCATGCTCTCGCCGTTGTTGAAACCACAGGCTTCTGTGGTGTACTGGTAGTGGCTAATAAAAACAGGCCAGTCGGCGGGATTTCCGGAAAACGTTGGCAAATCCCCCGAGAAGACTTGGCGCGCTGTACGCTGCTCTTGAGTTGGCCCAAGTGGCCTCGGATTGCCTGGAACTCCGCTATCAATTTGCCTCGTTGATTGTGGCGGCAACAGCTGCCGTCTCTGCGGCACTTGCACTGGCTCCTCGACAGTTAACGATGTCGGAATAGCCTCAGGTCTGAACATCAGTTCCGGCGCAACACATTCCGGTTCTATCGTTGGCTGCCTTCTATCCGCTTGCATGGATGGCTTCTGCTGACTGGGTTGGGCAACAACACGCTTGCTCTTCGGAATCGTTCCTGTCGGATGTGTAGGACCATCACCCAATGCTTCCGGAAATGGTTTCGGAAGTCGGATTGATTCTTTCGGCCAAGCTCGAACACCTTTCAATCCCCGTTGACACAGTTGGAGCTGATTCTCAAGCTCGCTTAACTTATCTGCTGACGGCTGCTGGTGCTGCTGACAGTCGCGCAGCTGTTGTTGCAATTTCCTGATTGCGTCTGCAATTAGCTCTCGCCGTTCTGGAAATTCATTCGCTGCTTCTTCCGGAAGTGGTAATCTTGCTGACGATTCTCGGAGGATTGTTCCTCCCTTTGCGCCCAACAATTCGGGGCCAGCTTGGCTCGCTACCCACTCCGTCACACGCTCAGACTTTTCGGCAGGGTTCGCATGCTGCCGAGAATGAACACTATGTTGTTCATCTTCCTCTTCAATGAGGGATTCCTCGATGATCCGGTAGCGCTCCTTAACATAGGCCTTTTCGATCCTTTTCTCGATCTCCTTTTCTTCCTCCAGGCGCTTTAGCTCCAAATTGAGCTTTGCTTTTCGGACGGAAGATGAAGACCGCGCTGACATCGTTTTCGTCGGAAGAGGAAGGCACTTGCTGCAAGTCCATGGCCTATTTGAAACGCCAGCGCTAACACCAGCGCATGAAAGATGCCACCAGCAATTGCACTGATCACAGGCCACCATATTGTCCGCTGAATCCGGACGATCGCAGGCAACACAACTGCTCGAGTTGTCCTGATTGGTGGTGTTGAAATCATCCTCGCTCGATGAGTGAACCGTCGCCATCGGATGATTATTTGAAGAATTGTTAGCGAGAGTCAAAAGTGCCGGGCGAACTGTGTTCGACAGTGTTTATTCCAATGAACAAAACGAAAAGATACTTCAAATCTAAAATATACAAAAGGTTTTAGATAACGTTACAACTATACCTAACCTCAACTTACAATCAGTCAACCGAGCAAACTCTTGGCTTGACTTCCTCGCTAACCGATTACAACGTTTCGGATCCTATTTTGAAATTACAATTTAGTACTGAGGAGAGAATAAATCTAACCAACCAATTACCGTAATTGCACGAAATCGCCTTGTAGCGAACTATCCGAATCCCGCACAGCAATATTGTGGTCCGATTGGACGTAAGGGAATCAGTCCTACCAGATACAGGTTAGGTGTTAAGGTTGAAGAAGGATTTACAAAAGGTTTCAACTTACGGTTCCTAATTTGATAATATCGAGACTACCTCGACCTCGATTCTCCTTGCGCGACCACTTAAGCTTCACTTTCTCTTACTACCTGTCTATCAACTTTCAAACTTTCTTTCTAAATTTTCACTCTACTTCTATAATTTCCTCTTCCGAACTATCAACCACGCGCTTTTTTTCTTCCTACTTCCTACTCCTTACTCCTCTTTTCTTTTCCCGCTCATCGAGAACTGTCACACGCTGGAGTGTCGTCAGCTCCCGGTCTAATTGCCCTTGTGGCAACAAATCTCGTTGTAAGCTTATTGATAAAAAACTCTCAGTGAACGCAGAGAATTTTCCCAAATTGCATTTGTAAATGATGTTGTTGCAAAAAGAATAGACAGTCCTGAATTACTTTCAAAACTCAATTTCTAAGTTCCCCTGTCCATTAAATAACATTTATTCTACATTAAACTTTACGACAAAGACAAGGCAAAACATCAACCTATTAATCAAATGATGTAAAAATACAATTCACAAAGTGAGGTTATAGACGTAGCAATGAACAAAACCCAATTAAAAAAAAGCATTTAAAAATAACCTCATACAACAACAAATCAATGGCCTACACTAGTTTTAAGTAGTTTAAAGTTTTGAAAACTACAAAGTTTGACTTAATAAAAAAAAAGGATCATATGAATCAGATGAAAATCCGGCAAAGTAACAGATAGAAAAATTGTACGGTGATGCACATACGAGGCAGTAAGACAAACAAGTCGTGATCAAATTATATTAAAATAAATATCCAAAGGATAAATAAGAGTCCCTGCCACTCCTGTGCAACCATCACAAAAACACATATTTTCAACATGGCATAGTTGATCTTTGAGGCTGACCTGTTTATTCCTGCAACGAGTACTGATCCCCAGAATCAATCGGTATCTGTTTCCAGGATCTAAAGCAATATCGATTGAAGCATCTACTTGGTCGAAGGGCTGAGGAAGCCGATTTTTCGATACGTGAAGGGATGAAATTATGTTTAATGAAATGAGGCTGTAAAGGCTTAAAACAAATCCCTTGCATAAGGTTCGTTATTCTTATGGATCCATTCTATGCTAAACACGCTAAACCGAAATGGCGGAATGGGCCAGTGGCATGCGAGCTACCGATCATTTAGTATCGGTAATGACGAATAAATACCTACCAGCTCGGAATCGAATGGGATTTCATGCTTATCGTATGAGACGATTTTCCCATGAGACTGCCTTGTGTGAACTGAGCCAATCCAAATGCGTTTATGTTTGATCCAATTACTGGATATTACTGCAAATAGCAGCCCTTCGTTTATTCAAAACTTTCAATACTAAGCATACAACAACAAATATCCAAATCAAAGATGTTATCTTTTCACAAAAAAAACAACTGTGTTTTTTTTGGAGTTTCCTTTGCGATTTTTTGTAAAATGTCACACGCTATAAGTCACTTTTTTATTTGTTTGTTTAAGTGGGTACACACCTTGATTCTATGAAGTTAGCGAGGAAGATATTCAAATGAGCTGCTACTTGAGCATTTAAAATTAGAGCACGGTGAGAAAATGGGTCCAAACGAGGTCATTCTCGGGCAATGTCAAACGGAAAATTAGCTATGAGAGCAGGTGCCAGTTCCACTTTCAGTCAGGAAAACTGTAATGCGCCTAGAATTAGCATTCATTAGATAACATCGTATGACGAACGACTTGAAACTCGTACCAATGAATGGCGCTACACTTAGGCGCTCCCCTATATCATCACGTCAGTGCAGTGATTCAGAAGATCACCAGGAAATGTGCGAAAATTTGGATAACATCTTCTTGATTGTTTAAATTCTTGGTTGAAAAATGGGCTTCAGAAAGTTTCGACTTCTTTCATTCTTGCTTCGCAAATACCGTGTGTCAACGTCAACTATTTGTGATTGCAATCTCAATAATTTATACGTAATTCAGAGCCACAAAACTATCAAGTGCTGTAGGGATGGAACCACACATAGTTTATTTTAAAAGTTCAATATGTGTTATGTTTTTTTGCATAGTATGTTTTTATAAACTTAATCCGCTCTTGGAAGTTTGGCGGATTGTAACTTTATTTGAGTGCATCCAAATAATACAATTTCTTCAGGGACCCTCAATGAATTCTGGAAATCTTTAATTTAACATCATTACTTTTTTTCATGGACGCACCCTGAAAGCCCAAGAAAAAAATCCCTAATCAGACCTTGAGTGTCAATATGACACTCCTCGCTTAAAACCACTATATCTCTCTTGTTTTTCAACCAACTTTTACCAAATTTACAGTTTTGGAAACCTCGTATGGTATCTCAAATATTTTTCTCAAACATTGTTCACCTACAATACTTCAGTTTTCTGTTACTCAAAGTCTAAGAAAAAAATCCTAAAAAAATCTTATGAAAAAAGACTATAAATCAGCTACGAAACGCTCAAAAAAGTTTCACTCAATGTCCAAGAAAGCTGAAGGTAGAAACTATACGTTGCACATAAGGTTTTCTTTTGAAATTTTTTTTTAATGTAAAAAAGTGGTGAAAAAACCCTACTTTTCATACAACGAACCGTCGAAATTGTTTAAGTCCTACCGGATATTTTTTTGAAAGGAAGATTGAAAAGTTGACGTAATTTAGCACATTTTGCATTTTTAGATTGTCAAAATACGAAACACAGAATTTTTGACGAGTTTTCAAAGAGTTTTTCGAAATTTTTGTGTCGATTTGTAAATTTTTTAAATTTTCTTCCACTTAAATGCATTTTTGCAGTTTTGAGTATATTAACGGAAGTTTTGCTCAACAAATTTATATTCACCAGTAAGCCAATTTCATACTAATACTAGTGGAGTTATTACATATGTGCTGCGATAATTTACAAAAATACGATAAATATAAAACTCATAGTTAATCCAAAAAATTGAGGCGGGCGCTTGCTTTTTTGTCTATTTTTGCTTGCCCGTCGGTATCGAAATTGGAGAAAGTTAGGTAGGTTTTGCGTTTTTGGCAGAAAAATCTGTGAAATTGCAAATTCACAAAAAGTTCGAAAAACAGCTACCTTAGAAAATTCGTCAAAAATCCTGTATTTCGTATTTCAACAATCTAAAAATTCAAAAAATGTGCTAAATTACGTAACCTTTTCAAATCCTCCTTTCAAAGTTTATCTGGTGTGGCCTAAACAGTTTCGACGGTTCATTGAAAAGTACATTTTTTACACCACTTTTTAACATTTTTGTGGTCATGATTTAATTATTTTTTTTTAAATGAATACTTATGAGCAACGTACAGTTTCTAACTTCAGCTTTCTTGGACACTGAGTGAAATTTTTTTAAGGAATTTCGTAGCTGATCTACAGTCTATTTTCCGAAGCATGTTTTTTCGGATTTTTTTTCTAAGCGGCTCACCACACTCCCCCATACCAAAAAGCTCGATTTGAGCCCCCTGGTAATGGACGCTAACTGTTCTCAGCATATCTGGCAGCAAAACAAGAAAATACTTAATATGCACTTGAAAACTCGAGAAATGTTTTAATAATGCTGAGAACATTCAAAGTGATTATTTAATGCGAGGAAATGTAATGAGGGATTATAACAAAATTTGTTTAAAATAAATCTCAGTGAAAGTGGATATTCCTTTAAAGAGATCCATTATTGATCTAATGTAAAAACTAAGATTTAAAAGAATTATTTATATGTAAAAAGAGTAACTAAGATTACGACTAAAACTACAATATTTAAATAAAAGGACTGACATAAGTGGTTGGTTGATCATCGGTTTAGGTTATCTTTGTAGTACTGCATAAGCTTGGTCTTAAAAATATTTCTGTTGGAACTGTTTTTAATTTCTTCAGGAAGGCTGTTGAACTTTGTTGGACCAATGAAGGAAATTCGACGTAGACCAAAACTAGTTGAACTTGTACCGCACGGTGTTTCTGATGAAACGATGTTTCGCTAATTTTTGCACTATTCAAAAGCTAGGACTTCCTCCTTTCATTTTAAATCCAAATCCATATTTTAAATAATCCACCGTGGGGTCTAGAACATTTTATTTTTTTTTTTTAGATTTTTAACCTTTTTAACGGTTTTTTCAATGCAAAAATCATACTAATCACTGTGAATACGCTCATCTTACCTTTAGCGTAAATCCAACATCATATGTCAATGACATGATTAAATAGGAAATTTCCCTGGCAACAATTTTGTAGAAGACATCAAAGCAGGCGCGGTCCGATGGGGGGGGGGGGGGGAATGATCACCCCTCCCCCTCTCCCCAAGCGACAAAAACCGTTATAAAATACCCGCAAAAGCTAAAATTTCTATAAAAACTTGTAACTATTCTTAGTAGATGTGCTTTAAAATTTTCAAAATTTTCCACTCCTTGGTGGTGTTTATTCAACAAATAAGTTAATTTATCACTCAAAAGGCTCAATATTGAGTCGGTCCATCAAACTTAAGCAGCTGTAACTTGCGATTCCCTGAACGGAATTATACCAAATAACTTTAATGGATAAGTAACTCAACAAAAGTGTGTTGTTGAAGGTTGATTTTGAATTTGCTATCAATGAAATGTAAGGACAACTTATTTTTCAATTGTCACTAATTTCCCTCATATGCCTGAGTTAACACGAGCAAATCGTGATAAATTTTAAATTTGCTTCAAATTCAGAGCTTCCAAATTCTTGGTTTTGTTTTGAAATTTAATGAAATGACAAAATGGAAAAAGTCACATAGGGGGTGAATAACACTGAAAAACTTTAAATATTTGTTCTGCTGTCGTCTTATATTTATTGCCTTCAATATATAGTTTCTTAATTATTTGCTCAAAAGGAAACAAAAAAAATCATTAAACTATAAACGTACGAAACCATGAGATTTTCAATTTTCTTTATTTTTAGAAATTTCTACCATGTTTAATGGATTAAGAGTTCTTGGTCGCTCTAAGATGTAAAAAAAACTTTGGCCTTCAAGTGTTAAATCGCCTTTATTGTAAGAAATTTAAAATTTAGTCATATTATCCGTCGTAGTGATCAGATTTGCAGTAGGCGTTTATGAAACGTATGACTTCAATTGATCGTCTAACTTTCTAATCTTTCTTTTTGTCTTTGAGTCACCAATATTTCAATAAACAAATTCAATCGTAATAAACAACAAATGTCGATGCCGCATTAAATTCATTCTCGATGAAGTTTTGAGCAGCGGGAAGCTTCCCATTAGGATTTTTTTTGTATTTCAAAATATTTTTTAAATCGATGGAAAATTATTAATTCAGAATCAGGAAAAATCATTCTAATAAAACTTTACTTTAAGAAAAAAACAGGTAATATATATCTGAAATTTAAAAATAACATTGAATTGAAATTACAGTTTTTTTCTTTTGTTTACAACTGGTTTATTGAGAATTCGTAAACGTTATAAAATCATGTCAGATGTCTAATGCTCACCTAATTTTAAAATCTAAAGTAGTGCTATTTTCACTTGCGTTTAAAAGGAATTCATGACTTATGGCAAAATAAGAATTCAGGTTCTAAACCACAATAAAGATTCTGTTTCGCGAGTTTATTTCGCCCTTAATTTTCCACTATTCAAATATGAATTATAAACTTAAAATTAATAACCTTTGATATGAAATTCAAAAAAAAAATAAATTTCAGATCTGATTTTATTGAATCCTGCTTGAAATGTCTCACATCAAACATTCATATTATGAATGACCATGAAAAAACTACCAAACAGAAATTGAATATACACTATTCATAGTAAAAGTTGAAATTTGAAAAAAATCTTCTCAAGAGATTTCAGCAACAAAAAATCGAAAAAATAGATAACATGTTATGACTTTTGCGTTCCCTATGAGTCTTAAGAGTTAAAAAGATCAAAAAAGTATTTATAGAAGCTGTTTCGATATAAAGAAATTGGTGTTGGCGATAGAGATTCACATTCATCTCCAGAACCCAAAATCTGCATCCAAAACTATAACACAAGGAAACAAAATTCACATTTTCCGAGGTGCCAAGAATTTGAAAACTGATTTCGACTTATTTAGGGGCACTAAATGCAAATTTGTATATTTTTTATCAGCTCTTATTTTCGGTAAAAATTTTGAAAATACAAGGTTCATTGAAAAAATTTGTGCACTTTTTCGCAAAAGTGTAAAATATCAAAAAGATTTAGAAAAAAAGGTTATAACTTGATGATCAATTTTCATGAAGACTGTGAATTATTTATCTTGAGAAAAAATTATAGAAGTAATTATGTTTCCTCATTTTATAAAATACGAAGATAATCTAGAGACGAAATCTGTAGGTATTGTTTCTTCCGGGAATTTGTCACTTTTTGGCATTCTTCCCTCTAATCTGTATCGTTGAATGAATAAAGGATAATGAAAAGATTTTTCATATTTTTTGTTGATCATGTAGGTTAGTTACTTCATCGATTATCATTGATCGATTTCATTCGAAACTGTTTAGTTACAAAATTACTAAATACCAGAGAATAAGAATTGAGAGAAAAAATCTAACAAAAAAAACGAGTTTAGGACGCAAAAATCTTCCAAAATCAGTTTACCTCGGATTTAATTTTTCTCTTGTGAATTTAAATCATTCCATTGTTTTTTCGACAACAAGGCAATCTATCATGCTAAACAGTCAGAGGATATTTTAGTGAATTTTAACCACCAACCAGAATTTAGCCTAAGGATTGATATTCTGAATCTGAAAGCATGGCTATTTCAATTGCAAATGATTGAGACTCTTCACTAAAGAAAATCATGACCTTTCAGAATTAACCCTTCTTTTCATAATTTTTTTTATAATTCATAATTTATTGAAAAAAAATTAGGAATTATTTGTAGATAACAATAAAAAAGACTAATCACTTTTTTATATAATTTATTTGTTGTAGTACACTTAAAATTGAAAATTTGTAATGATAACTTTAAATTTAAGAGCAAATGAAATTAAATAAGGTTCAGAAATTTCATATTCAGAAACTGATTTTGATAATCGTATTTTCTACTTAATTTATATTAAAAGTGTTGATTTTATATATTGTGTTTCCACATTTCAAAATAATAATATTAATATTTCCAAATCACGATTTAGTTAAATACCCCAATAAAGAATTTAGTGCCCGTTAGTTATGTTTGTTAAATAGTTTATCGGCCTTATCGGTGAAAAGTAAAATGTTTCTGAAAAAATATAAAATATTAGAGCTCTAATGTTTAGAAACTCAGGAAAAAAATGAAAAAAACTTGAAATTTTTTTCTACATTTTCTTCTCTCAACAACGTGTGTACTATTTTTCATTGAAAAAATTACATTTATAACGAGAAATTCTATATAGAGCCCTTAAAGTGACAATTTTAAAATTACAGATATTCCAACAAAAAAAAATATCTACATTTTTTCGCAGAGGATATTATAGATACGCTGGTTGTTTTATAAAAGGATGTGTAAGTTGTGTAGAAGGATATTGAAATGAGTATAAAGAGAAACTTTGATAAAGTTTTCATTATTCATCTCTTATTTCATACTTTTCAAATACATGTTGTTCAGTGAAATTCATGGGGAAAGAAGGAGCAGTGTGCAGCTTAAATTGTAAACTAAATTGCAACTGACATCCCCCTCCCCCCAACCCGACCCCCTCCTTTCGCTCACTCAAATGATCGTTTCTTCACCAGATATTAATGATCCTTTATATTGACTGATTTTTGAAAATTGGAAAATCAAAATGTTACATTTTAAATAAGTGCCTCATCTGGGCAAATGTATGTAGAGAAATATTTTAAGCATTTCAGGCCACTGTTTTAAATACTGTTCATGACACGATGATATATTTTGTTTTCATAGAAGCAAGAAAATAACATTTCAGGGGAAATCCAAAAATGCAGAAATCCACAGACAAATGTTTTTAGTGTTCCATACTATCAGATAAAAACCTATGTTTTATTTATTTTATCTATTGTTTATTTTCAGAAAACGAAAAGTGAATTTAGAGAATATTTTCAGATAACAGTATTACCTACATCAAACAAACCTTTTAAAATTGTTGAAAACAAAGTTGATGTTGAGATTTTGTAATCTTCTTTTTCCTTTTTATAAAATAAAATCAATTAGGTTCAGTTCGTGTACTTTTGAAAAAAATTAACAATCTTGAACTTTTGCTTGAAAACCTTAATTCGACCACATTTTTACATACACGGGTGCCTACAAAAACACCAATTCATGCAATCAAACATAAACAATAGATTGATTTTTTTTTTAAATTTTATATATGACACTTAATCATGCTTGTGATATCCGTGTCTAAAGTTTTACAATCAATCAAAAGTGAAAAGTATGAATACCTTCAGAAATCATCAAAAAAGGATTAAAGATGTTTGATTTTGAAATCCAGGTTAATTGTTTAAATTTTGGGCTTAAATGTAAGAAGTAAATCTAATTTATTTCTCCGTCCCAAATGTTTGTTCATTAAGTATTCAAAATAACTTAGCTCAAAATATAAATAACTAAACTTTCAAGAAAGGCGGGAGACATTTTATCCAGAATAAATCCCTACAAATGCTCATAGCTTCAGATAATCCTGATCATTTTCATGTAAAAATTTGATTTTTTAATTTTAATAAACCATTTTGAATATTTATTCACTCTACAGTCAATATCTAAGCTCGTAGTTTTCTTTTTCTGATCTTAGTACAATCATTGGTGAGAAGTTTTATTAGATTTTTTAAATGAAATAGTAATAATCACTCTATTTGTGACATTCCAACTCTTTTTCCTCAATTTATATCACTTTGATGTCTTCTACCAAATTGTTGCCAGGGAAATTTCTTATTAAATCGTGTTATTGACATATGATGATGGATTCACGCTAAAGGTAAGACGAGCGTTTTCACAGTGATTAGTATGATTTTGTCATTGAAAAAAAAGGTTAAAAATTCTTCAAAAAAAAATAAAATGTTCTAGACCCCCCGGTGGATTATTTCAAATTTGAGCTCACATGAAGAGGAAAGTCCCAGCTTTTGAATGGTGCAAAAATTTTCGAAAAATAAAGTTTTCTCCCAGGGACACCGTGACTGCGCATCAAATGGTGAGATTGACGAATATTGTGATATCGCGATTGAATAAAGGAATTTGGTAGGCGAATAATGTCTGAAAAACATGTTTGAGTTACATTACGAGGTTTCCAAAACAGTATATTCTATAAGTAAAAATACAAAATTCAAAGTTGTTTTAATTACTTTTGCAGCAGTTTTCTGTCAATTCTTAAGATGATTCAACGACGTAATGAAAGTTCACGCGAGATATATTAATTTCTGACAGGAGTGTCTATTTGACACTCCAGGGACTGTAACGAGTAAAAAATTCTGGGACGGATGAGAGTCAACGATCGCAATATTGCTTTGAATTACATTGATGCGTTATGTTTAAGTAATTATCATTAAATAAGCAACAATGTTTAGCTTATCGTACACCTTGAAATTCAAACCATACGGTTAACTGTAACTTTCAATCAAATCATTCCTACCGGCAAGTTCCCATCATATTGGTCTAGCGAAAGTGATCCATTTTTCGAAACATGCCGCCAAACTACAATACTCACAGCAAAACGTCAAAAGGGAACAGAGCGAAAAACAGGTCGTTTCAATTAAATCCGCACACAAGTATTATTGTTTTCAGTTTTCCGGCAGCAGAATGACAACCACTGATCTACATCTTACTTTGCAAAAACAATAACAATAACACATGCAGCAAAAAGCAGGGCGCCGGAAAATGTGCCCATATTTGTAAGTGGATTGTTGCCGTTTCTTATTTATATATAACAAGAAGATTGAATTCCTGCGGAAGGGAACTTGGTGCAGAGATTGTGACATTCCGCGACCTGTGACGCGTCAAGCCGGCCCAAGCGTGTTTCGATCTGCCCTATCTAAGAGGATATTTTATTTTTATCATATGATCCATGTTAATTTATAATCTTAAACAGAAAGAAATACCGAATTTTAGTTGGTGCTAAGGGTATTAAAAATGAGATTGAAATTGAAACTATCTTCTACGCAGACAACATGGATATTTGAAGACAGTATACTGAACTCATCCCCAATTCTTTTACACGTTTAAAATATTTCGTATTCTCTGGGATAGCATTTGATAAAAATCGAATCATATGGGCCTCCGAGACAAAATGCCCCGGGCCCCCCGATGGCTTAATACGGCCCTGATGGAGGACATGATGTCGCTAGTGTTTGTTTAGTAACGCCTGTCATCTCGATGGAAGTGTTATCTGACGCTTACATTTTCCCATGCATACATAAAAGTTGCATATTTACTCATGTTAACCTTACTTAAAAAAATATGGATGAGTTTTGAACTAAAATGATGCCTTTAAGATCCCAGCGTTCGAGAATTTCTAAAATGACCCAAAACTGACGGTAACTTTTTTGAAAAACGGCAAAATGGAGAGAGGGTCAGTAAATGCAGAGTTGGCAGGTCATCCACAAAATTTGAGAATTTGTTTCACAAGCCATTAGAGGAGGAAGTCTTTGGCAAATTTCGAGTAAGGTTTATTTCTTCACTGTGCATACTTGACATGTAATGACGCATTTGAAATGATTGATATTATAAACAAAATGTTATAGCAATTCAAACTTACAAATTAGTTAGTCTGGTCAATCGTTTGGCCGGTATGGCAATTGGTCTCTCTGTGATGACCGTTAATGGTCACAAATGGCCTCGCCTTGGGTCGGATGTGCAAAATTGCTCAAACCCAAGAGATGCAAATCACAAAAGCAACTTCCTTGAATAACGTATAGGTATGCTTGATTCGCTACCAGTCGCCCGCCGGTAGCAAAGCTAAAGTTGCCGCCACGCCGCCGCCGAAGGGATGTATAAATGATTGCTCAATCTTGATTATAAATAATCAGGCAGAAGAACCAATCAGGCAAAGTTGCATTACGCGCGTGGTCTGGTCGTTCGCCTCGGTAGGGTTATGATATCAAATCAGAAAAAAAAACTCGTTTTCAATCACGCTGCAGTGTGTAGAAACTCCGTTTGGTATGTCAATGGTCTTTTGAGCGATTATTGAATACTCTAATTTTCTCCAGAATCGATTGAAGATAGTTCGAACATCAAATCATTTCTAAATTGCTTGCATTTCTTGTACCTATTACTTTTCAAAAAGTTTATTGATCATTCCTACTGCGGTTGTAAGAATGGTAGCAAAAGGGGGCGAAATCAGTCTACAGAATGGCACTTCTCCCCATTTGTAACGGCTGGCCGACTATTATTAACACTTCAGTCTGGAGTAGCACTTTTCCATAGGACGCACAGCCACCCATCCAAGGCCCGACTATGCGTATACCTTCGTATCTCTTGATTGATGGGCTCCGATGTCCAACTGACCGATATATGTCTGCTGCTTCTGGGCGATTACGGGAAATAGGAGGGTCTGCCAACATCGAGCATTTCGATCTTTATATATCTAATGGTGTTGATAGGTTTTTAATGTTCATCAATTGTTTTCATTTCACCATTAAGGGTCGTCGAATGGAATCCTCGAGTGCGACTATTGAACGAATGCTGGTTTGAGCACGCTTTAATGGAACTTTGAGAGTCATGTACAAAATAATCGACAATGAGGAATGAAAAAAAAATCTAATAACAAGCAGATACCAAATGAAAAACGTGGTGACGTAAAACGTGGTGGTATTTTACTTTCAAACTACTAAAAACTTTGGAAAAAACACCAAATATACACTGTATCAAAAAATTGTCCGTACAGCACGTACCTTGAAATCCAGACAATCAAAAAGTGCACTTTTTCAGTCAATAAAAATACTACAATTACATCATTCGCTGCAGAAACTAGTCCTTTTTGTAGATCAGTATTAAAAATGTTTATGAATTAAACCTTAAAAATAATCCAAATCTTTTTGTAAAGAAAGTCCCAAAAACGACGTCAAAAAATTGTCCGTACACTGAGGCCTTTGTCAAATATTAGTCAAGTAAACAGTTATGTGTCAGTCTGTCAAACGCAGAAACATGAGTTGAATCTCAGCAAAGACAATTTCCAGTGGTCTGAGCGATAAATACGGTAAAATGAACTTTATTTAGCATAAATCAGTAGATTTTCGTGTTTCCGGATGTCAACGGCTATTTTTTTGTGAGAAGCAGACATTTTCCTGTTAATAAGATCCACAAAAATTAACAAGAAAATGTCTGCTCCTCACAAAAAATACCCGTTGACATCCGGAAACTGATTGCTGACCTGAAGAATGACTGTAAAAGCTAGTCCGAAATTGCAGGTATAGTAAAACGGCCACGATCGTTGGTTTAGTATGTCCTTCAGAACTTTAAGGAGACTAACTCCCTGGAGACTACTCCAGGAAGAGGCCACAAACTGAAGCTTACGGATCGTCACCATCGCATCATTGTCAGGGAAATCAGTCATAATCCTAAAATCAGTGCCCCGCTGAAGAATTTTGAAAAAAATACATATGATGATGATGATGGTCCCACCTCATTCCCCTACACAGGTTTGAGCTGGTCGAGTTATCTTTATGATAATTTAATATGAATGAATATTCTATCAGAATCAGTATACACATAAAACTAAAAAAACGGGGCTGATTTCTGATTTGTGCTTGCAATGCACATTCAAAGCTAGTTTTTTTTATAATCTAATGATATTTCGCGCGCGTGGCTCAAACATATGTAGACATTCTCTTGATTTTTAACTCACTTTACTAATGGCAGAAGGCCACAAAAAATCAATAATAAAAGCAAATATCATCATCATCATCGGACGAAAACAATGATTTGCTTGTCTCCTAACTATTATTATTGTCAATTGCGTCAAATTTTACATTCTTCCCTTAAAACTTATTTTTAAAAACCTACTCTTTTTATGTGTGAAATACAAAGTCTTTTGAACTCAGCCAAAGTATGAGCACATTTGATTTCTCGCGGCAATGAATTGAAGTCACTTATTCCTTTATAGTACAATGAATTTTGAGTTGCGCTGAGGATAAAAGTGGGTGTTCTCACTTCCGAAGCATTTCTAGTGTTATATCTATGGATATCACTTCCTCTGATTATACGGTTACTTAAATACGATGGCAATAAATTATTTACTATTTTGTAAATGAACACCATTGTCAAATATTTGATTCTTTCTTTGATAGACAACCATTGTAGAGCGTCCAGCATGAAACGAGAGGAAGTATATCGACTACATTTCAAAATCAAACGCATTAGAAAAAGAATTGATGAACAGAAATCAATGTGTGGCGAAATTATAGATTTATACAACTGAATTTTACTGGCAATCGTTAAATCATGCTTTAATCGGCACAATACTCCATATTTTTTAGCTACTTTTTTGATAACATTGTCGATGTGATTTTTAAACGTTAATTTCTCATCAATCGTCACACCAAGATACTTTATTTCACTTACGCGATCAATCGGTTCTCCATCAAGGTTGACATTAAAATTGGAAACATCAATTCGTGACGAGATTATCATATACTTTGTTTCACTTACATTCAATTTTAATTTTTTAAACTTGAGCCATTTAACTAGATAATGTAAATCTTCATTTAGATGTGACAAAGCTCTAACCACGTCGCGTTCTGCAATAAACAAAACAGTATCGTCGGCAAAAAGATTAATATCACAAAATCGTAAAACCCGTTTTATGTCATTAATGTACATTATAAACAGAATAGGCCCCAATACACTTCCTTGAGGCACCCCAAGAGAGTTATCTAAAGAATTCGAGATACAATTATTAAAAGATGTTTTTTGAGTTCTGCCACTTAAGTAACTCTCAAACCATTTGAACACATTACCACAAATTCCAAGTTGTTTCAAGGTTTTCAATAACAAAGGTCTAGATATTGTTTCGAATGCACGTTTTAAATCAAGGAATACAGCAAAAACTGGTTCTTTGTTTTCTAAATGCTGTTTCCATTTTGCTAACACTAGATTCAATGCAGTTTCACAAGAATGTTTTTCTCGATATCCTGATTGTTCTGGAACGAGTAAATTATGCATGTTCAAAAACTCCATTAGCTGTTTTTTTACTGCAATTTCTAAGATTTTTTCTAATGTGTGCAACATGTTGATGGGACGAAACTCTTCGGATTTGATCGTTCCAGTAATTTTCTGAATAGGAATAACAAGGGATTCTTTCCAAATTTGCGGTACAAGCCCAGTTTCTAACGATTCATTTACCATGTTTAAAAAATGGTGTCCAATAACATGAAAGCAATCCTGAAGAATTTGAGCAGTTACATTATCAATTCCAGCTGATTTCTCTTGAGCTTGAGCTTGAGCTTGCTATCAACTACGGTCCACCTACGGCCCCTGGCCAATGGCATAATGGTTGCACTCCGTGATTGGTTCGAGATAATCACCATTGCACAATGAACCAAATGAAAGGTGCTGGGAACAAGCATCACAATCTCACTGTGCAGTTTTGAGAATCTTCTACATCTATTTGAACCAATAACGACGCCGGCCAAGTCCGTGTAGTCGATAGGAGGAAGGGAAGTGCAGCACATGTGAAGATATGTTTAGCGGAGGCCGGCTGTACGCCATCCCTCCACAGATCTCCACGCTGAATGTTTGGGAAAAGGTATTGTGGCATGGGAAATTACCTTGGTAGGTAAAGTAACCACTTTAAACCTATGCTCCTAGTCTCCTATACTTCCTACGTTTCCTATTGAAACTCCTATTTGCTCCTAATGAGGCCTTGTAATAAATTCGCATGTGACTAATGTACGATTGAACTATATGAGGTTAAAATAATCACATTTTAACCCTAAGGATTCTAAACTGTTTTTCTGTAGCAGAGTGCTAACAACCAAAAATAAATAACAACAAAGAACAGAACAAAGCATAGCAAGCAAAATAGATATTATTTTTTGTTTTACCACAATGCATGTTATTTTCCTTATAGTTGCTCTGGGTATACCTATCTACGCTACGGCCTCACCTGTTTATTAATCTGATCACCGACGAGGTCTGAATTTTAAAATTCATGTTTTGAAAATTGCATTACGAAAGATTTACTTTTAACCTCAATATCTTAAAGTTCTTTTTTAAATTCTAGTAAAACTTGGCTGGTGCTTGAAATTTTTAATTAAACCTTATTCGTTGCTTAGTTGAATTAAAAACCCTGTTACGGTATGCCATTTGTGTAACTTGTACCACAATTCTTGTAACTTCAAATTCTGCTACAATATCAAAAACATGATTCATTCAAAAATAACAACTCAGATTTTCAGGCCAAGCCTGAGGATTGCGTTTAAATAACGTTCACTACTGTATGCTAAACTATGTTTTTTTTATATACGTATGGAAGAATAAGGGATATGAATGTAAGATACACAAATGCAACAACATCTATCATTTGACCATTACTGCATAAATGCATAAAAATTTGAACCTTATTTTCAGCCGAACAAAAGATTTTACATTAAAATATTTATGTGTCATTATTAAAATGTTTTTGTTGAGTGTAATACGCATTAATAAGAGAAAAAAAAAAGAATCTAAAAAAATTACAATTCTGAAAACCACCAATTGGGCCTACGATGGACTTTTCTGATTGTATGATTGTGTAATGGTTTGTCTCAGATGGTTGTTATATATTAAAATCTGATATTTATCTTTCAATCCGGGTTTATGGTGAGTCACATTTCGAATACTTGCAGAAATACGTATCGAACATCCAATGTTCCCGTTTTACCATAGATGATTCCTTTTGTTTTTTGTCCCGATATGAAACTTTTTTACATTTTTATTCAAAAGGTTGATTTTTTAAATAACGAATTCGTTAATAAATAAAAGTGGAATTATTAGAAATATTCATAAAATTGAAAGCAGCTGTAATTATTAGAGCATTACAAACTTTCTAACTTATTCACATTTTTCATCTCTGAATTTAAGATTTGTACCTTTCTTCTTTTTTTACTGTTAGGTTTTTCGTGCAAAATTAATGTTAAATGTTAAAATTCATGGCAAATATTGTTGTGCGCCTATGTATGAGTGTCTATCAATTTTACTTGTTTAAGATATTTATCTGTCAGCTATCGCGATTCATCGAACTAGCTAGAGGAAAGTTTGAAAAATATTAAAAAACTGGAAATAGTAGGTTTTATTTCGAACTACGCTATTTGCTACACAGATTTTTACTAGATTTTTCATAAAAATATGTTGAGCTCTTATGTTTAGTACATTTTTCCCATGAATTCATTGTATTAGCGCATACCATTGCATCAATGACTATTTAAGCTAGATGTGTTGGGATCAAGGAACTAAATCTAATAAATCTGGATCAACATATACATTTTAAGTCATGAAATACTGTTCGCTATACTTAACTGAGATAAAATAAAACTGGAAACGGATTAGATTTATAAATTTACTATTCTGGCCAAATTATGAGAACCTTCAAACTCATAATATTGAATTCCCTTCATATTTTAAACCTTGATATTATATTATAAAACACGAAATAATACCAACATACATATTTAATCAAAACGAATGTCATTAATTACCAAGAAATAGAAATCAATTATAAGACTTTTTCAAAAACTTACATTGATTCAAATTCAACTTGTAAATCTTACAACTCTATAGGTAAGATGCTTTTCCAAATTTCATCTGAACGAAACTAAATTGAAGCTTCCGTAATTTGAAAATTCCCAGAATTTTATTTGTTTTCATTCTGAATACGAACCTTTAACTGCTAACGAGCCCGAATTGATCTCGAACTACTATTGAAATATTACCACCAACAAATCAGGATGTACCAACACAAACATTCAAAGTACAGATTCAAGTCTTTTAACGAAAAATTAAAACTTATTTTTAGACTGTAAATTGCATTTATAGAAAAAAAAACAGAACACAACAGAACAAAATTTTAGATTGAGATGTCACACTAGCGCCAATTTATAAATGAAAATATGTGGAAACAATTGGAAGCTTCTTGAGCTTTGAGTAGTGGGGAAATGAACCTTACGACTTGCAACCTGACTTGTGTAGAAGTTCTAACACAAGTTAACGATGAAATTTTTCAACATCATTTCGAACCTTGCTTCGAATAAAAATTTTAGAATTTCCTAAATTGGAACGGTAGCTACTTATTATCATCAATAGAATAATCTAATTAGTCAATTAAATGTATAAAGAAACAAAAATAACTTATCTTGGACAAGGATACATCTCTCTGATCGAACCACTTGTTTTGACTCATCACTGCTTTCGTTGGATGGTCCGGGAGGGCGTAGTACTAGCCCCTTTCTACGCAGCTGCTTCTGAAAAAACCCACTTGAAATAATAATATCACGCTAATAAGTATCACTTCGGCAAAATTATATTTTCCACAAACACTTCACACGATCATTTCATTGTCTAGGAATAAAATTTCGAAAATATGGCCGAAAACATCTAAATTTGATTAAAAATTTCTGCACGAAAATAAAACGCTTGCTGACCGTTCAGCACACGCCTACTCCTCCTATCAATTCCAGCTGATTTCTCTAATGAAAAACAAATCGTTTTCAATTCGTTATAACTAATTACTTTAAAAACTTCAAATTTACAATCAACCTGAAATTTGAGTTCATTGGGCTCGCTGACAGCTTCAATGCTTTGGTTGATTTGCGAGACACTTTCAATGAAATACTTATTAAATTTATTTGCAATTACATCGTTAGATTCTTCTTCAACACCGTCAAAAGTGACGACTTTCGTTGACATACTCTGAGCATTCATCAGCCTTTTCAAAATTTTCCATAGTTCTTTGCTGTTATATTTATTGTGTTCATTTTTTTTCTGAATATATTCACTTCTAGTTTTTTTCAGATACCTTGAATATATGTTTCTCGCAGCTGTGTATTGATTCCATGTTGACAAGCAATTTGATTTACAAAATTTTTTATAAAGTCTATCTCTTTTTCTTTTCAGACGCCAAAGTTCAATATTGTACCAGCTGTTTGAATTCGATACATTAACATTTTTTTCTACTACCAGCTTATCTGTGCACTTTTTCAAAATGTTCGTGAGACCTACTGCTTAAATACAGCTTAATCCTCAAACGGTACGGAACATACTTCATGAGAAAAAATACCGAGGTCGTGTTGTTTTAAGAAGTCGTTTATATCTGCTAAAAATAAGAAAAAGCTGCTGGAATACGCTCAAAAGTATGTCCTGGAATCAGAAGATTTTTGGCAGAACGTCATATTCACTGACGAAAGCAAATTTAATATTTTTGGGTCTGACGGACATGTAATAGTATGGATGGCGTAATCCAGATACTGAATTGGACCCGAAAAAATTGCGACCGACAATTAAGCACGGTGGTGGCCATGCAATGGTGTGAGGTGCTTTCAGCGCAAATGGCTCCGGAAACTTGACATTCATTCACGGAGAAAAATAAACGGATTTATCAGTCATATTACGCGTCTACAGGAATATAAATAACATGATTGTTTGGTTCTGACCCGAAAATACGATCAAACCAACCATCAGCTTACACGATTAGTCTCCAGGGAGTAAGTCTTCTTAAAGTTCTGAAGGACATACTGAACCGACGATCATGGCCGTTTTACTATTCTATGCGTAATTCGAAGACAAGTAAATAAATAAATTTCGGACAAGCTTTTACCGTCATTCAGGTTAACAATCAGTTTCCGGATGTCAACGGTATTTTTTTGTGAGGAGCAGACATTTTTCTGTTGATTTAATCCACAAATTGTTGTAATCTACTGATTTATGCTAAATAAAGTTCATTTTACCGTATTTATCGCTCAGACCACTGGAAATTGCCTTTGCTGAGATTCAACTGACGTTTCTGCGTTTGACAGACTGACACATAACTGTTTACTTGACTAATATTTGACAAAGGCCTCAGTGTACGGACAATTTTTTGACGTCCTTTTTGGGACTTTCTATACAAAATGAATTGGATTATTTTTAAGGTTTAATTCATAAACATTTTTAATACTGCCTTTGCCGCCGCCCATGGCGTAGAGGATAGCCTTCAAGTCTTCTAAGCCAGGGGGTATGAGATCGAATCCCGGTCACGGCATACATAGTACACTTTCGGTGGGTTTGAGGTTTTAGCATATGTAAGATGCTAGCCATCATCATATCTTTGAAAGATGTACGCTTAGAGTTAAGAAAAAGGGAATCTCTTCGAGGAAACATCATGTTTCATTGAGATCCTGTATGCGTTTGTTTGTTTAAAAAAAAAAAAAAAAAAAAAAAAAAAAAAAAAAAAACTGATCTACAAAAAGGACTAGTTTCTGCAGCGAATGATGTAATTGTAGTATTTTTATTGACTGAAAAAGTGCACATTTTGATTGTTTCAATTTCAAGGTACGTGCTGTACGGACAATTTTTTGATACAGTGGAGTTCAAAATATGAAGAACCGTTTGTCATTATTAACTTAAAATTGATCATTTTTGCACTAATACTCTTTTTAGCAAAGAATAGATTTTTTTTGTAATTCATTTGTTTGAAACGGCTTATACCTTTAGGATTTAACCCTTTCTTTCCAATGGTAGTACAGATGATCCATAACTTCGCACAGCTCGCGTTTGAACTGAGCGCTTTGTATAAACACTATTTTCTCAGCGAGTGTTCAGGTATGAATGAAGAATCATTGCACAAAATTTGAATAAAAACGATTCACTAGTTTCTGCTCGGCAGATCAAAAGCTGCGCAAAAGTTGGATTTTTTTCAAATTTCAGTCAAGTCGTTATTTGATGTTCAATAATTTCCAAAGTTTTCAGAATTTTCCTTAAAATAAAATACTGACGAGCAGAAGGTTGTTTGTGTAAGCAAAATCAAATGATAGTTTGCTTAGATTTCAACTTAAACATATAACATTTCGAATAAGTAAAGTGGATCACAGGTGAAACACTAGGAACAAAACGTACTTTTCATCTTGCTGAGCTTTTTATCAATACTCATGAAAATCCACGGTATAAATAGACAAGGTAGGCTACTAACGCGAGTAAACAACTCGTTTGAATGCAAACAAGTGACGTCATTACTATCTTCGAATAGAATGCCAGGCAAAAATTTTGCGCGCGTAAGATAATGCTGCATACACCGAGGATCACTAGATGGATAGTAATGACGACATTATCGGGAAGATATCACCTTATTATATTGTACACCGTGATGAAAATCATTCCGTCAAAAGTTTTTTTTTCTG
The DNA here is from genome assembly GCF_029784155.1 of Uranotaenia lowii. NCBI lineage: Eukaryota > Metazoa > Arthropoda > Insecta > Diptera > Culicidae > Uranotaenia > Uranotaenia lowii. The sequence continues at coordinate 141,643,233 of NC_073691.1, forward strand.
TTTAGGATAGGTATTTCATCTACTAAAAAAAACCACAGGTCTGAAATAAAGTATTGAAAGTTATGTAAATTAAAAAACGTGATATTTAGTTTTTTTGGCGCCAGGTTGTGGCCAATGGTGATTATTGTTCAAGGTGAAAGAAAAAAATCAAAAATTTCAATAGTTTAACTTTTGAGGAATTGATATACCAAAAAAATACTTTACAAAATAGGATCGTTTTAGTTTGTGATCCAATTGCATGTCAATTGATGAAATTCCATGTATTTTGGCCGTTATTTCTTATTATTCAATTGCACTCTATGTGATGTGTTCCCAATAGAGCATATGTATATGATCCACCTCAAAATCCAAATTTATCAACTGGATCATCAAAGTAGATCTTTTTTCTGGAACTGTAGTTGTGAATCAATATTTCTATTTTCAAAACGTGAAAAACTTCGTAGGAAGGAAAGAATTAAGCAGCCAGACTCGTTTTGTTTGATTAAAATTGAGTGCTTATATCTATATCACTTTTTAAAGGAAAATATAATAGTTAGGGAAATATGAAAGTGAAAAGGTACATACATATACATCGAATATGTAGTCCAAGTCCATCACAGCTGATGTGTTCCCTCACTAGAACGTTGGGTGGTTTTCTTCGGGCCCGAAGGGAATCTATGAAGTATATCCCTTGAAAAAAACATTTTTTTGAACCTTACACGTTGTAGGATGGATAAAAAGGTTCGCTTTCTTTGAAACAAAGTTGTAACAAGCCACGATCTACAATTGTCTTATACATTATGATGTATTTAGAAGTTGCTGAAGCCCTATAGAAAGCATTTAGTGTATTTTATTGGCAATTTTTGAAGGCTCGTCTATCGAAAAGTGCACATTTTCAGAACACCCCCTTTTTGTGATTATTTTTTATGATAAGCGGAACTATTTACATTTCAAATTAGCGGGGAAATTGGTGGAACTAGTAGGGATTGAAGCGTTGCAAAATTGTAAAATTGAACAATGTTGCTGAAGACATCAAATGTCTATCTCTTCATCCCTGGTCGCTATTAATTTCATACAGCTAGATTGATGTTCTGCACTACTGTGCTCTGGTGACAAAATGGTCTTTACACGACAAAACAATATGCTCGGAGTCATGGTAGCCTTGGCCGCAACCGCATATTTCAATTGCTGCCAGCAATATTTATACGATAGAGTACAGCATTCAAGAAATCATGATTGGACATGAGCCGGGAAAATATACGAATGAAATTCCGACTCAGATTCAATCTACTAAACCAGAGTTTAAGGATCACCTTCGTAATAATCGAGTGGATCCACCGACCCAACTTATCCTCGTCCCATCTGTGCTCCAAGTTGACAAGAGAGTTTCTCCGAAGTGAAATTCGTTGAATACAATTTCACGCTGATAAATGTTGACTTCCATTGTACGCACCTTTGCAAGGGAATTGCCTACTATCGACCAATGTGAGAGGACCCAGACCCAGACAAAGGAGATGGAGAAGCTACGTATTGATAAAGTACTCAAAATATCGCGTATCTTTTCGAGTAAGTACGGCGTGTCTCTTTCCCAGTCTCATTGAACGGATTGCTTCAACAGAGCCGAGGCTGTCAGTTAAAATACAAAAGTATTCAACAGGTTGTGTGGCTAACTGCTAACTCCGCGATGTACACAGAGCATGGTGACTGAAGATAGAAAGAGGCGCTTAAGATTTCGTTGAACACTCCAAATCCTATTGACTCCTCCATAACTGATTCATCACACAAGATTAAACTTGTGTGATCAATGACGAATTTTCTCCCTCCATTTCAATTCCCCGGATTAAAAGCTTCTTTCAATTTTAGAAGTTACCTCTATTGGAACATACATATGTCTTGGAAACTAATACTTGTTAGAAGAACGCATAAATAAATAACATTGAGTAAGAAAAATAGGTGTTGACAAATTCTCTACCTCATGATGAATTCTGTACCTCATGTTTTCAAGCAAGGTACTAGCTAAACTCATATTAAAAGAGAAACACCACATCTAATTGATCCCGATATTCCGGACGCGCTTGGCGATGGGTTAATCGTTTCCAGCGAATCGGTTGCAAATAAAAAAAACCCTAAAATAAAACTAAAACTGCACCGATGCAATGTCGGGGCGGAGGTCTTAAGTTCGGGTGAATCTAGTTTCTTTTAATTGTTTTTAAGACAGAGAGACACCTGAGATTGGTCGCCGCTTCTAAGCTGGGAAGGTGAGCTAATGTGAACTGCATTTGCCTGTCCGGAAAGAAGTGTCACTGGGTCTCTTGTCGTTTTAAGTTTAGCATCAAACGAGCACGTGTCTCGGGTGAGTTTCGAGATTGAGAATCCGTTGAAATGTGGGTCATCCTAGGGGACTGCATATGTGGTCACTTGTTTTATGAGCGCAATTAAACGTAGTTTTACACGATGCACGGCAGATATGTTAATTAAGTTGTTCTAAGAATGGATTACCCAGTTGTATGATGATCTTCTCATCATGGCATTGGAGGGAAACAAGCTGTAAAGATGGTCCATTTTAAAGTGTCTCGATTTCAATTTTTCAAAATTCTGCTTGGAACTAGCAATACATATTAACCACAGATTTTTTAACTAAAGGGTGATACGGTCAAAATTTGGTCAATATCAACTTGACGTATTTCTTTCAATTTTGCATTTAAAAACCTGAACCCCTCATTTGAAGGTGTGTGTGTGTGTAAAATGTTGCTCCTATTTTGATTTTGGAATTCACTCTTCAGTTGTCAAAATGCCGTCCAAGGAAGAAGAGCAGTGTATCAAAATTTTGCTCGCGCATCGCGAAAATCCGAGCTACTCGCACGCAAAGCTGGCAAAATCGCTAAAAGATGCCAAATCAACCGTTAAAAATGTAATTAAAGTGTTTGGGGAACGTTTGTCAACAGCCAGGAAGTCTGGAAACCGCTGAGACGACAAAGAGAGTTGCCGGTAGTTTCAAGAAAAAACCTAACCTCTCTCTCCGAGATGCCGCAAATAAGCTGGGTGTATCGTCTACAACCGTGCATCGAGCCAAAAAAACGAGCCGGACTATGGACTTACAAGAAGGTACTGACTCCAAATCGCGATGATAAACAAAATACGGCCAAATCGCGATCCCGGAGGCTGTACACGACGATGCTGACGAGTTTGACTGCGTGGTAATGGACGACGAAACCTACGTCAAAGCCGAATACAAGCAGCTTCCGGAACAGGAGTTTTGTACGGCAAAAGGAAGGGGAAAGGTAGCAGATATTTTCAAGCACATGAAACTGTCAAAGTTCGCGAAGAAATATCTGGTTTGGCAAGCCATATGTACCTGTGGCTTGAAAAGCAGCACTTTCATAGCTTCCGGGACTGTCAACCAAGAAATCTACGTGAAAAAGTTTTTGAATAAACGTCTGCTGCCTTCCTGAAGAAACACGGTTGTTCCGTACTGTTTTGGCCGGATTTGGCATCTTGCCATTACGGTAAAAAGGCCATGGAGTGGTACGCAGCCAACAACGTGCATGTGGTTCCCAAGGACAAGAACCCTCCCAACACGCCAGAGCTCCGCCCAATTGATAAATACTGAGCTTCTGTCAAGCGGAACCTAAAGAAGACCAAAAAAACTGCTAAGGACGAGCAGCAGTTCAAGGCAAACTGGCTTTCTGCGGCGAAGAAGGTGGACAAGGTGACTGTACAAAATCTGATGGCAGGGGTTAAGCGTAAGGCCCGGCAATTCGGATTTGGAAAAGCGGAAGCCTAACTGAATATTTTCCCTGAATTGTATACTAATTAAACTTGAAAAAGAAATTTAATTTGATTTTTTAAATAAACGATTTCACCGATTTACACGCGTTTTCCCTTGACCAAATTTTGACCGTATCACCTCCCATATAAAATTTGGTTAAATTTATTTGATGAGTTTTTGAATTTATTAACACAAACGTATGACACCTTTCTTCTCTTTCCTATCCCGTGAAGGGAACCAAATCATCTTAGAAAAATTTTGTAATACTCTTCCCAGTTTGTTACCATCTGCTAGATAAGCACTTGAATTATAAAAAAATATATATGGAAGCTCCCATTCTCCCTTCCTAGCGAATCAGTGAAGAAGCCTTAAAAATCATATATTTTATTTGAATAATAAATTCTCGAGTGATCAAAAAATAATGTTTAAAAACCTTCCTCCTCCTTCCACTCTTTCCGTTGAAGAGAGGGAGGAGTCTCGAAACATAGAAAACATTTCTCGTACTCGAATTTGCTTCCATGATAAATTTGATTTTTTTTTTGTTCGATTAGTTATCGAGCAATGCATAAAGGGAGACCCCCTCCTCCCTTCTTATCCTCCACCGCTGAAAGGAAACATCGAAACATCGCACAAACTTGACTCGTAGCCTTATACATTCCTATGTGATATTTGGATTCATTTGCATGATTAGTTATCAAATAATGCATTCAATTTTTGTTTTTGGAAGACTCCCTCCTCCCCTTTTTATCTCACCGATCGAAGATGATTGAGTCCCAAATAATCATAGAAACATTTCTCGTATCCGAATAACCACCCATGTCAAATTTGGTTCCATTTGCTTGATTAGTTTTCGAATTTTAGAAAAATTGTATGGTAGGCCCCTCCTCCTTTTTGATCTCCACATTGGAAAGAGGGAGGAGTCTCAAACCATCTTTGAAATATTTTTCCTATCCATATACCCTCGCATGCCAAAATTTGGTTCCGTTTGCTTGATTATTTCTCGAATTGAGCGAAAAATTGTATAGAAGCCCCCCACCCCGCTTCCTATTCCCCCATTGAAAGAAGGGGGTGTACCAAACCATCGAAGAAACATTCCTCGTACCGAAAAACACTCCCATTCCATATTTGGTTCCATTTGCATGATCAGTTCTCGAGTTATGAAAACTTACTACATTTATTTGAGAGAGCCCCTGCCCCTTCCACGGATAGGGTTCCCAGACTATTATAGGAACCTTCCCCGGCCTCCAATACCCCCATCTGCCAAGTTCGACGCAAATCGATTCAGTAGTTTTCGAGTCTATTGGGAACAGACAGACAGCCAGACAGACGGACAGACAGACAGAAAGAAATTCATTTTTATATATACAGATAAATGAAAAGGTTTTATAGACGACACGATAAAGTATTTATTGGCATGTTTTCAATTTAAGCGACTTGTTACGACCGTATAAGAACAATAATGCTACGAATTATTTTGTAAGGATTTATAGATCAAAACAGGTTTATACAAAGGTATTCTATGACATTTTCAACCCATAATAAACGGCTCTAAACGTAATATATAAACGTTTCTAAAGGCATTTTTTTTATCTTAACACATTGTGGACCAAATGAGAAGCATTACTCAAATGTGAGACATTTTATGAATAAACTATTTTCGATAAAAATGTATACAACACTTTCGATATCTCAATGATACTAAATTTGTAGAATTTGTACCAGTGGTTTCTGAAATAGAGAATGCCATATTTTGGTGTTCTCTGGTTTGAATTTCTTTGCGGTCCTTAATGTGTTAAGATTGAGCTATATGCACTTTGATGCAGCCATTGCGAACTTTTCAAAACATTTAGTTTTTTTTTTATTAACTATCGATAATTTTGACTCTCATATAGATTTTTTAAGCTTTGCTAACTTTTCAGTTAGCGTTGCCGAACACTGCTCGTTGTTGTTTCCGCGAAGAAAGTAACCAATTTTTGTATTTATAATCGGTTTTTTTAGATATTTCTTCATTTGCATGTTAACCTGATGATGGAAATCAAAAAGATTTTCTTCGAACGACAAAAACCAATTTGCCCATTCTATCAGTAAGCTACCTACTCAGCAAACGGGATAAACTTTCCGATACCCTCCTGAGGCGCAGCGGAAAAAAAATAAAGCGCTAATTTCTTCACACCTGCCCACATGGCTGAGAAATGGCATTTTCACGACAGGAGAAAAAAAACTCGAGCAGCAGCACCTATCGGGAACATGTTGTGGAAAACGATCGACACGAGCCTTAATGAATCCAAATGGCGAAACCCAACTAAACTTTGTTGCCCGTTGGGGATCTTAAAGCGAGCGAACATTCCGGCAAATATGTACCTATCTGTAGTGATTGCGATTGGCGTCCCCCGATATGTGAGAAGCAAACAACAACAAACAGGGCAGATGCCGAAAGTTCATTAGCATACGGAAGTACTTTTTAATTAGATGCCATTGAAATGGGGGAAAGCAGCTCAAATATTTGCAATCGCGCGATGCATCTGGAGCACGATCAGTACAAATCGAAAGTAATTAGATGGGCTGCCAGCGCGGGTGTTGTGTTGGAAGAAGAAAAAAATAGGAAAAACACCTGGAATTTTCCTCTTTGGGACACTATGCTAAACTGATCAATGATGCAGGAATGTTCATTAAAAACCTAGAATTGAATTCATGGAAGTGGTAAAGGGTGATACGGTCAAAATTTGGTCAAGGGAAAACGCGTGTAAATCGGTGAAATCGTTTATTTAAACAATCAAATTCAATTTCTTTTTCAAGTTTAATTAGTATAAAATTCAGGAAAAATATTCAGTTAGGCTTCCGCTTTTCTAAATCCGAATTGCCGGGCCTTACGCTTAACCCCTGCCATCAGATTTTGTACAGCCACCTTGTCCACCTTCTTCGCCGCAGAAAGCCCGTTTGCCTTGAACTGCTGCTCGTCCTTAGCAGTTTTTTTTTGTCTTCTTTAGGTTCCGCTTGACAACAGCCCAGTATTTCTCAATTGGGCGGAGCTCTGGCGTGTTGGGAGGGTTCTTATCCTTGGGAACCACCTGAACGTTGTTGGCGGCGTACCACTCCATGACCTTTTTACCGTGATGGCAAGATGCCAAATCCGGCCAAAACAGTACGGAACAACCGTGTTTCTTCAGGAAAGGCAGCAGACGTTTATTCAAACACTCTTTCACGTAAATTTCTTGGGTGACAGTCCCGGAAGCTATGAAAATGCTGCTTTTCAAGCCACAGGTACAGGTGGCTTGCCAAAACAGATATTTTATCTCGAACTTTGACAGTTTCATGTGCTTGAAAATATCTGCTACCTTTCCCCTTCCTTTTGCCGTATAAAACTCCTGGCCCGGAAGCTGCTTGTAGTCGGCTTTGACGTAGGTTTCGTCGTCCATTACCACGCAGTCAAACTTCGTCAGCATCGTCGTGTACAGTCTCCAGGATCGCGCTTTAGCAGTCGTATTTTGTTTATCATCGCGATTTGTGGTCACTACCTTCTTGTAAGTCGATAGTCCGGCTCGTTTTTTGGCTCGATGCATGGTTGTAGACGATACACCCAGCTTATTTGCGGCATCTCGGAGAGAGAGGTTAGGGTTTAGCTTGAAACTATCGGCAACTTTCTTTGTCGTCTCAGTGGCTTCCGGTTTTCGATATCCCCCCGATCCAGACTTCCTGGCTGTCGACAAACGTTCCCCAAATACTTTAATTACATTTGTAACGGTTGATTTGGCAATTTTTAGCGATTTTGCCAGCTTTGCGTGCGAGCAGCTCGGATTTTCGCGATGCGCGAGCAAAATTTTGATACGCTGCTCTTCTACTTTGGACGGCATTTTGACAACTGAAGAGTGAATTCCAAAATCAAAATAGGAGCAACATTTTACGCACACACACCTTCAAAATGCAAATGCAAAATTGAAAGAAATACGTCAAGTTGATATTGACCAAATTTTGACCGTATCACCCTTTACTGGGTTAAGTTTTTTACGGCATCGAAAAATGTAAAAAATTGTACATCTATTGCTAGATTTTATAAATTTTCTATTAGTGTAAAAACTCTAAAAAATTATCTTACGATGTGAGAAACTATATCATGATCATTTTGTTATCAACATCAAAAATATAAATGCTGTTGCAAGTTGGGTCGTAGTTTTTTTTTTCTCATTAAATGTATAGCAGAATCCAAGAATAAAGTAGTCTACTCAACCACTTAAGTATATATTTTCGGATTTTCATTAAATTTTAATGATTTTTATTTGTAAATTTTGATTCATCAATCAAATCTCTATACAAAATTAAACTAGTAGCGCTTAATCAGGACTGAATGCAACACTTCCAAAAAAAAAAAATGTTTTAGCTGCCAAAACTATAAAAAAGTCATGGAAGATGTATAAATAATTGTATTTTAAATTGTCCAAACAAAGACCGATGCGGTCTAAAGTAGCAGCCCTCACCATAGTATATTTATTTGTGATGTCAACACAAACCCGATGGTTGTCGCTTCGATAGATTACGATTCATGTTTACGGCGGCAGCTGATAATACTCGGCTTGAAAACAATCGGTTATATTTGCTAAGTTTGTACATCTATCAATAGCACGTGATAGTGTATAGTTTTTTTTATATTGTCAATTGACAATTTGCTTACGTTAATTGCATTGCATTGTTAGTTTCGTGATCCGTTAAATTAAATCAAACTCTCGTATTTGTTTGTTTGTGTTACATATTCAGTACCTTTATGTATGGGATTTCGAACAAAATTACGATTACGAAACTAGCAGTATTTTTGCAAAATTTTCAAAGTTCGGATAGCACATTTTCAAATTTAGTTGTAAAATATGCGTAAAATACGACTTGTTCTAACTAGTGATAAATGCTTCTTTAATTTGAATCCATCAAAAATTAGGAATTTTACGATAAGCTATTTTTTAACTCAATGACAAATACAAGTTCAAAATATGTTTTTCATTCGCAAAAGCGCTTATTACAATGAAAATACTTTAATGAACATCGCTATATTTTTTGTAGAATTTTAAAATAAGAAGTTTTAATAAAAAAAAAATGTTATTTTATTTTTCCATACATTTTTAAAACTATTCCTTGGTTTGCCTACTGATACATATACAAACAACGAAGTAGTATACCTAAAGAATCTAGCTATCATGAGCTATGGACTAATATACGTAGAATTGAGTACCTACATTTATGTATTTTAAAACCGAAAATGGTTATTTAAATAGTTGGAAACTCTCTTATTTGAAGGAAGGGGAGGGGGTGGATGTTTTCATACAAATTCAATTTTAAAATGACAGAATTCGAACGATTTTCAAGAGCTTTCCTCGAAACTTGGAGCAAAAATAAGTTTTGATATGAATTGATTTATTGTTTGGTTAGACACCTGGCACTTTTTAAAAGTGAGTTTGTTGCAACTTACCCCTTTTTCTAAGTAGGGTGAAAATTGCATGTTCTTGAAATTTAAAAATGATTGGTACATTGGTACAACCAATCATTTTTCGGTTGGATTATCTGTGGACATTAAGTTTTTAGAAGCCATTAAGAAGCCGTTGACAGTAATAAAAAATCCCCATTACTGTATTCGGAATTAGGGAGTTTGCAAGTTTTCAATAAACGCTCAACAAAACAACAATTTCTACATTTTCTCTGCCTGCCAGTAACCTCTAGTAGTGGTTTGGAATTCGTTTAACAGCTCGCCTCATTCCAGTTTGGCTCCTTATCTGTCGACGGGCCAGACAACGGGCGTATGAAGATTACAAATTTTGACATTCAATTAAACGATGATTATGTTAGGTGGTCCTAATGATGGCTTCACTGCGCCTGAGTCGATTTCCACACCCCTGCGTGCCAGGATGATTCCAGTCGGCCAGCAAGATGGCTACAGAAGCTTGGGGATCAGCAAAAATCTCCTCCTTCCAGCCAGTTAGTGTGGTAAGCCAGAACCTTGTACGTGTAATTATCAACTCGTAACTTGCTTTCACTATGACATGTTCCTATGAGTAGTCAAGCTTAAGATTTGTACCAGAAACAATTTATCCGACCGGTTGGAATTAAACGGCGTTAAAGAGGGTGGAACCCAATCGAGATTTTTACAGTTTTCATCTTCGTTTAAGCGGTCAGCGGGCAGCTTGTGAGGTAAGGGTTGCTGACTCATTAGTAAGATTGCTGATCCACTGGCTATCCATAAAGGTGATTATTGTGTATCCTTATCCTATATTTCTACACATCATTTCCTCGGTAGATTAAATCATACGCTTTCAAAAATATTTGAAAACATATGAACGAACTCTGTTTTATATTTTTTTAAATTCCCATTCAGTTTTTCAATGCTAAAGCTTTTTTAGCTCTTTACATAACGATTGTTTGAAATAAAGATGCAACATATATACGGAGAGATGTAATTATTATGCGATAATACAGAGGGAATTAAAATCCAAGCAAAAAACTTTCACAAATCAATCGATTAAGTTGCCAACAGTTTAATTATCTCGGAACGGTTTCTTACGTTAACCTACCTACCTAAGGGTCCGGCACCGATTATCCGACGTACAGGGTTGAGATAAAAAGATCTCCCTTTCTTCGAGACCTTTACGAGGACACCCTGCATCCAGTCGACCGAGAATTTTGCAGTATTCCAAATGTCAGCGAAAAGACGGTGGAACATTTGTGCTGACAAGACAGGGTCGGCTTCCAGCGTTTCAGTAAGAATGCAAACGGTTCCAGGCGCTTTGTTAGACTTCATGTCTTTGATCGCCGCTTCTTTTTCAGCCAGTGAAGGCGATTCCGAGTTGACGCCGAGTGCGACTAACTGTGCTGATCTGTTCGAATGGTCAACACCTGAGCTGCTCGGTCTTTCAGCGGCATCCTAGCATTAGTCCTTGCACCAATAAGGTGGCGAGATATATCATACAATAATCGGATATCTCTAATGGCGGCGGCTATTTTTCCCTCTTCGGCTAGGGAGTTTTACCAGGCTCTCTTGTCTCGTCTACAAGCTCGTTTAACTGCCTTTTCCAGCTCCGCATATCGTAGGCGAGCGGCTGCTTTGGCTGACCCGGTACATGAATGCTCGATTCTGACTTTAGCCTAACTCCGACCATCGACCATCCTCCAAGTTTTATCTTCATCCTTTCACTTCTTCTTCCACAAACTTTACCGAGAGTACCAAGGCTTGTAGTGATAAAGGTATTCTTGATTCTACATCACTGTTTTTCGACTGTTCCATCTGTCGGCAGTTCCGAGGCTCGGGACTCCAGCTGTCCAACGTACCTATGTCCTTTTCACCTCTGGATTCTCCAATCGGCGGACGTCGTATCGACATCCGGCTTTCTCCTCTCGCTGCTGGACACGCTCGACTCTCAGTCGTATCTCACCAAGGACGAGATGATGATCAGATGCAATGTCTGCGCTTCGTTTGTTGCGGACATCAAGAAGGCTTTTTTCCATTTTCGGCTGATGCAGATGTGGTGCAATTGTGGTGAATTTGATGATGTGGTGCAGATGATTGCAGATGTGGTGAATTTTATTTTCTGTTCGGCCATCTCGGGATACCCTAGTGACCTTATGTGCTGGTCGATGGGGGAAGATCACCATGTTGTTGTTGCCACAAAATTCTACAAACAGCTCTCCGTCTTCGCTCATCTGTCCTAGACCATGGCGTCCCATGATGAGCTCAAAGTCTTGATTATCGGAGCGAATCTTTGCGTTGAAAGTGGATTTGAGTGTCACCCTTCGGAATTTTCTCAACCACGCTGTTCAGTTGACTGTAAAACTGCTCCTTCTCCTGTAAATCGGCAACTTCAGTTGGCGCAACCAACTTCTCGTTCCCGAGTAGCGTGTTCTCCTCGTATGCCAGGGTAAAGCAGTACTTGCCCGGACTGTGTCTTGTGTTCTCCAGGGTTATGCCAACGGACTTCACTCAGTCCCAATATCTCTAGCTTGAGGCGGCTAGCTTCTCTTGCAAGTTGAGCCAGCTTGCCTTGTTGGGCAAGGTTTAAAACGTTTCAAGTTCCAATTCGTGTCCGTGTTTTCATGCTAAAAGTCATCGCTAAAGTTCCAGGTCGGTAATTTCTTTCGGATTCCGTAACCATTTTATAAATCGGGAGTAGTAGGTTGTTAATCTAAGGTCCCTATCCCGCGATTGGGCTGCCATCTTGAACTTTGCTGGCAGGAGCCGCATTTTCTAAGTTCAACCGCTCGCTGCGAGACAGTTCGAGCCGCCCTGACCTGGGGAACTGACGCATGCGGCCACCTTCTCAGTCTGCATGCGACCAAAGCATCCACCGGGTTTGGGTACCCGATCTTCGCTTGGGTTATACTCGCATCCCAGCAGGCACCACGGGGAGGTTGAGATAGGAGTGCATCGAATTACGATCTTTCGGCTATTGAGCTCAGGATAACGATCAATTTCGATTGGAGTGCCATCGATGAGCGTACACCCAAAATAATTTTTAAATTTTTTCTACGGGATTTTTCACATAAATTGAGATTTTGATGCATCATATCGATTCTACGTGAATTTTGTAGTAACCACAGAGTATCAAGGATGCCCTGGTAAAAGCTATTTTACTTTCACATAACTTACACATGATTTTCACGTAAATTCCAAGTGGATGATCTAAACCCGTTTTATGCAATTGTCTTAAGCGTGTGGTTGTTAATTCTGATTAGAAAAAGAATTGTCAGCCAGTTGGTGTGTCCCCGGAAGAGAAACTGCATTGACAAGCATAATTAGATTTAGCTTTGTCTTTTTGGTAAGTGTCTTTGACTTTTTGATGATTCTGAATAATAATAAATTGATTTTTGTTTCCATATTTTGATGACAAGGGATGGATCTGGATGCATGTGCCCTTCCGAAACTGGTGCCGATTACTGTTTTTTGGTACGACTTCCCGGAACACGGAACACAGGACACCATGTAGACAACAACGGACAAGGTAAAATTATGTTTTAATTAGATCATTTATTTTTCATTACTGAATACTTTTCCATTTTTTTTTCAGCGATCCACAAACCGTCCTGCGTTGCTGGAACTGCTGGAATTGAAGTGTTTTATTGTGGTAAAAGTGAAGTGTAAGCGAAAAATATTGTGAAAATAAAGTTAGTTCTAAATGAAATTTTGTTATATTTTCATTATAAACATAAACCAAAATACAAATTGACCTACATTTCACTACGATTCTAAAAACACTCTTCGTAGCTTTCATAAGCACAGTGAGTTGAATTAACTAAAAATTCACGTAAATTGTAGGTAATAGGCCCACGAAACACGAATTCTTATAGGGACGTGTTTACATATTGATCTCGTAGGATCTACGTGAAAATCAATTGGATAAAAATTATGTAGTTTTTCACATACCCACGACGTGCAGATTATTTTGGGTGTAAGTTAAAAGTTTTCGAGCAATCTGCCATATAGACCATTCCGAAATGGTCCTATCCGGATGTCTTCCGGGTGAAGAACTCATCCCACCGAAAACACACTTGTTTAACTTTTTTCATTAGAAGAGAAACAATAGCATTTCTATTCTGGAACTTTTTTTCATTAAATATTCTGGTTTCGAGCGCGTTGAAGTACGTCCCATTCCACTAACAGTTGAAGACGAACTCTTAGCAGTGTTCGGCATCGCTAACTGAAAAGTTAGCGGCGCTAATTAGATAGCTAACTCGGTTAAAGTTAGCGATCGCTAATCAAAACCGCTAAATGTTGCGTAAAATTTATCGATCTATAGGTAAGCGCTAATCGCTAATCGATAGTACAAAGTTTTGAAATAGATTAGCAAAACACAAATTTTGCAGCCATCTTTAATTATAATATTGACTTGAAAAATTGTTAAAGATATCAATAGGAGCAGTTTTCGAACTTGTTTTGTAATATTTCTGGCCATATCAGTTGCGTCAGTTTATTTTAATATAAGTTAGCGTATTTGGTGGAAAATAAAAGAAAAAGCTTTTGAATCACATTTTTCAGAATATTCACCCGATTATCTTTTTTTTTACATCAGTTTATGCAAAGATTCTCTTTAAGTTTTGTTTTGTCCGAAATAATTTTTCATCTTTTTTGACAGTAATACAACTCAAAACGTTGATTGATTCATTGACTTGTTTTGTTCTGGAAATTTCAATTTTTCACAACTTTTTCATCTCTTTTATACTCAAAGAAGGCTTATTCCTACACAGTAAATTTTTGCCTCGATTTCCAGCAAAAAAAATTGCTGGAAACGATCAGCAATCCAATTTTTTGCTGGAAACCAGCAATCGGTTTTCTGATTGCTGGATTTTTCAGCATTCGGTTGTGTTTTTGTCATTTTTGCTGAAAACCCAGCAATCGGGTTTCAAATTGCTGGACTTTCCAGCAATTGATCTAGTTTGCTGGAGAATCAGCAATCGAGTTGTCAAATTGGAGTTTGTTTGTTTTCGTACGCTGAAATGGTGAGAATTTATGTCACAAACTTTGAATAGATTAATCAATTATTCTTATTTTCCTCTATATTGTAGCAACCATGGTTTTCAGACATCAAGTCAAGGGTGAGTTTTTATTGGATAGGTAGATATTTCATGAAAGATACTAATCCAAACTCTATTTCAGGTGGTCAACACTTTGGCACAAAGCTGCCGCCCCAGAGCAGAGCAGGTGCTGATATAATAAAAATAAAATATATAGTTTTGGAAATAAATACCAACAAGAAATAATTCTTATTTATTGCTCATCATAGGCACAGCCAGTATTCAATATTCGAATTGAAATATAAATTTGATTCCAAATACAACTGAATGTTTTGAAAAAAAAAATAGCTGGTTTCCAGCAATCTGGATTGCTGATTTCCAGCAATTTGAATTGCTGGAATCCAGCATTAATGTTTGCTGATTTTTCTAGCGATTCAAATTGCTGGAAATTTTGCTGGAAAGTCAGCGGGACAAAAACCAGCAAAATTTTGCTGGTTTTCAGCAAAAAAAAAATTGCTGTGTATGATTGCAGTCAAAATCGAGATCGAATAGCTTTCGAAATCAATCTTTAACGATAATTTGAATACCTGATTGGATTCAAAATTTTAAATTTGAATGAGGCTGAATTTATGATCTATAAGTCTAAGGCCAAATTAACACTTTAAAGATGTAGCGTTTTTCAGTTAGCGGAACTAAAAATTAGCGGAACTTTCTTATCTGCTAGCTGAAGAAATATTTGGCGAGAAAATAAATTCGCTAACCGAAAGTTAGCGGACTAATTAGCGATTAGCGGATTAGCGTTTTTGTGCCGGACACTGACTCTCAGACAATGCTTTTAAAAGATTTTGAAAATATTTTTCATCGCAAGTTCAATAAATATTTGCGTTATTGCTCCCTTAATTTAACCGACTTTCTACACGCATAGAAAAGGTTGCAAAAATCCAATGCCAAATCCAATTTAGCAAATCTGTGCCAAAAATGCACTGAAAAGCGTACCATGCCAAAGATGATATGTTTGAAACTTACTAAAAAGACTCGGGATTTTCTTCCTATTGGGTAATTTATCCCAGAAACAAGGAAATTAAAAAAAACCGCAGTGCCGTAGGGAAGCGAGAATCGAACTCACAACACCATTTTTATATTGTCTTGCCAATCCGACATCTTAACCAGTGTATTATCTGAGCAGATGGAGGACGAGGGATATTTGTCATAGGCTTTCTGCCACCGATCAATCACAAAAAAGGTAGTACTTTATAAAGGAAACAGAAAAGGACGTGAAAACGTATTTATTTTGTTTCTTTCAGTCATACGCAATGCGGTTGCGCTGGGAGGTTAATGCCGGCGGTCGCAAATCGAATCATCCCCGGTCGCGTTCTGTTCTTATGCCAATGATGCTGTAATATTGGTTACTCACGATTGGCATATAGGCTAAATTACGAGTGTAGCAGTCTTTTCTGAATACAAGTTCCCCAAATTCGAGTGTAAGCTGACGGTATGTGTTGAAGAAACATAATATAATTTATTAATTCCTTTAAAATAACGCATTTTATTAGTTTTAAGAATAGGAACTACTCAAACACCTATTTGAGTTGAAGAAATGTGTATATTTTGACTTGAACACATCCTCGTCTTTCATTTTTTGTTGGTTTTAGATTAAATCAACAAAACAGGTTTTACTGGTTTTGACGAAAATGAAATACCGAATACCGGTTTTAGGAAAACGGCTCAGTTTTACCACACAATACACAATACCACACAATATAATTTTAAAAAATATCGATAGTATAAAAAATTTGTTCAAAATTTGTTTTCTATCTTTCTAAAAATACGCCCCGAAAAGAATAGAAGGTGAAAAAATTTCAGCTCTCATCAGCGTGCGTAATATTTATTTCTCATGAATCTAGCAATATTGGGCAACCGTTGAATGATAAAGAGTGATTCAGAGCAATCTCACGCCACAGATAACGGCTATTAACTTGTCAGTCACTAGTCGATAATTTAAATACGCATGCTGGTGATGAGTACGGTCACTAAAGTCATTCATTGTGTGGTAGCGAGTCGGTAGAAATGCAAATTTTTGGAGCAATTTTAGTAGCCATATCGGCAGGTGTGGTCAGCGGCCAGTTCAATCTGCATCACTGGACCGGAAGATCCGGTGTAGTGAATTTGTTCGAGTGGAAGTGGAGGGATGTCGCTGTTGAATGCGAACAATTTTTGTCGGTGAAAGGCTTCGGAGGGGTTCTGGTGTCTCCACCGACCGAGAACGCTTTGGTGCTGAACCCTCGAAGACCCTGGTGGGAGCGATACCAGCCAATATCTCACTATCTGAACTCCCGCTCCGGAACGGAAGATGAGTTCATGGATATGGTGTCCCGGTGCAATATTATAGGGGTCCGGGTCTACGTGGACGTGGTGTTGAATCACATGGCCGGGATGACCGATTATGGAGGCGTAGGTGGATCTTTGGGCAACGTGAGCCTGATGTATTACCCGGCAGTGCCGTACACTGCAAGCGAGTTCAATCCGAATTGTGAAGTTACTAGTGATAGCAACCCCCTGGAGATTCGGAACTGTCGACTTAACGGTTCTCCCGATTTAAACCTTAACTCTGAGTGGGTACGTGATAGAATTGTTAACCTCCTCAATAAGTTCATTTCTTACGGAGTGGCTGGATTCCGTATAGATGCGGCAAAGTACATGTGGCCGGCAGATTTGCAAAATTTATACAGCCGGTTGTTGAACCTTTCCGAGTTTCATGGCTTTCCTCCAGGTTCTCGAGCGTTCATTTCTCAACTAGTAGACGACACAATTGAATATGAGAGTATTTCAAAGTACGAATACTCTCCATTAGGAACAGTTAGCGAGTATCTCTATTCTCAAAAAATTGGATCATTCTTCAGTGGGCAGCAACCACTTACGCTCTTACAAAACTGGGGACCATTTTGGGGATTTTTACCTTCCGAACGATCGGTGGTGTTCATAGATAACCATATTAATCAACGCATTCCATCGTCACCAAGGAGCCATATTCTGACTCATAGAGAGTCCAAATCTTACATTCTGGCCAACGTATTCATGTTAGCTCATCCCTATGGACTACCTCAGGTGATGAGTTCTTTTGAATTTAACAACATCGATCAAGGTCCACCATCGGACGCCAGTGGGAATACAGTTTCACCGACAATTTCCGAGGAAGGCTTTTGTGGAAACGGTTGGATTTGCGAACACCGATGGACACCGATCGCTAACATGGTGGGTTTCCGTAACGCAGTTGCTGATACGTCGATCTCGCTCTGGGTCGACAACGGAGCATATCAGGTGGCCTTTTGTCGAGGAAATCGAGGTTTCGTAGCGTTCAATTTGGAGGATACCGATCTGGATCTTACGATGCAAACCTGTCTCTCCGAAGGCACCTACTGTGACGTGATTTCCGGGAGCGTGCTGAACGGTTCTTGTACCGGATATTCGGTACAGGTTGATGCCAATGGCTTAGCACGTATTTATGTGGCAGCTAGAGGAGGATACGGAGCGTTGGCTATTCATGTAAATTCGAAAGTTATATAAAAGAAATACGTGTTAAAATGTGTACACCGTGAGTTATTATAAAGATGACACTTCTTCCATTTATTTGTCGTCAACCAAATGTAGATCGCATTCACTCAATCTCTTAAAAACTTCCAATACCTGTATTGTCACCTGTAACTGTATAAAGAATGCTTCATCTAGTACCTACAAGCTTAATCCCTGAATGTAGAAAGTATGTATGTATTTACAAGAAGGGTTTGTTTGTCCTAAAACTGAATAAAACTTTAGATTTTCCTTCATAAAAAGTGAACCAATGGCTTATTTTATGTTTTACCACAGAAAACAGACGTACAAGCTCGAACAAAAAACCGTCAAAAAAGTGTGTAAAATTTCAAATGCTATCACCAAAAAATACGTTAGAAACTGACTGCAAACAGTGCCATCTATTGCGCCGTTCAAGAGTTACAAATCAACTTTAAAGTGCCCAGTTTACGAAAAGGCGTAATCGTAGCCAAAAAACAGAAATTAGTTTAAAAAGGGTGTTTTACACAAGTTTCGTGGGCTAGCTTGTACGTCTGTTCTCTGTGGTTTTACTTTCTGATAGACCATGTTCACTTAGAGGAAACGCTGTATTGACCGTCTTGTCAAGTTTAAATTAATGCGGAGGATAAGAATGTTCTATGATTTCCATCTTTGATCTCAATTCAAATTAACATCTTTATGCCATTCGCGACTTATATCAACGATGCAGTTGGCGGACAGTCATTGAAAAACATATCCGGTACAACTATGATCGATGTTTACTCTTGGGCTCGAACTCACGGATTTTGGCTCAGGAAGCAACTAACTTGCCAACTGAGCTATATCAAAAGCTAAAAAATTCAAAGCTAAAAATAACATCGTCACTCAAATTTATTTAAAAAAATGATTTTAGTTGAATACATGTAAAATGGTTATTGACATGTAAAGGGAAAGAATGTTTCCAATAGGCGATGGAAGCGCTGCCGAATTTGGGTGATGGTTTTCCATTAGTGCAAGTGGGATGCAGCTAAAATTTCACCCAACTTTTGACAGATCTTACGGGGTTTTGTGAAGGAGAGAAAGAATAACTTTTCGATTCCATCGCCCATTACTGGATCAGCTCCCTTCTGGATCCAATTGATTCCTTGAGCTGTCCCAATCAATGAAACATAGTTGCTGAACCTGATTGGCTCCTCATCCCAGATCTGCCACACATTTTGATGTAGGTGATTCAGCGCAATACTGCATATTAACAGGGTTATCGAAAGGCAAAACTAGGCTTCAACTTTCTCCCTAGCCGGTATTCCGCATTGTAGTCAATCGATTAGTGACGAGCCAAACGATTTATGGAATGGGAAAAATTCATCCAATAGTTGTTTTATTTTTCAATGGAAAGAGAAAAAAAACCAAAGAACGAGACTGGCCATGGGCACGGTAGGGAAAATAGCCGGGGAGCAAAATTAGCATAAAGTCACCTGTCAACTGGTTTATATCGACAACAAATGCCCGCTGACATCGCGAACTACCTCCACTGACGATTATTGCCGTTGCAGCCGGTCGGAAGAAACAGTTGGCGCTTTAGTTGGATATCAAATGGAAAAACTAGCGGTGGGCAATGTTGGCTTTTTACACTTTACTGCATTACGCAGTTTTACATAATAAATGCAGTCATGCAACTCACTGTCAAAATTTTCAAATCTGATTGGACATATTCAGATGAATTGTAGTATTTTTATAAACTAACGACTGATGACAAACAAACTAAGTAAACTTTGCAAATTATAATAATGCCTCATACAAGGACGTTGCTCTTTTGTATAAAACAGACCATAAAACCGAGCCACGGTTCGTTCCCAAGTTAAGTGAGAGTTGCATCACTCAGCCACCATTTACTGCAATGAATGTGGCTTTAGCTACCCGAACGTTAAGCTAATCGAGTACTATTCCCAAATATTTGGGAATATAGACACCTAATGGTAACGTTCATTTTGAATCGTTTCTTTTTTATTCTATTGGCTGGGTCCTTTTGTTTACACATTTCTGTACGTGATTTACACATTTAGTTTGCGATTACATTTCAAAATGCGTGGTCTTACTTCGGAGATGAGAAAAAGTATCGTGTACAAGTGGTCTACTGTGAGTGGAATCTCATTGAGAAAATAAGTTAAAGAAGAAGATGTGAGCGTCGGAGCGGTACGGACAGCTATTAAAAACATGGTGAACATTGTTCATTTGAAGATGAACCGAAAAGAGGTCGAAAATCTGGTTCTGTAAGTTCTGCTATGGACAAAAAGGTCAGGGATGCCTACAAACAGAAACCATCGGCTTCCGTTCGGAATGTGGCGAGAAAAGTCGGGACAAAGACGTCTAACGTGATGCTTGCCAAAGAGCGACTTGGGCTCAAGACGTACTGCAAGCAGAAAAAACCCAAATGAAGCCGCTTCTGTCAAACCAAGAGCCCGGAAACTGTATGATTCAATATTTTGCAAAAGTTTGGATGCATTATCATGGACGATGGAACGTATGTGAAATTGAACTATAAAACCCTTCCTGAGCCACAATACTTCACTGTCCGCAAGGACAAGGGTATCCCCGGAACGGAGAAGGCCATTTTCACGGAAAAAATTGGCAAGAAGATGATGGTGTGGCAGGCAATTTGAGAGTGCGGCAAAATATCTGTACTAGATGTGTGGCTGTGGCTAGATATTTAGCCGCACATCGGAAACACCCAAAACTATATCAAGGAGTGCCTCCAGAAGCGTTTATTGCCGATGATCATGATACCCGTCATATTTTGGCCCGATTTGGCATCATGTCATTACGCCAATGACACACTGAGGTGGTACGAAAGCCAAAACGTCTGTTTTGTTCCAAAAAACAGCCGCCTTGGAGCTTTCGGTGAGGTCGTCAAGTTTGCTCTGCATATCTGGTTGTGTTAGGGTCAGCAAAACAATATCATCTGCCAGGTCAAGATCATTCAGTTACTCCAATGTTGAAGGATTCCACGGCAATCCTCGGTTCGGTGCACAGTCGATTGATCCAATCAGAATCTCATCCATTACGATTAGAAAGAGTAGCGGTGATAAGATACATCCCTGTCTCACTCCAGCAGTTACCGGGATTGGATCGGACAAGACACCGTCGTGCAAGACCTTGCACGAAAATGCCTCGTACTGTGCTTCGATGAGATGGACTAGTTCCTCTAGGACTCCTCGTCGCCTTAGAGCCGCCCAGATGTTTTCATGGTTCAGCCGGTCGAATGCTTTTTCGAAATCAACGAGCACCAGCAAAAGAGAGTCCTGGAATTCATTGATTTGTTCCAGTATGATTCGTAGTGTTGTGATGTGGTCCACACATGATCGTCCGGATCGGAATCCAGCTTGTTGCCGTCGGAGTGTAGCGTCGATTCTCTCCTGGATCCTGTTCAGGATCACTTTGCACTTTTGCCTCGCCAGCTACCGCACTCTGTCAGGTCTCCTTTCTTTGGGATCTTTTAGAGGATCCCCTGGATCCAGTCGGCTGGGAATGTTGCTGAATACCAGATTTCAGCTTTCCTATCGATGAATCAGTTTGAGCGATGTGTTACCGGTTGTTCGGATTTCGTTTTTATCGACAGCGCTACTTATTGTTTTCAAGCAAGTACCGTAAACATCCCTACTTCTGACAACTTTTTATTTTTGGAACTGTATTTTTGAAATATTTACCCCCTATTTATACCCCAAAGCCAAATGATTGTATTCTTTTTAACGAATAGTCGGCGTTGATAAATTATTCTATGCTGTTTTAATTACATTTCGGCGAACGTTAGTTTATAACAAAAAAACTCCCGAATTTAAGAACAACAACAGAAAATCTAGATGGTTGTCCAATCTAGCCACTCATTTTCCTCTCCAACTTTTTGAGTAGGTAACCTCAGAAGTCTGAACGTTTTTTGTTTACCGTCTGACAGAATTTGGCGGAATCCTATACAACATAAACACCATGTCGTCGTACAAACCCAAACTACCTATCATGATCATGTATGAATTCACGTTTTTCTTGTGCTTAAAACTCTTTTTAAAGGATCTTCCCCAATGAAGTTGCCCACCACCGTCCAATAGGAAGCTTTTTCCCGAGCACCTTTCACCTTACTGCGCCAAACGAAACTAGCCGAGTCCACGTTGATGATGGGACTTGTTGAGGAAGCCCACAGCCACACGAACAGTCCTCTGAATTGGCCGTAATACTCTAAGGTGGAATATTGCCAATTGAAGATGACATGTGGCACGGCGCGATTCGCTCAATAAAAATGCACTTTTGCATCCCACTGATGATGATGCCCCGGACAGCTTCCTGAACAGGGGCAAGGAGGGCAGTCGCTTGCTTTTCTTTTACTACCGATTGGACATTCTTTTTATTTGCTTTCAACCCCGTGAATCAGTACGGCACTATGATGGTCACACAGTTACGGCTTATAAAATGGTCACCTGCAATTGGTCACATGTACAATGACAAACGAAGAGAAAATAGTCTTGTCGTCTTGGTCCAGGTTCACGGTTGATACGACTTGATGTTCGCAGTATCCCCTTGGCTGGAACTATGTACGAGGACGATTGAAAGATGGAAGGTATCCACAAATCTGGGTTTGTGGGATTCACTGTTCCCCGGAATGACTGATCGATAGGTGCTGCAAGACTAAAGGTTCAATTAAGGTAACCCCGGTGCTGGGAAAATGCGAAAATATGCGATTAACAGATAGAGGCATTTTTATGGTGAAAAATCAATAGGCTCATTAACCATATTAACATATAACGCGATACAAATTTATTTGATCGGTTTCTGGATGGGAAAATATTGATCTGCAACCCGTCAGTTAAGCTTAAGGAAATGTTCGCCGATTGAAAGATTCTTCTCAATTGGACTTTTAATTTTTTTTATTGAGTACTGAATGAATCAAATATGTATATTCAAGATATTCTTCAAACCCTTATTTTTGAGGTTTTTATTGTATTTTTCATACAATGTTCATCTCAAAAGATCACATTATTTCACACAGAAAAAGAGCAGTGAAAAGCGCAATGTAATTATGTAGGTATGTGTTGTTTTGTGTTACAGGGCAAGTGAGCTAGTTTTGTTATGAACAAAATTACTGATTTTTTTACACTTACAGCATAGCCAAATGTTTCTAGTGTTTGTTTTGATAAGGTCGTATGAACCAATACTAACAAAATTGAGTTATTTACTGCAAATTATTGATAAAGGAGTATTTTATATTTAGTAAAAACTTAGTTTTATTTGATCATTGAATAACTTTATCAAAATGATTTGAATTTAGGGCGTATGATGACTTTCTCGTTTTTGAGTGCCATTTAGTTTTTACGTAGTTTCGCTCAGCCGTGCATTGCCGTGAAGCAAAAGGACGTAAAATTACTGGCAATCCGAGATCAGATGTTGCAGTGAGTTCGATTCTCACTATATTTTTTTTTTGATGATTTATTCAATCCAAATCCATAAAATGTTTTTCTTATTTCGCTTGAATGCTTTTCTAGTCATATCATCATTTGTACAGTATTGGAATTTTGTTTATCGCCGCGCTTCAATGTGACTTTGATTCACCCACGTTTTTTTGGTGGATTTCAGAATCAAAAAACGTTTTTACCAGTTGTCCAGACGTTTCGAGCTACTCTGCCTTTCGCTTCTCTTCAGTGGACACTCAAATTATGTATATATTTTGTACAATGAATTTTTATCTTCTTTAAACTATTTTAAATCTTACAAACTACTGGCGTTTGTCTATACTAATTTGAAACGGGACATTTTGTTTTGATTTTCGTTTACATTTGTCTGTTAGTATTTGTGACAATTTTTAATTACTAAGTCGTAAGCTATCTTAAAATTAGAGGAGTCTATCTGCCTATTGACAACATTGTTGTCACCTCGGATTTAAATGTAAGAATTTTCTGCTGTGAATCTTGCATTATAACCTGTAACTTTTTCCATAATGTTTGTATTATTGTCGAAGTCAAAAAGTTACCAGTTTCTAAACTGTGTTGTGCTAGTCTAGTGCTTATTTGTTTTGTAGATATACATTTTTGTTTTAGGTTGCTTTAATCTTTTTTTCGAAATTGGTACAGTACGCTTTTCAGCACATTTTCGGCACAGATTTGCTAAATAGGCATTGATTTTTTACATCATTATAACAACTATATATACTATTATAATAACTATAGACATTTGAAAGAGGATCTTTTTCATTCCGTCTTGTATCAATCATAAAAATGTGTGTAACGGTAAGGCTTAATTAAGCCTTGTTGATTAATTGACTAAGCATTTTTTTCGAAACTTTTTTTAACGATCACAGTAAATTTTTGCCTCAATTCCCAGCACAAAAAAATGCTGGAAACCTTCAGCAATCCAAATTTTTGCTGGAAACCACCAATCGGTTTTCTAATTGCTGGATTTTTTAGCATTCGGTTGTTTTCTTGTAATTTTTGCTGAAAAATCAGCAATCGGTTTTCAAATTGCTGGACTTTCCAGCAATTGATCTAGTTTGCTGCAAAATCAGCAATCGAGTTGTCAAATTGGAGTCTGTTTGTTTTCGTACGCTGAAGCAAGGTGAGACTCTATTTTACGAATTTTGGTTAGAATAATGTAATTATTTATAATTTCCTTTATATTCTAGCAACCAGACATCAAGTCAAGGGTGAGTTTTTATTGGACAGGTAAATATTTCACCAAAGATACTAATCAGAACTCTTTTCTCAGGTGGCGAATGATCAACACTTTGGCACAAAGCTGTCACTCCACAGTGGTGCAGAACATCAATCTAGCTGTACGAAATTAATAGCGCTCAGGGATGAAGAGATAGACATTTGATGTCTTCAGCAACATTGTTCAGTTTTACATGGAGCATTTTCCTATATAAAAGTTTTTGCCGAGGGGTCCACCAATAGCGAGATAAAAATGCTAACTTTATTGTTCTTCAAATTAGGGCTTTGATGTCTTCGACAAAGTTGTTTATCTGATCAAAATACATAAGTTTGTCGAATACGTTGAAGTGCTATCACATCACCCTCAGGAGTTACAGTCAAAGTAAAAAAAATCTCTTTAAAAAAACAGTTTTTTGAACCTGACACGTTGTAGATCGGATAAAATGGTTCGCTGTCTTTGAAACAAAGTTGTAACAAGCCAAGATCTACAATTGTCTCATACATTATGATGGGTTTTGATGTTGCTGAAGCCCCATAGAAAGCATTTAGTGTATTTTATTGGCAATTTTGGAAGGCTCGTCCATCGAAAAGTGCACATTTTCGCAACACCCCCTTTATTGTGATTAATTTTGATGATAAGCGGAACCATTTCCATTTGAAATTAGCGGGGAAATCGGTGGAAATAGTAGAGATTTGAATGATTAAAAATACACTTTTTATATGAAAATTACCTATTTTACTTATAGAAAAAACGTTGATAACATTTAATTCATTAGTAAAGTGTTGTTTTTACCTTTAATGTATTTTGTTTTATTAAAAGACGTTTAAATTTGATTTTTCAAATCATTCAAACTCAAAAAAAATAATAATGGAACTAATCCGTTAAGTTTGGTAGAGCACTAAATTCAACCGGTTGAAGCAGTTATATTGTACCGGTTCTATTATTCATTTATATGATATCAAATACTAATTTAATGCTCTACCAAATTTAACTAATCTAACTAATCTAGTTTCATTTTTTTAAGTTTAAATGATTTGAAAAATCGAATTTAAATGTCTTTTAATAAAACAATATATTTGAAAGAAAAATGCAACACTTTATTGATGAATTAAATGTTATCAACATTTTTTCTATAAGCAAAATAGATAATTTTCATATAAAAAGTGTATTTTCAAACATTCAAATCTCTACTATTTCCACCGATTTCCCCGCTAATTTTAAATGGAAATGGTTCTGTTTATCATCAAAAATAATCACAAAAAAGGTATTGTTGCGAAAATGTGCACTTTTTTATGGACGAGCCTTCCAAAATTGCCAATAAAATTCACTAAATGCTTCCTATAGGGCTTCAGCAACTTCTAAACCCATCATAATGTATGAGACAATTGTAGATCTTGGCTTGTTACAACTTTGTTTCAAAGACAGCGAACCATTTTATCCGATCTACAACGTGTCAGGTTCAAAAAACTGTTTTTTAAAGAGATTTTTTTTACTTTGACTGTAACTCCTGAGGGTGATGTGATAGCACTTCAACATATTCGACAAACTTATGTATTTTGATCAGATAAACAACTTTGTCGAAGACATCAAAGCCCTAATTTGAAGAACAAAAAAGTTAGCATTTTTATCTCGCTATTGGTGGACCCCTCGGCAAAAACTTTTATATAGGAAAATGCTCCATGTAAAACTGAACAATGTTGCTGAAGACATCAAATGTCTATCTCTTCATCCCTGAGCGCTATTAATTTCGTACAGCTAGATTGATGTTCTGCACCACTGTGCACTCTAAGGACGGTGTTGAAAAATTAAACAAGTTCTTGGAAATAAATACAAACATAATTTAAGAATGGAAGAAAATAATTGTTTTTACTGCTCAGCCAGTATTCAATATTTAATTTTGAATTAAAATATAAATTTGATACATAATACAGCCGGTTGTTTTAAATGAAATTACTGGTTTGCAGAAATCTGGATTGCTGATTTTCCTGCAATTTGAATTGCTGCAAACTAGCATTATCGTTTGCTGTTTCTTTGCTGCAATTTAAATTGCTGGAAAGTCAGCGGGACAAAAACCAGATGTTTATTAAACAAAAAAAAAACATATTTTTAGAACAGTTCAGCACTTCGGGAAATAAATTTGTGAAAAATTAAATATTATTGAATACCATATTATTTGTCGTTTGCTTTTTATCTTATATCAATAAGTCTTATTTATCAGAACCGTAAAACGGGGTAACATTTTTCACCAGGGTAACATTGATCAACATGAAATTGTTCCACAAAATCATCAATAACTAAGTCTAAAGTTAAAATATCTTAAAACTTTTTTCTACGTTTAAAAACCTTTAAGTTGAGTTTCAAATTGGGAAAAACTTGGTTTGTTTTTCAAACTTCTAATGTAAATAAAAAAGTAATTTCAAAATCTTTCAATATCTATTTTTTCGAAGGCTCACATACAAACCCCTTCCCGATAAAATCAAAGCTTTTAGAAGCAAACAGGTTGATTTATGTGAGAGTTCAACTTTTTTCCTTAGTCAATGAATAGTTTTGGTGTAGTTTTTGTTGTAGTTTGAGGTAAATTTGTAATATTCTGAAAATAGAAACATTTTCTAAGTGTAAGTCAGTACAAAAGGCTAGAAGCCCTATCAAATGGTATAATTTTAAGCAAAAATTTAAAGGAGAATAGTTCAAGGGCCTAGAGAATTAAATGAAGGCAACATTTCTTTTGTTTTTGTGGTTAAAATTTTATTAGTATGTAATGTTAAAAACTTTAGCCCCTTAATTTATGCAGCATCATTGTTCATCTTTCGATTTTAAATGTTCGACCTTAACATATTAAGGACCGCGATGTTGTTTTTTTAACCGGGATGAAAATATACAAATTTAGTATCTTTGAGCCATCGAAAGTGTTGAGTTCAATTTTGTAGAGTTTCATGATTAATTTTAAATCATCTGAATTTTGTCTCTAAGAGTAGCTCATTCGCAGAAATGAAAGAACGAAAATTTTCATACTTGGTCCGCAAATTGATAACAAATAGCGTTTTTGACTGTAAGCAGTGGTAATTTAGTTCTTCACGAGTTTTGCTCTAACTACTGTTTTTTTAAATTTATTTTATTTGTTTATTTATTTACTTCTATATATATAAAACAGGGAGAGAGACAGACCATACAGAAATGTACGAACACGCAAAACTCTTCACTGGATCATCAGATTTGCATGCGATTTTTTGTGTTGTGTTCGTCTTCACGCGAAGAATAACACAACGGAGAGATAATTTCTAAAATGTTTTTGTGGAATTTGAAAATTAATTTTTAGTTTTTATTCGTATCAAATAAAAGTCATGGCACCCGATTAGTGTAAAGAAGTGCAAAACTGTTAAACGAATAGCAGAAGATGCTGAATTCTGTAAACGAAAGTTATGCGGGTTTGACTGCTTTTAAATAATATGAATCAAATTTATTAAGCTCGAGCTCGAAATTTTCTCGTTTGTTTTCTTGAATATATTGTGATTGTTATCTGTTTAGAAGCTTCTTTTTCGAAATCTGTGTAAGGATAGCAGTGACGATTGTGTTAAAAAAATCAGCAGAAGAAAAGAAGCACTGAAATCCCGAAAAATCATTCATACGCACTTGCTGGATTATCAAACAACAGTGACTGGAAGGTGCAGGGATTATCATCATTAGTGCAACAGGACCATCAAACAGAAATCAACCCACGCTGCCTCCTTCCCTCATCGCCTATCAATGGACTTTGGTGAGATTGTTTCATTTTATTTTGATTATATTTAAACATATTTTGTCAATCCTATTTGCCATGTAGGATTTCCCACTAAAACATCCCTTCCATTCCTTTCTGAAACAGCTTTATGGGTCGTATGAGTTCTCTGCACCTAAAGAGTTATTTTTGCTGTTTCAGATAATCCCTTCTATGATTACATTGACTTGTCACGGTGTGCAACATGGTACCACACTGATCTTCAAGAGCAGCACTTGGAATGAATATTGAATCCAGATCCTCATTTTGGCATCTTGCGTTACTCTTGATTATCAGTTGTACCTCGTGTATCAGCCAATGCAAGATGTGTGTAGTCACCCTATGCTATGCTATGCTATGCTATCAAATAAAAGTCATGGCACCCAATTTCCATTTTTTTTTTTTTTTTTTCATTTGAATCACCCAGAGTAGGAAGGCGCCAAAAGCAATCAAGGCTTACTGATGTGCATCCATCTCTCTACCATCTCTCTACCATCTCTCTATAGGAAGTTTTGGCGCCCATTTTCATTGCAAGTGTACTTTTCACGTGGCACCAGAAAAATGCATACTTGGATGTGATTTTCCCTATGGGGTTCCGCAACTACGAAGCATAGCAAAGCCTGTACGAAGAATATTGACAAAAAATGTAATTTTTTGCATCAGAATCAAGGCAATTCTGAGATTTTTTTTAAGATGTTTGTTCGTTCACCGTTAATTTTTTTTTGAAATGTCATATTCTTTTAGCAACTCAAGCAATATGGCTGTAAAATTTCCAATAGAATCAAAACAACTTAAGGAGATTGAATTGAAAATCATTTTTATGAGTTTTGGTAACACCAATAGAAAGTCATATAACTGGTAAAAGATCACCTTAATTTATTTTTTGTTGATTTTATCCAGTTAGTTTGAGAATTGAAAGTTATTAATTTTGTGATTCCAAGTAAATTGAATCATTATCATAAGAACGGATTGAAGGATCAGGAAACATTGGAAAATCCACACTACCTCTCATGCTCAGTGGTTAATCGGAACTTCTGAAAATTTTAGCTATATAGAACTTTACCTTGATATTAGTTCCAACTCTCAGTTTCAAATGTAAGAAAAAAGGATCGTAATCAATAATATCATCAAGTACTAAACATTGAAAGAATATAAAAATTAAATTTTATGTAAAAAGCATGCCACCTAAAATTTCGAACATTTAAGCATAGAGAAAAATCTGAACCAATACACAAAAATACAAAACAAGTTTCGTTTCAGATATAAGATCTCAAAAAACAATCTGTCAAGCATAAGTAAATTAAAGAATATAAACACTTAAATTCGACCAAAAAAAAATCAAGATCAACGAAAACCCAGCTTTAGAATTTAGAATATTGTTTCAAATTAACAATAAAGTTCAGAATTGAATTTAACTGTCTGGATTACAGTTTCTTATCTTACGATCATAAACTATAAATTTAAACTATAAATTAAATTGTATTTAAAATTAAATACAAGAAAGTTTAAATTCTTTTTTTTTTTCTAAATTCTTTAACTATTAGTTCAATTTGGCAATCCCTAACTGAAAATTGAAAAAAGCGATATGATGACACATTTTTCGAAGACATTTTCAAACATTATATTGATTAGAAAAGTGTTGCTGTAAAATGAAATGAATAGTAACTTTTTCTGAATTGTTAAATATTTGTCAAACTCAGCTCTGTAAATTCACAATAAGATTCAATTTGTGTATTTAGTGCAAAGTTCGAAAAAAAGACATTTGAAATAATTAAAAAGAAAATAAAAATTAATTTAATATTCATTATTCTTTAAATGTTCCGGGTCCATTTTTTCATTTTTCTATTCTGACCATGTTTAAAAAAACTGTAATGTATTTAAATACAGAGGTTAACACAAATCGAAAATACAACTCTATTTATGACGACTCCAGCAAAAAATATCCATTTTCTGTTGAAATCAATCTTCAACATTTTTAAAATACTTTATCAGATAGGAGTTTTTGAATAGGAATGATGACTAAACTTAATTGAAACTTGATAGACTAAGCGTTCTTAAGTTATCGGAACTGATCATTAGCAGAACTTTTTTATACGCTACCTCAACAAGAAAATAAGTTCGCTAAATAAAAGTTAGCGAACTTATTAGAGCAAATCGTATGAGCGTTTTTGTGTCACGAACTGCCGGTTTTGAATATAAATTTATGTTTGATATTTTCCATTCCATTAGCGGTTTTTTGAATGAACTTAAAATAATGAAATAATAATAACGAACCATAATTCTGGATTTTTTTCTCATTCAAAGGTATCCACTAGCTTTTATACACTTAAAAGGAAGGCTGACTAAGGAACAGTGCTAAAATATAAAAAAATACTCAAAAATTACAGGCTTAACAAAGTTTGCCGGGTCAG
This sequence comes from Uranotaenia lowii, assembly GCF_029784155.1. Taxonomy (NCBI): domain Eukaryota; kingdom Metazoa; phylum Arthropoda; class Insecta; order Diptera; family Culicidae; genus Uranotaenia; species Uranotaenia lowii. The sequence goes on from NC_073691.1 coordinate 141,673,861, forward strand.
CTATTTTTATTATAAATGTTTCGAACTGCCTAAGCAATTGATAAACTAGCATTTGTAAATATTATGAAGGTGTTTTGTATCCTTCATGATTAAGAATACTCGTTAAAACCGTCAACATAGAGACTGATCAATGTTACCCCAAAGCATCAAATTCTTAACAGAGTCGAAATTTATTTTTAAATCAAATTTAAAACAGTGTAATAAATTTCTGCACAATGCTTTACGTTCAGAGGAGTCCAGTAGTGGTTTTAAAAATGTACAATATGGCACATTCCTCTTAATAGGAAAAACGAAAAATATTGAAAATAAAATTATCAATCTTACCCCGGATTACGGTATGTTTGTTTTATCTGCCTTCCAGTTATATGCATCAGATTGTAACAAAAAATTAAAAGAACCGCAAATTTACCCAGAGTATATTTATTCTAAATCGGAAAACAAACAAACCTATTAAAATTCAAATATTCAATATTTATTCGGTAAATATGTCCTCACAATCACAACTCAACTTGAACTCAGTAATCATGCCTGATAATGACCGGTGTGTTTTCCGCGATTCGCTCGCGGCCGATAGAATAAAAATATTCTCATCCGAGCCGTGCCAGTAGAAAGGGGTTTATTTTGAATCATTCAGCATAGAAGATGCTTTCTGCGGTTGCGGTGACGTTGTTCTCGACGCTGATAGTGGCCGCCAGTGGTTGCGGCAATTTCGATCATCATCAGTGGCCGAATCGCAGCGGCATAGTGCACTTGTTCGAGTGGAAATGGGACGACATAGCGGCGGAATGCGAGCGATTCTTGGCACCCAAGGGGTACGCCGGAGTTCAGGTTTCACCACCGACGGAGAATTCGATTGTGACGCAACCGATGCGACCATGGTATGAACGGTATCAACCGATTTCCTACCGGCTGGCAACGCGATCTGGAGATGAGCAGCAGTTTGCAGCCATGGTGCGCCGATGCAATGCCGTTGGGGTCAGGATTTACGTGGATTTAGTGATCAATCACATGGCCGGGACAACGGCAAATGGTGGCACGGGAGGATCGGAAGGTAATTCCGGGACGATGCAGTTTCCGGCTGTGCCCTACGCCACAAATGATTTTCACAAACCATGCGCCATCAACGATTACAACAACGCTTGGGAAGTGCGCAATTGTCAGTTGGTTGGGTTGCCAGATTTAGATCACAGCCTTGAATGGGTACGTGGTAGGATTGTTGATCTAATGAATAAGCTCGTTGATTCCGGAGTAGCCGGCTTCCGAGTGGATGCTGTAAAACACATGTGGCCACAGGACCTGAAAGTGATTTACAGTAGGGTTAAAAACCTAAACAGATCCCATGGGTTCAGGGCCGGTGCTAGGCCATTCATTACTCAGGAGGTGATCGATTTGGGTGGGGAAGCTGTTTCGAAAAATGAATACACAGAGCTGGGGACGGTGACGGAATTTAGATTTTCCGCTGAAATCGGTAAAGCCTTCCGTGGAAGGAATCAACTGAAGTGGCTGCGTAACTGGGGTCCCGAGTGGGGCTTCCTTCCGTCTAGTTTGGCTCTTGTGTTTGTTGACAATCACGACAACCAACGGGGTCACGGGGCAGGTGGCGCTGATATTCTCACGTACAAAGATCCCAAATCCTACAAGATGGCAATCGCATTTATGCTTGCCCATCCGTACGGAATCCCACGCGTAATGAGCTCTTTCGCATTTGAAAACTCCGACCAAGGGCCACCGCAAGATGCCAATGGGAACCTTATTTCACCATCGATCAACCCGGATGACACATGCGGTAATGGATGGGTTTGCGAGCATCGATGGCGTGAGATCTACGGCATGGTCGGGTTTCGAAACGCCATATCTTCATCGTCACCGCTGGCCAATTGGTGGGACAATGGCAATCAGCAGATTGCGTTCTGTCGCGGGACAAAGGGTTTCATTGCATTCAATTTAGAAGACGCAGTTGACCTAGATCAGGAGCTAAACACATGTCTGCCGCAGGGGACCTACTGTGATGTGATCTCGGGTGGGAAGATCAATGGCCAGTCTGGATGCACCGGAAAGAGCATTACCGTTCGTTCGGGAGGTCTCGCGAGGATTCAAATCCCAGCCGGCGCTCAAGACGGCGTGTTGGCGATCCATATCGGCGTGAGTCACCAGTAAACCATTTAATCCGATTGTGCGTCTCTTTTTAAATTTTGAATGGTTTAATTCCAGGCTAAGCTGTGATTATCGAGAAATCAGACGAAACTGGAGAAGCTGTATTGTCAATACTTGGTCAGTCAATCATATTATTTTAGTTTGTAAAAGATCAAGATAAAACGGTGTGAAAAATAAAGCAAAATACATAAGTGAAAAGTATAAAACTTTTCTCCTAATTATCATATTGTTTTGATTCCTTTGGGATTGGGAAATACATTGTGAAAATTAATTACGTTAATTATTTTACAAATATGGAACCGATCAACAGTAGTCAAGATTTATACAAAAAATCCTGATCATCGCATATAACCTCTTTGTTTAACATTTTTCTTATCGGTGTCGTCAATGAAGTTTAAAAGGAAAAATATTAAAAATAATTATTAAATTTATAAATTAACTAGCTGACCCGGTGTGCTTTGCTACACCTTTCAAAATCAAATGATATTTTCAAAAATTATTCAAATTTTTATTGTTTTATTGGCATTATTTTAAATCAAATTTTAACATATCCGCAACCGCTATAAAATTAGAGCTGCAGCTGGAGTTTCAAATTACAACACAAAGATAACTTAAACTAATATTCTGAATCTTGCTCTAATAAATTGTATTAATGATCTGATAATTTCAATCTGTTTCAGTTCGTGTTTGGTGATCGTGCGAGTTAGACGCAAATTCTTCAAGCTCCAATAGTTTTTTTTTCTAACCACGCACCGTCGGCTTTAAAGCTGAGCGGTAACAATAGCTTCAATCCAATTCCTAAGTAAAGAAAGGAATATGGCGGAACTGGAGTTAAAAGCGAATTCGCTTCGTATACGATTCCAGCGTGGAAGCACGGAACCAACAGAAGCTCAAATATTTGAGTTTCTGAAAGGGAAACTTGGCCTCAAACCCGACAATCTGTTGGCCATGTACAAAGATCGCCCAGAGTTATCAGTTATCGTTAAATTTAAAACTGATAGTGATCTGCAGGCAACGTTGCAGAATCACCCAGGAACGATGGATTTCCATCACGGTACAAGTGGGAAAAGTGCGGTTCAACTGTCTCCAGCATCAGCTGTCGTCCGTTATGTGAGACTATTCAACCTTCCCCCGGAGATCGATGACCGGGAGATTTGGACAGCGATGTCAAAATTTGGCAAAGTTCAGCGAGCTGTTCGGGAAAAATATGGTGCCGACACTGGATTTCCTATCTGGACTTCGGTTCGTGGAGTCTACATGGAGTTGGACGAAGGAGTAGAAATCCCCAGCAGCGTGCATATACGAAATATACGCGCTCGTGTCTTTTACGAAGGATTGATCAACAAATGCTTCAAATATGGCAGCACCGAGCATTTGAAGATCAATTGTCCCAAGATCTCGGTAAATGAGCGGATGGACCAAAACCGTCGAGCGGAAGGCAAGCCGGAAGAGCAGGGAGTGGAAAACATTCAAACACAGAAACCATCATACAGCACAATTGCCAGCAACACGTGGTCGAAACCGTTGAAAGTTCGATCGCCAGCGATGCTCCCGAGTTCGTCTTCATCCGACGTCGCCCAAAACGGACTCACGAGTTTGAACGCTTTATTCCCGGCTGCAGCGAAACCGAGACGCAGCGCACAACCTTCTTCCTCTCCAACCCAGCGGAATTTGGATTCGACGATGGAAGCTACCGAAGAGGCGTCGCCAGCAATCGGTGATGCGAATGATGCGATGCCAACGACGTCAACCGACGAAAGCCACCCGAAAGATGTTACCGAGATGGGTATGGATTGCGTAGATGACAACCGGAAGCGAGGACGGCCGAAGGGGACCAATGAGACGGTGCCGCGTTCGGGCTCAGAAGCCAGCTCGGACTCCGAAAGTCTAGCTTCTGAGGAAATGGATCTTCATCAAACATCGATCAGCGCATCTCAAGGTATGATGACCAGGAATAAAAAGAAGGTGCAACGTTTGCGTGACAGTGGAGGTAAGGTAGACGAAGTTAGCAAAGCTAGTCCGAATGTAGGTTAGTTTTTTTCCTTTCTGCTTTTTACCAGTAATTGAATTATTATTTTCTTTGTAATTTTCTTTTTACATAATTTTTGTTCAGTCATGAATTATATTTTGAGAATAGCATCTGTTAATTTGAATAGTTCTAATAGCTTGGTCAACAAATTCCTTCTACGAGATTTTATGTACAATAATGATGTTGACATACTGTTTCTACAGGAAGTATGTTACTCTAATTTTTCTTTTATTCCATTCCATTTCATTAATAAATTTAAATGATTCAGGATCGGGAACCGCCATTTTGTTGAGATCATCGCTGGAGTTTTCTGAACCTTTATTTGAAAAAAGTGGCCGAATATCTTCAATTATTGTTTATAAAACTAATTACGTAAATGTTTACGCACACTCGGGAACCAATAGAAAAAAAGAACGAGAAAATTTATTTATTAACGACCTTTCTTTGCACATAGCTAAACCAAACTGTTTCCAAACTGTTATTGGCGGCGATTTCAACTGTGTTTTGAATCCCATAGATTCAAGCGGGAGCTCTAATAACGTATCGTCAGCATTAAAGAATGTTGTTAATTTACTTAAACTGAAAGATATTGCATTAGAATTAAAAAAAAACACCCACACATTTTTCCGAGGAGATACCTCTTCAAGACTGGACAGATTCTATATTTCAAAAAACTTGTCGAATAATGTGCTGGATTTTTCTACTGTTGCTGTTCCTTTTTCTGACCATTGCGCAATTTTAATGAAACTTAAAGTAAATCAAGACTCTATTATCATTAAAGGCAGAGGATATTGGAAAGTTAATAGTTCGATTCTTAAAAATTGCTCGGCAAATGAACGCTTTGTTGAAAACTATCAAACATGGAAGTTGCGTCAATTATATTTTAATGATAGAAATAGGTGGTGGCACGAGGTTGCGAAAAATAAATTAAAACAATTTTATAAACGCGAAAGTTGGACGTTGAATAATTCCATAGCTAGTGAAAAAAGTTATTTTTATGCGAAATTAATGGAGTGGATGCAGAAAAAGAGCCTAAATATTCCAACACTTTTGGACATAGGTGTAATAAAATCAAGGCTACTCGAAATTGAAACAAATAGGATTAAACACTTTTCGAATAACTTAAATGAAAATAGCGTTCTACAAAATGAGTTAACAAATATATTTCAAGTTGCGGCACATGTTAAACGTATTGAAACTTCTGCAAATTTCAAACTTATTGATGATGGTATTTTAATCACTGAAAGTAATGTGTTACTGAACAAAGTTTTTGATTTTTACACAGATTTATTTTCATGCAAAGTTAATTCTGCACAAAATGAAGAGAACGACCCGATTAACAACTTAAGTAAAAATTTGAATGACGAAGATAGATCATCTTTAATGAAAGAAATAACAGATGATGAACTTAAATCCGTATTGAAACGTTGCTCCAAGAAAAAAAGTCCCGGTCCGGATGGTTTGACCTATGAGGTATATATTAATCATTATGATCACTTCAAAGATGATTTACTTTTTATTTTTAACGGTTATTTATCTGGATCTATTCGCCCGCCAAAATCATTCACAGATGGTATTATCACATTAATTCCTAAGAAAGGTAATAAGTCAAGTTCCTTGAATGATTTTCGACCAATAAGTTTATTAAACTGCGACTACAAGTTGTTTATGAAAATTTTAGCTGAACGTTTAACGAATATACTTTCCAAAATAATAGGACCCGGACAAGCAGCTTTTGTTAATCCAAATTCTTGCGTTGAAAACTTAAAAGATGTTAGAAGAATTCTCACAAAATCAGTAGAAAGTGCTAAATTCAAAGGAGCATTAGTCAGTTTAGATCTGCATAAAGCTTTTGACCGTGTAAATCATGACTATCTATGGAAAATTTTGGAAAAATTTAGGTTCCCGCCTTCTTTTATCAACTGCTTGAAAAATTTATACGTTAACGCTTGTTTCAAAGTACTCGTAAATGGTTTTCTTACAAGAGAAATCAAAATTAACTCTTCAGTTCGACAAGGGTGTCCGATGAGTATGATTCTGTTCATTCTGTATATTGAACCTCTTATTAGGCATCTCGCGAATGAAATCAATGGTGTTCTTGTTTACGATAAGTTTATTAATGTAATTGCATACGCTGATGACCAGGTAGTTTTCGTAAGGAATGATAAAGATTTTGATATTTTATTTGAAATCATAGATTCATATGGCCTTTACGCGCACATTCAGCTAAACAAAGACAAATCCGAATTTATTAGATTGAATAAAGCGTTTTTTGGTCCTCAAAAAATTCGAGAGGTTGATAGAGTGAAAATTCTGGGTGTAATATTCGAAAAAACGTGGAATTCTTCGATCACAAGTAATTATAATAAACTCATAAGTTCAATAAAAGGCACTTTGATAAAGCACAATGTTCGGGCTCTAAATCTCTACGAGAGATGTTTTGTTTTAAACGTTTACATTTTGTCAAAGCTATGGTATGTTTCGCAAATCTTTCCTCCTCTGAACAGTCATTTAGCGGAATTAAAATCCGCTTCAGGAAAGTTTATTTGGAACGGTTACATTTTTAAACTAAACAGAAATCAACTTTACTTAGATTTTGATAAAGGAGGATTGAAACTAACAGATCCAGAGGCTAAAGCTAAAGCATTATTTTTGAAAAACATATTTTACAATCAGGATGTGGACGGTGGTTTTGCTTTGGAAAACTATCTCATTGAATCAAGATCTAAATCATTTCTATCGCGGAATGCAAGAGAGTGGATAAACGAAGGTGTAGATGTAACGACAAATTTTGACTTACCGACAACTAAAGCTCTATATAATTATTTTTTAGATAAAATGCAAATAAAACCCGATATAGAAAATAAATTGTCAGTTGAATGGAAAAATGTGTGGGCAAATTTGAATTATAAACTCATTTCTTTCCAAGATCGCTCATTGGTTTATTCTTTTGTAAATGACTTGATACCAAATAAAAGAAAATTAGAAATGTACAATGTTGGTAATTTGAAATCAGTGATTTGTGAAAAATGTGGCTCCATAGATGATAATATGCATCGTTTAAAATCATGTAAAAATGCTAATGCAGTTTGGAAATGGTGCGAAAGTATAATAAAAAATCGTTTAAAATTAAAAATCAATGACATTGAAAATATCTTACAAAAAATTATTCCAAATAACTGTAAAAAACTTAAGGCAGCATTATGGTTGGTAACGAAAGCGATTTCATACAATTTGAGGGTGGCCGATCCTAGTTTGTATGTTTTTAAAAGAGAATTGAGGGAAGTGAGGTGGAATAACAGAAAGCAATTCAAAGCGGAGTTTGGTGTGTTTTTGAATATTTGTTGACCCAAGTTTTGAGTATGGCAGTTAGATATGAGTTAGGCTAGTTAGTTGACCATGTAATGTAAAAACACGATTTTTAGCTTTAAATAAAAAAAAAAAAATAAATAAATAAATAAATAAAATCTGTCTGAAGGGTCTCAAATTAATCGTACGCAAACAATCTAAGTTATAAAATATGGTTGCTTTTTCATGATATGTTCTGAATTTATGCTGAAAACTGATAAGAGAGCCCTCTCCCCTGTCCTTCCCTTCACCCCTTGCTGAATGGAGGTCGTGATGTTTAATAATCCTACCCATTTTTTTCGTTCCCAAAAATCCTCTTATATCAAATATAGATGATAAGTTTTTAAGCTTTACAACAAAATGAATATGGAGCCCCCTCCTTTCTTCCCCTCTCTACACTGTAAAGCGTAAGGGTCTATAACATTCGTAGAAACATATTTCGTAGCCAAGTACCTTTCCATGCCATATCTGTTTCCATTTGTTGGCTTCGTTAGCATAAATTGAGAACTTATGCTAACAAAATTCTATTGGGCTCACCTCCTTCCACATCAACCTACCGCAAGATAGGAATTGTTTTACATAGAAAAAGTTTTTTTCGTACTCAAATACTTTTTGATGCCAAATTTGGTTTCATTTGCTCGATTAATTCTCTAGTTATGCAAAAAAAATTGTATGGAAGTCCCCCTTTCCCCCTTTATATCTTTCCGCTTAAATAAGGCAGGGCTTCAATTTATAATAGAAACATTTCTCGTATCCAAATACCCTCACATGCCAAATATGGTTCAATTTGTTTGATCCACTCTCCAGTTATACTGAAAATTGTAAGGGAGACCTCTTCTCCCCCTTTTCATACATCTTTTTGAAGGAGTGAGGAATACCAAATATTCATAGGAGCATTTCTCGTACCCAAATATCGTTCCATGCCAAACTTTATTCCATTTGCTGTTGTAGTACTTGAGTTATACAGTAAACATTATATGAAACTTCCCACCCTCTTTCCTTTCTTAGATCATTAGAACATATCACGTTCCGAAATATCCGCCCATGCCAAATTTGGTTCCATTTGCTTGATAAGTTTTTGAGTTATGTAAAAAATTTAAAAGAGGGCTCCTCAGGGGAGGGGTCTGAAATAATCATAGAAAAATGTTCCGTATCCAAATACCCTCCCATGCCAAGTTTGCTTACATTTGCTTCATTAGTTTATGAGTTGATACCATTTGCTTGATTGGTTCTCGAGTTTTGCAAAAAATTGTCTTTTGTTTGGGAGGCCCCTCCCCTCCCCCTTCCTGTTAGGGGGGGGGGGGGGTGGTCACAAACTATAATAGGAACCTTCCCCGGCCTCCAATACCCCCACCTGTTTCACGTGAATCGGTTCAGTAGTTTCCGAGCCTATAAGGAACAGACGGAAAGACAGACAGACAGACAGACCAGACAGACAGACAGACAGACAGACAGACAGACAGACAGACAGACAGACAGACAGACAGACAGACGGAAATTCATTTATATATATATATAGACAAGGGAATCCAAATGGTTCACCTCCATCTCAAGACGAAACCCTGACGATCTATTAGCGCATAATGCGGGCTGTCCGATTTTACCTGGTGTTTTTTAAATGTAGGTTGAAATAGTATTATGGTTATGCATTTTGTCATTGTAACTCTAAAAACATACATTTGATGTGCCTATAGTGTTGATAAAAATATGTAGAGTATGGTGGGGTAAAAGTACGACCTTAGTGCTATCCTATTTTTAGAAAATTTTGTAGTTGTTATTCCAAAAAACCGAGAACAGCATTTGATTCCTTAGACTTTAGTCTCTCTTCTAAAAAATTACGAAGATAATCTATCGACGCATTTGATAGCAGTAGTAAAAATGCCTAACTGCTTTTGAAACGTACTTTTACCCCACCTCTGGGGCAAAAGTTCGAATGATGTGGGGTAAAAGTACGAGTTCCACAATTCTGCATGAAGGTAAGAGGAATATTATTTTGTATCAATCTTTGCTTACAGCAGCAGCTTCTGTGTTCGCTTCTGATACAAATCCTATACATGGGCGAACAACCTGCGCGAATTTACAGTTTTCTACTTATTGTCCTTATTCAACAGGTTTTCGAAATTGAGTTCTCATCGTATTTGAGCAATTTTTCGTGCGAACAAGTCTTTCTAGAAACAAAAATATGCGCTGATGTTTCCAGTGCATTTAAAAATAAAGTTGACACTTTCCTTTCAGATTTATTTCAGTGGACCCTGTATATCAATCGTACTTTTGCCCCATTTGCAGTTCGTACTTTTACCCCTTCAAGGTTTCTTGTAATTCACAGTTGATTGTGAAAAATAGAGACATATAAATTAAATTCTTTCTTCGACATTTGAAAGTGGTTGAAAACAACTAAACAGACACATTAAAACTTTCATCGAATACCAGAATCTTGATTGCTCAAACAGGTTTGCCGTAATTTTGAATATTACATCATTTTTATAAAAAAGCTACTTTACCTCATTTTACGGAGTATTATCAACTTCTACGAATAAAAATTATGTCTGGATGTAGGCAGTCCAAATCTTAATCAATCCACGTTAGAGTTTTGAATTTTACTGTTCTCGGTTTGGGATAATCACAAAACGTACTTTTACCCGACTCGTACTTTTACCCCACCTTACTCTATTTTATACATTTGAACAAATTTCTCAAATAGTCTGAATAATTTAAAAAAAAAATCATTGAAGAAAAATAAATAACGCATTTGCAGCCATTTTAAGCTGTAGCTCAGAAGATAAACACTAAAGAAACTTGACGTTCGAGGCAATCTATTATATAAAATTGTTGTGTAACGGTGTTAGGTGGTGTTAGTACCACTATTCCTCTGAAATGTCACAATCGATTGTAATGAAACTGTTTTTAGAATATTCTGTAGGCATGAGAATCCGTTTTTATCAAATTAAAAAAAAAAAAAAACAACGTCACATCAATTGTCCGTAAAATCTTCAAAAAAGTGTGTAAAATTTCAAATAATGACATCCAAAAAATACGTTGAAAATTGACATGAAGCAGTAGACTGAGTCGATTTGGGGTCATTTTTGAATTTCTCAAACCCTGGGGTCTTAAAAGCTTCATCTTGGTCCAAAACTCATCCATGATTTTTTGCAGAATTTATAAGTAACGTTTACATGAGTAAATTTGAACTTTAAGGTTTGTATGGGAAAATTGAATATTTTCTTCTGTGGACCCGAGCCATCTGACAGTTTTTGTGAAAATTCGTAAAAAAAATTTGAAAAGGAGGTTTGTTTATTAAAATGCTTGTATGTTGTAATGTTTGTAAAACAAATGCACATACTTATACGACAACACTTTTCAGGAGCAGAAGAATCTAGTAAAGGAAAATTCTCCGGAAAACATTCCGAAAGAAAGGCTATTATAAACTATTATAACTATTATAACTATTATAAATTTTTACGATATGATATTTTCGAGGAATAAAAATAACGTCAGTTTAACCACTAATCACACTGACATGAGACTTATAGACAAAATTCCTCTCAGTTCATTTTCGAGCAGCGCCAAAAACCGAAATTTAGTGTCCAGTCAGTGGTCAGTGATGTAACTTTTAAGTTTAAGTCCATCTATTCCAGCTGGATTAACAAACAAAATGATTGATTTTTCATTATTTGATACTGAAAACATCTAATTTTCTTTTTTTTTTTCTTTATCCCAAAATTGAGCTGAGTACTTTTGCTAAAAACGTGTGAATGAGAATTAAATGAGGACCGAAATGTTTGCTTTGCTTCCTCAGCGTGCAGAATTGGAAAATAAGGAATCAAAACAGGAATCGCGAAATGTCAAAAACAGTGAGGCCAGGCAGTGCGTGAATCGACCTATGCAATACCTCGCAAGGCACTCTGCAGGGATGTTAATTGAATTTATTCTTTATCATTGCGAAAAGACATACCTCTAATAAACAGCTAACAACTTTTTTGCCTAATACGAAGTTACGGTCTTCGACAAAGTTGTTCAGAGGAAAATTTTATAAATTGGCACAAAAACTGTCAGATGGCTCGGTTCCACAGAAGAAACAAAAATGAAGTTGATTTTTCAGTACAAAATATTCAATTTTCCCATACAAACCTAAAAGTTCAAATTTACTCATGTAAACGTTACTTAAAAATTCTGCAAAAAATCATGGTTGAATTTTGGACCAAGACGAAGCTTTCAAGACCCCAGGGTTTGAGAAATTCAAAAATGACTCCAAATCGACTCAGTCTAATGAAACAGTGCCATCCATTGCGCCGTTTAAAAGTATAAAATCCAATTTTCAAGTGCCCAGTTTTCGAAAAGGCGTAAACGTATATGAACTTATTAATAATTAAATTAACGCCGCTTTCAAATAGACAGGTTCAATTTATTTCTAGATAAATGCAATTAGAGTTACTATTGACTGGAAAGAATGCATTTCCTGTACTTAGTACGGTTTTTACTTATAGACTTTTTTCGGTGAGTGAAAGAACTTTTTTTTTAAATTTATGTAACTTTTCGGGTTACTTTTCTTCACTTGTCATCAGATGCTCCAAAGTAAGACGTAACGTTACGAAAATTTAAAAATAAAAAATAGTTGTCTTACTCAATGAAAAAAGTCAATAGGTAAAAACCGTATAAAAAGTACCGATGATAAACTGTTTTTCATTCCTTTATTTTTGCACTACTGAGGCAGTCGAAATTTCTAACAGTTTTATAATAAGCTTTTACACTTCTTGAACGGTTATCGTCAGAGGACAAAACGTCTATATCCAGTCAATTAGGAACATTCTTGACGATTAGTCTTACCCATCAGAACTGATTCCAGACATCTTTAAGCGGGTTACTTTCAAGTATCACTTTTGCATCCCATTGTCATGAAGTTAGCACTCCTAACTTGAAGTAAATTGCGATTAACTTTTAAGATATTTTTCCATTATTATTACCTAATATGCAACCAAAAGTCCCATATCTACTTAAATGCGTGCCTCCAAAGTTTCGCTTAACAAAGGTTCCAAAGCGAATTGGTACCAAATTTTCTCGAATGCGAACATGAAAGTTACAAAAAGTTCCTCAAATAGTCTTCTAACTATCGACTTGAAGTTCCAAGAAGTTCCTCAAATAGCCTTTTTTGCGACATGCCAATCGCATCCAATCAGTTTAAAAGTAACAAATTGGATCTCAAATAGCCTTCCATGAACTTAAAGTTTCAAGAAGTTCCTCAAATAGCCTTCTATTGACTTAAAGTTCCAAGAAGTGAAGGATGCCGGTTTTCAATAAAAGCAAGACTTGATAATTTTGATATTGGACTTTATTCGTTGACGTCTGGAAAATATCTGAATAACTCTTTTATACATAATCGTGGCCTCCTGTTTAGCTCTTAAACCTGTAGTCAACTTACATGGCTCCTACAGAAGTTCCTCAAATAGCCTTTTTTTATGACATGTCAATCGCATCCAATCAGTATAAAAGTTTTTTTTTGTTTCGATTATAGTCGTTTTAACATCTTTATGACATTCGCGACATTAAATCAACGATGAAGTTGGCGGATAAGTCAATGAAAAACTTATCCGGTACAACTGTAATCGATGTTTACTCTTGGGCTCGAACTCACGGACATCGGCCCAGAAAGCAACTGACTTGCCAACTGAGCTATATCACAAGCCCAGTATAAAAGTTACAAAATGGATCTCAAATAGCCTTCCATGGACTTAAAGTTTCAAGAAGTTCCTCAAATAGCCTTCTATTGACTTAAGTTCCAAGAAGTTCCTCAAATAGCCTTTTTGAGACATGTCCGCCATTTCATGAATATGCAATGTGAACTAACATCACAAAAGGGCATATAATCAATAAATTTTTTTTATAGCTTGGAAACTGTTGAAACGTATAATTTAAATATATTGAAATTTCACTTCAGAATAACTTAAAGCTAACTCGTTTCGAAAAGAGTACATTTTTTCACTTTAAAAAATGTTGTCGAACTGTATTTATTTACTTTCCACAATGCTTAAAAGTTATAAACATGGAATTCCAGTTTTTTTAAACCGATATTGATTTAACGGATGTTTAATTTATATGCCGTTTCGTAATGTTTCTGAGTAATAATTAACATGCGCCTTCGCTGCTGGCCGCTGGCTTCCCCTGCAGGTATTCTAGGAATGCTTACCACTTCGTTATTACCACTTCGAATTTTAGCTGCCGGTAAGGCAACATCTAGGCGTGGCGTCGTGTCATCGTGTTTGACTATTATCTCGAAGGGTCGCGGTTCCAATCTGGCATTAGGACTAATTTTTTTCATTAGGTTGTTTGATTGACAAAGTCAAAAACAAAGCAATCAGATGTCAGATGAATTGTGGACGATGGGAGGAATGAAGATGGATGGCTAGAAACCGGCAGCACCAGCCCGGTGGTGACCGCGAAGTAAGAGAGGAGAGGAGAGTTTTTTTTTGTTTTTGCTGATTAACCGATTATTTGTGAGCTGAACAGAAGGCCGTTTAAATCTGTAAGGAAACTTCAAAGTTTCAATAAGAACTTAAATTTTGGGCTGAATAAAAGGAACTTGAGCACATTGATTATGCTGATTAAGCTGTGTTTGACCTTTTCAACGAGACTTTTGGTTGCTTGGGAATTATTGTATAAAAAATATAAACGTACATAGTTCTGATGCATATAAAATAATTACGGACGAAAAATAAAAGTGGGAAGAATTCTATAACCCAATATCTACGCCTAGAAGGATAGTTTTGATTCATATCGAAAACAGAAAAAAAATAAGATGTTTTCGACAGAAATAGATGGAAAACATTTTTCGAACATGTACAAATGTACTTAACTGAAGATGTATCAAGCGCCTTTAAACTTTTAGAACATCAACAAAACCCTATGAAAATGAACAAACACATGAACTGAACAAGAGCCTGTCCTTTAAAATAGATAAGATGAGACCGAATGCAGAGATCTTTTTGATTTTTTGCAAGCATGGGTAAGTGAAAGTTATCTATAAAATAAATCACTTTTTGATAACAAAAAGTGACGTCCTCCCTGTAAGGATATGCATTTTTCGGAAGAATTTTCAGTTTAGAAGGTACACTAATGCAAATACAATCGTTCAACATTTATATAAAATCACAGTTAATTCACACGGTGGAACAAGTGCAAACGCGACTTTTATCCAGGAAACATCTACCTTTTAACAATTTTTTCTCCAAAGTGATTCAGCACTATGTGAGAAAAGTCAGAAAGGGGTAATCCGTGTGTTGAATGTGAAGTGCATAAAGCTTAGTTCTTTTAAAAAATGGGACAGTAACGAATGCTTGTATCTGAAAAACCATCCGTTTGATCTAAATACTTTCTATGAAGGAAATGAAGGTAATTTTATGATAATTCAGGAAAAAAAATGAAAAAAATATTTTCCATTCTTTGTAAGAAAAATTTCTATTTTATTCTTGGTACCTGCCAAAGGCCGGCGCACACTTTTTTCAGTCATGATATTGATCAGTTTTTCAAACTCATACTTAGTCTTATCTGTATTTTATTTATGAAATTTCACAGACGCATAGAAAGTTAGAAGAAATGACAGATGGTGAAAATGAGCGCGTAGAATGTATTAGAGGCATTATCATCACATACCAAATTTCTGTTCGGCACGGGCCAACTACCTCAATTAACAATTAACCTGAAAAACTCTCGGTGCAAAAAACGGGCAGCCGGTCGACACACATGGTAGTTTTTTAGGTTGATTGTTCAAAAACTGGAAAGTCTTGGTGAAACAACCAGCATAATATCACGAACACTACCAGCGCAAATAGGACTATGAAGTGGTAGATACAAATAGAGTTGCACCTTCCACTAAGTACACATTAGTAGGCCAAGCTTACATATCTGAGCATCTTTTTGTTCGTTCGGACTGCAAGTTACCCCTTGTGGAGCGAACCACGCTTGGCATACTAATGTGTAGTGGTAGATGCAACACTATCTGTATCTACCACTTCATAGTAGTTGGTCCGTGCCGAACAAAAATATGGTATGTGATGAAGATGCTTCTAATAAATTTTACCCACTCATTTCCACCATCTTTCATTTCTTCTAACTTTCTATCCTTCTATAAAATTTCATAATCTTAAGATGTCCCTACTAAAAAGGACATCACTTTTCACCAATAAGACCGAAAAATTAAGTTTCAAACGATAATCGTGACATTCATAGGAATCTCAATGAAATGTTATTAAAATGAATGTCACGACCGATAAAAGCTGGTGGCTCTTGCTTGTTTTAATCAGGAGGGATAAAGTTCTTGGAAGTGAGACTTTACCCATGTGGACTGGACAATCTGGCCGGTTCCGCAACCGAAAATTCATAAAGATCAGATTTTACCTTTTTTGCAGTTGCAGTTGTTTACCGATAGCACTACGAGCACACACATATCTAGGTAGGATCTTCAAGTGCAATCTAAGTTCCATGAAAAGATCCATCCACAGGAATGTGCTGCATCGTAGAGGCGTACAATTCCAAGGTAT
Organism: Uranotaenia lowii; assembly: GCF_029784155.1. Classification (NCBI taxonomy): domain Eukaryota; kingdom Metazoa; phylum Arthropoda; class Insecta; order Diptera; family Culicidae; genus Uranotaenia; species Uranotaenia lowii. Next base: position 141,689,923 of record NC_073691.1, read on the forward strand.
ACCCGGCAAGCATTTTACTTATGCTAGAACCATCTACCTTCATCATACTATGTGTACCAGGTTATTTCACGACCAGGATTAGATCTCATGGCCGTTGCCATAGAAGACAAGGATGCTATCCTCTAGGCCACGATCTGCTGGCGGTACTTTAGGGTTACTGAAATGTTTCAATAATTAGATTGAGATCTCTCTTTTTGTTAAGAAAATTAGATGTCTAGTAATTCATGTAAATTTATGGGAATAGCGTTAATACAAAAACTTTCCGGTGCAACTTTAAAAATTTTATTTATTTGCTGAGCACATCGATATTTTACAACTTCGCATTGCGATGTATAGCCAAAACACCATCTTCGGCACCAGATGAAATGAAGATCTGAGCGTTGCCAGTTCCATCAACCGATACAACAGTTCCTGTACAACTGCTTCCTTGCTTGCTTCCGGAAATAACATCACAATACTGTCCAGCTGGTAAGCAAGTTTGCAAACGTTGGTTGAAATCTTGTCCCCATTGGTTGTTGAAGGCAATGAATCCATTTCCACCGCGACAGAAAGCAATCTGTTGATCTCCGTTGCTCCACCAATCGTTGAGTCCAGTTCCTACTACTGCGTTGCGGAAACCAACCATGTTGTAGATCTGCCTCCAACGGTGTTCACACATCCAGCGATCTCTGCAGCTGCCATCTGGGTTGAAGGAAGGTGACACGAGGTTACCATTAGCGTCCATTGGAGGTCCCTCATCACCGTGGCTGAAGGAGAAGGAGCTCATGATACGGGGGATACCAAACGGATATGCCAACATAAATGCCGTCGCCATTTTGTATTCTCTGGGTGTGGCATGGGTAAGGATATTGTCACCTCCAGCACCATGTCCTCGTTGATTATCGTGGTTGTCAACAAACACCAGTGAGCTAGTAGAAGCCATGAAACCCCATCCTGTTCCCCAATTATGTAAATGGGCAAGGCTAGCATGACGACGGAAGACTCGACCAATTTCAGCAGAGTATCTGAACTCAGTTACCGTTCCCAGGTCAGTGTATTCATAACGACTGATGCCTTCGCCTCCCAAGTCGATAACTTCCTGAGTGATGAACGGCCTGGCACCAGCTGGGAAATGATGGGCTGTGTTTAAGTTTTTGAGACGACCGAAAACTTCCCTCAGGTGATGAGGCCACATGTGCTTAACGGCATCAACACGGAATCCTGCCACTCCGAGATCGATCAGATCGTTCAAGTAGTTTACCACTGTGTCACGTACATATGCTACATCATAGTTCAAGTCAGGCATCCCAACAAGCCAGCAGTTACGAACCTGGTAGGGATCAGTATAGTCGTAGATTCCACAAGGAGGGTTGAAATCCCCAGGTCCATAAGGAACACCTGGGAACTGCTTGGCTCCAACATCAGACGTTGATCCACCTGTACCTCCATAACCGTCGGTTGCAGCCATATGGTTAATGATAACATCTGGATAGATCCTAACACCGACATCATTACAACGGCGCACCATGTTGGCAAACTGTTGACGATTTCCGGAACGGGTGGTCAGCTGGTAGGACAAAGGCTGGTAACGTTCGTACCAGGGTCTGTCGTGAATTATAACATTTTCGCTCGGTACTGAAGTTTGTACTCCGGCGTATCCATTGGGTGCCAGAAAGTTCTCACACTCATTGGCGATATCGTCCCACTTCCACTCGAACAGATGTACAATACCACTTCGACCAGCCCACCAATGAGTTTCCCATTGCGCTGACGTTAGCGCAATAAAGGCGGCTACCACGGTTAGTCCGATCAGCAGACGCATTCTGCTTAGCAGTTTGTCGTATCTTTGCAATCAATCGACTAACTTTTCGATGGCTGCTGAATTCTTTTATACCCGGCTTCCTATCAGCTGTTTCGGGGGTCTCAACAAACGATAAGCCGTTCTACGTTGCAACCTACCACAAGCTAAAACGGTGATTCAAGTGATTATCTTCGTAAATTCCCAAACAAATATCACGTTTTCCAGGTGTGACTGATTCGAACTTTTGTAAATTGGGAAACAACGATCCAAAATCATATGGTCAAATGTATTATCTAACCCGTAAATTCCCGGTTATCGTAAAAGCATAGATAATGATGTTATTAGATTTGAATAATTTTTATTTAAAATTACCCAAAAGCTGTTAAGAAAGTTATAAAACATGTGCATCATTTTGTCGTTAATATTAAAACCAAAAAAATAGAATAAACTTCCAAAATTCATACGATTTGGATTCGGGAAACATCGAGAAATGTTTATTGAATAAATTCATTGAATGACTAAGCTTTTTATGAGCAACTTTCCTGATTTCTCAATTGAACTTATGACTGGGTCATTAGGTGAGAAGTCAATTCGAAAACGATTTCAATGTTGATAAGATTAGAACACCAGATCTAAATATAATTGGGATTAATGAATAACATTTCAAACCATTTGAAAAAATGGCAGCACCTTCTTAGATTGTGATGTTTTTAACTTTATATTAAAAATTAGAATCAGTGGCTTGAAATGTACTCAAATATTCTCCAACAGTTCGTGGTGATTGCCTGTCCTTCATACTACATGTTCGTTGGACCGCTGCACCTTTTGTCTGAAAAATTTCGAGTTTTGCAACGAGTCGTTATACACAACACAATTTTACGCAAATTCTAAAAAAAATCCCTTTAACCCAATAATGCATAGTGTTGTTTTAAAACAACACCAATTAAAATCCAAATAATCCGGAAACGCGTGGATATTTTTGAATGGTGTACTGACAATAAATATTGTAGAATTCAAAAGAATTTAGCTTATGATATTATTATTACGAAATTTTATGTGTGAGATATCGAACAAAGTATGCGAAAAAATTGCAAAAATCAAATTATTATTATTATTTTTTTTTAAAGTAGTTTTTGAAACATCACTTTTATTTCTTGAGATTTGCAAATTCAAACAAAAAGTCATGCATTAAAGAATTAAAATTCATTCTTATGAGAAGCACATTTTAACAAATCATGGAAAATAGCATATTTTGATACAGTTTTCAGTGTCGAAAAGTTGTTTTTTCATCACTGACTTGCATAAATTTCATTTTGCATACAAACTTCCTTACTTAACCTTCCATTGCCGTTAGGATCTATATGATCCGAACTGTACTTTCTTAAAGCGATATCTCAGGAACTGTTAAAGCTATTTAGAAACATGGAATTTTCTGACTTTTTCCAAAATGAGGAACTCTACAATTTCTCATTTTTACATTTTGAAAAAGGTTAGCAGAGTTACCCAGCAAAAAAAGAACAATTAGCCGGTTAGGGTCATACAGACCCCGATTATTGTTTTGGCTCTAAAATCAAAACTACTGATCCGATTTTCATAAACAATACCATATTGAAATCGTCCAAATGTCTGCTATCAGATGTATCTTAAAAATTGAAATTGAATGTTTATAGTCATCAGAAAACGAACTTAAAGCCAAAAAAGTCCTTTAAAGTATGAGTGTTTTGCATCAAAGATAACTCATATTATTGGGGTCGTATTGATAAACGTTTGATAGAGATGAATTCAAATAGATAGGGGAGAATGAGGATACTTGATCCCTGGGGATACTTGATTCCTTAGCTATATCTCGAAACTGGAATGTCTTACAAATATCAAATGTTCTAGAAAAATGTGCCAAAATGAGCAAAATAACAATGTCTGTAGTTTAAAAATTTTTAACAAAATAATTGTTTGAGTAATTGAACTTTGTTTGAAAAATTTCACAAAATGTAACTTGAAGATCTTTTTTCATCCCTTTAAAATGTTCCTTACTTGGGAAAGTTATGAAAAAAATATTTGTTCCAATGTATCAATCGCTCGAGCGTAAAATGAACTTCATAATGCCATATTTTCAAAGTAATGGAAAATTCTCAACTTTTTTCAGAAAAAGTTTTCTAAAATGTTGGTTATGGGTACAATTGATCCCCCTTCCAAACGGCATATTCTTCTTCTGAATTGATCGTTATGATTGCTGATTACGAAATTACTAATATTTATCCAAAAACTAATATTTCTCGAACAATTGTCTGAAGAAAAATGCAAAAATAATAAATTTTCTCTTAACTATATAAAATAGCGCCTTTAAGTATGCAATGTTATTAGCGTTGAGACAAATTTATTGAATTTTCTTCTTATGTCTGCTATAAATTGTGAAATGAGAACAAACATGAACAAAATAGTCAATTAACATTCTATCTTGGGGTTTTGTTTGATTTTTATACAAGGATTAGGGCTTCCTGAATAAAAGATCAAGCCTCCTTCAATAGGGGATCAAGTCTCCCCTAACTTCAGAAAAATCGCAATTTTTTCACTCCCACGAAAATGCTTCTAGTTCATCAACGGGTTCAAGTATCGTTCTAATTTTTGGAGCATAGAAACTTGAAGTTACAAGCTGTCAGAAAATGTCAAAGACGGCGAGTTGCTAAATTTTTCCAAAAAGATATGGTGGAAATAAGAAAAGGGGATCAAGTATCCCCACTCTCCCCTATAGAGTTTTCAACAAGAATATCAATGATTTTTATTTTTTTCATATATTTCTAATAGCTGATCCCATACGAACTCCGTTTCGCTTTCAATTTAGAATATGTCATGAACAGTTTGAATGAATGTCAATTGTCAGGCATTTTCGAATGCGTTGTTGAGCAATCACTGCAAAAATGCGGAACACGTTATATGTTCGATTACTTTTTCTGTCGTTTGCTACTAAATTTGAAACTAGGAATCAATTGACCGTGCCAAAAAACCCCCGTATATGAATTTTCGTCTCGATGTGTTACAATCTCACGTAATTATTGCAGAAACAAATTTAACAGTTAATATGGCAGACCTCTTTTTGTCCTTTGATATAAACATTGAAATCAGAAATCAATTGACTATCCCAACCCCCGTGTATACATTTCGACTCGATTGTTGCATGACAACGCAATTTTTGCTCTTTAAAATAAAGATAAACCCCTTTTGGTGTCCTCTTTAACAATCTTAAATATCTGAAATCGATTGCTCTTCCCTCAAAACTCCCGTGTGCAAATTTTCAAACCAATCGATAGCATATTAACGTCAATATAGCAAAAACAGTGGAAAATGTGTATGGACGATCCCTTTTGTTGGCCCCTGGTAAAAAATTTAACACCTGAAATAGATTGCCAATCGCTGAAAACTCCCGTGTGCAAGTTTTCATCCCAATCCACTGTGAAATAACGTCAATATCGCAAACACAGTGAATAGTTAAAATGGACGACCCTTTGAGCCGACCTCTGACCCAAATTTTGATATAAGAATCCATTTTTGGCCTTAATAATTCTTCTGTGCATATTTTCATCTCAATCTGATGTATAATAACCTCAATATCACAAAAAAATTGAAAAGGTTATATACACAGCAAAAAAATCTGAATCCTTAAAGGCACTGAAACTGAAAACCCGTGATATTACAAGGCATAGAACGTGGTTTTGTAATGTAAAATAACAACCATTGAACCATTAACAGCACTGAAAATGAATCACACTAATATTACATTACACAGAACACGATTTCTAAATGTAAAATTCCGTCATATATGATGCTTCTTTTTATTTACATCATAAGTGATGTAATTTTTTTTTTAGATTTTTTTTGTCACACCAAAAATATGAATCCATAACAACACTGAAAATTAAATTCCCTTATGTTACAAGACATGGAATATTCAAATAAAACGTAAATTTATCTAAACATCAATTTCTATTCATTTTTTTTTTTTCATATACGAAATCTTCAAGTCGTCATCGCAAAAAATTAACTCGATTTCTTTCAAGTATCAAACGCTCGTTTTGAATCATGGTGGATATTGCAATTAGCTCAATTTATCCAGCTATCCTCAATATCCATAGACTGTGGTTGCTCAAATTTTAGTTCAGTGGTAGCAGACGGATAAAATTGACAGCTGATTTATGAGTGCGTTTTGTTTACATCGCGAAGTAAAATTTAAAACCAATTTGATCGACTTTGATTGAATAAAAAAATTGCGCCTACCGGCTGTAACAATAACCAGCTTCCGTACTGGCGGGACGAACCAGATAAAGGCAAGGTACCAATTTTTTTGCAGCCTGCTAAATGTTCATTACGTAAACCTAAAGAAATCTAATGGTGAGTTTACAAGTGTTTAGTTTTTAGAAAAATCTAATAGTTAGAATTATTCTTTTACCATTTCAATTTCAGAACTTCCAGTGCAATAGGCGAGAGCTAAAGTGTTAAACTTCAACGGAATTTCGTGGATTGTACGGAAAGTCCCAACATAGCCATTTGTTCGGAATGCAGCTGTGTGTTTCATCAATCCACTACCGCCGACCGAGAGCAACGCCCCGACGAAAAAGGCAACGTACAGCCCCCAGAGGTGCAAAGAGATCCCTACATGTAGCATGCAGCGCACGACTTTTAGCCGACTCTAACAGCCCGCCGTCAGCCACGAAAGAATCGTCTAGCAAAGTTGCAAACTGATTCTTTCTGCCTTATGTGCAGAACGTCGAACGTGTCTGCAAGTAAAAGTCAGCCGCGCGGTAAAATCCTTTGACTGCACGTTCCGAAAATTACAAACGATTCTCCGAAGTTAGGAACAGTTGCAAACTTGCAAGCCCGAAGATAAAATCCCTTGAGCCGAACAGAAAGAATCATTTCCGAAGATAGCTACAGTCTGCAAGTTGCTTGCATGCAGCGGGATGGTGCGATGTACGTTTTCAAACTTGCAAGTTACAGAACGGTGGACCCGTTCTTGTGTGGTTGGATTCGTTCCACTAACCTAAGACCGACCGAACCGAATCCATGGAGGAAGAAAGTGATAGGCAGCCTTGCCAGATCTACGGATTTCTCCGTAGTTCTACGGATTTCTCCGTAGTTCTACGGATTTTGATCATTTCTACGGAGTTACGGATCGTTGCTCCAAATCTACGGATTTTCAGCATTTCCTACGGATTTTCTACGGATTATCGAATAAATTCAAGGGATTCTGCGGATAAATGAAAATTCTACCTGACGACCAAAAAAAAAAAAAGGTCATCAAATTTTATTTAGCCGAAAACAGTACATTTTCCCGGTTTCTTGAAATCTACGGACTTGAGCGGTTTTCAATCTGGCAACGCTGGTGATAGGCCGAGGTGCCGTCGACTATCCATTCAGTTGCCGTTCATCCATCGAAGCGTGCGTGCGTAGCGTATCTACATGGCTATCCGCATAACGCGCGGCATGCCGAACAGAAAGAGCAAGGACATGATGGAGTTGTTGTTGTTGGTGCCTTCGTGTTCGTTTCGTTTTCTTCTAAGACGGATTCGAAAGGAAGTGGTGCCCAACTGTTATTTTAGTTTTCAATTATCATATCAGGGTGATTGATATAAATCATCAAAGCTAATACAAGCAAATTAGTTATGATTATAACTTTGTCATCTTACAAGTAATTTATGAACACAAAGTTGTTAAATAAAACTGATCTAAACTATGTTGAAAAATCATCTATGATGTTTTAAAACAGTGCTGCGTTAAAATTCTTTGAAGTTTCGTCCCGAAAACTTCTTTGAAGTTACGTCCCGAAAATTCAATCGATTTTCCGAAGGCAGGATCACTTGATTAGTAGGATCACAGATTAAATTGTGTAAATTTCAAATTTAGAATTCAGTTTCATCTGCTTAGACATGTATAAGAATCACGTCATCTTTACCAAGTAATCTTGGGAGTCATGTCTTCTTCTGTGGTCTGCAACACTCATTTGGTTTTTTACAAAAAGTTTGTACAGCTCAGTTCAAAACTCAATAGAAATTCAGTGCTTGTTCGTCGTCATTCCAACCTTGAACTCAAAAACTCCACACTCTGTTTGATTCAAATCTTCTATCAATGTTTTATAACTGGTTTTGAATGATTTTGGCGTACTGAACTCGAATATTTGGTGAGATTTTGTCTATCGCATCCAGTTTTACTGATAAGGCTTTTAAAAAACAGTTCTATGATAAATCAATCATTGACTATATATTATGTTTTACTTCTTTGCTGAAGACTGTAAAGCGTTTTAAGTTATACTTTGAAAAATATCTATGATTCATTTTGGTACAAATTTTCATCAGAATTTCGTTTCAACAGAAGGAAAAAACCAACAAAATTTCTTTGACTTCAATGCCAAAATTACTTGCAATCTTCGTAGAAACTTTAATTTTAAAAATCTTACTCTACAGTTGTATATATTTCAGATATTACGAAACTGCTTATAAAAAGCTGGACGTTTCACAGTTAAACATATCACGCTTTCGACCATAAAATTTGGGCACCACTTCCTTTCGAATCCGTCTTAGAAGGAAACGAAACGAGCACGAAGGCACCAACAACAACTCCATCGTGTCCTTACTTTTGTAGTACGGCGCGCCGAGCGTTATGCTGATAGCCATGTACCTACATACGCTACCCGCGCACGCTTCGATGGCTGAACGGCAACTGAATTGATGGTCGGTGGCGGTGGTTCTTCGGCCTATCACTTTCTTCCTCCGTGGATTCGGTTCGGTCGGTCTTAGCTTAGGTTAGTGGAACGAATCCATCCGCACAAGAACGAGTCCACCGTTCTGTAACTTGCAAGTTTGAAAACGTACATCGCCGCGCTGCAAGTCTGCAAGCAAGCAACTTGCAGACTGTAGCTATCTTCGGAAATGATTCTTTCTGTTCGGCTCAAGGGATTTTATCTTCGGGCTTGCAAGTTTGCAACTGTTCCTAACTTCGGAGAATCGTTTGTAATTTTCGGAACGTGCAGTCATCGCGCGGTTGACTTTTACTTGCAGACACGTTCGACGTTCTGCACGTAAGGGGAAAAGAATCAGTTTGCAACTTTGCAAGATGATTCTTTCGTGGCTGACGTCGGGCTGTAAGAATCGGCACTGCATGTAGCGTAAAGGGATCTCTTTGCACCTCTGACAGCCCCTCTAAAAATTCCCGTCGAACGAACGAAATCAAAGCAAGGAGATCGAGGTAAGCACCTTATAATTTGCAGAAGCACTTCCGCATCCGCTACCGCTAAAACTAATTTGAATCGAGCTGATCTAGTCCAGTTACACTTCCGGAACTGCGAGTTTTTGCTACCTCCAGATATAAGATTCTGAGAACAAATTTTGTTTTTATATATTATATCATTAAACAGGTTATCACTGCCGTCTCAACACCATGGCTAAGTTTGGTAAAAATTCGGACCTCGTAAGCAGCCGGGTTCTCGATCTCGATATAACATTAATCCTGTTGAATTCCACCCACCGGAGGGATGTGGGTTTAGCTGCTGCTCTTTTGTTTTTTTTTTCGGTAATAAGTTGTCCCATCTCTCTGAAAGATTTCTTATGTTAATGCTGTGTTTTCTTTGTTTTCAGAAAGTCTTCATCGAGAAAATTAATAAAGTATATTTTTATTGTGAAAACAAATAGCCAACTGAAAGCGAAAGGAAAAATCTTGGACTATTTCATCATTTTATTCGACTAAATTTCAGTTCAGTTCAGAGTTCAGTGTGCCGAGTTGCATGTTTTTAAAATGTTAACAAATGACAATAAAATTTAAAAAAAAAATATTTTGATTTCTTATTGGAATCGGGAAAGCCCTCAATAAATAACAATTGGAATATTACATTACATATGATGTAATCGAAAAGAAGCGAAAGAATTTTCCATGCGAGTTTAATATTACAGGTTTTTTCAAATTACAGACATGTAATATACAACTCGCACTGAAAATTCCGTCATATATGATGCTTCTTTTTATTTACATCACATGTGATGTAATTTTACAGATTTTTTTCGTTGTGTGTAGATGACCCCTTTTGCCGGTCACTTACACTGAGTTTAATCACAGAGAACAGACGTACAAGCTCGAACAAAAAATCTTCAAAAAAGTGTGTAAAATTTCAAATGCTATCACCCAAAAAATACGTTAGAAATTGACTACAAACAGTGCCATCTATTGCGCCGTTCAAAAGTTACAAATCAATTTTAAAGTGCCCAGTTTTCAAAAAGGCGTAATCGTATATAAACTCACAAAAAATGAATCCAATGTCTCAGTAAAATGGACGGCTTTAATGTATTGCTAAATAAATGAAATCAGAGTTACTTTTAACTGGGCGAACTTACACTTTCTTTATTTTGGCACTACTATGACATTTAAGATAACTAACACCTTCGGTTTAAGTTTTCGCACTTCTTGAACAGTAATTTATGTAAGAAAATGCATCACCTATGTCCAGTCAAATACAAGAACATTCTTGACGATCAGTCTTACCCAGCAGTATTGATTCTAGGCATTTCAAAGCGGGTTACTTTCACATATCACTTTAGTATCCAGCTGTTTTAAACTATGTATTTCTAACAAATTCGAAGGAAAAAGATAATGTCTAACTTTTATGATTAGTTTTTTCATGCAACATGGTGAACGTTCGTTCATCAAGTTTCGAACGAAACTTCAACAGCGATTTTCTTGAAGCATGCTTAGCAGCACATACGACCTTTAGAAAACTGACTGAAACTTAGTCAGCTTTGTTTTGACAGTTCTCTTTGGTGTGTTTGGAGACATCTGGTGGCCCAGCCAAAAGACAAAAATTGGTTCAAAAAGGGTGTTGGGATTTTTACACAACTTTCGTGGGCTAGCTTGTATGTCTGTTCTCTGTGGTTTAATACCTGAACTCGGTTGTACGTTATTAAAAAAAAAAATTGTGTACCAATTTTCATCTGAATCCGATGTATAATAACGTCAATATCGCAAAAATAGCGATCAGTAAATATGGAAGACCCCATCGGCTGGTCCCTTACACAAAATTTGATTCCAGAAATCAATTGCATGTCCCTAAAAATATCCGATCGCAAATTTTCTTCTCAATCCGATGAAAAAAAAACGTTAATATCACAAAAATATTGAAAAGTTAATATGGAAAACCCCTTTGGCCGACCGCTTACACTGAATTCGATACCTGAAATCGATTGCTTGTCATTCGAAACTCTCGTGTACCAATTTTCATCTGAATCCGATGTAAAATAACGTCTTTATCGCAAAAATAGCGAATAGTGAATACGGACGACTCCTTTGGCTGTCCCCTTACACAAAATTTGATACCAGCAATCGATTACCCGTCCCTAAAAACATCCGAGCGCAAATTTTCATTTCAATCCGATGTACACTAACGTCAATATCACAGAAATATTGAAAAGTTAATATGGACGACCCCTTTTGCCGACCCCTGACCTCAAATTCAATACCTGAAGTCGATTTTTTATCTTCCAAAACCCCCATGTGCAAATTTTCATCACGATCCGACGAAAAATAACACCAAAAACTCGAAATCAATTTTTGTCTTGTATGGACGACCCCCTTTTTATCGTCTAGGTTTATTCACATAGTAAGTAAAATTTATAACTATTTACATTTCGACCTGTACTAGTTGTTTCTATTAGATAACATAATAACAAGGAAAACTTTTTAATAAGCAAATCTTTAGTGTTTCTAGGAAAGTTTCGAAAGCTAGGAAAGATCCAATCCATTTTGTACAGCCTAAGGGTTCTCCTGTCGATGGCCAAGAATAGTCGTCTTTGGTAGTTCCATATTAGTTTCGTGTTACCGCATTCGAACAGAACATGCTCCAAATTATCCGTAGTTCCAGGACACAGGTCACAAAATGGATCAGCTCTCATTTCTCTTCTGATTATAAACCATGTGGAACGTCGATTCGATGAAAGGTGTTCAGAGTGAATGTTCTTGAAGATCCTTTTCCATTCTCTCTGTGGATTTTCTTGAATTATCTTCGGATTCTTCAGTCGTTGGAGATAGAATTGGTAAATGCTCAACGAGTAAGGAGCCCGGCGGATACAATCTGGCAAAAACACTGATTCCTGCACAACGCTTCTTATATGAGAATATTTCCTGGGAATTGTAGATATATTCGGAGGACTGTCATTATTTCCCAGATAGCTCCACATATAGTGAAGATTCGATCCAGAACGCAGTAACCTATTAATCAGCAATGATTTGGATTTCAGTATTGGTGAATGAAGGCTGAGTCCTCCTCTTTCCTTTGGAAGAATCATAGTTTCGAAAGCCACTCTGTTCCATGATCTGCCATGCCAAATAAACTTTCCAATTTGCGATGTGATTCTTTCAGCATACTTGTTTGGTAACGGAAGTGTTGATGCAATATACCACAATTTTGATGATATGTAGGTATTTATTAGGATAACTTTTTGGCATATATTCAATGTTCTGACATTGTTCATCCATAGTTTCGTTTGAAAATTTCGAATAGTCTTCTGCCAATTTTCATCGATGATGCTTTCGAAATGTTCACCGAAGTATAAACCTAAAATATTCACCCTAGGTTCTATTCGTAACCAGTTGCTATTTTGGGTTAGAGTAATGTTCCCAATTTTTGTTGCTACAGTTTTCAGAGGATTTAGTAACGCTCCAGAAACCTGTTGAAAGTCGTGAATTAAGTTTACCAGAGTCATTAGTTGGTTCTCGTTTTCCACGAAGATCGAAATATCATCGGCATATGCATTTAGTACTGACTCTGGAATCGTTGAACTAATTTTGTCCAGCAGTGGCTGTATGTAAAGGACGAATAACAACATAGATAGTGGATCACCTTGGCGAACGGAGCATTGAATCCTGAATTCACTAGATAACTTTCCGTTGATCAAAACTCTTGAGTAGCTGTTATTAAAGAAGGATAGTAACAGATTAATTAGGCTCACGTTGAAATTCATTTTTTGCATGGTTGCAGTCAAAAACCCATGGTCCACTCGGTCAAAAGCATGGTCGAGGTCCAATGCTATTAAAAGTGAATCTTTTCTATTTGCATTTAGCTCTCATATGTAGTCCAAGATTTTCCATTTTGCTTCGAAGATGTTTCCTCCTCCATTCGAACATTTTTGTTTGTTGGTTAAGACCTTTGACACCAGATCTGTCATACGTTTCTTAAGAATTCTTCCAATAAGTTTATAATCAAAATTTAATAAAGAGATGGGTCGATAGTCTTTCAGGGTGCTCGTATCGCTGTCCTTTTTAATCAAGACAATCATTCCATCGAAAACTTCTTTGGCCGCCTAACCTCGTAGAGCGTCGTTTATTACGTGGGTAAATTCACGACTGATGATGTTCCAACTTTTCTCATAGAACTCTTTGGGCAAACCATCTATTTCTGAAGCCTTTCTAGAAGCGCTAGACTTAATCGCGATCCGAATTTCTTCCTTGGTTATTACCTGAAGGACATCTTGGTTCATAGCATTATCGTCCGGTATTTGTAGAGAATGAATGAAGTTTTCATTCCGAATGGTTTGCGAAGGGCTATACAAATTTTCGAAAAATTGATAGAAGTGTTGCTGGATTGCGGTTTGATCAGTGATCAATCCTCTTGGTGTCTTAGCATTAGGCTTTTTATATGGTTAATATCTCGAAGTTGTTGAGGGTCCCCGAAGTACCGATCGTAAGCTCTACTCAACATTGCATGGTACAATTCCATTGTATCCTGATCTCTGTAACATTGGATAGAGGCTTTCCATTGTAAGAAGGATTTGATTTTCGGTTTCACAAATTTTGTCCACCATTCGATCCAATTGGAGTAGTGTCGTTTCTGTCTGCACCAGTAATTCCATTTAGTGTTTAGTTCAGCCATTATTTCATTATCGTCTAAGACCCTTGGTTGCATTCTCCAAACTCCTCTACCGGGTGGCGAGCCGAGATACGGAAGCGCTATTCGTACCACGTATGCTTTGTGATCCGAAAAAGCCGAACTTATAAATATTGTTCATTCCACGAATATTCCATGAGATTCCACCCTTATCATTTACTACATGATATTTATTCTTGAGAAATCATCAAAACACTCGTAAAAAAGGTTATTATTATTCGCACTTGTAGACATTGGTAAAAAAAAGACTATTCTTCTACAGAAATTTTTGGTTTCAACGACGCTCGTTGGGGGGTTCGACAACCGCCGTTGATTGCAGGCAAATATCCAACCTTGAGATTTCGAGAGCCCGATTAGATTTTGGTGGTTCAAGCTTCACTAATACCGTATTTGTTTTCTCCCCTCGTTCAGTGTTCCACCGAACCCGATAAAAACAAACACAAATCGTCGCCAGTGTATTGCTACCTCACTCACTAACACGCTCTCTCGCAACACCGACAATATTTTCGGGGCATTACCGCCCGATGGCAGTGCAACACCAGGTCAAAACCAGTGCAACACTGTCCGAATAAACAAACAGTTTGACAGAACCCAGTGGTGCACCAGTGCAACACTAGTGCAACAGTCGGTATACACAAATACGGTATTAGCTTCCACACTCCCGGCTCCCATAGGAATTTACATTACGTCATAATTCATGTAAATTTAGTTGATATAACTTGCTTCAATTATTTGCAGGATAAAACGTGTAAAAGTACAAAGTTATTTAATACTGTATAGTAGCAGACGATCCAATGTGTTAAGCCTCCGAGGACAGGCACTTGCAAGCACAATTTAAAGCTACACATCAATCCAATGAAACCTTTGGTGAACTGCGTTTCTAGCTGAAATTGGTTTGTTGAATTCTTCAATTAAGATAAAAATTTTACTATCGAACGAATGCAAGGGAGATAAAACAAAAAGGACAAATCAATTTCCCAATAATCGTTATATTGGCTATTATTGTCTTACAAACGTAATCGAGAATTATAATTCACAGTGCGATTGAAAGCCTTATAACCTAGAATATTGATGGATAGCCAGAACACCATCTTCGGCACCAGATGAAATGAATATCTGAGCGTGGCCTGTTCCATCAACTGATACAACGTTTCCTGTACAACTGCCTCCTTGCTTGCTTCCGGAAATAACATCACAATACTGTCCAGCTGGCAGGCAAGTTTGCAAGCGATGGTTGAAGTCTTGTCCCCATTGGTTGTTGAAGGCAATGAAACCACTTCCACCACGGCAGAAAGCAATCTGTTGATCTCCATTGCTCCACCAATCGTTGAGTCCAGTTCCTGCAACTGCATTACGGAAGCCGACCATATTGAAGATTTGCCTCCAACGATGTTCGCAAACCCAACCATTGTTGCAGCTACCATCAGCGTTGAAGGAAGGAGACAGGAGATTGCCGTTTCCGTCCATCGGCGGACCCTGATCACCATGACTAAAGAAAAAGGAACTCATGATACGAGGAATACCGAATGGATAGGCCAACATAAATGCCGAAGCCATTTTGTATTCTTTGGATGCCGTATGGGTAAGAACGTTGCTACCTCCAGCACCATGTCCTCGTTGATTATCGTGGTTGTCAATAAACACCAGAGCGCTTGTAGAAGCCATGAAACCCCATCCTGTACCAAAGTTGTGCAGATGACTAAGGCTATCATAGCGACGGAAGACTCGACCAATTTCAGCTGAGTATCTGAACTCAGTTACCGTTCCCAGGTCAGTGTACTCATAACGACTGATACCTTCGCCTCCCAAGTCGATAACTTCCTGAGTGATGAACGGCCTGGCCCCAGCTGAGAAATGATGAGCAGTATTCAAGTTATGGAGACGCCCAAAAACATCCTTCAAATGATGTGGCCACATGTGCTTCACGGCATCAACACGGAATCCTGCTACTCCGAGGCTGATAAGATCATTCAAGTAGTCAACAAGTTTATCTCGTACATACGGCACATCGAGGTTCAAGTCTGGAAGCCCTACAAGCCAGCAGTTACGAACTTCATATGGATTATTGTAGTCATAGATGTCACATCTTGGATTGAAATCTCCAGGTCCATAAGGAACACCTGGGAATTGGAGAGCACCAACATTCGACGTCGATCCACCGGTTCCACCATATCCATCTCCAGCGTTCATATGATTGATGACAACATCTGGGTAGATCCTTACACCAACATCATTACAACGGCGAACCATGTTGGCGAACTGTTGACGATTTCCGGAGCGGGTCTCCAGCTTGTACGAAATAGGCTGATAACGTTCCCACCAGGGCCTATTGTGAATGATAACGTTTTCGCTCGGGGGTGAAGTTTGCACACCTGCGAATCCATTGGGGGCCAGGAAATTCTCGCACTCATTGGCGATATCGTCCCACTTCCATTCGAACAGGTGCACCATTCCACTTCGACCTCCCCACCAATGAGTTTCCCATTGGGCCAAGCTGGGCGCAAAACAAGCGGCCACCAAAGCAATTCCAATCAGCAGACGCATTCTGCTTGACTATTTCAGCAATTCGCAATCAATAGACTTATGGATCAGCGGTCGCTGATTGAATTCTTTTATACCTTCTACCTATCAACCTGGTCGGGGGTCTCGATTCAAGATAAGCTAACTACGTTGGAGTCAAGCATAAATTAAAAAGAGTTAATCGCAAGATAAGGTTTGCTTATTTACGATTTCACCGATCAACAAATATTTGTACGAAACACAATCTTTAGTCTTATCGAATTTTCTAGCGCTGCTTAGAAAATATTCTCAAATGAATTCAAAAGTCTTTTTTGTTGACCAGTGTTAACAATCACGTTTCCCACGCGTGATTGATCCTAGATTTGTAAATAAACATTTGGCTTAGGTTGATAACTGATTTGGATTGTAGATTTCCAAAAGAAAAAAAACCTTTTTTATTTTCGTTTTTTTAATAAAGAAATTGGCTTACGCCTACTATTTGTGGTCCCCAATTAAAACGAAAATAATCAGCAGGTGATTTCGGAATTGTCTAATTTTAAATAACGAAACATCCATATTATTGAGTTGTTCTGGTTCACAAACAATCGAGAAGCTTCTACTTTATGAAGGGTAACGTTGTAATGTAGATAAAGGCCGAGCAACAATGTGTATGTTTTTATTTTTTTTTTTTTTCATTAATTGATTCATGAGAGAAATTCTAGAGATTGATTGCAAGGTGGTCCATAAAGAACCTGGTCCTAAATAAGTCCGTTACCCTAGTAATTGAAACGCATTGTTAAAAATAGCTCTTGGTAGATTAAAGATCGATTGAAAATCGAACGTTTTTGTGTTTTTAATTCATATGAGTGGGTCACTAGAAAGAAGAAAAAACAAGCTCATTTTTTAATTACCCATTCGCGTGTAGACTGATTTATAACAAAGCAATTGAAGTCCGGCAATTTGTTTCCCCCAAATTGAACCGGGTGCGATTAAAGATTTGATAAGATATCGATTCCCAATTGGGAGCTTGTCTTTGACTTACTGTGATTACAGCTATCGCTGATACCGCTTTGATAAGCAATCATAGGAACCTAACCAACAAAATCAACAGTTGAACATCTTATTATCCTAGGATACGGAAGAAGTAGTGACGAGAACAGCAATCTGGCGTATGGGAATCTAAGTTTTAGTAGTTATATCTCAGCTTCTAACATGAATGGATTGGTTTCGTTATCGGGTGGGAAAGGTCTATGCAACCTGGTACCGAAAGCGGCAGATTAACATTTTTGTTAACAAATAATTTCAGTGAGTTTATACAATAATAAAGTTTTTTTTATCACGATTGGACTCGAAAGCTCTCAAGAACGATTTAATGTCGGAGTTCGCCGGTGGCTTTTTTTTTTCTATCTACACCCAAAATTCAGCCTCAGTGCGGTTTTAAGTGATTGATCGGTGGCAGAAATTCTATGACAAATATTTTGGTAGTTTTACTAGCCGGGCCAAAGAAATTTTCAAAGAGAGAGTAAGCAAAGAGGGAGAACTCCCATATTTAGAACATGTGGCGAAGCTGAGCGGTAAACTCAAGTAAGAGAGCGTCACATGCTTTATGATGTGGCCCCCCAGAAAATACACCCGTCACCCGAATGTGGGTGCCGAGGCGACGAACGTATTAAGCGCACAATGGATTACTAATTAAACATGAAATCGTATCAGAAATGATAACTTAAGTCATTTACAATTGTTTAGCGAATCGAAATTCCAACTGCATAGTAAAGCGATCGTATAAAATGTCGTCAGTTTATATCGGATATGATAGAAAGTCCACCATGTTTGTAAATATTGAAATGATTTGGCTCCCTCGCTGGCTTCAAGTGAGAAAATCAATGCCATGTTCTCTCTGCAACCAGCAGAGCATCAGGATGACTAAAAATCAAATGGGAATTGAGTTATATTGACCAATGTAGAACTGGAAAATTAGTATGAGAATATAGATACAAAAATGTTTGCTGGGAAGCTTCACGCATCATAATTGATGATTCTCAACGATTACGACGATACCGACTTCAGTAACATTCCCGGGTATTTCTAGATAGTAAAACTCTTTCCTACGAGATCCGCTACGGAAAAAAAATTTATTTTATTCTCGTAGTTAGTGTGGTAGGAAACGAAACTACGTGAGTACTCGAGGAGATCGAGGAGGTATTTTTTAACCTTTCTAGCTTCAATAGTTAGATCGGCCCCACTCTACTCAGATAAATCATCCGTTCACGATCTGATCCAACAAAAAAAATCTGAACCCTTAAAAGCACTCTTCGCTCCATAACTTCTTTATTAATAAAATATTGAATAAAACAGATAAATGGTATGGTTTTCTACATCTAAAACGTATCAATAGGCAATTTTATTCATTTAAAATAAAACTTGTTTCCCCAGTTCTGACTGTTAAAAGAAAGTATTCTTTTTTGGATTTTGAAAAATTTTGGTGAATCGTAGACCAGCAAATCCAAAATGATCTAATAACATGCAAAGTTTATGAGTTTTATTGCCGACTGTATTTTTACCCGATTGGTTGATACCGTTTTACCCGATGTTCGTAATCATTAATATTGCCTCGCTTTGCATGAAGTGATGTTCTCACACACAAGTACCGTTGTTTTGCATCATCATAATCATCATAATAATACCTACTCTCAATTCAACTTATTTCGTTGCGAAAGTAATCATCAAAATATTCTCCAATATCAACAGATTAAATAACGCCATATGGTTTTATAATGGCTAAACTTTTATTCCACAATCAAACATAATGAAGCATGATCATCCATTAAATGTAGCATATTGGTATAAACTCGTGTGTGCAAACACGATGGAATAAGCTATTGTTGTTTGTCATAAATAGCGAATTTCAAAACAATGCGATAATTGCCTTTTAATTATACATTCTTAAGCCTAATCATGTACCTTGATATAAAGCGCCGCTGCAGCGCCGACTTCATACGGGCTTCGATGTCTGCTACCGATTACTGCTTGTTGTTGTTGCTATCTTCCTAAACAGATGTTCCGGTCATTGACTCTATCCTTCTTAAATTCCAACAAGAAAGATGAACCAAAACAAATGGCAGGACTGTGTTGGTGATAGAATTCCTTCTTCGCCTCTCGTATGGCCGATCACGAGCATGCTCTTCTTTCTACTATCACAAACACGGACAAACGTAGACGGTTGCTCAATTCTCACTAGAGCTAGCCCGCCGCATGCATGCAATTTCCACTTCACAACACAAATTATTCACTATGGCACATCGTATCCATATCTCGATCTTCTTGATTGTTGGCTTAGCACGGAGCACAGGCGGATCTTGTTTTCGGATGCGCGCGATATTCGTTCTCGATGCTCGAAGACAACACCCGATGACGATGTGAGCACTCTCGACTCTCGACCGACGCAGAAAGACGCGAACAACTACTGTGTTCCTCTTGCCCGCCTTGCTGGAGTTACCGCTCAATGAGTATAATTGACTATTCGCACACGGATGTTCCTGGGTGTGCGTGTCGGGAAATTGGGTGGGATGTCTGGATCAACGATAAAACGCTCCGGGTCGCTTGACGAACCTATACAGAAGCCCTGAAGGCAAAGTACTTAGTACGAGGAAGCAAGTATGTTGTATTTGTGTTACCTCTGGTGAGGGCTCTGTTGATGTTTTCCTACGGACCGTTCTTGTTGGACTGCGCAATTGACTTTTCTTGTTAGATTTAGCGGTTCTTAGTCTGCGAGGGAATCGATGCATTAAATTTTGATTCGCGTTAGAAAAACTGAACCTTACCTTTCTTAGTTATTTTGTTGATCGCATACGTCTAAGAAAGATTTTGCAAATGTGCCTTTCCTTCGCCTATGGAAGAGAACCCAAGTTTTGTTCTTGTAATTCCACAACTGGCTTTTCTAATTAGATATAGAGGATCTGAGCCTGTGAGGGAATCGGTACCTTAGACTCAATTTAACTTGGCAAATCTGTATCTTACCTCATTGTTCACATGCATCTAGGTTGAGATATCGGAAACATGCTATTCCTTCGCCCATGGAGTGGAACCAACTTGTGCTGCTGTGACCTCACAGCTGACTTTTCTGATTAGATCATCGGGATCTAAGCCTGTGAGGGAATTTGTGCATCAGTCCCGATTCAATTTAGCGAGACTGAATCTTACCTTATTGTTCGCATGCATCTAAGGAAGATTTCCTGTGGCCGTGGCCAAACTTCTGGTCCCTGCGATGCCGATTGCCCTATCGCTGTGCTTTCACTTGCTGGCTTTTGTCTAATTAGAGTATTAAGGCGCTTCTTAAGTGTTTTCCGGTCGCGAGATCGGCATGGACTGTTGTCCCCTAAGAAAACAAGTGATTTTCATCATCGACGCATGAATGTGTCAACTTCGTGTACTTTACCTATCTGTCACGAATTACTGTACTCCGCAGAATTATTTTTTGTAACTCGTCAGCGTTTATTCGGGACAGGTTTGCACAATTAGTATCTCGACGACTCACAACATGTCGTGCGTGCACTTGGGACACAAGAAATGAGGCTTGAGCGGAAATGGACTCTTGCTAATGTCAGCACGATTGATGTGTCAAGCTTTTGTTATCGCTTGTACACAGTCAATATTTGTTTTTCTTAACATCCGATAAAATTGCTAGTTTTGCTAAGGTGGTTCATAATTCTTTCAAGTCAAAATGCTTCAGAACGGTAACAGTTTACCCAAAACTGTTATTTCTCAATTAAGTTAGTTATTTTGAAGCAATTACACTTACTTACTTACTTACTTAATGATCCCGCGCCGATCCTCCGGTGCATACACTCAGAAATTTAAAAAATATTAAAAATATTATGTTTTAATTACTCTGACATTTGACTGACATTAATATCCAGAAATATTAAAAAATAACAATTCCAGTTATTTAAATTTATGCACCCGAATAATTTCTTGGCGTGTAATGATCCAATGCATAAAATTTAATAACCGAAATATTATTTTGTTCAAACAAACGCTTTGTGATTTGTGCGTTTGAGTCCCAACTCAACGGGTATGAGCACGTGCTAGATTCTTCAGTTGCAAAATGCCGCTCAACTTGACTGCATGCAGATTCCATTCTTTTCGAATTTGTGAATCATCTTTGAAAAGGATGGAATCTATAGCAGAAAAGAATTATTAAAGGGAAAGTGCATTTGTTTTGTATGCTATGGTCAATAATGCACATTGACCATAGAACTCATACGAAAATCAAACGATTTTCGTTTGCTTTTTCTGATTATTTCTGCTTTAAGCGTTTGCCTTTACGTCCCGGCTCAAACTTTTTTTCTGACCACCAGATGTCGCTTCCATAACAATCATCCCATTTCTCAATGCATAAATTTTAATCGCAGAAATATTTCTCAGTGAGAAATATCCCAGTAATTACACCATGAGAAATATCCGTGTGCGTAAAGAGGGAGAAACGTGAAAATACCTAAAAATTAATTGTTTGATATTTTATTTATTTCTGAGTGTAGGGCCGTGGTAAAAGACCTCCACTAATGACGATCTGAAGCCAACGTCTTCACTTGGTCCCAGTCAAGATTCTCGTCGCCAGTTCGGATTTCGGTGGCTAGGCTTCGCCGTCACGAGTTTCTGGGTCTGCCTCTCCTTCGATGTCCCTCTGGATTCCATTCAAGCGCCTCTCTGCAAATCTCGTTCTCATCTCTTCGCAATGTGTGCCTAATCCATCTCCACTTGCGTTCCCGTATCTCGATTTCTAGCGCCCTTTGATGACACCGGCTATGTAGTTCCTCATTTAAGATCCAATTGCCAGGCCACCAAGCACGGATGATACTCCACAGGCAGCGATTCACAAATACTTGCAGTTTTCGCGTCGTCGCCGCATATTTGCACAAAATTTCATACCCGTAGGTACAACAATACGGATTTGACGTTTGAGTTGAAGATTCAAATTATCGTTCGTAGAGAGATCTGGCGTGACCGTCAAATGTTCCGGAGACTCGCAAACGCATATCGAGCCTTTCTGATCCGGATTTCGATGTCTTTTCTCGTACCACACCATCAGGCGTTATCTGGCTATCAAGATACTGGAAGCACCACTTTCTTCCCACTTCCACTTTCTCAACCTGTTGCTCAGCTACCACGAAATTGCAAGGGTCTACTGTGTTGATTTCCATCGACTTGGTCTTTCCTGCTGCCTTGGAGCTTTCGGTGAGGTCCTCGAGTTTGCTCTGCATGTCTTGTTGTCTTTGGGCGAGCAAAACAATATCGTCTGCCAGGTCAAGGTCGTTCAGCTGCTTCATTGTTGAAGGATTCCACGACAATCCTCGGTTTGGTCTACAGTCATTCAATCCAGTCAAGATCTTATCCATTACGATGAGAAAAAGCAGCGGTGATAAAATACATCCTTGTCTCACTCCAGCAGTTACCGGGATTGGTTTGGACAAGACACCGTCGTGCAAGACTTTGCACGAAAATGCCTTGTACTGTACTTCGATGAGATGGACTAGTTTATCTGGGATTCCTCGTCGTCTTAGAGCAGCCCAGATGTTTTCGTGGTTAAGTCGGTCAAATGTTTTTTCGAAATCAACAAACACCAGTGTAGGGATCAGGATAGATAATGAAACCAAAATGAGCTAAATAAAATATTGATTCAGAAACGTTACATCATAATTGAGGTTTTAATTACGAGGAGATGACTTAGTTCATACGAGCGTGAGCGTTACGTTCCGTTATATGAAAACGTGAGCGCAATTCAATTCGATTGGAGCTGTCAAAGAGAAAGAGAGGAATGAGATCTCAAGCGTGTAGGTGTGGTAGTTTAACGTGGTCTAACCGTTAATACAGAGAGGCCGATTGAGGTTGGTATTGGTGAAGTATCCTTTTCCAAGCTGCACCTGCACCGCATCGTGCCGGCCGAAGAGAAAGGCCGTCAGTTAAGAAACGCATATTGTCGAGAGCAGTCCACCATTCCGTTAGCCCGTTCACTCTAACGTTTCGATTCGCGTGGCAAAAATGGCGTCGGCGTCCGACAACAGGTCCCCCGGCCACTACATTGGCGCACCGTACGCTCCCGAAAGGTAAGGTTTTCTAGTGAAATAGTGAAGTGTAAACCGAATTAAAAGTACTTCAGCTGAATTTGACGGAAATTCAGAAAATTAAGTGAGAAAAATGCGATACTTGGCACCGAAAGTTTTTTAAGATGGCGTCGACCAAACAATTGATTAAAATTTCGGAAACTTTGGAAATATATTTTCACTTCGATGAACAGAACATTTTGAGAAAACGATAAAATTGAAAAATGATGATTTTAGACGTTTTAGAAAATCGAAAATTGAAGCAATCAATGAGCAAGTGTTCATTGAAGATGTTTGGAAACCGAAATTTTGAAACGATCACGAAAAGCGGATTTTTTTATGGATTTTAATGAGTTGAAAGAAAAGAAAAATCAATTGAAGACTTCGAAAATTAAAAGGCAATTTTAATAATGGTGAGAAATTTGTTTTCTAGATTTTTACTGGAAAATTTGGATATAATATACAAAAATAACTGAGAAGATCTTAAAACGATATAGAAAATTCGAAATTGTTATGGATTTATTTTGATTAGAAACGAAATTTTTTTGAAAATATAAATAATATCTCGATTTAATGTTACTGCAAGAAAAACGAAAATTTTAAAATTTCTTGACTACATGATTTTCTATGTTTTCTATTTCTTAAAACGATATAGAAAATTCGAAATTGTTATGGATTTATTTTGATTAAAAACGAAATTTTTTTGATAAAATACCAGAAAATACTATAATATCTTGATTTAATTTTACTGCATGAAAAACGAAAATTTTAAAAATTCTTGACTACATGATTTTCTATGATGGGTAACGGAAAAGTAAGGAAATTTTGAAACAATATTAATATGATGGTTGAAAATCGAAAATTTTAAAACGATATCGACAATTAAATATTTCGATGGATTTGTTTATGAGTTTGCATTGATAAAAAAAAAAAAAAACGAAAATTTTGGAACAAATATTCAAAGATGCTTGAAAGTAAATGGTAATGGCAATTGGAAGTTATTATGGATTCTCCTTTAAAAAATAAAAACAAACGAAATTTTGATGTAAAAGAAAAATATATATATATATATATATATATATATATATATATATATATATATATATATATATATATATATATATATATATATATATATATATATATATATATATATATATATATATATATATATATATATATATATATATATATAAATATATATATATATATATATATATATATATATATATATATATATATATATATATATATATATATATATATATATATATATATATATATATATATATTACAATTTCCAACTGGTAATCTGAAAAATCTACAATTTTGACATTTTCATACTATTTTTTTAAGTTAATTCCTCCGGATTGGTACTGAAGAGTTATGGAAACCAAAATTTTGAAAAGATGTTGGAAGAGAGTCCTGAAACTCGTTGATTTGTTCCAGTTTTATTCGTAGCGTTGTGATGTGGTCCACACATGATCGTCCGGATCGGAATCCAGCTTGTTGCCGTCAGAGGGTAACGTCTATTTTCTCCCGGATCCTGTTCAAGATCACTTTGCTGAGTACTTTGAGGAATGTACTTTAAAGTAAACAAAAAAATCCAATAGGAATGTTTTACATTAAATCCGTCGTTTCAAAATGTACATCACTTTTGTATTGCACGTCTCCAAAATTTTACAAGCGTGTAATGTTTAACATACACTGAAAATTCCGTCATATACATATGTATAAACATCGTATATGACGGAATTCTTAATCCTCGCCTCAAGTCTGCCTACTTGTATGGGAGACCTTCAGCAACCAAGATAAACAAGTCTCAGCAACCGAAAGCAACCGAAATCGCAGTTCCAGTTGCCGAGTGTGGACTAGGCTTAAGTGTGTGTTGAATATTATTATTTAAATCATATGTGATGAAGTTTTGCAGATTTTTTCGTAGTATGCTAAGTATTGTGAGTTCGCATCGAACTAAAATTACACACTTTAAAATAAGAACATATAGGTCCTTTCAAAATTCTTATGTTCTGAGGGTTTGTGAAATGAGTTTAGTTATATCAATATATTACAACAAAAATATATCACTTAGCCTGGGGCATTGGCCAGCGCCTAGCTCAGGTTAATAGTTTTGAGTGTTTGACAGTTAAAAATTGAACCTTTTATTCCTAGAGTTTGTTGATCGAAACTGTCTATTTTACAATGCAAAAAGGCTGCAAATCTCCATTTCTCTCAAATCCACGGGAAAATCTAGCTGGTGTGTTGTTGTTTTTTCTCTTTTAAAAGATTAAAATCGTTTGTGTTTAACCTTTCGCTTCTTTGCTTTTCCCAGCTTTTCGCCAGCCCACAAAGAATGGTCGCTTGTTGATTCTGTGTGTTCTCCCGGAAGACTGTCGTACGAATCATTTGCCACGGAGCACACAGTCTGGGCACACATTTTAGCGTAATTAAAATTCTATCGGCTATTGTTCTCTTAATTACCACGAGGTGGTCACAATTTTCCAGCCAGAGGGCAGCCAAGAACTTTCCGAATGAAGCAGCGAGAAACCTTTTGGCCTGGCCTGGAGTCAACCCCGTTCATTGAGGAAGTACCGTTTAACCACGTGAAGGCATCACAGCTGCTTTTTATCATTTCTGTAATTATTTGAAATTTATATTCATTTGTATCCCGTGTTTTATCTGTTTGGTGTGCGTGGAAGGGAAGGAAGAGGCAAGCGAAATCACCGGACACAATCGATCTGAGCGACCTACAAGCCAAGCCAGAACCGTTGTGTGGTGATCTTTGGCCCTCGCAGATCGGCTAACTTCCTAGTGGCGGGCGGTCTATGTAATTCTAAAGAAGACAACGCATCACTTAGATTTGGTTATTTTTAGATTTGTTTTTGTAAGGAGGACAAATGCAGTATTACAGCTTTCAAATCAAGTTTCCTAATCTTCTAATCTATTTTGTTTATTTGTAGAGCATTTTAACCAGCTTGGTCAGTTTTCCTCTTAAAATCAAGTTTCCATAACCTTATCTATGAGGGCAGAGAACGTTGTTTTAGACAGTAGATAAACAACCGCTAAATAGCTACCACCATTGATATAATTTCGACTAATGGAATTTCGATGTTGTAGTTTTTACGCTGTTTTGCCAGGGACATTGGTTATCTAATTCTATCCCTACAGATCGATATGTAAAGACGCAGTTTGTTGGTTGTACAAATCGTACCAACTGAAGACGCTCTGCAATCAGAAAATAAAAAGCTTGTTACCTACCGAGCATTTTATGCTAACCAACATCCGGAGCGAAGATTATTGGCCCAATAAAATCTGTTTATGCTAATTATCGGTAAGTTCAGCGAAACATGCAACATTCTTCTTGTTCTCCTACAGTTGCGTTAGAGATTTCAAATTTTTTAATTTTCTTGGATAAACTACTAAATATTTATTTTTATTTATTTTTATTTATTTTCATTGTATTCGGTTTCACGACATAACTTAATGAACATAATTCCTCAAATTCACTTGGTCCATGGCAACCGTTCTCCAATTTCTCGGACATCTCACATTCGCCAGATCTCGCTCCACGGCGCGGCGTTCAGTTTGTAACAGGTAAAATAAGGTTGCCAGAATTTTGTCCACTCCCATCCGGGCCTAGCAATTCCGGGCATATTTTCAAAAAAACCTGGCAAAATCCGGGCATGGATTTCAATTTTTCAAATTCAAAAACCGGGCAAAAACCGGGCAAAATTTAGGTATTATTATATAGAAATGCAAAAAAAAAATTAAATTAAAGTCTGCTTCATTTAATACTGGAACAAATTTTTTTGCTCATTGTGGCGCTCCTAGTGGACGGATTTGGAAACTTTTTTCACCCACGTGTCGGGAAATTCATTACCTTTCACCATGTATTTATGTCATAACACCAAACGATAGCATTTTGTAAACAACCGCCATGGAAGCCGAACGGAGAGATCAAATTGTGCACAGTTTGCTTGAAAATCCATTGTTGTCGGCATCGAAGCTAGCTAAACAGCTTAAAATGCCCAGAAATACCGTATGGCGTGTTATCAAGCAGTACAAGGAAACATTGACGACGGCTCGGAAGCCGCATTCGAAGCGTTGGAGTGGAACTGTCGACCGGAAACTGCGTGGGAAAGTCATCAAGACCGTCAAGAGGAATCCCAATTTTTCAGACCGCGATTTGGCCAATAAGTTCCAGGCCGCTCACAGTACGGTGCGAAGAATTCGTCTCCGGGAAGGAATAAGGTCATTCCGAGCCAGCAAACAGCCAAATCGGACGCTGAAGCAGAACAATGTGGCCAGAATCCGTGCTCGAAAGCTGTACGACCAAGTGCTGACCAAGTTCGACGGATGTAAAGTCTGCTTCATTTAATATTGGAACACAAACAATTGCGTGTAGTTCAGTCATTTATTAACGAATTCATAATTTGTTTTTTGTAGCATTTTCTTTACTCTTTCATAAAAAAAAATTAAAAAAATTATTCATTGCTGTTTCGAAGAAATTCTCGTACTCGTACTCGTAAGAAAACTGTGCACAATTTGATCTCTCCGTTCGGCTTCCATGGCGGTTGTTTACAAAATGCTATCGTTTGGTGTTATGGCATAAATACATGGTGAAAGGTAATGAATTTCCCGACACGTGGGTGAAAAAAGTTTCCAAATCCGTCCACTAGGAGCGCCACAATGAGCAAAAGAATTTGTTCCAATATTAAATGAAGCAGACTTTAATGTTTCATTAATGTAATTGCAGACCAGTGTTCCGAATATCACTCATTTTCAATGAATGTTTCTGATTGCACTTCGCATCTGAACGTACAGCGGTCGGGTTTCGTTATTGATTGCTACTGGACCTACCCGATCATCGATCGTTCAATTCATCGCTAACATACAGACCACCTCGCACGATGCTTGCTGTCAAAACAGTGCAGCACCATCATCAAATTGGAATCTCATCAATGCGCAATGCATATGGCGAATCATGTTGGTCTTCGATCAGGAGTGAATGGATCAGGCAGTGAGTGAGTGATACATGAAGCCGATCATTGGCGTATTTTGTTCGATTTGATACATAGCAAATTAATAAATTTATTTGTTGTTATAACGTTTTTTAACATCAGTATGATCAAAATCAAATTGTAGTTGTGTTTGTGAGGGAAAGATGTTCACTTTCGCCGTGTTTTTCAATTTTTACAAGTTCTCTTATTAAACTGTCGTCCGTCACGTTAAAACTACTGAGAATTTATGGTGTCCCGCACAACTGTTTGATTTTTCTCGTCCTGCAAAAAATAATTTTGAATTTCATATAATTCAGGCAGATGCTGAGCGAGCTACATTCAGAATGGATCAGTTTGTATCTCCCTCATCTCCGATATGCGTTGTTTGCTAAACCGATGATTCTGAATGATGCGACTCGGTTTGCATAGCTGATAGGAGCGCTGATCGAGATTGCATACCAGCCAGGCGAAGCAGTTGCGAGAGGCGCTATCCCATTATACAATCAGAATGTTTCCAACAGGAAACGCATCCTGAGTGTTTGTTTTGATTGATTTTCGGAACCCTGTTGCAGACTTCAAAAAATTTTTTGGAACACTTAAATATTTAAAGGTTTATAAAAGTAAATCAGCAAAATTATTTGAAACAACCGTTGAAAATTTCCATACCGTTAATCGATTTTGCTGAAACTTACTCAAAAACTTTGATTTTTTTTTCGGTTTTTTTGTGAAAATTGTGAAAAAATCCGGGCAATATCCGGACTTTTTTCGCGATATCCGGGCAACCGGACCGGACCGGACTTTCTCGAAATTTTGCATCAAATATCCGGGCAAACCCGGATAAAACCGGGCAATCTGGCAAGCTTAAGGTAAAAGTACTGTAATCTGGAGTAAGATTAACCACTTTTCTCAATTTTATTTTTTGATTATTTTTTTCTGTTAAGGGGGATATGGCATGTGTGTGTATGGTCTTGGTCATCCGACACAAGCGTGTATGCGAGCCAGTCAGTCAGTGAGCGAGTGTGAGTGGGAGAGCGAGCCAAGTGGGACATTGCGTAGTTTCCCCGGCTAGGGCAGTCAAGTGGACCGACGGCGTCGCTACGGAAGACTTTGCCAGTCTGCACATTTGGCGACCGTGACAGGTAATTTCTCGTGAAATTAATTATACGAGAAATTATCACAAAAAAAAAATCGAATCAAGAAAAGCAAACAAAAGCGTTCACGTCGAACAAATTTTGATCACAAATGCTTAAAAATCAGACACTTCCTTAATTACCCATAGCGAAAAACACTGCGAAAAAATGGGTAGCTCGTAGTTGAAGCAAAAAAGTAACACAGTCGGATGATTTTCGAAAGCTATTTTGTGCAAAGTGGAAAATAAGAAAACATAGTGCCGTATGTGATAGAGAACTCGTGTTTTTGCAAATGAGCAGAAAGTGTTTTATGAAATAGTGCCGAAATAAGAATGATGATGAAATAATAAGCGAATCGTAAGGACAGCATAGTTATGCTCACAATTTCAAGCGGGTTGAGAGGACAGCTTGAAATTGGAAGGCGAGTTGAGAGGACAGCCTAAACTTATTGATAAAAAAATCAAGCGAGTTGAGAGGACAGCTTGAAATTTGAAGGCAAGTTGAGAGGACAGCCTAAACGCATTGCATAAATGAAAAACAAGCGTGTTGAGAAAACAGCTTGAAATACATTTAAAAATCACACCAATAAGCGAGTTGAGAGGACAGCTTGGTGATCAAGCGGGTTGAGACGACAGCTTGAAATAAATGTGAAAAACACC
Source organism: Uranotaenia lowii (assembly GCF_029784155.1). NCBI lineage: Eukaryota > Metazoa > Arthropoda > Insecta > Diptera > Culicidae > Uranotaenia > Uranotaenia lowii. The sequence goes on from NC_073691.1 coordinate 141,720,002, forward strand.
AATAAGCGAGTTGAGAGGACAGCTTGGTGATCAAGCGGGTTGAGAGGAAAGCTTGAAATAAATGTGAAAAACACCAATAAGCGAGTTGAGAGGACAGCTTGGTGATCAAACGAGTTGAGAGGACAGCTTGAAATAAAAAAATACCAATGAGCGGGTTGAGAGGGCAACTTGAAATAAATTCAAAAAATAACACCAATAAGCGAATTGAGAAGACAGCTTGGTGATCAAGCGGGTTGAGAGGAAAGCTTGAAATAAATAGAAAAAGCACCAACTAACGAGTTGAGAGGACAGCTTGGTTAACAAGCTGGTTGAGAGGAGAGCTTGAAATAAATAAAACAAAACCCAAAAGAGGGTTGAAAGGACAGGTTGGAAGAAAAAAAAATCATCTTATAATGATTTGTGAGGACAATTTAAAGAAAAAACTCGTGAAATAAATAAGGAGAACATCTATGAGAGGATGAAAACAAAAGGGAACAGCTTGGAGTTTCAATTAAAGTGAATTGAAAGCACAGCTTGAAAACTTATAGGTGAGTTGAGAAGGCAGCCGGAACGTGTTGAAATAACAGCTTGAGACAAGAAAAGTTTATGGAGCGTGTCGGTTTAAACAGATTGTTCAAATTTCAAGTAAATTTAAATTGCTACTGGAAATCTTAAAGCGTATTGTGAGGATAGTTTCGGAATCTACACAAACTCGTAATGAATCAGATGAAAAGTAAGCTTTAGAAAGGAATAAACAATTATGGAAGTCGAGGACTCGAGGAACAGCTGGAACAAATTATTTAAATTTGTCCAGTTTGTTGGGAACACAACTAATTGATACAAATGATATGAATTCCAAGCGAGTCCAAGAAGACAACTTTAAACTACAACTTGGTGTTGAGAGATCAGCTTTGGTATCTCATAGAAATTATAACCAAACGAGGTGAGGAGACAGCTTGAGATGAATGTGAATAATGATGCAAATCGAGAATTACTTGGATACAATGTTTTGAATTCCAGTTGAATGGACAACTTGAAAATAAAAAAGAGAGGATTGCAGGAGCACTGTGACGAATTTAAGTCATGCAAATAGTTAAAAAAGCTTGGAAGCTTCATAGAACAACTTGAAAGCAAGTTAAGAATGTTATTTAAGATGATTAATACGATATTTCTTGAGAGCGAATCAATAAAGGTAAGTTATTGTTCATGCGAAGAAAGTGAGAATTCGGAACATAAAAATGAATTATAAATTTCATAAAATGGTCGAATCTCAAATAATATAAGCCAAATTTGTCAAAATAGCAATTAAAGCTCGCAGATATTCGTTGATAATTTTTCCATCTCGGAATTTCTAGAACATGCATTTAAAAAAATCCAGTTAAAAAAAATATGGATTTCCCAGCGTAAATGTGTAATCATTACATTTTATTACAGTTTTATAGATAACGTTTACCAAGTTTTAGCTTCATAAAACGTTAACAAAAACAATCAAAAAATGTAAACAATGGTTTGGAGGCAAGGCTTAAGACCTTTGTGGCCCAATAAGCCTCTAAATTGTGTTTTTTTTTTGTTTTTCTTGCAAATCTTTCTTGTGCTTGAAGGTACTGCATGAGCCTGTTGTTGTATATCAAACAACTTTTTTTTTGTAATTTTTACATTTTTATAGGACAGGAGGGGGATGTGTGTATGGTCTTGGTCATCCGACACAAGCGTGTATGCGAGCCAGTCAGTCAGTGAGCGAGTGTGAGTGGGAGAGCGAGCCAAGTGGGACATTGCGTAGTTTCCCCGGCTAGGGCAGTCAAGTGGACCGACGGCGTCGCTACGGAAGACTTGGCCAGTCTGCACAGCATGTTTCATATCTTTAAAAACGATACTATACTTTTATGAACGTAAAACATGGTTGTATAAATTTATTAGCCTGCTTTAAATTTGATTTAAAAATCGATTTTGTCTCTGTTTAGGATTTTATGCTTTGGAGTCCTACATTGATCAGTCTTTATTTTGACTGTTTTAATGCGTTTTCTTGATCATAAACTAAGCTTGCCAGATTGCCCGGTTTTATCCGGGTTTGCCCGGATATTTGATGCAAAATTTCGAGAAAGTCCGGTCCGGTCCGGTTGCCCGGATATCGCGAAAAAAGTCCGGATATTGCCCGGATTTTTTCACAATTTTCACAAAAAAACCGAAAAAAAAATCAAAGTTTTTGAGTAAGTTTCAGCAAAATCGATTAACGGTATGGAAATTTTCAACGGTTGTTTCAAATAATTTTGCTGATTTACTTTTATAAACCTTTAAATATTTAAGTGTTCCAAAAAATTTTTTGAAGTCTGCAACAGGGTTCCGAAAATCAATCAAAACAAACACTCAGGATGCGTTTCCTGTTGGAAACATTCTGATTGTATAATGGGATAGCGCCTCTCGCAACTGCTTCGCCTGGCTGGTATGCAATCTCGATCAGCGCTCCTATCAGCTATGCAAACCGAGTCGCATCATTCAGAATCATCGGTTTAGCAAACAACGCATATCGGAGATGAGGGAGATACAAACTGATCCATTCTGAATGTAGCTCGCTCAGCATCTGCCTGAATTATATGAAATTCAAAATTATTTTTTGCAGGACGAGAAAAATCAAACAGTTGTGCGGGACACCATAAATTCTCAGTAGTTTTAACGTGACGGACGACAGTTTAATAAGAGAACTTGTAAAAATTGAAAAACACGGCGAAAGTGAACATCTTTCCCTCACAAACACAACTACAATTTGATTTTGATCATACTGATGTTAAAAAACGTTATAACAACAAATAAATTTATTAATTTGCTATGTATCAAATCGAACAAAATACGCCAATGATCGGCTTCATGTATCACTCACTCACTGCCTGATCCATTCACTCCTGATCGAAGACCAACATGATTCGCCATATGCATTGCGCATTGATGAGATTCCAATTTGATGATGGTGCTGCACTGTTTTGACAGCAAGCATCGTGCGAGGTGGTCTGTATGTTAGCGATGAATTGAACGATCGATGATCGGGTAGGTCCAGTAGCAATCAATAACGAAACCCGACCGCTGTACGTTCAGATGCGAAGTGCAATCAGAAACATTCATTGAAAATGAGTGATATTCGGAACACTGGTCTGCAATTACATTAATGAAACATTAAAGTCTGCTTCATTTAATATTGGAACAAATTCTTTTGCTCATTGTGGCGCTCCTAGTGGACGGATTTGGAAACTTTTTTCACCCACGTGTCGGGAAATTCATTACCTTTCACCATGTATTTATGCCATAACACCAAACGATAGCATTTTGTAAACAACCGCCATGGAAGCCGAACGGAGAGATCAAATTGTGCACAGTTTTCTTACGAGTACGAGTACGAGAATTTCTTCGAAACAGCAATGAATAATTTTTTTAATTTTTTTTTATGAAAGAGTAAAGAAAATGCTACAAAAAACAAATTATGAATTCGTTAATAAATGACTGAACTACACGCAATTGTTTGTGTTCCAATATTAAATGAAGCAGACTTTACATCCGTCGAACTTGGTCAGCACTTGGTCGTACAGCTTTCGAGCACGGATTCTGGCCACATTGTTCTGCTTCAGCGTCCGATTTGGCTGTTTGCTGGCTCGGAATGACCTTATTCCTTCCCGGAGACGAATTCTTCGCACCGTACTGTGAGCGGCCTGGAACTTATTGGCCAAATCGCGGTCTGAAAAATTGGGATTCCTCTTGACGGTCTTGATGACTTTCCCACGCAGTTTCCGGTCGACAGTTCCACTCCAACGCTTCGAATGCGGCTTCCGAGCCGTCGTCAATGTTTCCTTGTACTGCTTGATAACACGCCATACGGTATTTCTGGGCATTTTAAGCTGTTTAGCTAGCTTCGATGCCGACAACAATGGATTTTCAAGCAAACTGTGCACAATTTGATCTCTCCGTTCGGCTTCCATGGCGGTTGTTTACAAAATGCTATCGTTTGGTGTTATGACATAAATACATGGTGAAAGGTAATGAATTTCCCGACACGTGGGTGAAAAAAGTTTCCAAATCCGTCCACTAGGAGCGCCACAATGAGCAAAAAAATTTGTTCCAATATTAAATGAAGCAGACTTTAATTTAATTTTTTTTTTGCATTTTTTCTTTGCATTTCTATATAATAATACCTAAATTTTGCCCGGTTTTTGCCCGGTTTTTGAATTTGAAAAATTGAAATCCATGCCCGGATTTTGCCAGGTTTTTTTGAAAATATGCCCGGAATTGCTAGGCCCGGATGGGAGTGGACAAAATTCTGGCAACCTTATCATAAACTATACAAAACACCTTCTGAATTTATGTGTTTCTTGTTTTAGATTTCTTCGCGGTCCAAAAAAACAACATTGCAGTCCTTAATGTGTTAAGGCTGAACAACACATTTTCATATGTGATGAAAGAAATTAGAGAAACATGAACTATCAAAGAACGAAAGAACATAAGCCGTAAATATCATGAAAATTTCGAAAAAGATACAACGGCTCACCGACAGGACTTGAACCTGCAATCTCCGCTTCGGTACAACGGCGCGTTAGCCAATTCCACCACGGTGAACGTGATGGAACCGGCGAACACGAGCAATCGAGCTCTGCCGATCAACTGCTGGACCATCTATATACATGGTGTTTCGATAGATGGTCCAGCAGTTGATCGGCAGAGCTCGATTGCTCGTGTTCGCCGGTTCCATCACGTTCACCGTGGTGGAATTGGCTAACGCGCCGTTGTACCGAAGCGGAGATTGCAGGTTCAAGTCCTGTCGGTGAGCCGTTGTATCTTTTTCGAAATTTTCATGATATTTACGGCTTATGTTCTTTCGTTCTTTGATAGTTCATGTTTCTCTAATTTCTTTCATCACATATGAAAATGTGATCATTTTCAGGTACAAAGATGTACCAAGAGATTTCATAACATCAGTATTGATTTCAACAGAGCAACACCTCCCTGTGTAACTGGTCTGCTCGGAACCTTGAGCGGCACTGATTGCTTCTTCATCTGACCGTAAGTTGCGGCAAACCCGAAGCAATCGACCATGTGCTCGCTCGGCTAAAATCCCGAGTCGATGGGTGGGGTTAGAGAAACAAGAGAGATCAATAGAGGGAAAGATCACATGCGGGATATACATGGTGTTTCGATAGATGGTCCAGCAGTTGATCGGCAGAGCTCGATTGCTCGTGTTCGCCGGTTCCATCACGTTCACCGTGGTGGAATTGGCTAACGCGCCGTTGTACCGAAGCGGAGATTGCAGGTTCAAGTCCTGTCGGTGAGCCGTTGTATCTTTTTCGAAATTTTCATGATATTTACGGCTTATGTTCTTTCGTTCTTTGATAGTTCATGTTTCTCTAATTTCTTTCATCACATATGAAAATGTGATCATTTTCAGGTACAAAGATGTACCAAGAGATTTCATAACATCAGTATTGATTGCTGAACAACAATTAAAATCGAAATATGGACAATGATTCTGCAGGGACTAAAGTTTTTAAAATTACTAATAAAATTTTAACGACAAAACCAAATGCAATTTGACTTCAGTCGATTTCCTAGGCCCTCACATTATTCCCCTTTTATTTTTTCCTTTAAACTTTACTATTAAATAGAGTTTCTAGCATTTTTTTTAGACTGGCTTACTCTTGGAAAATGTCCCTGTTTTTTAAATATCAAAAATTTACCTCAAACTACAAAAAAACCTACACCAAAACTATACACTTAGAGCAAGTTCACTCGTGTTGGAAAAAAGTGGTAGAAATTTTGACACTTTAAGTACATTTTGAAAACTTCATTATGCAAAAACATCTTCAAGATCTGCGTCCTTCAAGTATTTTTACAACACGTGTTCTATTTCCGCATGCTGTGATGCAAAAATATCAATATTTCTTTCACATACCTACGGCTGAAATAGAAACAATGCTGTAAAAAAATACAACGCCCAAAGATCTTGAAAACATGTTTGCATGGCAGAATTTCAAAATGTCAAAATTTCTACCACTTTTTCTAACACCAGTGAACTTGCTCTTACTCTTTACGAGCCTTCGAAAGAATATATCTAGCGTAACATTTCATAAGAGCGAAACAAGCAATTAGCTCGAAACGAGAAAAACGCGTTTGAAAATTCGGAAACACCTATTCAAATCCTATTTAAAAAGTCGACCACTTTTTGTTCAACAAAATAAAAAATGTGCATTATATTCACTTATTGTTCGATGGTTATCCAGAACTTTAACTTTTTTCACTTAATTTCAGAGATTTTCGAGTTTCGCCCTTTTATTGTTTTCGATTTTAGTTGCGCCTGCAAGTTTCGCCGTTTTTGTTTTGGTTTCGAAGTTTTGCCCATTCGTCCTACACGCAAAAACAAATTAGGTAATTTTGTCACACACGGTCAACTCAGTAACGCCTATTGGCTCTACACGAATAGAAAAATTCACTCCATTTTGAATAGGCGTAACTTCACGTTCCAACGAAAATGCATCAACAGGAAGTTTCGCCCAATTGAATTTTATCAATTTTTTGAAAGTTTTAAGTAATGAAGAGATTAACCACCGTAATTTTTGTTTGTTACTTTTGATTTATCGGCCTAGCGGTGAAAAGTGATGTCCTTTTTAGTAGGGACATCTAAAGATTATGAAATTTTTTTTTATATAGATGGATAGAAGGTTAGAAGAAATGAAAGATGGTGAAAATGAGCGGGTAGAATTTGTTTAGAAGCATTACCATCACATACCAAATTTTTTGTTCCTCATTTCTTCTAACCTTCTATCCATCTATATATAAAAAAAATTTCATAATCTTTAGATGTCCCTACTAAAAAGGACATCACTTTTCACCGCTAGGCCGATAAATCAAAAGTTTTAAGTAATTTTAAAATGAAATCGCGTTTGATAGGTAAAGTGCAACCGCGTGCATCCGGAATAACCGTTAACTCGATTTGTTTACATTTGGCAGTTTCGCCCTTTTTAAATGTTACGCTAGATATATTTCAAGATTTTTAGATAATATTTTTACTTACATTTTAAGTTTTCAAAAACAAATCAAGTTTTTCCCAATTTGAAACTCAAATTATAGGTTTTTAAACGTAAAAAAAAATGAAATATTTCAAGCGTGAAAATTTCCTAAAAATTACACACAAATTTAATGTGATTAATAAACAATATTAGTTGGATAAACTAAGCCCAGGAAAAAACTACCTAATCAGACCTTGAGTGTCTATTTGGCACTCATCGCCATCGCCATATCTCTCTTGTTCCTCAACCGATTTTTTATAAATTTACAGTTTTGGAAACCTCGTAATCTAACTCATATATGTTTTTCAGACATCATACACCTACATCACTTCAGTTTTCCGTTATTGAAAGTCTAAGAAAAAAAGAAAAAACCTGCTTCGGAAAAATACTGTTAATCAGCTACCTAGGAATACCATACGTACTCTTTTAAGAGTAGGGGAGAGTGGGGTATCGTAGGCCATGGGGAAACGTGGGCCACTTTTAATATCTCAGATGTGTGTTGAGATAAAAATCTCAAACCAACTGTGATCGTCGTCACTTTGCGTGAGCATATATTCCTATATATTGTTGACTGAAATACGCATCATATGCTTCTTTTATTTATCAAGCTAAAAAAAGTTAGAAAAATTTACTTACATAATTAAAAAAGCATCCGCTAATTTCATCGATAGGGACCCTAAAGTGCATAACAAAAATATGCTCATACGCTTATGATCTTAGTTTTGTCATGATCTTTCACATGGAAAAGGAATTTTTGATGAAACATCAATAAGTCACACAAACGCAACCAATTTTCAAATCATAGCTTGTGGGGAATCATGGGCCACACATCTTGAATCACCTATATTTTTATGTTTTTATACGCATTCAGAACCTCAAATACGTTTCACCTATCTGTAAAGTTTTCTTATGCCAAATGAAGAGTTATGAAAAATATTTTGTCCATCCTATATAAAAAATTATGCCAATACGTTCGCGAGCCAGGTTTTGGAATCTATGCGATCATACACGTAAAAAATTATAAACAGTTTTCCATGTGTTTTTCTTCATTATTTTAATGGAATGGTTCCAAAATTTGCATGCATATTTACTGGATTTTAGGGTAGACTTTGAACCAATCTAACCCTAATTTGGCAAGGTTTTAGAATAAAATTGCCTGGACTTGCTCAGACCGGGGGTACTCGCGGAAAAATATCTAGTAAGTCTCCAGTTTTGGTTATTGATTTTCATTTTGAATGATCATTGGTATATAGTACTGCTTCGAACCTTGGTGTTGCATTCCAATCTAAAATGGGATTAATTTTCCATATTCGAAACTCTTGATTTCGGAATATGAAAAGAAAATATTTAAAATTCAAACCATATTAAAGTTTGGATATAAAATTTGTATACTCAGTTTATATGCAGAGTTGAAACATAAGAAGTTTCATAAGTCAAGAATTGAAAAATGTGAAACAATGTCATAAATCACAATATTATTTAAATTCACAAGTTCAATTAAGAAAAAAAGAAAAATAATCATATAGAAACCATAAGCTTAGAACCAAATTGAACATTTCTAGTTAAGGATTCTGATACTAATTTCGCTTTTTGGTCTCAAATTCATAGGGTTTCTTAGATGGAGTTTAAATTCAGGTTCAAAGTGCAAAATTTAGACTTTGATTTTCAATCCAAGGTTTGTTTTCAGATTTAACTAAAATTGAAGCTTTATAATCAATATTAAAAGATCAATGTTTAAATTTCATTCAGGATTCAAACAGAAGGAGATCGCAGTTTCATAACTTCAATTCTTGATTCAAAATTAAAATTTTAAATTCAATCTAAGTCAGCTAAGAAACGCAAACCTGGTGTTTGCATTGAAGATTAGCCGAACTAGTAATCTAAAGAATACAATTCTGCACATGCGTTGGCAAAACTTCGGTGAATCCGTTCACCCATGGTGAATTATCTACAATACATGCATACATACATTTAAATTTTCTCAACGCAAATTTGTGTGATAATTCAAATATTTACACTTTTATATATGGAAAAAGAGTGGCAATTTGTTAAGCTAAATCTTCAGCTTTTAATTTCGTAAGTACCCTTAGAAAGCGCGGCGAAAAGGGATCCAAAATCAACCTCCCAAATTCACCTAACAGTGTTGATTAGATAACTGGTCTTCGATTTAACACCTTATTGAAACTTTCTACCTAAAAATTTGAAAAATTTCGAGACCAATATTTTTTTTTTCAAAAAGTACGGTCAAAAAAAGGAAGTTTAAAACATGAATCTCTGTGAAAAAAGGTTTTCTTGATTTATGATGTATATTTAGCCAACAAGTTAAGCTGAATTTTTGGCTTGTTTCTATCGCTGCGAACGTATCCACCATTGTAATAGCGTTAAGCAAGACCTAAATTAAATGCCTGTTTACTTTTTTTTTTGTTTTTCTTTAACAAATATACGAAAACCTCCTTCTACTCGTTGTAATGATCTAAGCCACGTGACTGTGCCAATTAATGTTCCAATTCACACACGTGTTCAGCAATCTGGCAAAACAAACATCTAACAGATCCCATCGAACGAATGAATGAATGAATGAATGAATGTAGGTTCGAATACTAACTCTCTGGTGACTAAACCTGGATAAGCGGCCATTGTGAGAAAGAAATATTCATTACCAAGCAGGAACTTATGTAGGTACGTTCCCTTTCTCGGATGGCTTGGAATTTCGCTGTTAAGCGTCACGCTGCAGTAAGTACGACAATTAGCCAGCCTATCGCCCGAATGCTGACAAGATGCTAATGAGAGGGGAAAACAAATGCTTGCGAAGGTTGGTATGATTTAATTGATGTTTGTACAAGGGCCTATATGGGAAAGTGCCCAAGTGAAATGGAACCCTCTGATTTCCGCCGAAGATCGACCTCCACGCGTTGCTAGTTATAGCTATATATGTATGAGGTCAGAGCTGCTGCGTGAAGGTCGACCCATTGACCCAAAAGACGCTATTGCGTGATAGGAGTACACTCCAAGTAGCTAATGAGGTTTGAAGTAATGGATGTTAGACATTGAATCACAATTGACAGTGGGTTATGTGTACTCACTCAATGATGTGTGAACAAAAGTGCCTTCTGGATAGTAATTAACAAATTATCGAAACGATATGGCTTGAAATTTGAAATTTTCTCACATGCTTGTAAAAGCATTTTTTTTAATAATTTCAGGGTCGATTTTGAAAGAGAAAAATTTAACCTCCCCTGGGATAATTTTTAAAATTAATCTCCAAAAAATAATTAAAGGGAACAAATTAAAAATTGCCTTTTTGTACTTTTCATAATTTTTGTCATTTTAATCATTTTTGTCATTTTTGTCATTTATTTCATTTTTGTCATTATTGTCATTTTTGTCATTTTTTGTCATTTTTGTCATTTTTGTCATTTTTGTCATTTTTGTCATTTTTGTCATTTTTGTCATTTTTGTCATTTTTGTCATTTTTGTCATTTTTGTCATTTTTGTCATTTTGTCATTTTTGTCATTTTTGTCATTTTTGTCATTTTTGTCATTTTTGTCATTTTTGTCATTTTTGTCATTTTTGTCATTTTTGTCATTTTTGTAATTTTTGTCATTTTTGTAATTTTTGTAATTTTTGTCATTTTTGTCATTTTTGTCATTTTTGTCATTTTTGTCATTTTTGTCATTTTTGTCATTTTTGTCATTTTTGTCATTTTTGTCATTTTTGTCATTTTTGTCATTTTTGTCATTTTTGTCATTTTTGTCATTTTTGTCATTTTTGTCATTTTTGTCATTTTTGTCATTTTTGTCATTTTTGTCATTTTTGTCATTTTTGTCATTTTTGTCATTTTTGTCATTTTTGTCATTTTTGTCATTTTTGTCATTTTTGTCATTTTTGTCATTTTTGTCATTTTTGTCATTTTTGTCATTTTTGTCATTTTTGTCATTTTTGTCATTTTTGTCATATTTGTCATTTTTGTCATTTTTGTCATTTTTGTCATTTTTGTCATTTTTGTCATTTTTGTCATTTTTGTCATTTTTGTCATTTTTGTCATTTTTGTCATTTTTGTCATTTTTGTCATTTTTGTCATTTTTGTCATTTTTGTCATTTTTGTCATTTTTGTCATTTTTGTCATTTTTGTCATTTTTGTCATTTTTGTCAGTTTGTCATTTTTGTCATTTTTGTCATTTTTGTCATTTTTGTCATTTTTGTCATTTTTGTCATTCTTGTCATTTTTGTCATTTTTGTCATTTTTGTCATTTTTGTCATTTTTGTCATTTTTGTCATTTTTGTCATTTTTGTCATTTTTGTCATTTTTGTCATTTTTGTCTTTTTTGTCATTTTTGTCATTTTTGTCATTTTTGTCATTTTTGTCATTTTTGTCATTTTTGTCATTTTTGTCATTTTTGTCATTTTTGTCATTTTTGTCATTTTTGTCATTTTTGTCATTTTTGTCATTTTTGTCATTTTTGTCATTTTTGTCATTTTTGTCATTTTTGTCATTTTTGTCATATTTGTCATTTTTGTCATTTTTGTCATTTTTCTCATTTTTGTCATTTTTGTCATTTTTGTCATTTTTGTCATTTTTGTCATTTTTGTCATTTTTGTCAGTTTGTCATTTTTGTCATTTTTGTCATTTTTGTCATTTTTGTCATTTTTGTCATTTTTGTCATTTTTGTCATTTTTGTCATTTTTGTCATTTTTGTCATTTTTGTCATTTTTGTCATTTTTGTCATTTTTGTCATTTTTGTCATTTTTGTCATTTTTGTCATTTTTGTCATTTTTGTCATTTTTGTCATTTTTGTCATTTTTGTCATTTTTGTCATTTTTGTCATTTTTGTCATTTTTGTCATTTTTGTCATTTTTGTCATTTTTGTCATTTTTGTCATTTTTGTCATTTTTGTCATATTTGTCATTTTTGTCATTTTTGTCATTTTTCTCATTTTTGTCATTTTTGTCATTTTTGTCATTTTTGTCATTTTTGTCATTTTTGTCATTTTTGTCAGTTTGTCATTTTTGTCATTTTTGTCATTTTTGTCATTTTTGTCATTTTTGTCATTTTTGTCATTTTTGTCATTTTTGTCATTTTTGTCATTTTTGTCATTTTTGTCATTTTTGTCATTTTTGTCATTTTTGTCATTTTTGTCATTTTTGTCATTTTTGTCATTTTTGTCATTTTTGTCATTTTTGTCATTTTTGTCATTTTTGTCATTTTTGTCATTTTTGTCATTTTTGTCATTTTTGTCATTTTTGTCATTTTTGTCATTTTTGTCATTTTTGTCATTTTTGTCATTTTTGTCATTTTGTCATTTTTGTCATTTTTGTCATTTTTGTCATTTTTGTCATTTTTGTCATTTTTGTCATTTTTGTCATTTTTGTCATTTTTGTAATTTTTGTCATTTTTGTAATTTTTGTAATTTTTGTCATTTTTGTCATTTTTGTCATTTTTGTCATTTTTGTCATTTTTGTCATTTTTGTCATTTTTGTCATTTTTGTCATTTTTGTCATTTTTGTCATTTTTGTCATTTTTGTCATTTTTGTCATTTTTGTCATTTTTGTCATTTTTGTCATTTTTGTCATTTTTGTCATTTTTGTCATTTTTGTCATTATTGTCATTTATGCCATAGATTTGAAATTACATGATGTTCTCGGAATGTGACCTGGTCAGGTTTTTCTGCAAAAAGGTTCACTTTTGAAAACAGAACTTTCACCAGACAGAAAAATTAACGAGGCATGTCGACTTTGATCTTCTTGGAACCCATATCGTGCCATAAATCAACAACTGTACGAGACCAATATGGTAAAAAATAAGTAAACTTATTGTCGATCATCTGGATGATCATCGTTACTTGCCATTTTGCCAATCGGAGGCCGGCCTAAGTCAAGTGATACGTAATTCTTCGGCCCAATACCTGTGGGAGATAAGATCAATGAGCTGACACATCTGTTGGAACTATGGGAACGTTTCCATCAATCGGGTTGCGTTCAAAAGACCTAACATAGTTGTCCCACTAAATGGAGTTTCAAAAATCATATGGATAGTACAAAGAGTACAAAAAAACGTTAGAGGAACTTGGCGTAAAATAAAAAGTTATCTTTTAAGCTTTAATAAAGTAACATTGTGTGGATTCAAAGTGCATTGAAAGGAAACGTACATATAGGCAGGAAAAGGAAAACCACAGTTCCTATAAGTCATCATCCTATCGGGGGAACTAGGACAAACGAAATTAGGTACCTACCTTATGGTCCCATGCTAGCTAGTGACAATGAAAAAAGTTGGTGAATGAAGGTCCAGAAATGTATCTTATTGGAAAGTTTCGAAGAACTTATATGATACATAACGTCGTGACGTGAAATTGCGGATTTTGCGGGTTCCATTACAACTTGAAGCGATGAAACGTCAACATTCATATTCATCCATCAAAAACATTTCAACTAAGCTATAGCTTAGCTTGTTTGACTACTCATATCCACATTAAGTTATTGAACGCAAAGCGCAACAAAATCATTTTATTTAAATTACAGTAACTTACCTAGTACATTAGATTTTCATAAGTAACTATTGCTGGCGTGGCTAAGCAGAACAAGTTCCACATTGCCAATGGTTGCTACTCCTTAATTAATCAAGGCCATCAATATTATGCAAGGTCCAGTAGAATGGTGCTTGGGATTAGCATTATATTCTCAATGTACAAAACTGATGCTCTCCCATTTTAAAAATGATCAGATTTGCCTTTTTTCTATTTGAGCTAGCTTATTTTCCTTGCTAGCATTTCTGTTTCACCAACGAAGCTATGATATGTCCCATGATTAATTTACAGGCTTACTAACTAAGCAAAACTCATCCCCCAATATTTTCAGAAAACAAATCTGTCTTCTATGTACATTGAATTAGTGAAAGATGACGAATCAATAAAACTAACCAGTTCACTGAAACTTAAGCAAAAGCCATGCCATTGCTTGAACTTTATTGATATAATTTTGTATTTCAAACTTTCTAAGATCTATTTGTAATCCGTTGATCTCAAGTAACACAGATCACCCAGGAACACAGCTCATTTTAAGACGGTTTAATTATAGTCATGCAAAATGCTTATATTCTTGTTTCGACCATATGTCTACAGATAGTTTTGAAAACGCTAATAGAGCTTTTAGTTTTTTTTGAAAGAGTTATGAATGCTCTGTTTAAACTATAACAAAACACAAACGTAGAAGTTTGCTCCAAGTTTTCTTTTTCATGTTCTATAATAGCACTCAGTGCTTGATTATTAAACCGCCATAAAACTTATAGAAAATAGATTAGATTAGATAGCACAAATTTGAATTGGAATTCTCATTTTTACACATTTTTTATAAGTTATGTGTGTTGGTTTTTAGTTAAAGGGCAAAAATAGTAAGAAATTTTTCATTCATTCAAGATGGCGGCTTCCGCTTTTATTTCCAAAGCTGTAATTTACTGAAAATATCATGACACCTTCACATTCTGGTTATTAGTTGAAAGTGATAAATGAGTAGAAGTCGAATTCCCTTGTCCGTTGCCATCTTAAATTCCAATATGGCGGCTATAACGCAACTTGAAAATACTTTAACTTACTGAAAATCGTATAAAACCCTTAGAATATAGGTATTAGTTGAAAGAGATCAACCAGTAGAAGTCGATTTCTTTATCTGACGCCATCTTGAAATCCTTGGTGGCTTCCACAAAACTTGAAAATTCTGTTGATCAGTGAAAATCGCATAAAACTCCCACATTATGGGTATTGAGTGAAAGTACCAAACAATTAGAAGTCCAATTTTGCTATCAGACGCCATCTTGAAATCCAACATGGCGGCTTCCGCTGAACTTTAAAATAAATTTAGTTACTGAAATCAAATGAAATTCCTCAATATGAGTATTGGGTGCACGGAATAACTAGAAGAAGTGGAATTTGACTACCTGAAGCCATCATAAATCCAAGATGGTGGCTTTCGTTTTGCTTTTCAAAGCTATAAATTACTGAAAATCTAATGAAACTTCCACAATACGGGGTATAAGGTGAAAAGACTAAACGAGTAGAATTTGAATTTCGCGCTCTCTGACGCCATCTTGAAATCCAAGATGGTGGATTTCGCTGAGCTTTAAATGCTGTAAATGACAAAAAATCGAACTAAACCGTAACTATATGGGTACTGGTTGAAAAGGCTAAGCTATCTTGGCTTTCAAGATAGCGTCGGACAACAAAATTCGACTTCTAATCGTGTAGCCCTTTCACCCAATACCCCGTATTGTGGATGTATCATGAGGCTTTCCGCCATATTGGACTGATGCTGGCGTCAGATAGCGAAATACGACTTCTTCTAGTTACCCATAATGTGGGAGTTTCATGCGGTTTTCTGTGGTTAATATCATTTTAAAAGTTTAGTGGAAGCCACCATTTCGGATTTCAAGATGGCGTCAGATAGCGAGATTCGACTTCTACTCGTTTAGCCCTTGCACCCAATATCAATATTGTTGGGGTTTCAGTGATTGTAAGTCATTTACAACATTATGAAGTTCAGCGGAAGCCGCCATCTTGGATTTAAAGATGGCGTCAGACAACGAAATTTGGCTTCAACTCATGGTTGATTTCACTGGTCATACACAACCAATCCTATTTCTTTCAAAAATTCTGTCCTTATTTACTGTATTAATGATTAACAACTCAGAAATAAGGAACTCACCCTAAGCGTGTAATTGGTTGGCTTGCGAGAGAAACGTCAAATTATATGGCCTTCATAAAACCATTATAAAAATAATAAGCCATAATTAAGCATTAAATTTACTAACGCCATGTTGGTTGCAAAATCGAAGGGCACAAAATGACACCATGTTGATGGATTCACAATGCAAGTATTTGAAAAAAAAATTTCAGGCCTATTTTCCATCAATTTCATCATGATCAGAAATTAAAAAAGTGTATTTCCTAACGGGCTGAAACTTGAAAAAGTAAAAAAAAGCATTTTAAAATTTTCATGCCGAAAGCTAAAAATCAGTCACTGGAGGGGCATAATACCCCAAGCAACAAAAAGTCTCATATTTACTAAACTCGTGTCTCCAAAGTTCGAATTCCACTGAACAAAGGTTCCAAAGGGAATTGGTACCGAGTTTTCTCAAATGTGAGCATGAAAGTTACAAAAGATTCCTGAAATAGCCTTCTATGGACTTGAAGTTCCAAAAAGTTCTTCAAATAGCTTTTTTGTGACATGTCAATCGCATCCACACAGTATAAAATTACAAATTAGGTCTCAAATAGCCTTCTGTGGACTTCAAGTTCCAAGAAGTTCCTCGAATAGCCTTTTTTATGAGTCAATCGCACCCACACTGTATAAAAGTTACAAATAAGGTCTCGAATAGCCTTCTGTGAACTTCAAGTTCCAAGAAGTTTCTAAAATAGCCTTTTTTGTGACATGTCAATCGCATCAACACAGTATAAAAGTTACAAATTAGGTCTCAAATAGCCTTCTGTGAACTTCAAGTTCCAAAAAGTTTCTCAAATAGCCTTCTGTGAACTCAAGTTCCAAGAAGTTCCTCAAATAGCCTTTTTTGTGACATGTCAAACGCATCATTCAGAATAAAAGTTACAAATTGGGTCTCAATAGCCTCATATGGACTCGAAGTTCCAAAAAGATCCTCAAATAGCTTTTTTTTTTAGACATATCCGCCATTTCATGAATATGAGATGTGAACGAACATCCAAAAAGGGCATATAATAAATAAATCATTTTTTGGAGCTTGGAAATTGTTGAAATGTATAATTGATATTGAAACTTCAACTCAGAACAACTTAAAGCTAACTCGCAAATGATTATTTTTGAAAAAGAAAATATGTTGACTTTAAAAAATTTCGTCCAACTGTATTTACTTACCACGAACTTATCACACATTGAAAGGCACTTGAAGCAATTCATTAATTAAATATCAAGATAAACTAAAGAATTTGTATAATTTTTAGCTGTAAACATGGAATTCCATTTTTTTAAACCGATATTATTTTAACGGATGATTGATTTCTACGCCATTTCGTAATGTTTCTTAGTCATAATCAACATTCTTCTTTGCTGCTGGCTGCTGGCTGCCCTTGCGGGTATTCTAGGAAGCTAATAACCACTTCGAATTTTAGCTGCCGGTAAGGCAATATCTAGGCGTAGCGTCGTGGCAGCGTGTTTGGCTATCATCTCGGAGGATCGGGTTCAAATCTGGTACCAGGACTAGTTTTTTCCATGAGGTCGATGAATTGCTTGAGTAAGCGAAACAAATAATTGTGTAGCAGAACTGGCGTACATGCTGGCATGTATCGAACAAAGTTAAAAACAAAGCAATTAAGTAAGAAATTGAGGGAGGTGATGGGAGGAATAAAGATGGATGCCGAGAAACCGGCAGCACCACATAGGCTGGTGGTGACCAAAGTAAGAGAGGAGAGGAGAATAACTTTTTTGTTTTTGCTGATTAAACGTTTACTTGTGGGCTGAATAGAAGGCCGTCCAAATCTGTAATGGAACTTCAAAGTTTCAATAAGAACTTAAATTTTGGGCTGAATAAAACGAACTTCAGCACATTGATTATGCTGATTAAGCTGTGTTTGACCTTTTTAACGAGACTTTTGGTTGCTTGGATATGGTTTAAAATGTTGGTCACCAAAGCTATTCAAAAGCTATTGCTAAACATATTAGCAATTTTTGATTTTTTTTTTCGATTCTGTGAGTTCTCGGAGTTTTCTTTTTTATTTTTTCCAGCAACCATGATGGTTTATGAATGATAATTGGCGATGGTCGCGCTCTTAGTTCCGGGTAAAGGATTTCTCATGTGTTAAACAGAGGAAGCAAGATTTAAGGATAAATGTGTATGAAATAGTATCTTAAAATTAAGGCGCCCCGTCAAATCCGAAGGTCAATCATGAATCATGAATCCTGTTTTCTCAATCGTGTTGCTACTTTATGTTAGGCAGTTACAAATAATGAGTAACAATCACGTGATGGAAACGTTGTTTCTTTTTAAAGATTTCTTAGACATAAAAAATATAGATAAAGCTTCAGGTTAAGGGCTGCTTCAAATTTATCTCCAGCGAATTTTCCCGAATAAACCTAATCGCTGAAAAGTTCCGTTGCCAAAGATAACGTGAAATGTATAAAATGAGGTTGATTTGCTGTTTGGCGATTGAGTTTCAATTTGATTGCGACATTTATCGCTTTCGAAATGCGTTTGACGACGGGTTTGCTGGTGGCCGCTATTTTGGCCCTCGGCTCTACACAGGATAATCCCCATTGGCTTGCTGGCCGTAATAGCATCGTCCATTTGTTCGAGTGGAAATGGAACGATATCGCCAATGAGTGTGAAAACTTTTTGGCCCCAAGAGGATATGCCGGCGTTCAAGTTTCACCTCCAAGTGAGAATGTGATCGTTCCCAACAGGCCGTGGTGGGAGCGTTACCAGCCAATCTCCTACAGATTAGTCACCCGTTCTGGAAACGAAGCCCAGTTCACTGATATGGTTCGTCGATGCAACAACGTTGGAGTGAGGATTTATGTCGATGCTGTGATCAATCACATGAACGCAGTTAGTGGAACGGGAACTGGTGGATCAACAGCAAATGTCGGAAGCCTCAACTTCCCAGCTGTACCTTATGGACCGGGCGACTTCAATCCGGAATGTCCCATAAGTAACTACAACGATCCTGTTATGGTCCGTAATTGTTGGCTAGTTGGATTGCCCGATTTAAACCAGGGAACCACATGGGTACGGGACAGAATCGTTGATTACATGAACCATTTGATTTCGTTGGGAGTTGCTGGATTCCGTGTTGATGCCGTTAAGCACATGTGGCCAGGAGATCTGCAAGTCATCTTCGGGAGGTTGAACAACCTCAACACCGCTCATGGATTCCCGGCTGGTGCCCGACCTTTCATCACCCAGGAAGTTATTGATTTGGGAGGAGAAGCCATTTCCGTTACTGAATACACTCACTTGGGTACGGTGACCGAATTTAGACATTCTGCTGAAATTGGTCGTGTTTTCCATGGACGTGATTCTCTGCATCATCTGAACAACTGGGGAACCGGTTGGGGATTCTTACCTTCCCATAAAGCTCTAGTGTTTATCGACAACCATGATAATCAACGAGGACACGGTGCCGGTGGTGGTAACATCTTAACATATAAAAATCCAAAGCAATACAAAATGGCTTCAGCATTCATGTTGGCTTATAACTACGGTATTCCTCGAGTGATGAGCTCCTTTGCCTTCACTGATGGAGAACATGGACCACCGATGGACGCCAACCAGAATCTTGTGTCACCTTCCTTCAATCCGGATGGCAGTTGTGGAAATGGATGGGTTTGTGAGCATCGGTGGAGTCAGATCTTCAACATGGTTGAATTCCACAATGCTGTTGCCGGTACTGGAATTAACGATTGGTGGAGCAACGGAAGCAATCAGATTGCATTCTGTCGTGGCGGACGAGGATTCATTGCCTTTAATAACCAGAATACGGATCTGAACCAGAACTTGCAGACATGTCTACCAGCTGGTCAGTACTGTGATGTTATTTCAGGATCGAGAGGAGCCGGATCTTGTTCGGGAACAACGGTTACTGTTGATGGCGCTGGTCGTGCCAACATTTTCATAGGAGCAAACGCAGTAGATGGTGTTCTGGCTATTCATGTGAATTCCCGATTGTAATTCTTATTATGCGAAATAAAAAAAAGTACGTACTCTCTTCCACTTACCAAATATTATTATTCACCGAAGAGCTTCCAGCATTTTGTCCTCATAATATCATGTTACTATATCCAGCTATTCAACTTACAAATCTTAGACCTTTTAGCTGGCGGATTTTCGAACGGAGTCCTGGTCTGGCTTACTAATGTGAGGGTTGCTTGTCATTCTAAGGAGGTTGCAGTGATCATCAAACTTTGATAAATAAATAAACTTATATGTACTTTTTCTTCTGCGGGATTTTAAGCATCTACGGCTTATTCATCCCTCCACGTATTTAGGTATACGATAGGGCGCAGCGAAAAAGCAAAAAAAAAAGCTGAAGAAAACATCAGGTGTCCATGATGAAATTGCCACACACAAAATTGATTAGCAAAATTCGAGTTTCCATCCGAACATCAAATTTTCAGGGATTGAAAAAAACTAATAAAATTCATTTTACCATTTTACTTGTATTTTATTAACAATCCATACGCAAATGCCCGCACCTTGGCCTTAACCCAGGCCATAAGATTCTGCACAACCTGAGAATCAACCGGTTTTTGCATGTAAACCCATACTTTCTTCAGTTCGTCGACTGTCTTCACTACCTTAGGTTGTTTAAGAAGGTGCTGCTTCATAATCGCCCGGTATTTCTTGATGGGGCGGAGCTCCGGAGTGTTGGGAGGGTTGAACATTTTCGACACGAAATTGACCTTATTGTCCGCATACCATTTCATGTACACCTGTCCGTTCATCTTGTCCTGGGTCACAATAGGTGCACTCCCCTTCCCGCATGTGCAGTTGGCTTGCCAAACCTGGAATTTATTCGCAAATTTGGACATCTTCTTAGTGCGGACATGCTCCGGAACGCTGAACTTATCTTTGGCCGTGAAAAACAGGTGTCCTGGGATCTGTTTGAAGTCGGCCTTCACATATGTTTCGTCGTTCATGATCAGCATTCAACTTTCGTCAGCATGTTGAGGTACAACTTCCTGGCACGGGTTTTGACGGACTTGTTCTGCTTCACGTCGCGATTCGGGGCCTTTTGTACCTTGAACGTTCAAAGCCCAGCCTTAGTTTTGGCCTTCTGGACAAAGGGGTAACACGGTTTGTAAAAATTGGTACCAGTAGGATTTTTTTAAAAATTCGTTAATATAATACTTCCGTCTCGGAAATGTCAATCAGGAGGATCCTTAGTAAGATAGAAAAAAGATGTTATAGAATAAAATGCTTAATTTTAAGGATTATTTATTGATCCCTATTGAAACGTATCAATTAGTTATGGCTAGAAAAGCTACTTTAATAACGTTTTTGATTGCCCGGCTGGGCGTTCACTAATGGTCTCCAGGAGTTATCGATTTTGGCGGGACTTTCTTCCCAAACTCTGCTGCACGAGTGGAACTATTGCGACTAGGAAATTATGAACTGTATGATTGAAATTTACTCATTTGATCTGAAAACTGAATTTTACTTTCGGGGAACATCAATTATAAAAAAAATAGAACACAACAACTGGATTTTGATGACGGACCATACATATTTCAAGTTTTATTGAAAGGTTTTGATTTTAGTTTTCAAGGAAAATAATTTTCCCATCATTTTTTGTTTTAATGTTTCAGGTATCGATTGTGTGGATAAACTATGATTGAAAAGGTAAGTACTTGCGCTTTTGTTGGTTTTATTTACAGGTTGTTCGTACACTCGTTGCGGCCGTGATGCTCGGTGGTCGACTCGTTGGGGGACTTGCAGTTGGCGGATGATGGCAGGTAAGGCTTCGGCGACGGTCGGTGACCAGGATGGTAATTCTACGGTGAGTTAACGTTTCGGGAACCTTCTTCAGGAACTAGGTAGGTCTTTGTTGACGGAGACCTGGGATGCTTTTCTGGCGAATATCGGGTGCCAGTAAGGTCTGTGGTGACGAAGACCTGTGATGTTTTCTTGGCCGATCAGCACGAGGTCTATGTTGACGGAGACCCGAGATGATCGTTTTCGAAGGCTAAACGGGTCTATGTTGGCGGAGACCAGCGTGGCCCAGTAATGTTCGGAAAGCGGAACCCGGGTGAACTTAGAACACGCGTGTGCAACTGTCACGGAAACTGGAGTGGTCGTAATTCACTTTCCGATTATGGATTGGTGAATTTCACTGAAGCAATTTGCACTTCACGATAAAACTTCGACCATTTACACATTCGCGATTCGTTGTAAAGGTTCACGGGGAATTATAAGTGCTAGAGTCACAATTATGTGGTGTGACAACTCTAAACGCGACGTCGCTTAAAATTCACGCTCCCGAACTGTTTGATCGACTACCAAGAAGAGGCCTCATGTACCGTCAGGGGTCCTATATATATCCTTCGACCCATCTTCCATCTCCTTCATTTCCGCCCCAAATCTTGTCCCCATCGTTGACACGCCTTCCCGGTGACAGGAGCAGTACAATTTTTGTTTTATGGTTGGTGTCAATATGATTTTCAATTCTATGTTTTTATTTTTCAATTTTTATAGCACATTCAAATTTGAAATTTTGAATGGCAATGTTCCCTTCTTGCAATAGTAATTATATTTTTTTTTAATTTTTTATTTGACAAATAATTGAATAATTGTTTTTTTAGCCTAAGTAACTAATTTTTTTTTAAATAAATAAACATCTGAATATGAACAAAACTAACAAATACACAAATAAATAAATAAATAAATAACGGAAAACAAACTAACTAATGGTGACACCAACCCGAGGCTACTAAACGCAAAATACGACATAACTCAAACACTTAACAGTGAAGTATAATGTGGTAATCTGGGTTTAGGAATTTAAGGACAATTTACAAAAAAAAATATAACAATAGTTTTTGACATCAATCCAGTTGACCCAAGCAGCAGAGTTTTAATTGTAAACAGCAGAAGGCTGGTTACAATCTTCCCGTACTCGGGGGAGAAAAAACCCGAGAAAAATTGTGCGATGGACGGCGGTGCAATGTCCATCAACCTCCATCAACAACCTCCATCGGCTCCCTTAGTTCAATAAGCGCGCTACCGAGTACTGTGATTTTTCATGCTAGGCAGAGGAGCTGCTAAAGTACTAAGTGCTCAATTTTCAAACGGGGTTACAAAGCACGGCCACAATTTTCCTGTACTCAGGACATTGTAACTTAGAAATACTTGTAAATCCATTTCCGCGGCTCCCTTGATTCGATAAGCGCATGCCGAAGCAGTGTCATTTTTTATGAAACAGCTCCTTCGTTCATTTTTCGAATGGGGTTACAATGCACGGAACGACTTTCTCGTACTGATGAGAAAATTGCAGGATGGAAGTACAAGCACTAATCCGCGGCTCCCTTGGCTCGAAAAGTACATGAATAAGTAGTGTGATTCACTAAATCTTCGAACAACTTTTCGGGCGGGGTTACAAAGCACGGCACAATGCCCCAAAACTTAACGAGGGTTTTTTCTCTGAGGTTAAGCCTCTTGTCAAATTCTCTAGAAGTTTGCCTTTGATCAATCTCAAGATATTGTCTGGAGATCTTCTGGTGTTCCAAAGCATCAGCGCAACAAATAAAATTCATTAATACCTCCTGCACGTACCAGAAACATATTTTAAGAACCATTATCCATCCAATCGGTGGGCAAACGAACAGCTTTTTTTTTTTTTTTTTTTTTGAAAAGGACAAAATTATTTTACACCTTTTTTTAAATACCAATCAATGGCGAGTTTTATCAACAACTTTTAACTACCTTATCCTCATTCATACAACATACATACAAACATTCTTGCAGGACTCCGGAATCCTTCTTTCTCATTTATACACTTCTCATTCTTTTTACACATTCATACAAGAACTAGGACATTTAGAATCCTTATTAAAGGATCTAATAAAATATTCAAATACCATTTCCTTTGTAGAATTGGTCAGAAAATTATTGATGAAAATGGGAATACTCTGAAAAACTTCTTTTTTAAATAACATAACTATGGTATCCCGTGGAAACTTTCAGAATTACCCAACTTCTTGAAACAGAAATACATTGAGAATTACGGTGGCTGACAGAATATGATGATGTATAAACGCCTCCGCACTCACCTCTACCTGGGTTTTAGACTTTTTGTTGTTGATATCTATTTTGATTATCTGCTTATCCCAATTTCGACGACGGACAATGGCTTTCCCTAAGTTTCTGAATGAACGTAGCTAACGGTTACTGATATTAGAATTTTTGAAAAATAATTTATTATGCCTTTCGATTAGAACTACAATATCATGAGTGAATAGCATGTCAACTTCTTCTCTAGTTAATCGGATATGGAAATTTCTTTCTGAATAAAATCGATTATCACTGACGCAAATTAGCAGCGGCCCAAATGCCTAGGCTTTTACCGTCTAGATCTTCAATTTCGTATGAAGAGGTTCCTATTTTTGTTCGAATTCGGCAAGGAAGGAACAGTTTTCCGTATTTACTGTTATATCGCTCGGCAGCATTAGATTGCTTCATATTCTTCCGGTACACGAGTTGACCGTCCATAAAAGCTACGGCTGTTTTCCTATGTCGGAGATTGTATATTTTTTTACTAGATTCGTAGGCCTTACGCAGATTTTGACGGACTATTTCATAAGTATTTTTAAACATATCTTCCCGTCTCGATTCTAATTCTTGAGGACTTAGCGATTCTTGATGCCGAAATAATTTGTAATCTGAACCCGTTTCTGTGAACTCTCGACCGTGAATTATAAAGTAAGGTGTGAATCCGGTTGGCAAATGCGTACTCGTATTCAGAACCATTTCGATTTCTGAGACACGAGTGTCCCAGAGTCGTTGATCGTTCTGAACATAAGTACGTATAGCCGCATTTATAATCCGGTTCACCCTTTCGACTGGATTAGCTTGTGAGTGATATTTGGAGTTCAGCCAATGTGTTATTCTAAAATGATTCAGCATACTTTTGAACTCCTTTGACAGAAAGCAACTTGCGTTGTCCGTAATGATGATTTCTGGCACTGAATTTCGCAAGAACCACTGATCTTTTAGAATAGCACAAAGCGATGAACTGCTAATATTTCTCACAGGCTGAATCATTACCCACTTTGAAAAGTAATCGGATACTACTAGCATATGCTGATTGCCATGCTTACTACGAGGCAACGGTCCTACATAATCTATCGATATCACTTGCCAAGGCTGATTGGCTAATTTCATTTTTCCCATTTCAGCGTTTACTGGCTGTGATGGAGCTTTTACTTCTTTGCATGTGCCACATGCTTGAACGTACCGGCGAACATCTGTGGCCATCCTGGGCCAATAATATCGCTGGCGTATTCTCGCGATCGTGCGATCATATCCTGTGTGGAATACCGAATCATGATTCGTTTTGAGAATATCAGGAATTTCATCACTTCGTGGAACGATTTTCCATTCGAAGCGTTGGTCACATGGATTGTTTCGTTGTGACACAAACTTCCACAACATATCGTCTTCTACTCTGAAGTCAACGTAATCATCGGGGTTATTTTTAACTTTACTCATCATAGAGGAATGCCAGGATGTAGTAGGAGAATCTATGATTGCAGCTATGCTACGAGATAACGCGTCGGCAACAACGTTGTCTTTGCCCTTGCGATGCGATATCTTCATATCATGTTGCTGCAAACTTAGAGACCACCTGCTACACCTGGATCCTACTTTCCATTTTGTGTTTAAAATATGCGTAAGTGCTGACGAATCAGTTATTAAACTGAAACGGTAGCCTTCCACATATCCGCGAAATGCGTCTATGGATAAGATTGCCGCCAGCGCTTCTTTTTCTGCGGCGTGATAATTTTTCTGCGGTGTTGTTAATTTGTGCGAATAATACGCGATAACTTTTTCTCCGTCTTCCTGCTGCTGTGTAAGGATACCAGCCACTGCCACGTCACTGGCATCTGTCTGGATAACAAACTCGCGATCGAAGTCTGGGCTGGCTAATATCGGCGATGTCACTAGGAGCTCTTTTATTTTAACGAATGCATCCTCTGCAGCTTCCGTCCATTTAATGGATTTGGATTTCGTTTGCAAAAGGTCGCTGAGAGGAGCCGTTACCCTACTAAAGTTAGCGATGCATCGCCGATAATAATTCGCCATGCCCAAGAATCTGCGAAGTTTAGTAATCGTGGTCGGCCTTTCATACTCGACTATCGGGCGGATCTTTTCTGGATTTGCTCTAAGACCTTCGGTGCTTAGCAGGTACCCGAGAAACGGAATTTCTGCGACACCGAACCGCGACTTCTCAACGTTTATTGACAGATTGGCCTCTCGTAAACGTCGCGCAACTTCTGTAAGGATTTGAATATGGTGCTCAAACGTTTCTGTGACCACGACGATATCGTCGAGGTACACAAAAACGAATGGCTCTAGCTCGCCATGCCCTAATACTCGGTCCATAGTTTTCGCTAGGGTAGCTGCACTATTGACAAGTCCGAAACACATTCGAGTGTATTCGAAAAGTCCCCTACCTTGAACACTGAAAGCAGTGTACTTTCTCGAGCCCGGATCTAAAGACACCTGTAGAAAGGCTTCAGTTAAATCAATTGTAGAAAGGAAGTTCGCTTTCGGAAGCTGACCTAAAATGCGTCCGGGATGAGGCATCGGATACGCGTCGCGCACCGTGCGCTCATTGATCTTACGCGCATCCAAACACAAACGAACTTTGTTTGGCTTGACGACTGGTACACAGTTTAAGGACCAATCAGAATTACTTCTTTGGATGATTCCCGCCTTTAATAATCGCTGAAGTTCGACATCCACTAATGCTTGTACCTTAGGTGACATTACGAATGGGAACTGCCGAACCGGTGGCTTATTTTTCCATTCATCGGAGATTATTATGCTGTGTTGCGCTAAAGGTGTGATCGTTAAGCTTCCCTCATTCGCGGGCAAGAAAAAAGTTTTGATATTTTCTATTGCTTGATTTTGCTCATCAGTGAGCCGTGGATCTGTACTGATATCTACTGAGGCTAAAATTTCACAAAGATCTCTTTCTCGATCTAATCGGGTTGGGTGGATTGAAAATTTATCCCAGAAGTTCATGCCACAAATACAGGCTAGTGCTAAATTTGCCACAACTAATGTGGGAATGATTTTGGTAACTTCTCTAAACTGAAAAGGGAGATGAACCTGTCCGAGAATCTTCAATTTGTCTCCGCTGGCTGATCTTAGTGTTAACGATTTTTCAAGAGTGCTGAGTTTTTTGGATTTTAATTTTGTAAAGAGTTTCTCACTGATGATGGTATAGCTACTGCCACTATCAAGCAGGGCTTGGATGGTTTGGTTGTAGATAGTCATTGAAACAAATGGGCGGTTATCATTGGGTTCTGGTAATGAGATCTCACACACCTCTGGTTCATTTTCGTACTGTTGATCAGTAACGAGTTCCCAGAATAACTGTGGAGATAATGACGGTTGGTTATTTCTCACGCTTGCGTTGTTGCTCCAGCCGAACCGCGATTTTGGTTCGCTGGGCTCCCGTTTTTTAAACAATAGGGACAGCAGTTGGTTGGAAACCCTCTGAGTCCACAGTTTCCACACACGATGGTTTTAGGCATTCGGCACACAGCAAAGTGATGGCCATCTCTCCCGCAATTTACACATGAATTCGGCGGTGTTGGTTTGTGGGCCCGCACCACCGATTCCAATGTCAGAGCTGGTTGAGATGGTGCACTGATCGCACTGGTGCTTGGCTGGTTAGCTAGATTTGTGGAATGGTAAGTATTTGATCTTCCAGGCTGAGGATTTGTGTTGGCTGAATTTTTAAAGTGATAAGAAGTTTGATTGTTGGCTCGACCATTATTGGATGGCCCCGAGTGGATGGCTGCTGCCTGCCCAGAAGATGATGCTCTGGGTGGATCGTTTTTCGGCTTTGTCTTATTTGATTTTACATTTTCTGACACCACATTAACCGATTTTTCTAAACCGAAAACCTTGTTATAAGCAGAGAAGTTTAAGGCATCTAACTTCTGACCAGCAGCTACGAGTGAGGTAAGATCGTAAATTGGCAAAAATGCCATTTGTCGCTTATAATCAATTCGCATATTTTGTTGCAAAATTTGGACCTTTTCAAAATCGGGTATTTGATTGCTCATGATTCGACATTGGCCATCAATTTCGCAGAAAAACTCATAAAAGGATTCATTTTTCTGTTGCCTTCTCTGGTAAATTTTCATTTTGATTAACGCATCTAAATCTGGGTGCATAAATGTTCGTTTTAACTCGAAAACCAAGTGTTGCCAGTTCATAAGTGATCCTGTT
Source organism: Uranotaenia lowii (assembly GCF_029784155.1). Taxonomy (NCBI): domain Eukaryota; kingdom Metazoa; phylum Arthropoda; class Insecta; order Diptera; family Culicidae; genus Uranotaenia; species Uranotaenia lowii. The sequence goes on from NC_073691.1 coordinate 141,747,999, forward strand.
GACCTCTGGGTCATAAACCATTTGAGAGCAGAGCCTTCGAAAAGATGGACCGAAGAAGCAAATAGTTCTGGCTCCGAAATTCCTTCTGCAATAGCAAGTGCATTTACTATTTCTAAAAACTCGTTGAGTTTTAGTCCCTGATCATCACCTCGGTACTTATTTATGCTCCATTTTGATACCGGCAGAGTGTGACGCGAATATTGTGGAATCTGATATTGCGAAAATCGAGGAGGGTTGAGTTGTGTGTTAGAAAAATTCTGTGGAACTGAGTGTCCAGTTGGATTTGGATGGTTTGTCGTTGCGAAATTTACTGGCTGATTAAATGGAACTTTATTCTGTGGTGGATTAAGACTGAAGTTGTTGCTATGGTTTGAGATGGATGGAATTTTTGTGACCGGTGGAAAATTAGAAACTATTGGTGGCATATTGGAATTGAAATTTGTAAAATTTGCATTTGCTGTATGAAAATTATTGTGATTTTGTAACGGATAGCTATTTGGCAATTGTTGGAAATTTTGATGAGATGAAATTGATGGAAATGGATTATTGATATTATTATTCGCTGATTCGTTAAGTGATGAATTTATCAACTCCACTTCGGCGATTCTCTCGGTTTGATGATTATCATCAGTCTGAGTTTCTATATTTTTACATTCTGCTCTTTTCGCAAGTTGTGCTTCAAGATCCATGATCCTTAAATGAAGGCCATGAATCCACTCCTGATCTTCCTGATTAAGAATAGACAACTGTTGCCTGGAATCGACTACTGATGGGATAATTTGATTAGATGGGTTCTGACTTTCAATAACTGAATTTTCGATGGGTTCTGTGTGGCAAGTACTATCATCACAAAACGGTCTCATGATAGCAACAATATCTGCCAACATATTTTGCATAGTGCTAAGTACATTAGGTGAGCCACGAGAAGAAGTTAACATTACTGCCACTCGCATACCAATATGGGCAAGTCGTGATAAGCATGTTCGTTTAACTGTCGCGTCGTCTCCATTAGACTCTAACTCTTTTTTAATTTCTTCGAACTTTTTCAAACAAATTTCCCTTTCGATTTCTGCTTCGCCTTTGAAAGCAATATTCGATACACCCGAACCTTCTTCTTTTTCCGCTTTTAATCGATCGCGAAGGAACTTACGTTTTCGAGACAAATCTATCGTACCCGGCATGATAAGATCGCGCGATTTGAGTTCATGATCGAGTTCGTCCTCATCAAGCAATTCCGCTCGTAATTCGTAATACCATTTGGAAAGCAATTCCAATGCTTGATTGAAATTAATTTGTGAAACTGCCATTGCGTCGAAATTTGCTGTTACTAAATGAAATAAAATATTTAACTATTGCAGATTATGAACAGGGTAGAATGATATTTTTGTGAGGCGGTAGGTTTTTGTTTAGTTAAACTATTATGCGGTTGGGATTACAAAAAATAAACAAATTAAGGTAGATAAAAGTTGTGCTTATTGGATGTACAGGTCCTTTTGATTTTTCGTTCTGTTTGCGCTGTTGTTTGGATGGTAATGATTAGTGAAATATATCGCTGTGTTCGCGAGTTTGGCTAATGATGGCTAATATCCATTAGCAGTTCGCAATTAACATCATCATTTGCAAAGATAAACCCCTTCAAATATCCTTCGCTTCCCAAGAGAAATCTCTCCGGACAAACTTTTCGAGAAGACACGCGATTTAATATTGAAGATATTTGTTACTATAAAAATATCGAAATTCTCCGGGAGACCGATAAAAAAAATCACTTTTGGTCCTGAAAAAGTGATCTTTTTTTTCTTATTATTTTTTTAACAATAAAAAAAATTTACCGATGGGCGCCAAGTGAAACGTGTCAATTAGTTAGGGCTGTGAAAAAGCTACTCTACGTTTTGATTGCCCGGCTGGGCGTTCACTAATGGTCTCCAGGAGTTAACGATTTTGGGAACCTTCTTCAGGAACTAGGTAGGTCTTTGTTGACGGAGACCTGGGATGCTTTTCTGGCGAATATCGGGTGCCAGTAAGGTCTGTGGTGACGAAGACCTGTGATGTTTTCTTGGCCGATCAGCACGAGGTCTATGTTGACGGAGACCCGAGATGATCGTTTTCGAAGGCTAAACGGGTCTATGTTGGCGGAGACCAGCGTGGCCCAGTAATGTTCGGAAAGCGGAACCCGGGTGAACTTAGAACACGCGTGTGCAACTGTCACGGAAACTGGAGTGGTCGTAATTCACTTTCCGATTATGGATTGGTGAATTTCACTGAAGCAATTTGCACTTCACGATAAAACTTCGACCATTTACACATTCGCGATTCGTTGTAAAGGTTCACGGGGAATTATAAGTGCTAGAGTCACAATTATGTGGTGTGACAACTCTAAACGCGACGTCGCTTAAAATTCACGCTCCCGAACTGTTTGATCGACTACCAAGAAGAGGCCTCATGTACCGTCAGGGGTCCTATATATATCCTTCGACCCATCTTCCATCTCCTTCATTTCCGCCCCAAATCTTGTCCCCATCGTTGACACGCCTTCCCGGTGACAGGAGCAGTACAATTTTTGTTTTATGGTTGGTGTCAATATGATTTTCAATTCTATGTTTTTATTTTTCAATTTTTATAGCACATTCAAATTTGAAATTTTGAATGGCAATGTTCCCTTCTTGCAATAGTAATTATATTTTTTTTTAATTTTTTATTTGACAAATAATTGAATAATTGTTTTTTTAGCCTAAGTAACTAATTTTTTTTTAAATAAATAAACATCTGAATATGAACAAAACTAACAAATACACAAATAAATAAATAAATAAATAACGGAAAACAAACTAACTAATGGTGACACCAACCCGAGGCTACTAAACGCAAAATACGACATAACTCAAACACTTAACAGTGAAGTATAATGTGGTAATCTGGGTTTAGGAATTTAAGGACAATTTACAAAAAAAAATATAACAATAGTTTTTGACATCAATCCAGTTGACCCAAGCAGCAGAGTTTTAATTGTAAACAGCAGAAGGCTGGTTACACTATATACGGTATTACACAAACAGGTGTGTTTGGCCATAAATTTGTTACTCTATTTTGATGCCATTTTGGGGTTAAGTGTTCATTTTCGGGAACCACACTGACGTTCTGGTACCAACATTTTAGTACGTTGCGTTTGCTAGCGATTTGACAGCGGTTTCTGTCCTTGTCGATTCTATTTAACTTGGTGTATGGCTCAGCACACAAGGGAAGGATTAGATTTTTTTAAAGTTGCTTACTCAAGGTGGTAAATCCTCGTTTACGGATTTCATCCTGAGGCACAGCGAGCCACCGCGTCTTACCAGTTACTCTAGGTCCATGTGCAATGGGATGACTCATGATCATGATACCCTTTACGTGTACCTCCTACTCCTTCAACTTCACCTAAGACCCCAGATCTTTGATCCCAGCCGAACCCTCGTTCAACTTGACTTGACGTGAGAGGTCTAGTCGCGCTAGTATCCACGATGAAATTGCCACACACAAAATTGATTCGCAAAATTTTAGTTTTCATCCATTGCCATCAAACTTTCAGTGATTGAAAAATAACTATTAAGCTTCATGTTACCATTTTACTCGTATTTTATTTACAGTCCAGTTTCGTCAGATTGTTGAGGTATAACTTCCTGGCACGGGTTTTGGCGGACTTGTTCTGCTTCTCGTCGCGATTAGGGTCCTTTTGTACCTTGAACGTTCGAAGCCCAGCCTTACTTTTGGTCTTCTGGACAAAACTTCGACTTAGGTGCAGCTTCTTAGCCACATGCACATCCCGAACGGAGGCGTTAGGGTTTCGGTTGAAGGCCCCAACTACGCGGTTGTGATTTTTGGTGTTGTTCGGAATACTTTTTCCTTCACTTCTGAGCTTCCGATCGGTGGTCAATCGTTCTTCGAACCGCTTAATCACTCGCGACACCGATTCCCAACGTTGCAGTTTATAAAAGAAGTTCACACGATTAGTCAGGATGTCAAAAAATTCAAGCGTGGTCAGATTTACAAGGGCGCATCTTTGTTCGTAAGACGGAAGCGTTTAAGTCCAAGAAAGGCGTCGTAAAGCCTTACTTATAGAATTACGTCGAACGCGGTCTAGGCGGTAACACTGCGTGCTCTGAAAGAAACCCAAAACCGAGCTGCGCACTCCATTATGCTTCGTAATGATGAGCAAGAAACAGCTTTCAATGTATAGATATCGTTAAAATCTCCAGCATTTCGGCGCAGAAATCCTTATGCAGAGAAACCTTTTGCGGAAGTAATTGCAATGGCGATAGTTTCGAGAGCGTAAAAATTCCCCTTGCATTTTTTTTTTTGCATTAGCCTGCATCCCGATGGTCAACAAGCTAAATTGAAACTGTCTCGATGCAATTGAATTGATGTTTTTTTTCTTGTCGTAGCCTGGGTTGTCAAAAAAACTGTTTTTTGAATGAATAAAAAATATTAAATTTTTGAAACAGCCAGAACTCAAGGAAATAAATTCATTTCAAAAATAATTTCTGTTGTCAAAAGATACGTTAAAATTTTCCAATATGGCATAGAAGTACCTAAGAGCAAGATCACTGGTGTTGGTAAAAAATGGTAGAAATTTCGACACTTACGGCACATTTTGAAAATTTTGACATGCAAAAACATTTTCAAGATCTGTGACCTTCTTTTTTTACAATACGTGTTGTATTTTCGCATGCTGTGATTCCAAAATAGCAATATTTCTATCACATACGGCCGAAATGGAAACAGTGTTGTTAAAAAAATACAACGCCCCAAGATCTTGAAAACATTTTTCCATGGTAAAATTTTCAAAATGTCAAAATTTCTACCACTTTCTCCCAACACCAGTGAACTTGCTCTAATAGAACAAAATGAAAAACGATGGTCTAAAATATCATACTCTCCCTTACCCATATGGAGCTAATACTGCTCTAGATTTTTCTCGAATAATTCGACTTTCTCAGTCAAAAAAATGTTAGCTAAAATGAAAGTGAATTGAATTTTTTAAAACTTCCGTGCCCGTATTGACACTTTCTTTCATACGTTTTACAATTTACACTGATGAAAAAATGCGATTCTATAACGTTTTTGATTCCAAAGTAAGTGATAAACCTATGCGCGTACATCAATGCATATTTCGATTTTTTTTTCATACGATCGTAAGCTCATGCTGAGAATCTTGCCTCTGGGAACGATGAAGATTAATCGGTGGTCGGACCCCATTTTACTTTCGCCTGTCTCTTCGGCAGTGGGTTGATCGGTCACTTAGGCTGTTGCAACTTCAAATGAGGAAAAACCCGTTGCTCCCGCACTGGTGGAGATAGGTTGACGAGGGACAAGCACGCATGATGCACCCTGCTGAAAGTGTTCTATGCAACACCTTCCGTCAAATGAAGATGCAATATTATGTAGGTAATCCATCGTTTGGCTAGGATTTCCTATCCCGGGTGGAGAGAACTTTGAAAATTTTAATTTTTTTCCTTATTTTTTGTTGTTGTCATTTTTTACTGTCTGTTCATGTTAGGTAAACTTGGAATAAACTAAAAATTAGGGAATCAGTGGCCACAGGAATTTGCAATCCCTGCACCGGAACAAATGACTGCAACGCAAATCGGAAGAAAACGCACGACACGGTGTGTGGTACGCGCAATCTTTCGTTTGAATATGAGAGTAGAGGACTTCTTGCCGCTAGGCTTACAGCGCGTTCGAATTGAGGAAGCTCAATATCTTGAATAAACCGACAGATTTCACAGCAACTAGATACACAGCGCGCCAGCATTTTGTATACAGTATATGAACGGAATGTCAAGAAATGCCGCCCCACGGGCGAAAACTCGGATTTCGAGTTTTCAGAACGGTAAAATCCACTTTTCCACACAATTCATAAAAATCAGCGTTGGAGTTAGGCAAGGGCAGCGCCAAGTTTTCTTTTTAGGCTGATGCTGGCTGGAGGTTGCGGGTGTGCATAATGAACCACCTTTAAGCAACATATCCCAGGAGATAGGAGGCTCTCTGTTTGCGGAGGAGGATGCATTGAACCTGATTCAGATTATCGGTTCCATTAGGTCAGTTGAATAATGATGATGAGCAAGGGAGCGTTTCTCTTTCGTTTGGGGAATTAAAGTTTGCAGTTGGTGAGTACATGTGGGTGCTGCTTGTAGTTACCCACAATGAGGACGTTAAGACGTTTCCTAGTACAATTGATTATTGATGGTTGTAGAAAAAGAGCTAAATTACTCAGCTTGAAATTCTCCGCTCCTAATTATTTAGTGTGTCGCAAGCTCTTGCAATGGAATTATCCAAATGGTTGAGGGAGAGCTGGTTATGATGTACAATATTTTTTAAACTCCAACCTGTTTTTCGAAGATGAAAACAAACAAACTTTTCTTCTTGATTTTAACTGAAGAATTCCAATATTTGCCTAGATATGAGAAGCAAGCGTTGACTTGGTGGCAGCGCACGCGTTTTTTTTTCGTGTGAAAATTTTATTTTTCTGATCAGTTTTAGTGGTGAAATTGTCGATATTTTTCACAAAAAACGGTTACCGGATAGTATAAGAATAATCGTACCGGTTGAGAAACAAAAAGATACGACAGGTCTTTTCAATCTGTTTTTGCCTGATCCATCTGTGAAAGCCTGTGTGGTTGTTTGACCGGTTGTGGAGGTATTTTTAATGAAGAAACTGTTGAAATCAATAAATGGAAATGTAACATACAGTGCGGAATTTATAAGCAAATATTTGAAGTTTGTAATAATTTGTAAAAATATGAATAGAGGTTTGTGTGCCGATTAGGGGGAAGAACATTTGAGAAATTTTGGACTGGAATAATAAGTGTGTGTATACCTTTTAATAAAAATGTTTGGTTTGGTTATCCGGTGTGATGAAAAAGTGAAAATGAAACATAAGGCTATCGATGAGGATTTCTCATTACCCAAAAGAATTGCTTTGGTACAGTCCCCCCACAATCATGGGTCACACACAATTATTAGTCACCTATCATTTGAACAGCTGATGTCTACTGAACTGAAAGAAATTTTTTCGTACTTTTATTTTTAGTTAATCGAAAATATCATCAAAATGCATAAACAATATCATGTGTGCCTTTGATAACATTAAAATTGCCGTTTGAACAGTTTTTATCATACATGAACTATTATCTGTCCAACTATCGCATAAAATTCCAATGTGATAAGGTTGACATCTTATACCGTTAAGCCCCTTATGCGGGAATTTTAAAGATTCCAACAAAATAAATTGGCCTCATATAAGCACAAAGGACCAGTTTACATTTTACAAATGAAACTGAGCGAATAAAACTCAAAAATTCAATACTAATTCGCAAAATAAAAGTGACCCATAATTGTTACAGCATCCACCAAATTCCACACAATCATGGATCACTTTTTTGCTAGCAAAGCAAAACATTTCTTGATTGCTAGCTCAACCAAAATGCCCCTTGAATGTATACTAGCAAAAAATGCCCCCGAATGTTTGTTAGCAACTTGTTGATTTATATGTTGATATTCGGGTGTTGCCATGGGCTTCTATGTGACTAATAATTGTGGGCTATTTGACTAATAATTGTTGCGGGCTACAGTTTTGACCCATGATTGTGGTTTTGAAAAACGTTGATTGTTTCGGTAAATTATTTTATTTCTGAACAAAAGTGAAAATAAAAAAAATATTTGAATTCAAAGAGGAAGTATAGAATGACTGAAATCCATGAAAAGCTTGATATTTGGTCAACTAACACCCAAATAAACAAACAATTTGTGGTGAAAGGATACGTTAAGTGACTAATGATTGTGGGGGGACTGTATTATGTTTTGCAAGTTTTGTTGAAACAAAAAGAATTTGTGGATTTCTATGATTGCTGCGATTGATGGCAAAAGTATTTTAGGAACAAAGCTGTTCCATGAGGCAGAGTGTTTCTCCTGTGTAATTGAAGAAATTCTAGAATCCTTTTCAAATGTTTAAAATATGTAATTTTGTTTCAAATTATATCCATATTTTCATAACTGCTTAACTCTGTTATTGGGGACTCGTGGGGGGATTGGACAGGTCATCAAACGACCAGAAAACTGATATACAATGGATTGTGGGTTCAAGCCAGCCGGAGTATCTCGGCAAATTTGGAATCTTGAGTAGGTTACTTAGACACCTTTGCAGGGTTCTTTATTTGTTTCGAACAGTTGGAAGGGAGTAAGATGAGTCAAACCTGTCCCAAGCCAGTGGTAACGGACCCCTTGGTTGTGCTGCAATTATTGTTTATGAGTTAAGCATGAACAATATCTGAATGCGCGATCGAGACTTCCCGTACCGCCTCGGGTCGAAAGACCTATCAGCCACTGGTGGGTTCTCATACATACATACATACATACATAATTCCAATATTTGCCTAGATATCGCCCAAATTTTGGGTTGCAACATTGAAATCGAATGCCCAGATTTTGCAAGCTTTGAGATAAAATAGCCCGGATTTGCCTCGTCCGGAAAAGTACGAAAAAATATCTGGTGAGCCTATGTTTGAATCATTTCCGATGTTCTTTTACCATTTTTTAAAACCTTTATTTGTTGCCTGTGTCCGAATTGTGGAATCTGTATCTGTATTGAGATTATGATTCTTGGTGTTTAGTCGGTTCATCATTGGGATAAAATTATGGTCTTGGTTTTGCATTTAAAACTAAAATTAAATTTATTTTTCATGTTCGAAACTCCCTATTCCGGAATATTAAATGAACATATTTGAAGAAAAAAAACCATTTTCAAGATTTGGATTTGAAATTTGTACATTTAATTCTTACGCAGAATTGAAACTTATAAAAGTTCCATAATGGTGATACGGAATTGAAATATCAGAGTGTCATCATTTAGAATTATCATTCAGATTCACAAGTTGAATTACGAGTAGATAATTGAAAAAAATATTCATATAGAAATTCGAAGATTCAAAATTTAAATAAGAGATTTCTGGCTCTGTTCATAATTATTGGGAATTATTGATTGGAATTTTGATTCAGAAATCGATTTCAAATAAGGAATTCAAATTTTTTATTCAGATTCAAAATGCAGAAATTAGATTCGGAATTAAAATTGAAAATAGCCCAAAACAAAACATAAAACAGGTTAAAATCCTATTATAAAATAAGATCTGAACTCATTTTAAAAATTGCATTCTTTGAAAATCGAAATTTGGATTTTACATTTTTTTCACAGGATTTTAATAATGAAATAAATTATTAATAAATATTGTTGATACAATAACTTGTAGGTAGGTACTTAATCTTCAGGTTCAGGAAAATTCAACTGGACAACCCCTTAAACTTTTTACAAAACGTAACCATTGTTAATGTCATCAAAATAAAAATGTCATCAAAAACGTAACCATTGTTAATGTCATCACAATAATTTTAGTACTGTGTTTGTGTTTGTTTTTCAACTTTAAGATTTTTTTTATTATTTTTGTCATTTTTGAGTACTATATACAATTTTTATGTTTTTTTGTTATTTTTTAATACCTAATTTATGAATATTTAAGAACGTAAAAATCCATTTATGATGTATGTATAAATTATATTGGTCCTGCAAAAGTGGAAAATGTTAAGGGGGGAGTAGGGTCTAACACTTTCAAAAAATCGTTTTTTTTATATTCTTATTGTAAAACACAGAAACTTCAAACGCGTTTTTCTCGAAAGCACATTTTTAAAGTTAGTGCACATCGTCATTTGAAAACTACTTCACCGATTCTTTTCAAATTTGGAACATATTTTCTACATATAAAATACCAAACCCCAACGATTTTCTTTATTTGTTTTTTTTTTTACTTTGGGGAGATTTTACAGATAAAAAATGGCGGATTTTTTCGTGAAAAATCGTAGTTTTTACTTCAAACGCCCACAAAAATTTCATAAAAAAAAATTTTAAGTTAAATAAAATCGTTGGGGTTCAGAAAAACATCTATTAAAAATATTTTGCCCTGATTTTTTGACTTCAGATGATTCTGCGCTGAGATACAGTGTCCACCGCAAATCCTGTTTTCAAAAAGGCATCCTCGAAAGTGCTCCGTCACCGGCTCATTTTTCAATATATTTCTACGAAAAAATTACTAAATTTTCTTTTAACAATGCTTTATATAATGCAAAAAATTTGAATACATTTGTTTGAACGATAGCTCTAAAAAAATTCGTGAAAATGGTGTTTTTTTTTACCCGTTAGACCCTACTCCCCCCTTAAGTAATGTTGTTTAGAGAACCGTTTGATTTTCGCACATGTGCCAAAATCGAACCGTGCCTAAATCGAATGTTGCCAAAATCCCACTGTGCCAAACGAAGTTTTTTTTTCTCAGAAATAAAGAACACTTACACATTGAAATTACCATTTAATGATACAGACAAACCACATCAAGGGAATAAACGCGATTTCGGCAGGCACAATTGATCGTACCTGGTTTGCTTTACAATTTCGCCAAACCGGAATCGACTGATGGGTCCCGAACGGTGTGTCTGACTTTATCGAAAGCCGGATGATTTTTGTCGCGCATCAGCTTGAAAATAATATTCTCACTGGTGGTTACGAAGCAACCGTACTGCTTCAGACGTTCCAGCGCCAGCAGCCGATCTTCCTGGCTACGTGACACCGAGCAATCAGCAGCCACGTGCACGGTGTAACCATTGCTCAGCAGATCCATGGCCGTTTGTTCCAGGCAGATGTGCGACTCCAGGCCGAACAGTACAACCGTTTCCGGTCCAGCAGACGGGAAGAGCTCGTTTATTTTGTTCTGTACATCCGGCGTGACCATGCTAAAGAGAGTTTTAGCAAACACTCCCTTGGCATGGCCGATATCCAGATCCTTCACTATCGGGCCCAGCTTCTCCGGGTAGTGCTCGGTCACAATCAACGGGACATCGAGCATTTTACCGGCTTGAACCTGAAATTTTGTTACAAATTGAAGAAAATATTACGGGGAACTAGCCTACTACCGGATACTTAAGGTTTTTAAGCAATAACTTCAAAAACATATTTTTGTTAATATTGGTTCCTCTACTGATTTGAAGAGTATGAATATTATGATCACTTAACTTATAAAAAAAATTACAACATATTCATAAGAATAATATTAAAAGTAAGAGAGTAAGTAAGAGAAATAATTTTATGTTAGTTTTCAATCATTTCCACAAGTGTTGTCTATGGCCGCGGGTTTTTTTTTATTACCGATTATTCTTTGAAGCTTTTCATAAAAGTTTTTGGACAAACCAGAATGAAACATTTGTTTTGGAAAAAAAAAATAGAAAAAAATTATCTATGACCGAACAGCAAAATTTAACGTTTCTCAGAGGTCCAAAATATTTCCGTTTTTGAATCCTTATCTTTGAATCCAATCAACGTTGACATTTATGTGCAATTCACAGACAAGTCGAAAAAACTGAACACAATACCTATAAATGCAAAGTTTAGGCGATCCTCTCTGAACTATTTACTAGACAGAAGCTTTCGATGCCTATCATTGGTTTACCTTCAGTGATTGGATTACCGCATGTCTTTTTGAGACCTGAGACATGGGACCTGAGGCATGAGACCTGAGACCAGAGACCTGAGAACTGAGACCTGAGACAAGAGACATGAGACTTGAGACCTGAGACATGAGACTTGAGACCTGTGACATGAGACATGAGACCTGAGAACTGAGACCTGAGACATGAGACTTGAGACCTGAGCCATGAGAACTGAGATCTGAGACCTGAGAACACGGTTTTCCACAATTAGCACGGTTTTTCTTAAGCGGTTTTCGGGAATGAACGCGGTTTTCGGGAATTAACGCGGTTTTTTACGTGGTACCGTAAGCTGGGGGAACTTTGATCACTTTTTTCCTTCATTTTTGAATAATTTGGATGGGGTTGCTTTTCGTAACACCTAAAAACTTAAAAACACTTACTGTGGTGAGGAGTATTAAACATGATCATTGATTGCAGAATATTCAAACGACATTGGTGGTAATAATCAAATGTTTGTTACAAAACCAGACTTCGAGTTTCGGGGTAACTTTGATCACTATAGTTTTAAGGTACACAGAAAAAAAATGTAATGTTACGTTGCATGGAATTTTCAGTTTTTGAAATCGAAAACAAAAATCGCTTGAAAGTCCATGTAACATAACGTGTAAGAGCATGGGTAGAAAGGAATCGGGCGATTTCATGTAATTATAAAGCTTCTTCATGTAAATCTCCGTTAACGTTTTGTTTCGTTGTGCGTCTTCATGTAACAACACAATTTATTACATTTGATCACAAGGGACTTTACATGGCTTGACATGGGAACACGTTTACGTGCCATTGCATGTCAAACAGCCGCTCCAAAAAGTTTGCTGGTTTGTGATTAAATAAAGTCGCGAAAATTTTGTCTCGGTGAGTTTGAAATGAAAATGAGTTGCAATCAGTTTCGATTTCATGTTCGGACATATGAAATTTGTCCAGACACTTCGTAAGTATAAGCGTATAGCGAAATCCTGATATTTTAGCTTTGAATTATTGAATGAAAATTCTAGTGAGCTATTATGCTACAAAATATTGAAACACCGCACAAATTGGATAATGTGAACTGTTTTCAAATTCATTTCGCTTTTTTCTAGCTTCAAATTTCTGGATGTTATTTCGGACGGTAGTTGTCAATTCTAACGGATTATCGTGCCCTTGGAAATGAGTTTTTAGTGAGGTAGTTCATACGGCAACGAATCTCACCGACACCAATATCAATAAGGGTAAGTTAATACAATTGAGTTAAATTAAACTTTTTTTTCCAAGCACATAGATTTGCTTTGCATAAAACTAGTTAAAATTAGAACCTTCTATTCCATCAGGTGCATTAAAAAAACTTACTTTGATAGGGAATATAAGGACGGATCCCCTTCTGTACCTTTGAAATTCTAAGAGCTGCATCTCTCCGTAAGATTCTAACCGGGTTGCTATTCTTCCGATGTTCCGATACTGTTCAACTAGCGCCAAGCTCTAGAACTGCTGCCACCAAAGGGAAGACAACAGCCTCCAGGGAAGTCTTCAAACAGCGTCCGGTCGTAGCTCTGAACCTCGGGATCATCGAGAACTTATCCTTCATAATCCCGGCTTCTCGCCAGCCTTGCGTTCCACGCTGCTACTGGCTCTGTTGGTCCACTGCATAATATTCTCAAACTTGTCTTGTATCCAGTGTACCTTAGATCGAGAACATCAATCTCAACGAATTGCCTTATAAAAACTTAAAATTTTAGAAGCCGGTGAACTATTTTTCAATTTTGTGTTATCTATTTTAGCTTCGTTCAATGGTACATAGGTAGAAATTGGTTTCTATCAACTGGTAGTTATCCAATGAACCAATGTTTTGGTCGAAACTAGTAAGGTTGTTCAATTAAGCTAGTTGAAATCGATCGAAACTAGTCAAACCCGATCCAGCTCGGCAGGACGGCGGCGAACTGGTAGAAATCGATTGAAGTCAATTGGAAAAAGATTCAATTCATTTCTACCTGTTTTGACCTATTTCTACCAGACTTCATTGAACAGACTTTTTGTCCACGTTTGTTTACATGGTTTACATTCACGGGAATATTGGACCATCTCGCCATCCATTCATTATGCATCGTAACATATTATAAGGGCATAATTTGGTTTAGTGCTCATCCGTAGAGCAAACGCACCAATAAGTGAGTATACGCGGCCCGGTTTTGCTCATTTCAGCGGACCGGTTTTGGGATACTCACTCTTTTGCGCACCGGGCGGTAGCATAATTATTTTTAAATTTGGCATTGCACTGAGAAAACTTTTGAAGAAAATCTTAATCTTAAATTAATACGTACCGAGTAAATTTTCGGAGTCGTCAGTTTTTTGCTGAAATTTTAATGAATGTTGGTCTTAAAAGGGCCTGGGGGTGTTGGCAGTTATTTGACGGGATAGCTGCTATCCGTATCGTGACGTCAAAGTCTACATCCTGGTTGAACATGCCGTACAGCAGCAGCAAGGCCAAGCAACTTTGAACACCAGTAATCGGGTCCGATGACGGATGCAGCAAGAACTTCCGAGCAGGATGTTTGCTTCGCTTGGCCTCGTCATCATATCTATAGGACACCGCTTTCAACCGGTGGTGGTTGTTTTCGGCGACCGATTCAACATTGATCCTTTCGGTAAAGCGTTGAGTTTCCCTTACGGTGTTTCCAATTCCGTGTCACCCGTTTGCTGGATTGTGATTAAAAACTTATTGCATTGTAGGACGACTTGATTGAATAAAATAAATTCAGATAAGAATAAGTTCAGATAAGAATATATTTTCGAATTAAGCTCGATTTTGCTTTCAAAACGCCGGGCACTTTTATTTCTTAACACCCCCGAAACACACCCTAACACCCGAAAAACAAAATTCAACAAACTAAACAATTCAACTTTATTTGTTTATTATATTTATATTAAAATCATACTTCTCTAAAAAATCTTCAACTTCTTTTTCTATCCAACGTGCTGATTGAAATAGTTGCTGCTCCGAAAAACTGGGTCCCATTAGTTGCAAACTTATTGAGAGACCTCGTTTCGAAAGCCAAATCGGTAGGGACAGTACTGGAATGCCACCCATATTGGCCGGTTGGATACAAAAATCCTGGACAGCGCACTGGTCTCGATTATTATTACTCCGAGAAACTCCGAGTGACCATTTTTGGTCACAAATTACGATGCTTCAAGTTTGTTTATCTGAAATTGAGTGAGAAAGGAAAAAATGTTATCAAAATTCATAGATAGAAAAAATTCCAAAACAGTATAAAATACAAAATAAATAACTCACCATCAGAACCAGCATGTACACTTTCTCGTTCAATTCTTGGAAAAACCCGAAAAAATGTAACGAAATTGCAAATTTAACTGGTAATTCCAAAAAAAAACCATCCACAATTTTAATCTGATACAGTTTTTTCTTAAAATAAATATCAACAAACATCTACACGCTGCGACATCGTTTGTTTAATTCTGCTCAAAACGGTAGAATTTTTTTCAGTGCATGTTTGCTCTCGCCCCTTTCTAGTGAGCAAATTTGGTGATTTCGTCGGTCCCGACGGCATCGGCCCTATTTTGCTCACCTTCATACTAACCCCCGGTGCGGTATGGAAGTGATTAAACTCGTGAGCATTTTCACTTTGCTCGCGATTGCTGCGGATGCCCTTAAGTATTATTTTGAATAAAAATATTTTTTTATCTTGATTCTTTTATCGTTTATCTAATATTCTTCTCTATTTTTTTCGCTATGTGAATACATGTTGTTTATCGTTAAGCCCTGGTAATTTGATACTACTGATAAATGGGAGGTGAGATGGACCGAAAACTTAAAAGCCATTCGTTCGTCGTTTTAAGTTTTGTCAAGTGAATTGGTTTCAATCGTTTCAATCGTATCAATTGATTTATGATCATTGACTACCAAGAATTCGGTTGCCGGTGAACGAAAACGATGAAAACCAATCTTTCCAAATAATTATTAACACCAACCGGGGACACCGGACAGTTTTGAGAGGAGACCGGAATTACCAGATAGAAACGAGTGAAAGGTTCAAGGTTTATAGGGTTTGCAGTGGCCCGACAGAGTTTCTAACGCTAACCAGTGGGATCCAGTAGGGAAGCTGAGCATAAGGATGGAAAAGTATAACCGAGCTCTAGGCTCTAGTAATAGTTCAGAATCTGCCAGGAAGCCGTCCTGAAGCCTGACTATTTCGTTTCAATGCTCTAACGCTCGGCGCAAATCAAACCACTTTATTGAGGAAAGAAAATTGTAATAATAATCGAAGGATTCGAACAAGGAAAACAGTGCCGGACGAATCGGATATGATATGAAAAGTACATAATGGAACCGCAGCTTAGTTTCGGATGTAATTTTTATCGGCGTGTTGCTCTCAAAGCAGAGCCTTCCCCCAATCCTGATTTGAACAGCATAAATTTTCAATTCCAGCGAAGGTGCAAATCAACCACCGCTGTAAATTAACTAACACTGATTTTTTCTTTATTTTCCACAGGTTTAAAGATTATAATTCCATTATCAATATGTGCTCAAAAAATCAAGCAGTGTTCGTTGGCCAGCAAAATCTTCAACAAAAGCATTGCGCGGGAGACTACCTGCCTTCCTCGAATCTTGATAATTGAAATGGTCTCGATTAATTCGGAATTGTAAGATAAAAATTTTCAAATGATGGTTTTCCTCAGAATAATACAATATTTTCTCTGTTTTAGATGAAGATGTCGCAAGTGACGAGAACCAGTTCCAAGAACCAGAGTTCTTCAATGAAACCGTTTCTATCAGCAAAGCTGACGGGAAAAACTCGTACGTGGAGTGGTCGTCGTAATGTTTCGGCAGCTGACCAAACCGACTCATTAGGTTTCTCCAAGAGAAAAGCAATTTTTCAATCAGGGCCATCAGCATCGATACGCATAATGAGACGATGGAGGAGGAAAAAACGAAGACGGAAATGGATCGCTGAGAAAACATTTTTAGGGGAAGCTTTTGAAAATAGTTTCCAGACATGCCAGTGTTTTCATAAAGATATTTTTAAACAGTTGAAGTACCCTGGAAGCGGGCCAAGTTTATAGATGCAGAATACACTACATAGATAGATCTAAACAACAGTTAAAAAAAATCAGTGACATTAATTTCGAGCTCATTGCCGCATGAAGCGATGCAACGATAACTTTCGTTTCAATAAATCAAGCAGTAATTTCTAGTTTCTAATGTCGGGCCATTTTTCAATAAATTAGATCAAAAAGATTTCAAGATCGTTTTTCTTTACTTGAAAAGCCCTCCTTTTTCAGTATATCCCATAGTTTTTGTTTTTTTTTATAGCGGTGTCTAAATGTATTGACATTTCTGAGAAAAGTGTACAAAACAAGCTGAAAATGTAAATTCACAGTAAACAAAAACAGACATGTAAATTTCCTTTGCATTCATGAAGCATGAAGAAGTGAGTTTACATTTCAAGTAGAATCAAGAAGAATTACATGAAATAACTTGTATCATCACATGTAAATACCCGATTCCCTTCTACCCATGCTCTTTCATGTAAAATTACAAGGATTTTTCTAAGTGTGTATCTCAACATCTTCAAATTTATTGTTTTAATGCCATTTAGCAAACAAGGCTCAAAACATCGATAAGGTACACCGGGGTAAGTGTGGACGGTTTTTCGTATAGTTCAACTTTAAAAAATCCTTTAAAAAATCAGCAGTGGAGTAATTTTGATAAAATTACGTTCAATGTGATGCAGAACGTGTTGTTTATAAACGCTGAAGAGATGAGCTTGATAGAAGCAAAGCGAAAAGAGTTATCACGTAAATTGTTTTGGACTGGTGGTGTCTTCACTTACCCAGCTTTATGGGTTAAGTGTGGACGGTAGATTTTCCCTTTGATTTTTCAGGAAATTTTCAAAAAATTTGTGTTATCTTGGTTGAATACGTTACAGCATGGCCGTAGGAACGGGGGGGGGGGTTTTGGGGGTTAAACCCCCCCCCATGAGGATCCAAAAAAGCTAGCAAAGTATTCTACACTACACTCAAATTTAAAAATTCAGAATCAAATTATGATAACAGCGTAGTAAGGTTATTCAAGAGTAACAATTTAGACTAAAAACTGAAGCCAAAACCTCAAAAACCCATCACAAGTTCAAAATTATACTATTTTTTTCAAAATTTTCTCATTTATTCATAGAAATTCAGCACTGAATATCAAATTTTTAATTCAATTGAACCCATTTTGAAACAAACGAACCATAATAAAAATTGTTTTTCTATTTTAGTATTTCAGATTCTGTATCTACACAGAAAAAAAATCTGAATTCTTAACGACACTGAAATTGAAAACCTTTATTATTACATGACATGGAACGCGATTTATTGATGTAAATTTACAAAATAAAAACAGTTGAATCCTTAACAGCACTGAATTCTAATGACACAAATATTACTTGACACGGAACGCGATTATTTGATGTAAATTTACATCACATATGATGTAAATAAAATGTAGCATCACATACGACGGAATTTTCAGTGCGAATTAAATATTACACGTCTTAATATTTTACATGTCTTTCAAATTTTACACGTCTGTTGAAGATTGCAGACGTGTAATATTCAACTCGCACAGAAAATTCCATCATATGCGATGCTTCTTTTTCGTTACATCATATGTGATGTAATTTTACAATTTTTTTTTGGTCACACGAAATTCTCAACAACACTGAATTGGAAATTTCTCAAAATTACACGACATGAAATATTACAATACACTGAACGTGATAATGTCATGTAAAATTATAAACTGTGAAGAACAAGACCAGACAAATGTGACAAAAACTTTAAGTCAAGTCGTGCGCCAAAGTATTTTCCCCGCGCGCGAGTAAGTTAATCGGTGTTGATGGTTCCCGGAGATATCCGAAAAACAGGGATGCGGTTCTGGAAGCGGATCCACGGTGTTCAACATTGGATCCGGTACTTCGCGGAAAAAATAAAAGAAATAAAATATAATGTGTGTTAAAAAAAATTTTGCCGCTTAATAAAATGAATCATATTAATTATAGATGAGTTTTATTTTTATTAAGAGACGTGAAAATTCCAGTATTGAATCATATTAACAATGAATAAAACAAAACAAATTCCAATTGGAAAATTTTTCTTCCAACATTCAGTGATTTTAGAATTTACATCATTTTTATTTTACACGTTGCTAAATTTTACATCATTTTTTATTTTACACGTTGCAAAACTTTACTGGCGTGTAATTTCCAACTAGCACTGAATATTCCGTCATATATGATGCTTCTTTTTATTTACATCATATGTGATGTAATTTTACAGATTTTTTTGGTAGTGTGTAGTTCAGGATCCTTGACTATCAGTTCGCATAAACATAAGAAATTATGAATGAGAATCTGCTTTGAAATCCTGTTTCAAATTTGGTTTTGCATTTCATATCAAATTTGAATCATGTTTTTCAAGATCACATGCATCTTCAATATTTTGATAACAGTTTTCTGAATATGAGAAAAAGAAAAAAATAGTTTTATATTCAAATTCGAAGCTCTTAAACTTAATTCTTACACAAAATTCAAATGTTTTAAGTTTAGAAATGGCAAAACAAAATTGAAAGCTCGAATTCTTATTCATTATTTCAATTCACAATACACAATGCACAATACAGATAAAAAAAATAAAAAAATAGTGGCTTTAGATTAAACTTTAACTACAAAGTTTAAATAATCGATTTAGAATGAGAACTCTTAAACTTGATTAATAAAATTCTGATCTGGAATTCAGATTCAGAAATCGTATATTTTTGTACAATTCAGAAATCGTATAGAAATTCGGATACTGATTCAAAGATCAATTTTTAATTAAGGTTCAGAATTCAGATTCAAGATGCAGAGTTAAAATTAAGAAAAGGATTTAGCTAGTAAATAAATTTTACAATCCACATAAATTGTTGAAGAATTCGAGAGAACTTAAGATTGCTTGTTAATTGCCAATTTACAGATTTCAAATTTCTAATCAAAACAAGTTTGAACTCACAATTCAGCTGAAAATTACAAATAAAAAGTAGAATTTCAGTTATTTTCTAAATTTAGCTTAATGTATAAAACTTTTTTTTTTTAAATCTCCCACAGGATTTTCATAAGGAAATTGGTTCTTTATGAAAAATATTAAAGATACCTTTTTTACTGCATAAGTTTTTATATTTACTCAGTGTATTGTTTAAAATTATATACACATTAAGGTCAGCCAGAAAAGTTAAATTGTTAGACACCAAAATTCGGAGTTATATATTTCAGAAACCTATATACAAAATTTTGCGAATTTAATATGTATGAGTAACGGAAGGGGTTGTGTTAAATATTTTGAAATGAGGTTTCATCATAAGATGCATAACATTCAAACTTGATCCGTTTTTTTTCTTTTATCTCTTACTTTTTTTTGAAAATTTGATTAATTTTCAACATTGGTTAAAATCTTTGGATTTGCAAAAGAGTTTGGAAGATTGGACTTGTTTGATTTGAGGGTAGAATAAGATTTTTTTAAGAAATGGAAGGTTCTCCTAAAAAAAATTTGGTTGAGCTCAAATCAACTTAGTTTGATTTACCAGACTCTGAAACATTCAAACCAGAAACATTCAAGGATTATAACAATCGATGAAAACGAATTTAGCTCACTTTTAAATGTTAGGACCAATTTTCAAAAGTCACGATTTAACACGAAAACTTTTAATGTAGTACTTAAAAATGAATAATCATATAGTTACCAACATATATTGTTTTTTTTTGTATTTGTACATTATTGGGCCAAAAAACCATAGGTAAAAATCAGTCACCAAAACCCCCCCCCCCCCCCCCCCCCATGAGTCGGTTCTTCCTACGGCCCTGCGTTACAGTATTATTTGAACCGTCCAAAATTTTCAAAAAAGTTCATGATACTATTAGTAAGGCATCTTTCAATAATTTTTGAGTGTAATTTATGTTGCAACACACGAGATCCGATTTTATCAAAAACACAGAACAAACAAGTATTTTACCCAATTTTTCGTGTTCTTAATGGTAAATATAGCTAAATAATACAATTCATGAAGGATGAAGGAAAGAAAAAAGAGAAGAGAAAAATGTGTAAACAAAAAGTCTTTTTAAAGCCGTCCACACTTACCCCAGGTAGGGGTTGGAGACAAAACTTTAATTTTTTGTAAATGAACTCTTCTTTCTTCATTTTTAACCGCCGTTTCTTTTCCTAACAGGTTGTTTGGAATTTAAGGATTGTTTCTATGTAAAGTTTTTCATCGAGAGCCAGCTAGTTTACGAAAAATTTGCAATTGAAAAAGATGCACATCAACTCGACATCGTAGTTGGAAATAGAAAATTCCAAAAAAGTCGCTGTGGACATCCGTTACTATATGAATCGTATCTTCTTCACAGTTATTGGATAGATTACAAGTAAATTGAACATTCTGCATCAAAAGTTTGAAAAAATAGTGCACAGTATTGTTTCAATAGCCATCGTCCGCACTTACCCCGCATCCACACTTACCCCGGTGTACCTTAACAGTAATTTTTTGTTTGGACTCAATTGGATTTTTGAAAGCTTTCTTTCAAAAAACAAATATTCTCAAAAGATGGTCAATGTTGCTGCATACATTTAGGGGCAAAAATTTTAAACATTTTTCAATATTTTTTGGCCTCAAAAACAAATGAAATTTTAACCTTCATGCAATTCCCTAAGTCCTCGCACTGTTCCCATGTTCTTGTTTTCTTCAAATTGAACCATTTGATAGGGTTTTTAGCCATTTTTTCTATACGGGCTTTTTCATGGAAAATGACTGTTTTTTTTTCAACATCCAAAAATTATCATCAGATGACCAGAAAATAACACCTAAACTGAACCTAAACCAAGAAAAAAGTTGAAATTTCACATTAAACAACCCAGTTGCTCCTAAATGCCTAAATTTGATCAGTAGGGATGTTTGTTTGTGAGTCTTCAAAAAAACAGATATTTTAAGATTTTAAAATTACATTTTAAGTAACATTAAAAATCTCCTAATAAAAACCAAATTTAGCTTATTTGTAACTCAATTTACAGGCTTTCAAACGTAGTAAACCGTTTTCAGATATTCTAACTTAATACTTAGTTAATAATGATTATCTGCCAAAATTTCATGTTGATCAAAGTTACCCCGCTGATCAAAGTTCCCCCAGTCTACGGTACGTATTACCGCGTTAAAAAACCTTACTGTACATTAGTCTAGAAAGTTTTAATATATGCAAGTACAGTAGAAACCCGGTAATCCGAGTAGTTGGGGGAAGAACTACCTCTGATAAGTGAAACCTCGGACTACACGATATACATTGGCAAACCCTACATTTTCCTATGGTTTTGCATATCATCCAGGCTCTTTACTCGGTCAGTACAAGGATTTTGTTGTGCAATTAATTCGCTGTTTTACAGCAAGTTTTAGACTTTAACTTCGCTGAAACGTTGATCAAATAGCATAATAATATATCGCGGTGGTAGATCATAACTTTACATCGATTCTGTTTGAAAATGGTTGCTCGGATTACCCAGGAAGAAGCTCGGATTACCGGAACATGGATAAGCGAGATTCTATTGTAATTTTAAACTGTTTCTATAGCTTGTTTCACTACACCCACAAAGTAATCTCTACAGTTTCACCTATAATGAACATTGGATTGAATTCGGTTTTATCTTGTTCACGTTAAACGCTCCAAATTATTTTTAGAATATACCTTCACGCGGGTATTGAATCAGGAGAAATTTTACTACTTAACTTCTATCTCCAATTCTTGTAGACGCGTTTTCAACAAATAATCTATCAACATACCGGGTATTATGACTATGTGTTACATGTTCTACATGAAAGTTGTGGTGAACGGTGCGTACTATTTGACGCATAAGCATTGAAGTTTGTAGGTCTCACAAACAATTTATCGGTAAAATGTAGTTAGGGTTCCAGCATTTCATACAATCTAGACAAGCGAACAAATTGCTTTGCAATTGCTCAGAGATATTACGAAAATAGTATGAAAACCTTCCCGATTCAACCTGTTTCTCTGTGGATTCAAGTAAGATAGTTAGAACACAAGACTCTCTGACTGTGTCAGTAAGCTGGCGAAGAGAGCGCAGTGAGGTTTGTAAACATCAAAAAATTTGTTTGAATTGAGGGCTCTGTTGGTAAACAAACTCCACGCAGTTACAAAACCAAAATAGCTTAATCGGAAAGTTGACATATCGTTACACCTCCTCGGATTCAAGGTTTTTGTAAATGCTAATTTTTTACTTGCTTGTGAGTGAACTCGAAAACGTAAAAAAATGGCAACACTATTAACATGAGAAGTTCACGTTCACCTTACCAAAATAAAGATGACCTTCACCGCTTATCATTCGTCTATCCAGATTTTGATGAATTATTACGCAAACAAAATATGTATGAAATCCATCACGATATGATCAACGTAATGATTTGTTGAGTTCATATTTAATGGTTAGTGTTTTAACGTTACCCTAAGCTTCACCGATAACGATTCTTTCATATGCTAACAGGCGACTCTTACCAACTTGCTTGCATTCTTAACGACCGGATCGAACATCTTCATGCCGGGGCGGAATTTTTCCTGCAAATCGCACAGCATGAATAGTGTCTTTTTGGTGTCCAAATAGCCGAGCCTTGCCAATTGTCGTGCCATTTTTGCTGAAATTTATGGAAATGATTATTTTCTATGGAGAATTCTAGAAACAAAAAACGAAGATATTAACGAGATAAGTTTTTGGAGCCAATTAATCGAAATCACAGGTCATGCACAGCTTGTCGAAAGGGCATCGAGGTCTTTTTTTATGATTTTCAATGTTTGTTTTATTAAGACTCTTTGTGGATTTGAAGTAAAATAATATTTTTTATTTGGACATATGACTTCTGTGAAATCGTATGACAAACAACTGCAGACTACATGGAGTCATTCGATGTATTGATTTCGTAATATGATTATTCCCTTTCCAAGTGTTGTGGAATAAACATGGCTATATTTGGTCGACATCTTGCAACGCGTCGATTATGGTGCGGTGCTTTATCGATGAAAAGCTTTGAAAAAGCTTTTAAAAAGCAGGGCTGGCAGAAGCTCCCACAAAGTTTCCTATATGCATACCTTCATTCAGCAAAAACAAACTCGATAACATTTCGTTTGTCGTGTAATTTTAAAATTAAATTTTGAATCATGATTCACAAACTTCTCAAACAATGATCCATTCTATTTTTAAAAGTATATTTTTATTCGTTCCTTTGTACCTGTAAACCTCATTCTGAGCGTGTTTTGCCGCCGTATTTATTATATACCTAGGAGTATCAATTTGACTCTAAATGCTGAATATGTCGCTTAATTCTAATTATCCTCTTGGCAAAACATGGTGTTTTGAAATCCTTGTAGGTAATCAAAATACAATATGATGTTAAAACATAATTGAGATTTCTTTTATTTCATTTTTGTTGAGGTTTAAAATTGATAAATGTGCTTCGGCTATTTTACCGAATGTTGTTTTGAATCTTAAGTCAGATGTTAGAGTCAGCCTTGCTTGGTAGTTATTTATTTTCATAGTATTCATCCCACATTCGCCAGATCATTTTGTCTAACAACCTCGCTCGTTGCACCCCTGTTCGTCTCGTTCCTACCGGATTTGCAGCGAACACCTGTTTTGCAGGACAGTCGTCCGGCATTCTCGAGACATGACCTTCCCAGCGTATCCGGCCAGCCTTGGATGCTTGGTAGTTTAACTTTATTTAATAAATATTTCAGAATTTATCATGCACTAATTGTAGGTTAGCATTAGGGTAAAAGTTTAAGGCTAAAAACCCTCTTTAAATAAATGTACAGCAACAACAACAACCTATTTACTGAATAGGAACACTCGTTCCAAAAAAATCGGAAAATTCGATTGTTTGTCCTCCTGAATTATTCATACACGCAGAAAAATATATTTTAAAAATAATAAGATTTCGGCCAAAAATAATAAAAATTTTGGTTGGGAAAAAGCACAAATATATTTTTGGCCACACTGAATAAAAGTATCGTTTTGATTTAAAGTTATCGTTTGATTGAAAACGAAATACACCCTTTTTATAAATGATTCATCCTACTTTTCAAAATAACAAAATTTTGGGTAAAACACACAAAAAGTTTTTAGCCTAAAATTAAAAAAATTGGGGGTTGAAAATTAGCAGTTTTGTATGATTCAAATTCATTTTTTTTTTCAATTCAAACGAAAGCAAAATTGTTATTGGTTTTCGGATTTATTTATTCGTTTTCAAAGAAATGTTTTATGCTTCATTTATTCGTATTAAAACACCATTTTTCATCGGGAATTCTTCGTGTTCCCTCTTAGCATGTTATGGCCAAATCATCCTCACAAATCGCTGGCCAACCCACAGTTGTGTTGTAGCTGCTGTACGAATGTAATGCACCATGGTCCGCCTTACTTCATGAATGCACTGGCTCCGCATGTTAGTCCGTCTGTTAAAAAAAAAAAAACAAATTACCTCACTTAAACTTTAAATTATTGTACAAACCTGCTAGATGAGTTGTGGAATAAAAATCCGGAGGAGAGAATCGTGCTCGGCAGTCACAGTGGTTTCAAAAACTTGTTTCGGCTGCTGCTGCTTGCTGTTCAAATGAGAAAATTTGTTAATATTTTCTCAATATTTTTTTCTTTTTTTTTATTTTGCTTTTCAATTCTAGACCTACTACACGTTCATTGAAATTAGCCGATTTTTGATTTCGAACTAAACCAAATTTTATTTTTATATAATAAAAAAGGAGTGTGTAAAAATTACAATATTTTATTGTTATTTCCGATCGATTTTTTTGTGAAAGCTATCGAAAAATCTGCATTGAAAATGTAAAATAAAATAACAAAACGTATTGTTGTAACCAACCCCCTGTCTTTTTCTGCGTGTACGCATCGCATTTTATGAAAATCAATTGAAGATTATTGCGGTAATTTAGTACTTTACGTTTATTGTATACGATAGTTCCCATAAAAGGTACTTGTCCCAAAAAACAGCTGAATATCAGGTAATTATTTTGATCAGCTCAGAAGTTTTAAATGCTATGAAGGACACACAAAACATCAAGCTATAACTTTGCTTGCTTTGAACGTTTCTTGAATTCGAAACGTTTTTCCATTTATTTATTGAATCAATCAAATGAAATCATATGTCGATATGGGTCCATCCGACATGTTAAGCAGTGGAATTTTCGATTTGACAGAACCAGAGAACCAGAAAAAACTGGCACACGCGATTTGTATGGGAAACATCAAGTTTTCAGGGGGTTGGTTTTAAACCAAAACAACTTAATTATGAGTTTATAAAAGGAGCGTGTGTTTGTTAAGCGAAGTGAAAATCGCTTACAAAAACTCTGGCCACCCTAGCGTTTGAATCTTTGCTGCTGCCAACCACTTCGACTAAAATTCCCACTAAGCTCACATTCGTTTCCTCATCGACGAAAGCTTCGCTCGCTGCTGCACGCAGGGTTGCCAACATATATTTTCAAAAATCAGGGAACTGGTGAAATAAAAATCAGGCAAAATCAGGCTACATAAGTAACGGAAATTCCTCTAAAAGTGATGACCTTTTTTTTTTTTTTTGGGCCTCACTCTACATTTTTCCTGTGTTGTGGGCCTACTTGGTTGCATAATTCTACTGAATCAAAGCCGAAAGATTCCTTTTCATTCCCTTTTTAAGAAATGAATTAATGGGAATCTTTCGATTGGTTTCATTCAGCCACATTTTCGCTTTTTAACTTCAGTTATGGTACCTAATTTAGTTCCTTACTACCCATTTTTCATCACATTCGCAAAAATCAGGCAAAATCAGGCATTTTTTGAAAAATCAGGGAAATTCAATGGCTTTTCAGGTTGTCAGGCAGAGCCTCGAAAAATCAGGCAATCCCTGAAAAATCAGGCATATTGGCATCTCTGGCTGCACGTTCTGTATATATACATATACATGCTTCAAAATGGCGTCCCACTCACTCATACATGGCCCGGAAAAACCTGTGCTACCAACCGTTGCTAATTGGAAAGGAATTTTACTCAGGGGTCATCCATAGATATGCTAACAAAATAACTTCTGTTGTTACCGCTTTTAAGCATGTTTGATTTAAAATTGTTTAGATTCAGCAATTTATAAGTGAACATCGAAAAAATTTTGTTACGTACTTTCAGGAAGCCCTAATTTGGGAAAACCAACAAGAGAGAAAGCGCCAGCAAAAAGAAACCATTTGACAACGAGTATTGAAGAGTGTGTGTTTGGTGTACTATCGAACGAAACTTAAAAACGCACACACCCAAACCACTGATACCCTTTTTTTCTCGAACTAATCGACAGCAAGCGAGACGACGGTGAGAAAGAGACACAGTTCTCGTGTGCGAGCAGTAAAAGTTGTAGTTCCTTGGCAGCAGTCGTGATTTATTCCGTGAATTTTTCCGTGCAATCGGCCGTGCTAGGTTCCAAATGTAGGTGTGCCGTGGCCCCAAGTGCCGGAAGTACGCGATGCGCATCGAGTTGATCGGTTTACTGTGCTGGAAACGGGATAAAAGAGCACTGCAAAAGTGAGTCTTCTTCCGAGGGGCTACCCCGTATATTACATTATACCATTCACCTACATCGGTGGGAACGTTCGCGTTTTTTTTTCTCTTCGTTCCACCAGTTTGGTGAATCCGTGAGCTCGAGTGAGCAGGCGCCTTGGGGATGTGTGCGTGTGTTCGATGTGATTGATGAAAATTATGCATGCCGCGAGTTGGATGAGAAGCACTAATATCAGCCAATAAACCTCGGTTCCCTTTCTGAGAATGAAGAAGCTGTATCCGAAGTGAGTCGTGAGCTCCAGTGGGATAGGAGATAGTGAGATGGATGAAACGAATCGAGAAAAGTGAACGCGTTTATGACACCAATATCTGTAACCGATAGTTAAGGAATTGCCGAATTGCCGAATTGCATGCTTGTAAATATGTGTTTGTGTAGCAGCGATGTAGTTTTGGGATAAAAAGAAACGAGACAGGAGCGCAGCTTTATGATAAAAACAGCACTGGAAAAAGGTTTGTTTATTGTTTTTCACCTTGCAATATTTTATGTTTCCTTCGTTTGAAATTTACTAAAATTGAACAACTTTAAATTGAAGATCCAACGTTTATTTTCAAATTTCTGCTGAACAAATATTTTAAATATGAAGCTGAACCTGTTAATTTTCTCATACGAACTCAAGATTGTTGCGTAAAAAACTCTATGAAGCTTGAATTTTTCACTTCAGAAGAACAACATTGGATAGTTCAATATTTCAGTTCATTTTTTTCGGGATTTTCATCCCGAAGATGATTTATCCTTATATTTCAATTCATAAGGTAAATGGAAAATAAACGATTATTATGATTAGAAAAGAATGACCCTGGCAGTTAAACTCCCTTGAAAAAAAAAACAATTCTAGAGTTTATTTTGATTAGGTCGTAAGAGCCACTAGACATGTTCTGAGAAAATCGATGTTTAAGTTTCGGAAAACATTTTCAATTCTCATTTTATTATTTCTGAACAAATTTTTCTGTAAATTAGAAAGTACACGTAAAACTAGACGCAGAACATGCTTGCGTACTCGAAACTAATGTAAATTAAACTACTATTGATAAAGATGTACTTACGACTTGATGCATTTCTCATTTGGCGTAAACGTCTTTTTGGTCAATCGATAAGACGGATTACAAAAACTGATTTGATTGGCCACATCCCCAGTAATTCTTTCGGAGTTGATTAGAGAAATGCTTGAATCAAAAATCTTATCCAATAAATCCACGTATATCTTCTTCCGATGAAATCTTCAATTCCTG
Source organism: Uranotaenia lowii (assembly GCF_029784155.1). Taxonomy (NCBI): domain Eukaryota; kingdom Metazoa; phylum Arthropoda; class Insecta; order Diptera; family Culicidae; genus Uranotaenia; species Uranotaenia lowii. The sequence goes on from NC_073691.1 coordinate 141,776,430, forward strand.
CGTGGTGGAACTGGCCATTGGGAATCCACCAGAACATTACCGGACATTACCTGTGAGGCACTGGCAGTTCGAGATGTGTCTAAAAGCATCCAACGCTTTAAATTGTTTTGGTTTCTTCTGTAACGAAAAAAAATAAACTGGCTTTTCACACGTAGTTGAATAAAATATATTCTACTTACCCGACAACAATTTGCAGTGTTTCACCATGCTAAAATGGATAATATCACTGCTGCAGACTGGTTTGTTTTTCTTTTCACGTTAACTTCATCACTTCTCGAAGCGATTTTTCCGTACCCTGGGTTCCCATGGGTAACGGCGGCGGTGTGCATGCTTGTGATAATGATGGTTTACTATCATTGTCCTGAGAGGGTCGTTGCACACATCTTGTCAAGCTTGGATCATAATATGACTCAAATTAGAAGGCGTGATGGACACCTTTATTTAAATTAAATTAGCGGTAGGTTCAATGGTGTCCAAATTTTTCATGATCCATGCTGATAAGATGAATGGGAGTTGAAACACTTGCCCTCCCTTCCGTTGAACAATGGGAAAATTTTGTAGTGAAAATATCACATTTTGCCGTCATAAAGTGATACTTTTCAATAGGGCATAATCTGTTTGGTAAGGTAGTTAGCTAGTTTAGTTTCATAGAATTAGGATGTTTCAAGTATTGATAGGTTAGGTAATGGTATTCGCCTCCCCAATGCTCTAGAAAGTGTGCATTTGCGGTTTATGAATTTCGTTGGCTTATTCTTAAATCAAGCATTTTACAAGAACTAGGGGCTCATTGGACGGGAATGCTGTTTTGACAAATATGATATTTCAGTTTGTAATAAACTTTCGACATTTGTTTTGATTTATTTATTTACTTTTGGTAGATCTATACATTTTTCGGTTAGGATTGAAATTCATAAATCGAAGTTTAAAATAGAAAATATGATTTCGATAAGCAAGAATGAGTAGATAGTTTAGATAATTTATTTCGGGCATTTAAAAACAGGCACACGGTTTATTTGAATTGAACCCCTATCGTGTAGATTGAGTATAAAAGTTTGTTTGAGTAGTTGACCACAATTAGTGACAAGGTTTTAAGGAACAGCACTGTTATTTTCCTGTACCGTTGATAAGTTGACGATATAAATAAAGCTATTGCTATTTAAGCTTACAGTTCATTGTTGATGAGTTTAAGAGACACCTTTTCTAGATTCTGTTTTTATGATATCCTAATTGAGTTATCGAATAACCGTGTAGTCGCGTAGAATCAATCACTTGAATATATCTTTTACTTAGCAAATCTATGATTATTTCTAAATCAAACTAGGAAGAATCCAAATTTATGGAAACGAGTAAGGTAGATGACAGGTAGGGAAAATTCAACTACGGTAAGATAGTGAACCCTTCTGACAATGATATCGAGGCGTTAGCATATGATATCATATTATTTGATACCATACTGCTATTGCTCGGTTGAATTGAAGGTTGGGTTAACTCGAAGTTCATATGGGGCCCACCAACCGTCCTAGTCCGTCGAGCACTATCTTAACGCTTCCCTAAACTGGTGCTTCAGAACCCTCGGGCTCTGTTGCCGCTATCCTTTTCTAAGCTATTCTACTCTCATTTAAAATTTTCCTCTTCTGTCCCCCGTTCTGTTTTTCCTTTCCGGGTCAGCCAGGCGCTCATAAACCCATAAACAAACAAAACAAAAAAACTTCATCACTTCTCGAAGCGATTTTCGTGACGATGCACAACGTCGTATAACCAACTTGCCGAACTATTTTTTGCGACGTTTTGCATCACGGCAAATGCACGGCAACACAAAATGACGCAAAAACCAAAGTACACTCAAAAATGTTAAAGTCGTCATACGTCCTAAATTCAAAGCATCTTGGTAAAGTTATTTATTGGTCAAATGAAACCGAGTTTTTATCAATAACAGAATGCATGTTTATCAATCGTTTGCAGCCAATAACTCAGTTTTGTTTATATTGGTTCTTACGACCTAATCAAAACAAACTCTAGAATTATTATATTGTTCCCTATCGAAAATGATAACCACATTTTATCGCAGTTAAAAAAATGTTGAAAAAAAGGAGAATGCATTTTTGTCCCTGATTTACCTACTTATTCTGATACTACGGAAATTTCATTGTGAACTAACTGATCCCGAACTGTTTCGTTTGCAGACCTCAAAATCGAAATTCATAATCGACAATCGATTGACCGTTCCATTGAACCCTTGTTTTTGAATTTTCCTCTCATTTTTTTTAAACAATAATAAGCTGACCCGGTAGACTTCTTACTTATGGAAGTATGACATTTGGCATAAAGCCGGGCATTTGACATAAAGGAGCTAAAAGATACATAGCCATAATCTGACAATATTCCCACAAAAAATAGTTTATACACCCTTCACTCAAAAACAAAGCAGGCCGCCGCCCGTGGCCTAGAGGATATCGTTCAAGTCTTCTAAGCCAACGGTCCTGAGATCAATTCCCGGCCACGGCATACATAGTACACATTCTGTGGGTTGGTGGTTTTAGCATTTGTAAGATGCTAGCCATCATATCATCGAAAGATGTACGCTTAGTGTTAAGTTAAAGGAATCTCTTCGAGGAAACGTAAAGTTTCATTGAGATCCTATTTGTGTTTGTTCGTTTAAAAAAAAAAAAGCAAACAGTTTAGATCAGTGGTCGGCAACCTTTTGAGTCAGAAGAGCCAAAAACTTCAAAATTTCAGAGTTTCTAAGAGCCACATTTAAGATTTATGTTTCGTTTTTAATTTAAAAAAAAAAATATTTGAATGATCAATGAACATAAGTTGTACGAAAATAACTTTCAAATCATATTGAGTTTTTTCAAACTCTTGGATATTTTTTTTAAATCTGTTTCTGATCACCATTTAATTAAAGTTGCCGGAATTTTATCAGCACGTATCCGGGCTGGGCATATCTGGGCTATTTTATCCAAAACCTGGCAAAATCCGGCCATTTGATTTTCTAATTGGCTAAATTGACTAAAAATCCGGGCTTTTTCATGACATTTCCCCAGATTTAGTTAATCCTTTCCAAAATCCACAAGGATAAAGTTAAATTCAATTGAAATTAATGTAGCCAATAATCTTCAAAATAATAATAATAATAATCTTCAAAATAATGCTCCTAATAACTGGTACATACACTGCCGGCCAAAAGTTTGGGATCACCCGCTAAAAAACATGCACATTTTGATCGTTCATATCTCAGCCGTCTTAGGACATGTTGCAAATTTTCTGATCTCATTTGAAAGATAATGAGCAATAGCCATTTTGGACCATTGACCATTAACATCGTATTGCAGATCTGAAGGGTGCATTTGAAAGCTTAGGAATTGTTGTTTTTTCATAAATTCATAAAAAATTATATTTTAAAGTGATAACCTTAAAAAAATTACCTGAAATTAATAGTTTTTAGATAATTTACACTTATGATTGTGAATTTTTTATGGTTATGGATTTAAAATATAATTTTTTAATGAATTTATGAAAAAACAACAATTCCTAAGAGCACCTGCAACGGTTCAGGCGTAAATATTGGTTTTAAGTATACCAGTTTAAGCCCAATTTGAAATTTTAGAATCGGCTAAAACACCCACTCCCCACCGGTGTAGGAGCAAATTTGAAACGGGTACACTTTTATTGCAGACTCTCAATAATTGAGAAGAAAAAACCCATTTTATTAGAAAAATTGCATAAGTTTTGAGTTTCACGGTAAATTGTCTTAAAATTAATTCTACGAACATTATTTTTGACAGAACAATGATTTCAACTATTCTACCAGGATTAAATTAATTTAAAAGCAAAAATGACTACACAACGAGGAAAGAAGGTCAACTGAAAAAATTCTTCAATTAATTCAATCAAACTGCTTTGAATCAATGGAATAAGGTTTTGTTAAAATGAAATGAAAAAGCAATTTTTTTTTCAAGTTATTGCTGACATTGATAAAGGAAATGAGAAATGTTTATCCCAAAGTCAAAGGAAATTTTCCTTTGATTTGTCGACATTTTTGTTTGACAAAAACTTGTTTCACTTTGTAAATTTATGTATGGATACAGAAAAATACGCTGCTATTGACGAAAACTCCGAGCAATCTATACGAAACTAAAAATCTCTCAACATCTCAAATAAAACAATAATTATAGAACAATCAATAAACATAAACAATTAAATATTTAATTTACCCCATCGAAAAAGTATTGAAATTTTCTTTTCGTTTATTTTTTCAAATTTTAGAACGCTGACTGGATTCACTAATTTGTCGAGCCCAAATGAAAAGCTTTTTATTTAATTATATTAAATCGAGAATAATGTGACATCTATTATTAATACTTGATATGGTTTTTATTAACATCTATTCTCAATTCATGTTACGTATAGGCTGGTTGAATCGAAAAAAAAACATTCAAATAATATCTCAAAAAGAAACTATTATCACAACCAATGTTACCCAAACATGTGTGAAAGAAATCATTGTTGGCTAAAATTTTCTCACCGTGATCTAAATCGGTCTGTCGTATATTTTGAAATCCTGTTCCAAATTTGCATGAATTTGGAACAAAGGCGTATAACTGTTGGGAATTTTGAAATCGATAACTGTGCTAAAACAGCCAGCCGGACTGTTTTAGCGTGGTCGAAAACCGTGTTTTGCATCTACCGTTGGGACAGCCCTAAGCTTTCAAATGCACCCTCCAGATCTGCAATACGATGTTAGATGAGAAAGATATGAATGAAATAAATTTGTATGTTTTTAAAAGAACGATCCCAAACTTTTGGCCGATACACCATACTAGGGGTGAGTCCAAACTTTTGGACGATAACTTAAGTGTCTATTTTATTATTTAAAAGTACATTCTTAAGTTTTTGCACAAAATTTTTTGATTGTGTTTTGAGAAGTATAGAATAAGGATTCTAATGCAACTTAAACTTTGAAATTTGGTTCACCCTATCGCGAGATGATTGGCTTTGAATATTGAGTGCGATTTTTTGAAAACGTTCTAACTTTAGGTTAAGTTTTAGGTGCAAAAATAAAACATTATTTGTTGGAAAAATACCTCCAAAATAGCTATTGCTCATTATCTTTCAAATAAGATCAGAAGATTTGCAATATGTCCTAAGACGGCTGAGATATGAAAGATCAAAATTTGCATGTTTTTTAGCGGGTGATCCCAAACTTTTGGCCGGCAGTGTATGTTGCTTTCGGAATTTGATGCATCTGTACGCAGCGAAAAAGTTTTTAAGGACAAAGGTATTTTCCTTTGTTTAGTCCCCAAACAAAGGAAAAGTTCTTTGATTGTGGGACAAATAATAATTTCTTTGTTTCTAATCCGTTTTCATTTACTTCAAACAAATTTTTCACCTTTGAAATCAAAACAAGTTCTTTGAATCAAAGTTTTTTTAGTGCAAAGAATAAATCCTATGATTCAAAAATTATTATTTTGAATCAAACTCACAATAAACTGTTTCAAATAAAAAGGAGTTTGTTTCAAAAGAATATTTTTTAAAATAAAAATCAATTTGGTCTCCCCTTCTCAACCCCCAAATTAGAATACAACTAACAGTTGAGTCACCGCGACTATTAATAAAGTGATATATGGTACACCGGGGTAAGTGGAGACGGTGACTATTAAAACAATACTGTGAACTATTTTTTCAAACTTTTAATGCAGAATGTTAAATGTACTTGTACTATCCAATAACTGTAAAAGAGATACGGTTCCGACAATTGCGGATGTTTACGGTGACTTGGATGATGTGGAGTTGATGTGCATCTTTTTCAATCCCAAATTTCTCGTAAACTAGCTGGCTCTTGATGAAAAACTCTACATTGAAACAATCCTTACATTCGGAACAACCAGTTAGGAAAAGAAACGACGGTCAAAAATTGCGAAAAAAGGGTTTATTCAAAAATCTAAAATTGTGTCTCCAAACCCTACCTGGGGTAAGTGGGGACGACTTTATACATACTTGATGTTTACTAGACTAGTTCACTTTTCGGCTTTTTTTCGCTGATCACAACGCCACTTACAGGGTTTGATCCTGATTCATTTTCAAGAACTCTGGCCGAATTTGAGCTCATTTGAGTAAGTTTCCAGCGTGCGCTAGAAGTTTTATTGAAAAAAGTCCATTTTTCTGGAAAATTTTCTTAGATGTGTTCTAGCAAGCTGTTGTTAATATAAAATGATAATTTTATAGTGCTCGGTGATTGGTATGACAGTCATTCGTATGGACCTGTTTTAGATAATTGACTAAATCAAACCGAAAAAATTTAAAAATTCATAAACTACCAACTTTTACAGAAAATTTACTTACAAGTTAAGAGCTTAAAATCAGTAGTAAATAGAAAAAAAATATTTTCGATATAAACTTTTCATAAAAAGATAGCCTTATTTATAACCTTTAATTTGATGTATAACACTTAATTATCGCAACAGTACAAGCAAAGATATTCAAACATTCACATCACATTCTTTGAATCATAATGTTGTCTCCATTCAAGTTTTAGCATCATGCAACCTGCAAAACGTGGCATCAAGAGGACTTGCTTACAACTTGATCAAAGCGCGCGCTTTTTTTAACTCCTAGCCCCGTCATGGGGTACTTGATTGAATAAAATATCCTTTCTTGTGCACAAGTTGGTGTGGAGCAAACTTGAATGAAAAATATTTTATCAAATCAAATTTGTTGCATAGATATTTGAATAACTTTGCTAGCACTCTTGCGATCATTAAGTGTTATACATCAAATTAAAGGTTATAAATAAGGCTATCTTTTTATGAAAAGTTTATATCGAAAATATTTTTTTCTATTTACTACTGATTTTAAGCTCTCAACTTGTAAGTAAATTTTCTGTAAAAGTTGGTAGTTTATGAATTTTTAAATTTTTTCGGTTTGATTTAGTCAATTATCCAAAACAGGTCCATACGAATGCTTGTCATACCAATAACCGAGCACTATAAAATTATCATTTTATATTAACAACAGCTTGCTAGAACACATCTACGGAAATTTTCCAGAAAAATGGACTTTTTTCAATAAAACTCCTAGCGCACGCTGGAAACTTACTTAAATGAGCTCAAATTCGGCCAGAGTACTTGAAAATGAATGAGGATTAAACCCTGTAAGTGGCGTTGTGATCAGCGAAAAAAGCCGAAAAATGAACTAGTCTAATGTTTACACATTTTTTCAATTTTCTCTCCTTCATTCAATACAATTTAGCTTTATATAGCATTCAGATCATGAAAAGTTGGGAAAAGTACTTGTTTTTTCTAAAATAAGTTTATATTTTCGATAATATCGGATTACACACAACAATCATTCCGTACCCTAGGCTGTAATGGGTCACGGCGACGGCGTGCATTACTGTGTTTATGGAAGTAGAAGGTTTGGAAACAGACTCTAAACTAACATAAACCTGACAGGGCGGTTGCACGTAGCCTTATTCGATATGAGATCATAGAAAATAAATTAAAAGGTGATTGAATATCGTATACTTTTTCTTTGATGATCCATGTTGATAAGGTGAATGGGAGTTGAAACACTTGCCCTCCCTTCCGTTGGACAACAACAGCATTGCGCAGTGGAAATATCACAATTTGTTGTTTTAATGTTGATATTTCCACTTTTCCATTATGCGCAAGTTAGATTAGAATAGACAGTATTGTAAATGAATGATAACTGCCAAAATTAGATAGGCAATTTAATTGTACAAGAATTAGATGGATGAGGATGTTAACAATTGGCATGGTTAGGTATTCAATGTTCAATGTGCTACTAGGCAAGGTAAAGTAACAGTTTCCTTCTCCCCAATGCTCTAGTAAGTGTGCATTTGCGGTTTATGAATTTCGTAGGCTTATTCTTAAATCAAGCATTTTACAAGAACTAGAGGTTTATTGGATTAAGGTGCTGTTTAGATAGTTTTCTGTCAAAAATATTTCCTTTGCGTTTCAAAACTTTTTGATAGAATTGTCTATTTTTTGGTTAGGTATGAAATTCAAATAATGAAGTAAAAGATAGATGATAGCACATCAAAATAATATTGGAGATTTATAAATAGGAGTGTAATTTATTTCATCCGAAAAAGATTGAAGAAAGTTGTTCTGTGAAGTTGTAAATGTTCGAGATTTTAGAAGAACAGCATAGTTCTTTCTCGTTTTAATACTTTTTTATTGTAGTTCGATCTTATAGCTTGATTAGGTTTGAAATTCAAATAAAGAATGTAGAAGATAGAAGGTATGATTCTAATAAACAAGAACCTACTCGTCCAGGAAAATAATATCGGGATTTTAAAAATTGACATTCATTTTAACCAAACCAAAGATTGAGGAAAGTTGTTTGAGAAGTTGTTCAAAATTAGCAATGAGGTTTTAGAAGAACAGCATCGCCATTTGCATTATGGTTTAAATCCTGTTATTTTGATAAGTCAATGATAGTACAAAAGATATTGAACATGCAATTCATAATTGTTTTTTTAGTCAATCTAAAACGATAATAAATTCAAAGTTATTGCATCGAGTAAGGTTAGGTGGCAGGTAGGGATAACTCAACTACGGTAAGATAGTGAACCCTTCTGACAATGATATCGAGACGTAAGCATATGATAACTTTTGCTACCATACTGTTACTGCTCGGTTGAATTGGAGGTTGGGTTAACTCGAAGCTCATGTAGGGCCCAATTGTCCCAGTCCGTCGAGCACTATCTTAACGCTTCCCTAAACTGGTGCTTCAGAACCCTCGGGCTCTGTTGCCGCTATCCTACTCTAAGCTATTCTACTCTCATGTAAATTTTCCTCTTCTGTCCCCCGATCTGTTTTTCCTTTCCGGGTCAGCCAGGTAGCTCATAAACCCATACAAAAAAAAAAAAAAAAATATCGGATTACACACAACAATCATTGAAAGATGCCTTAATAATAGTACCATGAACTTTTTTCAAAATTTCGGACGGTTCGAGCAATAAAGTAACGTTTTCAACCAAAAAAACACAAATTTGTTGAAAATTTCCTGAGAAATCAAAGGGAAAATCTACCGTCCCCACTTACCCCATAAAGCGGGGTAAGTGAAGACACCAGCCGTCCATAACAATTTACGTGATAACTTTTTTTTGCTTTGCTCATCTCTCTTCAGCATTTGTGAACAACATGTTCTGCATCACGCGATTTTATCAAAATTGACCCACTGCTGGTTTTTTAATGATTTTTTAAAGTTGAACTATACGAAAAACCGTTCCCACTTACCCCGGTGTACCTTACTCGGAAAAACGAAACTTTATAAGTAAAATGACTTAATAAACAAACCTATGATTAAAAAAAAGTCAATTTGGTTTTGGTTCAAATACCAGGTTTTCTCTGAGTGTGTAAAATTCAAAAATCTTGTTTTATGTCACATGTGATTCTTTAATATTCTACGTCCAATTGAATGAAGAATGAAAATCAATACATTGTAGATTACTAAAACTTTGATTACTGGAAAAAAAAATCTGTGGTTTGAACATTATAAGTCTTCAATAAGACGTCCATTAATGATATCACGCAAAATTTGGAAAAAAAATCGACCCACTACCCACAAGTTCGGGGACCACTATACGTTCGATGATTCGCCAGGAAGAGGCAGAAAACCAGGACAATCTGACAAAAATCTGGACCGTAAGGTAATCAACCTCATCAACCGGAATCTATCGATGTCCATACGGAATTTGGCGAAAAAAGCTGGGACATAGATCGGAATGGTACAGCGGATCAAGAAGCAGAAAGTGTCCAAACAAACGGCTGAACAAAAACCAAAACCAGAGCCCGGAAGCTGAAGCCAGATGCGTGCATTCTCATGGACGATGAAACTTATAAGTATAAAAGAAGATTCCAGTACTCTTCCGGGACCACAAGTCTACACTGCAGCTATTGGGGAGGATGTGAGTGACCACGAGAAGTCGATTGAGGTGGAAAAATGTGGCCAGAAAATGCTTGTGTGGCAGTGTGAAGTCGGCGAATTTCTTTACAAAAGGAACAATAAATGCCGATATCTACCAAAAGGAGTGTTTGCAGAAAAGGTTGCTGCCACTATATAAGAAACAATCCACTCTCAGATGGTTTGAAGATAACGATGTAGATTTCGTTGAGAAAGATATTAACCCACCAAACTGCCCCCAGCTTCGCCCCATAGAACGATATTGGGCTATCGTTAAGTTTTCAAGAAAGATAGTAAGGCCAACCGGACCATGGCGGTTTTCAAGAAAAATTGGAATGCTGCGGCCAAGAAGCGTGACCAATCAGCTGTACAAAATCTAATGAAACGCGTCAAGTCGAAAGTCCGAGAATATTACCAATAATTACTTATTTACTTGTATTTCTTTATAAACTGTAAGAATAAGCTTTTTGAAACACTTCCGAACTGTTTCTTTGTTTGAATAATCAATAAAATCAAATGTGTTTATAACTTATTTTCAATACACTCCTTATGTACAGTACCGTTCATAATTGTATAGAAATTAGAATCACGCGCACTGTCACTTCGATTTTGAACTTCCATAAATTTTTACTATGATGATATTTTTTGATCAAATTTTCGGCGTACGATAGATCAACTATCACACTACTATATTACAAAATTTGAGCTTCTAAGGTTTGTGTGACCTGAGATACAGTAATTTTACGAAAATCGAACTTTTGAACTTTAACCATTCAAACTTCAATATTTCAGAAAATTTGCAAAGTGCTTGTTGAAATATTAAGACAGTATGTCTAAAGTTTTTGAAAATGTCTATTGATGGCGTCAAAAGTTACACGAGGAACAATATTTCAGGCATGAACCTAAAATACGATTTCTATATAATTTTGGACGATTCATGAGAACGATATCGTTTCCATCCACAAATCGGTCAAAAAAGGCCTGGCAAGAACAATAAAGAATAGAAAAATGGAATGAATGATCCATTCGTGTTCTGAAATCACAATCACACAATATTGTTCCGAGTTTTTGGTTGAAATAGTTGAACAAAATTTAGTGAACATAAAATATGATTTTCCTATGGAAACATTCGTCCAAAATTCTATAGAAATAGCATTTTTAGGTTCATGCCTGATACTTTTGATCCCATCAATAGAACTTTTCAAAAACGTCAGACATACTGTCTTAATATTTCAATAATCACCCTGCAAATTTCAATAAAAAGTGTAGCGTAGTTTCTGAGATATTGAAGTTTTCGAATGGTAAAAGTCCAAATAGTGTAGTCCGATTTTCGTAGAATTACTGTATCTCTAGTCACACAAACTTCAGAAAGCTCAAATTTTGTGATATAATAGTGTGATAATTGAGGCCCTCAGGACTAGAGGGGTGCAAGTGCCAAAATCATCAATTTTGAGTTAATGATGTTTCATGTTTTTATGTATACCTGGTGAAAAACTCAGATTTTCTATAATTTTTTTTAACACTTTTTTGATTGAATTAAAATTGCTCGAATTCGAAAAATATATGAACAATCCAGTACCTTCACATCTTTGAAGCGCGTTTTCTCGAAAATATGATTTAGGCACTTGCACCCCTTTGATCCCAAGCGCCTCAATTGATCTATCCTACCTACCTAAGGGTCCGGCGCCGATTGATAGTGTATATCGTTTGAATTGGCCCAAGGAACGAAGCATTACATATATCGCAAGTGTTTAGTTTTTAATTCTTCCTACGTTAAACTTTTGCTTAAAGTTTCCTACGCTGGAACATACATATGTCTTACGTAAAAATTGCTTTCAAAATAAGCTCCTGTCGAATTCTAAGGTTTCCCCTGATACTAAATTATATCTTACATTCGAACGATTAAAGGTCAGCCCTGTCTTTTTTACACTTTTCTATATATCTTCATTCTACCCTATATTTTCAAGATCAATTTAACCGGCCTTTTTTTTAAAATTGTCAGAGCCAAACAACGAATAGGTGTCAATCTCGTTAGATTCGTTTAAAAAAATCAAGAAAACCTGTCAATTTGATACGCAAAGCCTACGTGTTAGAAGATGCCGAAGCATTTTTCATGGTTTCTAACCGGTTAACAAATTTTGGGATGAAATTTTTAGAAATTTTCACCATGAATTTATATCTAAAAACGAGTATAATAAATATCGGAAAATCATCGCCGGGAATAAACCGGGGAAAACTTTGGAATTTCAAAACGAAAAATCGCTAGCAACCCTGCTTAATGTTATTATTTGTAAACTACCAATCGACAACGACTCATCTGAACTTTCCGAAGTTTCAGTTTGTTCCGTGGGATAGTATGTGACATCATGATCAGAGCCTGTCGAAAAATCTGAATCCTCTGAGCTTTTTTCATCCGAGAGATTTTTCTTAGATATATTTGCCAAACAATTGTTGTTAAGTGCGTTTCATTTCTGGCGTCTGCCTTTTATCCTTATTAGCTTAAGCTAGATTTGCCATAAAAAAAACCAAACATTTTAGAATAGATACATAACAATGATATTTTTCATGTTTATTAACCTACCATCGAAGTTTCGCCTGAAGACTTTGGATAATCCTGGTCAGAACCAGTAGAAAATCCTAAAAAGTCGGAGGTAGATGATGATTCCATGTTCGATTTTCTACAACTTGTTTTCAACTGGCAAAAATGTATACCTACTTTTATGTTTTAACAATAGATTTCGGATATAATTAAAAACGCGTATAACTTAGTTTGAAGCCAGAACTAAAACAGACCAGCTCTTCCAGTTGCTAGTTTATTTATGCTTTTCCAGAGCTATTGTTTTCATGCAACATTAGCCACCTTTTTTTCTAAACAAAAATTTAGAAAAAACAAAAAAAAAAACATTAAGATACACTTACCAAAATGGAAACTCCGGTAACTCACTGAAGACCTCAAACGACTTGCGGGCTTGTAAATCACTTGGAATTTGCCAAGGTCTGTTCAAAAAATGAAAATGACACTGATAACTTTTTTGTCTAAGTATCTTTCAAATATTCCCGTTTTCTTTTTGTGTGTATTTCATCACATTTAAAAACAACGACAATCATCGCAATAAATTTATATCACTTTATCATAATTAAAAAAAAAAGTTTTTTTTCCTTTTTGAATCACTCTAATAATTGAATCCAACACAAAACGCTTTGAGCCTAGTCCACACTAGGCAACATGAACTGCGATTTTTGTTATGAGACGAACTTTGTTGTCTGTTGTTGTTGTTGGAAACCTGAGACGGTCTCAGTGTCTCCCGAAGAAAATGGGAGACGCTGAGACCGTCTCGAGACGAACCGTCTCCTAGTGTGGACTAGGCTTTAGAAAGCGAACACCAAACAACATTTCTTGCCTTTACAAAATGGCTTTAACCAACGCACAAAATGGTTATGCGCGGACATTTGTCCTCGTTAACTGACGATAACGATGTCGGAAATCACCGAAACTATTGGGACGAAATTTTCCGTACCCTTCATTTGTCTTCAACACCGAACTTTTCCGGTGGCCTGGGGCGAACCATTCACCAATCGGATAGGTGGCAAATACCGGCAAAATTATTCACCTGGTAAACTTTTTTTCCTTCTTTCAAACACTTGGCCACTAAACTTATCGCGAATTTACACAACACTTTCATCATCGTCGCCACTTTTATGTTTTAACACTAGAATTCGGATATAAGTAAAAACGCGTATAACTTAGTTTGAAGCCAGAACTAAAAAAGACCAGCTCTTCCAGTTGCTAGTTTATTTATGCTTTTCCAGAGCTATTGTTTTCATTCGGTTGTTTGTTTAGTTCGGCTGAGCGATTAGCTTGTCTTGGATATAACACCTACGTTCTGATGAATTCAGCCTAAAAGTTTGATCCTTTGGTGTCAGAAGGGTGCAAGTGCACTTGCACCCTTATGGCACCAACGGAACAGGATTTTCATTAACACGTTATTTTGTAAACATGCAGCTTAAAAATATCGAAATATTTTTTTTTGTGACCTGTACTGCCGTTCTAAGCAAGAATGTCCCATGTGACTTTTGGGTCATTTTCACTTTTTTGCTGGAAACGGTCTCTTTTAGTGTTAACTTTCGAATAAAAACACAAACAAATATACTTTGTTCCGAACTTATACGACGTTTTCATCAAGGTGGTTGTCTCTATGTTGAAAGTTCTACGCAAGAATGTCACACTAGAGAAAATTCTATAAAAAATGCAAATTTTATCGAAAAATTGTCTTGAGATGAGTTCAAACTGTTGAATTTAATGTCATTCACTGAAAAGAACACTAAAATAGAGGGCAGAGGAGGAGCGAGAAGACTTGAGTGTTTTATTCAGAGAAATTTTCACTAAACACTTTTCGGTAGGCATTACTTACAAGATCCATGCTCAACTATACATTTTTATAAACAAAGAGGAATGTATTTCTCAAATAACGGTTTAGCATGAGTTTTTGGGAAAAAAATAAACTACGCAAGCTTTTAAAATGATAGAAAAATTGAAGCCGTGTGACAGTTTTTCGTAGAACTAGCATCGGCATGCGTTCTGATTCTACGCAAAAGTGTCACACGGGAGCATTTTTCGCTCTAATTTGCTGTTTTTTTAGGAAATGTAATTTTTTGACAGAAAACATTGTAAAATGATTAACTTGAACTGTTCACTACGAAAAAACTGTCAGTGAGTTTTTAGTTTGAGAGAAAAATTGTAAATATAGCTGATATTTCAATCGCGTTTTTTTCGTTTGCACGTTTTTCCACATGGGACAATCTTACTTAGAACGGCAGTGTATCTTCTACAGCAGGCATGTCAAACTGGGGGTTCGCGGGCTGCATGCGGCCCGCGGCTTTGGTCAATGCGGCCCGCGTAGCCTGTCTTAAGTTTTTACAAAATTCCCTACAACACAGAAGTACGCTGGCTTTCCTGCCACAAAATATTGAAAAGATTTTTTTTTGCTACGAGAGGAAATATTAATATTATTTTTGGAAATGAAAGGTAGACCTGTTGAACATTTTCAAGGAGACGACTGGGTTCAGGATTTGGCATTTCACGTTGATCTCACTGGCCACCTGCAAGATTTGAACTTAAAGCTTCAAGGAAAAGAAAAAAATCATAACTGCTTGTGATGATGTTACAAACTTTCAAGCGAAGTTACGGTTATAGATCAACCAAATTTCCAAAGAAAATCTTGTGCACTTCTCTACGTGTCAAGAACTGAAAAGAACAAATGAGGCTGCATCATTTGATAAATACGTACTTCACCTAGAATCGTTACTAGATGAATTCACAAGCCGTTTTCGTAACTTTAATTCATACGAGCAAGAATTTTCGTTGTTTGTATCTCCATTTTCGTTTGCTCCTAAAAATGCTGCAGATAATTTGCAACTAGAGTTGATAGAGCTGCAGTGCGATTCTTTATTAAAAGCGAAATACATTGAAGTGGCTGTACCAAAATTTTGCAGCTATTTGCTTGAACGCTACGTTGAGTTACGGAAATTTGTTGCCAGAATTTTTGCTATGTATGCAAGTAGCTATCTACAGGGTGACAAAAAAGTCCGGTCACACTTTTTTGGGGTCGCCTGTAGCCTACACGTTGCATCTCTCTGGTGCCTTCTATATGTCAAATGAAAGGGCTAACCTTGCTGCCCAAAGTGGCAGATTTTCGTTTCTGTGCAGTTTGTTTACATTGAGTTGTGAGCCATGGCAGAGTTAAGGGCAGCTGTTATCGCTGCTCGGTTTGGCGCGCAGATGACGAGCTTATTTTTTCGGACGAGAAGCTGTTCATTTTGCAGCAAACAGTCAATCGCCAAAATGATCGAGTTTGGAGTGTGAGCCTCCAGCAAGCTCCTGCGGACAAGCTGAACGTTTCCCGGTTCCAAAATAAGACGTCAGTCTTGCTTCCTGACAGATGGCGCAGCATCCCATACCGCAAAGGTTGTTCAGGCGTGGTGTGAGAAAAACTTGACCGATTTCATTTCGAAGAATGAATGGCCTCCGTCGTCTCCGGATCTGAATCCACTGGATTATTTCGTGTGGGGATACATGATGTCGAAGCTGAACGACTATAAAATAGCAAATTTGCAGCAATTCAAGCGAGTTATCACGAAAATCTGGGACGAGATGCCAATGAAGCAGGTGCGCGCCGCTTGCGACGACTTTCCGAGACGTCTGAAGCTGGTTCGATCAGATAAAGGTGGTGTAATTCCGAGATATCGTCTGTGAAGTATCTTTATGAGTTACTGAATAAAGCTATGAAAGCCAGATTCACATTTTTTTCTTATTCTTTGAGATATTGAGGTTTTCCTGTGTGACCGGACTTTTTTGTCACCCTGTATGTGAACAGTTTTTTTTTCCAAAATGGAAGCTACAAAAACTCCTCATTGTTCGAGATTATTTGATAAAAATTTATCATCAATAATGAAAGTGTCAGTGACAAATAAACTCCTGACAATAGATATGGGGCTAGGTGGGGTAATTATGAACAAAATTACTCAGTTTTTCATACTCATACTCAGCTCAAACAAGTAGCTCTTTAATTTTGGAATTCTGGAAAGTAACCAAAAATAAATGGCTGGTTCCCTTCTTCATTTTAAGATTTTTTTCTTATTTTTAAGTTGCAGCTTGTCGGCGTAAAACGTTTGTTCAGAATTACCCCGTTTGTTCATAATTACCTTCTTCTCTATGGGGTAATTATGAACACTGTAACGATTCTTGTTATGTGATGACTTTTGATATTAGCTTTATTCCTATTGCATTGTATCCTTTATTCCTGTAGCATTGTACTGAGATTTGTTGATTTTTTAAATTTACTGTTGAGAAGTTATTGGTTATTTTCAGTTTTACATAGCTGGAAGGCATCTTTTCAAATAATCACAGATCCACAATTCTAAAAAAGTATGAAGTAATGTTTTAGGCTTATTTTCAAGGTTTGGATGGTTATCGTGATTTTGAAGATAAAAGTAAATTTCAATCATAAACCAATGCAGAGAAAACACGTGTTCATAATTACCCTGCATCTTGAAAAGTATGGGGTAAATATGAACACTTCTTTGTGTGTGGGTAGAAATTTTTTTCATCTTAAAATCATATCACACCACATGGAGCATCAATTACCAAACGTAAAACTTTCAAAAACAACATTTCATCTCCATTCACATTGACTAGGGAGTCAATTTACAAGACACGTCTCAAAACGATTTTCGTTTCTCAGAGACATTATTTTATTTTAATTATTCTTACTACAACATTTATACAGTTAGGTTTGCAAGTTGTAACTGTAACTTATCAATAGAATGACAGACTATCACAATTGATCAGTTTTGAGTCCCTACTATGACCCTAACGGCGCTTACGGCGTTTGTTCATAATTACCATAATAACCATTCAAAACCATTCATAATTAATTCATAATTATTAAATAATATAAGAATATAAAACATTAAAAGCTTACAAAAAAATTTAACGCAAAATTTCATTCCAAGTTTACTTATAACTATATTCCATTTTATTGTATCTAATCTCCGTGAAACTAATACGTTATGTTTTCTAACTGATTTTGGCTGCGGCCCTCTACGCATAGAAAATTTTTAATGCGGCCCGCACACTTAAACGAGTTTGACATGCCTGTTCTACAGGATGTTAATCTATGCTTTAAATTTTCAAAGAACAGTTTATCTCAGTTCAAATCAAAGTGTATAGAGACTCGCGGTCTAAATATTTGAATTCTTCCTGAAAATGACTCGAAAAAGGCTGCATATTTTATGTTTCTGCAAAAAACTAATCAATTTACTGTATTTTAATCATCTTTTACAATCACACCGGGTTGCATTACATGAACCATCATATAATATAACACGGCGGCTCATAAAAAAACATCTTATATTCACGTCAATCGAATCATCCATTTTCGAGTGATGCTACAATAAAACAAATAAAATAAATTGAATTTTCTTTTCGATTGCAGAAATACTATCTCATCTCAACGCACCCGCGACATGTGAAACGATCAGAAGAAAAGTGCAATCCCCGACACTCCCCGAAGATAATAATGGCAACGGTCCGCTGTTGGCGGCCACGACGTGATACAAATTTGAATATAGAATTGATCCCCAAATATCAGTACCCAGTGAAGAAAATCACCCCGCATGATGTCGATGATGTACTGGGAGAGGTGAAGTGTATGTAAGCGCGTGTATGTTTTGTTTTTTACTGTGTTTGTGTTCTGTCCCGTACGTAATCCGGGGGCTAGTATCTGCTCCGATCTAGGCGACGAGCAGCGACTCATCGAAAAATCAAGAGGTGAAAATTGGCCAACAGGAGCAGAGGAAGAAAAAAGTTTAATGAAAAACTCCCGCAATTGGGAGCGAGAGTGAAAAAATCGCGCCCGTCAATTACAACAAAGAACCGGTTACGGAAGTGACGAGCGCGAGTACTAGCAAGAGAGAGAAAAAGTGCAGAGCATAGCGCCAAAGATATCGGAAAAGAAGGAGAGCAAACACGAGACACATTATCTTTGTTTTAGTTTTGTTCCTAGTTTTCATTCCTCCGTTGATCCGGTTGACCAGCAGCTGCACCCCAGGAATCCGCCGAATCGGTGCAGCACGGCAGGTCCCTTTCTGGCAAGGGAATCCCAACTCTCGTACCAATCCCCGGAGTCCGCCGGAGGCCGTCGCACTTTTGCGTCCGCCTTGGCAGTGACATCCGTGACCCATCCGTGGTACGCCAATGAATCGTCGGCAATCGTTGGACAAGCCAGGTAAGTTCAAGCTAGTCCCATTTCGTGTTCCTTTTTTTTCGATAAGGACATTAATGACAGCGCACCGAATACATGTAGAAATCACGGTGCGAGAAAAGTGAATGGTCCTTACATTGTCTGGGTGTATTTCCTCCTACCGATGGGATTATTTTGAGAAATCGATGTTACCTACCCATTCTTCAAAGTGAGAAAACGGGTTCAGTGATTGCAAATTTCTAGTGATGAAAAATGTGGAATTGCTCTAGTGAGATTTCCATTGTGTTGATAAATGTATCAGCCCGTTCAGAACCCTTCATGATTTATTTCTCTTGAAACGAGACTACTGTTCTATACTCAAAAATTCAATCTTCTAGAAAATACTCATTATTTTTCGCTAAAAGAGCCGTAAACAGAGTTAAACACATTACAAAAAAAGTCCCACTTCACGTGAGAAGTGAGTTGAAATCTGCCGAGAAAACATACACTCAAACACAAAACTGAATCGAAAATCTTCCTCGTTACGTACACAACATAACACGGCCAGGCGTCGTCGGGTGGTTTTGGTTGTAGGCTGTTACGACTCGGGAAAGAATGAATGGAACCATCCGCATTTTTCGTTTCCCATTCGTACGGGACGGATAAACGGAATCAAGCGAGCAAAACGAAGAAGCACAAAAACACCAGTAAGCAACATCTGTGTGGTATTGTGAAGTAGGAGCTGCCTAGCTTTCGGTCCCTCGCCTCTCGGTGTGTGCAAACAAGCGAAAGCTGATCGAGCCGAGCGGCTGTACACAACAAACGGCACAGACTGGCGTGGCGAGTGAACCACTTTGCCAAGTGCCGTGGGAAGTGTCCGTGTCGTCTATACAAACTCGTCTGAACCCATGCTTCAATCGGAAATATTAACCCCGTACACAAGGTTTAATGGCTTCAAGCTCATTGAGCCGTCATTGTTTTTCCGGCGAAATTTGGCAGGTGTTCCTTAAGAAAAGTTACTCTATGCCATAAGCCTACCTCTTTTCCGAACATTCATCCTGAGTCATCCTTTTCTGGTCTAGGGACTAACCCCGAAAACACGAGTTCGGTAATTCATTTTATCGACTAGTTATTTACCGAAATTTCACAGTGTGTTCGGTAAATATAATCAGTTATTCTGTTTTTATTACCGGTTGTTCGGTAAAAATTACCGAAGTTTCGGTAAAATATTATCGAACGCTCAGTAATAAAACGATGAATTGGTAACCATTGTATAGTTTGTTCGGAAAATATTCCCGTATTTCCGAAATAACCACCGAACACACGTTACTTTTGTTCAGTAGAATTTTCTTGTTGCATGGCCAATGACCACAAATTACACTGTTAACAGTAAACAGGGTGGCCACAGAACCGAGAAAAAAAACGGGAATTGAAAATTGCGCCGGGAAAACCGGGAATTTAGAACCGAACCCGGAAAAATTACCAAAAGAAAACAGTAATTCAGTTTTGGTTCCGATATCAGGGATTCAAAGGAACAAAAATATGAAATGTGTTGAAAAGTTTTTCAAATTAAAATTACCCTTCCGTTGATTTTCAATAACTTTCACCTTATTCTAATCTTTTATTCGTCTAATTTTTTAATTCTTAAATATTCTTTCTGAAAGAATATAAAATTTCATCAACATTGCCGATAAAATAATTTCCTAATCTAATATTATAATTTTCCAGTGATAGTGTTTAATTCATGAGTTAAACACAAACCAATCATCTTTACGCACGGTGCTTTTTTGTAACCTAATCATAATAAATTTGACATTGCTAAGTTGAAAAGGAAACCATTCCCTATCAAACGAACTGTTTGAAAAGAAAACCATCACGGGGTCCAGATCTATCTTATCAAGTTGTGTCAAAATTACCTTTTTTTCGATTACGATCCAGAAAATTTCGAATTACATTTTTAAAGCTTGAATATGTTAGGATTGCTTTGAAAATTTTCGAAACGCGTGACAGAATGGAATAAAATTTAGAAAATTCCAGAAAAATTTTACTCCAAATTGTTGGTGATGGTGATGGTGTGTTTATGTCGATAAAAGGCACTATATAAATTATTTAAACATGTTAAAATTATTCAACATTTGTGTTTTGATTGAAGTATTAAAACAAAATAACAAAATTATGTATCGCAATAATATTGATTATATTTACTTATTTCTTCTCGAAAGCATAAGGCAACAAGATATACGTTTTTCCGTTTGAAGAAGGTTAAGAGCTGATTTTGACTGATTTTAGGGCGACGTATCCAAATATGCAGTTTGGTTTTTTCTGCTAGCTCAAGTTTTGAGATTCAAGAGCTAACTTTCGAATTTTTTTAGCAACATTTTAGAACATTTCTAAGATATTCAAATCAAAAGTTTCGAATCAATGATCAACTTTTCGAAGATCACGAGTAGTTCAAACTTCTAAGAAAACTGAGACGCCCTTTTAGTTTATTTATCACAATCTTGCAGTCTCCAACAAAGTTGTTAATGGAATTTTAATCTTTGATACCGAAAGTGCTTACATGTTCTTCAGAAATGTTGTCAGAAATAGTTGCATTTTATCTATTGTATTTTTAAAACTTGAGCATTTTTTTCAAGCATTGTTTCCTTGAAACTAGAAAAGCAGGGTAATATATTAAATCCACTATTTATTTAAAGATAATAAATTGATTCGAAACCAGTTTTTGTTATTTAAAGAGAGTTGTCGGTTTATTAGTTATCAATGATTGATTTTACTCAAATCTTCGTAATTTTTAAATTTCAAAACCCATCACCGGAACTAGATTTGACTTGACAGAATCTGAAAAATGATTCGAATTGAGGACAGCAAAATCAATTTTTGAATAAAGACTTTACAGATTGGAAAACATGTAGATACATCTCATGTTTAGTCACATGTACACATGTACAATCCTTAAAGTTAGCCTTGGCTTAGCCAATTTATGTTAGCATGTGGTTACAGAAACTTAGCATGTCTTTACAGAAACAGATTTGTTTTCCTGTTACAGGGGTTTTTTAAACTATTTATTCGAAACGGTTCAATCCAGTATGTATAAGGAACCAAGATTGCATTTGTTTTTGCACTGTTTACATTTCTTGCTTAAACTAAAAATTAGTAGCAGATTCAGAAAAATTCTACAGAAGAAGATCGATAGCTTTAAAGAATAGTTTGGTCCGTCGTATCTCTTACAGGTACATCAGGTTGAATTCCCGAGACCGAAGCAAATTTGTTAACTGCGCTCTGGCGATCGAGTGGACCTCACACGACCAAACAACATGGTCAATGTTGTGATCACCATCGCCACAGGTACAGAGATTGGTGCTAAGAAAGATTTACACGATACAGTAACGCGTTTAAGGAACAGTGTTTGGACATGAGACGGGAAAATGTTTTAGTAAAATCACGGCTCAAGTCCAAACCCTTGAACCATGTTTTAAACTTCACCTTTGGGATGATCGAATGGAGCCACCTGCCCAATTGATCTTCATTCCATTTGCGCTGCCAATTGATGAGAGCATTTTTACGTACTAAAAAAAAATTCGTTAAAGGAGATTTGACGCTTATAAATATCACCTTCAAGCGCACCTACCTTTGCGAGAGAGTCAGCCTTCTCACTGTCCAATATTGAGCAATGGGGAGAGATCCCAATAATGGTGATGGAGAAGAAGCGATCAGATAAAGTACTCAATTTTTCTTGTGTCTTCTCGCATCATGTTATAATTTTTATCATTAAACGGATCAATCATTTTCATAATTTTACCCCAGGAAACTGACTCAAATAAATATTTATGTTGAAAAATTACATGTAACTTTTTTCACTGAAATCAAATCCACATCTTTCTGCATAACAAAGCTGACCCTCTACTGAATAAATTATGGAAACATTGCAACTATGAAACTTTTGCAAAAAAATAGATCTGTTTTTCAATTATTTTAATTGTTTAAATAATGCACGAAATAAGTTTTTTTTTAAATTATAAATATAGTTTGCAATGTTTTGCAGTAATGAATCGTGCTAAAAATATTTATAAAACAAAGTTCGAGACCATATATGGGTCATATGCGGTAGAGGATTTAGAAATATTGTCTTTAATTCTTTCATGGCTACTACAAAAAATTACACATTGTATCTTTTTAAATTTCTTTCAAAATTTGAAATTTCGATTATGAATCAAAATTTTATCCTGAATTTAAAATTTATGGGTTCTGAAGTTTTTTTTAATAGTATAGGTAGTTTAATTCAATTTCAATCAATTTAAACTGCAAAATTATAAATTACAATTTTAACTACACTATGAAAATAATAAAATGAATGTTTCTTATTTTTATTGATTTACGAATCTTCTGCTTTTATTATAATTAACTAAGATATCATAGTTTTCAATTCATTTTGCATTTATTTGAAATGCCTTAGTTTAAAAAAAAGGCACCTGAACAAACAACCACGTGTAAACGACCATGCCAAATGACTGAATATTTCTGATCAATTAAATCGTGGACTGTACTTTTGCCAGCAAAAAACAGTAGGTAACGAAAATTATCGCTTTTCGATACTGTTTTCAGTGTCTAAAAGTTATTTTTCAGCAAGAACGGACTTTTACGAGGAATCTAAACACTGCGTCGAGATAGGATTTTTGGTTTTTCAAAATTTACCCTTAAGGGGGGAGTAGGGTCTAACACTTTCAAAAAATCGATTTTTTTTTCTTATTGTAAAACATTTCAAGAATGTTGTGTCACATTTTCAAGTCAATCGAAACAAAACTGTAGAAATTATAGGCCTTTATCTCCTCTTATCTAATACTGCATCATTTTTAGAGCAGAAACTTCAAACGCGTTTTTCTCGAAAACACATTTTTAATGTCAGTGGACATCGTCATTTGAAAACTACTTCACCGATTCTTTTCAAATTTGGAACATATTTTCTACATATAAAATACCAAACCCCAACGATTTTCTTTTTTTTTACTTTGGGGAGATTTTACAGATAAAAAATAGCGGATTTTTTCGTGAAAAATCGTAGTTTTTACTTCAAACAACCACAAAAATTTCATAAAATTTTTTAAGTTAAATAAAATCGTTGGGGTCCTGAAAAACATCTATTAAAAATATTTTGCTCTGATTTTTTGACTTCAGATGATTCTGTGCTGAGATACAGTGTCCATCGCAAATCCTGTTTTCTAAAAGGCATCCTCGAAAGTGCTCCGTCACCGGCTCATTTTTCAATATTTTTCTACGAAAAAATTACTAAATGTTCTTTTAACAATGCTTTGTATAATGCAAAAAAATTGAATACATTTGTTTGAATGATAGCTCTAAAAAAATTCGTGAAAATGGTGTTTTTTTACCCGTTAGACCCTACTCCCCCCTTAATTAGACATGAGGATTTTTTTATTTAGAAAGAAACATGGAATCTTGTCCTACAATCTTATATTCACAGATTTTAGAAACTGATAAAATTATGTTTTATTTTTTTTTAACTGCGACCTAGAGAGGGGTCTTGACTCAAACATGTAGTCAGCGAAACTTTTTTGTAGAGAAATGAATGAAATTTCAGGGACTAGATAAGATGAACATTGATGTTGAAAAACATGCGAAAAAAAATCTCCTTGTCTCCCGGTAAGACTTGAACCCACATCTTGCGCCTCCCCGGAGCACATGTACTAACATTCAACTACAGGAAACAACCTGGCGTATGAAAGTTATGCTGGTCGAGAGTCGAAGTCTATCGGTATGAAGGGAATTGTGATCATCATCATTTTTCGTGATCTATTTCTATTCCCATCATTTCATCTTACGGTAAAGCTATGATCATTTAGTATCCGGACCCTTCATTTCGATGATAGCTACATTACTAGAGATCGGATATGCGAAAATTTAGCGCTGTGTTGGTTATAAAAAGGACTATCTTATCTATTTTTTTCCAGATTTTTAAGTTAACATGTGTTTGAGATATTTACTATGCAAAAAGACATGGTAAAAATAATTTTGCACAAATTTGCGCCTTTTGCGCATTTTGCGCCTCGCCTTTATTGTCAACTTAAAAACTCATGAACTGTTGATTTTTTCTGGTTGTTTTTTTTTGACCAAATGGTTAAGAAATATAAGGAGCCACTCTAGGATCCACACGAAGTTCAAACCAAGCATCAGAGTGGAATCATTGATCTTAAATATGGTAAAAAGTCTATGGTTATTGGGGATAACTGAATGCAGACCCCTTAAATAATGCAATAAATCCATTTCCGGCAGGCAAAAAGTGATGTCTGACTTGTAGACACCATGTAAATAACTAATATTGAGCAGTTCAATAGATCGCAATCTGTGCAACCGATTTTTACACAATGTGACAGATGTGTTCTGATGGACAAACAAATTTATGTTAAAACGGGATTCTTTATGTCAAAAACTTCGAGATGCCTACCCATGAAAAGGTTCCAATCAGATTCCAATTGCTTTTTCCAGGTGAGTAAGTAAGAGTATTTCTTGAAATCATTGATAATTTTTTTTTTATATATATATTTTTACATTAAATGTCATATTAACACCTTCATTTCCTTCATAGAAAGTTCAGGGTTGCCACCCATCCGGGAAAAGCGGGAAATGTGGGAAATTTTTTTCGAAAAGTCGGGAATTTTTGGCTCAGTGAAAGTCTGTTCAATGAAGTCTAGTCGAAATAGGTCGAAACAAGTGGAAATTGACTGTTGATTACCAGTCTCTTTCCAATTGACTTCGACCGATTTCTACCAGGTCGAAACGAATCCTCGTACCGAGCTGGATCGGTTTCAATTAGTTTGAACTTGCTTCATTGAACAACGACCTGACTAGTTTCGACCAAAACATTGGCTCATTGAACACTACCAGTTGACAGAAACCATGTTGAAACCCGAGCAGACTTTGATGCCGGAATCGCTAGTAAACAGTAACCAAAACGAGCTATCGAGGCCAAAATGATAGCATTGTTTGATGTCAAATTAAGTTTGAGAGCAAAATAATGCATAACTAAGGTTTCAAATTTACTTTTATTGATAGCAGGCTGAGACCAATTTTTGCATTAACAGCATAATTGAAGCAAAACTTGCTGTAGAATTTATACGGATAGCAAAATAAGCCATCATACAAAACTCAAAACTGAGACCAAAGTTATAGCAACATTTGCTTTACAATTTATCCAAAAATTATGCATCATCGAGGTATACATGATTTTGTGAAACTCAAACCTAAAATCAAAATTTTTGCATTCTGGTAAGAAATTTATTCATTACGGTTTAAACTCTCAAACTAACTACAGACATTCTGCTCTTAAATCCCAAATAATACAACAAAATAACATTTTATTAAGTTATGTGAATACTATTACATTTATTTTTTTACATTTACTCTCGTACAAAAATCTAAACCAAAAGATATGCTTTTTCGACTTGATAAGTTTAAACTTTTAAGGGACAAACATATCCCAAATTGTTTGAATGAAATGTTTTTGAATGATAACAAGAAATAACCGTTATTTAGATGTTTAGAATATATATTTTCCATTCAGGTCAGTTATTAAAATGTGTTATCATAAGTGCTTATCAAAATATGAGATTTAGTGGTGAAAAATATGTCATCGATATTACATTACATTGCGGCGTTACAATGGCCTTATAATGCAATGCACATGTTATAAACATCGCTGCTACGAAAATCGTATGGTAACTTAAGATTGCATAAGTGAAGGCGAATATTAAACGAGGTTCATTGGAAATTTTGCATTGCAAAAAAAAGATATAAAAAAACGGAACGGTATTCATCAAAGAAAAATTATCCCGAGAACAATAGTATGGTTGAATTATAGCAAATTTTGCTAGGGTAAGTGAGCCCTATTTTGGCATGGTCCTTTTCTTGGCATGCCAACATGTCTTTTCATGTTTTTCAGGTCCAAATTGAGCTTAAAAAATTTTGAATATATTTTCATTGCGAAGAGAATAATTTGTTTTAAATCTGTGCTTACCGAATTTTTTGATTGTTTGTACTTTAATGAAGAAGTTAATTTTTTTCGATCTGCATCCGAGGAAATTATGTTGGAAATCACCGTATGAAAATCAGATGAACTCACCTTTCTAGTGCAACTGTTAAATTCACATGCGCTTTCAAACGCGGACATTTATTTGAAAAATTTGCAATAAATACTCATGCTTACAGTTAAACTCGACAAAAAATAAAAAAAATACTAGAAAGACTAAAGAGTGAATATTTATTTAGGTTTTGAATAAAAATTTAAAACTAATTTTGTTCCTTTTCTTGGCATGCAACTTCAATCGAAATACACCACCAGTGTTGGAAGCTTGAAAAAGGAGATGTTCATTAAAGAGGTATTTTTGGGCTGATATTTTCCCTAAAACTTCATTTCAAACTACGCACAAATGATTTCATACTAATTGGGTTGTATGATAAGACTGTTGCTATCAACTTAAGCTTCGAAATAAGTTGGAGAACGTAAGTGATTCGACTAACTAAAAGTCATATCCAAGCATTTTAAATGCAAAAATCGCTATTTGGGAACCATGAATCGAAGGTACATTGGTATGCGTGCGAACAGCATTTGCATTGCAGTCTGCCGAGCAAAAGCCACGTGGTCTCCTACAGAACACAGTGGTTCGAAATATTGAAAAAAAAACTAAGTGAAATTAAGCATCTCACAAGACTTAAGATGTTTTTCTTATCTAAAAATTGTTAGATCGATGGCAATTTACGACTTTAGTAGATATATAAAATACATAATTAATTGAGTTTTGGAATCGTTTTCTATTGCTTGGGAGCCATATACCTACTCAGATTTAATTTTTTGGAATTTTGTTCTAATTTTTTTCATGGAAACAGAAGTTGGAAGTTCAGGAAAATATCGTTTGCTTTCCAATTATTCCCTAAAATATTTGATGTAAGTCGAATAAAAAAAACTGTTTTAACAAGGTTTACATTCTAACATCTATTTGGCGCGTCAAACCACTGCGCAACACCCCGGGCATTCGAGATGGCTCATAATCTCATAATCTAGAAGCTCATAATCTCAGCTAACAAATTCAAAAGGGCAAAATTTTTAAATACCATTCAAGGATTTTTTCACTTTCTTACTTTATGAAGCCAAACTCCACAATATGAAGACAGTTGTTTGGTAGTGAAAATAACCCTATGTGTCTCAATCGCATTGCGGAATTTCTGGACCTCCGACTTTTTGAAATGAAAGCTTATTGTGTGCTTCCCTTTCAACCAAATTTCATCAATGTTTTCAAAAGCCTTTTTGTTGTATTAGTGGCGCCCGGTGTTCCATCGTCGCATAGAACTTTACGCTCAGCTGACGTCATTCTGTCAGTGGCCATATATTCAGAATAGCCAACAATTCTGTTAACTGTCAATCGAGCATTGGTGGTAAAGATCTATTGCACATTGCTGGTGGCCAAGAATCAGATTATGGAAACGGCAAACAATTGGTACGGCGGCCAAGTAATTGGAGCACCGCAGTGAGTACTTTGAATGCATTTTGCTCACATTAATGAAAGTTCCATAGAGAAAACATATTTTTGTTGATCTCTAAGCAAGTTAGCAAGTAAATTCTTCAAAGGATGTTATATGGTGCACTCAACAGGAAGGTAGGAATGTCGAAAAAAAGGGTAAACCATGCCTTAGGTGCCAAGGTCGGGTACATTTACCCTATCATGCTTTGAAAGTTAAATTTACTCTAATTTTGCTTGACATAAGGTGGTACACAGCAAAATTGAAAGCATATTTTAAGTACTGCGTTAGGAACATGATGCCTTTTTTGCTATAACTGAAACCTGAACTACACCACATTTGCTCAAGAGATTTGAGAGAATAATGATGTCAAATTTTACTATCGTTGGAAAATATGTGATGCCGTATATTGGCATCATTGTGCTCTCCAAGCTCTCAGGAAACGAGGTGTAGTTAGGGTCTCAGTTTTAGCAAAATTTGGTATCACTTTGCTAACCAGGTATGAAAATTTGTACTACCAAAACACTTATTGGAATTGAACTCTCAGAAATAAATCTTCTACCTCCTGGAAGCTTAGAAATTGGATTCTCATCTAAATCGGCAATTAAGAAAGCCAAAGAGTCTGGTCATGTTTCCGACAAAGATATCCTTGTATTCAGAAATAGCTATCGTTCGTTTTACTGTGGATTTTTGAATAAAATGGATATAGATCTCCCTTGACTTATCCCATCACTCGGTATTTATCGTGCGTTAGTCCCGATGTGATTGCACACTATCCAGATGTTTCCAAAAATCGTTTAGACCTGTGTCTAGAAGTACTTGTTGACAAGCAGCACCTAGATGGAGCTTGTGCCGATAAAATTAAGGACGAATTCGGATAATTATGTGCAATACCTTCAATGAAAACATCATTTTCGGGATATCGAAGAAAAACACAACGATTGGACATTTTTAGGATGGAACTTATTGGCGAATCGAAAAAGGAGTTCTTCAATTTGACGACCTTATTGAAGAAAATTCTAATTTTATTTCATGGTAACGCGACGATGGAAAAAAGATTTTCCGTTAACTGAAACAAAAATCATTTAAAGATCATTTACCAATAAAAAAAAGCTAAATCGATTTTCGTTTATATGGTTTCAAAATTAAATATTCGGAATTTTGTTTGGTTTTCTGTTGCATAAATCCGGGAATTTAGTGAGACCATGCGGGAAAAATGCGGGAAATCAAAAATTGATTTTGAGTGGCCACCCTGAAAGTTTTTCGATCTCATGAATAGTTTTTAAAATACACACATTTGTAACTGTCCGAATTCTAGATGATTATAGCCTTAGCTGGACTCAAAAAACTCAAATGTAATAATTCATTAAAGAAACTAAAGCTATATCCAACAAAATGGAACAGAGCACTATCAGTAACTCAAAGGTACTGAATTATATATAGTGATATATAGTGCCGAATTTTGGTATTTTTCGTCTAATATTTCTTTGTGGTCCTTAATGTGTTAAGAGTACAAGAGAGGTATGGCCAAATTTAGCAGTGTCGCTAGTATCAAATATCAAAACATACTTGATCGACCTTTTGCAGTTAACCGAATGAGCTTCAATTTTACATAGGGCCTTCTGTCAGGCCAAGAAACGATTTCAGCCCCAAGCTATTGGTTCCGAAAAAACACCCACTGTAATGTTCATATACAGTTGTTTTGAAGGCGGAAGATGTTAATCAAGCTATGCTATTTAAGTTAAATTGTTTTGAAGGCGGAAGCCTTTTGTTCAACTAATGTTAATATAACACTGTGAGTAAAAAACCTTAAATTAGTAAAAATTTCAAATCAATGCATGAATCAGTACAGAATGCTCTAGTAAATAACTTAACCCATTCGAGACGGCGACTTTTTTCGAACGCGTCCCCCAGGAGCGAAAAATTTTTATTCTTTGATTCGATCAATTTTTATCTGAAAAACATGAATTCAATGAAATTTCTAAAATTCAATCGTAAATTCACAAAAAATGTCCATTGCACACTGTGTGTGCAGTCCGCTCCTCGAAATAAAATTATTTCGAGGAGCCGCATTGCACACACGGTGTGCAATGGGTAGAAAAATAAAAATACACCATTTTTAACATGTTCATCATTCGTTTAATTTTTGTTCGGTTATAAAGGAAAGCAAAAAATATGATGTAGTGTGGTTTAAACCAACAATGAGTTTTTTTAAACTTTATCCAAAATGTGTTTACTTTTGTGATTCATGAGCATGATTTAAACTTTGTCGGTTTTAACCCAACTTTTCTTGTGTCTTCCTATTGATTTTTTCTATCTGATAACTATTTAAGTTGATCAACTATTTAAGTCCGGCTAACAAACTCTTATAATAATTTAGATCTTTATTTTAAAAAAATATATATATATTGAAAAATCTTACGATCGTCACATAATCTTGCGTATATTCTACTGAATAAAACCTTGAAAGGAGGGTGATTTGCCAAACATTTCATGAAGGCACATCAAACGGAACGTTAAAATTTCAAAAATTTCAATACAATACAAAACAAGAAGTTACAAGAAAATCATGTTATGATTGTTTGAATACATTCCATGAAAAAAAATCCATGATGATGATATTATTAGCAATTACCATAGAGCTGAAGTTTATTTCATTTGTTTTTTTAGATAAATTGTTTAAAAGTCACCAATAGTTTATTTTATCAATCATACGTTTAGTTGAATAGCTACCGTAAATAATGTTTTCAATTATAAGATACAGATTTCACCTGGGTGAATGTGGAATTTACTAAAATTACTCCGTAAAGGGCTGGAGAACCCAACAGCACGCTCTAAAGCTTGATAACTTAAAAATAAGACTTAACAATACGAAGTTCACACAAACGCTATACACCAGATCTTAGATGCATATACATTTCAGTTATTCTCCCCTCACCAAACCTTAACAATCACCGACGCACACTTCCAGAAAAACAGCACAAATAACCTGCAAATGACCTACTGTCTGTATCGACGAAACGAAACTCTGTCTGCGCTAATTTTATAGGTCATTTTCAACCTCAGATATTTGAAGACATTTTCATACACAGTGAAACCAATGCCAAATTACGATTATCTATGCTTTCAACATTCTCTTGGTTCAAGAACCATGAAAATTGGTCCACAGGTTTATTCAAAATCATGAAATAGTTAAAACTACTTCCATTGCACACACGGTGTGCAATCGGTCTTATAGCCTCGGAAAGTCATTGCACACACGGTGTGCAATCCGTCTCGAATGGGTTTAAATTAGTATAAATTCAAATCAATACATAAATCAGTACTGAATACTTTAGTATTGTGTTTCACTTGCAAGTTGAATGCTATCCCCAATTATTTGGCCAGTTTGATAGTCTATGACGGAAGGTTAGTTCTAAAGTCTCTTCGTTGACCGTTGTTTATTCAAAGGTCTATTGCTTAGCTACAGTGCAGTCCTTAAAAAAAATGAAAATTAGAAAACACCTATGTACATATAAGAAAAATAACACTGACTAGCTGTTGCATTGCGTGTGTAGTTTTTCCTAACCATCTATCTAGATATCCTTATGCAGTTCTTCTACCGAAGAAAGCTTTCCTTTAGAATCAACTGGTGGCTGGCAGCGGTAGTATGGGGTCGTCCGGTATATAACAGAACTTCTTCAGCCTCACGTTGTGCCCCCGCTCAGGAAACGTGAAGCGTGCTTGCTGCTTCTGCTGGTTGGTGCAATCGAGATATAGGTCAAACCTTTATCGCTTTCCTCGTCGACGGCAGCGATGAATGGTCCCTTGCCACATTCCAAGCGGCCAAGTGTTACTGCCCTTTGGGAGTAACTTTTGCAACGGGTCGAATAGGGGAAAAGTCACACAGCAATAACTGCAAGCATCGTGCAAACGACCCCGGAAGGAAAATTTCATTATCACTCTTTAATGATCTTCCTCAAGGGCTATCACTAGGGCGATTGCCGACGAAGCTCTCTAGTCCTTGCCCTTGAACATTGCACAGTGGCCTGCAGATTGTGTGGCGTAATTCCGTCCCGCCGTGTTCCCCAAAAAATATACCCCTTGTCCCCCTTGGCGGAATAAGTTTATCGTTTATCGCCCCAGCAGCGGGATATCTGAAGCATAAAAAGCTGTACCCAGTGCGATGCTAGAGTGTCCTGCGGAGAGCAACGACCTTTGCGAAATTCCTTGAATGGAATATTTTCACTACCCCTCACGTCATCCATTCATAGATACTTGGCAGACTTTTGTTGCTCTCATTCAAGCACTTCAAACCTAGATAGGTCGAGACACATCAGACACCCTCTTTCTTGCAAGAATGGTTTACGATTTTTTCAAATTAGATTATAACTTTATCCTCAAGATGCATTCAAATCGGGCGAAATATTAAGTAGAGTAAGCAGGTTCAAGGAATTTCTTATCCAACCAATCAGTAGCCAACACTTTTCCGGAAAAGTCATCCACTCGAGGAGTTAGCAAACAAGAAGAAACGCGAAGCGAGCAAGAAGAAAACATAAAAATCGCAACAAAGTTTGGTCAACTTTTTCGTTCCAGTGCGGAAAGCAAACTCGAAAAGTTTTTCACCAAGTCAAGCCACAGTCAGCCAGCTTGCGGAGGTTGGGCTTTGTTTACAAACAACTGGAGCACACATAAACCGAACTGCAGTTACGATGTTCAAATTGTATCGTAGAGAACGCAGCAGGACCAGTATTGATAACGGAGACAAGTACATGGATGAAAGAGACTAAAGTCGGCTTTCCACCAACCACCAAACGGCATGCTTCACTTGATAAAACGCGTGTTTCTATATGGAGGAACAACCGCAGCGCATAACCGTAACCGTTGGCTATTATACACTCAACTAACTGGAGTACCGTGGCTTCTGAGTGCTGCTTGCACTAAATATACGGAACGAACGACTGCTCGTTTAGGGTTCATTTACGAGCACTAGTATGAATATACAGTACTAGACAAAATAAAGTACGCACTTACTATCAAAGTTTTCAAATCACTGTATCTTTTGTCACATAAGAAATATCAATTTAAAATATTCAGATGAATTGTAGCATTTTTAATACACTAACACCCGGTGATTTTTATCAAAATACTGAAAATGTTTTTCACATTTCAAGTCAGTTTACACTTGGACGAAATAAAGTACGCACTCTTAATAACCTAAACAGATCGCTATTTCTCTGCTTAGAAAATTGTTCCATCGTTTTAAAAGTCAAAAGGATAGGGCGCGATTAAATCCAATAAGATGGTGAAAAGGCAAGTTTCCGCAGATATTCGTTAACTTCAAACTAAACATCGTTTTTTCAAGCTAAATTGCTAGAAAATTTGTTTGAAACCAACCAAGAGCAAGAAATTACAAGCAAATGGCTAAAAACCGTGAGTCATTATTTTTTAGTGATTTCAGTTTATTATCGTCAGAGAAATAACCGAATACCTGAAAACTAATAATTTTTATATTATTTTCATTTCTGAGTGTAGTTGAATTTCTTAGGAGGTGACCAAAATCCTTTTGATTCTTCGAATATTTGTAGTAATTACCTAATCCTTTCTAAAATGCTGATTTCAGAAGCTGCTGTCATTATTCCATTTTTTACGATTATCGATGTCCTCAACTAGCGAAGTAGCCCACGTCATGGTACTGCTCTTAGGGTGCTAAAATGTGTTTTCGTATGAATGAATCATCCTTTGTTGTTCTTTATCCGAAAGTTTCTTGCAAAAAGTCGTCCATACTCGTGTTCGTGTTTTGAGAACAATGGTGGTCAGACGAATTGTGAAACATCTGGAGAGCTTATGACAGTCCCCCTTATTCTGCGCCGCGCGTGAGGTGACGATAGTCGAGTCACCCGATTCCAATAGTCGCTTTAGGTGAGAAACGTCTTTTAGAATGAAGTTTTTGAGGTTTTCTCCTAATCTAGTAGTCACCGTGAGGTACAAATCGTATGCTCTGTCACATCGGCTTCGAGAATAAGGTGACAAGACTCACGTGACTCCGACTCGACTCGACTATCGTCACCTCACGCGCGGCGCAGAATAAGGGGGAGTGTTTTACCTTCTTATTGACTGCCGCAAATTCAACCCGGAGAAAAATGAATGCAACATTTTCGGAGATATCAGCGAAGATATATACCAAAGACGGTAGCCCCCAGGAACAACTAGCAAATCTTAATATTTCATATTGATATTCCTAACAAGGGATCTGAAAATTTTGATAGCAGGGAACATAATTTATTTTGACGCGTACTGTGTGTAGAGGAAAGTCGGCTATGGGGGACACTTTTAATATTTCGAAAATAAAAATGTTTGCTCTGATTAAATGACGAAAATGCGTTTGTAAAGTTTTCCAAAATTTCCGTGAAGCTTTTTATTATTAACAGGAAACAATTTCTCAGAATGGAACACAAAACAAAAAAAAACCTTTGCGGATGCGCCACTCACATCTGGCTTCTCTGGAAACAGTTAATAAGTGGCCAGCGATCCGGGAAAACTGGGAAAAACCGGGAATTGAAAATGGGACCGGGAAAAAAACCTGGAATTTGAAATCAAATCGGGAAAATTATTTATAGGGTATTTTTTCCCATATAAAAATCTATCAAATCATAAAATTCATGCATATAATGACGAGTTTTTTCAGAAAATTTGTAAACCATTCGGGAAGATCGGCAAAATGTCGGGATATGGCTGAGTAAAACGCCTGGAAAAATCGGGAATTTCATAAAAAAAATAGATTTTTTATCAAGGCGCATACATTTGTCTAGCAAAGAATCGTAGAAAAATTTCTGTACCATAAACTATTCATTAGCTCTCGTTTCTTATGTACTGCAGTGAATATAAAAAAATGTTTTAATTTAATAATCTTTTCACAACTATGGAGATTTAATACATTAAGTCATGGTAGTTAAATTTTGAATATTTAAAGATTTTGTGCCGTTGTGCACTTTCTTTATGAATATATGGAAAATGAAGAAATAAGTAAAAGGATTTTTTTTTAAATCTCAATGCTGCGACTTTATAGTCCTGATGTAAATGCATACGTTGAAATCAGTTAGTTTGCAATTGAGAATTCATATCTCGAAAACTAAGATTTATGCTTAACATCTAACTTATAACTGGAATTATTTTACACTAGTCCAAAATTGATTCTGCATCAGGAGGTCAACTAATTGTCTGCTTTTTTTTAAAAAAAGATCATATAATTCAAGGTTGCTTTTAAATTATTCGAACAACGCGATTTTTCTCTAACGTGACTTTACTTGTTTGCAGCGGTTTTCAATTGTGTTTACGGTACCGTTATTAAAATTTGAAAATTATCATAACCATACTTCATTTTAACCATATTTCAATTGATTGATAAAATATTAAAATAAAAACTTCTAAAAAAAAACAGAAGGCACAAGGTGTAACAAGATACCAAGTTTTGTCTGATTCTTATGTATTTTTTTTACCTAAACCAGTAGGATTTCAAATAGAAAAATCGAATAAAAACATGCAGTTTTGAAATAGGACTAAAAATTGAAACTAAGAATTTAGATAAATTTACTAGAATTTAGGTAAATAGATTCAGGCATCTAGAATTCATTATATTCTTTAAACAAAATCAAGGTATCCAATAAAACATGATTTAGTATTCAAAATGAGAATGATATTACGGCACCTGTTTTAAGAACTTTAAAAGAAAAATATTAGAATATCAAGCAGCAGCCAAGCTATAAAATACAACGTGATTTCCTATTCCAAAAATAAAATAATTGTCAAAAATAAAAATTAAATTTAGTATAATGAATCCTAACGTGAAACTAACTTGATTTATGGATCGGTTATTCAATATTTCAGTTTTCAAGATTAATCTAAAAAAAATTAAGTCAAATCACATACACGTTACACTTTCTGGTTGAAAACCTGATAAACATATTTATTTGCGCATTTTGAAACAGGGAAAACCATAAAATTTCAATTTTGAAAACCGGGAATTTGGAAATGAAAACTCGTTGGCCACCCTGGTTAATGTGCTCGAAACAAATATCCAATTCTTCATTGTCGATCACCCCATCTTCCCCATCGATTTTTCGAACAATCGAATGAGGAAAATAAATAATGTTAAATGAATTTTATGAAATATTCGATACATTAGTAAAATATTCATAACAATCCAAAAGCAAAAAATAAACTGTGGGAATTCTGATTTTTTTTAAAATAATAAATTTATAACTTTCACAATTTTTTATGTAAAATAACTAAATTTTTCTGCTTTATTAAATCTAGATTTGTGTAAAAATTTGTGCATACAATTTATTTTTTCAATTTATTGGTTTATTGCATTAGTTTTTATTATGTCCCCTCCTGCTTAACTTGAAAGATGAAATAAGTTTAAACCAGGGTTGCTAGCAAATCGGGAATACTGGGAAAAACTTTGGAATTTCATCGCATTTCCGGGAAACCGGAAAAACGAGAGTTTCAGCACATCACCGGGAATAATGTCATGTTTCTATTTATTTTTACGAAATTTCGTGGCTGAAATGTGAGAGTAGTTTTCGACAGTCTCGATATTGATATACCTCATTAACACTTATATTCGTTCATTGTGGACCCAAAACAAGATATCTTGTTTTTTCCGCTCTCCGCAATTACAAGTTTAAATCACATGTTATAAAGTTAATAATGAAACTACAATCGACAAGATTATAAACAAATAGTTTAGTAACTCAATGAAACTAAGTGTGAACAATTTGGTTCAACAGTTTCTGATATATAAAGTGCCGAATTTTGGAGTTTCTCGGCGTAGATATCTTAGCGCTCCTTAACATTAATCCGCTCTTGAGTGTCAATATGACACTATTGGAAGTTTTGCGGCTTGTAACTTTATTCGAGGGCATTAAAAAAAATTCTTTTGGGTAAAATATCGCAGCGCTAATGTAATTACACTCCTAGTATCGGTTTAAAATTGGCTTTCGGATGAATAAGTATAAATACATTGCGGAAATCTCGAGTTAATATAATCAAAATCCTTTGCGCAAAGTTCAATTTAAGTGCAAGAAAATCTTAGAAATCGCAAATTCACAAAAAGTTTCAAAACCACCTTTGAAGATTCGTCAAAAAATCTATGTTTCGTATTTTGACAATCTAAAAATGCAAAAATATGCCAAATTACGTCAACTTTTCAATCTTCTTTTCGAAATTTACCTGATATGACTTAAACAATTTTTACGGTTCATTGACTCAAAAGTACTGTGTTACAACACTTTTATGCATTGTTTTAAATAAATAAATAAATTTATTGGTTTTAGTCAGGAGTGTGGAATCGACAATCCAGGGACTGTACTGCAGCTGGAAGCACAATTGTCACATGTTACAATTGGATATGTGAGATATGTTGGTGTTTACCGCCTCATTGCAATAAATATTTGTATTATATTTAATAAAATCATGTTTTTTAGAGTGAACTTGATTTTACTATCAAATAACAACAAACGAATTGTTTGAAATAATTCTTCCAGACAACAAATAGTAGTAAATTTCAGAATGTAACATGTGACAATTATTCGTCCAACGGCAGTGTAACGGGTAAAAATTTTAGGGACGGATGACGGTAAATGCGTTAATAACTTTTTATGCGATCTAGTTCAAATTTACTCATGTAAACGTTATTTAAAAATTCTGCAAAAAATCATCGATGAGTTTTTAACCGGTGAAGTATACATTCTAAAAAGAAAAATATCAAATGAAAGTAATTAAAATTTTAGATGAATAGATTGTCCGATCGGGGTACGAAAACAAAACACGTGCTTCGATCCATCCATGTCAATCATAGATCAACGCAAAATCGGCCTATCGACTTTTCTTCTTCTAGACAATAAATACGGTGCGGGACAAATGGTCTTGAACGGTAAAAAGTATTCTCATGACACGCTCGATCATACACAACTCTCTTTTTTATTTCAAATTGCTTTAAAATAACGAAACGAATTTAAAATTACATTTTTTTGTCAACTCATAAACTTTGCATGTTATTTGGTCAACTTGGATTTGGTGGCCCACGATTCCCCACCATTTTTTTTAAATAAAAAAAATGCTTATTTTTTAACAATCAGAATTTAGGTTAAATAATTTATCAAAAAATAAATAAAAAATTAGCTAATGATACGTCAGCAATGGGGAAAACCATTCATTTTATCATTAATATTCAAGAAGTTATGGAGCGAAGCAAAGAAAGTGGCCCATGATACCCCACTCTGCCATACATATCCGATATAACACAGGCGTTCAAGTTGTTTGCTATTATTATTTTTTCAAGCACCATTACATTTTATATTGTATACTGCGTTCTAATCATTTTTCGTTTTTATATAACACAAACTAGGTATTTTAACATTGAAACATGGGGAACAAATATTTCATGGCGAATAATACCTAATGTTTATCAGTGTTAATATAGCATTTCATATTTTGGCTATCTTCATAAATATGTAGCTATATCCCGCGTTATAATCGATGCCATCTTTTGAGTGCCACAATCATCTGTGTAAACAAATATAATTGTCAACAACTGATCGATCAGTTGTAGAACGACTCTCCAGCGCTTATGAAATTTCTGATAACATTTTGCTCTCGACGTAAAACTCGGAAAAGGTAAACCCAAGTAACATATAAAGTTTTATAGCAGGCTACTAGACCAAGTTTAGGTTTCATAAGAGGCTTAAAGAGTCTTACAAAACAATCGGTGTTACTTGGGAAGTCTCGTGTCATGCTAGAACTTTCTGTTCCGATTGAGCGTTCGGGCCGATTGTAATGCAGCAGCAAAGGTAATATTCCAACGTCATGGAATTGAACCAAAACAAGAAAACAGAAAACGTAAATCAACAATGAGTTCGTATCCGTCAGGTGGTGAGTTTCGCTGTCTGGTCACGGGCTCACGGCTGAGCTGCCTCGCGTGAGTTGGGGGATTCCGTTTCGTACACACAGCAGAAACCAGACCGAGATGGTTGTTGTTTTTGTAGGATGGAAAAACTCACGTGAAAATCCATACCCTGCATATCTGTCTGTTTCGAAGCGAATAACCACCACTAGCAAGAAGGGATTCAGCTTTTCGAACCCAAACTCCTCAGTCCGGTAGTATTGGTGCTGTTTTGGCACGGACAAGAATCACTGCTTTGGCTCTTCTGATCTCAGCTCGGAAACTGATGGGGTGAACTGGTTGAATTTTGAGTTTCGGATGCATACCTAGTTGCGAACAAAACATAACCGATTCGGCTCTACTGCTGATAATCTGGTTTGGCTGGTCCGTTTTGGCCTCGCAGGTGTGCGTGAGATTCAATCAGATTTCTGTACAATCTGTACAATCCGTCTATCGTCGAGCAAAAAAGTGAGGGCAAAAATTGCACCGACCGACCAATCCTTCCGCGACAGACGGACGTGTTAAATGTATTGATCCGGTTCTTTATTTTTGGTTCGTTATTTGTTTACAGCGCAACGTTGTACTAGGAAAAAGACGAGATGCATCTGCACAATAATTTCGAACAATATTGACCTAGTATGATTACGGATCAAATAAATTATTATCATAACACAGAGCTATTAGGTCTCATTCAGTGATTAGTGACGCATTTTGTTACTTTCACCAACCGTATCCATCATGTCATGATAGTGGTGGTGGTATTGTCTACACTGATTTGCATCCATATGCGTGTACGTTCGGAAATCAAAAAGATACAAATTACACAAGCCGACGAAAACAAGCATAGGGAATTAAAAATTAATCATCTACGAGCCATCAATGTTTGCAACAAATTATAACTGTTGACTTCTTCCTCGTAAAAACATTAACCGATGATTTAACGCTTTCCGTATGAAAAGACAATATGGTACATACAATTTTCAATGAATTCCTAGCTAGAGAAACTTGATCCATCGCAGCATAACCTTCCACAATGGGTCCGGACAAGTTGGCCGATAGCCTACACCACAGCAACCGGAAGAGTGGAAGGAGGGGGTAATATGACCCATCTACAAGAAGACAAATTGTCCTCAACGCCGCCTACAAAGTGTTGTCCCGAATCCTTCTCCGCCGGCTAACATCACAAGCAAACAGATTCGTAGGAAGTCATCAGGCAGGCTTCATGGAAATACGGTCAACAACGCACCAGATCTTCACATTACGGCAAATCCTCCAAAAATGCCGTGAACACCAAGTCCCTACGCACCATCACAGCAGTGCTGTGTGTGGATTTCTGGTGAATTGTCGAGTTCATTCGATGAGCGGTGGTCGAAATGCGGGGCACGATTTTCAACAGATCCAATAAACTTATCTGCTTTGTCGATGACATTTATATAATCGGCATATCATCTGCGGCGGTGGAGGACTGAACTGAAACGCGAAGCAGGAAAGATTGAGTTGATGATTAATACGTCCAAGACGAAGTACATGCTGGCCTGCGGATCCGAGACCGACCGAACCCGCTTGTCCAGCGATAACAAGGTCACAGTCGACGGCCACGAGCTGTAGATAGTCGAAGACTTTGTCTATCTCGGCTCACTGGTGACCGCAGACAATGACAACGTGAGATCCGGCGGCGAATTATCAGCGGAAGTCGTGCCTACTGTGGACTCCACAAGCAACTGCGGTCGAGAAGACTTAGCCCCCACACAAAGTGTGACCTGTACACAACGCTCATTAGACCGGTTGTCCTCTACGGGCACGAGCCGTGGATATTGCTCGAGGAGGACCTGCGCACACTCGGAGTACTCGTGCGACGAGTGTTAAGAACCATCTTTGGCGGCGTGCGGGAGAATGGAGTGTGGAGGCGAAGGATGAACCACGAGCTGGCGCGAATCTACAGCGAACCCATTATTCAGAAAGTGGTGAAGGCTGGACGTTGGACTTGGTATAACGACGCAGGAATCCGAGAGCAGCGCATCCTTTTACGGAAATAAGCGTGACATGTTCAACAAATGTGGGCCTGTTGTTCACTCCGAGGTCAAGTCCGACATCACGTTTTCCAGCCTTACGGTTAGTTGATAGTCAAAATGGATCGTTCTTCTTGCACGGGAAAAGTTCATAACCTCGCACTTCTTCACTTTTTGACGTTTGCTAGCATTCCGTTTAAGCGGCACCACTCATGTAGTCTAGCGATGTCAGCTTGAAGTGCCAAACAGTCAACAGTGTTATGGATCTTCCGGAAAATCTTCAGATCATCGGCGTAGAGGAGTGTACCGGACTGAATGTTGAGCACAGATCGTTCACGAAAATTATAAAAAGCAGGGGTCCGAGGTGGCTCCCCTGAGGAACACCAGACGGTGTGCCGAACATTCGTGAGCGCGTGTTTCGTATTCTTGTGAAAGCCTTACGGTCGGTCAGATATGACGCAATCGACTCGAGTGCCCAAGCCCGGAATCCGACTCGATTCAACTTTGCGACCAGTATCTCTCTTCGCGTAGACATGAGACACTTAGGCTGATGTCATGCTGAAGCAACTAGCAACGCAACGCAACGTTCCAATAAGATTGCGTTGCAACGCATTGGTATGTCATGCTGGCGCGACCTGTGACTTTGAAATTCCCTACAAATCATCACTTCTCTACATCTGATAATGCTTTGAATCGTCTCCTTTCTTTCGGGAGCCATCAAAAACTCATCAAATCACGACCCGGATTGCAAGAATGCCAAAATTTGAACCGACAAAATTCCTTGTTTTTTTGTCGGAACTAAGAATTCATGAAAATTTTCTCGCCGATTAAGATATTTTTTAGTTTATTATCACAAGTTCGGACAGATCTTCGTACTATTGTGCTTAAAACCCGGAATCACTGCTTCAAATCGAGAAAAAACAATATTCCTATTGGATTTCCTACTAGTCGCGCTACAAAACACATTGGCATCAGATTGGTCGCGCTATACAAAGCGACCAGTATGACAGGTCTGCGCGATTTCCATGGAGATCAAATGAGAGCTGGTTAGTCGTGTGAACGTTGCGTTGTAGGTCGCGTTGCTAGTTGCTTCAGCATGACATCAGCCTTACTTGACTGCTCTCTACATAATACCAAACACTTCCGCTACATTAGACCACAAACTGGCTATCACTAGAATTTTCATTTCTCGTACGTCATTTAGAAAAACACCTCTGACCTCAGCATAACTACTTGTTGTGCTCCGAGTGTAGTTTTGATGCTTTGATACAACATTGTAGGAAAAAGTCGAAAGGCCCATTTCAATGCATCGAAAAAATCAGCCGTGTCGTCGTTAAACATAGAATGAAAAAAAAACGACACATTCATTTACTTTTCCCTACTCGCTCTAGTGTGATTGACGCTTCTGTACCACCATGTCGTGAGTCAGATCGGCATATAGAACCGAAAGAAAGGTAGAAAGCGGGTCAAAATGTGTCGTGAATACACGTATGAGTTGCACATTTATGTACGGCGAGTACTGTAGTAATGATGCACTCAACCGGTTTCCACGTTTGAACTTTTTGTTGTTTTGCTTCTCTTTTCCAATTCAGGGTACGCAAAATGATTAACATTTAAGAAGAAGCTGGTCGATGCAAGGGATTGTTATCGGTTTGGACTTCTTCGCAAATAAGTGACTCTCGGTTAAACATAATCGTTGTCCCAATTCACCTTATCGTTCGTTATTCTTCATCAATGTTTTTTTTTTTAATGCATTCAATGTAAAATGGTCCAGTAAAGACCGTGAGTGATCAGTAACCAGTTCTAAAATACAAACCAACATACATCTCGGCTTAGGTGACATTTAATTAGCTAATGAAACATACGACAGCGACAATACCAATAAAGCAAAACAACAAAGTTGTCTTGACTAAAAATAATTTTCCTAACTCACAATCCCCCGATAGTAACAAAACGCACAGCGCTGAATGAATGGCGTGGGATGATTGTGCAATGCGATGCGAATTCTTTCTACTTTCGTGTTACCACTTTCGATTATTGTGACATTTTTTTTTTTTTTTGTGCAGCCGCTTGAATTCCCGCACTCCGGAGTGATGCTGTGCATCTGTACCTTTCCACTCTTCCGCTATAATAATATAATAGTATAAATAATGATTAAAAACTCAAATCAATCTACTTCTAATCGAAGCATCACAATTACCAACGAAGAAACGTAGCAAAACTATCATGAAACTCACTTGTTGGAAAAAATACGGCAGCGTCCATGAGTAATAAAGCTTAGTTCTTTCAGAAATGGGACAGTTACGAATGCGTGTATCTCAAAAACTATTCGTTTGATCTAAATACTTTCTATGAGGGAAATGAAGGTAATTTTATGATAATTTATTTAAAAAAATAAATAAAA
Organism: Uranotaenia lowii; assembly: GCF_029784155.1. NCBI lineage: Eukaryota > Metazoa > Arthropoda > Insecta > Diptera > Culicidae > Uranotaenia > Uranotaenia lowii. The sequence goes on from NC_073691.1 coordinate 141,819,966, forward strand.
AAATTATCGTTTTTTGTAAGAAAAATTTCTACTTTATTCTGGGTACGTCCCATCGACTGGTGTACACTTTTTTCAGCCATGATATTTAGCCATGATTTCAGTTTTTCCAACTTATAGGTACTTCGTCTAATTTGTATTTTAAGTGGCTACATCCTCCTTCTTCAATTTCAACAACGAAGTTAAACCATCATGAGATTGGACTAAAAGTATGTTCGGTTAGTATAGATCGTAGGCTGCGAAGGGTGCATACAAGATTACTCTTTTTATGCTTTCCAAAACAGCGAAAACCAAAGTTTTCGTTTTGAAAATTGTTGTTTTTTCCACAGGAGCAGAATATTGGCAAAGCATTAAATTTTATATAAAACCATCAAAAAATACATACTTTAATATGCTAGGGACCACGAGCAGACATGGTATAGGATTCAACCGATGGAATTTGTTTGAAATAGAGCAGGGTTGCTAGCGAACCGGGAATACCGGGAAAAACTTTGGAATTTCATCGCATCACGCGGAAACCGAAAAAAAACCGGGAATTTCAGCATCTCTCCGGGAAAATTGTCATGCTTGAATTTTTTTCACGGAATTCCAGAATTATTTTTAAAACTATTTCTTAATTTAAGAGCAGTTTTTGACGGCCTCGATAGAGATTTATCTCATTAACGCTTATTTTCGTTCGTTATTAAAACGAAGTTTGAATCGCTTTTTTAACTAATTGCTGAGCAACTATTCAATGTGTATTTGATAGAAATCTACTGATTTATGAGAAACCAGTTGATGCATCAGTTCGAAGTTTTCTCGAGAGAGTTTCAATATGGAACTGTGGATATTTGCTTTTTGGTATATCCTTTTGGTACCAGAAATTCAATACGAAACTGGTATTTTCTCTAATTTCTTTGGTCCAGTCAGGAAAATAACTCTAGCTTATAGAGGTTTTACACTCTCACTTATAGAGGTTTCTCACTCAGGTTCGACTGTATCAGTTTTAGTTTTAAACATCAAATATTTCAGTGTTTGATATAAATATTCCCTTAAATTATTTTATACAAAAAGCAAATAAGATAGCAGCTTGAGATGTTTTTAAACAGAGTTACACCTCTTTTTCACTAGAAAAAGATATCGATTGTTCAATGTTGTTGCTGTAGTTGTTGTGTATATCGCTTGAAATAACCTGAGGAACGAAGCATTATATCGCAAGTGTTTAGTTTTTAATTCTTCCTACGTTAAGTTTTTGCAGTTTCCAACGCTGGAATATATATCTTATGTAACAATTGTATCGAAAATAGGTCCTGTCGAAATCCAAGGTCTCTACCCTGATACAAAATAATATCTTACATTCAAATGATTAAAGTTCAGCCCTATCTTATACGCGATTTTTATATTTTCACAAATCTTTAGTTCAAATGACTAGAGCAATACTAAAGATATTCATTATCTTATACACAGCAAAAATTATTTCCTGTAAAATTACGCGAATGTCCTGTAACAAAAAGGAGCAGGACATTTACCGTTATTTTACAGGTCGAAAACATGATTACGTGACATTTAATTTTTAGTGTACAACTTTTTTACAGGACATTTGCTGTAATAATAAATAAATCATCGTTAACTTTCAAGGAAAACAATTTAAAATTACAGGTTTTGTTAATTACAGGTGATTTATTTTAAAGGTTGCTGTTTTCAGTGACACGTGATAGTCAAAAAAAAATCTGTGTACCTATTGGAAGATTTCTTTTTCTAAAACATATCTTTGGATTTGTACAAGGAAAGATAACTGCATTCAGAAAATAACTAAATATTTTCCTGCAATCTGATGATTTTTAGTTTCGTAAGACCAATCTACATTCAAGTTGACCAGCTGATTTGATCTTATGCTTCGATGTATTTTTTAACATATTTTTATAAAAATTATGCAATTTTTTTTTCTTTTTTTTCTATATTAATTCTAAAAAAAATCACAGTGGCTGAAAAGTTATAGTTCAAGATCAATTTAACCGGACTTATTTTCGCAATATTTCCGAAAAGAAGAAAACAACGAATAGATGCCTATTTCATTAGATTGTTTAAAAAAAAATTAGATTCTTTAAAAAAAACCTGGAATTTGATAAGAAAAGACTTCGTGTTAACCCTCATCCGCATTAGATTTCATTACCCTAATCAGCACTTGTGGTGTCAATTTGACACCACAAGCTCAAATCGTTATAACTTTTGGCGTGTTAGACCGATTTAAACAAAACTTACATCAAAAGAAACCTTGTAATGTCAGTAAAATATGTTTAGAACATTATATATAGCTAAAGTTACTAGTTTTATCGTTATTCAGCATGAAAGAAAAAAAAAATCCGAAAAAACATGCCTCACGAAAACTGCTGTAGTTCATATGTTACATGTCCAAAAAAATATTTGCCTTATGCATATGAAAGCTGAAGTTAATGCCTACATCATGAAGACAAGATATATTTTTTTAAATTTTTTTTTAATGAAATGGTCACAAAAAGTTCAAAAAAGTGGTCTAAAAAACCTACTTTTCATTCGATTGCTAGTAAATACTGTTTGAGCGATGGTAGAGTTTTGAAAAAAATATGACTACAAAATGTATTTAAATTCCAACATTTTGCTGTCTTTAGATTTTTGATGTAACAAAAATTGAATTTACTGGAATTTTTCAAAGTTCACTACTTTGCGCGATTTTTTTACAAATTGAAATTTCACCTGTTTTTGTGGTTCACCGTCAGGTTGTACCCGGATTATCAGTGCTTTTACTTTGTTTGGACCAACCAAGAGTATATTCATTGGAAAGCACATTTAATCTTCATTCTAGTGAGGTGCTGCAATTCACGCTGTGAAATTTCACAAAAATATGAAAATTATAAACGTAAAATCATTCCTGAATTTCTAGAACTACAAGCACCTCGTCCAGCAAAACGTGTTTGTTTGCTCTCCGAGTAGGTACGGTGGGTGGTGATTCGGGAGCGAAGAGCGAAGCCGACAGACGAAATAACGATGCGTGTCGTGCATTAAATTTTCTTGGTCTGTCGGCTTCGCTCTCTGCCCGAATCACCACCCCCCGTACCTACTCGGAGAGCAAACAAACACGTTTTGCTGGACGAGGTGCTTGTAGTTCTAGAAATTCAGGAATGATTTTACGTTTATAATTTTCATATTTTTGTGAAATTTCACAGCGTGAATTGCAGCACCTCACTAGAATGAAGATTAAATGTGCTTTCCAATGAATATACTCTTGGTTGGTCCAAACAAAGTAAAAGCACTGATAATCCGGGTACAACCTGACGGTGAACCACAAAAAGAGATGAAATTTCAATTTGTAAAAAAATCGCGCAAAGTAGTGAACTTTGAAAAATTCCAGTAAATTCAATTTTTGTTGCATCAAAAATCTAAAGACAGCAAAATGTTGGAATTTTAATACATTTTGTAGTCATATTTTTTTTTTCAAAACTCTACCATCGCTCAAACAGTATTTACTAGCAATCGAATGAAAAGTAGGTTTTTTAGACCACTTTTTTGAACTTTTTGTGACCATTTCATTAAAAAAAATTTAAAAAAATATTTCTTGTCTTCATGATGTAGGCATTAACTTCAGCTTTCATATGCATAAGGCAAATATTTTTTTGGACGCGTAACATATGAACTACAGCAGTTTTCGTGAGGCACGTTTTTCAGATTTTTTTTCTTTCATGCTGAATAACGAGAAAACTTGTAACTTTAGCTGTATATAATGTTCTAAACATATTTTACTGACATTACAAGGTTTCTATTGATATAAGTTTTATATGAAGTTCATAATAATTCAAACGACTTAAATAGATTTTACTTTTGTGGTGTCAAAATGACACCAAAAGTCGGAAAAGGGAGTTTTTTTGTCCAGGCTTCCAGGGTTCGTCCATAAAAAAAGTAAAGATGCAATATTGAAGAACTTTTGAATTCATTTAGGGTCCCCGAAGAAATTTTTGTATTTTGAAGCTTCTGAAAAAAGTTACAAGCCTTCAAACTTGCAATGGTGTCAAAATGACACCCTAATGCGGATGAGGGTTAAAAGACGCCGAAGTATAATTTCTTACCGTTTAACAAGTTTTGGGATACAACTGTTAGAAATTTACATTGAATTTTTTGTTCACCTTGATTATATTAAAAACAAATAAAATTAATATATAATATATAATAAATCATCATTAATATCCGTGAAAAAAACCGGGAAAAACTTTGGAATTTCTAAACGAAAAATTGCTAGCAATCCTGAATAGAGTTTTTCATAAGTTTTTTTCGTCCCTCAAAAACCACCTGTATCATTGCATCGGTACCGGCTTTACAGCTTACGAGCTCTTGAACTAGCAAAAATTTGATTTTTTAGGTTGTGTTTCAGGAGTCATAGCTAGGTAACATTTCCAGATTATCGGAGAAAAATTTGTGAAACCTTTCAGCGATCAACACTTAGATTTTCACTTCTTAAAAATTAAAAATTCCGACATGAGACTTGACTTCCCTGATGACCCTTAACCGAAGTTGCCGATTATGTGCTTCACTCCAATGCTTGAATTGAACTTTGTCGACAGTGTTTGCATACTTTTCCACCACTCAAATACAGTAATTCTTCGAAAAATCAACGGTTTTGTCAGCTATCAATTTCATATTGACCGATTTTGATGGAAACTGTGCAAAGTTTTTTTTTTCTCTTACAAAGTAAATATTTCGAAAACGTGTAAATTTTAAATTTTGACAAAAAAAGGTCGGATAGTACTTTTCACAGGCGGCATAAAGCTGTCAAATTTTTTAATGTCCGATTAGTAAACGAGCTATTGAAAAAAGAAAGTGTCCCATTTCTATAAGAACTGAGCTTAGCATGGGTGATATCAAAGTCCGAAACCCTGATTTTTTTTTCTTAAATAACATCAGATCCTTAATCAATACTAATGTTGAAAAAAACAGATCCTAACCAAGGTTGCCGAAAAAAAAATTCTGTGTTTTTGAGAAAAATAATTCTGACTTTCTGTGAATTTGCCCAAATATTCTGTGATGGATTTCTGTGATGCTATTTCCTTGAAATTCATAGAAAATTCATGAAAAATTGGGTATTTTTAACATTTGAGTTGGGCAAAATCAATTACCATAACCAATCTTATCATACTTTTCTAATTCAAAGTAAGAAATCTATATTTGATACTATCCAAAAAATATTATAATTTATATTATAACTGTGAAATCTGTGAAAATTTTAAAATTCTGTGTTCTGTGACACAGATTCTGTGTCGAAAATTTGCTCAAAATTCTGTGAAATTTCAGATTTTTCTGTGATTTCGGCAACCTTGATCCTAACGTTAAATGCATTTTAAGTCATTTCGATTCAACAATGTTTCAGATGACCAACCACTCAAAAGCGCTTCGATTTAAAACAAATCAATTTTTTTGGGCCAATGAACAAATTGTAGACGGTCGATTTTTGAAATAAGATCATGAACTTTTTCTTATACATCCTCCAGGGTGGCCACCCAAACGGGAAAAGCGGGAAAAAGACGGGATTTGAAATCCAACGGGAAAAAAGCGGGAAAAAGCCGGGAATTTTTTCAAAAAGTCGGGAATTTTAGGCTCAGTGAAAATCTGTTCAATGAAGTTCATTCGAAATAGTTCGAAACAAATGGAAATGGATTGACAGTTGATCACCAGTCGCTTTCCAATTGACTCCGACACGATTTCTATCACGTCAAAACGAATTCTCCTGCCGAACTGGAACTTTCGATTGTTTGAACTTGCTTCATTGAACAACAAAAAGATGGTCCCGAACAGCCAGATTGCTAATCGAATAGAAATGGGAAGAACAAAAATAAGCTTTTTGATTCCACACGGTATTGCTCTCTATTTTTTGATTGAAGTTTTTAATTTACAACAGAATTGTAGCGAGTTCGTATTGGGATTTGACGAAACGTTGAATAAGATTTAGCAGAAGCAACAAATGGATATTAGTGTGCGCTTCTGGAACACAAACCTAGTTGAGCAAGGTATATTGGTTCTACATTCTTATCGTTGACGCGCTCGAAAGACCTTTTGAATGGCGTGAAACACAAAAATAAATCTCCTACCTCCTGGAAGCGTACAAATTGGATTCTCAACTAAATCGGCAATAAAAGAGTCTGGTCATGTTTCCGACAAGGATATCCTTGTATTCAGAAATAGCTGTAGTTCGTTTTACTGTGGATTTTTGAATAAAATGGCAATACGATCTCCCTTGACTTATCCCATCCCGATGTGATTGCACACTATCCAGATATTGCCAAAAAAAAAACTTTTAGACCTGTGTCTAGAAGTACTTGTTGTCAAGCTTGTGCTGGTAAAATTAAGGACGAATTCAGACAATTTTGTGTAATACCTTCAATAAAAACATCATTTCGGGATATCGAAACACAACGATTGGACATTTTTTGGATGGAACTTATGGGCGAATCGAAAAAGGAGTTCTTCAATTTAACGACCTTATTGCAGAAAATTCTAATTTTGTCTCATGGCAACGCGACGATGGAAAGAGGATTTTCAGGGGGTCAGGGGGAGTTTCAGCTATAACGGTAACGAAATCGTTGATCCATGCATGGTCTCAATTCTCAATTCGCTCCGTAAAAGCAAAAAAATGGAGGAAAATCTAAAAAAAACTATAGCGAAACGGGAGCGAGAGGCAGAAAAGGAGAGTAAGGAACTGGAAGCGAAAAAATTGAAGGTGCTTTTCGACGCTCAGAAAAAGGCAAGCTTGATGGACGAAAAAATTAAAATACTTAAAAATATATGACAAACAAATAAAATTGAAAAATGATAATCAACATTTTCAAATCGAGTGACATAGCTTTAGAAAATTGAAAAAAACCCTGCTTATCAATCTAATGATTTACAGGTTTATTGATAAACATAACTGAAACAAAAACCATCTAAAGATCATTTACCATTAAAAGAAAGCTTAATCGATTTTCGTTTATATGGTTTCAAAAATGAATATTCGGAATTTTGTTTAGTTTTCTGTTGTATAAAACCGGGAACTTCGTGAGAACATGCGGAAAAAAAACGGGAATAATGCGGGAAATTTAAAATTGATTTTGAGTGGCCACCCTGATCCTCCAAGTAACCAAGAGCACGAATATAGCAGTTAGTTTCCCCAAAAATGGCCCACAGAGCTTATAGAATGCAGAACAGCTCTAAAACTGTATTTGGATGGCTTTTTTTTTTGCTAGTTTGTAGTGCGCTTTGTCGCTTCAGATTGTTACGCTATTGCACATTTTTTGTTTCAAAAGTAAAAGGGTCATCGTAATTTCATTTTGAAGTATTGTGTCATAAAGAAAACATAAACTTCATTCAAAAGTCACAAAACAAAGTGATGCATTTTTTTCAAAATCATTCCCTAAAACAACAAACAAATAAAAAACTGCTCCATTTTTTTAAATATAAGAAAATATGACATATATAATTAACTCAAAACCAACAAGATGTCCCTTCAGAATTTTGAAAATTCAACAGAATTTCCATCATTTTACTAATCGTTTTTCTTTAATTTGAATAAAATATGTTCGTTTATTCTAATTTTCTACCTTTTCCTACTTTTCAGGTAAATCAACCACTCAACATTTAGTTACAAAATGGATAGTAAGTAATGATACCTGCTACACACAGTAATAATTTTTATATGTTTATTTCAAAGTTAAAAAACAGAATTCGTAAATATTACGAATTATTATTATTATTAATATTTTTACCATTTGTCAATAAGTTTCGAGCTATATTTATGCTCTTAAAATCAGCGATCTATCAGGTATTAGAATGGGGGTAGGCTTAATAGCGGCACGTTATCCAAACTGGGGTAAATACAAGCACGGGGTAGTTATGACCCAACGCCCTGAGAGTCGTACGGCCATATTAGGAATCAGGAAGTCTGTAAACTGGGGTTACTTCGATCAGCGAGGTAACATTGATCAACAAGAAAAATATACAAAGATCTTCAATATCGGTCTGAGGTTCATGTATCCTTAAACTGTTTTCTACTTTTGAAAGCTGATACATCCAGCTTCGATTAAGAGTGATTTGGTTTCTATTCAACATTTTTCTAATGTACATGGCATTCCTTAAGAAATAAATATAACAAACTCAGAATTCGAAATATTTCAATAAAATTCGAAAACCACTTGGTTTAACATGTTGAATCAATCTCATTCGTGTTGTTATATGCAAATCCTCGAACAGTAGTTTGCCACTTGGAAGGAAAATAAACAAGAATAAGCGAAACAATGGCCCAAAGTAGGAAAATATCTAGCGCATTCCCGCAGTTACACGTCTACACGTGGCCAAACGCGAAATATCGATCAAAGTCACTGCGCGCTCTCAGGAGCCACGTTCCATGGCATTGGTTAACAAGCACCGAATAAAGTGGGATTTCCCGTCTAGAAAGTGTAGCCTTTATCCCAACTTTTGTTCCACAGCTATGAATCGGGCCAGGCAGGAAGGAAGGATATAGGTACATAAAGCGTGTGGGTGGAAGAGAAGTTCGCTATAGTTTCCGGAATCGCTACAACAATTGGGCGCCAGTGACCTTTCGCAAACTCTCACCTAAGTTCTCTTTCTCACCAGAGGAGAGCTCTCACGAAATCTCGTTCATCGGATCAGGGGCTTCGAGGGTAGGATGTGGACAAAGCAGGAGGTGTTGTTTGTTTTCTTTTATTTTTTCCCCCAACAGTTCCTCAGCACTGGTGGATGGTCCTTTCCATCCCTTTCCTGTGCTAAGGATGCTAGATTTTATTTCCTTGGAAAAACTAGAGAGGTTTGACATTTCAATGAAAAACCATCTAGCCATGTTTACGGTTGAAAGATTGTGGATGGTTTGTGGCAGGTTCATTAGAACCCGTTAGTGATTATTGACGTGAGGTAATTCGATGGTTTTATAAAGTGTTATATTTTTTACATGTTCGTCAGGAAGTTGAGGCAGTTGTCATATTTGAGTTCAATATTTCGGGTGAGTCATCACGTATTTTTTAGTCTCCAAATGAACAGTAAGGTTATCCAAAATAGGGGTATGTACTGCAATCAAAACCTTTCGGCTGAAATCGTTCCTTGACCTGTCAGAAGGCCACATGCCAAATTTCAACTTATTTAGTTAACCCCTATAGTCATCTCTAGGGTGAGCGGGGAAAATCTCCAAAGCGTTCTAAATTGAACGGAAAAATCAGGTTATTCGATGCTGGTACAGCATATCTTAGAGATGGACATACCCTTCTTATACCCTTAATTTTTTTTTGTCATAAAGAGTCATCTGACGGGCTTAAAAGGAAATATGTGGAATAACGTCTAGATAAGGAAACCAAATTTGTAGTTAAATCAGTACATAAGAATTCAAGCCAATATTGACGACTTTGCAGTTTCGCTAGGACAAATGGTGTCAAGTTACAATAGAAACTTGAGGGTCGTTGAACGACCCTTTAGAGTTTACCATATATTCTGAAATGTGGCATGAGTCCTAATGGCGGACCAGGGAACGATTCCAGCCCCACAGTTTTGATTCCGGAAAACCCCTTATTTTTTGGCTACCTTGATAAACAGTTATAATTGCTTTCTAATATTTTTTTATGGCGGATCGCAAAACTAATATTAGAAAATTAAATTTCAGCTTCTTATCTTCATTGAGAGAGAACTGTATCGAAAAGTGAATAGTAACTTTTAACATTAGTTTACTTAAAAATTGGACAATTTTTGTCTGTGTACATTAGACTGCCCCAAATTTGTATTAGAAATTTCAAGCTTGTGAAATGTTATGCGCTGCAGGCTTAAATTGATCCTAGGCATATTACAAGGTCTCATGCCAAATTTGAGCCGGATCGGATCACGGGAAAGGATCGCTCAACGAGCCTAAATTTTGTATGGGATTTTTAAACATTTTGTTCGGAAGGAACATGAAAATCCAGTTTTTCATGTATAACTTTGGTCCCTTTCACTCAATTTCTTTTGAAAACGGTTTTTCTTAAAGCCTCAACTATGACAAATATTTCATCCAAAGACTGCATTTCGATTCGACTTATGATAAAAAAGTTATTAAATTTAAAAAATGGGGTAACTTTATTCAGGGTGATATTCATCACTGTTTATGCTGCGTCAAAATGTTCGAAGCAGTGTCTCTCATTAATAGTGATAAATATCACCCTTAAAAAAGATAACTATTTTTGAAAGCTTAATAACTTTTGTGTCTTAATTTGAATCGTAATGCATTCTTCGGATGAAATATTGGTCATAGTTGGGGCTTTAAGAAAAACCGTTTTCAAAACAAATCGGCCGAAAGGGGCCAAAGTTATTCATGAAAAACTGGATTTTCGTGTTCCTCCCGAACAAAATGTCTCAAAATCCCATACAAACTTTAGGCTGATGTCATGCTGAAGCAACTAGCAACGCAACACAACGCAACGTTCCAATAAGGAAGCGTTGCAACGCATTGGTATGTCATGCTGGCGCGACCTGTCGCTTTGAAATTCCCTACAAATCATCACTTCTCTTCATCTGATAATGCTTTGAATCGTCTCCTTTATTTCGGGGGCCATCAAAAACTCATCAAAACACGACCCGGATTGCAAGAATGCCTAAATTTGAACCGACAAAATTCCTTGTTTTTTTTTGCCGGAACTAAGAATTCATGAAAATTTTCTCGCCGATTAAGATATTTTTTAGTTTATTATCACAAGTTCGGACAGATCTTCGTACTATTGTGCTTAAAACCCGGAATCACTGCTTCAAATCGAGAAAAAACAATATTCCCATTGGATTTCCTACGAGTCGCGCTACAAAACACACTGGCATCAGATTGGTCGCGCTTTACAAAGCGACCAGTATGACAGGTCTGCGCTTTTTCCATGGAGATCAAATGAGAGCTGGTTTGTCGTGTGAACGTTGCGTTGCTGGTTGCGTTGCTAGTTGCTTCAGCATGACATCAGCCTTAGGCTCGTTGAGCGACCCTTTCCCGTGATCAAATCTGGCCCAAAATTGGCATGAGACCTTGTACTAGGCCTAACAAACTAGAAAGAAAATTTTGCATTGCACTGAAAAGGGCGTTACCTACAACCAAATCGCTAAACGGTTCAAAGTACACTAACGTGAAAAATATCATCGACAAATATGGCAAAGAGTCGTCCTTGAAGGATCTGCCTAGATCCCGAAAAAAACTTGGTTCTAGTCAACCCCAGATGCTGAAGTAGTCAGTGATTACTAGTCACTCATATCAAACGTAACCGATCGGTATCAACGCGTGATCTGGCTAAAAAGTTTAAAACAAGCATTGGGATGATTCAGAGAATCAAGGCCAGGAACTCCTTGAAGACGTACAAGAAGCACAAGGTACATACCTAAGAAATCAATAGAGCAACAATCTCGAGCAAAAACAAGGGCACGGAAACTTAACGAACGGATTCTGGACAATAGCAACAGGTGCATCTTAATGGACGACGAAACCTACGTCAAATAGGATTCAGGGACGCTTCCTGGGCCATAATTCTACACGAAATCGAGAAGGTTCTATTATGGCAAGCTGTTTTACCTGTGGTCTGCGGTCAAGTATTTTCCTCACAAAATGTACATTAAATGCTCAAGTTTACAAAGATGAATGCTTGAAAAAAAGACTGCTGTCCCTCTTTAAAAAGCATGTCCCACTTACTGAAAAAATATGTGGAAGTCCACACCCAAAGAAGAGGTTGAAAAATTTCAATGCCGATCGGAGCTAAGCTAACTGTGTGTCGAAAATGCGCTAAAATGTGCCTTGCGCCAGAGATGATATGATTGCATTCCCGTTACTGGCATAAAGACCCGAACTCTCGGTAAATGATGCAGGGCCACAAACAAAAAAAACTGCCAATCGGTTAGAACCGAACTCACAACATATTTCTACCTTCATCTTTCCCATCCGACAGCTTAACCAGAGTACCAGCTGAGCTACACCCTTAAAAAATCGTACACAAAAATATGTAAAAAGAAGTCAACACAACCCGTAAGTGCAGGAAGCCACTAGTATGTAAAAAGGGTGATACGAAAAATTATGTAGTAAGGCTGGTACGGACGAGTATGTAGAAAGTACGCAAAAGAATGTAGGGCTCTGTGAACTAAAAAGTATGTTAAAATTACATAAATTAGGAAAATTTCTGAATTTAAATTAGAAATTTAGAAGCAGGGATATTTTCTCTCGAATTGAATCATTTTATTTGGATTATGCTAATTTATTGTCTATAAACTATGAAATTAAAGCAAATTGGCTCCGTTGGCTCACCCGAGAAGTTCTTCGCTGGGGATAATTTTGAAGTAGCCATAGCATGATGGGTAAAACAGAAACCACCGTTAAAGCGTTAGTCACTTCAGGACATCGGTAAGCTTGGGCTGGTCATTGGGCTGCAGATTCTGGGGCTGGGTGTCCAGGAGACCCGGGATTGGCCGGTGAGGTTGTAAATCCTATAGAAGAAAGAAATGGTCAAAAAATGGCTAAAATAGAAAAAAAAAGAAATATTACTTATGCTTTTTTGTTTGCTTGGTTGCGGCCGGAACTATGGTGGAATCGGCAATTATGGACAAAAATTGAATAAAACATACAGCAGAAATAAATGTTTTCAAACTTACCAAGAGGAGTGAAGAAATCTTGATGTTTTCGGAAAGACTTAACCGGCAGTTTTGGAAATGTTGTGTGCGTGCAAGTAGGATGCAAAACACAGACTGAATTTCTGGTGGTGCGAGTGAGAAGCACAACGCCGTCACCCCCAATTTTACATACTTTGTAGTTATTTCAACGGAGAGGAACTTCAAAAACATAAAGAACTGGGAAAGTATGTAAAATTCACCGAGTCTCCGAAACTCATCGCACGTAGAATGGAACGAACTTCAAATTATGTACTTTTTACGGTTTCAGTATGTAAAAATTTCTTAGCGTGTAGATGGAGAACGAGTGTTAATTGTCATAGGCGTTGTGTCACGGTCCATCACCAAAAAAAACGCGCACAGTGCACTATGGGGCAGTTCCATACAATGAGGTCGCAAAAAGTATTATTTGGTGTTTTGGACTCTTTCGTAAATTTTGAAAATTATGTATGAAAATGACTATTTTACTCATTTTAAATAACTTTATACAAAAATTTAAAAAAAACTTATATAGTAGGATGATTGGTATTATTTTCGACCCTACTTTTTATTTCCTTTCAAAGCCGCTTCTAGAACTAATTGATAATCAAATGATAAATATTATCAAAAATTTTCGTGAAACTCAAGAAAAAAATATGTGAAATGATTGATTTATCATGAGAAACGATTTTTTGACAAATCAGAAACAGCTTTGTTAAATTTATACTCATGAATAGGTAAAAATTACCCATTTGAATGATATTTTCATTTTTTTTTACTATAACTCTAAAAACGGTGCTTTAAGCAGGGTGGCCACCCATTCGGGAAAAGCGGGAAAAGCGGGAAAAAGACGGGATTTGAAATCCAACGGGAGAAAAGCGGGAAAAAGCCGGGAATTTTTTCGAAAATTCGGGAATTTTTGGCTCAGTGAAAGTCTGTTCAATGAAATTCAGTCGAAACTGGTCGAAACAAGTAGAAACGGATTGACAGCTGATCACCTGTCTCTTTCCAATTGACTTCGACCGATTTCTACCAGGTCGAAACGAATCTTCCTGCCGAGCTAGATCGGTTTCGGTCAGTTTGAACTTGCTTCATTGAACAACGACCTGACTAGTTTCGACCAAAAGCTCTGGTTCCGATGTGTCGATCTTCAAAAGGATAGTCTCGGACAGGCCGATTACTAATCGAATGGAAATGGGAAGAACAAAAATAGGCTATTTGATTACACACGACATTGCTCTTTACTTTTTGAATGAAGTTTTTAATTTACTACAGAATTGCAGCGAGTTCGTATTATAGGATTTGACGAAACGTTAAATAAGATTGTGCAGAAGCAACAAATGGATATTAGTGTTCGCTTCTGGAATCAGAACACAAACCTAGTTGAAGCAAGGTATATTGGTTCTGCATTCCTATCGTCGACGCACTCGAATGACCTTTTGAATGGCGTGAAACTATGTTTTTCGAAAAATCCTGATCTACTGAAACAAGTGATCCAGTGTTTCATGGATGGTCCAGCAGTGAATTAGAAAATGCTAAAGGAACTAACTAGCGAGGTTCAAGAACTTGCTTCGAATCCGACGTACGAGATTCTCACTATTGGGAGCAGTGGACTTCACACTGTACATCACTCGTTCGAGGAGGGACTGAGGAAAAGTGAATGGAATTTGGATGAATTTTTGAGGGCGTTGTATAGCCTGTTCAAAAACATTCCACTTGGAAGGGCAGATTACACTGCAATAACGGGTTCAACTATATTTCCTTTAAAATTTTGTGACGTTCGCTGGGTAGAAAATGAACGCATTGCAGAACGGGCTGCCAAAATGCTACCGTACCTCATCCGATTTGTCAACGAGGTAAAAAAAACAAGAGAAGAAAAAGATTAAGGAAAACCATCCAAATTTTAAACGGAGTTTTCCATCGATTTCCCGATCGAAGGTATTCGACATTGTTGTAAAGCTGTAGATGATGTTTTGCTGGGACCAGAATTGAGTTATTTTTTTGTTACGGTCGCTTTGACTGTTGAGTCCTTTAATCCAGTCCATGAACCGGGCTTGTAAGAGCATTGATGGAGAAAGTTGTAGAATCTGAACGACTAAACGTAAAATCAAAAACGCTTATTGGCAAAAGCAAAAGAGTAGGGTCATGTTTCCGACAAGTTTAGACAACGTTTGGACCTCTAGACTGTCTAGAAGTACTTGTTGACAAGCAATACTTAAGTGGAGCTTGTGCCGATAAAATTAAGGACGAATTCGGACAATTATGTGCAATACCTTCAATAAATACATAATTTTCTGGATATCGAAGAAAAACATAACGATTGGACATATTTTGGAACTTATTGGCGAATCGAAAAAGGAGTTCTTCAATTTAGAAAAAAAATTTCTAATTTTGTCTCATGGGAACGCGAAGATGGAAAGAGGCTTTTCCGTTAACGCAAAATGCCTAGTTGAAAACCAAACTGAGGAAAGTCTGACAGCCCAACGTATCGTATACGACGGAATCAACATGTCAAGGGGAGTTACGACGAAAAAATTAAAATACTTAAAAATATCTGAGATACAAATAGAACTGAAAAATGATAACACTGGGTGACAGCCAAAAAATAGTCTGGGGTTTCTCAGCTGATTCAGACTAATTTTTGTGTCCTGAGTTAGAAAATCACATTGATTTTGCTGTATCAGGCCAACTTTTTTTAAAATACAGCCATATGGCTATATACGCTTCAATATGCTAGTAATAGGGGTTTTGACCTGATTGATCAAAACCATGGTCATTTTCGGACTCAGGGCGTCAATATTAGTCTAATTCAGTAGGAAAACCCTGGACTATTTTCAAAAATCTTTTTTTGATACTCAGTGTAATCAAACATATTTTAATTAATAAACCCTTTTTCTTTTGTTTAACATTTTCGACTCGAGTGGCATATTTTTACTAATTGAAAAAAAACCTGCGTATCAATCTAACGATTTGTAGGTTATTTGGTAAACATAACTGAAACAAAAACCATTTAAAGATCATTTATCAAAAGAAAGCTTAATCGATTTTCGTTTATATGGTTTCAAAAATGAATATTCGGAACTTTGTTGGTTTTTTGTTGTATAAAACCGGGAATTTCACGGGACGGGAAAAATGCGGGAAATCGAAAACTGATTTTGAGTGGCCACCCTGTTTAAGGTGCCTGGAAACTCTTTCATTGTATTTTTAGGGCCTAAAACTATATCTTGAAAGGAAAAAGAGTATGGAGCAAAGCGGGGCTTTTTTTGGCAAGGCTTTTAAGTTTTTGACTTTAAAAAAAATTGTTTATTTATCATTTTTATCATATATCAATTAAGTGAGTAAACATTTTGAATGGTTCGATTGAAAGCTCTTAATATAAGCTTTCATATGTTGTACTTTTAATTAAAAAAAATGTTTTCCATAGAAGTATATGTAAGTTAATGTTTTTTCTCATCATATAAATTCTTTAATTTTTCAAAGTCTGATGTCTGTGTTGCGTTCAGTATCCAAGATAATAAGTTGAAAAAATGGGAATATCTTAGTTAAATATCAAGTTAGTAACTAGTGAACATAAAAAAGCGATCCGATAAAGTTCAGTTTTTTTTATTTTTTGCCGCCTCAAACTTCATAGTGCCGAGGGATTGCAGTGGAGAGAGAATTCTTTGCATTTGGAATGGTAATGATCTGCTTCAAAAAAAGCAACAATTTGCAACAATTAGCACATTTTCATTCTCTTTTAGCACCGGTTCCTCTCATTTTAACTAAAACCTTCTAATTCTCTCTAACAAATTGCCACAAATTACCACAAATTCAATCATTGGCAGCAAAATTTGTGTGATCATTGACGATGATTCTCCGTTTATTTCAGTCCCCTGCATAGTGCAGTGTCTGGCGTAAGGCCGGGAATTTACCAGTATTATCTTGTGATGGGAAAGGGAATTGGAAACAGAATCTGTGATATACTTTCCTACTACTCAAGATAGGTAAATGAAAACCTTAACCTCAATCGACAGAGCCATGTAAACGCAGGGTCAAAAATAGTTACGAAATTAGGGACGATATGTACCTATAGGATTTTATTTCCAACAAAATTACAATTCTAGAGTTAGTTTTGATTACGTCGTATGAACCAATGTAAACAAAATTGAATTATTGAATGCAAACGATTGATAAACATGTTACTCTATGTTTGGTAAAACTTTGGTTTCATTTAGTTAAATAATTGCTTTGTAAACATGATTTGAAATTAAGGCGTATGATGACTTTCTCATTTTCGAGTGCAATTTGGTATTAACGACATTTTGCGATGCGCTGGATTTCCGTGCAGCCAAAGGTCGCAAAATAAACAGTTTAACTAGTTGGTTCATAGGTCGTCATAGAAAATGCTTAGGAAAGTAGTGAAAATTAATGGAAAATACAAAATATTTAGATGCCCGATAATACCCGTTTTGAATACAGCAACGGATTTAAGTCGTCTATTTTCGAATTGAATTAAAAACTTCCGAACAATTCCGACCGATATTTGTAAAATGAGAAATTAAAAGGTGGTTTCAAACTAACACAGCAATTTTCTCGAAACTCGTTAAGTGGTTCATACGACCTAATCAAAACGAACTCTAGAATTAATGGAAAATTGAGAAATCATATTGTTCAAATAAGTAATCAGTCGCATTCTTTGAAATAACTTATGTGTCAAAATCAGTAAAATTTATGTTCAAAAGCTTTCAATATGCTGACAACAAGACAGTTTTTCTTTGGAATTTTATTCTTAATGAAAATTTTCCATACATTTCTAGGGAATTTCTATAACTATTTTTTTGGTTGGCCTACTAATACATATGCAAGCAACTGGGTAGTATATTTAGGAATCTCGCTAAACGTGGTTATTTATCGGTGGTTTGAAACAAGGAAATGTTTTTTTTCTTTGCTATCACGCAGCGAAAAGATTTTTTAATTCAAAGAAAAGTATCGTAAAAATAAAGGAAATTTCCTTTGATTTTGGAATAAATAAATTGTTTTTTGTTTCAAATGCGTTTCCTTTGTTTCAGTCAATTTAACTTTAGAAAAATTTTTGTTCAAAATATGCTTTGATTCAAAAAAATTTCATTTGATTCAATGTTATTTTCTTTTGCCACAATGTAAGACAATCTCATTATATTTTTTAATATTGTTTTTAAGTGCGAGATTCGAGAATAAAAATTTAAAAAATGAGAATCGAGAATTAAGAATCAACTATTGTGCATGGGAAATTTATATTGAAAATAAAAGAATTTATAACGGTTTCGAAAACAAGATGCATTCAGATTGGATAAAATACTTGTGTGGGCTCTAGCTGAGTGATCCTGATCCTGAAGCATTTGTTTTGAATCAGATAACATACGGTTGCCCAGTTTCTTCGATTTGAAATCGCAGTCGTCTCGAATATCCATTTGTCAGACGTCCTCATTCCGCTGCTCCTGCCGTCTTCACCGAAAGTAGAATCCATCAATTCACGCATACAGAAAGGCTAACGAAATACCTAGAAACAACAACAAGACTTAATGAAAACGGAAGGACCTTTTACGTCTGAATTAGAACGACTTTCGGCTCGCTTTTTATCGCATCACACCGAGATTAAGACTAGCGACGAGACTTACTATGAAGTTACTGTCCATGGAGCGCTTGTTGGCTTTTTCTTCCTGCGAGCGCTTAGCTTTGGCATAAAAAAATAACTCAATGGGTGTTTAAAATCAATGAGTATTGCTCAGAATTATTACAACGTCTCACATTCGCTTACTTCTCTCGAGCTTGGCTGTAAATTTCTCTTGAATTTTCCACCTAACTGGGCTGAAAGCCCAGCTTCTCGCAGCTGTTTAAACGTTTAAAAGAAGGTATTTCGGTTACCGGCGTTTCGGTATATATTACAGGTGTTTCGGTGAAAAAAAACTACACGCAGCGAAAAAAAATTTTAGGAAAAGGAATAACTCCTTTGTTTAGTCACCAAACCGCCCTGTCATGTACCTACTTCGAAGAATTTTCAACCTTTGAAATTGAAACTAATTCTTTGATTCAAAGTTCTTTTTTGTTTAGAATGAATCCTTTGTTTCAAAAATTATTGTTTTGCATTAAACTCATCAAATAAAAAAGAGTTTGTTACAATAGATGTTTTATTAAGCAAATTCAATTTTGTTTCAGTTCAAATATCAGGTTTTCTCTGAGTGTACAGGTGGTTCAGTAAGTATCACAGGTTTTTCTGTACAAACTTATGGTTACTGGGTAACACATTTATAGAATCAGTTTGGTTTGCCGGGCCGTCCTGGTGAATTTTACGTTTCCTTTTCGTCCGAGTGCACCTTCATAATAGTGTTTTTTTTTCGAATATTTTTAACAGTGTTATCAATTTTTTTAATGGATATAAATAGGAATAGGAAACCGAGTTCTTTACCAATAACTTCGGAAAAAAGTTGTTCTAAATATACATCCGACGGTTTTTGTTTCGTGAATAAGAAATTATGGAGAGCCCTCTCTATAGGAAACTCTATAGTAATCCTTTAGGGTCTTATCTTGTGAAAACTGTTTTTGAATTTTATTTGTTAACTTAAATTTTATTTAAAACAAAAAAAAGCTTAACGTTTTTGATAGTTTTCGGCCTTGAAAAATTTGCCGACCATATGTCTTTTCGAAACAAAAAATCACAAAAAACAGAACCCATCTACTGAATCAAAACGTTCCCTTTTAAGCAAAATTATAGCAAATTTTGCTATCACTCCCCAAGAGCCAAATTTGCTCTCATTTTGCTTGACATAATGGTACACAGCAAACATGAGAGCACAAATGTTCATACTTGGTTAAATTTTGCTTAAACTGAGACCCTAACTTCATCCCGTTTTCCAGAGTAATTATGTAATTATTAAATAATTGTAATATTGGATGCACCTCTGGAGCATTATTGCCGGAAAATTTTAATGCCTGAAGAAGTTTTGGCCATCATCAGGTTAATGATGTCTAATTTTGCTATCGTGAAAATGTTACACCAGAAGATGCTGGCATTTTGCACCTCATGTTGGTTTAAATTTGCTATTAAATAGATTTTTTTTGAAACCTCAATGATGTCTAGTTTTGATGTCTGAAAAAATCAACATTAAAAGATGCTATCGTTTTGATGTCAACACCTTATTTTGGTCTTAATTTGCTTTATATGTGGGCATCAAAGTCTGCTCGGGTAACTAACACAGCGAGCTTCCACGGTGTAAGGGATTGGCAAAAAAAGGTTTCGGATACTTCCTAATTTCCGCACCTGACTGATGACTAGCTGACTGACTGATTGGACGACAACGACACGGTTATCCCGGGGGTCCGAAAAATGCATACATGCGCAATTAATGGCCAGTCAGTGGAACGGAGGCGAATATGCCGGGAAGGTAACCTGATGGTCTCTCTGGCGCATCGCCCCTTTTCCTGCTCCAGGGAGGAGGATGGGCGTAAATTTGATTCACATTCACGAGCCAGGAAGAGATCGATATTTAGCTGTTTTGCTATTTTCCCTGTCTCGAAAAAAAGTTTGCAAGAAAGGGAACGAATTAAACATGATGAAAGCAATGACCGGGCGCACCTGTTGGCCTTTTGGAATCGATTAATGTCTGGGCTGACAGCAAAACCCACATGTATGAATGAATGGAATTGGTAGCGCAGTATTGATACTTCTACTCCATTCGGAGAAAGTTTGATTTTGTTTTGACGTGGACATGCTTCTTCTGATGATATTTCATGTTTCGATCCCATGCTAGCAAAATTTTGTGTGTGCGGGAGAGGTTATTTTACAAATTGAACAAATGGCCTTGGCCGTGGACACTAGCAAGCTTGCGTGTCTGGAAGAAGATTTTTGGTTGAGCGTTTTTTCGTTTTCCGGCCTGAAACTCTTCGATGGAATGTGTTTCAACGATAAAAAAAAGTGTAAGAAACGATTTTCGAGCACAATAAAGTGAATTTTTAGCGAAGCTCAAGCTTCTTGGAAGGGTTATGCTCCATGATATTTTTACATAACAATAAGATGCCGGAATCCGACTAAATATAACAAATCAACTATGCTGTTCCATTACGGCTGTAAAGCAGGATGGGGATGGCATCCCTATCCTTTATCATTGAATTTTACAACCATCAATATTTGGGGCCCTCGATTTTTTGGGATTGAGTGCTAAATACCAACTCGTAGTCGTCTAAAGAGTGATACGGTCAAAATTTTGTCAAGGGAAAACGCGTGTAAATTGGTGAAATCGTGTATTTAAAAAATCAAATTTAATTTCTTTTTCAAGTTTAATTAGTATAAAATTCAAGAAAAATATTCAGTTAGGCTTCCGCTTTTCCAAATCCGAATTGCCTGGCCTTACGCTTAACCCCTGCCATCAGATTTTTTACAGCCACCTTGTCCACCTTCTTCGCCGCAGAAAGCCAGTTTGCCTTGATCTCGTCCTTAGCAGTTTTTTTCCGGTCTTCTTTAGGTTCCGCTTGACAATATCCCAGTATTTCTCAATTGGGCGGAGCTCTGGCGTGTTGGGAGGGTTCTTGTCTTTGGGAACCACCTGCACGTTGTTGGCGGCGTACCACTCCATGGCCTTTTTACCGTACCAAAACAGTACGGAACAACCGTGTTTCTTCAGGAAAGGCAGCAGACGTTTATTTATTCAAACACTCTTTCACGTAAATTTCTTGGTTCCCGGAAGCTATGAAAATGCTGCTTTTCAAGCCACAGGTACAGATGGCTTGCCGAACCAGATATTTCTTCGCGAACTTTGACAGTTTCATGTGCTTAAAAATATCTGCTACCTTTCCCCTTCCTTTTGCCGTATAAAACTCTTGTTCCGGAAGCTGCTTGTTGTCGGCTTTGACATAGGTTTCGTCGTCCATTACCACGCAGTTCAACTTCGTCAGCATCGTCGTGTACAGCCTCCGGGATCGCGCTTTGGCCGTCGTATTTTGTTTATCATCGCGATTTGGAGTCACTACCTTCTTGTAAGTCGATAGTCCGGCTCGTTTTTTGGCTCGATCCACGGTTGTAGACAATACACCCAGCTTATTTGCGGCATTTCGGAGAGAGAGGTTAGGGTTTCGCTTGAAACTACCGGCAACTCTCTTTGTCGTCTCAGCAGCTTCCGGTTTTCGATTTCCCCCCGATCCAGACTTCCTGGCTATCTACAAACGTTCCCCAAACACTTTAGTTACATTTGTAACGGTTGATTTAGCGATTTTGCCAGCTTTGCTTGCGAGTAGCTCGGATTTTCGCGATGCGCGAGCAAAATTTTGATACGCTGCTCTTCTTCCTTGGACGACATTTTGACAACTGAAGAGTGAATTCCAAAATCAAAATAGGAACAACATTCTACACACACACACACACACCTTCAAAATGAGTGGTGTTCAGGTTTTTGAAATGCAAAATTGAAAGAAATACGTCAAGTTGATATTGACCAAATTTTGACCGTATCACCCTTTACAAAAATTGATTGATCAATTTAAATATAATCTTTTACTCAGTGAGGGAATTGCTCATTTGTTATTGAAAATCATCTATTTTAATTATTAAAAGAAAAAGCTTGTCAATCAAATATCCACGCTTGTCCAAGGACGGGGATCATGGGCCACATAATGTGGGGTATCGTGGGCCACATTTTTTTTTCTACGCATTTATAACTTAAAATACACCTTTCTTATCTATGACCTTTTCTTATGCCAAATGAAAAATATTCTATCAATATCAATAATGAACTCGATAGAGACGAACTTAAATTTTATATGAAGAATTTTGCCAAAACATACGCGAGCCAGATTTTTGAATTAATTCGAATATACACAACTCCCTTTTTATGTTTTTTCACCTGAAATTGCTTTAATATAAATAAATGAATTAGGAAATTTCAGTTTTGGGTGAACTCATAAACTTTTCATGTTATTTGATCATTTTGTATTTGGTGGCTCACAATTCTCCACCGTTTTTTCAAAATCCAAAAAAAAACTTGTTTTAACAGTCAAAACTCGGGGAGATTAATTTCTAAAAAAATAAATTTTATTATAAAAAGATACGTTAGGAATGTAGGAAACTATACCAATTATCTTTTTCATTTTATCTTATGTAATTAAAAAGTTAAGGAGCAAAGAACGAAAAAGTGGCCCGCGATACCCCACCCTCCCCTACAAAGAAGTAAGCTTATATACGAAGCAATTTGGCAAAAAATTTCCAAGACAATCGTCCACTGGCTAGTCTAAACAATTGATGTGAATTTAATTTGAAAAGCATTGGCTTCTCTGCCATTGGTGAATGTAAGTTACGATGGCTAGCATCTTACAAATGCTAAAACCACCAGACCACTAGAGAGCCTTTTTTTCTGAGTTAAACAACTCAGCTTTATCAAATGATGGAAAAACCTTTGGTTGGATGCTAAATTATTCCCCTTAATAATCAGTTTATTAAACAGAATGGCCTAACCAATTTAACTGGAGGAGTAGATGTGTGCTTGAACAATAAAGTTTGGTAAAATTGGTGCTCTGGTGAAAAATTTTTCCCAAAAGTTTTTTTTTGTAAGGAAATCTAAATTTGTATATTCATTTGGAAACTTATTTAAACAATGTTAAGTGTCAGTGTTACAATAAAGTGAAGAAGTGATCAGAAATCAGTTGAAGGATGTTATGAAAATTCGACGGGAGGATGGGATTTGGGACGGGAAGCATCAAATGAACACTAACAAAGCCGCTTCAATTGGAAAGTTTCTATCGATTTTAATTTCTATGTTAAACCCTTTGAACTGTGTTTCATTATTTGCGAGCATTTTTAATTGGGAAAACGCGTTGTGATATTTTCTAGACAATGTTTTTATGAGAATTTTTTAAAGGTTCGCGCTACATAAACCGGATGAAAAATATAAAATTTCCAAATTGAAGAAATTGAATTAATTTATTTCTTTTAACTTTAGTTGAATTGATAAGTGAATGATCCAGATTTTTTTACGCATGTTTCGTTGAAATTTCTCTAGATTTTTATCGAATAAAATGTTCGTTTGAATTTTCCGTGAACATCAACCAGTAGGGGAGATAAAGGTATAAACTAGGTTCTCAAGTGACGGAAACACGACGTATTTACTTAAACTTGTTGTTCGGATCTTTTTGAGAGATACACTTTTATTTGCAGCGACTTACTTTTTTAATGCAGCTCAAACTAAAATTACAATTTCTGTTAGTTAAGCAGTTGATAAATAGAATATACTCACTAATTTAGTGTTTTCTTCACCTCGTGCAAAGCGATAAATTATGTATACGAGTTGTTTTGGCTTCTTTATAGCCTGAACAGATATATAAGATTGAATATAATTCAACTCACATTAAAGATGATAACTTACGATTCTTCTGTTGGTAATATTCAAATAACTATAAACGGAACTTGTAACAAACTGTATATTAGAAATTTAAATAAATCGAAATCACCACGCAGCTAACACGATTTGAAATTATTGATCTGACGTTTTCCTCTTCTCATTTTCTAAATGAAAAACTAACCCCGCTTTGACTTGCTAGAATGGTATCGAAGATCATTACCCAGTGGTGTTGACACTTGTTAACACGGGCGTATAAAACACCATTGATCGGGCACAATGAGCATTTCCTGCCGTAGAATCTAGTAGCGAATTCAACTCAATGAAGTCAACTGAATTATAGAGCCACAACTTGACTAGTTTACATCTGACGATTTTACCTATTGGTTAGGTGTCGCATGTCGGAGAGGTAATCAGAAGACTCGAGTTCGATTCCTAGTCGAGGCGATTTTTTTTTCATTTACCATTCTTGATAGATTATTTTGATTATTGCATTATACGGTTAAGTAGCATCATCCGCCAAACAAAGCACCAGAAACATAATGTATGAGTGTGTGTGTGAATTGTTTGTATTCTACAAACAGACATACATTATTTTGTTATTGCTTGATTGATGGATCTACGACTCACCGTTTAGTGCAAAATGCATCGATGCTGCTAGATGCTACGGCAGAAAATGCTCATCGTGCCCCGATACTGCCTCAGTGGGGGTTCTCGTTATGCCCCTTATGCCCCCGAGATATGAAAAAAGATTCCTGTTTTTCCAAAATTGCTTAGATAAGAACAGAAGAAGTTCATAATATAAGTCATATAAACAAATCTTTAAAAATTACGAATGAGAAATTGAATGGGCTCAAGCATCAACTGTTTGATTTAACCAAAATGTTGGTTCTTAAAGTATCCCGCAAGTTTAATAATAATTTGTATGTTCATAATAGTGGTATAACCAATCCATCATTATCAAGAAGGTGAGATGTGTTTTCTGATTCATTTTTTTTTTTTATTTATATAGAAATGGCTTAACTCTGTTTCGGGGGTTGGGGGGATTGGAAAGGACATCATAACTAACCTTGAACTGATGTGCAAGGAATTGTGGATTGAAGCTAGTCGGAGTGCCTCGACTAGTGTTATGCATGTGATAAAGTTATGAACATATCTCATTCACAAGACTGACACGTTTATCGAACAATTTTAAAGAAAGTTTGATGGTCAGCTCCTGTCCCAACCCAATGGTAATGGAATGGACCCCTCACAAGGACGCGTATTTTTTATGAGTTAAGCATTGAAAAATTTGTCATCTTTAGTGAGACTTACCGTACTGACACGGGTCATAATATTTTACAGATGCTTAATACGCCACTTTGCTGAGCCAGCACTTTTTATGACAAGGTACAATCGTATGCCTATTGACAATATATAGATTTCGTTAAAAATAATTGGATGGGCCGTCTAATGACACGTTTCAAATTTTCTCAATTTTCCCTTTCAACGATCGATTCACTCCTTAAAATTTCACCAATCTTCAAAGTTCAATGAAATAAATTTATTAGTTGCCCCCTTTGGTGGATTTTCCCGAATTTTTCTTTTCGCTACCACAGTCAGGAAGCTTTGTTTTGCTACACAACACTCTGATGATGCCATTGCTGGTGTAGGTTTTCCTTTCGATCCTTCTTGTTATGAACCAAGTCGGAAGCACTTCAAGCCTCCAGAACCGTGAGCGGCAGGACTGTTTTGTTGGGGTTCTCAGCCATTCACTATTCACGTGCGCCAGTTCACGACTCAAATAAGGATTCGCTCGGAATGAGAAGTCCCGGAGATAAAAGAAAAATACTGAATACAGTGAATGACGACAAGCATATTTTGTTCCGCTACATTGACGTTTTTGCTGTGCGTTTCGGGATGTATCAAGTCGAAAGTGATTGTTGTCTCTGTACTTCAGTTGTTTCCCCAAAAAACATGACAATCTATCGATGAAGGAGCGGTTAATTTTTGTGCTTGGTTTCTTCGGTGGTTTAAAAATAATCTACCCCAAATAAGTGGCACTCGCCGAAATTCACGTTTTTTGCCGAGGCGTGTGTTAGCAAAATAAATGTGAAATACATGAAGAAATACAATGGCTGAAGTGTCTAGTTCGCGTGTGACACCCGATTGTGCTTTGTCTATGATTGGAAGGATTGCTCACTAATGGTAGCCGAATTGTCGTGAGAGAAATCATATATTCCTGATGTTGCACTGTGACGTGTGAAGGACAAGGCGGAAAACTATGGGTTGGTTGTAAATGATGAAAAAAAAATCCACCAAATTAGGATTGCTTTTGTTTCCTCTCAATGGTTTTGTTTTTCTGCGCTTCACGACTCCAATTCCAAAACATATTCCCGAATAGTGAACTGGATTTCCATGTTCCTCCCGAACAAAATGTCTCAAAATCCCATACAAATTTTAGGCTCGTTGAGCGACCCTTTCCCGTGATGCGATCTGGCCCAAATTTGGCATGAGACCTTGTACTAGGCCAAGGAACAATATTAGCCTACAGCGCATAACATTTCACAAGCTTGAAATTTCTCATACAAATTTGGGGCAGTCTAATGGTTATGTGCAAAAACGTTCAGTGAGATTACTTTAAGCTGCTTTGCAACGGTAAAATTTGTCGAAATATCGCATCTGTGGTAAGTGATCCAAAAGGCGAACAGTCATTCTGGATTTATAAAGGACGCTCGCATTTTGGCGAATAGACAAAATCGGTATCGAATTTTGAATACGGCGAATGCGCCAACTGTGAACAAATCCAGATAATCACATAAATGCTTAAACTCTTTATTTTACATCCGAAAATATGATCTCTATTTAATTTTACTTATTTTGGTGAAGTTAAATTTAATTTTTTAAATAAGGCGAATAGCTTTTTTTATGAGTGTGTAATCCCACAGTTCATTCGCCCATTTCCCCTCAAAATTTCGTCGCGAACAAAAGGGCCAATAGTCATTTCGAGATGGAAAAAGGGCTTTGAAGTTTTTGAAATTTGTTTTCCCAGGACGAGGAGAAGCACAAATCAGCATTTATAAGATCGTTGAATGTGCTAATGTGTTAATGTGATCATTTTGACCCGCTTTCAAGCCGAAATTTGCTTGAATATTGCTTCTTTAATGAGTGATCCAAAAGGCGAACAGTCATTCTGCAATTCAAAAAAGCGCTCCAATTTGGCGAATGAACAAAATGAGAGCACCGGTCTGTGGTAAAAGGGCCCACAGTTATATTTATTAATTTTTTGATGAAATTAAATCAATTGAAAGCGTTTTGGCGTCTTATTTAGGGAAATGATTGTACGCAGCTAAATAGGAAATTTATTTTATTTTCTGAAACTTGGAATGCGTTTTTCTCAAAACAAAGGTCTTGGCGCATTCGCCGTATTCAAAATTCGATACCGAAATAAGAAAACAAAAGGGCCAAAAAACTAATACCGTATTTTTTTTCACCTGGAGGCAAACTAGAGGCAACCTAGGTTCGCTCTAACTGCTGTCATCGTGCTCATTTATTGCTCGAGAGGCAACCTAGGTTCGCTCGAAAAAGGGACGGAGTCGCCCTGAGAAAAAAGTCAGTTTTGCGAGAAGTTAACCAATACTCTCAACGTTGTTGTCAAAACATTAAACAGCTGTTTTTGGCTGAAAACAAAACAGTTGAAATAATGAACGGGCAAATGATTATTGCCGCGATTTTGAACCTCTCAGCCAAGCAAAATCGTACTATCTGCAGTCCAGTGCAATCCGGACACGAAAAACGGCAATCCGGATGTGAAGAACCGAATGAAGAAATCCAGAAGGGAGAACAAAATGACAGCTGCATGTAAACATTGCGCTCGTTCTCACGCACACCTACGTATGGAATAACTCGAAACCAGAAACTTGCTTTTTTATTCTGACGGTTCCAGAGCCAAATCCGGAATAAAAAAAAAATACGCCATAATTTATTCATTTTCCACGTAACAATCACAAAAACTTGTATTCACCTATCGTGGAATGAAATTGTGCTTATTTTTAAGGAGTTATTTGGGAAAATGATAAGAAACAGTGAAATAGACAATTGATTATATTTTCTGAAACTTTAAATACGTTTTTCTCAAAACAGAGGTCTTGGCGTATTGGCCCTTTTCAAAAATCGATACCAATATTTTCTCTACAATGTTTCAATATTTTTAAATGTGCATATTTTAATGTATTTTTCCTGATCAATTCACCTATAAGTGACATAATTTTTCTATTTTTGTGTTCATTATTTATCATTATAACCATGACGTTTTCAAAAAAGATCATAAAATTAAAAAAAAAAACTTTGTTGAAGACATCCAACCTCTATCTTTTGAAACAACATGTTTTGAAGACATTTTTTCAAAAACGAATCTTAAAAAACGAAAAAGAAAAATTTATTTTTTTTCGAAGCGACTTCAACTTCATTGAAGGTGTCTAGTCACTATTTTCAAGTTTCATGGTACTTTTTGGATGATTTCTTTACAACATTGCATGTTTTTATTGTTCAATATCTCTAAAAGTTGCAAACATAAAAAAAAAAAAAAATGCATTAGAAAGGTCAATCTTTTAACTTTCATGGAAATCTAGTTTTATTTGTATGCATGAGATTTAACTGCTAAAATAGTTTGATGTCTTTTGACCCTACTATGAGCTCAAGGTCCATGCAATCAAAATGTATTACAGGAAGCATAATCATAAGGTCAGTTCTCGATTGACCGAACATATCCTGTCGCAATGAAAGTATGGATGTCGAATATAACGCCAGCATGTTCAAGACCGATCAACATCTTTTTAGGATATGGGAGAGTGGGGAATCATGGGCCGCTTTTTTTCGTTGTTCCATACCTTCTTCATTATAAAAGATAAAATGAAAATAAAAAATGGTTTGGTTTTCTACATTTTCAAGGTATCATAAGGTATTTTTATAAAATTTTTAATAAGTTATTTTCCCCAAATTCGGACTGTTTGAAAAAAAAGCTATATTTTTTGGATTTTGAAAAATGGTTGGGAATCGTAGGCCACCAAATCCAAATTGGCCAAATAACATGCAAAGTTTATGAGTTGACCCAAAAGTGTGATTTCCTTAATCATTCCGTTATTTTAAAGAAATTCCAGATGATGAAATAAAAAAGAGAGCTGTGTATGGTCGCATAGATTCCAAAACCTGGCTCGCAAACGTTTTGGCAAAATTTCTTATATAGGATGAACAAAATATTTTTCATAGCTCTTCATTTGGCATAAGAAAACTTTACAGATAGGTAAAACGTATATATGTATGTATAAAAACATAAAAATATAGGTGATTCAAGATGTGTGGCCCATGATTCCCCACAAGCTATGATTTGCAAATTGGTTGCGTTTGTGTGACTTATTGATGTTTCATCAAAAATTCCTTTTCCACGTGAAAGATCATGACAAAACTAAGATCATAAGCGTATCGATGAAATTAGCGGGTGTTTTTTTTAATTATGTAAGTAAATTTTTCTAACTTTTTTTAGCTTGATAAATAAAAGAAGCATATGATGCGTATTTCAGTCAACAACATATAGGAATATATGCTCACGCAAAGCTACGACGGTGACAGTTGGTTTGAGATTTTTATCTCAACACACATCTGATATATTAAAAGTGGCCCACGTTTCCCCATGGCCCACGATACCCCACTCTCCCCTACCCATCTTTTAGTTTTGGCTGCTGTTCGAGCATCATATATTGTGATGCCAAAATCAACGAAGTTATTTGAATACTTTTATCCAGTCTAATGAGTCGAATGAGTCTGGTCCATCCACCCACACATACATCCACGAAAGGATAAATGTCAAAAACAACAGCAACAACAACAACAAGCGTAAAACAACAACCACGCGAGCGAGAACCAACCGCCGTATGCAACACGGATTTGATCTAATCGATAAACAAAGAAAAGTAACAGACAGAATGTCGTGGAATTCTCTATATCGTATTCCGAAGCTCTTGATGGCGCGTGGTAGGCGGTAGGATAATTTCTCCATGCGATTCTGTTCATCGTCGGTTGTTGTAATATAAAGAAGGACGAATGCTGAGGAACAAATTGAGGGGTGAGAATGTAAGAGGCCGAGAGTGAATCAGAAACAACCCGAAAAAGCAAACCTAAACATGTAAGTATAGGTGTAGGCGATTCTTGCAGCAAATCTCGGTCGGTGCTTTTCCTGACGCAAAATGTTTACACTGTTTTGTGCCTGGAAGGATTTCGCTCTTCATGAATGACGCCCAACATTTGGTTTGTGTATTATAGCGTAGGATACCTGCCAGAACGATTCTGTGAATTTTTGTCGTCCTTTGCGTCGATCCTTTTTGGTGGCATGAACTGTTGGACAACTGTTTGGAAATAGCATAATTAATTCTAGTACTGTTGTGTTTCCTACTTCGGGAGAGTAAAATTATTATTGGTAGTGATAACACAACACATTTTACTTTCTAATTCATGGATGATCTTTTAAAAAATATGTTTAAAATTTATCTGCACGATATCTTATTAACAGAGGTGAACCAGATGGCCAGTGACTGAAAACGTCTCAAATTAAGACAAAAAAATTATTTAATGATTTGTGGTTTGTAATTTCTGTTCAGCATTTAATGATCGTTTGCCAGCTTTCATGAGTAAGTGCAGGCAGAATAGGCACAATTGAAAAAAATAGAAAATGCATTTCAAATGAAAATATTATTTGCACACGCCTCTATGATTATTTGTCAATCAATTATTAACATGTCGCTTATTTCATCACCCATTCTAGGTATTCTGTCTCCTCCGGGTCCGTTTCTGACGCCGAGTCCATCGCCATCGATCCCGGCAAGCCCGCGACTGCAGCCATCGCCTTCGCAGTCACCATTTCAACAACATCAGCAGCTTCAATCGCAACAACAAGATGTACTTCTGGTAACAAATGCCGGTCATATCAGCAATACGACACCGGATCAGGTAAAATAAGTTATTCCCACTAACATAAAATTGGTAACCTAATCTTACGTACGCTCGTTTTAGGATCGGAAGGCCGGAATCACAAATCGGCGGCAGTCATTCAACCAGCAGCCACAGCAACAACAAGTTCAACTCAGCAATAGCAGCCCGAACGCTGGTACGGTGTTGTATCGACCAAGCCCTACGCAATCACCGGCTGGAGCGGCGACCTACAGCATCACAACAATACCTGGCAATGAGTTCAATACCACACTGGTCGGTTCGAACAACATTTCTCTGAACAACAAGGTGAGTTGTAGAAGTTCAAAACTCATCGCTTTGAGGGCATACGAAAGTTAATATCACGCTTGTCTCTTCCCCAGAAGGGTCGCAAGTCCTCCACAACAACTGTGATCCATCAACCTCAGCTGCAGCAATTGCACCAGCAGCAGTCGCAGCACATCATCCAGTCACATGCAGGTCATGGACATGGGACCACTATTGGTATCCCCGCTTGTAGCCCGAAAGCGGCGAAAAAAGCATTGCAACAGCATCTCCAACATCAGCAGCAGCAACAACAACAACATCATCAGCAATCGCAACAAACCCAAGCGGTGTCCTTCGTGGGAAGTCCCATTGCTAGCCCCAGTCCCATTGCTAGTCCCAACGGATCCATTTTGGTCACGAGTGGTAGCCACGGCGGTTTGGGTGGAAGCATTATCGTACAGGGAGGTGCAGGGCCAGGACCTTCCACCGGGTCCGTATCGGGACCACCTGGTACAGGAGTCTCTGCCACCAGTTCCGCTCAACTGAGGCCCCCAACACCACAACCCATGATGCAGCAGGTAAGTTTCGTGATAGTAGATCTAACTCCTAAAAATACTGGTTCATCTTAGAAACACAGTTCTATGTTATTTATTTAATTTTTAAAACATCGGTTATAATGTTTGTCTTCGCCAAGCTCTTAAATATGTATACTGCGTATGAAACCACACTAATATTTTCTTCTTCTTTCCCTTATCATCAGTTTCCCGTTGTCGGTGCCGGTGGTCAAATAGTGCAAATATTTCAAGGATCCCAGTTTATCACCCAGCAGCCGGCAACTATTCAGCAACAGCAACAGTCTGCCCAGCACCAAACTATCCAGGGACATGCACAGCAACTGCAGAATCGACAAACAATCATATCGCAATCACCTCAGCACCAACATTTCAGCTCGCCACCCGCAGCGTATTCTGTTTCCAGCTCACAATCTCAGGCTCAACAATTTATCCAACAAATCATCACATCGTCGCCATCTTCGAGCTCATCCTCCTCGCCCGTTGGGACAGCGATGTCTATCGCTGGAGGAACAGTTGTCATCGGTGGCCACACCTACAAGAATTCCAAAGGACCTCAGCAGATATTGCCAAAACCGATTACGCCATCGGTATCGCCGTCGCCGGGATCTGCCCAGCAAAGCCCACAGCAGCAGTTTCAATCTACCTTTACACCAGTTTCGCTAAGTAATTCTTTAAGTAAAAACATAATGGGCCAGCCAAAGACATCAGTTGTCAATCCGACTCACATGCAGGCAACTCAAGCTACAGCCGGAGGGCAGTTTGTGACACAGACAACTCCGCAAGGATCTCAACAGGCGCATACAACGCCACCGCAACCGCAGCTTGTTGCTACTCCACAAACAACACCGACTGCGACGTCAAACCCAACAACCACACCACCAAATACGGGTTCAATCATTCTGCCTACAGGCAACCTGAACACGCAACCCCTTCTACTTAACCAAATGCCAGTGATAGTGCAGCAAAACACTCCACAAGGTGTACAGCTAATACTAAGGCCTCCAACACCTCAAATAGCGGCGCCTAGTCTGGTGATACACAACACTCGGCCACAGTTGCAACAAACTCAACCACAGCAAGTTCTTCGGATATTGAACACTAATGGGGCCATGCAGTTGGCAGCTGCACCAACTTTTATCGTGTCATCCCAAGGTAACTTGGTGCAACAAAACATCCCGGCTTTAAAAACCAACCAAGGGGTGCCACTTACGCAAATTCAGGGTTTACAAGGCCAAAGGCAACCGCAACAGCAACTAGCAGCTGCCATCAATCAACATTTGCTAAGTCAAGGCGTAGCACAAATCCAAAATTTGCAACTAAATGGAAATCTCACCCAAATCCAGGTGCCAAATGGATTGAACGGCCAACTGCTTACTTCGTTACCTGCTCAATTTCAGCAAGGCGTTACGGGAGGATTCAGTATACAGAATCAAAATCTCAATTTGAATCAAATCGGCAACGCTAACTTTGCACAGTTGGCCGCTGCTAGTGGAGCCACATTTACATCGCCCCCTCCTGCTGCCGCGCCGGCAACACAATCGTCCACACCCAGTGAGATCGTTGTCAGTGCTCAAAATATCCAATTTACAACAGCGCAACCTGGAGGAACGATTACCGTCACGGCTCCCGCTCAACATCAAAGCTCCCAAGGACAGATAATAACCAACACTGGCATGGAAGGACAGCAACTGCAAACTGCTCAAATAATTTCTACTATGACGACGGCTGATGGAAATCGCCAACAAACGCCAATTATCACAACAACCGGGGGGCAACAAGTGATAGTGACCGATGCCAAAGGACAACATCATCACTTATCGCATCAACAATTTTTCAACCATAGTAGTCACCTACAACAATCAGTGACCATTGATCAGCAGCACCAGCAACAGCATTTGCCAAAGTTTGAACCTGAAAAGCCTAAGAAAGAGCGAAAAAGCAAAAAGAAGAAAACAACTCAACCACCCATAGCAACGGCGGCACCGATTATGGTGACGCCTAGCATCCCAGTGAATAGTCATGCTCAAATAGTGAACACAACTGTGACTTCTTCGACACCAAGTGTGGTGTCCCATCCAGAGCCTATGTCATCTCCACCAACATCCCCAAACTTCACAAATACTCATACCTCGACTGGAAAACTAGATCTGGCGAATCTTATGAAAATTTCAGGAATCGGTATAGAAGATGACGACTTTATGGATACTGATGAACCTCCTCCTGCCACGCAACCGCCGCCTTTGGTGCAAACATCTGATCAACAATCACACGAATTCCAACATCATGTGATATCGAACGAGCCACCGGTTTCAAAAGAACAAATAATGTCTCCGCCACCTGCACCACCATCATCTGCCCCTGCAACGACCGACATAATGATTACCATACCGGCCAATGCTTCTGGATCGAATGTAGATTTCCCGTACACTATTTCAATCCCAACAACTGGACTGGATACTCAAGATACTGTGCAGGTTAAAACCACTGTCGCTAGCGGCGACTTACAATCGACTAAACCTACTAATGTACTGCACAATTCACAATGTCAGTCGTTGCCTCAACAGCAGCAGCAGACATCACAAGAGCCTCCACCGTTCATGATTACCATTGATCCTTCGAGTGACCCTAACTCGGCCCAACCTTTCACGATCTCAATACCTCGGATTGCCAACCAGCCAACCAGCAGTGAAGACACTACGAAAATGGTCAGTATAGCAACAGTGGCACCAACGCAAACCATCGCCTCTTCAGCCGTGATATCGACTATGGCTTCGGTTAGCACACCTCAAAACACCCTGTGTGTTAACAGCCTTATGAACAACGTTCTCAACACACAAGTAACGCCAACCCTCCAAAGTCAAATTAACGAAATCCAAAATCAACTGATGCAGGCCGCTGCTTCCTCAACTCCGCTTCCACCCATGGTATCAGCTGCCGTTTCGAGCATAATGGGAGGACATCAGTTTTCGGCTGCAACTATCACTACGACCAGCATCAATGCAGCTCCAATAGTCACGCCCACTTTGACATCTCCTGTGACAAGTTCTATGGTGATTTCGCCTAGTAAACCAATGGTGGTGACTCCGACTAAGAAAAAATCAGGTAACAGCAAGAAAAATGGTAAAAAGCTGCTGGATAAGTCGCTGGAAAATATAAACGCAACTCCAGTACCAACTCAAATCGGTAACATTCAAATATCGCAGATTGATGGTACAAATATGAATAACAACAAGACAACCAAAAATACAATCAACAATCAGATTCAAATAACCCCGATCATAGATAATAAAATTCCAGTTCTACAACAGCAGAATTTCGCAGGAACGCCACATCTACAATCGACGGCAATGATCAACGTTTCGCATCCAAACGTCCAATTACAGCCGCCTCCACAGCCCATTACGCAACCTGTTGTTCAACAACAAGCGGCGCTACCTCCGCAACAGTCTCATTCGACACAAAACATACTGCAGCAGTTAAGCGGCGCCCTGAGCCTGTCTCTTGTGGAAAATGGTCAACTCATTTTAAAGCATGATGTCAACAGTCCCCAAGACAACCAGTCACAAATGATCTTGCAAGCAATTCTATCTGGTGCTTTAGGTAACGTAAGTCTAGTAAATGAACCTTCGTCAAAGCCCTTAACGAATGTTGCCCAACCGGTAATAAGCCAGCCGCAACCAATAGTTCAATCACCTCAACCGAAAAACGTGGCAGCTGTGAGTGGACAAATACAATCGAAAAATATAATTGTGACCAGTTCACAGGCACAATCTGTCATTAACACGCCAGGGCATCTCATGGTACACTCACAACCAACAGCAACGAGTACAAGCCAAATAATACACCAGACACCACACTTGGTCAACCAACAACAACAACATCATCAGCAGCAGCACATTGCTCCACAACCGGTTGGTATCACTCAGAGTCTAAAAGAGGTTCGTAAGCATGAGTCAACTCCTGTGGAACCATCTCCATCGGTGATGTCACAGCAGGTTGCTCCAGCTGCTCAGACGCAACCACAGCCGCATGCACAGCCATCCTCACAACACACCGTTGTAATAAACTCGAATGCCCCGAAGTTTGTGGAGCTTCCAAAAGTGGGACCCAACCAACAGCTCTTTTCCTTAAACACTCTTACGAACCAAATCACACAAATGAGCCCAGGTCAAACGACGGCTGCCCTGGGTCCAATGGAGCGACTTCTAATTGTACCTACCGGAATCAATGCACAACAGCTGGCGCAATGTTTGCTCCAAGGACAAATCCATTTCAACAATATTGGTCAAGTTACGCAAGCTAGTGAACCACCAAAACAGCCACCGCCACCTCAAACGACCATGTCCGTCCCACAACAACACCACCTGGTTCAACCACAGCCTGTGATCACAAGTCAGCAACAACAGCAAATGCAACCACAGCCACAACAACAACATATGGTAATACAGAATAACCAAAGCTTCAAACAGACTCCAGTTACAATGCCTGTTACGATGCCCAATAAAACCATAGTTACGCCAGTGGCTCCTGTTCAGAACAACGTAAAGCCCGAAAAACCTAAAAGAAGTCGTCCCAAAAAATCCGACAAACAACAATCGATGGTCGGCAAGACCAGCCTTGTCAAAGTCAATCCGGTTAGCAGTGGTCTTCCTCCGAATGTGATTCTGCAACCAGGACAGCATGCGCAGCCAATACTAGCTGAAGATGGTACCAAGATTGGCACTAAAATCGTCGGTACGGTTAACCCCAACAACTTTGTAACGAATTCACCGGCTGCACCTCCGATCGCACAGGTTCAACCGCAAATTCAGCAACATGTTGGCATCAACAGTAAAACCACCATGATCGGTAACAAACCGGGATTTGGAAACCAGTGCAATAATTTAATTGTGAATAACGTCAATAATGCGACCAACGGATCATCCATTTTAAGCAGCAGTAGTCTTAGCAGCAACAGCAGTATAAGTAGTGTAAATGTGTGTGTTCAATCGAATAACGTTCTAAGTGGTAGCAGTAATAATAATAATAGTATAAGTAATGTCGGTAATAAGAAAGGCAAGATTCAACCACAGCCTGCAATACCACCTTTAGTGAGTGTAAATTCTGGCGGAGGAACTCCAACGACGACTGGCTCAACAACGACTAATATCGGAACGCCAAGCGTTGTTCCAAGGGTTCAAACGATACAATTGACGCCCCAAAATCAACAATTACTGAAGAACGTCCAACAGCAGATCCAAGTTTTATCGGCGAAACTACAAAACAAAAATTTGCTAGCGACGTTAACCATTCCGGCTGATTTCGATCCGACTAATCCTGTTTTCAACAAACCACTGCCTATTTTGACAAACATTCAAGCTATGACGGATCCAGATATTACACAAGCACTTCAACGACTCTTCATTGAACAGCAAAAAATTTTGGCCACAGGGAAAATCATCCCTACGATTCCGTCAAGTCATGCGTTAGCGGTTGCAGCTGCCAATGCTCCACCTCCACCACCAGC
Organism: Uranotaenia lowii; assembly: GCF_029784155.1. Lineage (NCBI taxonomy): Eukaryota > Metazoa > Arthropoda > Insecta > Diptera > Culicidae > Uranotaenia > Uranotaenia lowii. Next base: position 141,857,228 of record NC_073691.1, read on the forward strand.
ACCGATATCAACTGCCCCGGGAGGTGCCGTGATCAGCAGCACAGAACAAAAACCACCCCAACAGGCAATTGTTTCACCAATCACTGTTACCCCGACGACGGCGAATGCTGCTATCTTCCAAGGCGGTGCTAATTTACAAACTATTCCTTCGCCTATACAAATCAACTCCCCACAAGTGGCTAAACAGGATATAATGCTTCCTACATCTTCCGCTTCGAACTATGTCAGTTCGATTGTAACTAGTAGCAATTCAGCCATGTCCATAACAATTACCAACAGCGGACATATGCAGCAAACCAAACCGACAACAAAGCTAACCGGTACATCGGCAACATCGATCATTCCGATTAGCTCGGCACTTCCGCCTCAGACAAGTGTCACCATTACGCAACAATCACCGGCGTTGACAAAGCATCAAACTACCAAAGTAATTTCTCAGTCGACTCAACAAGCCCATCAGCATCATCAGATAGTTCTCAACAACAAAAATATTACCCTGACAAGTGCACCTAACTGCATGCCGATGCCCTCGTTGGTTCCCACTCAACCTCAAGCTCCTCATCTCCAATCTCTTAGTGTGACAAAAGTCGAGCTTTCGCAAACTTCACAACATTCTTCCAACACTCCAGTGCCCCCGCCACTGGTGCCAACCTCAATGCCTATTGGAACAGCACATCATCACCATAGCAAAAGTTTTCCTCACCCTGGCCAATCTATTGTCATCGTGAGCGGGTCTCAGGCTATTTTAACCAACAGTCTCCCGCAAAACATCGTCGGGAATCTACCCATAGGGACCAAAACGTCTGTCATCCCTGCATCAACGGGCGGTATAGTTGTCCAAGCGAATCCTCCAATGCACATCCAGTTGCAGTCTCCGCAACAGCAACAACAACAGTCATTGAACATTGTTCCGCCTCCTTTGGTCACTATGGGAAGTAGCAGCGCTTCGACTACTCCAACGCCCGCCCTCGTTACGACAAACGTTCCGTCGAAAGTGCCTGTGACACTGACACCGGCTATTATTCCTGCGGCTGCCACGGTAACACCGGTCATTAACAGCACCGCCAATACAAGCAACATTCCAACAGTGGTTCCAGGAAGTTTATCGATTGCAGTTTCTACAGGTTCCGGTGTTACTAGCAACTTAATCAACACGATCACCAGCAGTAGCAGCTCTGCTATAAGTAGTGCGGCACCGGCAGCCACAGTGACAACGACCGCAGCTCCCACCGTAACGACGCCTACCGTGGTCACGACCACCATCCCCGGCAGTACGAAACCGGTCGTTGTACCACGATCAAGTTTGTGAGTGTGATATTGATATTTTATTTATGAATTATTGTGTGCATTAACATCGATCAATCCGACAAAGGATTCTTTGGTCAACGGTCAATCAGTTTGAGTTAACAAAAGTTATAAGTAGGTGCATAGCCATTGCACCTGAAATTTTCATACCGCTGTAGATAATTTTGTGTGGAGTGTAACTTCAACTAAATTGACCGAACGGATCTCAATATATCTTTATCTATTAAACAACAATATTTATATTTTCTCTTCCCTGTTTAGATTCGAACGACAGATTTCCGTCGATCAGGATGCATGCACCAGACCGGACACGAACACTCCATTTGCAAGCAAACAGGATGCGGTAAAGCGATTGATTCGATACCACTGTATGTACGAGGAACGTTGCGAGGAGAATGAAACCGAAGAAAACGCCTTCCAAGAAGCCGTCCAGGAGTATCCGGTCATCTATCGGAACATGTTGAACAAGTATCAGTACCTGCTCATGCAGGAGTCTATGGTAAGTCACAACTTCTGTTTCATAGACAGTTAAAATGTTCATTGTTTCTGTTTCACAGACATACATTTTGTAATTCTGAAACAAAGTATAAAAAAGCTATTGCACTTATTAATCAAACTTTATTATTACTAGCGCCACGTCCGTACGACAGAACTAATGATGATCGATCGCATGTTGATAGCGGATGTCAAGGACGAAATTCTCCAAATGCAGCTTAAAATAAACGAATACCTTAATCCATCGTCAGCCCTCGGTAACGATATTTTCTTCGTCGATGCTAACCAACAGCAGCAGCAGCCATCTGTAATGGATGCAGGGTTGGAAGAAAGCAAAATAAAAAAGGAAGAACTTCCTTTTGGTGACTCTAGCTCCTCTCAGGATCAACTGACAGCTGAATCAGCAACTACGCTAACGGCGATCAAAGCAGAGAATATAAAGTCAGAGTGCAATCCAAAGACTGAAGAGCTTGTAGCTTACAGGCATCAACAGACGTCATCTGATCAGCGTCGTCCAACGGGATTGTTCAAGGAAGAATTGCAAGATAGCTTCGACGACATCGAGAGCGAAATTACTCCTAGTTTCATCATGAAGAAATGTGACGTTGGATCTTCGACGACTGCCGCCCACATTGCAGTACAACAAGCCCAAGCATCACAACCTCAACCGGCTCCTTCGTTAAGTTTTTTCAATCACATTGGAGAATCTCAGGGTAAAAGTGATTCAGCTAATCTTCCGAAAGCTCAATCCAATCATCATGAGTCCTATGATGAATGGATGTGTATACAGAAGGAACTGAATTACTTGGCTGATGATCGAGCTCGAGATGGCGGCGGCAGTTCTAAAGCCATGAAATCCCCGGAAGAGGAAATTATGGAAAAGCAATTGGATGATTTGTTCAATCCAGCCAGTGGAGAGGGTACAAAAGATAAAGAAAACAGCCGAGATCAGGTGGATTCGCCGTTGGCTGCTTTCTTCAACGCACAACAATCATCAAACGTCAACGCACCTCGTGGCGTCATTTCTTCTGCGGTAGGTGTCTCAAGGGTGCCTTCAGATAAATCGGTAGAAAACCGGCTAGAAGCTTTGTTTGGCGAGACTCCGCTGCACACCCGTAGCTCCGAAGATAATTCTTCTCAAGAAGTAGTTGGAGAGAAACAAGAGGAGAATATGATTGAAACTCGCTTGGAAGCTCTTTTTCAGGGTGGAGAAAGTGCTCTTGATAACGCAAGTTTTCTTCACAAAAGTAACAATTTTGAGATAATGCAAAGTCAGCTAAGCCAAAAGCGTCACTGGAGTCAAACGGTGGCCGAATGTGGCTGGGGTGATGGTACGAATCCTTCCAAACGACCTTGTCTACCCGTAGGGAATCGAACTCAGGACGATGACCATCGGTGGTTGTTGGAGTGTACCCAGAGTCAAGGTGACTCTAATCACTCTGGCCATGGCAGAGAGGGTGGTCATCATCAAATCGTACAAGGACAGGGTATCAACTCCATCGGCTCAGGTAACAATCATATTCTTAACGATAATGGTGGTGGTAATGGGCACCTAGGAAATAGCACTAATATTAGCACTAGTGGTAGCACTAATAATTCGAAGCGCACTTCTTGGAACGGTGATATTCTGCTAGCCTCGACGACCGGTGACCTGGATATTCTCGATACAAATCTCAGTCTAAGCTTAAACAATCTTAACAGCATGTGTGGTCCGGTGAGCATAATGACGAACGATGTGCCATCAGCCCATCATAGTCCGTTGAAGGGCTCGAAAAATTGCTTCCATTCACCGATTCTCGGTGCAGCAGAAAACTGTGATGATACTAACCTAATAGGTCTCGGCACTGGTGGTGGTCTTAACAGTTCTAGTCATAATCATAGTCATAGCGGAGGTAAGCTAAACTTTCTCGATCGTGATCTTCTAGGAATGGATAGTGGTGCCAGCTCTCAGGGAAATCCTAAGCAGCACGCTCTTCATCACCACCACCACCATCTACAACACTCTGTAGCGGCCAACGATCTTCAGCATCAGTTGAACCATATTCACTTCGAGACGGGTGGCCCGGCTAGTTTGAATTTCGAAGAAGACATTAGTCGTCAGGTGCAGAACGCAATCGATTCTATTTTGAACCTGCAAAGTAATGAAACTGAAGCCGCCCTTCACTTTCCACTGGATCAATCGTTCCTGGCAGACAGCCCCCAGTCGATCCAAAGACCTCCGTCCTCAAACAAACGCAAGTACCATCACATCAACCGTATTGACGACATCAGCGACTGTCTGGGTGGAACGTCATCAGATGTCGATGATCACCAGATGAATCACATGTCTTCTGAGCACCAACTACAGTCACAACATCACCAACACCTCCAACAGCAACATCAACAGCAGCAACATCATCACCTCGGAACGGCTGGTATCGGATCCGTGGCCGATGGTGAAACGGTGTCAACATCAACGACCGTACCCCCTCCGATGAAAACGATTGTAAAATCCTGACAACTTTCGGGCATGATGAATTCCGCTATTGGCACTCCCTGCACATCCATTTCACAAACAGCGACCGTTGTCAAGTCGGTTGTTCCGGTTGCTAGTATTGCGGTAGCATCAGCCTCGAGGGCGATGGTCTAAATTCAATCAAGAATTCGAGTACCTTTGTCCGAATTGCGTATAGCAATTTTTACGACAGTATAGCCGCAAGCCATGAATTCAATTCTCTCACCGGGTCATGGAATGTTAATAAGGTACCAACTTTTCAATTTAGATAACATTTTTGCGATTATTGACGAAATTTTGTTGCATGCGTTTTCAAAAAGGAAAAGTTTAAATTAAGTGACAAAAATGAAGATGCAAGATTCATCCTATAATTCAATTGTTTTTAAATTTTTGTGAAGGAAATTTAAATTCTGGAAAAGTAAGTAGGTTTATTAAATTTATTGTCACTTTTAGTGCTAAGTGAGAAATATGAACATTTTTAAAATTTTTATTGAAAACGATGTTTATAGTTTTTTTTATTTTTTTTATAATACACCATTTTATCAATGGAGGCCCCTAGACCCTTGACAAATGTAGTTAGGTTTATTGTGGGAATATCTACAAGGCCTCTACTAACACGGTAAATTGCTTTCTCTTGAACTGTCTAGCTAACTTTCCATTCAACGTTGTAAGGAATTATAGATAACAACGTGGAAGTGTTACACTTTATTTATGTCATAAAACTTGAACCAGTTTTTATTTCTCTTAAGAAACGATTTCATAATATATATAATTAGCAATAAAAGTACAAGTAGTGCAGTAAAAATAAACAAGTAGTATTAATTGCAACTACCTTGTTGTCAAAGACCATTTGCATTCTTTCGCTAAAATGCTTTTTGGGAATGACAATTTTGCTTTCCTCAGAATTCAGCAGCGATCGTTCAGAAATGGTGTAAGAAGGGTTTGCCCATTTCATCAACCCGCTAGAGTTCATTATCTGGGGATATAAAAAATATTTAATGGAGATTTAAGATGTAAAGCCGAACGAAGTTACGGATGAGGCTTGGAATGACATCAAAAAGCATCTACATTCAGTAAAGAAATAAAAACTGGATTTAATTTTATGACATAAATAATGAGTGGGGGTAACTTGTCTACTACCGCACCCTTTAGCTTTTTTAGCAATAACTTCAAAAATATATGTTTGTAAATATTGGTTCCCCTACTGATTTAAAGCGTACAACATTATTATCTCTAAACCATATTAGAAAAAAAAACAATTTACAACATATTCATAACATTTTATGTAAGTTTTCACTGTTTTCCAAAAGTGTTGTCTATGGTCGGACACTACGAATTACTTCACCAAAATTGTCACCAATGGCAAAAAAGTAGCAAAATGACTCAAATCACTTGCACAGGTCTTGTGAGTACGAGTTTTCATAAGGGTACTGAACATTCTATGAAACCTTTCATAAAAGTTGTTTTGACAAACCAGAATGAAACATTTGTTTCGAAAAAAAACTAGAGAAAAATTTTCTGACCGGACAGCCAAATTCAAAGTTTCTCAGAGGACCAAAATATTTTCGTTTTTTGAACCCTTACCTTCTGCCAACCATTTGAGGGTGCTATTATAGAGATGAAAAAATGAAAATTTCAAGTCGAAATCATGTTTAATTTTGAATATTTTCTTGTACGGTCGTAGCAAAATCGCATTTTTTTTTAAACTTTCCTAATATTTCGTTTGAACTTCCGTTTTGTTATCTTATATCTACTGTAGTCGAAAAATAACCAACCAACACTGACGTTTATGAGCAACTCACATTTAACAGGCCGAACAAAGTGATCAAAATAAAAATGCATAGTTAAGGCTATCCTCTCCGTACTACTAGGCAAAAGCTTTCGGTGCCTATCATTGGTTTACCTTTACAGATTGGATAATCATATTTCAAACACCATATCAGACTGCTATTTACTTTCTTTCCATGGTATTAAGATGATGTTAAATTAGGACAATGCGTTCTCGAAAAATCAATGTTGTCCGGCCATAGACAAGTTCCCCCTTTTTCTTTAACATTGCCATCCCTGTACTTTAAATTCATGTTTTAAACCGATGAAAGTGATTTCAAAAAGATAACATGAATAACTTAAAATATTTAGATTTTTCTCTCATAAAAACCTAACAACCCAACAAATTTCGTCTTGTGAAAAGTTAAACTTTGTCATTTACTGTGACTCGCGAAAGAATTTCGTGTCAGTCAATCATTGAAAGGACCGCTAACTAGACGATGTGCATTATGAAACGAACCTTGACAATGACTCGGAGTGGAGAGAAATTATCATTTGCAAAACGAATTGTCGTCGTATATCAACCGATTCGACCTTGTCAACGACGGTAGCCGATTTCCAACGAATTCTTGTAATCAGAAGAAATTATAATTAGTAAGCAATTACCTACCAAGTGAAATTTCAAACTCAAATTGAATAAAAATCAAAACTTGCAGCAAGGTGTACATAGTTAATTGTAAAATAGACGCAACTTAGAACGATAATGAAGTAAATAACCACTGATTAGTGCAGATAACAAAAAAGTTTATTTTAAAAATTCACTTGCTCTCGTTGCGCTTATCGAGCATTCAAATAACATACATCAATCCAAAGTGACAAAATTTGAAACAGAACAAAAACACTTGTGAATTAGCTATAGAAAGAATAAACAAACAGACAATGAGAAACAAAAATCATTAATAGTACGCTAGAAATCCTAGAGCCCGTAGCTTTTAAGATTGAATACGAAGACGCGCGTTAATTTTTAAGCGAAGTTTCTGTTGTGAAACGCGTGCGTTGATATAAACAAGACGCGCAAAACAAATTACATAGCTGTCAAACTGTATCATGTCTTTATATCGTATGTAGATCTTACAAGATTGAATTTAGCATTGTGTAAGTAGGTAATTTTTTGTTCAATTATTCGCCTTAGTTTCTCAAGTTAATGAATAATTTAATATTTATAATGTAGAAATATTTTGAAAAAACGAATAGAACATAAATTAATCGGAGACCATTCAGGTTCGAGAATGCTCCAAGAGTGAAAACCCATGGGGTCTAGGTTAGGGTCAGAACCGATTCAAAACTTGGATCAACGAACGCAAAGCTCGTAAACAATAAGACAAAAGCAAACACTAGCAAATTGTGCCGCAGAAAAACAAGCACTTCATAAGACAGGACTAAATATAATAAAGAAGGTTTAGTAAATTTATTTAATTCGCTCAGACGCTCGGATGGAGAAGCCTGCCGATCGTAAAGAACTTGTATTAGATATTTTTTTGTAAATATTTCGTCAGAATTCGTTTGTTCTTACTTGCTTCGGGTTGGTATTATTAGTTCTTCATTTTGCGTCCCTACAATTGGTAACCAAACTGTATTTATGAAAAGAAACAAGAGAGAGAGACCTTATCACGAAGAATGTGAACTAAGCTAATATTATAATAAAAGAAAGGAAGATAAATGCACGAATATTGTCAGTAGTTTAATACAAAACAAAATTAAAACTCTGATGGTTCGTTAAACAGTGAAATCCGGCTCGAGGAAAGTCGTGCGAAGCATTGACTCTCTGCGTAAGAAAATGAGACCGAATGAAACACAAGCAAAACGATTGTTTAAAGAAAATTGAAAATAACTATAAAATAATAATAAAAGAAAGAGATTTTATTCAAAATAAGGATGTGTATAGATTATGTCCGAAATATATTCACCTTGTAATAAGCCTTCCTTCTTACACTGGCAGCGCATTTCACACATAACGTGTGAAATTTCACAAATAAATGTGCAATCCACCATCATAGCCGCGGAAAATCATTACACACACGGCATGCAATCTGTTTCAAGCGGATGTTTTTTTTTCTTTTGTACGGAATTTTCATCCTCTGGGATGATTCGTCCCTACGAGCGGATGAATGGGCTTCTTCGATATTCAAAAACTAAATCAATGTACGTTATCTTCAAATGACTCATTATTACATAATTTTTTCGAGACACAAATTACATGCAGGGACACAAATTAAACGCAACAATCGATACCACAGTAATGCACCGACACTGGATGCCTAAGATAGTTCCTTGGCTCGAGCGGACGACTTTTCAACCGCAGTTATGAGGGTCGCTCGTACTGCTCCTTTTTCCAGCTCGTGTACACCATGAATGGTTGCGCCTCCTGGCGAACAGACCTCATCCTTCAGCACCGCTGGATGTTTTCCCGTCTCTAGCACTGTTTTCGCAGCTCCCAGGACTGTTTGTGCTGCCATTTTAATGGCCATCTCTCGAGGTATTCCTTGCTTCACTCCACCATCAGCCAGAGCTTCTATGATTTGGTATACGAAAGCAGGACCGCAACCCGTCAAACCGGTCATATTATCGATTTGCTCCTCCCTTACTTCGTACGCCAGCCCTAACTGGTTGAACATGAATTTTGTAGCATTGTAATGAGCCTCAACCGTCTGGAAAAGAGAAATTTATTATATCCACTAAGATGAAGCCCACTGGTCCATTACAGCATTGTGATGATCGAATCCGGCACAAAATATGGTGCAACCAGCTCCGACCTGCATCGGAGTGTTCGGCATTGTTCGAACGAACGGAATGTTGGGCAAACAAGAGAATTCGTTGTACAACCGTTCCAAAGTGACGCCGGCCAGAATCGACACCATTAATTTGGTGTTACAGTCGGGAATGTTGGAGGAGCCCTCCATCGAGCGACGGCAAATGGGTAAGATGTGAGGTTTGACACAGAGAAACACGATATCCGATTTGCGAATTACTTCGACGTTATCAACTGTTAGACGATCCACCAAAAGACGTTCCCAGCGTTTGCGCAAATTATCTAGATTAGTTGCAGAAACCATGATCTGTTGTGGTTTAAGCACACCTGGCAAAAAAAAGAAATTCAATTGAATCGAATTAGGTATTAGGTGATTTTTATAACAAGACTTGCTGATCCGGTGTGGTTTGCAACACCTTTAAAAACATACTTGTTTTTTGAAAGAAAATCTTATTTTGAATTTATTTATCGTTTCATTTTCAAAATCTGAAAATTTGGCTCAGTTTCTTAAATTCTGTTTTATATAAGAATAAATTTTAATCTTAAATACCTTATTTCTTACATTTTCACAAAAAAGCGACCTTTTTGTAATAATTCCCAGTTGGATTTGAGTTTTATTTTTTAGAGAAGTCATTGATCTTCAATTCTAAATTTATAAAGATGAATCTTTAAGTTTTTTTTTTTCTAAATAACTACTACAATTTTAAAAATATTTGAATTTTTTTTTTCAATTTTTCATTTTTGGAATATTCCAAAAATGGTTTTTCTTTGTTTATTTTTGAACAGTCTTCCGTCATAAAAAAATTTAGGGATAGGTGAAAGTGGGAGGAGTTTTTTCAATTGAATCATCTCATTATTAAATATGACTTGTATACTAAACTTAGTTAAGTTACTTAGAAATTTTTCAAGTAGATTATATGTTAGAACACAGAAAACATACAAACCACGACCTGCTTGGTGCAAACCACTTGAAATTTTTTGACTAATGAATTACCTAATCTTACGTTGGGTTTGTATGGGAGCATCCACACTGCCGTCATACAGACCGAGTTGGAAGAGAATTTCAAATCGGTAAATCATCTCATTACATCAAGACTTGTATGTGTATCTAATTTGATCGGAATCATATGACCCGATGTGCTTTGCTACTCTTTTCAATAATAAATGAAATTTCCTAAAATTGTTCAGATTTTAATTGTTGTGTGAGCATGATTTAAAATCAAATTATAACATAATCGTTTTTGAGTCTATAAGGAACAGACAGAAAATAATTTAACGGGTACATTTACCCTATAAACTTTTATGTGCAACGGTCTCTTGAAAACAATTCGAGTTTTGTCATATTGTTCCTAAGAATTTTGATATTTCGGTAGGGTTTTGACCTGCCTCTAAAGGTGCTCAACGGAGTTGAATCTAAACCATTTGGAGGCATTTTGAAGCGTTCAGGGTTATTTTACAGTAATCATTTTGGTATACCTATACATATACAACATGGGCGGGTTCAATACCGTGTTGGAAGGAATACCTAGCTGGCCCAATTGCTTCACGGGTCATGGTATAGAATATTATGCTTTAGGAAATTTCATGCTCAAGATCTACAGGCTTTCAATTAGCAGGTAATGTTTTTTTTCAGTCGGTTTGTTGGTGGTTCCCTTTTTATCTATCTCAGTTTTTTTTAACCGGAAGCTCAGATCGCAGACAAGGAAACATTGCAATGTATTCCAAGGTTGATCAAACTAACGTCACCTTTATTGATCAAGCCGGCTGCAATAGCGTAGGCCATATTTCCACCCCCAATGAAGCCAATATTGACATTGGAAACATGTTCTTTGGGCGTGGAACTCATTTTCTGCTGCGATTCCATCCTTGTGTTTGAACAGTGACTGGAACCTGAAATTGTTTATATGTTAGCACGTTTTGAACATCACGAGAGTTATCACAACTAACTGTTATCAATTATTTACCACGTCTATCAGCCGTGTCGTTTGTTATCTAATCCTATTTTTCTTTTCTTTTTATCTCGCGGCATTTGTTTTGACAACCCAGTCGAATAGCTACTGTTGAAGTCGTTGAAGTTATTTTTTTTATCTGGGATTTTAAACCTTCGTTGAAGTTATCAGAATTTGGTTTTGTTCGAATAAGATGATGAAGGCTTGATTTCGTTTTTTTTTGCAAATTCGAAAGCCGTAAATCAATTATAGGAATAGAAAATTAAAAGCAAGAGTGCTCTTTTGTACTGCATTTTGAAATCATGGAACAAATAAATAAAAAACATGAAATCGACGCATCTCATTTTTACACTGAAATGCAGACAAACATAAAATGAAAATGCAGACAGAACTGAAAATTAAGATGATATCCAAATCATTGCATCATAATCGTGTAAGCTACGTGCATTTCTTTTGATTTTCCGTAATTAAAATCGTTAAACGCGATCAGAAAAATCATCTTTTGCTCAACAACAGCAAATATTCGTGATTTTGTTTATTTTTCCAAAACCTGATCTGTACCGATGAAAAATCATTTTTTTTCATCTGGGATTTTAAACTTGTTTGTTTCGTTTTTTTATTTGGGATTTTAGACCTCTTGGGTTTATTCATTCCATCGGGATTTTGAACTCGTTTGCTCATTCATCCCGTATAAAAAATCAACAAACAATATCGAAATTTGATCGTTTTCAATCGTTATTTTTCGATGCGTGTGGAAAATGCTCGTCGTTTGATCAGGGACGATCATGGTGGTGTGAGGTAACTCAGATGAATAGTATAATATTAAGCGTGTTCAACAGGCAATTGAAATCGGTTTCAATCGATTTCGATTGGTAAATTGTTGTTCACTCAGCCAATGTTTTGGTCGAAACTAATCCAATTGGCGTTCATTGAAGCCAATCGAAATCGATCGAAACCAATCAAAACCGATCATGCTCGGAAGCAGGATTCGTTTCTATCGATTTCTATCGCACTAACACATATGAAGTTTTTTAATGTCAAAAAACAGCTGATTTAGTTTGTTGTGAACAATCATTTGAAAAAATGAAAGTTGTGTCATTCAGTGCGGTGTTCTCTGTCGGGTGCTAAGTCAGTGGTGATGCTGTACCGCTGCACTGTGCCGATGGTGCAGTGCTAGTGGTATGTTGTATATGTCGAATCAAATGCAGCTGCTCGTTAACAACGGCAAATGCTATGAAAATCAAAGTGGTGCCAGGAAACTCCGTGTTGTGGTGATGCGGTGCAGATGGTATCGGTCGGTGCTGTGCTGTGCTGGTGTGCTGCGTTGGTGGAGCCAGTTGGTGCAATCATTGCAGTTGTGCAGGAATTGCGATGCAAATGCAAATTTGGATCGGTTGCTGACCATGCATCTGTCCATCGGCTACATTCAGGTTAATCCGGATTCTACGCCGCTTCAACCTTACACTTTAGGGAAAATATGCACTTATGGTTAATAACCAAAAAATAAAGCACAACATCAAGTTACCGTATTTTATTCCGTAATATACATATTGTTTATTAAAAGTTGATATCAATCTAAAATCTTCACGACCTGCTTTCAACAATTTTACGCATTTGTGCCTCCCTTGTCCCTAAAAATAGCTGATTGAAATACAATTCTTTTCTAGAATTCTATTATACTTTTGCTTCTTCGTCTTCGATTGGGACATTTTCTTCTATTAAAACCCACTGCTCGATGTCTGAGTATTGCCTCTTCCAATACAAGCTGTTTAGGAGTCTAATTGCAGCGCAGACTAATTTTGTAATGTTGTTCTACTAATAATTTTCCGGCTATTCCCGTGAAGCGCTTGCCGAAAGCGTACTCGGTATTATGGTGTTCCAAGCTCGTATCCGGAATAGTATCCAATGGGATTGTTCTTTCGAGTTTATACGACCAACTTCTCGCTGATTTAGTTACATCTGTTGCTGACATTAAAAACACAAAATAAACGTAAAATCATATCAAATCATCATAACAGTTTTATAACTTACCAATTATAAAACCGAGAAATAAGTCCTGAAGAATGTTATTTATCGTCGAAAACGGGTTTATAACAATGCAAATCAGGAATCTTTCGCGGAGGAAATGCTTTCTTCTTCCATTCAATTTATTATACAGAACAACACTCGGCTTTGACAACAACAGAACGCATTAGTATTGGTGAGTGGCTGTTCAATCAGCGGCCTGATAGAAATGAATCGAAGTCAATTGGAGAAACAGCTGTGCAACTGTCAATCCATTTCAATTGATTTCGATTGAGTTTTGTTGAACACACCTATTATCTATCACCTAACAGGTTTCACCGACAGTCTGCATAAATCGAAAAAAGGAAACCACCATGGAAACCACCTATCCGTTTGTATCGAGCTAGCGCGCTAGTACGAATAAGCACAACTCACTAGCACGTCTTTAGGATCAAGGTGAAACCGGTGAAACGAGCTGTAAGCTGTTCATCTAGGAAGCTTTACATAATTTAAATCCTGTACTTTCCTTTAAAAAAAAGTAAAAAAAGGACATCCTCAATACCGGCACATTATCCAAACAGACGGGAAAATTATACGTATTCATGTTGAGAAAAATGATTAAAGCTGTACACAATCTGTCTAAACAATTTATGTGAGTTAAAAAATCACGAAGGACATGTTCGAAGCAACGTTTAACGATAGTTAAAGTCGGATGCATAAATATTTTAATTAGCTTGTCTTATCTTTATTCATCCCTACATACCGATCGACACCGGTTGATCTTTCTTACTGACATATTCAACGCAACGCGACGGGTCGGTTGGGAAAAAGTCCTGCATCTTTGTCATCAATCGTTTTAATCCTTGAATATATTTCCGCTGGGTTTCGTCGTTCATCACATGGGCAACGTTCTTGGAGAAAATTTTTTCACGTCCGGTACGCGCGTGAATACCCACCATGGTCACTCCAATTGGCCAGGGAGCATTGCCAATGGCCATCGTCAGGTACGCATCACTAGCGTGAAGATAATCTCTCTTGAGCAGGCTTTTAGTGATATCCGTTAGGCTGTCGAGGATGTCCTCGGGAATGGTTTTGTTTCGGAGCTTCCGCAGTAGTGGTTTCAGATAAAGACGAGTCTGCTCGAAAGTTGCTCGGGCTATTTTCCATTTGGTGGCGGATCGCTGAGCCGTTGCGATTGAGTTTAACTGGTCATTCCACATTTTTAAAACAAACTGAATAACCGTAACGATTACATGCATATCGTGTTCTTTGCCACTTCTTCCCAATCGAACTGCCATCTCCTGAATTGATTCATACGTAACGGAATCGTCAATAGCAAAATCTTCATTGGAACTTTTGCCTTTCGCTAGTCCTGCATTGGAAGTAAGCAGTTCATTGAGAAATTCTTCATCGACTTGTTCCATCGCTTCCTGGAAATCATTTCGGAAACCTCGATTGATTTCCGGAGCAGAAATTTCCAACTGATGAAGGCGAGAACATGAATCGGATTCGCTTTCACCGAAAAGCAGAATAGGTTCCCCACGTTCCCGGAGCTTTCGTATCACTTCAGCTCGTGGGAGATTTCGGAAATCATACTTCGAGTCCTTGGTCGGTGAACGTTCCCCGTCATCAGTAGATACTTCAGTGACCCCGCTTGAGCCTGCACTCTGACCAAACTTTTCTCGATATTCTTCCTGTTCTTGCGCCAAGAGTTCACCCCTTTTGAAGTACTTTTTCTTATCATCCTGTAAGCAGTTATTATAAATTATAAAACTTTGTTTACTTATATTAATTTTAACAGAATGTTTCTTTTTACCACAAGTTTTTTCTCCTCCAAAATCTTCCGTTTTCTTGCTATCTCCGCTTTTAGAATATCCATTGTTATATGACTATAAGAAGCAAAATGGGGAAATACAAAAAACTATGTTTTTTTTTTATTTCCTTTTCCGTTTCGGTCCTTAAACTATTTTATTAAAATTCAAATATGAATGTATACAGGAGTTCTGACTTCCATTATGTTGTTGTTGGGGGCCGTTCAAATATTACGTAACGCAATTTTCGGTCATTCTCAAACCCCCCACCCCCCAACGTAACACATTCGTCACAGATTTTCTAACCTAAATCTACAAAGCGTAACAAACTCTTAAGGCGGCCGCACAATAGCCCGTCCGTCGTCGCGTCGCGTTGACATTTAATTTTGAGGATGCCATTTTCCGTTTGAGTCACCACAATGGTGCGTCGCGTCAGTGAAGGCATTGTACTAAAACGCAAAACTTGTTCTAAACGGCAGCGTTTTCCAGCGTCGACGTTTTGGTTTTGAAAAAAATCAAAATTTTAGCGCGTCAGCAGGATTTGAACTATTTGTTTTTGATATTTTTCTTCAAAGATTCACACAAACAGATTCAAAAATCATATCATTGTCATTTTATCTCTTCGATGATACAAATTTTACTCAAAATTCATTGAAATTGATATTAAAGATTTTAATATATTTGACATAATGATGAAATCATATAGAATTTATCATAAATATTAGCTTGATATATATGTTCTCGTTTTTCAGTAATGAAAAAAAAATGAATGAAATATTTTGTGTTGGAGTTTGCCGAGTTTTGACTCAATATTTCCCTGTCAGCCTTGTCTGTGGACGCTATAGAGTTGTTTTTGACATTTCTTACGAACACTTGCTGAGCGTGTGCAGATGAGACGGGACAATTAACCTCAAAAACTCTCGGTACAAAAAACGGGCAGCCGGTCGACACACATGGTCGTTTTTGAGGTTAATTGTCCCAAAACTGAAAAGTGTTGGTGAAACAACCAGCAAAAAATCACGAACACTACCAGCGGCAAATAGGACTATATTGTGGTGCGAAAATTGTAGAGTGCGTCGCGTCAGCTTTTTAGTACTCGACGACGGCGTTGACAGCTGACGCGACGCGACGTCCGACGTGGTATTGTGTGGCTGCCTTTACACCTCCTCAGCCCCCTTAACGCGTTACGTAATATTTGAATAGTCCCTTGTTGGATATGCATGGGTCGAATCACGCAGGGCTTATAGATAAGGGTGGTGTAAACTGTCAAATAACCCACTCAGCCATGCTGTGACATTGTTTACAAAACAAGAAGTGATCAAAGTGCATCAAGCACGCAGGTATCACGGAGATTATTGAGTGACTGAATAATATCGGTTCAGTGACAGTGCGTATTTAAAATTTGTTTTGGTTTCGTGAATTTATCAGTAAATTCAAACATTTTTCTCCCCTACAGCGGAATCCGAGGAAAGTCTGTTCCTTCTGGCTCAGAAGCTGAGCACACTAATCAACGATGATCACTTGCGGGTATGGCATCTGGACGAAGTGACCAAACAGTTCGGCGATATCGGATGCTTTGCGCTGGAGTTGTCGTCGAGGATCTGCCAAAAGACTGAACGTGCGGCACTGGCCAACGATGCCAGCCGGAGGGCGGTGAAGTTAAACCCATTCATGTGGCAATCGTTGCCGAGCTATGCCAGCGTGGAGCGAAACCGGATCCGACGGAAGTATTTCAGCTTTCGAGCACCGATATATTTGCCACTAGTCAGCCAACGGCCTTAAACTCGTCGGTGGTTTGGTTTGGAAATGGATGTGGCAGAGGTGGGGGAGGAGGAGTAGGAGGGGGTTGCAGTTTCATTATTAACCCGGACGTCGGAATCGAGCTTCAACAGCAGCAGCATCAACAGTTATTCAGCAGTAGTCATTTATGTATCTACTCCACTAGATCAGATTTCTCAATGTCTCATACAGAATATAAACAATACACCAAATTGCTCCACAACAGCAACCTCAGCTCCAACAGAGTCAGAATATATCTAGTATAACAAATGTAGAACAAACTCCAGGCAATGGTGCAGGGGCGGAAATGGGGACCGCTTTCCGGAAGCAACAGTTTAAGTATCTAGCCGCCATGAGTCCTACTACTCCTAGTTTCGATGATTTACCTATAATGCATAGTCCAGTTTTAAGCAGTGACCAATCGAATTTGATAATGACACCTTCACCACAAAAGTTTTCGACTTTGGCCACCGGTTGTCTTCAGCCGCAACAACCTCCCGGTTCGCAAATCCAACAACAGCTGAATTCGATACAGCAACAGCAAATCATAGCCGGAAGTGAACAGCAGAAAATGGCTCTTCTGTGCAGTAACAAAAAGATGCGTGGCCACCACAATTTAGGTACAATGGGCAACATAATTAGCAGGAAAAGCGATACCACGGTAAGAATTAGCTATCCCGATTTCCTTTTGCCATATTAAGTTCAGTTTTTTTTCTTTCTAGGCAACAACGATGCTGCTGCAGGACAAAAGTACAAACACCAAACCGATTGTGTTTACTCAGACATGCAACCAGTTGATGACGCCGCGAACACCCAACACGACCGGCGGTGCCCTGCAGGCCCAGAATGTATTTACTTTAAAATCTTGGCAGTTGAAATCAGTGATTTATATTATTACAGACTTAATTTGAACCAAATTTGATTCCAAGTCTTGGTCTTGGTAAAAAAAAATCGATAACTGAATAAATTTCTGATGGTGATACACACTAGTTGAACAAAACTTCAAAGAATTTAAATTCTTCACATTGTATGTATTAGGAAATATTCTTTTAAATACAAACATATAACATTTATTCCTTTTCTTCTTAAGTACAACAGCTGTAACCTAGTGTTACCAAAACTCGCTCCAGCAATTTTTTTTTTTGCGTCGTCTAGATTATATACAAGGCGCCAAAACAACTTTACAAGCATTCTCCTGTTACTCCTTCATAATTAACTGCATAATAGTTCCAATGACCTTGCGGCCATGCTCGTGGTGTGCCAAATTCAGCAACGGATTGGAAATTTAAAGCTCCAAAACTTTAGCCAGCTCGAGGCGTAAGAATTTAATCATTTTCGCCTGCAGCACAATCCACTCATCCTCCAGCAGGATCACGAAATCGCCACCGTGCAGTTCTATCTGCAGATCACTGCCCGAGAACAGGACCATCGGTAGCAGCGGAACTATTGTGGTATCCCGAATGTAGATCCGGGACGTTTTAACCTTTTCCTGGTAGGCCAGGCACGGGGAATTGAAGTGGCCACATGTGGCATTTATCGAGGATGGATACAAGAAAACGTATCCATCCTTTTGGGTTTTAAAACCAAGATCGGACGGTTGAGGCAGTTTGTGTACCGCACCACTCGCTCCACTGATGAAGCTTTTCTCTGGGGTTAACACTTTGATGACCTTTGGGTAGAGGGCAACTCATAGGATGGCCACTAGGAGCCGATTATTCTCTCCGTTCGAATTTATTTCCGTCCCGGTAAGCTCGAGCTTCAGCGATTGACCTCTAAAAGTTTCGAGCGTTTTGATCCTCAACAGAAGTGGTTCTAATGGTTTTCGATGAATCTCCGGCACCGGTTGACCCAGTATATGACTCGTAAACCTTGGTCTCGTAAACAGTTGAATACAAACTCCGGGCATAACACGACCAGCTCCACCCTTCCTTTGCAAAGCGTTAGCCCTGGAAACCCAAACCATCTCCAACGATTCCATATTCCTATCCTCCTTCATCTGACCACAATCGATGACAAACACACAATCGTCAATGGTAACCGAAGTTTCAGCGATGTTGGTACTCAGCGCAATTTTCCTTTTTCCCTTGGGAGCCTTTCGGAACACCTAGCAGGAAGCAATCCTCCCGGGGGCCAAACATGCGACTATCCAGCAGGGCTTCGTGAACGTTCTTGATCTCTTCCAGCCCGGGGAGGAAGATGAGGATCGTTCCCTCCTGGGGCCACTGGTGATCGCCCTCGACGATAAATCGTAGGATGTGCTCGATCAGCTCCGGGTTGATGCGGGGGGGGGTGTGGGGGGGTGGTTGTTTTCCTTGAAAGTAATCGAAGATTCATTTATTATTACAGCAAATGTCCTGTAAAAAAGTTGTACACTGAAAATTAAATGTCACGTAATTTGTTTTTCGACCTGTAAAATTACGGTAAATGTCCTGCTCCTTTTTGTTACAGGACATTTGCGTAATTTTTCAGGAAATAATTTTTGCTGTGTACAGACGAAAGTTCCTATACTAAACTCACTGATAGTACAATAAGTATCAAGTGGGAATGTTGTTGGAAAATACACAATCCATCACGACCTGGTTCAGCGGCATCGGGCGATAATTGGGAAATGGTTGGTAGCGATTCTGGTTCCAGTTTAACTTTCTGCTTCAGTAGGAAGGGCGTTGAGGAGGAGGAACTGCTGCTGTAGCCACTGCTGCTGGAGGCAGTGCTCGGAGATCGGGCTTCACGGCTTTTGCCCGAGGAGCTAGGAGAATGTTTTTCCGTTTTGGCATTGCAGCCACTGTTGTTTGTTGTAAAACAAAAACAAAAAAGATTTACATCAAGTTGGTGGTGACGTCATATAAAACACCACTACCAAAGCACGACTTTTTCGTCATACTTTTCATTGATTTTCTTTGACACAAAACGTAAACAATGTAATAGGCTGTCAAAATTTTGCCTTCCGTGCCCACTTCTTCACCGCGCCTACTTTGTGTCAAAGTTGTTCAACCCTAGGTTTAATAGCCCTGGAATCACGATGACGTAATACCCTTTTGTGGTGACAGTCCGCACGTTCTGTTTACAAAATTTTACGAAAGAGAAATAGGGTGCGGCGTAATTTTTCGTGTAGCTGCACGTTCAAGAAATTCAACTCAAAATTCAGTTTGAGAGTGGCAAAAAAACAAATTACAGTTCGTGAACTAAATATAGCGCATTTTCTGATTTCTTAACGGTTGTAACTCGCGGTTGCTCAGCGGGTGGGTGGTTTGTTTTTATTTTAGATTAGTGGGTGGGATGGATGGAACTCAGGGTCGTTATAGGATTTTTCAACACGGGCTATTCCCTCTTGAGTCGAACTCAAACAGTGATGTCCAAATGGGGGAAACCAACTAGATGTTAGGCCACGGGTGGTACCTCGTGTGCAACTTAGACTAGCACTTGAGATCACCCACCAAGCCACACTTAACCAGATGACGGACGCGGTGGCCCGCCTGACAGGCTGCTGCGTTGAGACTGGCCCGTTGCTTCGGGAGAATGTGTCTATACACCTGCACGTCCGTTCATGACCCACACATCTCCCTTCCTCTCAGATGAAAAACAATTTCAACATGTATTGTTTCTACGAAATTGTGTTTAATCATTTAAACATGTTGAAAGTAAATTTCTCTACTATAGCCAATTTGCATCGCTATCCAAACGTAGGAGGCAGTACGATAGAAGAGATGATCTTAAGGATTTAAATATCATAACGCATTTACTCAATTCTGCCAGTGAAAACCAGTTGGCGCTGCGCTTCATACAGTTTGGCTGCGAACTTCGCTCTCCCACTGAAGAGAATACCGACGGACAGGTCCTCATGATTGCACCCACACATATCTGTGGCTTATTGATACGCATATGATCTGGGCCTGGGCCCTGGCAATGTTACATCACAGTCCACACAAGGGCATCATGTTCCACCACATTCTCTCTTTTCTCGTACGGCCATTAAACAACGCCCCGGTGCGTCTCTCCGAGAAATGTTTTCGGAAGCCAAACAAGGTCTTTTCAGCGTGTGAAAACGTAATAGTAACGTTCTCGCTCTTTGAGAGTTAAGCTCCTGTTTGTGACAGGAATGTAATGGTTTGACAACCAGCGTTGCCGTATTAAGCGTATTTTCAAACATTTACGTTCCATCAATGTTGAGGATCTCAAAACAGAAGTTATTCGATTTTTTCCTAATTTTGTTCTTACTTGCACAAAGTGCTCGCATATTATTTCGACGTGTGCTGTCATATATAGTATATACAACGAAAATCAATATTTTAAGCATTTTCTTAAACCATAATTCAATACAGTGGATAGTGAACAGTTGATGATCTCAATATGAATCAGCATCTATCTTGTTTTTCAAACGGTCGTTCCATTTGATTTTGGTTGAAGAAAAAATAAGTCAAACAGTTTGAGTATTCTTGAAATCTTTACTTTAAAGATAAATCTATGCTTTTGACAACCACGACTGCAACGCGAGTTTTGTCTCACCCGCTCCAATTCTAATTGGGAGAAATCTCACGCATACACGTCACCAGACACACATTTCGTACGTATGGCAGCCCCGTACGGCTCTTTCACATAGCTTATTTTTCCCAAACCCAGTTGTGCACCAGGCTTGCCAGATGGTTTTTTTCAATATCTTCCAAGTCATAATTTATGTCTATTATCACCAACTTGCATGTACCTTATTAAAACATCTGCTAAATAATGATCTAACAGTAGAGAAACTCTCACAACGCACGGTAAATCATCAATGCAGGCATAAAAAACTAATTGGAAATCGTTAACATGCGATGGATATCTTATCAGAGATTTCCTTGGGTTTTCAATAGCAGTTTAATTCAAATCTTCTTTTCAAGCTCTATTAGCTACCTTTTTCCCACTTTACTGTTAATTAAGTTGTATTTCAATGTTTTCCTTTATAAACTGTTATTTCTCTAAGTTGCTGATACCTAAAATTTATATATACTAGTTATATTTTCTTTCCACTATGTTTTTGTGTGGCCCTTTATAAATTCATGACCTCCTTTCAACTCGCGTTTTGCTATGACAACTGTTCTCCCAAAGTCATGTTACGAGATCTCATGCAACTATTAAGCAATTCGCCTATTTTTCATAACAGTTGTTCTCATTTGTTGTCCATACTCTCAATTCGCAAGTATCAGCATGTCTTATAACTCGGTCATTCTTTCTTCACAGTATTCTTCTCATCAAGTAGTTCATCTAAAGGGTGCGTATATGCCTGTCTTCGAAATTCGCTATTGTTTTCTTCTAAACTAAACTGGTGTTATCTTGATTCCTGCTGCCCTCAAAAATCGCCATTTTTTCTTTATTATTTTCCTTACAACAAGTATCCTCTTCCCTCGCAGTTTTTTTTGCCTTCCGCTCAACACGCAAGAAATCGGCTGTCTTCCTAACTCGAGATCTTTTCTCATCAGCATTAGTACTTGGCTCTCTGTTCTTTTTTGTGCTTGCTATTATTTAATTGTCCATACAACTGGGTATTTCTTTTCTCCCAACAACTGTCACTGTTCTTCTTTGCGGTCCTTCCAACTGACAAAGGTAAGGCTGTCCACAACTCGTCTTTTTCCTAATAGCTGTCTTCTCAACTCGTTATTCTTTTTTTTTTTTTGCAGTCCTCTCAACACGCGAAGGTAAAGCTGTCCAAAAATTCATATTTTCCTAACAGAAGTCTTCTCCACTCGCCATTTTTCTTTGCGGTCCTCCCAACTCGCAAAGGAAAAGGCTGTCCTCTCAACACGCCTTTTTCCCAACAGCTGTCCCCTCAACTCGCTGTTCTTCTTTGCGGTCCTCCCAACTAGCAAAGGAAAAGGCTGTCCTCTCAACACGCCTTTTTCCCAACAGCTGTCCTCTCAACTCGCTGTTCATCTTTGCGGTCCTCCCAACTCGCAAAGGAAAAGGCTGTCCTCTCAACACGCCTTTTTCCCAACAGCTGTCCTCTCAACTCGCTGTTCATCTTTGCGGTCCTCCCAACTCGCAAAGGAAAAGGCTGTCCTCTCAACAGGCCTTTTTCCCAACAGCTGTCCTCTCAACTCGCTGTTCTTCTTTGCGGTCCTCCCAACTCGCAAAGGAAAAGGCTGTCCTCACAACACGCCTTTTTCGTCAATCAAAAAAAAATAATATAATTTTTTTATCTTACAAATTTGGTGCATATTTTCAAAATGTGACTCCGGCAACACTGCTCTTATTCGCTCTCTATCCAAACTTCACTCGATTCTCGCTCTGATGGGTGATCTCTGAAGAAGGTAACTTTTTGTGTTTAGAAACAAAATCTTTCACTTTAAAAACATGCAACATACTTTTTCACTGATATGACTTACTTAAAACACAAAAAGTCCTGTCACGGTCGCCAAATGTGCAACTTAGACTAGCACTTGAGATCACCCACCAAGCCACACTTAACCAGATGACGGACGCGGTGGCCCGCCTGACAGGCTGCTGCGTTGAGACTGGCCCGTTGCTTCGGGAGAATGTGTCTATACACCTGCACGTCCGTTCATGACCCACACACCTCGCATGCTACCAACCGTTGTCAGAGGTAAAATCTAATAGAAGACCAAAATGCATGAACTTTCAGTACAATCCTTCAAAGATAGGTTTGAGAAAACGGCGAAAACAATGTAAATACAGAATCTATGGTGTAAATCATTCAAAATAAAGAACTACTACAGGGGGGCTAATTTTACAAAACTGTTGTTGAACATTTATTGCCTGCGCAGGGACTTAACTTAACTAACTTAACGTCACATTCGGATTCGTATACTTGCGGTATTGTTGGTTTTTGTCAATAACTACGATTCTGGTTCTGGTCTCGGAAACCGGTCACCTCCAAAGAGCGGCTACTTCGGTGAATTCGCACCCAATTCGGCGTCCCGAATGGTGCTTGAACTCACCGGATATCGGCGTAATGCGATGTTGTTTGGTAGACCTTTTATAGGTTATGTCTACCATCAGCTCTCGTGTCCGTGCAATGAGGTTTCGGTTTCGTCCAAAACCGGCACCCGATGAGAATAATCCTGAGATTAAGGTTATGAAACAGAAAAGAAAAAGGCCCTCTGGACCTGCCAAGATTCATTAGTCTTCTTGTGATGACATTTTTTTTTTTTATACCGCATGATGTTTAACAATGTTTCACAATATTTATAAACATAAGAAATTTTTACCTTTTTCTTCAAGATATAGTTTTAACTTGTTTTTGTGTTTCATAGTTGTGTTGTTTATGATATTTTTAATCTGTTAATCATAGAAATAAACTTATTTTCATTCTTGTTGGGACAACTTATCACCGAACCATTTTAATACACTTGTGCACGTTTTTAGATTATACCTTTTCCTGTACCACGTTTTTAACTCGTTGCTTGTGTTCGTGTACTTTTTTTGTAGCTTTTTAGTAACAGTTTTACATTTTCACTGACATTATGTTACGTTTTTAACATGTGTTCTAAACGTACTTTTGTCATTTTTACATGACTTTCGCTTGTAACAAAGACTTTTAGCTTGTGTTCGTCTTTAGTTTTTATTTTATCTGCCCGTTTTTATCTGCCTGTAAGTTAGTTAAAGAATTATGAAATTTTTACACCACTTATAATTTTAAACAAAATAACCTTTACGTTAACTACTAAACACAACGCGCACTACTTTGCTCCAAGGCGTTCGGGGACAGAAAGACCTTGCATTTATTAGTCGATATTCTACAAGCTTTGAGAATCTGACCGACGCACCAATATTAACGCGAATGAAGAATGTTAAAAGACGTGGGCATCGTTGATTGGGTGATAGCACTTCCCCGTGTTAACAATAGAGTTAATCCTCCGCCCATGGAAATTCTCTTGTGAGAGAAGTGGCTGCGTGCTGATATAAGGAAAGCGGTAAAACGGGAGGAATCCCTGAGAGCCCTTGAGTGTCGATGGCTTTGACGTTTCTTGGTCAGGGTTGAAGTCGAAATTGATTGATGTGTCGAAGACACATTTTTGAGGTGTAACGAACGGTTACACGGTTATCTCTCCGATATTCTTAAAAATTTCGAAAAGTAGGTTTGTTGATTTAAATGTTTCAACATGTTGTTAAAACCCTTTTTTGCAACACATTTCTTCTGGACATTTGAATTTCTTGCATTGAATATTCTGGGGCAGCGCACATACTTTTACGCGAACATACTAACACTATTCAGGAACGGGAAAATCCTATATATAGAAAAATCTCCAGTAAACATACTGAAATAAAAGGATGAACAATTCTAAATTCTATTTTCGAGGAATAAAAATAACTTCGGAAAGTTTAACTATACAGTTTAAATCAATTTATTCCAATATTTCAGTTTTCAGCTAGATTAACAAACATAATGATTGATTATTCAATATTTGATACTAGAAACATTAAATTTCTTAACAACTAATTTCCTTTTAAATTTTTTCCGTCCCAAAATTGAGCAGAACGATTGCTAAAAACGCGTGAGTGAGAATTAAATAAGGACCCAAATGATTGCTTTGCTTCCTCAGCGTTTTAGAAAATAAGAAATCAAAACAGGAATCGTGAAATGTCAAAAACCAGTGAGGTCATTTAGTGAGTGATTCGACCTCCTTTTCGAAATTTTGAAGAATTTTCTTCTTTTTGTTCATACCCGGAGAGAAAATCGCTTAAGAAACCAAAAAAAAAATCACTACACTGAACCTCGAAAATACCCAAACTTGAGAACTTTCCCCGCCAACCCGAATGAAACTCCCTCCCTACAGATTTGGCTATTGGTGGCAAAGCACAAAGTTAAGCTCTTAAAGGAGAACTCATCCCCCAAAATCTGATACCACAATAAAATGGAAATCAAAATAAAAAAAAATATCGCCAGGTACAGGAATCACACTCATACCTGCAATGGCTTTGCGATTATCATCTCAGGATGCTAACCGCTCGACCACCGGAGAGTTGTTGAGAGAGGCAGCTATATCATCGTATATGTGAGACTTTCTGCGAATGAAGCGAGGATAAAAGTTGTCCCCCAAAAAAAACAGTTCTTCGCTTTGAACTTACCCCCCAAACCTAAATCTGCCGCCATGGAGGTAACAGAATCAGATGCGCTTACAACAAAACCCCCCAAAAAAACAGTTCTTCGCTTGAAGGACAAGTATGGCTTATTGGCAAGCTGTGATTTTTTCACAAACTTAAGTTGTCAATCTTGAACTTAGGTTTGGCGGGTGGCAGTTCTCAAGTTTGGGTATTTTCGATTTTCAGTGTAAATTTAGTTAACAAAATTGGACTCGGTTTTTTGCCACCCTCAAACTGAGTTTTGAGTTAAATTTCTTGAGCATGCAGCTACACGAAAAATTTCGCCACAAAACATGACGTGCGAACTGTCACCACAAAAGGGAATTAATAAAAAAAAATTAATGTTTTTGTTTTGGAAGGGAATAAACGTCAGACGCCAGGTTCTAATTCAACCAACGCAATTAAAGACACTGTTTTCATATCGTTATTGGCAAATTTTACCATCAAAATGCCGAAAAAGATGGGCATAAACTCGAAGGCCGTCGAGGCACGGGAAAGAAAGGCAGAAGCGAAAAAAGTGGCTTCAGATAAAGCGGCCAAGGCAGCCGAAGATGCTCTCTGGGCCGACGACGACAAACAGCTAGCAAAGAAGAAAAAACAAAAGGTATGATTAAAAAAGTAATAAATTAATACAAACACGCAGCCTGTGAATTTTTACAATATTTCTGAATGTTAACTGAATGTTGTTTAACGTCTCGGATGGGGACAGCCATTTCTACTGGGCGTACATTTCTAAATTGCACGAAAGTTTGCATGCAACAAAATTGCATACGATAATATTGCATAAAACCTATAAATCAAGTAATTCTTTGTCGAAAATTCAATAAAATCAAGAATTCAAAACGCCCATTTTCTAAAATTTGTTTTCTGCTCTTGTAATCTTTCGGATATTTGAATCTTTTTTTCGAAATTTATATAAAATACTTCAAACTTAATTTTTTTTCTCCCTTCGGGTTTTTTTGGAAATTTCGAAGGGTAGGGGAGGTTGGGGAAGGCGGTTGAAACAAAAGAAGAAATTGATATTTGCTCCAGCCTCATTGTACTAAAAATATATATTTAATACATGAAAATGTTTATGCAGATATAAATAAATATGAAATACGTTTGAGCATCCAAAATTGTGGTCCGAGAATTTTAAGTTTGCACAAAGGAAAAGAAAAGTTTAAGTTACAAGGCTGCAAAAATGATAGGTGGTTTGGTCAAATATCAGGAGACCATGACAAAACTATAATGATATTCAGGAAACAAAACTAGTTTTTCTTAGTTTGCATGAATAAATGCGAAATACGGGTACTGTAGACGCCTTAATTTATGCAACTGAAGCAAACAGAGTATTGGCTGGCCTTCATTTTATATCGAGAATAATTGACTAAATATCATATGATCCAAAGATTATAATCGGATAAATGGTTTAAGCTATTTCATTACAGATTTTGTTAGATGTTCTGATCATTGAACAAAAAAATCAACTACAATTTCATTTTTTTTTTTTGAAAATCTGGACAATTCAGTACGGTACATTTTAAAGATAGTTTTTCTAAAGAACTGCTATCTAAAACTTTGGCGGACGTTACATCTTGAAAAACAAACATATGATTAATAAAAAATACTTATTTACTTTCTAACTTACTTACGTACTTACTTATTTACTTACTTACTGATGGAACGGTCTCTTTTTCCGAATCAGGAAGATGAGGAACGCAAGAAAGCCGAACTAGCCAAGAAAAAAGCGGAAACTAAAGCACTGTTGGAGCAGGAAATGAGCTCGATAAAGGTTACCCCCAAGGTTTCGGTTCAGAAGGTAACCCGTTCTCAGATCGAGGCAGAGGTGGAAAAACGGAACAAAGCCGTCGAGCGCTTAAATGCCCCACCAAAGGCGGCACCTGCGGTCACAAAGTCGGTTCCAATAGAGGAAAATCTCAACCGTGTGATGGCCGATACGGAAATAGCACAAACCATCGACCAAGCGATCTCTATTCTGAGCGTCAAAGATACCACTGACGATCGACACCCGGAGAAACGAATGAAGGCAGCCTACAAAGCGTACGAGGAAGAACACCTAGTCCGACTGAAACAGGAGTGTCCCTCGTTAAAGCTTTCCCAACTTAAGCAAATGATTTTCAAAGACTGGCAAAAAGCCCCGGAAAACCCGATGAACCAGTAAATTGTAGGATTCCAGTTTATTCGGAATTTAATATTTATTCTAATCAAATTGGTGATTCATTGGGCTAAGTCAAGCGAAATTTAGCTTGGTTTTCGTGTGTTCGTATAAGAAATATAATTTCAAAGATTGTGCATAGTATTTATGAACTTAAATTATTCATTTTCGAACTCCAAACTACATACAGGCATAATTAAGAATTTTGTACATGTTTGTTGCTCCCCCCTGTACTTGTATGACGGCTATAACGAGGCATTCAAAAAAGGACTTCTTACGGATGGTGATGGCGTAACAATATTCGTCAATAATCGTCAAATAGATTTTTCAAATAATTTAAACTTAAAAAAAAATTAATAGGACTAATCTATTAAATTTGGTAGAGCATTAAATTAGTGTTTGATGATCATGTAAATGAAAAATAGAACCAGTTTTGCCAGTACAATATAACAGCTTCAACCGGTTTCAAGTAACTGTATCCAAGTAACCAATCTTACAAACAATTCGCTTTTGTCTTTTCGTTGAGTCATAAGTTTCCTCTCGTAGAAACAGTGCATCAAACTCGATTGAAACTAGAAATTTAGCTTAGCAAATCTTTGGAAGTTTCTGCAGTATAATTGCTCTTCAATCGATTTCATCATGCCGCAAACTAACTCGAAAGAGTCATTTATTTTTAAAACTTATTTATTTCTTTCCTCTAATCAATCAAACAGTTTCATATTGCAATGTCGTGAATCAATTTTTTGGGGAAAATCACCGAGTGATGCTGCATTTAATTTAGAACGGTTCTATTTGTTCAGGCATGGTAATCGAGCAGCGAGGTAGTCAGCAGGATTTCGACACGTCGTAGTAGGACGCGGCGCGCGTGGCGCGCGAAATATTTCATCGCTATAGAAGTCTTGTTATGAAAGCCGCGAATTGTTTTAGCGGATGAAAAGGACGTTCTATTCAACAGCAGAAAAGAAGATCGGCTTGGGTTTTCCGAAACGCCATTCCAGCGATCACTTCACTTCAGTTTGTTCCATCACGACGGCAAGACGGCCAGGCCGCAATTTTCTAAGTTATACTTACTGTCTCAATAATTGTTAAGTGTTAGAAATAAATTAAATATAAGTTATTAAAGTTCGTTTAAAGTCCAAAATAAATGTTTAGTGAATAGTGCAAATAAATTGTTTGAACTGCAAGTGCGAGTTGTCATCATTTGACCGTAAAAAGTAAGCTCAAGAACTTACCCGAAAATTTGGAGTTGGTGTCCGCATCGTTTAATGTCTGGGAATCACCCACTGCTACCCTGAGCCCTCGACATTTGGTCCTTCGAGCCGGATGAGGCCCTGAATCCGGAACGGATCCGGATTTGACCTATTCGGAAGCTACAGCACCGATAGCCCCAACGCCATCGTAAAAACGGACGCCCCACGCCATCTTTGGGAACGCAGTTCTGCTTGTCAAAGCAAAGAAATATACAAGGCATATTTCTATCCTCAAAAAGGTTAGTAGCACTCCAATCGCACTACATTCCGTGTTCATCCCTACCGGATCTTTTTTTTGTTGCACATATCATCATTGTATACGGCTACACACATCACATCATCTCCGTCGGAGTGCCGCGGAGCGATTCGACACCCATCCGTGCCTGGAACAAACCATCATCAACAACACTTAACATCAATTCGATCAAGCACCCCAAATTTCATCACCCGAGATCATCATCACCCTATAGAATCAACACTTCCAAGCGACAATTCATTAGCAGCAGGATTATATAAAAATACAAGGCAATATCCTTGCCTTGCTAAGGTAATTAGCATTCCAATCAATGTATTGTTGCTTTCGGAGCTACTTGGTCTGAAATTTTAGATCCAACATCGCATATCATGTCGGCCACCGAGCGAAAACTGCGCAGCCTAAAAGCCCGTCGGCGCAGTTTATCAGCATCTTTCATCAACATCAGCAAATTCGTCGATAGTTTTCAAGAAACCCGAGACACCGCAGAAGCACCAGTCCGACTAGAAGCTCTCATCGAAATCTGGTCGGAATACGCGAAGGTCCAATCTGAATTGGAAACCCTGGACGAAACACCTGAAGCACTAGATAAGTATCTCGAGCAAAAAACCACGTTTGAATCCGCCTTTTATAGAGTCAAAGGATTCCTGCTACAAAAATGCCCCCCACAAGCCACAGTACAAGCACCATCTCATTTCACACAGCCCCACCAAACGCATGTTAAGTTGCCCGATGTCAAATTGCCCATCTTTTCTGGAAATTTCGAGAACTGGCTCAATTTCCATGACCTGTTTGTTTCACTGGTACACTCGTCACAAGAACTATCGAGCATCCAGAAATTTTATTATTTGCGATCTTCGCTTACTGGAGAGGCTCTTCAACTTATACAAACCATCCCTATATCCGCCACAAACTACTCCGTTGCTTGGAATTTGCTGAACCAACATTTCCAAAATTCCCGCATTCTTAAAAGAAACTACGTCCAAACGCTTTTCGACTTTCCAATTCTCCGACGGGAATCGCATATAGAACTACACTCGCTGGTCGAAAAATTTGAAGCAAACGTACGAATTTTAAAGCAACTGGGAGAATCTACTGAACACTGGGACTTGCTTTTAATTCACCTTCTCTCCAGTCGCTTAGATCACACCACCCGCAGAGATTGGGAAGAATATTCTTCCGCCAGTGATAACATATCTTTCCGAAACCTCACTGATTTCATCCAACGCCGAGTAACTGTCCTCGAACAGTTATCTTCCAAATCACACACTGAAACCCATCCTCAACCACAAAATCGCCAATCAAATCCACGTTCAGGAAGCTACAGTGCATTCCAAAGACCCAGAAAAGCATTTTGCTTCGCATGCCCACATGATCACTACTTATTCCAATGCCCCACTTTCTTTAATTTACCCGTTCAACAAAAAACCGCACTCGTAAAACAAAACAAACTTTGCCTAAATTGTTTCCGAAGAGGCCACTACTCGAGAAAATGTCCGTCGGAGAACTGCTGCAAGAATTGCCGATCAAGACACCACACGCTTCTTTGCCCCAATACACATACCCATACCAATTCAAACCCCGCTAAAACAATCCCCAACACACTACCGGCCAACGTCGAACAGCAACCGTCATCAGCCCCAGCTCCAGCTCCGAGAATCAACATAGCTTACTCCGGGATCAACAGCACCAGCACCAGTTGCCACAAACCAACCTTCGATCGATCCCGAGTAATCTTAGCCACGGCCGTGGTAGTGGTAGTCGATGACGAAGGGAACCAACATTTAGCTCGCGCCTTACTGGATTCAGGCAGCGAATGTTGTTTTGCCACTAATCGCCTGTACAATCTCATGCAGACCCGACGTACAAAGGTTAATTTACCGATAGTTGGAATTGGAAACTTATCGACCAGAGTCAAGTTTCGATTCCAAGCCGTGATCAAATCACGTAATTCTAGCTACACTACTTCGATTCCCATGTTAATTTTGCCAAAAGCCTCGATAGAATTACCAGCCTCAAACATTGATATTTCTGAGTGGCCTATTCCAGAAAATTTAACGCTTGCTGACCCAGAGTTTCACCAAAGGAAGCCCATTGATCTAGTTCTTGGTGCTGAGATATTTTTCGAGTTGTTTTCAACACCCGGTCAAATTTGTTTGGGTGAATCGATACCGTTATTTGTTAACACCGTTTTCGGTTGGGTGGTATCAGGAAAAACCAAATCCGATATTGATACACCACAATCAATTCCCATTGTATGTCAATTTGCCCGAATCGAAACGGAGAATCGAGTGGAGAAATTTAAGGTGATTGACGAAGACTCATTCATTGCATCCTATTCGTCAGAGGAGATAAAATGTGAAGAAGACCCCCACCAAACGATCTATCGTAGTTTGAAAGATGACGTCATTAATCAGCTGGGCGACGATCTGAAACCTAGAGGTCCGTTGCATGTATTGGGAAATCAACTGGTTGAAGAAGCTGCTAGGGGCG
Organism: Uranotaenia lowii; assembly: GCF_029784155.1. NCBI lineage: Eukaryota > Metazoa > Arthropoda > Insecta > Diptera > Culicidae > Uranotaenia > Uranotaenia lowii. The sequence continues at coordinate 141,888,870 of NC_073691.1, forward strand.
ACCAACATAGACAATTATTTACGGAGTATATTCGGCTCAGTCACATGGCACTAGTGACCGACTGCGAGCATACATCCAAACTAGATTCTCAAGTCCCCCACTACTCTGAAATGCGCAATAGAAGTACGAAAATCAACGTCTTTGTTTTACACGGTTCCTCTTATACAACCTTGAACACTTCAAGGCAGCACTTGAGAACGATCAACAAGCGATCTCGCTCTCATCGATTTGTTTTGGTTGCTGATATACACAATATGTATTGGCAAATACTTATCCATCCAACTGATCATCCATTACAGCTCTCGTCTCCCGATCAACTAACACAGGAAGATGATCGCACGACGCATGATGAAGCTTCGGCTCGTGTTTTCACCACTCGAGTTCGTCAACAGCGGAAAGATGTAAACATGGACATCATCCCCAGGGCGAAGACGGTGGCAGGGAAGGAGGTATGGAATTCCGAAATTGTATTGGGACGCATTCCGGCTGAGCGAAAGGCGCTTCAGCTGTCGAGAAATTCAGATCGGAACGGATCATTTCAAGCACTTGGGCTTTATGTGGAGCAGGGCTCGAATGGAGCAGCATTCAAATCTTATACAAATTCGAGTATTTTAGCGGATGGAGTTTTTCACGGTTTTTTCTTGGCAGATATGGGTTCAATTTCCTCATGGTGGCAGGGGCCAGCACTGGTATTCTACACAGCATACGTACCGAGGTTCAGCACCAATTCACGACTGCGGAAGGGCGAGATAAATCCCCAGAGGATCAACACCAACGAGTACCACCCAGTACACCCTCTTGTTTGCTTCACACAACAGCAGCCTTTGGTCAACAACAAGTAGCGAAGCCAGCTCGATGACGTCATCAAAGTAGAAGAACCACACGAACCCAAACAGCTGATCGATCAGCTGATGACCGGAGAAGCAGCAACCAGAGCCAGACATTCTCCGAGTAGTTTCATCCATTCTCTCTATTTAGTTGCACTGTTGGACACCGGCTCGGATCGCACCACCACCATACCGAAGAGATTCTCCGGGCAAGGCATTTTTAGCTGTATTCGTTTGGGTTTCGAAAACTTTGTTTACTTTGCACTTGGGGTAGACTTTGAACAGGCAAATTCTGGCGACTTTCCAATTAAAGTGTGCGTCATCGATCTATACGATAGCAGCGATAGTAATTGGGTTGTTCCGGCAAATGAGATACGAGAGAATTCCCGAAGCAACGACTTCAATAGTCGTTCGGCTCCGAAAATCCGAAGATGCGTTTAGTTGGGTTTTAAAAATTTCGAACCTTCAAGAGGATACGTGGTTTATAAGAAGCAGCGATCAGCTCGGCTCAGAACCAGCTCGAGCCAGTCTCGAATAAACATTTGAGCTTGATGTAGCTAATATGAGAAGGGCTAAAAATTTTTATGAGAATGAGATGTGGATTATGAGGTAGCATTGGGAGATTGGGAGCAGTAAACAGGACACACATGATACAAATCGATCACCTATGTAATGGGCAAACATTTTGGGCAATCATAAGTTATCGATCGGAGAAGACGGGATGGCTTATGTTTCGGCTGCAAAGCTTTGCAGTCAATCGCATCAACCGATTGAAAGATGAATGAAAGTGGATGTTCATCAATCAATACCAGCAACAAAATTTTGAACGGAAATTGGCATGAATGATTGAGGATAGCAGATATGAATTGAAGTACAAGGCCCCCTGATATTTTGGGTCCCAGGTGAGGACCATTCCAATATTTTACCTGTTATTGTCCGGGTCTACCGGGTCTTATATTTTCCCCAGAATCGAAACCCATGGTTTTTCGGCATCAGCGACGCAAGGTCAGGCACGATACGAGTTACCGTTCAGACGGTGACACTTCTTCTTCCATACAAGCGAGCGATTACAACAGTATCCAGAAATTACCATTTCTGGAGGTGGCAGGATGTTCAGGCATGGTAATCGAGCAGCGAGGTAGTCAGCAGGATTTCGACACGTCGTAGTAGGACGCGGCGCGCGTGGCGCGCGAAATATTTCATCGCTATAGAAGTCTTGTTATGAAAGCCGCGAATTGTTTTAGCGGATGAAAAGGACGTTCTATTCAACAGCAGAAAAGAAGATCGGCTTGGGTTTTCCGAAACGCCATTCCAGCGATCACTTCACTTCAGTTTGTTCCATCACGACGGCAAGACGGCCAGGCCGCAATTTTCTAAGTTATACTTACTGTCTCAATAATTGTTAAGTGTTAGAAATAAATTAAATATAAGTTATTAAAGTTCGTTTAAAGTCCAAAATAAATGTTTAGTGAATAGTGCAAATAAATTGTTTGAACTGCAAGTGCGAGTTGTCATCATTTGACCGTAAAAAGTAAGCTCAAGAACTTACCCGAAAATTTGGAGTTGGTGTCCGCATCGTTTAATGTCTGGGAATCACCCACTGCTACCCTGAGCCCTCGACACTATTATTCATTTATATGATATCAAATACTAATTTAGTGTTCTACCAAATTTAAAAGATTAGTTCCATTGTTTTTTTTTTTTAGTTTAAATGATTTGAAAACTCGCATTTAAATGTCTGTGTGTATTTTCAATCATTCAAATCTCTACTAGTTCTACCGATTTTCCCGCTAATTTCAAATGGAAATGGTTCCGCTTATCATAAAAAATAATCACAAAAAAGGGGGTGTTGCGAAAATGTGCACTTTTCGATGGACGAGCCTTCCAAAATTGCCAATAAAATACACTAAATTAGGCTTGCCAGATACTTTCAGTAAAAAGCGGGACATTTCTGTTGATGCAGCACTTTGGGCAGTGGAAAGGAGAGACTTGTTCTGTTTGACGGTAGAATTTGGAATGACTTTATTTTTTACTTTGCGTTCTATTTATACTAGTCTGTTCCCTAGAGATTCATAGGGAACCATAGTTACAATAATTTGTTTGTTAATGATAACACCAACATGCGTGTGTTGTTATTCATCTCATCGATTACTTCGATGAGACGAATCTCAACACTCCTCCTCAACACACGCTGTTAACAGTTATCCAACTGCAATCTCTCCGGTGGCTCCTCCTAAAGTGGCTACTCCTCCTCGACACACACCGAACCTTATCGTCTTCAGCACGACTAGGTTTCGCTCGACGACCTTCCACCGGTTTCGCCCGACGACCATTTCCTGGCTCACTCGACGACAACCTGTCTTCGGTTCGCTCGACGACAACCTCCCGTCGGCTTGACGCTCCTTGCAGTCCGTAGCCCATTCTCAAGTCTTTTCGCCTTCCCAGTGGCCTGACGATCCTCTTCGGATTCCCGGCTCGACCACCTCCAACGGATTCCAGGTTCGACACATCCGCACGGATTCCCGGTTCGACTGCCTTCCAATTGGATACCAGGCTAAACCACCTTCCAATTGCTTCCCGGCTCGATGCCACCGAATGGTTTTCCCAGCTCGACGCCACCGAAAGGATTCCCAGCTCGATCACCTCCGAACGGATTTCAGGCACGACCACCTTCCATCGGATTCCAGGCATTATAACCTCCGAATGGATTCCCGGCTCGACGCCTCCGAACGGTCCCAGGCTCGATGCACTTCCAATCAGTTTCCAGGCTCGACGCACTACCAAACGGTTACCAGTTTCGACGCACTTCCAAACGGCTACCAGGTCGTCCTCCTGCCGCTGATGATTCCACTTCTCTCCTCCTTTCCACTAGTGCTGGGCCCATAACCTGTTGATGCAGCACTTTGGGCAGTGGAAAGGAGAGACTTGTTCTGTTTGACGGTAGAACTTGGAATGACTTTATTTTTTTACTTTGCGTTCTATTTATACTAGTCTGTTCCCTAGAGATTCATAGGGAACCATAGTTACAATAATTTGTTTGTTAATGATAACACCAACATGCCTGTGTTGTTATTCATCTCATCGATTACTTCGACAATTTCACGACAAAATACCGGGACATTTAAGAAACTCTTAAAAAAAGCTAAATTTTATTGCCAAACTTATACGTATACCATCAGCCAAACTTATGCATAGAAAAGAAAGTACATTAAGGTTTTTCTTTAAACGCGTATTGATTTTGCTCAGTTTTTCTTTTTTTGCCATAAACACGTATATTTTCCACGGTTCTCGCAAATTAACACGATATTTGAGAGAAATATTGCAAGTTCTACATGTCAACGACGGATTTTATATCGCATGAAAAACCGTTGTGCAATAGCAAATATTTTTCAAATTTGTTTTAAAAATCTGAAAACTCAAGAAAACTTTCTGTGGTGAGGTAGAATAGGAATAGGAAAAAATAAGATTATTCATAAATAGAAATAGGAATACTCATAAAATGAATAGAAAAATATGAATCAATTATTACCTACAGAATACGAGCTAAATCTCTGAGCGTGTATTTCCATACATAGTGGATCACAAAAAGAGCACATTTAATAAAAAAAAAAATATAGGTGGAATCAAAACATAGCGGTATATAGTGTTAGTATGCTGCCCCTTAGTACCTACATGTGTGAAGCTGAAATATACTGTAGGCTGTGGGTGAACAACTTATTCAAATGGCTTTTGTATTGGTGGAAAGAAAACTTGTGAGTGGTTAATGTGTTATTGAAGGTTCGTTCGTATTTGTTTTGGAATGTTAAGCATAGGAATGATCAGTCTCTAAACTAATCTTGGAGAATGCAGTTGCGTTGGCTTTCGAGTGCGTGTTTTGGCCGACATTGCGCGGTCGAGCGGGCGGTTTTATTAGAAAATGGCGAATGTAAGAATCGCAATCACCACAATGGCGCGGTATGCTCCGAAATCGTAAGTAAACACTCGTGTAGCTTTGTATTTACTGGAGTTTGGGAGTTGCTCTATGATGGAAGCGTGAGTTCGGTCACGACGTGCATTCGGCGAATCCTAGTTAGATTGAAGGAATTCCGGTTGCCCTCTGAATTCCTGTCGTCTCCTTGATTGCAAGATGGCACCCCTTTGTTTGTTGTCGATTTTAGAAATGGTTTCTCCATTTTTCTTGGTGAACGGTCAATTTTCCTTTGAGTGATGCAGTTTGTTTTACGAGTGTTCTTATAGGTACCATTCATGATAAAAAAATAAATAAAATGAAATAAAGGCTGCAAGAAATTTCAGACACAAAAATGTCCCCAAGTATAAAAGGCTTTTAATCTGACAGCATCGACTGCACGTTCGATCATATTGATGCTACCTTTTGTCATCGCGTGCTACCTGGAAAAGTTCAATGCATGTGTTTGTAAGCGAATAAAAGTGTAAACAAAAAGTGAAATTTTGGTTGCGTTTTGTTACGTTTTACGAGAGTGACCAGTGAAGAATAATTTTCCGTCTGCTTTCGTTAGTTTTCTTGCATTTTTCTCAAGAATCGACCCGCGCAACGAGTCAGAACACATTCCGGCTTGTGGGTTACACCGAGGCCCGCTTGCGCAACTGATCCGTAGTGGAGACCATTTTCTCTTCTGGCGGGGAATCTCTTCAGGTATTTATTTCGGTATTTTGGCAAGATAGTCTGAACAACCGTTCGGAAGTAAACCGGGGCGATATTTATTTCGTGTCGGCGACTAGCAGGAGGTAAGTGCTGCCAAAATTAGTATCAGCAGAACCTACCGATTCTCCGAAATTAACTAAACACATAATTACGATTTCAACTTAAGAAAATATTGAGATATTCCTATCTTGATTGACCTGACACCTTGAAGAGTTAAGTGGATGAAAGGGGTAATACATAAGAAACCTTCTAACCCTCATTTAAATGTTAAATCTTCAAAATGCTTATAAAAAAAAAATATTCACTGCCCTCCAATCAACATTGACTTTTTTTATTTAAATTTAATTTCAATCTAGTTTCAGACAGGAATGATTGGGTTTTTATTGGAGAGGTGTTCGATTAATGAACCTTGTGATAAGAGTTTTTTTTTGCTGGTTATAATACGCGATATTTCAGAATTTTTTAACGTTCTAGAGGCAATTTTAATCATTTCTCAGATACAAAATTTTCTGATAATTATCATTAATTTTCAACACAGAGTTGAAGGATTTGAAAATTCGATTTACTGTGAATGCTTGGAAATCTTGGGAAATATTTAAAAAAAAAAAGGTATTTAATCACGGTTTAGAGTTTATCAAGGCCTGAGGAATGATATGTTAATGCTTCAGGTTTAGTTTCTTCATAGTGAATTGAATTTTCACTTAGCATAAGACGTCTTTCGCAAGTGCTGTTCGAAAGTACAGGCCATGTCACCGCCTTTTTGCCCTGTAGAATTAAATGTGTATACGAATTGATTTATGTTGTGAACTTATAAAACTATAAACAAAAAAAGTGATATCGTGTTCAGTTGTCAGTGTTTTTAAACTTAGTGGTCTGTGAAGAATGATAAACTCTCGTCTGGCTTATGTGCTTTCAGTAATAATGCGTCTTCAAGAGATTCGATTTATTGAAGATAGCCCCCACTAGCAATCACATACAGCCTAGAAGCAGGCTGGTGGTCACAACGGGTTGTACTGAGACAATGGCCCCTACCAGCAAGGAAGAAGTTGCAGATTAAGGTTACTCAGTAGAACTTATCGGTTGTCCGACTATCCTATAGAACCCTAAAAGAAGCTTAGTTTTTTATTGCAACATGAATCTTAAATAAAAATATTGAGATAAATTAGCCTTGTTCGTGATGTTTTTGAGATGATAAATACTAGAAATGACTGATAAAGGTCTTCCGAACCTAGTTCAAATGTTTCCTTCGAAGCGTTCCAATTCTTCTTTAAAATTAAATTATCGCTGTCTTATAATTATGGTTTGACCAAAAGTTTAAGGGTTAATCCTAGTGTCCAATGAAACCAACTCAACATAACTTATCGGCTTCCCTACTTTCAAGTAAAATCCTTGAAAAAAAAATATTAATTTGTTTTATTGTGATTTGAAATTTAGAAATATTGAAACAAAATAGACTTTTTCGTAATGTTTTTTTAAGATACCTACTAAAAAAAAAAAAGGTTGATGACTCTCCCTCGAACCTAGCTCATATGTTAGATATTTTCAAAAATTTCCCTTAGGAATCCTTTTTCAGATCCAAGTTTCCTATGATATACAATTATAATTAAACACAATGTTAAATGATTCATAGCTTTAATATTTATAAACCCTGCAAAAAAAAATATTGTAAATGACGCTTCCAACTTTTGATTAAAAGGCCCTAGAATGCTTGAATTTATAATCATTTTAGGATTGGCTTCCTTTTGTAAAAAAAAATAACTCTTTTAAATGTTTGCCACGCATATTAAAAAAATTGAAATTTAACAAATAACGTTAAGGAAACGAATGAATGGAATTTGGAGCCTTATAGATACTATTTTTCCAGCCAATTTCTTTTTTAAGCCAATTAAACTAAAGTGATGGCTTGGAATTACCATCATGACACAATTGATACTATAAAAGATGGCATGGAAAGGCATGACCCAAACTAACTAAAAGTGATGGCTTGGAAGTACCATCATGAAATACTTAAAACTTCATAAAAAGATGGCATGGAAAGGCATGACCCAAAGTAACTTAAAGTGATGGCTTGGAATTACCATCATGACACAATTGATACTATAAAAGATGGCATGGAAAGGCATGACCCAAACTAACTAAAAGTGATGGCTTGGAATTACCATCATGAAATACTTAAAACTTCATAAAAAGATGGCATGGAAAGGCATGACCCAAAGTAACTTAAAGTGATGGCTTGGAATTACCATCATGACACAATTGATACTAGAAAAGATGGCATGGAAAGGCATGACCCAAACTAACTTAAAGTGATGGCTTGGAATTACCATCATGAAATACTTAAAACTTCATAAAAAGATGGCATGGAAAGGCATGATCCAAAGTAACTTAAAGTGATGGCTTGGAATTACCATCATGACACAATTGATACTAGAAAAGATGGCATGGAAAGGCATGACCCAAACTAACTTAAAGTGATGGCTTGGAATTACCATCATGAAATACTTAAAACTTCAAAAGATGGCATGGAAAGGCATGACCCAAAGTAACTTAAAGTGATGGCTCGGAATTACCATCATGACACAATTGATACTAGAAAAGACGGCATGGAAAGGCATGACCCAAAGTAGTCAGAAAATGATGGCTTGGAACTACCATCATGAAACAATTGAATCTAAAAAAAAAAAAAAAGATGGCATGGAAAGGCATGACCCATAGTTACCTAAAGTGATGGCTTGGAATTACCATCATATCACAAGTAAAACTAAAAAAAAAGTATTTTTTGAAAAATACCAAGAAACGTAGTATAAAAAAAAAATCAAGCAACAAGAACGAAGTTTCGAAGGCCAAGACCTGAAGGGTCAAGAATTGGGAGTTAAGAGTGGAAATTACAAAAGTTAAGAGTCACGTGTTATAGACCACGAGTTGAAGATATGAAGCTGAGGTTGAAAAGTCAAGAATGAAGGTTTGAAAGCCAATAATAGGAAATTTAGAGTGAAAGCTAAAAGTTGAGAGTCACGTGTTATAGGCCACGAGTTGAAGGTATGAAGCAGAGGTTGAAAAGTCAAGAGTCGAAATATTAAGAGGCAAGCGTCAAGAATGAAGGTTCGAAGGTCAAGAACATGATGTTAAGGGTGAAGGTTAAAAGTTGAGAGTCACGTGTTATAGGCCACGAGTTAAAGGTATAAAGCTGAGGTTGAAAAGTCAAGAGTCGAAATATTAAAGCAAGGGTCAAAAGAATGAAGGTTTGAAAGTCAATAATACGAAATTTAAAGTGAAAGCTAAAAGTCGAGAGTTACGTGTTATAGGCCACGAGTTGAAGGTATGAAGCTGAGGTTGATAAGTCAAGAGTCGAAATATTAAGAGTCAAGCGTCAAGAATGAAGGTTTGAAAGCCAATAATAGGAAATTTAGAGTGAAAGCTAAAAGTTGAGAGTCACGTGTTATAGGCCACGAGTTGAAGGTATGAAGCAGAGGTTGAAAAGTCAAGAGTCGAAATATTAAGAGTCAAGCGTCAAGAATGAAGGTTCGAAGGTCAAGAATATGATGTTAAGGGTGAAGGTTAAAAGTTGAGAGTCACGTGTTATAGGCCACGAGTTGAAGGTATGAAGCTGAGGTTGGAAAGTCAAGAGTTAAAAATAAGAAATTAAAAGTCAAGTGTCAAGAATCGAAGGATCAAGAGTGAAGACTTAGAAATAGAGAGTCAAGGCTTAAAAATAAGGGTCTTGTGTCTTAAACCAATAGTTGGAAATCTAAAGTTGAGGTCGGGATACAATAGTTTAAGTCAAGAGTCATAGGATAAGAACCAAGCGCAAGTGTCGAGAATCGCAAGTGTCGAGTTTGAAAAGTCAAGAGTCGAAATATTAAAGCAAGGGTCAAGAATGAAGGTTTGAAAGTCAATAATAGGAAATTTAGAGTGAAAGCTAAAAGTTGAGAGTCACGTGTTATAGGCCACGAGTTGAAGGTATGAAGCTGAGGTTGAAAAGTCAAGAGTCGAAATATTAAAGCAAGGGTCAACAGAATGGAGGTTTGAAAGTCAATAAAAGGAAGTTGAGAGTGAAAGTTAAAAGTTGAGTGTCACGTGTTATAGGCCACGAGTTGAAGGTATGGAGCTGAGGTTGAAAAATCAAGAGTCGAAATATTAAGAGTCAAGCGTCAAGAATGAAGGTTCGAAGGTCAAGAATATGATGTTAAGGGTGAAGGTTAAAAGTTGAGAGTCACGTGTTATAGGCCACGAGTTGAAGGTATGAAGCTGAGGTTGGAAAGTCAAGAGTCGAAATATTAAAGCAAGGGTCAAGAATGAAGGTTTGAAAGTCAATAATAGGAAATTAGAGTGAAAGCTAAAAATTGAGAGTAACGTGTTATAGGCCACGAGTTGAGGGTATGAATCTGAGGTTGAAAAGTCAAGAGTTGAAATATTAAGAGTCGCGTCAGGAATGAAGATTCGAAGGTCAAGAATATGATGTTAAGGGTGAAGGTTAAAAGTTGAGAGTCACGTGTTATAGGCCACGAGTTGAAAGTATGAAGCTTAGGCTGAAAAGTCAAGAGTCGAAATATTAAAGCAAGGGTCAAGAATGAAGGTTTGAAAGTCAATAATAGGAAATTTAGAGTGAAAGCTAAAAGTTGAGAGTCACGTGTTATAGGCCACGAGTTGAAGGTATGAAGCTGAGGTTGAACAGTCAAGAGTCGAAATATTAAAGCAAGGGTCAAGAATGAAGGTTTGAAAGTCAATAATAGGAAATTTAGAGTGAAAGCTAATAGTTGAGAGTCACGTGTTATAGGCCACGAGTTTAAGGTATGAAGCTGAGGTTGAAAAGTCAAGAGTCGAAATATTAAGAGGCAAGCGTTAAGAATGAAGGTTCGAAGGTCAAGAATATGATGTTAAGGGTGAAGGTTAAAAGTTGAGAGTCACGTGTTATAGGCCATGAGTTGAAGGTATAAAACTGAGTTTGAAAAGTCAAGAGTCGAAATATTAAAGCAAGGGTCAAGAATGAAGGGTTGAAAGTCAATAAAAGGAAATTTAGAGTGAAAGCTAAAAGTTGAGAGTCACGTGTTATAGGCCACGAGTTGAAGGTATGAAGCTGAGGTTGAAAAATCAAGAGTCGAAATATTAAAGCAAGGGTCAAGAATGAAGGTTTGAAAGTCAATAATAGGAAATTAGAGTGAAAGCTAAAAGTTGAGAGTAACGTGTTATAGGCCACGAGTTGAAGGTATGAATCTGAGGTTGAAAAATCAAGAGTCGAAATATTAAAGCAAGGGTCAACAGAATTAAGGTTTGAAAGTCAATAATAGGAAGTTAAGAGTGAAAGTTAAAAGTTAAGAGTCACGTGTTATAGGCCACGAATTGAAGGTATGAAACCGAGTTTGAAAAGTCAAGAGTCGAAATATTAAAGCAAGGGTCAAGAATGAAGGTTTGAAAGTCAATAAAAGGAAATTTAGAGTGAAAGCTAAAAGTTGAGAGTCACGTTTTATAGGCCACGAGTTGAAGGTATGAAGCTGAGGTTGAAAAGTCAAGAATCGAAATATTAAAGCAAGGGTCAACAGAATGGCGGTTTGAGAGTCAATAATAGGAAGTTAAGAGTGAAAGTTAAAAGTTGAGAGCACGTGTTATAGGCCACGAGTTGAAGGTATGAAGCTGAGGTTGAAAAATCAAGAGTCGAAATATTAAAGCAAGGGTCAAGAATGAAGGTTTGAAAGTCAATAATAGGAAATTAGAGTGAAAGCTAAAAGTTGAGAGTAACGTGTTATAGGCCACGAGTTGAAGGTATGAATCTGAGGTTGAAAAATCAAGAGTCGAAATATTAAAGCAAGGGTCAACAGAATGAAGGTTTGAAAGTCAATAATAGGAAGTTAAGAGTGAAAGTTAAAAGTTGAGAGTCACGTGTTATAGGCCACGAGTTGAAAGTATGAAGCTTAGGCTGAAAAGTCAAGAGTCGAAATATTAAAGCAAGGGTCAAGAATGAAGGTTTGAAAGTCAATAATAGGAAATTTAGAGTGAAGCTAAAAGTTGAGAGTCACGTGTTATAGGCCACGAGTTGAAGGTATGAAGCTGAGGTTGAAAAGTCAAGAGTCGAAATATTAAAGCAAGGGTCAACAGAATGGAGGTTTGAAAGTCAATAATAGGAAGTTAAGAGTGAAAGTTAAAAGTTAAGAGTCACGTGTTATAGGCCACAAGTTGAAGGTATGAAGCTGAGGTTGAAAAATCAAGAGTCGAAATATTAAAGCAAGGGTCAAGAATGAAGGTTTGAAAGTCAATAATAGGAAATTTTGAGTGAAAGCTAAAAGTTGAGAGTCACGTGTTATAGGCCACGAGTTGAAGGTATGAAGCTGAGGTTGATAAGTCAAGAGTCGAAATATTAAGAGGCAAGCGTTAAGAATGAAGGTTCGAAGGTCAAGAATATGATGTTAAGGGTGAAGGTTAAAAGTTGAGAGTCACGTGTTATAGGCCACAAGTTGAAAGTATGAAGCTTAGGCTGAAAAGTCAAGAGTCGAAATATTAAAGCAAGGGTCAACAGAATGGAGGTTTGAAAGTCAATAATAGGAAGTTAAGAGTGAAAGTTAAAAGTTAAGAGTCACGTGTTATAGGCCACGAGTTGAAGGTATGAAGCTGAGGTTGAAAAATCAAGAGTCGAAATATTATGAGTCAAGCGTCAAGAATGAAGGTTCGAAGGTCAAGAATATGATGTTAAGGGTGAAGGTTGAAAGTTGAGAGTCACGTTTTATAGGCCACGAGTTGAAGGTTTGAAGCCGAGGCTGAAAAGTCAAGAGTCGAAATATTAAGAGTCAAGCGTCAAGAATGAAGGTTTGCAAGTCAATAATAGGAAGTTAAGAGTGAAAGTTATAAGTTGAGAGTCACGTTTTATAGGCCACGAGTTGAACTTAAGAGTTTTGTGTCTTGAGCCATGAATGGGACATCCAAAGTTGAGGTTGATATACAATAGTTGTTGTTAAGAAACATATGATAAGAATCAAGCTGAAGGGTCGAAAATCGAAGGGTCAAGAGTCAAGAATTAGAAATAGAGAGTCAAGGCTCAAAAGTAAGAGTCTTGTGTCTTAGGCCATGAGTTGGAGAACCAAGTTGAGGTTGAGATACCATATACAATCATAGCATTCTTATGCTATGATGGCAGAGGTCATAGCATAAGAATGCAGCGTCAAATGTCGAGAATCGAAAAGCCAATAGTCCAGAATTCGAAATTAAGAAGTGTCAAGTGTGGAGAACCGCAAGGTCAAGAGTCCAGAATTAGAAATTAAGAGTCAAGTGTCAAGAATGGAAGGGTCAAGAATGAAGAATTAGAAAAACATAGTCAAGGCTAAAAAAGTTAAGAGTCTTGTGACTTAGGCCACTATTTGGAAATTTAAAGTGGAGATTCAATAGTTGAAGTTAAGGGTCTTGTGTCTTAAACCAATAGTTGGAAATCCAAAGTTGAGGTCGGGATACAATAGTTTAAGTCAAGAGTCATAGGATAAGAACCAAGCGCAAGTGTCGAGAATCGAAAGGTCAAGAGTACAAAATTAGAAATTAAGAATCAAGTGTCAAAATCGAAGAGTCAAGAGTGAAGAATTAGAAACATAGAGTCAAGGCTTAAAAGTTAAGAGTCTTAGGCCATGAGTTGGATATTCGAAGTTGAGGTTGAGATTTAATAGTTGAAATCAAGAGTCACAGCATAAGAATCAAGCGTCAAGTGTCGAGAATTGAAAGGTCAAGTGTTAAGACTTAAAAATAGAGAGTCAAGGCTTAAAAGTTAAGAGTCTTATGTTTTAGGCTATGAGTTGGAAATCCAAGTGGAGTTTGAAATTCAATAGTTGAAGTCGAGAGTATAAGAAGCAAGCGTTAAGTGTCGAGAATGGAAGATTGACGAGTTCAGAATTGAAAGTTTAGAGTCAAGTGTAAAAATTCGAAGGGTAAAGAGTGAAGACTAAGCAATAGAGAGTCGAGGCTTAAAAGTTAAGAGTATTGTGTCTAAAGCCATGAGTTGGACATCTAAAGTTGAGGTTGAGATACAATAATTGAAGACAGAAGTCAAAGCATAAGAATCAAGCGTCAAGGTATCGAGAATCGAAGATCAAGAGTCAAGAATCAGATAGGGAATCGATGCTTAAAAGTTTGGTCTTGTGTCTTAAGCCATGAGTTTGACATCCAAAGTTTAGGTTGAGATACAATAGTTGAAGTCAAAAGTCATAGCATAAGAACCAAGCGTCAAATGTCGAGAATCGAAAAGCCAATAGTCCAGAATTCGGAAGTAAGAATTGTCAAGTGTCGAGAATCGCAAGGTCAAGAGTCCAGAATTAGAAATTAAGAGTCAAGTGTCAAGAATCGATTATGGAAAGTAAAAATGTGGAGATCAAATGTCATGTGTCAAAATGAAAATGAGGAGGTCAAAAGAAATAAGTTCTAAGTTAAGAATCCGACGTAAAGAGTCAAGAATTAAGACAAGTTTTTTTTAAGAATCAAGGATGTTTCTTGAGCTGATAAAACTTTTCTTTTTTTGTTGAGTACACATTGAAAGAAGGCTCTCTTTAATTTGGAGAGTAGAGAAGGGGGTGAATGTGGTGAGGTAGAATAGGAATAGGAAAAAATAAGATTATTCATAAATAGAAATAGGAATACTCATAAAATGAATAGAAAAATATGAATCAATTATTACCTACAGAATACGAGCTAAATCTCTGAGCGTGTATTTCCATACATAGTGGATCACAAAAAGAGCACATTTAATAAAAAAAAAATATAGGTGGAATCAAAACATAGCGGTATATAGTGTTAGTATGCTGCCCCTTAGTACCTACATGTGTGAAGCTGAAATATACTGTAGGCTGTGGGTGAACAACTTATTCAAATGGCTTTTGTATTGGTGGAAAGAAAACTTGTGAGTGGTTAATGTGTTATTGAAGGTTCGTTCGTATTTGTTTTGGAATGTTAAGCATAGGAATGATCAGTCTCTAAACTAATCTTGGAGAATGCAGTTGCGTTGGCTTTCGAGTGCGTGTTTTGGCCGACATTGCGCGGTCGAGCGGGCGGTTTTATTAGAAAATGGCGAATGTAAGAATCGCAATCACCACACTTTCATCATTGTATACTTTGGAAAACTGAATCGAAAAAAGTGGTGAATAAAAGGCAGTTTAACTAAGATTCTGTCGAAAAATTGAGATTTATAATCATTTTCAAGCAATTTAAACAATATTTTGTTCAAACCAAAGTTATTTACATGGCATTGGTTGAACGTGCTCCAAGAGCGCTTAACTGAAACAGTATTTTATTGTGTCTTTAGGGCTATTCAGCAAAATACTGAATAATTGTTAATTTAAACTCTGAAAATTTTATGCTTAGAAAACATGACCATGTCTTCGAGACCAATTAACAAAATCATAACTTACCTATTTACCAAAACCAAATAACAAAATTCAAAAAAAAATGTGGTTTACTCGATTTCATGCGAATGCGGGAAAGAGTACTGTGGCCAAACATCACAAACTCTGGAAAAACGGATTAAAAACCACAAAACAAACCTCAAACAAAGCGCCAGAGCCACAGGACTAACACAACATGCTCTAGAACAAAATCATACGTATAACTTTGAGAAAGCATATATTTTAGAAAGAGTAAATCAAAAAGGAAAACAGCTGAAACATTATACATTAAACTTAAGAAAGGAAATGCAGTAAATATCAAACAAGATTCCATTTAAATCTCTGAAATATATAGCTTAATAATTAAAAAACTAAGAGAGACGCCTCAATTCAAACCCAAAACTACTAATTCAAACACGACGACCTCAAACACGAGGATTTCCGCCGACATCACGACGACGCCGACACTGACGCCGAAAATGCTGAACACCAGCTGTTAGAAGCGGTTAAAAGTTTGGATTCAAATTAAATAAGACAGCCGTATCGGAAGCACGCGGCGATGCAATTTGTACACAGAAAAAAAATCTGAATCCTTAACAACACTGAAATTGGAAATCTTTAATGTTACATGACATGGAACGCGATTTATTAATGTAAATTTACAGAATAAAACAAGATTGAATCCTTAACAGCACTGAATTCTAATGGCATAAATATTACTTGACACGGAACGCGATTATTTGATGGAAATTTACATCACATATGATGTAAATAAAAAGAAGCATCACATATGATGGAATTTTCAGTGCGAATTGAATATTACACGTCTTTAATATTTTACATGTCTTTCAAATTCCACACGCCTGTAGATGTTTACAGGCGTGTAATATTCAACTCGCACTGAAAATTCCGTCATATGTGATGTTTTTTTTTATTTACATCATATGTGATGTAATTTTACAACTTTTTTCTGGTCACACAGAATTCTTAACAGCACTGAGATAGAAATTTCTTAAAATTACACGACATGGAATGTTATAGGACATTGAATTAATATTCAATGAATATTTTAAAACACTGAACGCGTTAATGTCATGTAAAAATACAGACTATCGAAAACAGGCACACACAAATGTCAACAAAGTGTTAAGTCAAGTCGTGCACCATATATAATATTTTATAATTTTTTATTGAAGCAGTTTTCCCGCGAGTGAGTTTATCGATCTTGCTGGTTGCTGGAGATCTTTGATGCGGATCTGGAAGTGGCTCCATGTTATTAAATTTAGGATCCGGTACTTCGGGGAAGAAAAGAAAAGTATGGATGTAACTCCTAAAGACAAACAAAATTTGTGAGATAAAAAATTTTGCCGTTTAATAAAATGAATTATATTAATTACAGAAAGATTTTATTTTTTATTAGGAAATGAGAAAATTCCATTATTGAATCATATTAACGATAAATTAAATAAAACAAATTCCAATTGGAAAGTTTTTATTCCAGTATTCAGTGATTTTATAATTTACATCATTTTGATTTGACACGTTGCAAAATTTTACATCACTTTTATTTTACACGTTGCAAAATTTTACTGGCGTGTAATTTCCAACTAGCACTGAAAATTCCGTCATATATGATGCTTCTTTTTATTTACATCACATGTGATGTGATTTTACAGATTTTTTTCGTTGTGTGTACGTGCAAAAAAAGTGGAGTGATTTTAAGATAAAAAGTGTGTTAATTTAAAGTTTATTATATTTTTTTTTATCTAAATACAGTTTTCTGAAGAAGGCTGAAATTATCCAGTAGGCCGAAACGTAAAAGAATTGTTATTATTTGATTCGACACTCACCGAAAAATATCAATTTAATAAGATAACAAGCTTCATTTTTAGCTAAAATGATAAGGATTGTATCCCATTTACCCGAAAACTATTGCCCAGAATGACTTTTCCCCAGAATGACAAATACCCGAAATCAAACCCCAGAATGAACCATTTCCCAGAAAAAAATTTCCCAGAATGCACCATTTACCAGATTTTTTTTTCCCCATAATGAAACATTTCCCAGAATTTTTTTCCCCAGAATAGAACATTTCCCAGAATGACACAAATCCCAGAATATTTCTTTGTATTTATTTTTATTTTATTTTTGTGCTGTTAAATCTAATGAATTCTTGTAAATTTCATATGATTCGAAATTAAATTTTTCAAAATGATTTTTCAAATGAAAGCAATTGTTTGAAAGTTTCCAACTAAAATTATTTCAGAACCGATATTATGTTTTGTGATTTGGGTACTTGAATTGATTCAATGCCAACCATGGTGCTTTGAAAACCGTTTTGGTATCTGACTCCTCACGCTGCGCGTTCGAACTTTAAAGTGCTTTAAAGAAATATTGTCCTTCACGCTGTCGCGTGGCGGACTGGGCTAAGGGATCACCCCTAGCTTTCATGCAGACCTAGGAAGCCCCGGCAGACCTAGATGGGGCCGCCGCTTCCGACAATAATTTCTAGTAAGGATAAATGTTTTCAATTTTCTGGGAAATGGTTCTTATGGCGAAAAAAATTCTGGTAAATGGTTCATTCTGTATGTTGTATGTTGGGTACCATGGGTGCACGGATTCACCGCAATTTTACCAAAGTATGAACACCTCTGCATTCTACCTCTATTCCGCGTAACTCTAATGCAGAATTTTCCATACCCGGCACCATGGCTTCGTGTTATCTGTTATGTCTGCGTGTATTTCGTGTCAATGTTGGTTTTTCTTTTGTAGGAATGTTTCAAATACCTGCACAACCATTCAAAAATTTAGAAAAATTTAAAATTTTTAGAAAATTTCTTCAAGTATTCCGGCATCCGTGTATATACCTGGATGGTTGGCAGGTTTTTGATCATTCTTATTGGGATATAGAAATATGAAATACAAACTTTTCATTTTAATAGACATCTTACCTTGCCGCTACCACTCTACTTACCTTACCTTATAACTTTACATTGTTTTTGACTTCTTTGGACTACTTAACTTTTCTTCTATACCCAAAGTGCAAGTAGCCCAATTTTTTGTTCGCACGTCCCAACCCTTTACCCTTCCCCTTATCCTTTTACATTACTATTTATAATTGATTTGTTTTTCTTTTTCGGTCAGACGCTTGAGTCATAAAAATTATAATTTTTTTCAATTTCTCCTTGATTCCCAATGGTTCATGACAATATTGCTCTTTTCAAAACTACATAATCCTATACTACACATTTAACAATTTTTTTAGCCTTCCTCTTTGGAGATTAGACTTTAAGTGACTTAATTTACCAGATTTTATCGAGAATACGTTACAAATTTTTACTATTCTTCTTCTTCATCTGATATTTCACTAGCACTTCTACTGTAAATCTCTTCTTCCCTTTTCTTCAATTTTGCTTTGTCTTTCACAAGCTCGAGCCATTCTTCTTCTGATATATGTGAATATTTTTCAAAATCCTGGTCTAATGAACATCTCCAGGTGTAACTTGGACGTCCTTTTTGCCTTTCTAACAGAAAGGTTTGGTTATCGGTCGATTTGAGAGATCATTAATTATGGGTCTTAGACATACCTTTATAGGTACCTATCGACTCAGCTCGACGAGTTCTGTTGATGTCCGTGGATTTGTATGTGCCATTTTAAAAATGTCAAGAACGTTTTTGCGAAACTGGGCTGCACAATTAAAATGATTTTAGTCTCAAAAGAATGCATTTTTTTTTCTACACAACCCTTTCAAAAACGGGAAAAAAACAAAATAGTTGAAACCGTTTTCTTTACGAAATACATATCATACTTATTATGGCATAAAAAAAAGTTGCTAGTGGCGCCTCGAAGCAGCAGCACCAGCAATCATTTATAAATTAGAGATGATCAAAATAAAAAATTAAAATTTATTGACTCAGGAATCGAACCAAAAACCATCAGATCCCAAGGCGCATACGCTATCCAATAAACCATCAGCACGCTTAAGGAAGAGTGGCTCAAACTCAAATAGCTAAAAGGCATTACTAAGACGCACCGTGGTCTGGGCAGTTTCTCAGTCTGCTGGGGCAAATACGGCAACAGTGTTTATATCTTACACTTCTTGCTTTTCAATGCAGCAAATGGCGGATGGGCGTTTCCTTCAGAGTCCGCCATGCCTATTAGACACTATATTTTCATATATGAAATTATAGTGTCTATAGCCATGCCGGGTGTCAACAAAATGCAGAGCCGTACAGAAAACTGCGTTGGGGGGGAGAATTTATATGAAGATTTTATGACCTTCGTTTTTTTACCCGTGTTGAAGAATGAATTTATGTTTTTTTTTTTCATTTCTACATACTCATACATAATTTAGATTCAATTTCAGATGCAGAATTCAGATTCAGTTTTCAAATTCAGAATACAGGTTTAGGAATCAGAATTCAGGATTCAGAATTCAGAATTCAAAATTCAGATTCAGAACTCATATTCAGATTCAGAATTCAGATTTAGAATTCAGATTCAGAATTCAGATTAAGAATTCAGATTCAGAATTCGGATTCAGAATTCAGAATTCAGAATTCAGAATTCAGAATTCAGAATTCAGAATTCAGAATTCAGAATTCAGAATTCAGAATTCAGAATTCAGAATTCAGAATTCAGAATTCAGAATTCAGAATTCAGAATTCAGAATTCAGAATTCAGAATTCAGAATTCAGAATTCAGAATTCAGAATTCAGAATTCAGATTCAGAATTCAGATTCAGAATTCAGATTCAGAATTCAGATTCAGAATTCAGATTCAGAATACAGATTCAGAATTCAGATTCAGAATTCAGATTCAGAATTCAGATTCAGAATTCAGATTCAGAATTCAGATTCGGAATTCAGATTCAGAATTCAGATTCAGAATTCAGAATTCAGATACAGAATTCAGATTTTTTTTTTTTTTTTTTATATATATATACAGTTAATTTATTGAGAATTTTAAACTTATTTACAGAATCGTATCAGATGTCTAAACTCATTTCAAAATCTAATGCACTAATATCAATACTATTTTCACTTGCGTTTACAAATTTGATGTAGGTACGGAGACATTTTAATATTTTTATTCTATTTTGTCTGTTTATATTCGAAAGTACTGGATGAATGAGTTCTTCGAAGCTCAAAGATCTTGTTCTATCTAGAGTATCAAATATTTTTCTTTGAAGCAATTCGAAAGCACGATTTAGATTGGAGCATTCACGATATTTATGTTCAATAGTTTCTCTCTGGAATCCACAGTGCAGGCAAGATTCGTCCTCTGCTCGGCGCATGGTAAACAGCAGTTGTCGACATGGTGATTTTTCGTTAGCCCACAGGAATAAGGTTTCTCTTTGATCAGGAGACAGTTGACGAGATGAAATGTTACGCCAAATCCGTTTCCAGTTTATGTTGCTATTATTCCGTTCCACTTTTGGAAGATCAGTGTTGGTTAAGAAGTGATGATATATTGCTCTAGCTGATGGCCTTTCTTGGATTGCAAGAGGTAGGTAGGATCTGTTTGATATTCTTTATGTCCGGAAGACTTGTTGGAGCGGGCTCAGAATTTTCGATCAACGACTTGTAGTATGGTATGCTATCAATTTCCATAATATGTCTGTTTAAAATGAGAGATTTACATTTTAAATCTGGTAGGTGAAGATTTAAACCCCCATGTTCGATTTTTCTTGCTAGTTGTTGTATGGGAACTCTTGCACAGTGACCTCTCCAAAGAAAGTTTCCACTGGTTGACGTTAATTTAGCGATGTGTCTTGTATTTGGAGGGAGGATCGAGGCAACATACCAAACTTTAGATTTGACAAACATATTAAGAATCGTTATCTTCTGATGGAGTTTTAGAGTTCTCATTGATTGAAGCCATACATGTTGGGAGACATTAGATAACAGTGTATTCCAGTT
This sequence comes from Uranotaenia lowii, assembly GCF_029784155.1. Lineage (NCBI taxonomy): Eukaryota > Metazoa > Arthropoda > Insecta > Diptera > Culicidae > Uranotaenia > Uranotaenia lowii. Next base: position 141,909,629 of record NC_073691.1, read on the forward strand.
CAGTCGGATCATAACTCGAATAGAGTTTGCATAAGTGATACCTAAGATTTTAATAGTTTCTCTTGTCTGTAGCCATTCAACGTTTATGGGGTGTCCATTAATGTATCCCACATCAATAGCAGTGGTTTTACTTAGATTCAATTTCGCTCCAGAAACCAGCCCAAAGTTTGAAAATAGATCACGTATTCGCATAATTTTGTCCTGCGATGTTACTATTACGCTGATGTCATCAGCGTAGGCTACTACCGTGTCATTACTACATACATTTTCTATTCGGTTAAGAAGAGGGTGTAAATAGATGACAAACAAATGCATCGAGAGCGGATCTCCTTGACGAACAGATCTCTCAATTTGTATCGATGATGATAAGTGACCATTAATCAGTAGTCTTGATGATGAGTGTGAATACATTTTGAATATAATACTCACCAGATTGATGTTAAAGCCGAGATCAAGCATAACTTCTCGTAGATACTCGTGAGATACCCGATCGAATGCAGAATCTAGATCAAACGAGATCAGTTTTCCTCTCTGTTTACGTTCTATCAAACATGCTAAGCGATCCTTCAGAGAAAGAGTAGCCTGGAAAATATTTTTGTTCGAGTTAGAGCATTTTTGACTATCAGTGAGTATGTTGTGTTCAAACATCACTCTTTCTAGTCTACGTTTCATGATTCGTGAGAACATTTTGTAGTCGTTGTTCAAGAGCGATATAGGCCTATAGGATCTCAGTGAATCATCATTAGATTTTTTCTTCACCAACACTATAATTCCTCCGGCGAATTGATTTGGGATCTCGGGTGCAGTCATAATCTCATTCAGTATGAGGTTGATCTCGCGGTGGATTACGTCGAAGGCTCGTAGATAAAACTCTCGTGGTATTCCGTCCGGTCCGGCAGCTTTACGCGGCGCGCTGGTTTTTATTGCAGTCCAGATTTCCTGTGTTGTGATTTCGTTCGTGCTGTCGATATTCGATTCACTTCCGTCGGGTATTAATCTGCTGCATGTGAAGCGATCCTGCGCCGTTCCGTTTGGTGAACCCCTTGCATAGAGGCTTCGAAAATGGTTGAACATAGTGGACTCTATTTCTTCAGAATCTTCGATCAAGTTCCCTTGATCATTTTGTAGTTTTGTTATCACTGTTTTTTTCCGACGACGTTCTCCAAGCTGATAAGCGGATAGTGGTTCGCCGAACACATAATCTTCATTAGTGCGTACAAAAAGTTCGGTGAAACGCCGTTGGTGCAGGAGCATTTTGGATTTTATCCGATTAACCGTGGATATTGAAGAAGGGTTTTGCGAGTATTCTACATACGCTCGCTCAAGGTTAGAATACAGACGTTGTTGTTCAAAATGGAAAAGGTTGAACGCGATGTTAGATTTCCATTTGAAGAATTTTCGAATTTTTGGCTTTGCGAATTGAACCCACCATTCAGTCCAATTTGCAAAGTTTCGTCTTTGGCGAGTCCAAAAGTGCCATTGAGTCTCAAATTCCTCAATGGTTTCGTCGGTTAGTAGATGTGGTCGTATACTCCAGTATCCGCGTCCATGAGCGCGACCAAGAGAAGGTAGACAAATCCTAGCTGTGACTGCTTTGTGGTCGGAAAAGCAAACGACGTGGTTAATAATATTGCGAAGGTTGTGTCGAAGGTTAGGACTAATATAAATACGATCAAGTCTTGCAGCGGAATTGTGCGATAAATATGTGTGACCAGTCTCTCGAGGTGATAGTTGTACCCATACATCAAGAAGTTGTAGTTGTTGAACCAGTGTTTGGAGAGCTGGACTGTTATTGGAACCGGTTGCGTCTCTGCTGCGTATTACGCAGTTGAAGTCACCTGCTAGTATTGTGAACTCTGTACGATGACGGAGGTAATATGGAAGTGTTGTATTGAAAAGGTTCTCTCTATTTCTATAGAAAGTATTCCCGGATGGAGCGTAGATGTTGCAAAGTGTTGTGTTGTTCACTCGTAGAGCTATAAGCCGACTGTCTAGGCTCTTTTCAATGTGTGAGAATCGTATGTGTTGTTTGAGGGCTATGGCAGTTCCTCTTCTACAGTGATCTACGTTGCACACGACATTGAAACCGGGAATGGAGAGTTCAGAAGAAGAGACTTCTTGGAGAAATATTATATCTAGTTCCATTGTTCTTATAAAAGTTCTAAGAGCATTGAGTTTGTTGGTGTTGGAAATTGTGTTAATGTTTACAGTAGCAAAGTTATAACTAACTGTATCCATACTTACGCAATTTCCAAATGTCTCTCGTCTTGTCGGCTCTTTTTGGGGAGCGGTTTGTTCCTATTGGAGCGTCGGCTGTCGGTAGATGTTCCAGATTCGTCGGTTTCGTTCCCATCGGCTAACTTTCGTTGTACATTCTCGTATTTCTGCATAGCTTGTCTTGTGAGTGGTGGTGGCATCAAGGTGTTTTTGGAGGTGGTTTGTTGAAGACTCGATGGTTTCATCTGAACAAGAGCTGGTTTCGAATTTGGAGCTGATGGTGTAGATTGTGTTGTGAATTTTGGTGCGTCGGTATTTATTACCGTTGGTGGTACATTTGATTGATTTGCAAGAACCTTAGCGTAGGACATTTTTTGTTGATCTGCGGCCATTTTCTGCACCAGCAGTTTTTTATTCTGTATACAGGGTATACCAGTGTGTACGAGCTCGTTGCAGTGTGAGCAGGTTTGTTTTTGTCCCTTGTAGTTAATAGCTACTTCTTAGGAGTCGATCGTGATGATCGAAGGAATGTTTCTCTCGAGAATCATTCGTGCTTGCCTAACACCAGTTGAGAGACCTCCGAAGAGGTATTTGTCATCCCACATTAGTTCGCGGATTGAGATGACTTCACCATATGGTGCAAGAGAGTTCAAGACGTCCTCATTTGGCGTTTCTTCAGCAAGATCGAAGATTTTCACGTCCACACCTCCATCTTCCATAAGTATACGTAGCTTGTAGGCCTTACCTTCGATCACAACTTCGTGCTTGTTATCGTGTTGAGAAACAACTCTTTCGGCGATTTCGAGGTCAACGACCTTAACGAAGACACAAGCGTGGCGTTTGCTTGGCTGGATCATGATGACATCGTCACGTGTTAATTCGAGCTGCTGCCCGATGAATTTATGAATTTCTTCAAAAAGTGGTGGTTTAGGAATATTCGCAAAATCGATGCGAAAAGTGTTTTCGCGTCGAGACATCGCGAACGAACGATATTCGCGACGATTCGTAGTACTATTAGAATTATCTATTTATTCGACAACCGCTTATAAAACACAACCGTCTTGGTTGAACTTCAAGCCAAGAATGAGATTCAGAATTCAGATTCAGAATTCAGATTCAGAATTCAGATTCAGAAATTCAGATTCAGAATTCAGATTCAGAATTCAGATTCAGAATTCAGATTCAGAATTCAGATTCAGAATTCAGATTCAGAATTCAGATTCAGAATTCAGATTCAGAATTCAGATTCAGAATTCAGATTCAGAATTCAGATTCAGAATTCAGATTCAGAATTCAGATTCAGAATTCAGATTCAGAATTCAGATTCAGAATTCAGATTCAGAATTCAGATTCAGAATTCAGATTCAGAATTCAGATTCAGAATTCAGATTCAGAATTCAGATTCAGAATTCAGATTCAGAATTCAGATTCAGAATTCAGATTCAGAATTCAGATTCAGAATTCAGATTCAGAATTCAGATTCAGAATTCAGATTCAGAATTCAGATTCAGAATTCAGATTCAGAATTCAGATTCAGAATTCAGATTCAGAATTCAGATTCAGAATTCAGATTCAGAATTCAGATTCAGAATTCAGATTCAGAATTCAGATTCAGAATTCAGATTCAGAATTCAGATTCAGAATTCAGATTCAGAATTCAGATTCAGAATTCAGATTCAGAATTCAGATTCAGAATTCAGAATTCAGATTCAGAATTCAATTTCAGTCTTTTGACCTTTTCCGCCATTTTTTTGATCACATGCTCTATCACTAAGTTGAAAATATATGGGGATAGTGGACACCCTTGCTTAACTCCCGTAGATCTTAATCCCTCTTCTGTCATTTGTCATTTGCCACCTTATCCTCATCCTATCAGTTTTAATACACAATAATACCCTATCAATTAAAAGACTCGGTACCTTCAGTTGTATTAAAATTTCTTTTATTATGTTAAGCATTATTTCGTCAAAAGCTTTCCGTATGTCTATGCTTGCAACGAACATAGATTTCCCCGCGTTCCAGCATTCTTCTAAAATCCGTTTGGCAATAAATATATTGTCATCCGTTGATCTGTTGTTAGTGAACCCTGCTTGATACATTCCTGGTTCACCAGCAAATGTCATCAATTTGTCCTTTATCCATTTTGCGTATGGTTTATAAGCTACGTTGCATAAGCTTATGAGTCTGTAATTGTTAGTTTTTACAGGCTTTGAGATTTTCGGAATTGGAATCTGGATGGATTTTTCGAACTCTGTTGGAAACTTATTCTGTACCCATATTTGCCGCCAAATTTGAACGATTTCTTCCCATGTTTGCTCATCTGCATATTTCAGGTGCTCCATTCTTAGGCCGTCTGGACCTGCAGATTTGCCGTTGCATGCATTGTGAATAAGGCTCCACATCTCTTCTTCTCTCGGTGGCTCCATCAAAGGACATGTATCATGTGCATTACAAAACTGAACTCCGTCTATCGCTTGCACCTTTATCAGTTTGTTCCATTCTGCTTTTGGGATATTTGAATTTCTGTTCCTTTTTCCGTAATATTGACTAAGAAATTTGAATGATTTTTGCATCCTGACTCCCGCATCGAAATCATTAAGATTATTGTAGAAGTTCTTAATAACTTTTTTTTCGTGTTCTTTGTTTGCTATACTTTCAATTCTTCTTTCCTGTTTTTAACCAACCATTTGTACGGCTCGAAATCTGGTCTTTTGTTACAGTGCCTAATAGCTTTATTTAGTCTCATTATCGCTGCTTTTCTTTTCGGTGTCAATGGCTGTTTACTTGTCCTTAACGCTTTTTCTGCGGCTGTTTTCATAGCTGAGCTGATTCTGTCATATTTTTCACCTGAGCTCTCTTTTTCTACAGCGTTGATCCTTTTTTCTATGATTTTTAAATTTTCTTGATACTTTTTCTTTATTACATCATGCCTAAGAGCCGAAGCATCCAATAATTTCTGTTTTTTCTTGTTCAAGCATGTTGAATTGTCTTTTCGAATTGAAATTCCAGTAATAATAAGTTTGTGATCCGTTTTTATGGGCGTCCAAAACCCCTTGATTACCCTACATTTTATACCTTGTTTTTCTTTTAAAACATGGTCAATCTGGCTTTGTTTATTTTTGTTTTTCCATGTGACTTCTATATTTTCCCATTTTTTGATGATATAATCTGCAAGTTATTGATCTTTAGAAAGTTTTTGAAATCTTCTCCGTTTTCGTTCCCATCTTCGAACAATAATTGATGTCCTACCGTTTCTCGGTCATCATCTTCAATTTGGTTCGCACCTATCTGAGCGTTGAAGTCACCCTGTATCAAAATTTTTCCTTTAATTCTGGTAAATGGTTCATTCTGGTAAAAAAATTTCTGGGAAATGGTACATTCTGGCAAAAAAATTTCTGAGGAATGGTTCGTTTGGGGAAAAAAAATCTGGGGAATGGTTCTTTCTGGCGATTGAAATTCTGGTGATTTTTTCATTCTGGGCAATGGTTTTCGGGTAAATGGAGTACAACCATGATAAGGAGCTAATTTTTTCATTGAAAAGGTTATAACCATTTCAAAATAAAGTATCTAAATACATTGAAATGAATTGAAAAATGACAAGCTTTGAAATGGCAAGAGTTTCATGAAATATTTTTGACAAGGTTATTTTAATCAACAAAGTCATTCTCTAAACATTGCAGTTTGTGGCGATTTTTTTATATTTATTCATTTAAATTAGAAGTCAAAAACGCTAAAATTTAGAAAAAATATATTTTGTATTTTTTTTTTTGTATAATATCGAAAACCTTTTCTTGGATACAAGCTAGGTTTATGGTTCACCAGAATTGTGCTGCAAGAACCAAAGGAATATTAAAATACAAAAATATATTTTTTCCAAACTATCAGTTCATCTTTGCTGATTTTTTAAACGAAAAATTTCTCATTACGGATTTCCATACAAAATTTAAACTCCCCTGCTAACACGAAATCGTAATAGAAATGATTACTTAAGTCCTTTATATTGAGTTGTTTCGTGACTATCGTATACATGTTTGTTTTGAGTAATTTTTCATGATTGATCATGATGATATAGATAATCTATTTGTTCTGATTCACGACAAAAGGGCGGGACATAAATTGATCTCTTCCTCTTTCCCGGTTCGAAAAAATGTGCTCGATGGGACTTCAACAGCTCTTATAGAGCTATAGCTATACACCTACAATTTTCATTCCTGTCTTAATTATTCTCGAATTAGAATTATAATTTGCCGATATGCCATAAACTTAAATAGGGTTAATAGGAATATATCCCAGCGGCGATCAAATTAAGATAACTTAATCCATTTTTAGAATCCAGGCATTATAGCTATATTGCCTCCACTTTTGTAGCTATATGTTATTTTGGTAAGATTAATACGATTATCACTTCTGATAGGAATAAGCGTTTTTATATCCCTGTTGTTTCTGCGGTATATCTAGTCTCTAGTCAAATGTTTGCTGGATCGAAGCTCTAGCTCAGGACTGAACGAATCGCCTCCAAAATTTTTAATGTTTTTTGCAGTAAAACAACAACAAAAATTACGAGAGCTGTACAAATTTATAAATTAAAAAATTCCATACGAAGCAAAGATGTGTTCATCGGCTGATGGATACTCGTTTTCGGATAATTGAAACAGCGAAACATATCTTTCAAACTTTTATTTAACTTAAAAAATTTACACAATCCGTTCATGCTCATCGTGGAGGTGAGGTTTCATGTTCATCTGAATACAGTGTTTCGTTAAAGTTAAGAATTTCGATTATAAGGGTAGGATAAATAAATAAATAAATAAATTAGTACAGGGAAAATAGATTCACTACAGTTAACGTAAGATTAGATACTATCACTAGAATCGGTGAAGTTAGCTCAGGTGCGATGGTACTATTGAAAGTGCTACGATGTACAGGCTGGAGGTTTTGTTCATTTGAAACAAATAAAACATCAGTGTAACAAAACAACATGATGCAGTGGTGCATAAAGAAGAGAGCGTGAAAATATGTTTGTTAACGAATTCTCTAATTCCTACGTGTATATTAACTACTATTTAGCAATTTTTTGAAACCCACAATTTTCTCACTTTAGAATTTGTCGTTATTCACTCACCTTTTCGAATCGCTGATTTCCTACAGCTATCTTATTGCTATTTATGTTTTTGTTTGCGTTTTTCCTCGATTTTCCCAATTTTGTTACATGGTTTATTTATCAGTCTAAAACTACATACAATTTAGTAGCTAATAACTACTATACAATTTTTGCAGTGCTAGAGGGAGTGGATTTCAAAGTGTTGTCTTTTATATTTCCATCGATCTGTTAACTGTTTTATCAAGTATCTAATATTAAGCATAGCTGACTAGCTTCTTGTGTGTTTTCAACGCAATCATTTGCATGTGTAGTTAGATTCTGCTTTCGTTTCTGTACTCTGCTGTTATTCAGGTGAAATTTCATAAAGTAGTTTTAGAAAATTGCAATTCTGGAAAGGAACAAATATGGAGGAAGTCTAATCGCGCCCAAAAAGTTGTGCACTTAACATTAGATACTCAAGATACTGCGATTTCTTTAGTAAAATCTAGCTTTACTATGAGAGATTAGTTCAACGCAATCTCAAAATGCAATTTCATCTACAGAGGAGGGAATCGGCGTACGATTCGTTCGACACTAAGGCGAAACCCTCGTTGACATCGGCCGACAGGTTTGTAAACATTCAAACCTGTGCCGATCCTTGTGCTACTGATCCTGTTTTTATTCTCTATTTGCTGCTTATTTTCTGCTTTTCGCTCTTTTCGCTACTGGCATTCGATTCGGGTTTAACCGTTGTTTCCACGGCTTCAACTCCATCATTGCTTCTTCCTTCTACTTCATTGATGTATTTCGATGTACTTTCCTCCAGATCATCTTCTTCTCCTAGTCCAGTTGTAAACTCGGTGTTGTCTTCATAGTCTTTGGTCAAGTCATCGAAGAAAGCTTCCAAACTGTCCAGTATTGGCTTGTCGGCATGATCTGGTTTTTCCGGTTGCTCAATTTTATTGGTTTTATGCACGACAGATTCAGAGTTTTCAACTGAAGCGACAGGTTCTTCGTCGTGAGATGCTACATATGCATTGCGTGATTGGGGATCTGGATTCACCAGCTCGCTAAGTTTAACATCCTCCGCATAAATAGGCCGGAATCCGCCTTCGAATTCTGGTTGGAAACTCCCTTTACTGTCAGCAGCAACTGGTTTACTGGTAGATTGTTGGATAGGTTCATCGTGATGGTTACTATCTGAGCGATCTACTTTGATGGGCTCCTGAATTAGAGCTTGAGGAGGGGAAGTAACTACTGCCCAACCTTCATATGGGTTGGTAACTTTTACTGGATCCAGACTAATGCTTGCTTGGAATGGAGCTTGAAAACTTTGTTCGTACCGATGAGCAGGGTTTCCAAATTCATCAAAATCGTCTATCTTCAGGTAGGATACCTCCGTTTGAGTTTCTCCGTATGGTGAATAGTAAGGAGAGTTCTGGATTTTGTACTTGTATTTCAAATTAGATTCGGTTGGTGTATAAGCAATTGCAATGGGCGTACTGTCTGTTGCTCTCTGCAGTTTAGTAGATATGGGGGAATCCTCGGAGTGTTCTTTACTGATGGGCTCTTCGCCAATGTTGTAGATCGTGTCTTGTTTTTTCTCGTTCAATTCTTGCTCCGATGGGTTTCGGCGGAAATCATTGTCATTGTCGACCATGGCGGCGTGAGGGTCTGGTCTTTCCAGGTTATACGGAAAGTTAATCTTCTGTTGTTGTTTCTTTTCCTTGGCCATTAATATGGGTTCCTGTTCAAAGTGTGAAGCAATTGAGAAAGGTGTATTTTGATACTCAGTTCCAGGGCTGATTCTCAATGGGGGCAGAGGAGCTTGTTCACCTCGAAGACCTACGACAACTGAATCAATGTTGCTTCCAGATTGAGCCGAGTCCATTTTCATGGGTGTACTTTTGACTGGATACACTACATACACCGGTTGTTTTCCTTCAGCACCGATGCCCTGAGCCGGCGATGGTGGGGGGGTTGGGTCTATTTTTTGACCAGATGGAAGGTTCAGTTTCAGAGTTTCCGAACCTTGCTTTTTAGCTTGTAGCATTTGTAGTGTGACTACTGGTTCAAGTTTTGGTCTTAGAGGTTTCTCATCGGAGTTTGTATTTTTGACAAAGTTTGGAGGTTCTCGCAGAAACTCGTTCGATTCTGAATGTTCTGGTTTCGTAGTGTTTTTGTCGACTTTCAGGGGAGAATAGCTATCGGCGAATCTAGAAGCAGCTGACAGTCCTGGAGGTGGAGGAGGCTTCATGTTCGTTGGTGTAATATGGTATACGCGATCTTTAAGCATTGGAGGAGGTAGACGGTAGTAACGACGATTATCGTTGGTAGGTTCAACGGGGTTTCCAGGTGGTGCAATTCCTTGAGGACGGACGTTATTGATACGGGTCATGAACTTTGTTGAAACTGGTGATCGCCGAATTGGTAAAGTTGAAGTTGATGGTTGAGTGAGTGTGGCTGGGCGCAGTGAAAGACTATTCGGTAGAGGAAGGTTTTTGGGTGGTGGTGGTGGAGGAACACGGAAGTTTCCGGCTTCTTTATTGTATGGGGTATGTCCATGAGAAATTTTGGCATTAGGTCGGAATTGAGGCAAAATGTTGGGTAGTTTTAGTGGCGGACGAATCCGATCACCTGGGAATGGTCGGCGTTGAATTTCTTTGTACATGAATGGAGGTCCTTGAGAGATCATTGGGGGGCGTGGACGTTTTGGTCCGTTTTCAGGATTCGATGGAGGCATTAAAGTTTCTGGTAAATCAGGTAAGCCCGGAAGTTCGTTTTTGTTCAATACATCGTTGTTTGGAGTGTCAAAAACTATCTTGTTAGTAACTTCGTGTAGTGAATTATCGATTTTATCATTACTGGGGAAAACAACCATCTGATTTGGTCCTCCTGCTCCTACTGGAGCTGAGTGTCCATTTGGAGGTAAGACCTCGCTCTTGTGTGTACCACTAATTATAGGTGCATTTTCAAATTTATCATCGCTTTCGCTGGGGAATCTGACACTGGTAGTTTTTATAAAATCTTGCGGTTTGACTTGTACATTTACTGAACTTCCCACCTGAACGTTGGTATTTTCATTTTGCGCATCTAGCACCTGACCCATTTGGTAACTAGATGGGTGTCCGTTCAAAGCAGCTGAAGATGCTTCTTGAGACACCGAACCAACGAAGTGCCCATCAGAGGAACCGCCTCCGACGGATTGTTGTGAACCTAGGACAAAGGTGGCAGAGTTCTGATTTGGGCTAATGACAACACTATTCATGCTTGGAACAGTTCCAAATTTGACAACATTCATCTGAGGTTGCTGGACCTCATACTTGACGTATTGGTTGCCAACATCTTGGGAAGGTGCCTGAGGGCGATGACCGTTGGATTGGTGAATTTCGTAACGCACGTATTGATCATCGCTAGGCTGTTGAGGTCGGTGTCCATTAGGTTGTTGGACTTCGTACTTGACGTATTGGTCAGTAAGGTCGATAGATTGCTCAATCTTCGGAACGTCATTGTGTGACTGTTGCTGTGGCTCATCGGGTATAAGGATGATAGCAGGGGGAGTAGTTTGTTCGACAAATTGATTGATAGTTGTTTCGAATACAATGCTGTTTTCATTATCTTCCGGGATAGCCTGTTTGTCATCTTGATTGAAGGCATTAAAGATGTCCGACAAGGACATTACGGAAGGATCTTTTGGTAGATCAATTTTGTTGCTGGTTTCATTTTGCCGGTTCAACATCTCGACATGGTGAGCTGGTAGAGGTCGGAAAGGTGCCGGTCGATTACCTTCGTATTTGAGAGCTGGAATCGTGTAGTTCATTTTCGGAGCAGATGTTTCGATGGAGATTGGTCGACGGTCGTCATTCACAAATCGAATAGGATTGGACGGCCGAGATTGGGTCGTGGGTTCGGGTGTAGTTGTTGGTTGCGAAGCCGAAGGGCTGCTCCATGGTCGAATGGACGGTGAGTAGTATGTCGAGGATCTTACCGGAGTTGTTTGGTGTTCAGAGAATATCGGTTTTTGGGTAGTGCTTGGTGGCATAGAAAGTGTTGAAGGTAGGAAGAATTTTTTGCGAGTTTCGGTTGTTTCAAGGTATTTGTTCTTGATAGTGCTCTTGTAGGGGTATCGAGTAAAAAGTTGCTTCACTGGTGTGGTGGTCGTTTGTTGTTCGGTAGTCGTTGTAGTTGTCGTAGTAGTAATTGGGCGTCCCGATGTTGTCGGATAGGTGTATCTCGTTGAAGATGGCGTTACATTTGCTGCCGTTGAGCTTGTCTGTGCACGAATGGTATCCAGTCTTGGAGTAGTGGTATATTGCGGTCGCGTGAATTGAAACTTGGGAGATATTGTGGTAGTTGAAGGAGTGCTTGAGGCATTTTTGTGATTGGAGCCCTTGCTGCTACCTTGGTATTTTAAGTTAGCATAAGAACTAGAAATAAGTGGATAGACAAAGTTAGAGGATGAATATTTCACTGGAAGGTTGAGAAAGTCGTGGAAATTGGGAGCCGATTGAGTGATGATGACATCTTTCGTATCACTAACGTGACTGTCTTTGGTAAGGTATAATCCTTTTTCATCATTGTCGATTTGATTGGCAGTCTTTTTGTGATTAAAATCGAAAGCACCGGTCGACGGATCTCTTTCGACGTAGAATGGTTTCCCATCGTTGAATACATCGGAGGGTAGCACTGGGCCCCCGAACACCTCTTCGTCCATGTTGGATTCCTCAGCAATCAGATCTTCCAAATCATCGTCGAAGTTGAAAGCTTGTGCACCAACTAGTACAAATAGTACGAATCCGATGTATATAGGCGAATGCCGATTGCGTTTTCCCATGCTGATTCAATTGATCAACCTGAAATGATACAAAAAAAATTATCATTAGTAGGTAATAAATATGCAATCAAGTATAGTCTACTAAAGAATTACAACGAACGACGCATTAGAGACTTCAAATCTCACCTTGTTAGTTCCAGCATGAAACGATTTTTTTTAAAATGAATCTTGATCTTAATTCTGAGTTTAAATCCCGGATTTCCGAATTGAATTCTCAATTTGAATGTTAAATCTCAGTAAATGATCTGAATAGAGAAACTGACTTCTGAATCTTAATCTCTTTCTATGCTTTCTAGAAGTAAATTATTTTTCTTAAGGACGGGTGGCCAAGATTTTTACCAAAAAAAAGCTTTAATTTGAAGCTACTAGACAACGACAGTATTACATTATGAAAATCTCGCATCATGGATCCGCCTGTGGTCTGTTCAGGTACATTTAAAAATAATGTTGTCATACTTTCGGGGGTCTTGACTAGTCTTAAACCTTGTGGTCTCAAAAGGTTTTTGAATATTGAAGTCCCCCGAATTTATACAAAAAAATCATTCAATGTACCAAAACAGACGACAGGTTGAACCATGATGCGAAATGTTCATGAAAAAATACATTTCCCGCTGTCCGGTATATTATAATTAAGCCTATTTTGGTCTTTTGGTCTTTGACTATAAATCTTAACTTGTAAACCTATATATAACTACGTTTGTTTACATTTAGCGAATGCTCTTTCCTTATTCCCCAGAACGATTTAGATGGCAATTTCATGAGTTTTATAGCAGTTACAATCAAATCTGTTCTCAGAATGCTAAACTTGGGTAAAAATAAGAGAAAATAAAAACAAATACAAAAATATTAGTTATTTCTAATGCAAATTTTATATAAGAAAAATATCTCTGAATACGATTCTATTGCCAGAATACAAAATCGAAATCACAAATACAAAAATATTGAATTATAAATTTCAGAATCAGAGCTTTAAGTCAGAATTTATAATAAAACATGAAAGTTCAAACTTAGCAATCGTAACAGAAACCTGAATTCAGAATAAAAATAAGGATTGAATGTACATATTCAATAAAAGTTCATTAAATTTTTTTTTTGAATTGACGATTTGATAATCAAATAAAAAATTATCAAATAATTTAAAAAAAAAATTAATTCATAAAAATATGAAGAATGGGTTGAATTCCTAAAATTCAATCCTAATCAAGATTGATAATTATCTCTGATTTCAGAATTTAAAATTGATGGTCATCCCTTTTAAAGCATAGAGCTGAATATGAGAAGATAGAATACACCTACATGATGATGATAAGTTAATTCAAATCGAATCAAATCAAAGCAATTTGGATTAATTGTCGAAAATGGCCAATCATAACATTGAATCTCTATAATAAACATATTCTAAAAATTATTTGTTACTTTAAATATTTATACATGATTTATATTTTATTTGTTCTTGATTGATAGAACGAAAATTAAAGTACATAAATAAAGAAATGGAAATGAGAATTTGTCATACTTTTTGGACATGAATTAATGGATAAAGTTTAGTAACAGAATTACTTTTTTATACATTTGACACTTATTGATATTTCTCGGTGAGTGAAACAGCAAATTTATTTAGGTACACGTGACGTTTTGGGTTACTTTGCTTCACTCATCATCAATCGTAAAAATAGAAAGCAGCACAATTTTCCACCTAAGAGCAAGTTCACTGGTGTTGGGAAAATGTGGTAGAAATTTTGACATTTTAAAAATTTTACCATGCAAAAATGTTTTCAAGATCTTAGGCCGTTGTATTTTTTTACAACACTGTTTCTATTCAAGCCGTATGTGATAAAAATATTGCTATTTTTGCATCACAGCATGCAAAATACAACACGTGTTGTAAAAAAACTTGAAGGCCACAGATCTTGAAAATGTTTATGCATTACAAAATTTTCAAAATGTCAAAATTTCAACCACTTTTTTACAATAACAGTGAACTTGCTCTAATCAACTGCTGGTCGACTTCTAACAGTTAAACAGTTAAACAGAATTCAAAGTTAACAGAATTACGTTTAATAGAGATATTGAGGACCTTGGAAAAAGGGAAGAAAATTACTTTTTACAATTCTAAAATCAAATAATGGAAATAATATTGAACTGATTCCTGGCCTCGAGATCTGGATTGAAATTAATTAAAATCATAAATATAAAAAAAATCAATAGATACTTGGTCACTCATCTTTGATTACCTTTTTATATTAAATTTGTAAGCTTATTCATAAATTTCAGAAACCAAGAAGTGTCCTGCGTTTAACATATTACTTAATTGCTGATGAATTTTGAATTCAATGTTAATCGTGTACATACTAGGCGTTTTTTTTTATTTAGAACCAGCAAAGTTAAACCAGCATAATAAATCCAGGTGATTATTGATAATAAATATTGAAAATCATCAAAAGTTCGTCGATTTCCAGAATCTTTAATCTCATTAATTGCCATTTTTTCTGTATCTTGAAAGTTGAAAAAAATTAGAGTCACCCAAAAAAAAAAACGTGACTGCACAGTTCTGAGAAACAACAGAAGAAGATTAGGGTAGGAGTAAGTATAGTTTAAACTGGAATCAGTATACTTCGTACTACATTAAGTTTTGACCAAAACGATTTTCCAATGAAATCGTATTTTTGATGATATTTCATTAGATTAATGATAAAATTATACGTATATGCTTTGTTGTTGTCCAGTTTGTAAACTTTTGGTGGCTTCGGAAAATTCAAGACAAATAAAAAATGTTGTTATTGATGTTATTTTTTAACAAGAAACCCGATATACCGAAATATTGCTTCTAAAGCTCTGCAGCAGATTTGCTTTTTTGGTTCTATAAAAGTCCAAACAAATCTATAGGGTGGTTTTGTGCACCATTTTGTCATATTTTCTTCGTTTTCGGAATCTTTTCAACGTGTTACAAAATGTACCTCCTCATCAGTGGTAAATCAGACAGCTCAATTAGTGGAGGGCATTTTGAGAAATTAGAGTTAATAAGGCAAAATCACGTTTTTTACTGTCCAAGCCAGAGTTTAAAGGGAAAATACTATCACTGTGATGAATATGAACCAACTATACTAGGTACCTTTTTTCCTTAAATAAAGAAAATCAAAAAAGAACCTGGCAAATTAATAGAGGATCCAAAAATAGGACACTTTATGTCAATACCAACAAATCAACAAAGGTGCAAATTTATAATTGGGCATAATTCAGAACAAATATTGAACATTTCTAATATTTTTTGTCAGCTTTACGCAAATAAAATACAAGTGGGGTGAGTGACCCTATATGGGACCAAGAGCCGACTTTAGTCCTAAAATGCCAAAAATTGGAAATAATTTATTTTGCTGGCATAGAATTAAAATACTCCTAGGAACACAATGAACATTTATTTTCCTTAATCCTATCATACCGCTTGTTGCCATAAAAAGTCATTCTAAAGTACCTTTCAGCAGTTTTCTCTCAAGTGGTAAAACAGACAGCTCAAGTAGTGGAATGCATTTTGAGGAATCAGGAATAATTACGTTTTTAACAGTCCAAGCCAAAGTTTAAAGCGCTGATGTGGTCTAGTGGATAGGCTGGCGTGAGTCTGGTAACCCAGGCGTACTGGGTTCATTTCCGGTATCGAATCCCATAAGTTGCCGACAGGTAAGATGTGTTTCATAGCATAAATATAATTATAAATTTCAGAGGGAATGCATCTGGGGTTAATCTGAAGAGACGGAGTGGATTGCCAACCATTGTAGGTCTCTGAAGGATAGATGCCTTCCCTCGACGAACCATCGGCCGTGGAAGCCTGAGAAGTTATTCGAAGGCCAAGCCACACAGACATAGGCTGGACCTTGGGGAACCATACTTACATACATACATAATGCCAAACGAGCTTTAATATTTCAACCGGTAATTCTCGCGTGAGCTTTCATTACGTCGTATGAAATATATTGAGAATTCACTGCTGCAAAAGTTATCAAAACAACTTTAAAATTTTGTTTCACATATAGAATATGTTGTCCAGACTACAAATATTCTAAATGGAAAGAAGTTGCGAACAGTTTATGTCAGTTTTTGTATTTTTTCATAATGAAAGAATACAAAAACTTTTTGTAATAAAACTCTTTGTTTCCTAAAATTAATGAAAATCAATGGAAAACCTAGAAAATTAGTAAAGGTCCAAAATAGGACACTTTCGTTTATGATGTTCTATTTCTCACCTAACCCTAACCCCCACCTAACATCACCAAAACTTTGTGTCAATACCAACCAATCATCAATTAAGGTGCGAATTTTCAATTGGGGCATAATAAAGAACCTACAAATGGATGTCCTGAAAAATATATACATGGACGGGAGGTATGAGAAAATCATGGATTTATTAAAATCACCGCTTAAAGCGTCCAAGTAGGGCTTCTAACCCTAAATAAACACAAAAGCAACCAGCTGAAAGCTGATAGAGCAATCAGGAAGCGCAAATGTTTGAGATATTCATAACAGAAATTTCGCCAGCTGAATAGAAACAAGTCGGCTGGGAAGGATGGTATCGCAGCTGAACTCATCAAAATGGGTCCGGACAAGTTGGCCGATTGCCTACACCGGTTGATAGTCCGGATCTGGGACATAGAACAGCTACCGGAGGAGTGGAAGGAGGGGGTAATATGCCCCATCTACAAGAAGGGCGACAAATTGGACTGTGAGAACTACCGAGCGATCACTGTCCTCGATGCCGCCTACAAAGTGTTGTCCCGAGTCCTACTCCGCCGCCTAACGCCACAAGCAAACAGATTCGTGGGAAGTCATCAGGCCGGCTTCATGGAGGGACTGTCTACGACGGACCAGATATTCACATTACGGCAAATCCTCCAAAAATGCCGCGAACACCAAGTCCCTACGCACCATCTATTCATCGACTTCAAAGCCGCATACGACACGATCGACCGTAACGAGCTATGGAAAATCATGGACCAGAACGGCTTTTCCGGGAAGCTGATCAGACTGATCAAGGCGACGATGGATGGAACGCAGTGCTGTGTGCGGATCTCGGGTGAATTGTCGAGTTCATTAGAATCGCGCAGGGGGCTTCGACAACATAGCAAAAAAAATGTAACTGTGGGCGATGTAATTTCAGGTGATGTTAGTCAATCTATGTATTATTTTTTATTTTGGTTAAAAGATTACATCTAAACGATGTACACAATCTGAACGCGGCATGCAGTGTAATATTATAACCTGCTCTGTAGTATAACATCAAGTAGTCAATGTTTATTCCAAATGACATTTTAAATTTTGTTCGTATCAAAACAGAAGAAACGGATTGTGAAACTCAGGAGGATTTTTTCTGCTGGTAAGTCATGTCAATATTGATTTTACATCTAAGCAAAACTATTGGTGATAGTTTCTTGACAAAATTCTTCGTTTTCAGGAATTTTGGTCCATGTTTATCGACGATGCAAAAGATATTCACAGATTTAAAATAGCCGGATCTGAAAGTGAGTATTTTATGTTCTACTTTTTATCCTCCTTGTGAACTAATTCATTTGATGTTTAAACAGGAATGGATTGGCGTTTTCAAAAGCGATAACCAATGGCCATCCAAGGGACAGAATACTGCCAAGTCTCGACATGCGTGCAAAAAGCTGGAAGAATAACGTGAGATCGCTCAAATCCCAGAAGAACGAAACAAGGCTGAACGTGGGTTGCCCAAACATCTTAAAAGTTTCTGTTCAAGTAAGGCAGTCCATGATCAAACTTGTAAAACATTTCAAAAGGATTCGGGTAGGCTCGCCGGTGCTGGTTTGACTGAATCTTTTTAATACGGTTCTATTTCTAAAACCTTATCAATTAAGCTCCCGTAATCAAACAGTCCGAGAAGAGAAGTGCTGTTTCAAAAACAAAGCTGACCAGAGAATATATTATTCTTAAAGCAAAAAGAAAAACAACTGTGGGATATATGCCATTTAAGAATTATACTAAACACGTTTAACATCGTCAGCTGGCAACCCATTTTGCCAGCATTCATACATACTTTCGCGCTCTGTCACTTTTCGTCCAACTCTCTCCCTCTGGCGAAGCGCATTCAGTCGTTCGTCGTCAAGCTCAACGGTCGCGTCCTGCTCTTGGAAATCCGATTACCAGGTAAGATTTTCCCTGGAACGGAAGCCAACTAGTCGGCCCTTTCCGGATACTTCATGGGCTCCGGAAGGGCGCTCACATTTTGGCGACCGTGACAGGACAGGGGATTTCACATTGGTGATTCCCTTGGCAACAGTTTGAAAGTGCCGCAGAAATCTTAGGTCACGTTTCGGCTGGATTTTCAAAATGGCGGTCGGTGTTAGCAAATCGCGTCTAGTAAATTGATGCGATGAAAATTCTGGCGGATACCAGAAGCTAAAATTTAGTAGTTCGGCGGATACCGACTATTAGTTGACCAAACCCGGCGGATACCGGAAGACTAGTTTTCAGTAGTTCGGCGGATACCGACTATTGAGTGAAAAAACCCGGCGGATACCGGAAGACTAGTTTCAATAGTTCGGCGGATACCGACTATTGAGTGAAAAAACCCGGCGGATACCGGAAGATCAGTTTTCAATAGTTCGGCGGATACCGACTATTGAGTGGAAAACCCGGCGGATACCGGAAGACTAGTTTTCAATAGTTCGGCGGATACCGACTATTGATTGGAAAAACCCGGCGGATACCGGAAGACTAGTTTCAATAGTTCGGCGGATACCGACTATTGAGTGAAAAAACCCGGCGGATACCGGAAGATCAGTTTTCAATAGTTCGGCGGATACCGACTATTGAGTGGAAAACCCGGCGGATACCGGAAGACTAGTTTTCAGTAGTTCGGCGGATACCGACTATTGAGTGGAAAAACCCGGCGGATACCGGAGGACTAGTTTCAATAGTTCGGCTTATACCGACTATTGATTGAAAAATCCGGCGGATACCGGAAGATTAACTTTTAATAGTTCGGCGGATACCGACTATTAATTGGACAAATCCGGTGGATACCGGAAGATAAGTTTAGGCAGATTAGTTTAGGTTAAACTTTGATAGTTCGGCGGATACCGACTACTAACTTGACAAACCCGGCGGATACCGAAAACTAAGCTCGAATAGTTTGACGGATACCGACTATTGGCTGGAAAACCCCGGAGGACATTGGAAATTTAGTCTCAAAAGCTCGGCAGATACCGATTATAGATTTTACAAATCCAGCGAATATCCGAAGTTTAGATAGCAAGGTTGAATCCCGCAACTACTGGATGAGGCTGGAGCTGAATTTCGTTCATATGGCACAACCTATCTATAAATATACCATGGTTTTTGTTACCTAAATGTACTCGTTTCAAGTGTGCGTCAATACCTGATGAACGAAACACCAAAGTATTTGTCGATACCTAATGATCAAAGCACCAAAGTATTTACCGATATCTGATGTTAAAAGTGATTCAATATTATGTTGTTTAATTTATTTCCAGCGCAACTTTTCAAAATGCCTAAGCCTGGACGCTTTGTTCGCGTAAATTGGAGCGATTCAAGTGACTCAGAAATTGAAGAAACTGACGCCTACAGAAGCTTGGAGTTGTCGTAAGTCTAGATTGACAACATAATTGACAAGTTAAACCAGATTTTAACTATTTTTTTTCAGAAATAGAGAGCCCACGAACCCGGAACATACTATGGACAAAACCCAACACGGTACCCAAGGAAATATTGGATGTAATACACCTGAAGTTGATCGCTTACTAGGAAGCGGTACGAGCTCTTCGACTAAAGGTGACAGAATGGAACAAATTGAATTGTTCAGTAAAATGCTAAATACATTTTTGGCAACATACCAGCGAGAAGAACAAATTTCTCCAGCAACTCAAGTAGAATCACAGCCAACACCACAATTGAAAGCCAACTCAAGGGTTAATAATGATACTGAGCCGATACCTTCCCCACCCACCGCGGATTCATCACATGGCATTCGGTGGGGGCATGTCAAAAAGTTTCCGGAAGATGTTCCGACAGGGCAACTTTGGGAGGTATGGCGCCGTTTTATACAGAATTTTAAAATAGTGGCTTCACTGAGTAACGCTCAAAGCCCTTCTCAGTTAGGAAAGTTGCTGTTTCTGTCTTTGAGTGAACAACTGCAACGGATAATAAATGCCTTCAATTTAATGCCGGATTTCGAGGCGCCAGATTGCTATAACAATCTAGTCCGAAATATCGAAACACATCTTGTTTCAATGACAGACCCGGCAACGGAGCATGAATCGTTCCAAAAAATGCGACAGAGCGTAGACGAATCGATGGTCTCCTTTCACTCAAGACTTGTTGAAAAAGTGCGGCTATGCGATTATAGTCCTGAAGACCAAGATAAGTTCGTAAGATCTCAACTTATATCTGGCATGCTGAATCGAGATCTGGCTAGCTCTGCGAGGAACCATGGGTACGCCACAACACAAATAGTCCAAATTGCTACTCGGGCTGAGGCTAGCAATGTCGAAGCAAGTACTTCAACAGGCATCTTCCGTGTGGAACGAAGGAATTTTGAACATACAAGGCGCGATGACTTGAAACGTCGTAGCAGAATACCGTTCCGAGGTCCACAATCTAAGCAGTTCCGAAACAATAATAATCAGCAACTGAGGCGGAGTAACCAACGTTGCCCGAACTGCAATTATGAAAAGTTGCCCAATCATCGTTGTCCAGCCCTTACTAGAAAGTGTCGCAAATGCAAACAATTCGGCCATTACGCTGAGGTTTGTCTATCTAAACCAGTATACGCTGTAGAGGATAATGCAGCTGCACTTACAAAACAGGAAAATGACCAGGTAGAGTGAAAGGAAATTCATTGTTCAGTAAAATAATAAAAAATATATAAAAACAAAGATTTTGTAAAGTGTTGTCTTATTTTGCTCTCTTATCATTTAGGAAGTAAACGCACTTTCCATCGAGGACGTGTTAATAAAGTGTCACGTTGGTGGTTCTGCACCGATAGAGTTCCTCATAGACTCTGGCGCCGATGTGAATGTAATCGCAGGGCACGACTGGTCTCAGCTTAAGAAAATTTATGAACAGGGTAAGCTTAACATTTCGTTTTTAAATCACACTGGATATAATCAACTACGAGCGTACGGAACAATACAGCCATTAGTCGTGGAATGCGCGTTTAGAGCAAAAGTGGATGTTGTTGAACTTTCTAAGCCTAGCGTCGAAGCCGAATTTTTAGTTGTTCAGACCGGACGCCGATCCCTGCTGGGGTGGTCTACAGCTAACGACTTAAGGCTGCTGGAGGTTGGGGCTTCAGTCAATGCTTGCCTAGAACAAAGCCAAATCGAAGTTTTTCCCAAGATGCCTGGAGTGAAGATCAAGTTTAGTGTGGATCCTAAAATCCCACCTGTACGAAATGCTTATTTTAATGTCCCCGCATCCCTGCGCGAGGCTGCTAGAAAAAGACTAGAATGCATGGAAGCGCAAGGCATAATCGAAAAGGTCACAACTGCACCCGACTGGATAAGCGGAATGTCCGCTGTCCCCAAAGGGAAAAACGACTTTCGGTTAGTGGTCAACATGAGGGCACCGAATCGGGCTATCAAAAGAGAATACTTTCGGTTGCCCACAATTGACGAAATAAAGACTAAATTACACGGAAGTAAATATTTCTCGAAGCTTGACTTGAGCAACGCTTTCTATCATTTGGAGCTCAGTAAAGAATCGAGAGAACTCACGACATTTCTTTCTGAAGCAGGAATGTATCGATTCACACGCCTCATGTTTGGCGTCAATTGCGCGCCTGAGGTGTTTCAGCGAGAAATGACCCGCATCCTGGAAGAAGTCCCCAACGTCATCGTATATATTGATGATATTCTTGTATTTGCTAAAAGTTTACAAGAACTCCACGCGTCCATTGCTTTGGTATTACAAATACTTAGAAGAAACAACCTTACTCTGAATTCCGAAAAGTGTGAATTTGATAAACAACGAATCAAATTCCTCGGTCATTTACTTGACGAAAAAGGTTTCCATATCGACGAGGAAAAGGTAAGGGCTGTTAACAAATTTCGAGAACCGAAAACGGCTTCCGAACTTCGAAGCTTCTTAGGACTCGCGTCATTCCTTGGGCCACATATTCAAAACTTCTCTGACTTGACTAACCCTCTCTGGTCCGTAGCAACCACTAAGTCCTGGAGTTGGGGGCCCTTGCAAAAAAAGTCTTTCGAAGAAACCAAAAAGCGCATAGTTGAGTGCACCACGACATTAGGCTATTTTTCGAATGAACACCGAACCATACTTTACACCGATGCTTCGCCGAATGCTTTAGGCGCCGTACTGGTCCAAGAAAACGAAAGAAGTGTCGCTAGAGTTATAAGCTTTGCATCCAAAGCACTGACCGAAACCGAAAAACGATACGCGCAAAACCAGCGGGAAGCCTTAGGTGCGGTATGGGCCGTCGAACACTTCTCGTACTTTTTATTTGGACGGCACTTCACCTTACGAACGGATGCTCAAGGAGTGGCCTTCATACTTAACAGGTCGCGAGAGAACACAAAAAGAGCATTAACAAGAGCTGACGGCTGGGCTCTAAGACTTAGTCCGTACAGCTACACTGTAGAATACGTACGCGGTAGCGAAAATATTGCCGACCCATCGTCGCGGCTTTACTGCGGAAGTGATGGTCCGTTTCAAGATGAGGAGAGCCCTTGGGAAATTGCGTCCTTGCAGACATCAAGTTTTGAATTCCTAACTGAAGAGAACATTAAAGATGCCACATTGGATGACAATTTACTCCAGAAAGTCATGGCATGTCTGGATTTAAACGAGTGGGACAAAGATACACAAAATTTCAAAGCCTTCGCTGAAGACCTTTCAGTTAAAGACGGGATATTAATCAAGCGAGGTTGCGCTGTTATTCCACACTCACTCCGAGAAACAGCCTTGAATGTTGCTCATTCAGGACATCCAAGGGCAGCAAAAATGAAAAGCATCATGCGCGAGCGAGTATGGTGGCCAGGCATGGCTACGGATGTCGAAAAATGGGTTCACGCGTGTCAAACATGTGCCACTAATGGCCGGCCCGAAAAACCAGCTCCAATGCAACGTAGCTTTGCGCCTAAAGCTGTATGGCATACAATCGCCATTGACTTCAATGGCCCTTATGCGAAGTTCAATGGGATATCGATATTTGTTGTAGTCGATTGTAGATCGAGATATCTGATCGCTAAGCCAGTTCAATCAACGAGCTTTGAAAACGTCAAAAAGGTTCTTGACGAGATCTTCGATAAAGAGGGTTTCCCTCATAACATTAAGAGTGACAACGGCCCACCTTTCAACGGGTCAGAATACAAAAATTATTGTTCTGAGCGGGGTATAAATTTAATATACTCAATGCCATATCACCCGCAACAAAATGGACTCGTGGAAGGGTACATGAAGTTGATCAACCGAGCCATGGCTGCTGCAGTTAGCAGGGGAACGTCGTACGTTGAAGAGATCCGGAACGCGGTACAATCACACAATGCTGCCGAGCATTCAGTAACTAAAATACCCCCAGAAGAAGTTCTCTCGGGTAGGAAAATAAGAAGACGGCTACCACTGTTGTGTCCGGGAAGATCAGAGTTCGATGATAACGAACTAAATGAAAGGGATCGAAAATCAAAACTTCAAGGTAAGCGTACTGAAGATTCACGTCGCGGTGCGAAAGCATGTTCTGTCAAACCCGGGGACATCGTTATCGTAGAGAGGGTTATGCGTTCTAAGGGCGAGAGCCGTTTTGATCCGAAACGATACACCGTTATCAAGGAACGAAATGGTGATCTCCTGCTCAGTGACGAAATGGGACAAACTTTGAAGCGTAACGTTGTGCACACACGTAGGGTCCACGAATGGAAAGTGTTCAATCAACCGCCTTTAAATGATCTCGTTGGACAAGGAAGGCCTTCGCGCGAAAGAAAGGTTCCTGTTCACCTACAGGATTATGTGCGAGTCTGCGAGCAGGAAGTAAACGAACGAAGCGAGATCACCCAGCAACTAAAATAGGTAAAATAAAGTGCAATTAGAGCGTTGAAGATGAGTCTTACCAAATTGATACTTCTTGTTTTATTTTCTAGCCTCCTGGAACGATTTCCTTGCTATCCTGCTGTGAGATTATCACCACTTCATACTTCATCACCCATTGTTGAATTCACACGTTTTTGGCTAAAAAAAAAAAAAAAAAATATATCAATAATAAAAAATATATCCAAAAGAAATTAAAATAAGTCATTCTCAGCATGGAATCTTTAGAAAGATTTGATCTTGGAGCGCAATCCGATGAGAGAAAACAGTTAACTTCAGGTTTTGGACTCGATGATAGAAGCAACGGAGACCCGCCGGTCTTTTCGTTTGATCGACGTCCACCAGGGTAACCGGTTTTGGGAAATGTGAAAGAATTACGGTGGCCACAGGGAGTTGTCGTTCTACATGTTTTTCCAATCGACGATTATTCGTTCGAACCCCTTCAGGGTGCCGTCTTTGTGGTTTGAGTTGATGGAATGGTGCAGTTTGCCATCGGAGGAACTCCAGAGGCTCGTGACGGAATTTTACCCTCGTGGCCAACGTACTGGTGCAGATGGAAGTCTTCGGTGCTGGCTATTTGTTTTCCGAAGAATGGAATCGCTTTTCTGCACTAATATCCCGTAAACATTTGTCGGAAGCATTCGGAAACAAATCACGAATCTCGATGAAAACAATCAACAATGTAAACAAACGGAAACGAAAATACACGTTGAAATCAGTTTACCCGTACATTCCTAATTATAATCTTATTTTGGGGTACGTTCTGAACCTGAATCATTTGACACGTAAAAAAAAAATATACTGAAAAATAGGCCTATATAACCCACTGGGGAAAATTTCATAACCAAACCAGTTTGAGTTTTTTTGTTTCGCAAAAATAAAATGACAATAAACTGTGAAACGATTCAAGATTATTTTTTTAAATTTTCTTTTTTTCGGGAGGAGAGGAAAGATGTGGGATATATGCCATTTAAGAATTATACTAAACACGTTTAACATCGTCAGCTGGCAACCCATTTTGCCAGCATTCATACATACTTTCGCGCTCTGTCACTTTTCGTCCAACTCTCTCCCTCTGGCGAAGCGCATTCAGTCGTTCGTCGTCAAGCTCAACGGTCGCGTCCTGCTCTTGGAAATCCGATTACCAGGTAAGATTTTCCCTGGAACGGAAGCCAACTAGTCGGCCCTTTCCGGATACTTCATGGGCTCCGGAAGGGCGCTCACAACAACAACAAAATCTAACTATGAATTTTGTGATTTTTTTATATTTATCATTGTATTAAAGAAATAAAATCATCTCTTTAAATCTTATTGCTGTGTTTAAATCTGAATTAATTTTCCAATCTCGTATACACATAGAAAATCCAGCGTGAAACTGATTCCTAGTTGAATTCTTCCGTCGCATAATTTTGTGTAAAACGAACGTGTAAGAAATTTAGAAAAATTAAAAAAAAGGTAACGGCAGCGTTATCTTCGTGCTCGAGTTTGTCTGCTACGATACATACTTTTAGTGTAATTTTTTTACATCAAAATCGTGTAGTAACTTTGTACATCAAAACAATGTAATATTAGATACCTTTAGAGCAAGTCCAATGGTGTTGGGAAAAAGTGGTAGGAATTTTGACGTCTGTAGCACAGATCGGAATTTTTCTATCGTGAAATATAGACCAAAAAGGTTGGCCGTCCACCGGTGTGATAGAATACGAAGGTAAAAAATTAAAAGCAACCAGCGATGCCAAGAGAATTTGCTTTTCAGTAATTTTACTGACTTTTTGTATTTTGAATTCACCGTTTGAAAATTGAAATCAAATTCATTTTACTTGATCATTAACTTGAAACAGTAGTGCCAATATGAAAATTTTATAATTTAGATGTATGAATAAGTATTGTTTAAGTTATAATGCATCCCAATATTAAACTGTATTCTGCAGAATTAGGAGTTTTGAATTGGAGGGCATTTGATTACACAAGTTGATAAAGTTTTTGAACTCTTTCTAAAACTTTCATTTTCAAAGTGATAATTAAGTAAGTGACAAATAAAAAGTATAGATATTTCAGACACAAGCTGAATTTTATTCCCGATACGACGCCTTACGTTTGATATGATTGACACTTGTCGAATCAACAGCGAGGGTTCCGTTTTCTAAAGATGATGGATCCATTAAAGACGGCGTTCCGAACTAATTACCGGACATTCCGACGGAATATCTTTTTCAAATAAAAAAACGAAACAATTTCCTACTCCCGAAAACCGCTCAAACAAAACATACAAACAGAATGTATTTATTCACCCAGCTATCTGGCATCTCTGCGCCTCAAAATGTATTCGATTGGAAAGGGCATGAAAAAAATTGGCTGTAAGTTTTAAAGAGTTGATTAACTTCATTGCAATTCGTATCAATTTAAGTGTTAAAAGATTTAAAAAAAAAAAGAAAATATCACTTTATGTTTAAATCCTGAAATTGCTCAATTTCCTTTATTTTCCCCTCAACTGAGGTTTTGAGCATAAGATAGATGGCAGCACCTAAGCGTTTCATGCACGAATACTGTATTGCAACGCCGACTCTATCACTCGGTTCAGTGTTGCAAAATATCGTGTTTTTCTATCACCCTCTGCCCAATGATCTCGCTGCGACTTATTAGGAATGAAAACTTTGAACCAGAGACGGAACTTACTAAAAACTATGTTCATCACGAAAGTTTTGCTGGGCGAAATTGACTCCCCCGCAATACTTGAAAAAGTCAACGTAAATGTTATACCGAGAACTCTTCGAGCCAGAGAACCGCTGCGGTTAAACTTCCATCGGACGGAGTACGGACAATACGAACCCATCCGGGCTATGTGCGCAACGTTTAATGAATACTATGAATGCTTTGATTACAATCTATCCTCTTCTGCTATACGTACCCAACTTCTACATAAAATTTAAAGATCAAATTGCTTTTTCTAAAATTGCTTGAATTGTATAATTTTAGTTACATAGTTTTTAAGTTTTCATGTAGACCCAGTTGTCAGATGAATAAATAATAATAATAATAATAATAATAATAATAATAATAAAAGTGTTATACGATACAAATTTTGCAGCGCGAAACTGTTCGAATATCAGATTTTCCCAACACCGGTGTACGGCAAATATGTTGTGATGTGTTGTAAACCTTCGAAATTTCCAACTCCAACTCAACCAGTGAACTTGCTCTTAGCGACTCAAGTTAAGTGCACGTTTTTGATGTAATACAGCAACACTTTTTTGCTGTGAAGGGATGGTATATCCTGCATGATGTTCAACGTGGCGCTAGAAGGTGTTATTCGACGAGCGGTGGGCGAAATGTGGGGCACGATTTTCAACAGATCCAGTCAACTTATCTGCTTTGCCGATGACATTGATATAGTCGGCAGATCATCTGCGGCGGTGGAGGAGATCTACCGCAAACTGAAACGCGAAGCAGGAAGGATTGGGTTGGTGATTAATACGTCCAAGACGAAGTACATGCTGGCCTGCGGATCCGAGACCGACCGAACCCGCTTGTCCAGTAATAACAAGGTCACGATCGACGGCGACGAGCTGGAGATAGTCGAAGACTTTGTCTATCTCGGCTCACTGGTGACCGCAGACAATGACACCAGCCATGAGATCCGGAGGCGAATTATCAGTGGAAGTCGTGCCTACTATGGACTCCACAAGCAACTGCGGTCGAGAAGACTTAGCCCTCGCACGAAGTGTAACCTGTATATGATGCTCATTAGACCGGTTGTTCTCTACGGGCACGAGACATGGATATTGCTCGAGGAGGACATGCGTACACTCGGAGTATTCGAGCGACGAGTGTTAAGAACCATCTTTGGCGGCGCGGCGTACAGGAGAACGGAGTGTGGAGGCGAAGGATGAACCACGAGCTCGCGCGACTCTACGGCGAACCCAGTATCCAAAAGGTGGTGAAGGCTGGCCGGATACGCTGGGCGGGACATGTTGCGAGAATGTCGGATGACTGTCCTGCAAAACAGGTGTTCGCTACGAATCCGGTAGGAACAAGAAGAGCGGAGGCGCAACGAGCAAGGTGGTTAGACCAAGTGGAGCGTGATCTGGCGAACGTGGGGTGCCCGAGAAATTGGAGAACGGTTGCCATGGACCGAGTTAATTTTAGGAATTATGTTCGTCAAGTTATGTCGTGAGACGGTATACTATGTAAATAAATAAATAATGATAATTAATGAAACAATTTGAAAAAAATATTCATGGTTTTTTTGTAAGAATTTTTTTTTACTTTATTCTTGGTACCTCCTATCGACCGGCGCCCACTTTTGATCAGTTTTTCAAACTTATACTTCGTCTAATCTGTATTTTAGGTGACTGCATTCTCCTCCTTCAATTTCCGCTACTTTTTGGTCCAATACTTCTCTTTTAAAACAAACTGATTGGTTTTGAGCCTTTTTAAAGCGTTTTAAATGGAATTTCTGCTGGCAAAATCTGACACTAACGTAGTAAAACCATCATGAGACTGAACTTAAAGTATAATCGGTAAGTATAGATCATAGGTTGCGAAGGGCACATACAAGGTTACTCTTTTTAGGCTTTGAAAAACAGCGAAAACCAAAGTTTTCGGTTTGATATTTTTAGTTTTTGTTCACAGGAGCGGAATCTTGGCAAATCATTATAATTTATACAAAACAACCAGCAAATGCATTCTATAATATGCTAGGAACCTTGCCATGAGCAGACATGGTATAGGATTCAAACGCTGGAATATGGTTTTTCATAAGTTTGTCGTTGATCAGAAATCATCTGTCACATAGCCTCGGTACCGGCTATACAGCTTGCGAGCTCTGGAACAAGCAAAAATTTGTTGTTTGAAGTTATGTTTGAATGGCTCATAACTAGGCGGATTTTGGACATTTCAGCGATCTACACTTAGTTTTTCACTTATTGAACATTAAAAATGCTGGTATGAGCCTTGACTTCCCTGATGATCCTTAACCGTAGTTGCCTATCATGTGCTTCACTCCAATGCTTGATCTGAACTTTGTGGACATTTTTGACAGTGTTGACGAAATTTTTTTTTTCTTTTTCTCTGAAATTTTGTAAAAAATAGGTCTAAAGGTACTTTTTACAGGCAGCAAAATGCAGTCGAATTTGGAATATCTGATTACTAGAAATGAGCTATTATTAAAAGAAAGTGTCCCATTTCTAAAAGAACTAAGCTTTACGTGATTGAAGATTGAATTTTTAAGTAATGTGTTTATTTTTTCGATATATAATACTTTTAATAGGAAAATTAGTTCAAGGTCCAATAAAAGGTAGATACCAATTCAATGCCAAACAGAAAAAAGTAGGAAAAGTAGAAATATCCTTTTTATCTTAACAGAAATATTAAATAATAACCAGCTAGATTCTCAAGTGACGAAAATATTATAATTTTTGAGCACCACCAAATAAGCTTTTATGACCTTTAAATCATTTTGATCTGAAATATATGCACTGAAACAAGATTTACACATTGTTTCTCAATTTTCACCATCATAAAATTTTTGATTTTTCACTTTAATCAATTTTAAAAAGCGTTTTTACTAAAATTTTTGACCTGGGGCGAACAGAGCACTATCAATCAGGGCAAGATGAGCGTTTTCTGCCGGGGAATCTAGCAGCGAATTCGACTCGATGAAGTCAACTGAATAATAGAGCTACAGCTTGACTTGTTTTATCTGTCGATTTGGCCTATTGGTAAGTTGTCGGAGAGGTAATCAGTAGACTCGAGTTCGATTCCTGTTCGAGGGGATTTTTTACTCACATAACAATCATGATTGATTTTTTTATTGTTACATTATACGGCTAGTAGCATCATCCGTCAAACAAAACACCAGAAACATAATGTATGAGCATGTGTTAATCCTTTGAATTCTGCAAACAGACCTACATTGTTTTGTTATTGATTTGTTTGATAAATCTACGCCTCACCGTTTAGTGCATCGATCATGAATGATAAATGAAAAAAAATCACCTTGACCAGGAATCCAACTCGAGTCTACTGATTACCTCTCCGACACCTTACCAATAGGCCAAATCGTCAGATGAATCAAATTAAGCTGTAGCTCTATTATTCAGTTGGCTTTATCGAGTCGAATTCGCTGCTAGATTCCCCGGCAGAAAACGCTCATCGTGCTTCGATTAATGGTGCTTATATTGCCCCAGGGGGGTTCTCATTATGTCCCTACAGTGATTGGTTTTCAGCTTTCGGCAAAAAATTTTAAAATGCATTTTTAAACGTTTTTATCTACTTTTCAAAGTTTCATCCAACTAGGCAGTAGACTATTTGAGTGTCTGAACACGAAACAACGATGTAATTCACATATTATAGCTGTTCTCTATGGTTAAATAAGCGTTTTCCTTAAGGTGGTCATTGTGCCCTTATCTCCCCTACAAAGTTGGAAATTTTGCTCATCCATATCTTTACAAATCTTCCAATAAATCGAAACCTATGTTAAAATTCTCATTGAAACTTGCATATAAGATCATGAACTATAAATTCATTTCTTGAAAGAAATAAAACTCTCCTTCATTTATGAGAAAAACATGATTATTGAAAAACCACGGCGCAAAGGGTCCAGAGTAGGGCAACTAACCCTATGTAATGAAATCCCACGCGAGAATTACACTCTAAAATATAAAAATATTCGTTTGGCATTATTTACTTAAAATCGTCCTTTTTGCACTTATCCCTTTGGCTCCAAGACCTCGTGTGTGATCGATTGGTGTATACCAGAATTTTTCGAAATTTTTTTCGAAAATTATATGAGAAATGACCGAACACAACAACTTTAAGCGTGTTTTCTCCGAATAACCTTTCATGCACTTATATCCCTACTCAATTCAAAAATTGTTTTTGGGTGGAACACATGTTTTTTTTTCCTATGAACATAACAAACAGTTTTAAAAGATGTTTAACGTATTGCATTTTTTATTGGTCGAGTGATAACTGTTGTGCCAAGCCGAAATAATAAATAATATTCCTTAAAAAAACCCCTGTCGATTAACTGAACCATCAGTCTATATGACGGCATACCGAATCACAAAGCGATGCAAACTGATTTCTCATTTACCGCTATGGCTTCCCGGTGCCTAAATCACCAGAATATATACGTTAAAAAACTCATACAAAACACTTCGCAGACCACTTACAAATTAGCATATTCGGATCCAAGCTTACACCCTCCCTCCGACCCTACCCGGTTGATCGCACGCCAAAGTTAAGGCGAAGGTTGAGGCGCAGCTGAGATTTGCTTTGGCGCACAAACGAAAAAAAAAGAAAGACGAATTATGTCAAGTCAACGTGATGATGACGGTGGAAAGGGTGGAGAAATTTCGAAAACGCCCCGAATTCCACTGGACACATTGGTGACAAATAAATCGATCGCCGAGCGATGTGTTGATATTTGCATGCACATTTTTGGTTAAATGGGACGCGACAGTTGCTTTGCTGACATATCGATAACATCGGCGAACGGGATACGAGGATAAGAAGTTGAGATTTTTGTTTCATATTATCGAGAGTTAAGGAAATGTGTTTAATTAAACAGATTTTAGATTTCGGCAGTAAGATAGTTTTTAATTAATGTTAAGCCATTAGTTTTTTTAAAGAATTTTTGCGTTGGCGAATTCTCAAGAGTTTTAGTAGCTGACAATCCCGGGGGATTTTTTTTTCTCACAGTTTATTGAAGAATGATAAATGTATTTTTGAAACGCCATTTCAAACATTGAACTTGACTCTGATTGAGAAATTTTTTCTCTCTCCCAGCGTTAAAAACTGAGCTGGTTGTAAACTAAATGGCATCGAAATCACTGCCGTCCAGCGATTTTGCCGACATCGGATAGGTCGTATGCCTCACTATGACTTTTCATCTCTCACTTTCGCTATCGCTCGTCGCAACAATTTTCATCTCTTCCCGCGTTTAGCGCAGAAACAATGAAGTCTTTCTTTATTGTATTACGTCTCTGTGATTACGATTTCGATCTTTGATGTCAGTCATAAATACCGTCTTTATTGTTTACTTTCTTTGAGTAAGTAGTATGCCCAAATACTTGTCTGAAATTTAAATGACAAAAATAACAAAAATGACAAAAATGACAAAAAAGACAAAAATGATAAAAATGAAAAAAATGACAAAAATTACAAAAATGACAAAAATGACAAAATAACAAAAATGACAAAATAACAAAAATGACAAAAATGACAAAGATGACAAAGATGACAAAAATGACAAAAATTACAAAAACGACAAAAATGACAAAAATTACAAAAATTACAAAAATTACAAAAATGACAAAAAAGACAAAAATGGCAATAATGACAAAAATGACAAAAATGACAAAATGGACAAAAAATGACAAAAATGACAAAAATGACAAAAATGACAAAAATGACAAAAATGACAAAAATGACAAAAATGACAAAAATGACAAAAATGACAAAAATGACAAAAATGACAAAAATGACAAAAATGACAAAAATGACAAAAATGACAAAAAATGACAAAAATGACAAAAATGACAAAAATGACAAAAATGACAAAAATGACAAAAATGACAAAAATGACCAAGATGACAAAAATGACAAAAAATGACAAAAAATGACAAGAATCACAAAAATGACAAAAATGACAGTTTGATGCATTCAATGTCTCAGTAAAACTACAGAGCTACATTGTTCCACAATATGTTAGAACCTTTCATGAAACTTGGTTCAAGACAAAAAACCTCTATTTGTTAAACTCTATCTTTTAAAACAAAAATTTTAAGGAAATTTGTTTTAATAAGGCTAGGGTGGTCCTACAAAAAACAGTGTTTTCGTTATATCTTTTCAAGGTGATATTTTATCAAAAATATTTGTTTGGCAAGATTTTAGGTAATCATCATCATTTTTTGTGGAAAACGAATAACCAAAAAAATTTCTGTTTTGAAGGCAATTTGTATTGAAAATGACGTTCTTTGAGCTACGATAGCTCCAAATGGAGCAAGTTGAAAATTTCATTGTTGATTGCATTCAAAAGTTCATGTAACAGTCTGCACAATATAAAAAAAACCGGATATATGGATGATGCAAATTTGCATTAAATCGTTTTTTGAAGTTTAGTAAAAATTACTAAAACGTCTACAAAAATAGATAGAATTTATATCTGTGTTCTTCAAGAACTCAGAAACTACTGAACCGATTGATGATGACGAGTTGAACAGATGAGCTTAAATAAGGCATAGTGTGTATGACCAAGGAACAAATAATTAGTTTTAATAGTCTTTGAACTCGAAGTTCCAATTCATAAAATACACTGTTTTGAGTTCACCCTGACGAAACATTTATGGTTTCTTGCTATGCTTATTTCTAATTATTTTTTAAATTCCTTAGAAGTTTGCGATTCCCCCGTGTTATTTTCTTAAATAAAATTTCTCTGTTTTATTACAACAGTGCGTTCAGACAATGCTGCCCATAAAATAAAACAATTCATTAAACGTTGAAAATGAATCGACACAAGCCGAACAATTTTGGCCAACTAAGTTGAACCAGTTTCGATGCACTCAACAACTGTTATTGGGAAAATGCTCTTATCCAAATCTCGTAATTTTTGATGATGCAAACTAGCGCTCGTTATGGCCGGCATATGCGTATCATGATTTGAAGAGATATTGTGTTATCCGAACCACGCAGATGGTATCATCGAGATATGAATAAATTTTCTCATTATTAGTGTTAATTGATTGGTGTTGGTGGCGTCTCACTTTTCGTACTCGGGAACATACCACGGACCGGGGGCTTTCCGGACCATTTCAACCCGATAATGCACAACCAATTTAGACTGCGTACTTTAATGATGTGACTTTTTTTTTTAAATTTTTTTTGCCGAACAACGATATATCGTTGTTTCAATTGCTAAGCGTAGTTTTGCTTATCTTAAGACTGATATTTTAAAAGGTGAAAAAAATTAAATATACGTAGTTACATTTGCCGATCTGTATATGTACAGGACATTGCTCTCGAAATTTTGTTCGTATCATTAAAGGGTGTCCACGATACAATAGCCACACACAAAATTGATTCGCAAAATTTGAGTTTTCACCCGATTGCCATCAAATTTTCAGTATAAAACTTCATTTTACCATTTTACTCGTATTTTATTTACAGTCCATACGCAAATACCCACTTCTGCACAACCTGTGAATCAACCGTTGTTTTGCATGTAAATCCATACTTTATTCCAGGGGTGAGCAACCCGCGGCCCGCGGGCCGCATGCGGCCCTCGAGACATGTTTGTGCGGCCCGCGAAGCTTATCTCAAATTTCATTTATTTCACGATTTTTTCTGTAACAGATTGTTAATTATCATAAAATAGCAGTCCCTACTAAACCAAAAACACAATATATCATAACTTGGCTATCGCTTCTAGTTTCTTTTTTTCTCTTTTTGATAGGAGTTTAAACCGTTAGGGTCATTCTTCCTCGCGCTTCTAGTTTCGGTAATACGGAGTATGGAAACTTTTAAATTAATCAATTTTGGGTAAAATCGATCTTTCCTAAATAATAAACCAATAAACCTACAGAGCAATCAAAGCTGATTTTCAATCAATTTACCACTCTTTTTTCAATCAATGACTCAGATATTGTCAAGATATTCTTGTTTCACAGATTCAATTAAATTCTACAATTTATAGAAATTCAAAATAAATAAGACTACAACTTCTTTTAACCTCCTTAAAAAATGTTATTGAATATTGAAGATTTTATTTTTTCAGCAAGTTTGTTGAAGACTGCGAAATCATTTGACTTACGATTTTGAAAAAATCTAAGATTCAATTAAGTTTGATTTTTCTTTATAACTTCGTGTAAATTCCCGGTTCTTGCAGGTTTAGATAACAAAAAAAAAAAAAAATTCCAAATCTTTTTTTCGCAGAATTCAAAGTTACTCGTGGTTATTTGAAAGTTGATAATTGAGTCAATAAGTCTTTGTATTTAACAGTTTTGTCAAATTAAAAAGGATGTAAATTGAATAGCAAATTTTTTACCAATTTTTTAAAGTTATCTCGAGAACTAGAGCGGACAAAAAAACTAATTGAATACGTATTTGGATTCAGCGCTCCTGAATAAGTCAAAATCAGTTCAGAGATTCCTTGCACCTCGGAAAAAAGGGGAATTTTGTTAACTTGTGTTATTTGTGATGCTATTTTCAGATATTTCATTAGCAAATCATGCAAAATATAGATTAAAAAGAGTCATTTAACTTAAAAATTTGACATCCACATTTCCAAAGTCATAACATTTTCATGATTCATCCTAAGAAAGCCTATCCCAGAGGTATCCAAATTTACTTATGAAATCTGTAACATTGACACATCTGGTTGAAAATTTTTTTTTCGATAAATTTGAAACCTTGCTCAACATTTCAATGCAATTATTTAATACGAAACTTCAAATTAAGAAAATCACCATTATAGAAAAAAATTGAGCCTCATTTCCAAATCCAAATGAGTTGTGATAATAACTTTCCGAAAATGGGCACAGAAAAAAATCGTTATGGTTAAGTTCCATGAAAATTTTAAATTTCAGTGATCACGAAAAAAGCCATCCCAGGTTCGCCAAGCCAGGTTCGAACAAAAAAGGGGTTTTCTCAGAAAACAATTCAAATCTTTTAAGGAAGCATAGAAAGACTTACAAAATTTTTCGATTTTAATAAATAAAAGGAAGCAAACGATATTTCCTTTATGTTAAAAAATATATTCGCTATCCATTTCAAATCACTCAAAACATTCAAATTATTGAAAATTAACATGATTTATTGATAAACCTAAACAATTTTGGCTGGTTTATAAATCAGCTTTATTTGAATAAAAAATGTTTAAGCAAACACATGAATATGTATTTTATCCTCTTTCATTTTTTTAATCAAAAATTTGTCGTTATAAAGAACAACGTAAAGCTCTGTAAACTATTATTACTTAAATTGATGCGGCCCGCCGAAAGAATTTTAATTAAAAGTGGCCCGTTGCTTCAAAAGGTTGCTCACCCCTGCTTTATTCAGTTCCTCGACTGTCTTTTCTACTTAGGTCGTTGAGGAAGGTGCTGCTTTATAATCGCCCAGTACTTCTCGATGGGGCAGAGCTCCGGAGTGTGTGGAGGGTTGAACATTTTCGGCACGAAATTGACCTTACTGTTCGCATACCACTTCAGCACGTCCTTGGACTAGTGGCATGAGGCCAAATCCGACCAGAAGATTGTTGGGACGTTGTGGGCCTTCAGGAGAGGAAGCACCCGCTTCTGGAGGCAAAGGTGCACTCCGCTTCCCGCACATACAGATGGCTTGCCAAACCAGGAATTTATTCGCAAATGTGGACATCCTCTGAGTGCGGACATGCTCCGGAACGCTGAACTTATCCTTGGTCGTGAAAAACAGGTTGCCGGGGATCTGTTTAAAGTCGGCCTTCACATATGTTTCGTCGTCCATTATGCAGCATTCAACTTTCTTCAACATGTTGAGGTACAACTTCCTGGCACGGGTTTTGGAGGACTTGTTCTGCTTGTAGTCGCGATTAGGGGCCTTTTGGACCTTGAACGTTCGAAGCCTTAGTTTTGGCCTTCTGGACAAAACTCCGGCTTAGGTGCAGCTTCTTAGCGTTCGAGATTCGGTTGAAGGCCCCAAATACCCGGTTGTGATTTTTGATGTTGTGCGGAATACTTTTTCCTTCACTTCTGGGCTTTCGATCGGTGTTCAATCGTTCCTCGAACTGCTCAATCACTCGCGATACCGTGGAGTTCGCGATTTCCAACGTTTTAGCGTTGGAACGATGCGAGAGATCCTTGTTCTCGTGGTGAATGCGCAAGATTTCAATCACGCACGAGCTGTTCTTTCGACTCCATTTCTGCGAGTTTTGATCGCAGGACTTGAAAACTTACAGGATGTAAACAATGCACTATGGATTAAATCCACCCAAATTTTCATTAAATTCTTCCCAACTGTTAAAAAGTTAGAGCAATTTGATCGTGGGGCAATTTCATCATGGACACCCTTTAGTAATTCGGATGTAATCATTTTTAAGTAAGCATTTGCAAATGCGGCGATTCGGCTCTGTGAAAGGGGTAAGATATGTTCTTTATTAAATGAAAGACCTCAGAAAACTGTTAAATATATTTCAACTAGCTGACCCGGTGTGCTTTACTTATCTTTAAAAAAAGATTAAAGTATGTAGTGTAGGATTGGTCGATCTTGGATCGATCTTTGCGAGATCGATCTTTTGAACTCAAATTTTCGATTTTTTGGATCGATTCTTCAGCCTTGGGAAAATCGATTAAATCGGTTTATTTTCGATCCGATCTTTCGATCTTTTGAATTTTTTTTTTAATTTTTTCCGGAGATTTCGAGATTTAGTTTTTGCAGAATTTTGAAACCTATACCAAAAAAAAAAAAAAAATTACCAAAAATTTAAAAAGAATCAAAAAGAGTAAGAAAGTCAACAGAGGAGTAAAAAAAGATAACAGAGGAGTGAAAACGTCAAATTTATCGACGTTAAAGAGTATTTCAGGAAGTTAAATATCTGCAGAAAGTTGCAGTGTTCATTAGAATTCCTATTTTGGTCCAATCTTAAATCCTGGATTCCAAAACTTTGAAATATTGCTAATCCTAGAACTAATAATTAACTATTTTGGCAACATGATACTAATATTTTCATTCAGTAAAATCAGTTTTGACAAAATTGAAAAGGGTTTATCTGATACATATTTTATACAAGATGTTTAAATTCAATTTGTCAAGCGTTAAATAAAAGAAATACAGTCAACATTGTTTTACTAACAGATATTTTTTACTCTGATTTATTTTTTTCAATATTGGAAGTTAATAGTAGAAAAACATTAAGCATTTTCAAATTAGTCGTTAGGAAAGAACAGAAGCGTGTACAATGTATAGGATTTGGTTTTTCACATCATTACACTAGTCAAAAGTGTATCCTGCTCATATCCTTTTCTCCCAAACCTCCAACCTTGAATTATTTTGCTAGGATGCAGAGGTGACCTCGGTCCTAAAGCCCAAAATTGATCTTTCATCCCTTTCTACCTTTTCCAATTTATCCATTGACTACTAGGACGTGGCCGGCGCCGTTATTGATGTTCAAAGAGAGAGCATCTGATTTGTTCATTGAGGATGAGCTGCTAATCCCAAGCACCATTCTTTTGACCTTTGAACAAAACTGATGGCCTCGGTCAATCACGGAGTAGCAACCATTGGCGATGTGGAATTCGTTCTACTGAGCCACGCCTGCGACAATGGAGTTCGAGATGCTTTAAAAGTAATGTGGAAGCAATAATGGAATCACTTAATGACAAATAAATAAACCTTACTATTGTTGGTAGAAATTCATGATAAAGCATTTTGGGTTCCAAAGTTCAAGGTGGATGTGAGTAGTCAATCCAGCTAAGCTAAGCTAAGCTAATTTTGAAACCTATACCATCCCTAAGTCTGTTTTCCATTGTTGTTGCTTCCATGCCAGCAATATAATTGAGACCGACTTCAAAAATAGCGTTTTTTACCTATATACTCTTTTATAGAATGCTCAAGTTATCAAAAATTCCATAAATTGGTTACTTGAAAGCTAACTCAGCCTTAAATCTATATATATAAAAAGCAATTTCTGTATGTTTGTTTGTTTGTTTGTTCTCTATAGACTCAGCCGTCTTAAGAGCTAGAGGTCTGAAATTTGGCATGGATGCTCATTAGGACCAGGAATGATGAAAAATGTTCTTAGATTTTCGGATGACCCCTTCTGAAAGGGGTCGTCCATACAAGACAAATATTGTTTTCGCGATATCGATGTAATTTTTCGTCGGATTGTGATGAAAATTTGCATTTAAGTATTTTGAAAGACAAGCAATCGATTTGAGGTATCAAATTTTGTGTAAGGGGTCGTCCATATAAACTGTTCGCTGTTTTTACGATATTGACGTTATTATACATCGTATTCAGCTGAAAATTTGTACACGATAGTTTTGAATGACGTGCAATCGATTCGAGGTATCAAATTTAGTGTAAGGGGCCGGCGAAAGGAGTCGTCCATATTAACTTTTCAGTATTTTAATTACCTTGACGTTATTATGCATCAGATTGGGATGAAAATTTGCACATAGGAGTAATTAGAGACAAAAAATTAATTCCACTTATCAAAATTTATGTCAGGAATCTGTCAAAGGGGTCGTCCATATTAACTATTCACTGTTTTTGCGATATTGGCGTTATTATACATCGGATTCAGATGAAAATTGGTACACGAGAGTTTTGAAGGACGAGCAATCAATTTCAGGTGTTAAATTTAGTGTAAGGGGCCAGCGAAGGGGGTCGTCCATATTAACCTTTCAATATTTTTGCAATTTTGTCGTTACTATACATCGGATTGGGATGAAAATTTGCACACATTAGTTTTCAAGGACGGGCAACATATTTCAGATGTCAAATGTTATGCCAGGGGTCGACGAAAGGAGTCGTCCATATTGATTAATTTTTCACTGTTTTAGTAATATTGACATTATTATGCAATGTATTGCATTGAAAATTTGCACACGGGAGTTTTGAGAGAAGGGAAATCGCTTTCAGATATTTAAGATTGTATAAGAGGCCACCGAAAGGGGTTTAACTTTTTGGAAAAAAAAATTGCGTTGTTATGCGATCGAATCGAAATGTATACACGAGGGTTTTTTGGCACGATCAATTGATTCCTGGTTTAAATTTTTGTAGCAGACGACAGAAAAAATGATCGACCGATATTTTTGCAATTATTACCAAACAATGAATTCGGAAGAGCATCTGAAAAATGCTTGGCAATTGACTTTCATACAAACTGTTCATGACATATTCCAAGTTGAAAGCGAAACGGAGTTCGTATGGGATCAGCTAGTTAATCATAAATATTTTATAGCATTTTTCTCTTCAGCTTTCAAATGAGACCGCAATAAAAAGAATTCCTAGAAAAATCGTGCATTCATTTTTATCTACATTTGAATTATTATATTCCTCAAATTAATATTTTAATATTGCCTCTACTCTTATTAAAAACTATTCTTGAAAAAATTGGATGCTTGAACCTTGTGCCTTCCTGATGAAAACTGAACTCGTGTAAATAAAAATCCTTAGCCTTTTCAAAATTAACATTCTACAAAGTCATCTAATAGTTGAATTAAAAACAATCAAGTTACAATAGTTACAATTTGAACTTGAAAGTATGTCGTATAGAGAAACGGATCATATTTATTCTGTATTTGATATGTCATAAATGCTCAACCAAATTCATGGAAAGTTTAACATTGAAAACCATTTTTTTTCACTGTTCATACATTTGATGTCCAAATGTATGGGCTTTCCTGTCGAATTTCACTATTTACTTAAGCATAAAGCATCCCTCAGGCAACACCCCTCATGAAAATTTAAAAGATCGATCTTGCAGAGATCGATCCTTACATAACTACACAAGCACCCGCTAATTGCATCAATGGGAACCTAATGTTCATAACAAAAATATGTCATACGCTTATGATCTTAGTTTTGTCATGTTCTTTCACGTGAAAAAGGAATTTTTAATGAAACATCAATAAGTCACACAAACGCTACCAATTTGCAAATCATAGCTTGTGCGGAAACGTGGGCCACATTCTGTAGGGTATCTTGGGCCACCTATATTTTGATGTTTATATACACATTCAGAACTCAAAATACGTTTTTCCTATCTGTAAAGTTTCCTTATGCCAAATGAAGAGTTATGAAAATATTGTGTCAAGTCTATCCTATTTAAGGAACTTTGCCGAAACGTTCTCGAGTCAGGTTTAAGGAACTTTTCGATTATACACAACTTTCTTTTTTGTTTTCTCAGCTGAAATTGCTTTAAAATAACTAAATGAATTATGAAATTTCTGTTTCGGGTCAGCTCATAAATTTTGCACGTTATCTAGTCAATTTGGATTTGGTGGCCCACGATTTTCCACCATTTTTCAAAATTCAAAAAAATACTTTTCTTAAAACACACAGAACTAAGGTAAATTAATTTGTTTTAAAAATAAAAGAAATGCCTAATGATACTTTCAAAATGCAGAAAACCTTTCCATTTATTTTTTTCTTTTTATCTTTAATAACAAACAAGTCATGAAGCATAGAAAAAAAAGTGGTCCATGATACCCTACACTCCCCTAATAAATCATCTTTTAATTTATAAAACTCTATTAAGCTCCACAGTTTGTTTAAAATCACATCATAATCCAGTTGCACCGAAACTTGTTTGTGTTCGTAATCTGGCACAATAAATCGTCTTTTTTGTCAAAACTTGTATATAAATCAAACAATTCAAAATTCAAAATTGTTTGAATTGCATCGAATTCTACATTGATTTTGTTTGGAAGTCCCATGTATTCAACGAAGCAAAAGTCATTATTCGCAATAATTCATTTAGTCAGAGCAAAACTTGCATGTTTACCGAATTTCAAGGAAATCACATGAAAATGTATGAGTTCTTTTTTTTTTATGAACATTGTATGGGAGCCCCTATTTAGAAGGCTATAAGGTTCATTCTACATAATAAATCAACTTTCTCAGTCAAATATTGCTTCTGAACTCATTTTTATAAAAATCAAATCAAAATTGTTAGAGCTATGTCATGTTTTAA
The DNA here is from genome assembly GCF_029784155.1 of Uranotaenia lowii. Classification (NCBI taxonomy): domain Eukaryota; kingdom Metazoa; phylum Arthropoda; class Insecta; order Diptera; family Culicidae; genus Uranotaenia; species Uranotaenia lowii. The sequence goes on from NC_073691.1 coordinate 141,951,506, forward strand.
GTTGAATTTTTATGGAAGCCCCCATTCCATAAAATGTAAGGATACTGAAACTTTTGTAGAAACCATCTTTGGCCCAAAAATCATCAGATACCAAATGTCAAGTTATTCTGACCGCCCGTTGCTACATGATGGTAGAAAGAAAACGCCTTTATTTAACAAAAAACAGCATACCAAGTAGGATAAATGCTAAAAAAAATCATATATGAAAAAAAGTTTTTAACATTATCTTTTAAAAAAAAGGTCAAGAAACGCTTAAACAAAAGATCCGTAAGGTAAAACTATGTAGAAAGTAATCTTAAGCAGAGAAATCTGTAGAAAAAAAGGCTCATGGAAGAGAAAAATCAATCCAGCATTCCAGTAAAGGATTTTATGAAAAACGTATTTCACATTTCACGAAACACTTTGTGAATATTATGAGCCATACTCGTTTCCGACATAATTTGATTTCAGTGAGTGTTGTTTCACTAAAATAAAAACATTACTCCTGTATTCAAACCGGTTTTAAAAATTATCTTCTTTTAACCATTCATCATCTCAAAGTCTGTCCGGAGTTATAAATTTAACTGCATCCAACCTAATCATAACCCAAATAGAAAAGGGTCAAGGCAACAATTTTATCAGTTTCTTTACCGCATTTGCTTCTCGCGCCCTACCTTTTTCTTCATGTACCTAAATATATTTCATTCCCTGCTGCTTCCATTCCCGGGAGAGGCACCTGACCGCATCACCCAGAGAGGGTTATGACACCTTCTTCGATCAGAAGAAAATAAAAATGAAAGTTGATGGAACCGGTTTCGGTAAGGATGAACCACTTCAGCGGAGCGGAAACTGTGGTAATGATGAGTTTTTGAAGCTAATTTGGATTTTGAAAGGCTCTTCTATTTCAAGAATAATTGAAAAAAAGATTAGTTTATTAAAATTTAGAATTAGTAAAATGAACAAAATTGGCTTGCCAAAATATAGAATAGAGAATAATCCGGGGTGAATGGTAGCTTTAATAGCGACAATTTAATTACAAGTTAGCTGCTGAAAAAATGCAGGCAGTTTTTGTCAAGAAATAGTTTTAATTTTGTGAGATTACTCAAAAAAAAAACTTGCGTCGTTTGCGTTTCCTAAAATTCCTAAAATTTTACTGAAAATATTGTTCATATATAATAAACAGTGATTTTGAATTCAGTATCAAGTTAATTATCCGAAAACCTTTCATAAACGACATTATTGGTTCACAGTTGTTCACAGTTGATGCCAAAAATGAGTAAAACACTCAGAGACTTCAACGAGCTAGGAAATCACAAATGACGAACCTCTTTCGTAGAACCGAATCTTCTCTGAGAAAGGCGTTCCAGCGGAAAACATGTTCCACATTCAGATGAACGTCGAATCGGCTCTTATTTTGCGAGATAATGAACAATCGAGAGAATTTATCTGATGAGGATCGTTCTTATCGCTGATCGTACGCAGAGAGTTGAGCGCGATCGAAAGAGAGGTACTGAGGTGTTCATTTGAGACCCCAATGCAGATCCGGTAGGCGAAGGTATTTCCGATGCCCATCGAAATCATGCTCGATTTGGTGTTGTTGTCATGTTTTTTTTTCTCTGTTTCTGTTCGATTGTCGGGTGAAAGTTGGCTCTCCGAGGCATCGCGTCATCGTTTTGTTAGCTGAAGCTCTCGCTTGAGGATTGCGTCTTCGGGAATGCGCGTGTCGTCACACTGAAGTTGCTGGGGATTTCAATGTTTTTCTTCTTCTCGGATCTAACCCGTTACGGCACACGGCAAACAATTCAATTCTGTGGGAAAACGCTCTTTCGGAGCATCCACGATGGATGCGATCGTTAGGTTACCAGCAGGTCGACTCCGGTGTGTTGTTATTACGTGACTGGCTCTGATTAATGTGTGCTGATGATGAGGGTGCAACGATGGCCAACGACCTTGTAGATTTCGTAATGATGCAGCAGAATGAAAGTGAAACGCTTCGAACAATGGCAGGAGTTCTGATTCGGGGTTAGAATCAAAATAGGTAGAGATGTTTGAAACAAGAGTGGATGATATAATGAGAAGAAGGTATACCAATGGAATAAAAAACGGAAACTTGCTAGAACAAAGTTAGTGATAATCCAAGACAGTAAAATTTACATTTTTCGGAGGTGCAAAGAACTTCAGAGCTAATTTTGGTGCACTGATTTAAAAAATGCAATAAGTTTTTACTTTATAACAGCTCTTGTTTTCGAGATAATGTTTGAAAATAGGTTGAAATTCATTTAATCAATTTGTGCACTTTTTTGGTAAAAATTTAGAATATCACAAAGATATGGAATTTGAAGGTTTTAATTAACTGATCAACTTTCTCAAAGACCGCGATTGATTTTGACTTTATAGAATAGAAGTTATAGAAGTTTTCTCTTTGTTAATTTTTACCAATTCAGCAAAATACGGAGATTTTGACAAAATTTAAAAAAAAATCAAACCAAATTTATTTACGGATATTTTCTGAAGCATTAGTCGAATCGTTTTGGAATCTTCAACAAAGTTCTGAAATAAATTGAAATCTATAATATCAAAAACTCTAAGACTTTTACAGTGATGTCAGCAATATTTGTAATGTTATCTATTTAAATTTCTTAAACTGGTAGAAATTTATTTATTTAAAGCGTTGTAACACACACAAAATTGATTCGCAAAATACGAGTTTTCATCCGATTGCCATCAAATTTTCAGGGATTGAAAAATAACTGTGGAGTTTCGGAAAGCAAGTGATTCCAATATTTTCAATACGTAAGATGTATTAAAATATTTCTGTAAATATACAATGAGCAACTTAGGATTTTTACTTATTTGCTAGTAAATTATGATAGTAATGACTTACGTTTACTGCTTCTTCAACTTTTACTCCTTCAATTAACCTCTACCTCTTGGCTCAACAATGGCGCTTAGCTTTTAATACAGTGCTTATTATTATTATTATCCTTATTTTATTTTTCGAACATTATTTGTATGACATATCAGCATTTCGACATGTCATAGGTCTGTAGATGATTTTACGCTGAGATGAGACGTGTCGACGTACAGTCGTAAAAATAACAATTTAACTTCATTTTATCATTTTATTCGTATTTTATTTACAATCCATACGCAAATGCCCGCACCTTGGCCTTAACCTCGGTCATAAGATTATGCACAACCTATGAATCAACCGTTTTTTTGCATGTGAACCCATACTTTCTTCAGTTCCTCTACTGTCTGCACTACCTTAGGTCGTTCAAGAAGGTGCTGCTTCATAATCGCCCAGTACTTCTCAATGGCGCCGGTTGAATATTGTCGGCCCGACTTGGACTAGTGGCATGAGGCCAAATCCGGCCTGAAGATTGTTGGGACGTTGTGGGCCTTCAGGAGTACCTTGAATGTTGTACCTTGAATGTTCGAAGCCCAGCCTTAGTTTTGGCCTTCTGGGCAAAACTTCGGCTTAGGGGCAGCTCCTTGGCCACATCCCGAACGGAGGCGTTCGAGTTTCGGGAAGACCACAACTACGCGGTTGTGATTTTTGGTGTTGTACAGAATACTTTTTCTTTCACTTCTGGGCTTCCAATCAGTGGTCGATCGTTCCTCAAACCGCTTTATCACTCGCGACACCGTGGAATTCGCGATTCCCAACGTTTTAGCGATGGAACGATGCGAGAGATCCTTGTTCTCGTGATTAATGCGCAAGATTTTATCACGCAGGAGCTGTTCTTTCGACTCCATTTCCACGAGTTTTGACCACAGGACTTGAAAACTTGCAGGATATTAACAATGCACTATGAACTAAATCCACCCAAATTTTCGTTAAATTCTACCCAACGGTAAAAAGCAATTTGATCGTGGACACCCTTTATTTCTGAAACTAGAATAGTAGACATACACGCTTTATTATTTAAACTCAAAATTAAGTTTTTTTTGGTTCAAAACAGCACTTCAGTGGCAGCCCTTCTCGACTGGGCAATCGCTAAACTAGGTTCTGATAGCCATACTCACAACTAATTTCCGCAGCCGAACTCAAATTTATCATTTTTTATGTTGCTGTTTCGGTACATTGCATTTCAATTACAGAGCGGTGGAAAGTTTTGACACTCCCGGTCAAAACTACAAAAGAAACTTCCGGATGTTACTTCCCACGGGAAGTAAATAACATCCGGAAGTTTCCGAACATTTCAAGCCGTTCACCGTATGATGACAATGACGGACACAATTTTACGCTGACAACAGTGGACGTTCCAATATGACGTTCCTTCATAGTCCCCCGGTAACGACAAAATTTTGCCACGTGTTCGTTGGTTGCTGTTCCGGTTCGAAGTGAACTCGCTAAGTGTTCAACTCTCCAACAAGGAGAGTTCAATTTATAGTTGGGGAAAACTGTACAAGACGCACCAGTTAAGCAAAATCGCTATTTTCAGCGATACCCATCATCTATGAACCAAATTGAAAGTTCACGACGATTCAGAGATCACATTTACATCTTATCAAAAAGAAATAATATGTTAAAAAACGATTTTGGTTATATTTTTGTGAAAATCTTAAACAGCCAGAAAACAAGCCGCGGGGTAGAACGCCAAAACTAATGGACAGAACGCACCATACCGAATGGGTGGTGAGAAATGGAACAATGATTATACGGAAGATAGTAATTGAAACATCAAATTTTTTATTAAATGTTCATCTATTTTTGAAAACTAACCATACTTATCATTAAATCATTTATTATTGCTTAATTTTACGAAAATTTTGTTTTTCAAAATTCACTTTTTTATATCTTTATAGATAAAACGCCTTCAGGTAGGCAATGAAATTCATTTTCTTGACTGATATCGCGGCAAACATGGCGGCTGATATTTTTTTCGAGTCAAATATTGGTGCACCTTTTTAACTCGAACAAGGACGAAATTTGTTATAATTATGTATTCTTATTGTAATTTGGGAGTCAGCAAATAAAAAGAAAGACATTTTGTTTTGACATTTGGTTTTTCTCAAAAGTTAACAGCATTAAAAATTTGAGCCTAAAACACGTGGTTTTGCGGGCCTTCTGCCCCAATTTTGATATGATTAATTTTAGTTGAAATTTGTGGGAAGTTAGTGAAATATAATAAAATATAAATAGTCATTCGAAAGTGCATACGAGTGTTATAACGAAAAGCTGCAGTAGGATGAGATAGCGCAGACTGGTTTACCATAAAACCTTAAATGTTAACCAAAAAAATAACAAGTTTTAGGCAGAATCCATTAATCCTTCTGTTTCTAAGAATTAAAGTCGTTTTTGTGAACTTTTTATCTAAAAAATGATGAAAAAGTTCGTTTGCTACAATAAAAATGAAGAAAAACTACAATTCGGAGCCAAAGGTTAGCGTATTTTTGAGAAAGAATGGCATGGGCCATTTTACCTCACTGGTGCGTCTTGTACAGTTCTCCCCTTCATAATGCCGAACTCAGCTTTGCTCCTTCGCCTGAGGAAAAAAAGGGATCTGTTTTGAGTTAGCAGTTCGATCTCCGTTTTGAACTGTCGCAAGGAGGAAGAAGGGAACTTAACTTTAAGTTCATAGAATTGAACTACGTTTTGAACCTCGGTCAAACTTTATTTTTAATTTAAAAAAAAGGAGCGTGTAATCTTAAAATTTATTGAGAGGAGGATAATAAATACATTCAAAATCAGTTTTTAATTTTTATAAGGTTTGTTGGTTCTTTAGTTATCAATGATCGATTTTACTCAAAATCGTTCCCAAACGCTATATCACCAAAATCAACACAACTTCAAATTCTGGTTCTGGTTCTGGCTTTTTATTTTTTGTTGCGTGCCTCCATATTCCAGCGATGAAGCATTTAATTCAAAGGTATGTATATTTTTTCGAAGAGTTTAAGTATTTCGTTAAAGAAACTAATAGTTTTAATTTGTTTTTCAGATGGAGTATGATGTTCAATACTTGGCGAAAAATGGCCACCCCACTAGCTGATGTATTTCATTTTGATTTAAAAATTTGAATAAATGATACTCTGTTGGTTTCCTGCAATTGAGATTGCTGGATTTTCCAGTAATCAAAATTGCTGAAAATTTTGCTGGAAAGCCAGCGGGGCCAAATACAGCAAAATATTGCTGGATTCTAGCTAGATTTTAGACATCATGGTAAAAATATTTGAATCTGGGTGCATGTCTTTGGGCATTGAAAAACAATAAATTCAATTGAAATCACTGCTAGGTGCCTAGCAAGGTACAAGCAGTGATGTCAATTGAATTTATGGTTTATCAATGCCAAATGACATACCCTTTTTTAACAGCTAACAACTTTTTTGCATAATAAGATACGATGTTACCGTCTTGGACAAACTTTTTTAGCTGAAAATTTCCTTTCATTACGTCATTACGTCGTATGAAACATCTTAAGAATTCTCAGAAAACTGCTGCAAAAGTTATCAAAACATTCCCAAAATAGGTAATTCACAAATAGAACATGTGATCCAGGCTACAAATATTCTAAATGGAAAGAAGTTACCACAAGTTTATGTCAGTTTTTGTATTTTTTATAATAAAACTGTTTGTTTACATTTTGTTCCATACGACGTAATGAAAGCTCACGCGAGCTTTAAAGTATTTATAAATTGGCACGCTCGGTTCCACAGAAGGATGAAAAATGATGTTGATTTTTCAGATTGTTAAATTTTTCCATACAAACATAAAAATTTTAATTTATTCATGTAAACTAAGTAATGTTTACCTATTCTGCAAAAATCATGGATGAGTTTTAAACCAAAACGAAACTATTGAGACCCCAGGGTTTGAGAAATTAAAAGATGATCCCAAATCGACTCAGTCTTTAAGGAACAACATAAAGCACATAAACTCAACCCAGCCAACATGAAATCGTAAAAGAAATCATCGTCGAACTCGTATATAGATGCAACTCAAATCGGAATCGTAAATATGTACACTTACCATTCGACCATATCGTTTATTCATCGTAGAAGAGGCAACTTCCCAATGAAATACGACTTAGTTACGGTATGTTGGATTAAGTCGTATTTAGTTCCGCCGATGTCAAATGAAATCTTATAACGATCGCATAAGATTTCTTAAGAAGCATTTTATTGGTACACAAATTACTTTCGAATCGAAATCGTAAATGACTTCGAATAAATTCGTAAAGAATACTACGTAAGCATCGTCTTTCGTATCACGTTGTATGTTTACTAGAATGTCACATTAGTAGGCAAATTAACACCGTGTCTTTCCGATATAGCTACAAATATTATAACAAGTATAATTATAATCGTATAATCGGTCACTTTACCCACGATATAAATATATTTAATGCGATCAAATCAGATTCGTATTAACAGATACTTAGCGTTCGCCCACATCTCATCATGATATGAAAACTTCATCGTGATAAATCGTGTTCAGTGGATGTGCAATTTCGCGATCGTCCTTGCAATTTTGTATCAGCATTTGAATTTTGTGAAAGTTGACGACTAAAGCAAACAAGCAAACGGATGAAAAAATAATAATAAAGGTAGGTTTTGGAAAAACAACGTTGGACAGAAACCTCACTAACATTTTCCTTTCAAAAATAACAAGATTACTCTCCCCTACTAGGCACAGATTAAAAAAACCTGCCGGATAATTACCCGGTGATTTGCATGTGCATACTACGAGTATCAAGGAATGTTCACGGACAGAATTGTAGCCCGGCAATTGCCGCTGTAAACACGGAAGAAAGAGGCGTCAAAGATCCTGAGGGAGGCATGGAGGCGGTGGAAGTTAGGAAAGTAGCGAGCGGGACAATGCCCGGTTGCGGTACCTACGAAAATATATGTAGTGCATTTCAATGTTAGTTATAATAAAAATCAGTTAAAATCATCAATTAATCTTATTTCTTCCTAGCGTCGTATTGCAATCACAATATTACACATAACATGCTACATAAAATGGTCCGCAAAATCGTGCTATGATACAAATCGTACATGAGTACATCCCAACTCACATAAAATATCGTTTAAAGAGTCCATCAAATGTCAAATTGCATCAGATCGTACAAGCTTACAACACACATCTTATAAAATGTGACTTAAGTTGTCAATCGATGTTAAAATCTCTGAACATCGTATAAGACTGCAACACATCTCGCATAAAGGGTGACATAAATCGACATTCCATCGTCAGATTGCTTCAAGTCGTACAAGAGTTCGGCACACCTCGCATAAAGGGTGACTTAGATCGCCAATTCATCGTCAGATTGCTTCAAGTCGTACAAGAGTTCAACACACCTCGCATTAAGGGTGACTTAAATCGCCAATTCATCATCATATCGCTTCAAGTCGTAAAAGGGTAAAACACACATCGCATAAAGTGTGGATGGAACTGTCAACCCTCCCATCATCGTAAATGCGCATGAATCGAATCCTCTAATGTATCGTACAAAACGACGCCAATGCGACATAAAGTACCAAAGTATTTCTAACATCGTAAATGACATCACATATGATGTTGTCGATGTCGTAAACCAGAAAATAACGAAAACATGTACGTATATTGCCTCCACTTTTGGTAGGTATATGCTTTTTTCTAACGTCATGTACGATGATTTGTGTCGACATAGACGTACGTATATCTTTTGATATACCTACCAAATTGTTGGCTGGGAACGGAACAAACTCCAGAAGAGTTTTGAGGTTCTGACGGATAATCTTAGATTGACAGTTTTATACTAGAATCTTTTAACTTCACGAAGGAACAAATATTCCATGTCAAGATAAACTTCATGTGATTTTTAATTTCACGTCATTCTGACAAACCGTTTATAGGTGATGGTGTTACAAAGAAAACTTCTCCATTGCAATATTTGTGATTAAACTGGACCACAATTGATGCTGAGCAACTGTATTACAATGTGCACATTAAAAGATTGGAACAATTCTAAATGAAATAATTTTTCAAATTCGCGTTACGCCGTTCCAAGTATCAAACATTTTGCAACTAAAATTAAGCGCGAGAAGAACCTAGAAAGGAACCTTAAAACGCATATGTCGATGAGATCAACTCGAGCATGTCCATAAACCAACCGAAAATTATTAATCAGAAATGTTAACAACAAACTAAAAGTGTGATAAGTGTTGATGAAGGTTGATGAAGGTTTGAATTCAAATAAATTGATAAAGCCTCAGAGCCCAATAAACAAACAAATAAACTGCTACTACTCATTGAACATCTTTCACACCGTTTATGCGCATGGGATCATGTATTTCTTTTTCCGGGCGTGAATATTAAACAGAATTCACTTTTCAATATTGTTTACAATTATGGGGTCATCGTCGATTCCAGATTTATAAAAAAAATTGCTTTTATGTTCGGCTTGTTAAACATGTAGCTTAGTTAGCAACACCGTTGCTGCCTGATCCATGTTCATGTTGTACCGGATAAGTTTTCAATAACTATCCGTCAATTGCATCGTATGTATGTTTTATTACAGAACTCAAGGCACTGAAACAACTGGGACATTGAATTGAAATGTCTTACTTACAATAGACATGGAATGAAATGTGAAGAAGAAGAATTACAAAAAATATGGCAGAAATTATTGAGACCCAACCATTTTAAAATATTATATTTATTTCTTCAATAAGGCTGGAAACAATAACAAATCCTTCTCTTATTAACACCCCTTCCCCCTTATTTCGATTTTTTCGAAAATCCAGAACGGGAAAACAGATAAAGTTCATAAATTCATAAATTAAACACGTTTAACTAAGGTATCCGTTTAAGTCAGTTCATGAAATCTTGAAATTATCTTGTAGAAACGATGATGTGATAATGCTATATTTTTGTATTATGTTCAACGAACTTTTTCAAATTGTTTTTCATGCCTATGGTTTTTTCTGTAAAAAAATTAGTAAAATGATTCTGAATCTAAACTTTTATAACATAGAAAAATAAGCTAGAAGCAACATGCCAAGTATTGAATTTTATTATTTTTTTCATAGAAACCATAAAGAACCTTCCATTTCATATTGTTAAGAATTGTGCCATTGAGGAAACATAAATATGCCGTTTCAGAAAACTGTCCGCTAAGTCTTTCCGAGCCGATATGCCAAACGGTCATTTTATCAACATCAACCGGAGTCAAGCTACTACTGTTCATTAATCCGACACTTTGAAACATGGTCAGTTGCCTTCAAGAGCTCCATCAGCCAGCCAGCCGTCGTCGTTGTTTCATATCCGTACGTATGTTAATTGCCCTTTGAGGGGAACAAGTGTTCCAGTTTTGGAACATGTTTGGCTTGTCGATTGTTTCAACGTGGCGGCACAACAATGGAACATATTCGTCGGCCGAAAGAACGATGACAACATTCTCACACATTCTTGGTAAAAAGTAAAACGATATTGACCCAAAAACTTGCGAAACTTTTAATGGCCAAATGTTGGATTGGAGCTGTGCCTTTTCAAGTTGGTCGGTCTTGGAAACATTTCGTTAATCTACCAGTCATGGTATGTTTTGCCTCATAAATTTATGAATATAATGTATGTAATGTCTCTTGCTTATGACATTTCATTTGTGATTTTTTAAATTATTGGTTAAATTTAAGACCCTTTAACAACTTGTCAATCGGATCAATATGTTCAAGATGATCTTATTGAACAAAAAAACATTTCTAGCAGTTTCGATTTACACTATTTAAAACATAAATTGCATATATATTAGACTGAGTCGATTTAGGGTCATTTTTGCATTTCTCAGACTCTGGGGTCTCAAAAGCTTCGTTTTAGTCAAAAATTCATCCATGATTTTTTTGCAGAATTGTAAAGTAACGTTTACATGAGTAAATTTGAACTTTTCTATAGGTATTTATGGAAAAATTTGATATTTGGTAATAAAAAATCATCTTTTTTTGTTTCTTCTGTAGCCAGCTAATGATTTTCGTGCAAATTCTTTGAAGGTTTTCAATGACTAACTTCGTCCAAGAACGTAACTTTGTATCTAGAAAAATAAAAAAGGTTCACAAAATCACAAGTTTACAAATAGGTTAAATTTAACTTCTAGTTGTATTTGAATACTTTGTTTTTTTTTCACCCCGTAAGGAAGATTGACAATCACATCAAAGTATCCATTTTACTGGTGCCACGTTCAGAGTACAATGGAGAGGAAAATCGGCGCCAAAACTTCCTACATGGAGATGGAGCATCCGTAAGCCTTGATTGCTTTTGGCGCCTTCCTACTCTGGATGGTTTGAATGAAGAAAACTTTAAACGATTAAAAACTAAAAATTAACTATCCATCAGAGGTCGGCAATAAAACGCTATTCGCTAGTTAGTCCGCTTTGTTCTAATATTCATTTTTTAACTTTATTTCTGGAGAACTTACGGCTCAAAAAACTAAATCACTTCATAAAAAATAACATTTATCAGCATTCCTGCTTGCATAATTGCACTTAGAAGAGTTTGTTTATCCTTTTTTTCAACTGAAATCCTGTAAGAAAATAAATTTGTCGACAAAAAAGTAGCGGACTAATTAGCGATTAGCGATTTAACGCCAGACACTAGAAAAAAACAAGTATCAGCATTTTTCCTTGACTGATTACTTGTGGTGACGTTTGTCTATCTGCTGGTACAAAAGTTTGGTGAAAAAATAATTGAAAACGATAATTATCTAACGAAAACGGAGCAGACGAATTAGCGATTAGCGCTTTAATGCCAAACACTGCTATCCATTTCCACAAAAAACATTTTCGAAATTATCTCTCCGTTGTGTTCAGCTCAGCGCGAAAACGATCACACCAAAAAAAATTGCATGCAAATCGGATGAACCCTGCTAGAGTTATTTGTGTACGTACATATTTACGCCTCCATTTTTATATATAAGATTTGGCGTTTATTTTCTATCTCCCTACATTTGAATTATTGTGTATCTCAAAATAATATTCATATATTACTTCTAGGACCCAGGACATGTTGTTTACATGTTCGAAAATTATCTTATTTAGAGTAAATGGTGTGAAAAATTGTTCAAAATAAAGCCGCTTTAGAAGATAGTTTATAAAGAGATCCAGTGTATTAATTTCAAGTTTCAAAACCGGCAAACACTCTATGTCATTCAAATGTTTCATTTACCGGAGGAACTGAACTGATCTCCTTCCTGGTGAAATCACTGTTTCAGCTACAATCTAGCTCTGTGGAAAACCTGCCGCCGTTCATTCGATTGTGTTTTTGGTTTTGGTTGGTTCATTTTTTTTTATTTTCGTAAGTTCCGCATGGGGAAACTTTGCAATTGAGACGACTAAATCAACAGTCATGGGCTCATGGCCCAGAGGGTGCAAAACAAATGCGAACACAAGCGTTCACTTGTTTCACACTTTACACGCGCGCGCCTATCATCTACTGCCTAATCTGCTAATAAAGATATTAGGAAAATTGAAGACAATTTGAATACGCTCTTCCCACGGTCTACGTTCATTAAAGAAATCAACCATCAGCCAACCGAAGCGGGATGTAAATAGGGTAAAAATACCTTCCCTGTAAGAAGCCACGAGGAGGCTGATGATGGGAAAAATGGCCCTCACATTGATGCTGCTATTAAGATTGTTGATCACGCCAATTAATATTAGTATGGAGCTGTAAACTTTATCGGAACTTAATATGAATATTTTTTGTAACCCAATAGTTAAGGCGGTATGGTGAATGTACAGCTTTCACATGATCATTTATGACTAATTAGAGAAGCTTCCGGATAAATACAAATAAAAGATAGGTAGCTCCAAGTGATAAAAAACTAGAATGATCAAAAATCTTTGGGAGTTTAGTTTTCAAACTTATCCAATTGATTTTCCAACTGTTTTTTTTCTGATGATTCACAATAACTGGGCAATAGGAACACACAGCTGGCGGAGAATACCTCATTTTACCCCACTTGATACCTTTTTCACATTTCCATCATATCTGTTGATGAAGAATCAACAACTAAGTAGGCTTCATTATTAGTCTAATAAGTAATAAGTTAGTATGCTTCAAATATAAAGACGGTATGTTAATCTGGAGGTAAATTAAAGGGTGATACGGTCAAAACTTGGTCAAGGGAAAACGCGTGTAAATCGGTGAAATCGTTTATTTAAAAAATCAAATTAAATTTCTTTTTCAAGTTTAATTAGTATAAAATTCAGGAAAAATATTCAATTAGGCTTCCGCTTTTCCAAATCCGAATTGCCGGGCCTTACGCTTAACACCTGCCATCAGATTTTGTACAGCCACCTTGTCCACCTTCTTCGCCGCAGAAAGCCAGTTTGCCTTGAACTGTTGCTCGTTCCTAGCAGTTTTTTTGGTCTTATTTAGGTTCCGCTTGGCAATAGCCCAGTATTTCTCAATTGGGTGGAGCTCTGGCGTGTTGGGAGGGTTCTTGTCCTTGGGAACCACCTGCACGTTGTTGGCGGCGTACCACTCCATGGCCTTTTTACCGTAATGGCAAGATGCCAAATCCGGCCAAAACAGTACGGAACAACCGTGATTCTTCAGGAAAGGCAGCAGACGTTTATTCAAAATCTCTTTCACGTAAACTTCTTGGTTGTCAGTCCCGGAAGCTATGTGACATTACATCAAAAACGTGCACATAACTTGAGTCGCAAATGCTACCTAATATTACATCATTTTGATGTTCAGTCAAAGGATGTAAAAAATTACACAAACTCGATGTATCGCAGTAGACAAACTCAACCATTCCAGCTGATTTGTGAAAAGCTTCGGATGTTATTTTAAATCATTATTTTGAATGTTTGAATGAGAACTTTCTGAAACAATTCATAATTTATTCTAATTTCCTTGCTCATTGGATTTAAATTTACCACTTAAAGTTAAGCAAAGCTTGAATTAATAATGTAGCCCGGAATGAAAATAAACAAAGATTGATAGTGGAGATTACAGATTTATTTCTAGTTTAATCCATTGAAAGACGATTCTTTAGGACACTTTTAACACATTTGACTTTACTAAAGCTTCGTCAGCCGGCTATTAGAGCCCAACCAGAAAAGAATTGTCATCTATACGATGACCGTATCACAATATAGAACTTTTGTTTTTTTTTTTGAAAAATACGGACACAGGGCAACACTCCCTGCGTTCAAGCTTTTGCTATTCTGCTATTCTGGAACAGTTTTTTTTTTCCGAAACAGATACTGGCTCTTCGCTCACAAGCCATTGAACTATTTGAATCGACGTCTATAAATTGAAATTCAATACAGGTTTCTCTCCTCACGATTTTCTAATTAAATACAAGCTCCAAACCATTATCGTATCGCTGATGTCCTTCTGTAAAATATCCTGAAAATGGAAAAAAAGAGAAATTGACAAGTAGCAATAAGTTTGCTTATCTTTTAAATAAATTTTGATATAACTTGCTTGCAAGACAGATTCTCCGGAGCTCCACATTCCGTTTCAAACATTTTGATGTGAAATTTTCTCTTTATGTCAATCGCTACAAACATTGACTACTTGATGTAATATTTCATAACCGGTTGTTATATTATACTGCATGACGTGTTCATATCGTGTACATCCTTAAGATGTAATATTATTACGAAAATCGTGAATAATACGTTAGTTGATCTACATCCTCATAAATTACATCGGTCAGCGTTACATTTTTTTGCTGTGTACAGATGGCTTACCAAACCAGATATTTCTTCGCGAACTTTGACAGTTTCATGTGCTTGCCGTATAAAACTCCTGTCCCGGAAGCTGCTTGTAGTCGGCTTTGACGTAGGTTTCGTCGTCCATTACCACGCAGTCAAACTTCGTCAGCATCGTCGTGTACAGCCTCCGAGATCGCTCTTTGGCCGTCGTATTTTGTTTATCATCGCGATTTGGAGTTACTACCTTCTTGTAAGTCGATAGTCCGGCTCGTTTTTTGGCTTGATGTTCGGTTATAGATGATACACCCGGCTTATTTGCGGCATCTCGGAGAGAGAGGTTAGGGTTTCGCTTGAAACTACCGGCAACTCCCTTTGTCGTCTCAGCGGCTTTCGATTTTCGATTTCCCCCGATCCCGACTTCCTGGCTGTCGACAAACGTTCCCCAAAAACTTTAATCACATTTGTAACGGTTGATTTGGCAACTTTTAGCGATTTTGCCAGCTTTGCGTGCGAGTAGCTCGGATTTTCGCGATGCGCGAGCAAAATTTTGATACGCTGCTCTTCTTCCTTGGACGGCATTTTGACAACTGAAGAGTGAATTCCAAAATCAAAATAGGAGCAACATTCTACACCCACACACCTTCAAAATAAGGGGTGTTTAGGTTTTTTAAATTTAAAATTGAAAGAAATACGTTAAGTTGATATTGACCAAATTTTGACCGTATCACCCTTTAGAATCAATCATATTCGTCGAGCAAAAAAGCTATGATTTTTATAAGATCATAGGAGACTTGATCCCTTTACTCAGGGAACCTTAATCTATGTCCAAAATCAAACAATATCAATGGAGGTTAATTCGCTGTTTTAAGACTCTTTCCTCCTTGCGTAATAGTTTTTTTTGTAATTTTTTTTTTAACCGGCTCATACCTTTAGGCTTTAAGGAGCCTTGTTGAAGAAAAAAGAAGATAGATAGGGAAATATGAAAATGAAAAGAATTATAAACGAAGATATGTGTAAAAGTTTACAGGGCTTAGAAAAAGAGAATTCAAAAGTTTGCTAACTTGCACATGGTTTTGGCCATTTTTTTAATAGCACCAAATCTCGACAACCCATGCATTTCTGAGTCATTTAATTTAAATTTAAATTCAAATTTCGATTTTTCCAACTTCCTTTGGTTCCCTTTGATGATTTTTTAAGGGTTAAAATCAGAAACTATGAGCGCTTTGAAGCACACTTAAATCAAATGCAATAGAACTGAAAGTTTTCAGAGATCAGTTTTTTGGGCCAATTTACAAAATGTAAAGAATCGCTTTTCTAAATTCTCTCATAAAATTTTCCTTACACATACATTGCCACCTTAATGCATAGCAATGATCATCATATGCGTTTTAAAACTTTATGGTTCACTTGAAGTAATAGGTAACGGTTCTGAAAACCAAGTCCAGAGTTTTGATATCAGTTTTTTTTAAATATCACCATTTGAAAAAAATAACTTGGTCATTAGATCCAGTTATTCAATTGTAATATTTCTATATTTTCTGTTATTTTGAATTTTATTGGCAAACAAAAATTTATTATTGTCCTCAAGATTTTGAGCTCTGCAACCAGTTTAGAACAAGTTACCTTTATTTTGGTAAAACGATGGAACACGAATTTGGCTAGATTAGTAAACACAAAATGAATGGAAATTGAAATTTAGAATTCATGATTAAATTTAATTTAATTAATATTCTATTTACATTGATTTCGATTTCTCTATATTCATTACACAAGGCAACAAAATAAACATTTTTCCGTGGTCAAAGATTATAATTTTGGTGTGCTGATTCCAAATATTTATTTAGTTTTTTCCTACCAGCTCTTGTTATCGAGATAACTTTTGAAAATAATTAAAAGTTCATTAAAAATATTTGTGCACAAATTTGGCTGAGTTTTTGCACATTATCAATATTTTGAAAAAAGAAGTTTTAACTCAATCATTTACGTTTTCCAAGATCGCGAGTAATTTTGAGTTCTGAAAAAAAAAAATTAGTGAAGTTTTCTCTATGTTATTTTTTTCCTAATCTGCGAAAAAACGGTTACTTTGATGTTATTTCAAATAAAACTTAAAATTTATTGAAGCTTTGATATTAAAAAAAAACTTAAATCAAATCGTTTTGCAGTCAACAATGTAGAATTATATTTTTTCAAAGCGTTGTGTCTCTGAAACAAGACTATCTAGGCAAGATCTGAATCCTTGATTGAATTAAGGATAATAAATTGATTTAAAATCAGGATAGTTATAAACAATCCAAGCTTTCAATGAATTTGAACAAATTGAACAAAAACTTGCATGCATCAAACTTGCATACAATCTAATTATACACAACAAAAACTGAGTAATTTTAGTTAAAAAAAATCGAAGAAATCTCGAATTCAAATGGTGATGCAATTTTTATCTTCAACAGTTTTACTTTCGCTCTTTCAACTGTTAGAATTTCGGAAGAATTTATCAATTTTTTCAATAAAATACCTTAAACTTAATTTATTTCCCCCTTCGGGATTTTTGGAAAAATCGAGGGAGGGGTGTGTGTGTGCGACAAAAGAATAATAGGAAAGTCTGAGTCATTTTCAGGAAAAATTAAAATATTTGGTCAGTGAATCTCCATACGGTTTTTTTTTGAAGATTTTGAGTCCATATTTATGAACTTTCATCTGTAAAATTATTCCAGTGTAATGGAATAGCAATGTTGTTCTACAATTTTATTTTTTTATTTTTATTAAAGTTTTTCTTAAATTATTGGATTTTTTATTGTTTATTGTTTATTAGAATAAAATCAACGGATCATATGTACATAGATCCTAATGATAACTTAATAGTAATTACAATACAAGATAAAAATTAACATAAAAATTAACACAGGCTTATACAGTTCTTGAAACAGTTAAAATTTTTCTCCGGAACACGTTCCTCGAAACATCGAAGTCGAAATGCTCAAAAAAGCGATTGAACGTTTTCAATATGCCGATAAATGCGCTGTTCGCTCCATAGTTGTTGAGACGAATAGGAACATAGAGCTGCAAAAGCTGGTTTCTCAATCCTCGGGGACGCATGCCGAGAGGAATGGCCTCCAGCAAAACGGGACAGTCAACTCTGGACGTTAAGAGATCAGCAACAACTAGAGCGCGCGTAGCGTTTCTACGGGCTTGAAGCGTATCTAGGTCTATAAGGCGGCAGCGATTCTCATAGCTTGGTAACAGGGGCGGTCCTAGAGTTGGCTCTTGGGGGGGGGGGGGTGATTTTTCAAATTTTCAAAAATCAGTCAATAAGAAGAATCGTAAATATCTGGCAAAAAAACGTTTATTTTGAGATACAGTGTGGAGGGTTGAGGAGGGGGGGGGGGGGGGGGGGGAGAGGATTTGCAGTTGCAAATAAGACTTGTATTTTGTAGGTTTGTATACTTGTAGGATTTTAATTTGAAAAATTTGAAATTTAAGAAAACAGTGAAAACTTTTAACAAATTTCCTTAATATACTTATTTCATAAAACATTCTGCGAATCCTAGATGTTCACTGCAAAAAGTGTTGATAAAAAGATAATTTTCGAAATTTTCACATTTGGCAGTTTAAAAATTATAACTTTAAGAAAAATATTCCGATATAAATGTCATTTCACAAATGAAAATTAAACACACATTGTCTTAGAAGAAAATGTAAAAAAAATCTTCAAGTTATCCACAATATTTTTTCAGGAATCTTCATATCAGGTTAAAACCCTAATCATTTGGATTCTTATTTTGCAACAATTCCAAAACAATTATTTGAGAAAAGTGTTTGTTTTAATTGCTATGAATTAAAAACGGAATATTTAATTATTTTTCTGCAGTATTTTGCTGAATTGTTGTTCGATAGTATCGAATTATTATTAATTCTTGTACAAATTCTTAAATTTCTAAATTTTAATTTAATTCTAAAATAAGATGATCAAAATTATATTTTTGGGTATGATAGCTTTTGAAACTTCATTTCTATGATTTTTTTTTTTGAATTTCAAGCTCTCATAACAGATTTTTTATTTTGTTGGAACTGAATCCAAAGAGAAAGTAACTATTTTGCAACGAATTTTTTGTGAAAAAAGTGAAAAGTCGTATTTTTTCTTCATGCTCTTGATATTTTCAAACTTTTTTTTATAATGTTTGAATTAAATAAAAACATATTGAAAAAAGTAATTTCTGAAACTTAAAGTCATTTCAATATTTCAGTGAAAATTCATAATCAATTGCAATTGAAATAACCAAACTTTCAGATTCAGAGTGGATTTTTTAACCTTAATTATTAAGCTGGATTTCTACTCAAAATCTTAAATATTCATCACTTTTAGTTTTAGAAGTAGTATTTTGAGTATTTTTCGAAAATTGAATAGATATCATTAGAGATGTACCAAACAGTGCGAACGGCCGAATACCAACTATTGGCATCACCGAATATTTTGAAAAAAATACCATTGCAAGTAATGATAGAATTGCAAAGCAAAAGTACTAATCAAAGCAGGTGAAAAACACTATTTTTTCACGCTTTGTATTGAATTTGAAACATATGTAACTGATATCAAATTTCAACCAATTACACTAGTTTACAAAATTTTAAAAAAATCGTGAACTTGATTAACTGACCAACATTTTTAATGTAAAATCGGGCGCTTAATCCGAAAATGAAATGCAAAAAAATCTCAGTAGAATTGTTTTTGAGTTATGCTCCAAATATGAAATTTCGAAAAAAATTAAAAAAGTTCTTGTACTTAGATTAAAATATCTCGGACGGCATAACAGTAATTTGAAATCCCTCTTTTGCATATTGAAGGTGAAAAAGTTTTCTATCGATCATCTGAACACTGTTTTTGCGTTTGACCAACAGTATTGTTGATATCAGTGACTTTATGAGAAAAAAAATTATAAAAAACGCATTTTTTTAGAGAAAATTTGGTTTCAATGAAAGTTTTAGACTCGATGGTAGCATTTAAAAAATCTGATTTACTTTTGCGCTTGAATGTCAATTTAAAACAAAGATTTCAAGTGGTTATTTATCAAAATCGGTTGAAAATTGAAGAAGTTATGGCTACTTTACCATAACTTAAATTTTTGGAGTTTTTCATAATTTAACGAACCGCAGTACACTTATCATAGCATATGAAGAATGAAACATGATAAATCTCACTCGCTCCAAGTCAAAATTATTTATTAGCTGACCAGAAGGTCACATGCCAAGTTTCAGGAAGATCTGACCATAGGAAGGGGTTGCTTAAGTCTCAAACGTGAATAAAATTTTGAGGTATTTTGCCCGGAAGGAACGAAAAATACTGGTTTTTCATCAATGACTTTTTTCATCACTGGCTGATTGTTTTTTATGGTTGATTTTCTTAAAGCCTAAGTTGAGACAAATATTTCACCTGAAGACTGTAACTCGATTGGATTTGAAACAGAAAAGTTATTGCGGTTCAAAGGCCGCAAATTTTGTCCAACACGCAATGAGTACTTTTTACGCATTGCGTTTAATACGACAATTTGCGACCAAAATACAATCTTTGAACCGCAATAACTTTTCTGTTTCAAATCCAATCGAGTTACAGTCTTCGGGTGAAATACTTGTCTTAGCTTAAGCTTTAAGAAAATCAACCATAAAAAACAATCAGCTAGTGATGAAAAAAGTTATTGATGAAAAACCAGTATTTTTCGTTCCTTCCGGGCAAAATACCTCAAAATTTTATTCACGTTTGAGACTTAAGCAACCCCTTCCTATGGTCAGATTTTCCTGAAACTTGGCATGTGACCTTCTGGTCAGCTAATAAATAATTTTGACTTGGAGCGAGTGAGATTTATCATGTTTCATTCTTCATATGCTATGATAAGTGTACTGCGGTTCGTTAAATTATGAAAAACTCCAAAAATTTAAGTTATGGTAAAGTAGCCATAACTTCTTCAATTTTCAACCGATTTTGATAAATAACCACTTGAAATCTTTGTTTTAAATTGACATTTAAGCGCAAAAGTAAATCAGATTTTTTAAATGCTACCATCGAGTCTAAAACTTTCATTGAAACCAAATTTTCTCTAAAAAAATGCGTTTTTTATAATTTTTTTTCTCATAAAGTCACTGATATCAACAATACTGTTGGTCAAACGCAAAAACAGTGTTCAGATGATCGATAGAAAACTTTTTCACCTTCAATATGCAAAAGAGGGATTTCAAATTACTGTTATGCCGTCCGAGATATTTTAATCTAAGTACAAGAACTTTTTTAATTTTTTCGGAATTTCATATTTGGAGCATAACTCAAAAACGGTTCTACTGAGATTTTTTTGAATTTCATTTTCGGATTCAGCGCCCGATTTTACATTGGAAATGACCTTCAGTTTACTGAGTTCAAAAATGCTGTAAACTAGTGTTATTAAAGTTTCACATTTTTAATGTAATTTTTTATTTCCATAAAATCCCCATAATTGAAACTTATTTTTATAATTTTAATCATAATTTGGTCTCAGAACAACTTTTTCGTAACCATTTCTTACATAACTAACCTCGTCGAAATGATACCGTATCATGTCCCATCTCGCTCTCTACGGAATTTTGAGCCTCTAAGAACTATTAATTATGGAAGAAACGAATTTTACAACCCATTTGATATATCGTGTAAATTGTTTAATCAAGTTTGTGTTTGTTTTGATTATAATATAAGTAAAGATAGTTTTAAGCATAGATTAAGAAATCAGTCTGAATGATATTAAGTTGTCGAAGACCGTGAACAATAAATAAATAAATAAATAAATAAGGCTTAAAAAGAATAATAAATGATTTATTTAAAAAAAAAACTTATTTCGAGAAAACACATTTTTAATTTGACTTATTTGACCATTTTCCATATATTTATTTAAAATTTTTATTTCTTTTTAAAATTTAAAAGTATGTAAATTAAAATACTAAAAATCTTAAAAATACCAAATATAGTTTGAATTATAAAGAATCGAAGAAATTGATAATTTTTTTCTACGTCGAGCCAAATACAATCAAAGCAATTTTTTTTCAAAAACGTTTCAAAATAAAAATTTTTGAAAAAAAAAATCTGAACTTAAAATACATCTTTCTAATTTAAATTGTCTAGACAGTTCCGATATCTTTTATTCAGAAAAAAATATGGGGTTTTGAGAATCTCAAATTGAGATGCATTCTGTAAAAATCGGAGCTTGCAATAAAAAATGAGCCTAGAAATGGAAACGTAGTATTAGATGTAGGCAACTAAAATCGATTCTGTTCAGGTAGACATGTGGGGGAGGGGGTTAGGGGTTACCAAATATCCACACTTGTGCACGGAGAAGGAGAAGGAGGTAAAAATCTCATTTTTCGGTCCACGTGGTACCTAAACGGCCCCAAAGAAAATTTAACACTTAAAGGCTCAAGTCTTTATTTACTGCTAAAAAGGATCGAGATATGTTAATCCATCAAACATGGAGCCAAACCGATCTGCAATAACTCGTAAAAACAAATCTAATCGAAACAAGTTTGCAGGTATTTGATGAACATTATCAAAAAATAATCAAACTACAGCTAAAGTTTTAACGAAGTTTGTCTGAAAAAAACATCTTCACTAAAAATCCAAAAAGCGAATCAACTCATGAGCATTAAATATAACTTATCAGATTAGCGATATGTTGTTTGATGACAGATATACTCACGAAATTAAATTGCATGTTTCGCATGATCGCAAACTTTTAGCAGATACACCATACTGAGGGGTGAGCCCAAACTTTTGATCGATAACTTAAGTAGCTATTTTATCTGTTTAAAGCACTATGCAAAACTTTAGCACAAATCTAAAAAAATTATGTTTTGACATTTATAAAAAAAGCTTCAAATGCAACTCTATTTTTTTTAATTCGATCCACCCAACCCTGAACTGATCGGGTTGAAATATATAAAGTGCGATTTTTTTGGAAATTTTCCAACTTTAAGCCAAGTTTTAAGTCATATTAAGTTAACATATACATTTTTCCAAAAACATACGAAAAAGGTTTTGATCATCGACTTTAGAATGAGATCAAAAGAAATGCAATATGTCATAAGATGACTTTGATATGACCAAACAAATTTTCTTGTGTTTAAGGGGGGGATCCAAAACTTATGACCGGTAGCGTATATGGTCAACAAATTCTAATTCATCGCTGTAAGTACCTACCTCTACAAAAGTTATTTGGTAAAATTAGTTCCAGGGAATTGCACGTTACAGCTGTTTTAGTTTGGCGAACCGACTTTTTTAAATTTAAAGCTATTAAGTGATTAATAAATTCTTTTATTGAACAAACACCCCCACGGAGTGGAAAAAATTTAGAATTCGAAAGTACACCTACTAAGAAAAGTTTTTATTTTTTATATGAAATCCAGTGTTCGCGAGTATTTTGTAACGGTTTTTTGCCGCTTGGGGGGGGGGTGATCACCCCGATCACCCCCCCCCCCCCCCCCCCATAGGACCGCGCCTGCTTGGTAAACGGAACGGATCTTGCCAGTTCAGATGGCGTAGGGCATACCGCAAGAAGCGACGCTGGATAGCCTCGATTCGTTCAGCCCCATTCTGGTAGAAAGGGCACCAAACAGCTGAAGCATACTCGAGGATGGAACGAACTATACAGCAGTAAAGACTTCTCAGGCAATACACGTCTTTGAAGTCTTTGGCCATGCGAAATAAGACTCCAAGGTTTCTGGATGCTTTGTCGACGATGTAGTTTGTGTGAGTCTTAAACTCCAGGAGTTGATCGAGAATAACGCCCAGATCGTTGATGTGGTCCACCCGAGAAATGATTCCGTCTCCGAGAACGTACTCCGCAATAAGAGGGTGTCGCTTACGTGAGAATGATACGACCGAGTATTTACTGCGATTCAGGGGCAGGCAATTCATGTCACACCACTGAGCAAACACATTGAACTGCTGCTGCAGGAAATTGGTGTCCTCTTGGCTGTTTATGGTGTGAAAGAGTTTCAGGTCGTCGGCATATGCAAGTTTTTTGCAGTCAAGGAGCGAGAGTACGTCATTAAAATATATCATGAAAATTAGTAGTCCTAAATGACTTCCTTGAGGCACACCGGAGCAGGCAAGAAAATGATTTGAAAAAGAGTCACCAATACGGACGGATAACTTTCGACCTGTTAAGTAACTGTGGAACCAGTGCAGAAGGGATCCACAGAAACCCAGACGTTCCAGCTTTGCAATAGCGATATGTGGTTCACCTTGTCGAATGCAGCAGAAAGGTCAGTATATATGGCGTAAGTTTGGGTTTTCCTAGCAAAGCTGTCTTGCACAAAAGATGTGAAGGTGAGTAAGTTAGTAGTCGTGGATCGTTTTGCCATGAACCCGTGTTGATCATTGGAAAGTTGGTGCTTGAAGAACGAATTAATGGGATCCAAGATAAGCAATTCAAACAATTTGGCTATCGCGCATAGAGCTGAAATTACGCGGTAGTTTTTAACATCTTTCTTGTCACCCTTCTTGTGAACAGGACACATGTAGGCTTCCTTCCACAGTGAGGGAAAGATTCCAACATCCAGCGATGATTGGAAAATAAGCCGAATGGCTCTTGATGCGCTGGATGATGCGGGACAGTTTTAACTAGAGGAGCAGGAGCAGATTCAATCGATTTGAAGGTATATTTTCAGCAATTTTTTTGAATAGCTCTGTAACTAGTTTGAAATAATTTTGAATAATTTTCGCAGTTTTTTATGAGATTCTTGTATTACCAGATCAATTTAAAAATATTGAAGGTGAAAACTAAGAAAATAAGCACATCTGAAATAATAAAACACTTAAAATATATATGAATCTTTTTAAAATTTCAAATTGAAAATTTTCAAAAAAAATTGGTTGGGGAGTCCCCGACCAAATATGATATTCTTCGATGGAAATGAATAAAAAAAAACTACTTTCTGCCCATGCAAAAATTAGTGTTACTGTATTTTTTTTTCATAAAGTTCTTCTACGAAGCACACCGTGTAATATTTTCTGATACAACGATAAAAGAGAATCTAAACTATGATTTTATGTAAAAAAAATATTAGACTTGCTAAAATATGGTACTTATAGGTATGTTTTATCACGGCCCATGCGCTCGATATAACGCGCCACCCATAATATGCTGAAAATATAATAATTTTTCAGAACTGACAATTTTCATTGAAGTTGAACAAAAAGTGTAAAAACTACTTCTTAGGAAAAATTCATCCAAAATAAAACAATTTTCATTTCTTTTTTTTTTTAATTTCTTCAGTCCATTTTGATTTTTCCACCCAACCAATTTTTTTTTGGTATTAGTGTGTTTTCGGTCTTTGTCTGTTTTCGGATGTGTTCCGCACTAAGGCGCATGTTGGATACACACCGGCGAAAATTCGAGACACAGTTTAGTTCTGTGGCTTATGATAACGTTTGTATTAATTTACCTACCATTGGCTACCAAAGTGGATGCAATATACATACATATTTTTAACTTCTGGCTTAAGCGATAAGAATTATACAAACTGGACGATATTCAACACCTTATTCGTACAACCTGGAAGAATGCAAGGGAGCGCAAGCTTTGCTCTATTTGCTGCTTTTTTCATTGGACAATTTTTCCAAATGAACCATCTGATTTTAAGCAATCTAGTTACACTGCTTATCGCAAAGAGAACAACGAGGTTATTTTTTCTTTTGGATCCCGCGCGGAAGAACCAGTTGCAAACATAGTGAACATTTTATCAAATCCAATTTATACCGACTTTAAATAACCAGTTCTACGATCGTAAACTTATTTGGTAGGAAATGCGATTCGCATTCTTATTGTATTCATACTTAACGTGCGAACTATGAAGAATAATTCAAAATCAGAATTCATAAATTCGTGATTGAAAAAGGAAGTTAACACAAATGTGAGTTACAAACTTTTAATGGTTTACTTTTACTTTGAAAAATCAATTTCATGATTTAAGGTTAAATGTGTCACTGCAGTAGTACACTGCAGTTCGTTAAATTATTCAAAAATGCAAAAATTATTGTTATGGCGAAGGAACAATACCGTCTTCAATTTTCAACCGATTTAGTTAAATAATCACTTGAAAACTTCGGTTTGAATTGGCACTTAATGTCGATAGAAAATCAGATTTTTTAAACGTTACCATCTAGTTTTGCTGAAACAATAATTTCTCTATAAATGCGTTTTTTTTTATAATTTTTTCTATCATAAAGTCACTGATATCAACAATACTCTTCATCATACGCAAAAATGAAGTTCAGGTGATCGATAGCAAATTTATACACCTTCAATATACAAAAACGAGATTTCAAATTAATGTTACGAAGTCCGAGATATTTGAATCTAAGTTCAAGAACTTTATTAATTTTTCCAAAATTTCAAATTTATAGCATAACTTAAAAACTGTTCTACTGAGATTTTTTAGAATTTCATTTTCGGATCAGTGCACGATTTCACATTAAAATAATAGGTCGGTGAATAAAGTTCACGATTTTATTAATTTTGTAAACTAGTGTAATTATAAAAAAGTCATTACGACCCTGCATATTGAAATAAATGGTTTTGTTACAATTTTGTAATGTTGGAATCGTTTCCAAATGAAAAATAATCTTAATACATTTGATTAAATCGATTTAGGGTAAATATTTTCAAAAATCATTCTGTTGTGTTGTGAGTCTACTTGGTTGAATGATTCAACTGAATCAAAGCAATCGAAAGATTTCTTTTAATTCAACCACGGTAAATGATAAGTTCATATACCTAGCGGTAGTTCGATAGCAACTTACTACCTTCTTCAGTTCCAATCGAAAACGCTCACTGAAGAAGGTAGTAAGTTGCTATCGGAATACCGGTATATGAACTTTCCATTTACCGTGGTTGAATTAAAAGGAATCTTTCGCTTGCTTTGATTCAGCCAAAAATAATTTTTTTTTTTAAGATATTCGCATAGTTTGGCTCCATTTGGCTCGTTCTGCTAGTACACGAAAACTTTGTGAACGATTTCAGTCACTCACTCCAGAGATCAAGTTTCCTCACTTTCCCTCATATTTTGCAAAATGAGTTATTACAAACTGCTCATATTCATAGCCAAGCGGTGCTTGAAGCGCTCGATTATCAATATCTACTGTCACTCATACTAAAACCAATACCTACTTGGCGTAAAATGTTCAACAAAACTATCAATCATTCCGTAGATATGAGCGAAAGTTCTGTAAAAACAATTTCCGAATTGATATACTTTCAACGGTGTGTTCGGTGAATTTTGCGATTTTGTGGTAAAAACTACTGAGGTGATATTTGTAGATTGCTTATTGAAAAACCACTTTGCATAATTACAGTTAATTACAAGTAACTCGATTATAAAAAATACAAGCTGATTTACGTAGGACATCACATATTGAGAATTCGATAAAAACTACCGATTTCGAAATTTTCCGTTAACTGTGTAGCTTGTTGATTTTAAAGTTTTCGTTTCATTCTTTTGGTAGGTGTATAACACCAAATTCATAAATCCTATCCACGAACGCACTACCCATTGCACCCGATACCTAAATCCGATTCCCCAGTTTTCACTTTCATTGGAGCCTTTCCGGAAAGTTTGCATTTATGGAGGAAAGTTTGAGCGGTCGGAGAATATGAAGGAAGGTATATGGTTGGTCGAGCTTCCATGTGTTTTAGCCAATTTTGGACACATCCCGCAGTGGTCCAGCTACGGACAACACTCCCTTTTATAGAGATCCCGTCTCCGGGGGAGGGCTTCTTCCATGGATACGGTTGGCTGGCTGGTTTTGGACCAAACCAAGAGTTGCCACTTGAATGAACGAATTGGAGCGTGAATGGGTGGCTCTCGAAGTAGCTGCAGCAGTAGGGTGTTTCTACAGGTTGGGAGCTTTTGATAAACACGCTAGTCTCTTGTTTTTCAATTATTGTTTTGATAATTTATTTTCGAACAAAAAAAAAATGTTTTGTGTCTTTGATGAGAACCAATTATCTTGAAAAAGATAGTGGTTTTACGAGACAATCTTCGACACCTTTTGGTGAGAATATTATTACCTATATTCGCGTTTTATAGTGCTTCAGAAGAATTTATAGAACTAAGTATTCAATAATGAAACACTGAAGCTTGCTCTTAGGTTTTGAAACAATTAATTGCTAAATAGTTTAAATATTTTATTTCTTACCTGGCCACTTTGAGGATTTACGGAAGTGCAAATAAAGGACCAATCTGAAAACAAAAAAAAATACATTTTCAATTCCTGTTTCAACAAAAAAATGATAATGTCAATTGAAAGTTAACAAGGTTTAAAACAGATAAATGAGAAACACTGAAATGTTGGATATAATAAAGGGAGAATTTATGTGGTCTCAGAATTTATAATCAACATTCAGATTCAGCTTCCGATGCGGCCCTCTGTGTCGGACAATCGATAACAGATCCTTAGTTATGTTTTTTTTATTTTTTTTTTATTTTTTTAAATTAAAATTACGTTTATTTAAAACATTAGTTTCGGGTTAACAATAATTTACATTGTGTGTCCTGTTTTGTTTCTTACAGCATTTACAACACAATCCAAGTAATCATTAAGCCGTATAAAATGACACTTATTTGGCAGTATAGTACCATATAGAAAATGCCCTACAGAGCCTGCTAGCTATGTATTCAACTTAAAGGCTGATTTAATTCCATGGCCTAAAGTTAACGAAGAAATCAAGCTGTTTGATAAAGTATTATAGTTCAAGTATCAAATTCCTGAACGCTAGAGGAGCATCTCTTAAAACCCCTTTTTTAAACCTTTGAATACCTTTGAAACTCTAGAAAACTCCTTAAAATGCAGTTATCTATTCGAATAATTCGTAGAAGCGTTATTATTCATTTTTACACAGTAGTTTTCAAATAATAATATTGTTTTTGTTGAAAAACACTAGTGGTACTATTTTTATTTCGCACCCTTTTTTTAATGTTTTTGGTCCTCAACGCCAATTGCAACGTCCAAATAAAGTAAACTTATGCTTGATTTATCCGTTAAACAATTCAAAACAAATTGTAGAAGCAAATTAAGGTGATTTTCAATCATTCATATTTTAACAAGCAAAACACAGAGTGGTACTATTCTTATTTCGCTCACTGTACAATATTTGAACTACAACAAATTGAAAAGTGATTTTTTTAAATTTTAACTTTTCAAACTTTAAAATATCGTTAATTTATTTTTTTTCTGTCTGTTGGTAGTAGGGGAGAGTGGGGTATCGTGGACCATGAGGTAACGTGGGCCACTTTTAATATCTCAGAAGTGTGTCGAGATAAAAATCTCAAACCAACTGTCATCGTCGTCGCTTTGCGTGAGCATATATTTCTATATGTTGTTGACTGAAATACGCATTATATGCTTCTTTTATTTATCAAGCTAAAAAAAGTTAGAAAAATTTACTTACATTATTAAAAAACACCCGCTAATTTCATCGATGGGGAACCTAAAGTACATAACAAAAATATGCTCATATGCTTATAATCTTAGTTTTGTCATGATTATGATCTTTCACGTGGAAAAGGAATTTTTGATGACACATCAATAAGTCACACAAACGCAACCAATTTGCAAATCATAGATTGTGGGGAATCGTGGGCCACACATCTTGAGCCACCTATATTTTTATGTTTTTATACACATTCATAACTTAAAATACGTTTTTCCTATCTGTAAAGTTTTCTTATGCCAAATAAAGAGTTATGAAAAATATTTTGTCCATCCTATATAAGAAATTTTTCCAAAACGTTCGCGGGCCAGGTTTTGAAATCTATGCGATCATAACAGCTCTCTTTTTTAATTCATCCTCTGAAATTGCACGATTCCCCACCATTTTTCAAAATCCAAAAAATATTGCTTTTTTTTAAACAGTCAGAATTCGGGGAAAATAACTTATTAAAAATTATAAAAAATACCTTATGATACCTTGAAAATGTAGAAATCCATACCATTTTTAATTTACATTTTATCTTTTATTTTAAAGAAGTTATGGAACAACGAAAAAAAGTGGCCCATGATTCCCCACTCTCCCATACTGTTAACATTATCTATGCCAATTTTTGCGTAAAAAAACATTGTTTTTATTTAGTAAAGCTTGGTTTTGCGAGCTACCATAAACAATTTCTTCGATTTTGTCTGAATTGAGCCAAATTAAAAGTCACCTATCAGTCGATGATTTTTTGCCTATTTGAAAACACATTCTTTCCAACAATTTTACAGCCTGCTCTAAAGTCTTTGTACAACTTGTGAACAATTTTTGAAAACAGATTCTGATCTCCATTTTGCAGCATCCGAAACGTTTTTACAGCAACTTCTTTGCTGAATTAATTCGGACAAGTTAAAAATTTACGAAATGGTTTTTGGTATCTAGTAAATACATATGGGTAAACATGATTGATGCTCGATGAGAATTTTTCCCAGTGCGTGAAAAGGTAAACCCATGAAAAATTGGCAAATTTTGTCCATTTTTTAAGGCATACGTTAAGGGAAAGTGTTTCTTTATCCGCCTATCTGGTTAAATGTGCCTACAGTTGTTTTACTGATAAGGTTGTTTGACGAAATGGCTGGCAAAACAACATATCTTATCAAATCATTTTGAGGGTAATACGCTTTGAACATCAGACATGATAGAATGTCATGAATTTACAAACTCATTTTTTTTAAATTCATACATGGTTTTGATACCTTTTTATGAATATTTAATTTAAAAATTATACTTCAAGGGTGAACACGAAATTATTGGGACAGGTCAGAACTTTTTTACCATTGGGTAAAAATCAACCAAATTTTGCACACTTTCTCATTGATGTGTATTGTTTACATGCTGTCAGACTCGAAGTCGTGTTTTTCGATTCAACGAAAATGGAGGTTAACCAACGCACGTCAAGAAAATAAATTCTTTCCAACCATCTGGAATTTCTGACCTGTCGCACCGGCAGTTGGGAAAATATTGGACATTCACCATTCAACCGTCTCCAGAGTGTTGAAGCGGTTCCAGGAGCAGTTGACGTTGAACCACGGCAAAGGAGCTGGAAGGAAACCAGGACCGGAGAACAAAAAGACGGAGGGAAAGGTGAAGCGGATGATTAAAGCAAATTCCAACGTCTCAAGCCGTGATTTGGATAAAAAGATCGGCATGTCGCAGAGCTACGTCCAGAACG
The DNA here is from genome assembly GCF_029784155.1 of Uranotaenia lowii. Taxonomy (NCBI): domain Eukaryota; kingdom Metazoa; phylum Arthropoda; class Insecta; order Diptera; family Culicidae; genus Uranotaenia; species Uranotaenia lowii. The sequence continues at coordinate 141,982,346 of NC_073691.1, forward strand.
CAAAGAAGAGAGCTGGACTACATACATACAAGGTAGAGAACTTCCCAAATCGCGAGGAGCGGCAATAATCGACGGCTAAAACTCGGTCACAGAAGCTCTACGAGAAAATGCTGACAAATATGTGATGGACGACAAAACGTATATAAAAGCCGATTTTAATCAAATTCCGGGGTTGGAGTTTTTCACCGGCAAGAGCAAGTTCGATGTGGACGACAAATTTAAGAAGAAGAAAGTGTCGAAGTTCGCCTCCAAATATCTCGTTTGGCAGGCCATCTGCTCTTGCGGACTGAGGAGTAAGCCTTTCGTGACAAAGGGCACAGCAAATGGCAAGATCTACAAATCTGAGTTCCTCGAGAAGCGCCTTTTTCCGTTCTTGCAGCAGCACGACGAAGCTCCGCTATTTTGGCCAGATTTGGCATCATGCCGTTATTCTAAAACTGTCCTGGAGTGGTATGAGGCCAATTCTGTCCATTTTGCTACAAAGGACATGAACCTGTCAAATCGTCCGGAGCTGTGCCCGGTACTGGGTAATAATATAGCGGGTACTTCGGAAAAGCAAAGAAGACATTCAAAGACGAGAAGAACATTCTTTCAACCATTTTGTCGTCAGTTGTCTTCAGTATCAGAGGACTGAAACAGCTGTCAAGTCGCTAACAAACGCACCGTACCGTATTTTTGGTACCAGAACGTCAGTGTGGTTCCCGAAATTAAACACTTCACCCCAAAACAGATTCAAAATAGGGTAACAATTTGATTGCCAAACGCATCTGTTGTTGCAGATTTAGGATTAATTTTAACAAGGACTATGCAGAAAACTCTGCATCTTGTGCCTAACCATAATTTGTTAATGTTACCAAAGATCCATTTGATTGACATTCCTGAGCCGCAGATATCATTTTAAGTATTATTAAAAAAAAGATGCCTCTGGTTAAAACGAAGACGGCCATGTTTTCTTCTGAAAACTTAGTACGGAAATATTTGCTTCCTTCAGCCCTTTGGTCAGTATAGTCCTTAAACTACAGTTTATTACATAAGCGATAGCTATTTATCACTATTACACACTTGCGTTCCCTTACTGGGAAAGCAATCATTTCTCAGTGAGCAAAATGAGATAACTACTTATTTTATCTGCCAACACTTCTCTGTAACTGCAACCCACAGTTTGAAGGTTTGAGTTGGCTTTGCTCCGCGTGCATGCATCATGATGTCAACATTTGTAATGGAAACATCATCATTGCTGTCATCAGCCATCATCGACTTATTGTTCGCAATAGTCCTATTTGCAGTGTTCGTGATTTTATGCAGGTTGTTTCATCAACACTTTTCAGTTTTGGGAAAATCAACCTAAAAACGACCAAGTTTGTCGTCCGGCTGTACCAAGAGTTTTTGAGGTTAATCAGGTATCTCCTGAGACAGACGTTGGTCCGTCTTTGAAGATGTTTTTTGTTTTGAAAAATTATAACATCACAGCTGATTTTTATTTTGAACTGTGAAAATTAGATTTGTTCAATGATTTTTCAAAATAGAAAATCTTTTTTTTTTTAAATTAAATTTTAATTAAAACAAATGTCTGGTTGTGTGTTGGCAGTTTTTTTTACACATACATTTTTGGTTGAAATGTTCGATAACAACAGTTTTCTGTTTAATACCGCCATTCCAATAGCCTGCGGATGCCATGCGCAATCCCGATTAGGCACTCTTCATAAAATAATGAACCTCATGAATAAGTGATCAAACAAACCTCACAATGATCTAATTATCTTCCTTTGATTGTAGATACTCTTTTTTTGCTTCTTTTCAAATAAAAGATAAGAGGCTTCAATATTCATTTTTATCCTAGCTTCGGCTGGACATATACTAAAATTGGAAAAATATTCAATTTTTGACGGTCGCCATGTCGAATGAAGAGGTTTGTGGATAGAATACAAAACTACAGCAAAATACCTTGAGCTTCCAAAAGTGATCGATCAGAAGATTGAACTAAACGATATCAAACTGTTCTGAGGATGCCGTCGGGTGTATTATCGAACAAAAAAAAATCGGCTTTCGCCAGAGCAAAACGATGTTTTACCAATTCGCTCCACCACATGTTTCTTCTTTAAATCCATTCCAATTTAGCAGTTTTTTCTTCCTGTTCGTTTCCATGATTCGACCCACCCTACCTACGTAGGCCTACGTATGTTGGAAGAGGAATTGCGGAATGTCACCGCGCAGCCATCGTGAAATGCCGTTTTCGATGAAAGCAAAAGTGAATGCATCGACCGGTATAGCGACAAACCCGGAACAAACGAGAAATTGTGTTACTTGTGCTTATGCCGGATTCGGCAGTAGACTGCTCTCAACTTATGCCTTCTCGGTGAATCATTCCGCTCTTTTTTTTCCTACGATTATGATCAGCTTTATCAGTAAAACGAGTTTAACGCGCTGAAATTTTTTGGAGAATTTTTATTTTCAAAGTAGGCAATAGACATGTGTTTGTTTTGTACAAAAATTTGGAAAATATGCTGTGTTTTCAATTTTTCTAACGGAATCCAATAACATATTCACGATCTTTTTCTGATTTCACGAAGAAGAAAAAACCATTAATTCAACTAGCCTAAATGAGCAACGAGTCTAACGGCATGTGGTCAGCCCTCCCAGGAATAAATTATTCAATCTCGGTCGAGCTCCAGGGATCGAGAAACGATTCTTTTGTCGTATTTTGTACAGCAGTTTTTCGCGCATTAACAGTGCCATTGCTCGTTAAATTATTTCTCTTGTTGAGCCTCGAAATGTGAGTTTATTTTTGTGCTACCATATATTGAGTACCGGGGAGCAAAATGCCCCCCTTTGCAGCATAACGGATGGATTATTTTTGTAGAGTTTCAGATGTTAAAGTAGAATTTAGATCTCAAACAGAGCAGTTTTTGGTTCAAGGGGACAGTTCGAATCGTCTTTTTCCTGCTTGCCGTTGTCCGATTGCCTCCATACTAGGTCATACAATTTCTCCCCATTCAACCGCAAAACCGTCTTGCTCTAACGATCCTCGCTTGTTATGATTCATCTTTAAGGCGCTATGATTGCTCGTTGATCGAAAAAAAAAAATTATTCTCACAGACAGGTAGGAACCAGACAACTGCTACATATAATATACGTATGTATGTGCCTGCAAAGACATTTGAGAAGCGGAACAATCCGGGAGCTTTCCTTCAGGATAGGAATGAAATTTTGTGCGGTTATCTCGAGTTCATCGGTAAAAACATTTTGCTAGTAGGACAGATTGGCTTAATGATATCACCTACAAACTTAATGTTGGTTTTATTACTCTATACCAGTGGTTTTCAAAGTGGTCCTTACCGCCCCCTTGGGGGCGTTGAGAGCTTCCAGGGGGGCGGTGAGCTCAATTTTGAAATTTGGTGGGAGGGGGGGGGGGGGTGTTGGAAGGGCTCAGGGGGGCGATGAGGTCGTAATTCACATTTTCACAAATCACGAAACAACGTTGATTTGAAATAAAAACTAGAAGGTTCGATGAAAAACAATGAAAAATTTTTTGAGTTAAGTGATTTTTTCTGTTAAGTTTTTATTTGTTCATCATTATTTCAATGCATTCAAAAAATGTATTGTGTCATTTGCCATGGATAGACTTTTAACTTATTCTTTTTATTATTAAGTTTTATCAGTGACACTTTTAAACCTATTCGATTATCACTAACATTGCCGGAATTCAGTTATAAGAATCTTATTTTAATTTTAGGACCCATGAATGCTGCCTAACTTTGAACAGGACTCAAATTCAGATAACAAAAATTAATACTCATTTTAGTGATATTTTTGGTTACTTATTCCACACCGAAATTCTTACCTTCAAGACACAGAGCACATAATCAATTTAATTCCAAAATTCAAACTGCCGATTTTTTTACAGCCGATTTTATGGCAAGAAGAAAACTAAGTCCTAAATGACACAACGGAAGCATGTTGGCTATTGACATCCATGGTAAAGTTTACCAGAGTATTGTCACGATAACCAAAACAATATTCAAATGCGGAAAATGCTTCATACGGTAAAATTAAACCTCTTTTTTTATTTAGATTTACCACATTTATTCTGGTTTGCATGGTAAAATTGACTAAAATTTTATTTACATATATCGACAAATTTTGCGCATGGTAAAATTAAACCTCTCTTTCATTTTAGTTTACCATATTTTTTTTGGTTCGCATAGTAAAAGTAACCAAAAGATCGTCAAAATAACCAAAACTTCATTTATATCGACAAAACTAGCGCATGGTAAAATAAAACATTTTTATTTATTTGCAACCAAATGCCAATCAAAGTGACGCCTAGTAAATCTCATGAAATAAGAGTTTTTTCTTCAGAATATATTTTTCTTAGTTTATCCGAGAAGACTTTTTTATACCTGAATCGATAGCAATACCTGCTACCTGAATGAAATACCCAAGCAACCAAATGTCTCATATCTACTTAAACTCGTTTCTCCAAAGTTCGAATTTCGCTGAACAAAGGTTTCAAAGGGAATTGGTACCGAATTCCCTCGAATGTGAGCATGAAAGTTACAAAAGGTTCCTCAAATAGCCTTCTATGGACTTGAAGTTACAAAAAGTTCCTCAAATAGCTTTTTTGTGACATGTCAATCGCATCAACACAGTATAAAAGTTAAAAATTAGGTCTCAAATGGCCTTCTGTGAACTTCAAGTTTCAAGAAGTTCCTCAAATAGCCTTCTGTGAACTTCAAGTTCCAAGAAGTTCCCCAAACAGCCTTTTCTGTGACATGTCAATCGGATCATTCAGAATAAAAGTTACAAATTGAGTCTCCAAAAGCCTTCTATGGACTCGAAGTTCCAAAAAGTTCCTCGAATAACCTTTTTTGAGACATGTCCGCCATTTTATGAATATGTAATGTGAACGAACATCACAAAAGGGCATATAATAAATAAATCATTTTTTGGATAATAATAATAATAATATTTATTAATGACCCTTTAACTTAAGTCATTTTTTGGAGCTTGGAAATTATTGAAATGTATAATTTATATTGAAACTTAAACTCAGAACAACTTAAAGCTAACTCGCAGATGATTGTTTTTGAAAAGAGTAAATACCTTGACTTTATAAAATTTCGTCCAACTGTATTTACTTACTACGAATTTATCACACATTGAAAGTCACTTGAAGCAATTCATTAATTAAATATCAAGATAAAATCAAGAATTTGTATAATTTTATGCTTAGCAGTTTTAAACATGGAATTTCATTTTTTTTAAACTGATATTATTTTAACGGATGATACGCCGTTTCGTAATGTTTGTTAGTAATAATCAACATACGTCTTTGCTGCTGGCCGCTGGCTGCCTTTGCGGGTATTCTAGGAAGCTTATAACCACTTCGAATTTTAGCTGCCGGTAAGGCATCATCTAGGCGTGGCGTCGTGGCAGCGTATTCGGCTATCATCTCGGAGGATCGGGTTCAAATCTAGTACCAGGACTAATTTTTTCTATTAGGTTGTTTGATTGCTTGAGTAAGTGAATCAAATAGCTGGCATGTATCCGAATAAAGTTAAAAATAAAGCAATTAAGTATTGAGGGAGGTGATGGGAGGAATAAAGATGGATGTCGAGAAACCGGCAGCACCACCACATGGGCTGGTGGTGACCAAAGGAGAGGAAAATTATTTTTTTGTTTTCGCTGATTTAACGTTTACTTGTGGGCTGAATAGAAGGCCGTTCAAATCTGTAATGGAACTTCAAAGTTTCAATAAGAACTTAAATTTTGGGCTGAATAAAAGGAACTTCAGCACATTGACTATGCTGATTAAGCTGTGTTCGACCTTTTTAACGAGACTTTTGGTCGCTTGGGTATCAACATCAAAATGATAGAATTTTTGGGTGTTGATGGCAAGATAAAGAACTAAGGTATCAAAAATTGTGTTTTTGTACAACAAAGTGAAACGAAAATCAGGGGTAAATTTCAAAATGATAATATTAGGTATAGATGTTTCCATGACTGCGAATCTAGGTATCAACCGTTACATCCGTATCAGACCGTAACTTCGTATCTTTATTAGTCAAAAAAGTTATTAGCTGTTTAACAGGGGTATGTCTTTCCACATTGATAAACAATAAATTCAATTGACATCACTGCTGGAGCCTCGCGAGGTATAGCATGACTACTTTTCATCCAATACTTCACGTAGCTCCAGTAGTGATGTCAATTTAATCTATTGTTTATCAATGCGGAAAGACATACCCCTGTTAAACAGCTAATAACTTTTTTTGCCTAATAAGATACGAAGTTACGGTCTTCGACAAAGTTATTAAGCGGAAAATTTCCTTTAAGAATTTTATAAATTGGCACAAAAAATATCAGCTGGCACGGTTCCACAGAAGAAACAAAAATGTGGTTGATTTTTCAGAACAAAATATTCCATTTTCCCATACAAACCTTGAAGTTCAAATTTACTCATGTAAACGTTACTTAAAAATTCTGCAAAAAATCATGAATGAGTTTTGGACCAAAACGAAGCTTTTTAATCCACCGTTTGAGAAATTCAAAAATGACTCCAAATCGACTCTGTCTAATCGAACATGTTTTGGTAAAAAAAATTAATCAATAGCAAAATAAGTCATCAAAGTTAAAGTCTATCTACTTTTCAAAAATAGAACGTTTTTTAACCAACAAACATGGTTGGTCCGCACTTCTCAAATCCGACAGTGCGCTGTGTAAATCGCACCGTTATCTTCTACGATTTGTAGAGCACCACATTTCATTCCGAAATGCTCTACACTCGTTTCCGAGTACAGCCGAAGCCAAGTGCCGAGCAAAACCGGTGCCCCAATAGAAACACTCCTGTGAGAGCAGGAGAAATCCCGAAACACACAACTGAAGTGCATTTTTTTCCTTCTCTTCCTACCACGGTTTTGTCAGTTATCAATTTGAAAATGGTGGATTTTGATGAAAACTGTGCAAAATTCTTTTATCTCAAAAACGCGTAAATTTTAAATTTTGAAAAAAAAAATAGCTCGGAAAGTACTTTTCACAGGCAACAAAATGCTATCAAAATTTTGAATGTCGGATTACTAGTAAACGAGCTATAAGCAAAAGAAAGTGTCCCATTTCTAAAAGAACTAAGCTTTACTTCGCCACCTAACGCCACAAGCAAACAGATTCGTGGGAAGTCATCAGGCCGGCTTCATGGAGGGATGGTCTACGACGGACCAGATATTCACATTACGGCAAATCCTCCAAAAATGCCGCGAACACCAAGTCCCTACGCACCATCTATTCATCGACTTCAAAGCCGCATTCGACACGATCGACCGTAACGAGCTATGGAAAATCATGGACGAGAACGGCTTTTCCGGGAAGCTGATCAGATTGATCAAGGCGACGATGGATGCAACGCAGTGCTGTGTGCGGATTTCGTGTGAATTGTCTAGTTCATTCGAAAGGAGCAGGGGCTTCGACAAGGTGATGGTCTATCCTGCATGATGTTCAACGTGGCGCTAGAAGGTGTTATTCGACGAGCGCACTATGGGACAGCCCCATACAATGAGGCGGCAAAAAGTATATTTCGCCTATTTATGAACTTTTTTGAAGATGGAATGAGTTGTTTACATTCGAAACCCAATATAAACTATTTTCGGCTTTGGTTTTACATGTGTGCTCGAAAGACAATAAAATTGGAACATTAACTCGTAAAAATGCATAGTGTAGTTTTGAAACAATAATTGTTTAAATAAACTTATTTCGGAAACGCGTGCATATTTTTAAGTTCTATGCTCACAAAAAATATTTGAAAGATTAAAACAAAACCACTCAGGGTATTTTTGTTCAATATTATTCAGTTTTGTATGAAGAATTAAAGAATACACGCAAAAAAAATGCAGTATAAAAGTTTTATAATTTTTGGGAAATTAGTAGTTTTTAAAAAATCTCAGTTATTTCTACAGATATCAAAATTCTATCGTAACTTTTGATCACAATCAATTACAATCATCTTCCTGCACATTATGAACAATGTTTTCTTAATGATGTTTAACATTAAACACACTATTTTTCCAAAATGGTTAAAAATTACCCATTTTTTGTTTTTATTATAACTTCGAAGGATGCAAATATATGCAACTTTTTTTTCTTGCATTCGAATTATTAGACCTTTAGCAATGTTTAAAAGTCAAAAAAAGTTTTGGGAAACGTAAGGCTTTTTTCTTAGAGACCAAAATGTGTAAACCTGTTGAGTAAATCATAAAATTACTCATTTTTTACACTTTTTTGTTAACCGTGTAAAAAATCGAAATATTTCGAAAAGAAGCTTAGAAAATAAGCTTTCTATCGATGTATTGGAAGTTGGTGTAGCATTTCATTTATAGGAGAAAAATTGATTTGAATATTATTGGATCTAAAGTATATTTTTCAAAATTTTCTAAGTCTGATGTCTGTGAAACGACAAGTGCTTATGATAATGATCTGAAAAATTGAGGATATCTTAGTTAAATATAAAGCTACAAACTGGTGTATGACAAATACCATTACGATGAAGTTAATTTTTGACTTTTTGCCGCCTCAAACCCCATAGTGGAGCGGTGGGCAAATTGCGGGGCACGATTATCAACAGATCCAGTCAACTTATCTGCTTTGCTGATGACATTGATATAGTCGGCAGATCAGCTGCGGCGGTGGAAGAGATCTACCGCAAACTGAAATGCGAAGCAGGAAGGATTGGGTTGATGATTAATACGTCCAAGACGAAGTACATGCTGGCCTGCGGATCCGAGACCGACTGAACCCGCTTGTCCAGTAATAACAAGGTCACGATCGACGTCGACGAGCTGGAGATAGTCGAAGACTTTGCATATCTCGGCTCACTGGTGACCGCAGACAATGACACCAGCCGTGAGATCCGGAGGTGAATTATCAGCGGAGTCGTGCCTACTATGGACTCCACAAGCAACTGCGGTCGAGAAGACTTAGCCCTCGCACGAAGTGTAACCTGTAGGTATATGACGCTCATTAGACCGGTTATTATCTACGGGCACGAGACATGGATATTGCTCGAGGAGAACCTGCGTACACTCGTAGTATTCGAGCGATGAGTGTTAACAAGACGATCGGGGGCGCAACGAGCGAGGTGGTTAGACCAAGTGGAGAGTGATCTGGCAAACGTGGGGTGCCTGAGAAATTGAAGAACGGTTGCCATGGACCGAGTGAATTTTAGGAATTATGTTCGTCAAGTTATGTCGTGAGACGGAATACTATGTAAATAAATAAAAATAACCTCGTTTAGCCTGACTTTTTTCAAGGATATTTGAGAGCACATCGATGCGACATTTTGATTCTATTTCACACAAAAAATGGCATCGATGTGCTCTAAAAATTCATGTTGAAATGGTGGTAAAACGAGGTATATTCGGATAACTACCGATTCAAAACACGTTTTGAGAGCACAATGATTCTACTTTTTGGCTTCGATTGCATCGGTGTGCATTCAAAATTCCTTTGAAAAGGCTGCCCTAACGAGGTATCAATGAGCTTCAGTACAACCAAAATTTGGCATAACTGTGCAATCCGTGTATGAGAAATGAAAGCAATTTTGGGACATTGTTTCGCCATTATTCGGGTAAAATTTTATCATAATTTTAGGTTTCACTGAAACCTTAATGATACATTGTTTTGAAACCGTATAAAAATTGAATTTTATAGCTAAACAATGGCACTTTTTAGTGTTGAATAAATATAAAATTTGGCATCGTTGTGCTCTCAAAGCTATTTTTGAAAGGCTGCTTAACAAGGTATCATCTAGCCTAAAATGATACAAAATTTTCCATAACTGTGCTATCCGCAGCCGAAAAATGAGATCCAATAGGCATGATAGCAATATTTTTGCATGCATAGAAATTTCAATTTTCAAATAATGTTAAATGAAAACAAAAATCTTTTAAAAATGCAAAGATATTCAACAAGTTTTTGATAGATACTTGTAAAGGAAAAAATTTAAAACATCCAAATATTATTATCAGATCTTTAAATAGTTTATTTAATTAAATACCTTATTGTTGTCTTATTATGCTATCGCTAAAAATTTTCAACGAATTTTCTTGCTAACACCTGTTGGTCGTCCATCAAAATACATCCGTTGAACTTGGTCAACACTTTCTCGTACAACTTCCTTGCCCTGGTTTTGGCAACGAGGTTTTGTTTCAGCGTTCTGTTGGGGTGTTTGCTTCCATTATACGACCGCTAGCCTTCTCGCAAACAAATTCGTCGAGCTGTACTGTGGTTCGTCTTGAACTATTTCGCCAGATCACGCAAGGAGATTCCATCCAGGATTATTGAAAACTGATCGAATTACCTTTGCTCGCAGCTTCCGGTCATATGTTCCACTTTTACGCCTGTTTTGTTTTGCTCGATCCACCGTAAGGGTCTCCCGGTAACGTTGCAGCACTGAATTTACAGTCGATTTTGGATATTTCAGGAATTTCGCGATCTTTACACCTGATCACGTCGGTTTCTCTACGTGAGTGTGCAGAATTTTCTCTCGCCTTTCGCGTTCCATCGTCGATAACTTTTGACTGACTGCTTCAATCTGGATGAAATTTTCACCAGTAAGTAAACGAACCATCCGGATCAAAACACTGTCAATAGATTCGCGATGTGACAACTAGGGGCGCTGCAGTAAATGAAAAGATGCGACCAGATTCTATGAGAAACAGACTTTATGTTACAATAAAACAGCTTTAAAAATTGGATGCTATGGATCAGTCTTCATAAAACAATAATAAAACTTAAAATAAGCCAGTTGGCTTAATCTGTGTTACTTGGGCAACAAACTACGCATAACCAATGCCTAAGCCACGTAGCTGTTCGATGCCAAATTAAATCACGCACTAATCACTTTCTAAACGTCAAATGGCAGTTTTAAATATGAAGATTTAAATGGTTCACCGGAACGTCTAAACGGGCATTTCCATGCAACAGAGTACAAAATGTTTAGGAACCTGATAAATTTGCATTGCAAATTGGTTATCATTTAATAATTTCAACGTGCATTGTCCTGAGGAAGTAGTTAAATGGTTGCATTTCCGAAAGGATATAATAGCTATGCATACTGACATCGGAGCCATGAGCTGAAAGTTTTGCTTTTTTCGATATTTTCCAAGTGCTGGAGAGGTGCTAGGCTAACGACTTATTGACATACATGGATTATTGCAAGCTATGACGAAATTTTTGGCACGTCGATATCATGGCGCGTATTACATCCGGCATTTTTTTTCCCTTTCTTTCCCGCGGTATGTTGCAATCGAGCTCCACGCCCCGGGGGCATTCACAACGTCTTCGCACATAGCCATATGCAAATCCGACCGATCGGGCACCCATTCATAATATCGTGGGGTGGAAGGAATGTTGAACGATTATCTCCCATTATTGTGAGATAGTTTATGAAAAGAGGAAGAAAAAATTATTACCGAACGCGTAACACGAGATCCCAAAAGCTGCACACGCACGGCTTTTCTTGCTGGCTTACAGTTCATTGAGTTGGTGGAACCGCGGTTGAATGTCTCGGTTAATTATCCGGTCGATGACGCCTCCCGCGACAGTCTCGGGAAAAATAATTCCAAAGCACCATCAGCCGGCAGTACAACTCGAAAATCTTATACAGCCAACTTTTTCTAACACTCCGTTTTGCTCAATGACTCAGCATGACGTGGCGTAGGGTTTGATAATGAGAATGGTCTAAAATTGCCCCTAAAAGCGAATCATAGACGTCCACCAATGCTAACGTCCAATAAGTTTAATTTTTCACAGAATAATCACACACTTTGAAGATCCATACAAAAATCGGTCAAATTCCTTAAAAAAAATAAAAATAAATAATGTTAGGTGCCTCGATGGGGCTTTGAAAATTTCGGATTCAACTCCTTCCCTCTTTCAAGTGAGCCCATGGTTTCGGGAAAGAAAACTAACAAGCTTAGAGAAATGATCTCCAAGAAGCAAAACAGAAAATGGGGAAAGGCCCTTGTAATTGAGATGACGATGCGCTTATTTTGGGGGGCGTTTAGTGTTGTAAACGTCGGGCCATTGTTGGATGAACTAAACTTTAACGAGCCTTTTAAACATCTAACTTGCTTTCGTTTGGGCTTTCTGAGGCCAAAATGGCCAAAAGACAAAAAAAAAATGGAGAAAATACTTAGATGCCATCGAAAGTGAAACCTATTTGTGTGAGTCGGTTCTGTTTTGGAACAGGCCATTTCCTGTTGTTCGACATCTTCGAGCAAGGCAAGGGCGGGATGATTCAGTCATTACTTTGAAGATTATTGCGTAAGTCGGTTGATGTTGCGTGCATTATGTATTCGGGTAGATAAATATGACATGGTTTGACTAGGTCTGTAAACATTTTAAAACATTGATTTTTTCGTCGTAAGAGAGCAATACTAAATGATAACATTCGGTTTCGTTTTGTTCAATTTTATATCAGATATACTTTGCGTTATGTTTTTAATCCTTTAATGATCAGTTACCGATCAACATCATACCATAAGAAAATGAACCAACCGAAGCCGATTGAAAAATTACACTAGTTTACAAAATTTAAAAAAAAATCGTGAACTTGATTAACTGACCAATATTTTTAATGTGAATTCGGGCGCTGAATCCGAAAATGAAATTCAAAAAAATCTCAGTAGAACCGTTTTTGAATTATGCTCCAAATATGAAATTTCGGAAGTATAAAAAAAGTCCTTGTACTTAGATTAAAATATCTCGGACGGCATAACAGTAATTTGAAATCCATCTTTTGCATATTGAAGGTGAATGAATTTTCTATTGTTCATCTGCACATTGTTTTTGCGTATGATCAACAGTATTGTAGATGTTAGTGACTTTATGATAGAAAAAAAATATAAAATACGCATTTTTTGAGAGAAAATTTTGTTTCAGCTAAAGTTTTAGACTCGGTGGTAACATTTAAATAATCTGGACTCTTCGGGATTTCAGTCTTCGGGTGAAATATTTGTCTCAACTTAGGCTTTAAGAAAACCAACCATAAAAAAATCGGCTAGTGATGAAAAAAGTTATTGATGAAAAAGCAGTATTTGTTGTTCCTCCCGGGCAGAATACCTTAAAATTTTATTCACGTTTGAGACCCAAGCCACCCCTCCCTGTGGTCAGATCTTACTGAAATTTGGCATGTTATCTTCTGGTATGCTAATGAATAATTTTGACTTGGAGCGAGTGAGATTTATCATGTTTCATTCTTCGTATACTATGATAAGTGTACTGTGGTTCGTTACATTATTAAAAACTATTAAAATTACTGTCACGGTAAAGTAACCATAACTTCTTCAATTTTCAACCGATTTTGATAAATAACCCCTTGAAATCTTTATTTCAAATTGACATTTAAGCACAGAAGAAAATCAGATTTTTTAAATGTTACCATCCAGTCTAAAACTTTCGCTGAAACAAAATTTTCTCTAAAAAAATGCGTTTTTTATCATTTTTTCTATCATAAAGTCACTAACATCTACAATACTGTTGATCATACGCAAAAACGATGTTCAGATGATCGATAGAAAATTCATTCACCTTCAATATGCAAAAGAGGGATTTCGAATTACTGTTATGCCGTCCGAGATATTTTACTCTAAGTACAAGAACTTTTTTTAATTTTCCAAAATTTCATATTTAGAGCATAACTCAAAAACGGTTCTACTGAGATTTTTTTTAATTTCATTTTCAGATTCAGCGCCCAATTTCACATTAAAAATGACCTTCAGTTTATTAAGTTCAAAAATGCTATAAACTAGTGTTATTGGTAAACAAACGCAGCGAAGTCAATTTAAAATACCAACATTGCAGATTCAGAAATTTGACAGATCGGAACACCTACTACATATACAATACCCCCCATTGGTGTAAATTTTAGGGGAGAGTAAGCAGACTTGATCTCTACTCGGAATCTCTACAAAGATCAAATTTTCTAGAAAAATATACCAAATGGAGAAAACAGCTGTGCAACTAAAACTAAAATGCTTTGCAGTTTATCTTGAAACAATTTAAAAATGGTATATTTGGAAATTTTTAACTGTGTTTGAAAAATTTAACAAAATGTGTAAGAAAAATTAAAAAAAAATTGTATAGCTTCAATTGTGATGCGGTGTTTCAGTGAAATATTTTCTTGATCTAAACGTTAGGAAAATTGAAGAAAAAGCAATCAACCAATAAAGGAAACAATTTGGAATGCAGTTTCTCGCTTCTCCTCAACAAATTTTAAAATTTTCTGTCGAATAGGACCAAAGTGATCAAATCATCTTTAATTTCAAGAATTATACCGATTGAATAACTTGCCTTTTCTTACGTTGTAATTACATATCATTAACTTCAAAACGAGAACAAAACAACTTTTTTCTGTTTTATTTCAACGTTGATAAATCTTAATGCGAAAAATCGAATGCGAATTGAAATACACATATAATCGAATCACGGATAAACGAGACACCGGATAATCGAGTTCGGCCTGTATGAACAATTTTGATATTCGTACACAAAATTAAAGGTAAAATAATCAATAGCGATTTAAGGATTTTAAATATGAGGATTTTAAATTGAAGGTATTTTGTTCGAGATAATTAGACCCAAATGACAATTTTAGCTTTATTGAGGACTGTATTCGAAAAAAATGCTTTCTTTTGTGAATAATTTTTGAGCGCATGAATGGAAATTGTTAAATTTTCAGTGATGGTGCTTAGTAATGTAATGTTCACAGCTTTGCAAATTTTGTGGCTATCGGTCGAGTAGTTTTTTAAAATAGCGTCTAATGAATAAGTTTATTGAGTTTACAACATCTAGATCTAACGTTTTTTAAAGGGTGATACGGTCAAAATTTAGTCAATATCAACTTGACGTATTTCTTTCAATTTTGCTTTTAAAAAACCTGAACACCCCTCATTTTGAAGGTGTGTGTGTGTAGAATGTTGCTCCTATTTTGATTTTGGAATTCACTCTTCAGTTGTCAAAATGCCGTCCTAGGAAGAAGAGCAGCGTATCAAAATTTTGCTCGCGCATCGCTCGAAAATCCGAGCTACTCGCACGCAAAGCTGGCAAAATCGCTAAATTTGCCAAATCAACCGTTACAAATGTAATTAAAGTGTTTGGGGAACGTTTATCGACAACCAGGAAGTCTGGATGGGGGAGAAATCGAAAACTGGAAGCCGCTGAGACGACAAAGAGAGTTGCCGGTAGTTTCAAGCGAAACCCTAACCTCACTCTCCGAGATGCCGCAAATAAGCTGGGTGTATCGTCTACAACCGTGTATCGAGCCAAAAAACGAGCCGGACTATCGACTTACAAGAAGGTAGTAACTCCAAATCGCGATGTATGTATGTATGTATGTATGGTTCCCCCATCGGTAGCAAGGTCCTGCCTATGTCTGTGTGGCTTGGCCTTCGAATTACTTCTAGGGCTTCCACGGCCGATGGTTCGTCGAAGGAAGGCATCCAACCCTCAGAAACCTACAATGGTTGGCAACCCACTCCGCTTGCAATAGTTTCTTCGGATAAACCCCAGATACATTCCTTCTAAAATATGTGAAATAGCTTGGTGATAGTAAGGAAAATCGCAAAACAAAGTAGTAATATATGAAATAAAAAGGTATAAAATACGATGATAAATGAATACGTGTAATATATAATTTATTAAAAATATAAAAACAATATTTTTGAATAATTTATAATTATAAAAGGATACAGATCTGAAATGGTAAAATTTTGTTAGGATTTACATAAGCATAATACTAGTTTGCATATATCAACAAATATGCATGTACAAAAAAATTATACAACGAAGGTTTTTCATTGAAAAAGTGGAAAATTATGTAAAGTGTTGATCATTTCTTCATTAAATTGGGCGATTTCTTAGAAAAATTAACAAATTAACACAGTGGAATTTATTTAAATAAAAAAATGTAGAATTAAATAATAACTTTCTAAAATTCAATTAACAAGAAAAAATATATTTCAACAATTTATATTTTTACGGTCTTTTTGCATACAAATTCCAAATTTAATGCTTTAAAAAGTATTAATAAGCTTGATTATGTTGGCTTTTTTTTTTTCATTCAACTGTTTCAGATTAACAATGTTGTATTGTTAATTAAAAGAGATTTGTTCAGATTGTCGAGGAATCTAAAAGTGGCAACGCTGAATAAAAATGTCTTTTCCAAGCTTCTGCTATCCACCACCGTTGTATTAACGGCAGGAACGTCGTTTTTAAACCAACATCGGAAAATCATAGATAACAAATGGAAAAAATCAAGGAAAGTTATGATTTAGATTTTAATCAGTAACAAAAAATGTATACTTATCTTATTTCGTCCAACTACAAACCGACGATGTTGAACCAATGTCTTCGTCGTTACCTGTCATGACCCAGTTCCATAGTGAACAGCTTCACTAGCGCCCGTTTGTGAATTCTTATAAGCGGAACTTTTCGGAAGCTTTTTCAACCGGTTTACGCCTTGAGTTAAAACATCGCATCGGTTGCTGCTTTCTCAGTGCTTTTTCCCCTCTACTCACAAACACCAACTTATTCCTCAGCTCCGTGGCACCACAATTCAATAACATCACACATGCCCATTCAAACATCCTGGGAAAATCCTTTCTGCCAAAACACAACTTAAGCGACCAATATTGCATTCATCGAAACTTTTCAATCCGACTTCTTCACTCCTCAACCCAACCCCTGGCCGAAATAAACATCGCCGCCAATGCGACTACAACTATCAGTAGCCACAGGGCTCAGCCCCGGGCCCCGTCCAACTCAGACCAACCAAAAACGTAGGATCAAGTCGCCTGAATTGAAACTTTAAAATGCCCGATATTTATAAGCAAAAATTCGCCAGTTTCACAATAAACAGCAAACACTATTCACAATCACTCGAAAAAACAATAATCAGTAACAAAATCAGCCAAATAAACCACGAAAATTTGAAAAATGCACGAGCCAAAATTTGATCCGGCAAGTCTTAGCAGCGTTGCCAGAAACCTCTGTGGTAGTAACTCCAAATCGCGATGATAAACAAAATACGAAATACGACGGCCAAAGCGTGATCCCGGAGGCTGTACACGACGATGCTGACGAAGTTTGACTGCGTGGTAATGGACGACGAAACCTACGTCAAAGCCGACTACAAGCAGCTTCCGGGACAGGAGTTTTATACGGCAAAAGGAAGGGGAAAGGTAGCAGATATTTTTAAGCACATGAAACTGTCAAAGTTCGCGAATACCTGTGGCTTGAAAAGCAGCATTTTCATAGCTTCCGGGACTGTCAACCAAGAAATTTACGTGAAAGAGTGTTTGAATAAACGTCTGCTGCCTTTCCTGAAGAAACACGGTTGTTCAGTACTGTTTTGGCCGGATTTGGCATCTTGCCATTACGGTAAAATGGCCATGGAGTGGTACGCCGCCAACAACGTGCAGGTGGTTCCCAAGGACAAGAACCCTCCCAACACGCCAGAGCTCCGCCCAATTGAGAAATACTGGGCTATTGTCAAGCGGAACCTAAAGAAGACCAAAAAAACTGCTAATGACGAGATGCAGTTCAAGGCAAACTGGCTTTCTACGGCGAAGAAGGTGGACAAGGTTGCTGTACAAAATCAGATGGCAGGGGTTAAGCGTACGGCCCGGCAATTCGAATTTGGAAAAGCGGAAGCATAACTGAATATTTTTCCTGAATTTTATACTAATTAAACTCGAAAAAGAAATTTAATTTGATTTTTTAAATAAACGATTTCCGCGATTCACACGCGTTTTCCCTTGACCAAATTTTGACCGTTTTACCCTTTAGCTGGCAAACGGCAGAAGGACATAGTTCGTGAGAACTATGTTTGCATACCGTGAGAAGTTTTGCATACCGTACAGTTTAGGATACCTGGAGAGCGAAAGTGCCAAAAAACGGTATGGTGGGGGACGCCGACCTACTGTGGTGACACCTGTCATGGCGACATCTCGTGGTAGCCTGAGAAAAAATACCACAAGAACACCTACGGGCCTCATACGATGCGTTCCTCGACCGTCTGCGGCGAGTTGTTGAACTCAAGGGCAAACAAGTCGAACTTTACCAGATAATATTGAAAAAGTAATTTGTTTTCAAGAGAAATCGAATGAATTTGAAACAAATAGTTGTTGTTTTCTTATAAGTTTATTTCAATGTAGCACTTCAATTGCCGGACCCTGTACATTTGAAATTTTCGAAACCAAACCAAGTTTTTTTCCCAATTTGAAACTCAATTTATAGGTTTTTAAAAGTAGAAAAAAGTTTTGAGATATTTTAACTTTAGACTTAGTTATTGATGATTATGTGGGAAAATTTTATGTTGTTCAAAGTAACCCAGGTGATCAATGTTACCCCTACGTTCCAGTGAGGGATGTGTTAGCTGTGATGGACTTGGACTATATGTTTGAAATATACCTTTTCCTCAAAACTATTGATCTTCGTCTATAATTCTTTTATTTTCATATTTCCCTACCAATCTTCTTTTTTCTCAAAAAGTGAACTAGATATAGGCACACAATTGTAATCAAACAAAACGAGTTTGGCTCCTTAAAGCCTAAAGGTATGAGCCGTTTCAAATAAAGAATTTACAAAAAAATCAATGTTACCCCGTTTTACGATACCTAAATTTGATTTTAAAAATCGGCCTAAATTGACACGCTGAAGAAAAAATTTTGAACTACAGATATTTAAAAATTTGAAGAAAAAAAAATAATTTGACGCATCATAAAACTCATACCATCAACTGGGGGAACTTGCAAAAAACTTTGTATTCAATGAAAAATCTAATTGAAACGTATGAAAAAATACTACAAAAAATTTTACTAACTGAAATCATAAATATAAATAATTGGGTGGATGAAATTTCTAATGTTAACAAACGCGTGATGCAAAACAATCGTATTCCAACTTATGGAAATGAGATTTACAAGGTGTCGCTTTGATTTGCATTTTGTTGCATCTTATCCCGTATCTACAGGTTACTGAATTATAAAAAATATTTATTTACATAAAAACTTGCAGCGATTCCTCATACTGGGTAAAGTTTTTTACGGCATCGAAATGTGTCAAAAGTTGTACACATCTATTGCTAGAAAATATTTTCTCTGAGAATCAATAACTTTAAAAAAAAACTACCTTAAGATGTGAACGCGAGTAACTATGTCAACATCATTTTGTAATCATTAAATAATAACTAGATTACTTTATATTAAAATGAATAGAGAATCTCAATGGAACTTGATGTTTCCTCGAAGACTTTCTTTTATCTCAACACTAAGCGTACATTTGCAGAGGATATGATGGCTAGTATCTTAGAAATGCTAAAACAACCAACCCACAAAAAATTGTACTGTGTATGCCATGATCGGGATTCGATCTCATGACCGTTGACTTTGAAGACTTGAAAGCTATCATCTACCACCATGGTTTATCATCGTTTATTAGGAATCCCAATGTGATAGACAAGCAAAAGGGTCGTTCATGAATACTGTTCAATATTTTATGCAATATTGTCGTGAAAATACTTCTAAATTGCCATTTTAACGTCTCATCACATAGTAAAAGTAAAAATGCGAAACGGAGTTCGTACGGGATCAGCTAAAGTCTGCTTCATTTAATATTGGAACAAATTCTTTTGCTCATTGTGGCGCTCCTAGTGGACGGATTTGGAAACTTTTTTCACCCACGTGTCGGGAAATTCATTACCTTTCACCATGTATTTATGTCATAACACCAAACGATAGCATTTTGTAAACAACCGCCATGGAAGCCGAACGGAGAGATCAAATTGTGCACAGTTTTCTTGAAAATCCATTGTTGTCGGCATCGAAGCTAGCTAAACAGCTTAAAATGCCCAGAAATACCGTATGGCGTGTTATCAAGCAGTACAAGGAAACATTGACGACGGCTCGGAAGCCGCATTCGAAGCATCGCAAGCTGCCATTACAGCAAAACGGTTATGGAATGGTACGCAACGAACAGGGTCAGCGTAATACCGAAGGACCTCAACCCCCCAAACTGCCCCCAGTTCCGGCCGATAGAGAAATACTGGGCAATCACGAAGCGGAGGCTTAAGGCAAAGGGAAAACTTGTTTGGAACATTACTCAATTGAAGAACTGGTGGAATCAAATCGCCAAAACAGTGGACGAAAAGGGTGTGCGCCGCCTAATGTGCCGTATTACGGGAAAAGTACGAGAATTTCTACGAAACAGCAATGAATAATTTTTTTAATTTTTTTTTATGAAAGAGTAAAGAAAATGCTACATTTGTATGAAAAACAATTTATGAATTCGTTGATAAATGACTGAACTACACGCAATTGTTTGTGTTCCAATATTAAATGAAGCAGACTTTAGTAACCTAAATAAAATCAACTACCAGTTACATAAGGTTAGTCTAACGTACAGTTTTGATCAGCTCTGTTCTTAACTCTAAGGCAGACAGCCAGCACTGGTTCTCATGAAAGTGAATTTCCCAGCAAACATTTATGAAGGTATAACGCAGGAACAACAAAATTATTCAAACAAATATACCAGATAAAAAGATTGTATTAAACTTACCAAAATAGCATATAGCTACAAAAGTGGAGGCAATATACCTACAATGAAGATTCCAGAGATTCAATTTTCCAATAAAAAACAAAATAAACGAAAAACCAATTTCCTCGACCGAGATTTGAACTTCAGTCCTCCGAGTTCGCAGTCCGGTATCTTACCACGATGCCAACTTATCAGATGATATGATCCACGCTATAGCTCTATAAGTTATATTTTCGTTTTACGAACCGGTCAAAGGAAGAAACCGGAGAGAGTGTCAATTGAAGGACCGCCCATTTATCGTAAATCAGTTCACTCAAATCGTAAATGTCGAATGAGCATATTCTCTACTTTTTGGAGACATATTTACGAATTGATTAAACTGCTATCCGATTCAATTTTTTTTTGGGCAAAGCTGGTCGTAAATGAATGATAGAAAATCACTAAATACCAACGTGTTTACGATAGTTATTGAAAATGTCTTAATATTCGATTTGGATTATCATTTCTATTACGATTTCATGTTAGTTGGGTTGATGTATCTTGGCTTTTGTACGCTTTTGCAGCCGATAGGCCCAGTCCGGAAGGAAGTTTGAATCACCCCATTGATCAGCACCATGAACCGAATCTTTCCCACTGTTATTCGATCAAAACAAACAACGCCCGATGGGAATTTGCGTTTGGAACGATTTGGCCAAGATCAGAGATTGGCGTGTGGCGAATAAGTAAAAGCGCATCAAATTCAAGATCCTCACTTCTTATTGAGGCGGTTTGGGGTCTAATCTATCATCTGATCCCTCGGCTTTGTTTTGGTTTCGATTCGAGAGCCCTGAAGAGGTGGCACAATCAACTAACAGCTAAAGGCATTATGATCACTTCTCCGTGCGAGGCTTCGCAGATCAATTGCTTGCGGATGTGCAAGAAAAATCACTCTTGCTGAACAGATTTGGGAGTGGCATAACGTGAGAGTTTTTCTGTTCGCAAGGAAGCTTAATCTGGGTAAGATGTGTTGAACACGACCTGAAAAGTGTACCCAACCCACTGAACTACAGAGCACCCTTAGCTGATGTTCCTTCTCTAATGATGATTTATGAAATATCCGCCTTTACTGGTGAAATCATGTGTTGTTGAGTTGAAACGAAAGAAGCTTTACTAATACTGTGATACATAAGTATTTATACACTGTAAATTTTTGCCTCGATTTCCAGCAAAAAAAATTGCTGGAAACGTTTAGCAATCCAATTTTTTGCTGGATACCAGCAATCGGTTTTCGAATTGTTGGATTTTTCAACATTCGATTGTGTTCTTGTCATTTTTGCTGAAAATCAGCTACCGGTTTTTTCAAATTGGGAGAAAATAATTGTTTTTATTGCTCATTATAAGTACAGCCAGTAAACAAAATTTAAATTTTAATTGAAATATAAATTTGAAACTAAATACATCCGGTTGTGTTGAAAGAAGTAGCTGGTTTCCAGCAATCTGGATTGCTGATTTTCCAGCAATTTGAATTGCTGGAAATAAGTATTAACGATTGCTGTTTTTTTTAGCAATTTAAATAGCTGGAAAGTCAGCGGGACAAAAACCAGCAAAATTTTGCTGGTTTCCAGCAAAAAAAAAAATGGCTGTGTAGGCTGTTCCGATAAATTGTAATATCAAAGATTCAAATTGGCTTAACTTTTTTTTAAAACTCAGTCAAATTTACCGTATTTTTACAGGATTGAGAATAATTGACAAAAAAAATACTGTAACTATTTCTCAGATGGCAAAATTATACGCGATCTTTGGAAAAGTTGTTCATCGAATGCAAAAATTTGTTGAAATCTTTGAAATGTTCTTTAGTTTGTCAAAAAAGTGCACAAATGTATTAAATGAATTTCCACCTACTTTCAAAAGTAATCTCGGAAACAAGAGCTGATAGAAAAAAAATTAATTGCATTGGAATCATATTAGTGAACATTAGCTCTTAAATATTTTCGCACAACTGACTTGATGCTGACTAGATTCTGCAAAGGTCAGTCGTGCTAGCGATTCCTCTACATCGTTGGTAGTGTTTGGCTCTCATATATTGTCTGTATGGTAGGATCGCAAAGACAACTAAACTCAAGATGCCACAGTTGTTTCAGCATTGTGAGCTTTCAAACGAACTATATAGCTTATTAAATATTGGTAACATGTTCTTAAAAATTAAATAGACTTTATTTAATGTTTATGGATGACTTTCTCGATACACATATCAAATCAAAATGTGATATTTTGAAAAAAAATTCACTGGTTCGAGGAGGTCGGTGCTTTAGTAAAAAATCTTTTTCAATGTCGAAAGCTTATGAACGGTGCAATTTTTCCAACAACTTCATGGAATTAATAATGAAGGTAAATCGCTTGAAAGAATTCGTGAAAAATACATGGAACAGAAATTTATTTCTAAGATGAATCTGTGCTTGAAGCAGGCATATGCAGAAATTTTTATTTTAATAGTGTATTCTGTTGTTTCCCTTTAATATTGAGAAAAAAATTCTTGTTTGGCCCGCAAGTAAATCTCATATCCAAAACCTGCTGAAAGTGTTGGCCATCCATGCTTTAATTTATCAAGCAAATGAAAGTAAATTTTCCATGGGAGGGTATTTAGGAACGAGAAAAATTTCTATGATGCTTTGAGACCTCTCACTGCCCTCAGATGGGAGATAGAAAGGGTATAAATGGCTCTCATACAATTTCTCCCATACTCATACAAGGCATCTATCCCTTCTTTCAGCGGAGATACTGGAGAAGAAGGAAAGCTTTTTACATATTTTTTTTTATTACTAACAAACAAAATGTTTTCGTGATATACGAGGATTGGGGAAACTTAAATAGGGGAAATTGGTTCAAAATGCGCAGAGCAGGCAAGATTCGCCATAATCAGTATTTCACTAAACGAACACGGGTAAAAAACTCTACAGGTTGTTATCAAAATTCATATGGTTGGCTCCTCCATATCACTGATTTTAGGTTGAACCCATAATATTGTTAAATCTACATCGATGACTACGAATAAACTAGCGTTGCTGTAAAGTTGTTTTGGCTATCGAGGATTTCTTATCTGCTTATCGCTAATTTAAACTAACATATGGCGGATTTGGCTATTTTATTAGGTTCAACTTAAAGATTCTAAATGTAAGTTTTTGATGTCACAAAAACAGAAGATGGTGGAAGTTATTTTTTGGAGGACACACATCAGAAAGCGAAAATGTAAGTTCAATTTGTGGTGTAAGTTGATTTGTTCTACTAACAGTTGTTTTCAGTTTCAGATTCATCTGCTGGGACATATATCTTGAAGCACGCATACTTTGATCCCGGTAGACCGAAGCAATGGAAAAAAAATCAAAATTCCCCAAAATGTTTTCAAATCAATTTTACCACGTACCTAAGTAATTTGATATTTTTTGAATATTCATAATATTTTCTCGGTTGAAAAAAAAAAACGATTTAAAATTTTACGATTTTTTTCAAATTTCGTTTCATGGCCAGGGTGGCGTTTTCCGCGCAAGTCTCAAAAAATATCCTTCTGGAAACGGCGGAGCAATTGCATTAAAAACAATGCTACTAATGTAGGCTTGCCAGATACTTTCAGAAAAAAGCGGGACATTTCACGATAAAAAAACGGGATACAGTCGAAAAAAGCGGGACATTTAAAAAACTCTTTAAAACATCTTTTTTTCCTTAAAAAAATAAAAACAAAAAATATAACCAAGCATCATCCAAAGTTGTTCATTGTACACTGAGGTTTTTTCTCACGCGGATTGATTTTGTTCAGTTTTTTCTTACATGACTTCTGTTTTCCCTGGTTTTTGTCATAAACACGTTTAATTTTCACGTTTCTCGCGAATTAACACGTTATTTAAGAGAAAATATGTATAAATATAAAATATAAGCCCTACAAGTCAATGGCGTATTTGACACCGTTTATAAAACCATTGTGTAGCTACAAAAATATTTCAAATTTGAAAACTCAAGAAAACTTCCATCATTGTATACTAATTATTAAATTTCGGCGAAAAATCTTCAATCATTTGAAAGCAACCTTCACAATATTTTCTCCATACTAAACCAGAATCTGTCTGTAATGCTAAGAACATTAGATTTATTCAGTAATGCCTTATATGAAATATGAAAAATGCTGCCTATTTTGAGAAAAAAAAAGTTTTTGAAACCTTTTCTGTGTTGAATCAATGAATTAAAATTGAGACTAAAGTTTGATTTTTTCAAGTGTAAGTTAGTGAACTTTGTAAAAGTTTTCCAAGAAAAAAAGCGGGACATTTCGAGGAAAAAGCGGGACAGCGGGACATTCAAAAAAAAGCGGGACATGTCCCGCTCATTTCATAAATCTATATATTTTTCTCCGTGAACAATTTTCAAAATTTCTGAAAAGCCAGTCTGTTCTTTTTACACTTTTATGCGTTCTTAATCATTTTTTGGACCTTCTAAGTATTCTATATCACGTAAATTTGACGTAAAACGAAAACATAGTTGTTTAGGAGTTTTTCCTGCAATTTTTCAACTTTTTTCGTAAGGAATTAAAGCATCTGTTCTGATGATGAACATTAGTCTCTACATTCATCACAAATCAAAAAAATAATCCTAATAAGATTACGAATTATTTTCTGTTATTTGAGCGATTTCAAATAAAGATGTCGAGGCAGGGTGAAGTGCGCCATGTCCGTTTATCTATCAGCATGTTTCATATTTGATTAAACTTATGTGCAGTTTTCATCAAAACACTTTAAAAGAAATTACAATGTCGAATTGAAAAACGGTATATAAACGGAAATATTTGAAACTCTTGAATTTCATATAGATTTAAGTGAACATTCACAAGAATGTAGTATATCTGGCAGTACTGCGCGTAGCAATAAATTTTTCCATCTGTGAAGTAAAATAGAAGTGTTTTATTCTGGCAAACACTTTCGGGGGCACTTGTATCAATAAACACGTATTAAACGTTAACCGGTGCGATTGGGTTCACACATGTGCGCACTTTGCCCCTAACGAAATGGAAATCATTCTTTAAAAAGCTTTTCAAAATTGAACGATTACGACGTTTATTATTAGTTAAAGTGTTCCTGTTTATATATTTCTGGTGAAGAACTGTCCCCTATTAAAAACTATAGTCGAATTTACTGGATTGCATTCCTCATTTACGAGGTATAAAAGAAATGAATTGTATTAATGAAATTTTCAGCGAAGTTTTCTGGTAATGTAATGTTAACATATATAAATTTTTGTGATGTTCTGCCAAGTGGTGTTTGAGATAGCGCCCAATGAAGAATTTTTCTGACTTTCATTCTTTGGCAATACGTGCGCCATCTATAATGCATACTATGAACCTATGCATAATTGGTTTTTTTTTTAAATCAAGGATTCTTTTGATTACGTTTGCTGTTTCCTGTAGCTAATCTTAAAAATAACTCAAAATTTTTATTTTGGTCGAAAGTTATTAAAAAAATCAGATGATTGTCCTCCTTGGGCACAAAAACAACATAGGTATTTGTCTTTTTTGTCACCCCACCACCGTTTGACATAATGCCACGATTCCAGATCCAACTTAAACACAGCATTTATTTTGTGGGAGCTATTGAATTGCTTTGCAGAGAAAACGGTTGCATTTGAAGGCAGTCTTCTTTGTATTTTTAGCCATTCATCGTCTCAACCGTTATAAAAGACTGAGTAATTTGCAGTTTCGCAGATCGTTAGCCTTCTCAAGTACTAGATATCAAATTTTTCTCCTTGTTTATTTCCGGGAAATACAGGCGAGACTGACAGGCGTTCTGGTTGGAAACCTGCCAGGTGACCGCTAAAGAGTTCATTACGAAATTTTTCAAAATATCTCCCCACAAGCAGTTCAAATATTATGCGCACGATTTGAACACCGTATTTTGTTTATTTTACCGGTGGCCAGCTTTTCTACCTTTTAGAAATAAAGTCAGGCCTATTTATACGTCAGCTAGACGAACCATTTGACTTTTTATCACTTCCTCTATTCATTTTTTCACATTCCTCTCACTTCATGGATTCAACTATTCTTTCTTTTATCACTGATGACTTTAATTCAAATTTTAGCTACCTATTGAGTCTTCTAGAACTTCTTAAACGATTTAACATGTGATTTTTATTCGAAAAGTTGATTTCCAGCTGGGTCTTCCAAAGGGACTCTTCTGGATTTTTCTCGATCCCGCTCAAAATTTTTTTTAATGAAACTTTTGTATTGGACGCTATCTGAAAAAACCACTTGACAGATTGTTACAAAATTTATAACACGTACTCATTATGGGGATACATGCTAGGGAAGTTGGACGACGTTGGGCATTTGAGATTAGAAACATTCAAAAACGTTTGGTGTAGATTTGGGACAAGTGCCGAAAAGTGTCCTGCTTGCACTTTCAAATAATTTGAAAAGCATCTACTACGAGCCGTTACTCAATTATTTAATTTTTGAATGTTACCACTTAAAAATAATGAAATTGACATCAATTCCGAATATAAATAAAAACTGGTTTGAGTTTTATGAAAAGAAAAAGTGTATCACTTGCATGTTATCACACTGTACAAAAACTGTTTTTGATATGTAAATGTATGTAGATTTATATCTATATAAAGGAACTTACTACATTTTTTTTATTGAAGCTACATTTCTCTAAATACATTTGCGAATTTTCAAAAGCTTTTTTTGGTAGGATGAAAAACTTGTTCCACGGACTCTGTACTCCTTATAAAATAAAGCTCTTTCAATTCAATTAACAACTAAAGGCCCAGCGTCAAAAGTTCGAACAGGTGGGTATGTCTTGGGCGTTTCTCGGATGGAACATTGTCTCCCATGCGTTCAAAAGTGAGGCTTTTCTAACACATTTCCTATAGATAACTTTTTCCCCGATTATGGAGTGATCCGTTACCGTTGCGTGTGCGGCTACGCTAGATTCATTGAACCTGTTGTTGTCTACAGCATTTCTATGTTCTTTAAGTCGAACTTTAAATGTGCGACGAGTTTGGCGACGAGTCAATGTTCATTAGTAGAAACCGCTAATGAATAAAGATGACCCACCAATTATGTCGTCGCTTTTCACCATCACTAAACGGAAAATTTCATAAAGGAACCATCTTTCAACGAATACTACGACATTCGTAGTACGATCCTGCTAGTAATTTTTTCGTATGGTAATTTTGAATCCTTTTTTCCGTTTGTAAGAACGTTAAGTGTCGTGTCCTGTAATGTCCTGTGTTAATTGTGTAGTTAAGTTCTTACGTTGGCACAAATCTGCTTAAAAATGAGTGACTGTTTTGTACCTGAATTCTTCTTCCAAAGCTTGCGGACAATAGTTTTTTTTTTATTGATAATTCTATCGTTGCTTATCGAAATCAGCTGGTAATTATATGACCGATGTGGATGCCTGATACTAGTCAACTTTTGCAAGAACGCACCACGATGAAAATAATAATTTAACGTTTGTGTTGACAGCAACCTAACATCTTCGCCGAAGAGTGACAACATGTTTTGGAGTTGGAAGTGGACGTAAAGCTTAGTTCTTTTAGAAATGGGACACTTTCTTTTGCTGATAACTCACTTAATAGTAATCGGGCATTCAAAATTTTGACAGCATTTTTTTGCCTGTAAAAAGTACTATCTGACCAATTTTTTTCAAAATTTAAAATTTATGCGTTTTTGAGATAAATACGATGCAAGAGAAAAAGGAAAAAATCATTTTGCACAGTTTCATTCAAAATCCATCATTATCAAATTGATAGCTGACAAAACCGTTGATTATTCGAAGAATTATTGTGTGAGAGTGGTGGAAAAGTATGCAAATACTGTCAAAAATGTCCACAAAGTTCAAATTAAGCATTTGGAGTGAAGCATATGATCGGCAACTTCGGCTAAGGATCATCAGGGAAGTCAAGTCTCATACCAGCATTTATAATTTCCAATAAGCGGAAAACTAAGGGTAGATCGCTGCAATTTCCAAAAAAATTTTTCTTCGATAAGCTGAAAGTATTGCCTGGTAATGAGTCATTCAAACCTAACCTCAAACAACATATTTTTGCTAGTTCCACAGCTCGTAAGCTGTATAGCCGGTTCCGAGGCTACGGGACAGATGATTTCTGATGAACGATAAAACTTATGAAATACCCTATTTTAAATAAATTCCAGCGTTTGAATCCTATACCATGTCTGCTCGTGGCAAGGTCCCGAGTATATTAAAGTATGTATTTGCTGATTATCTTATATATAAAAATGGAGGCGTTTTCTTTGTGATAACATCACGTATGAATGGTCGGTCGGAATGAAGAGAAATTTGGTATCCGAGGGTTTTTTGGGTCAGAGATGGTTTGTATAATACTTTCAAGAATCTCACTTTTTATGAAAGGGGGGTCCCCATACAAAATTATCTCTTCATCTTCTTATATATAAAAATGGAGGCGTTTTCTTTGTGATAACATCACGTATGAATGGTCGGTCGGAATGAAGAGAAATTTGGTATCCGAGGGTTTTTTGGGTCAGAGATGGTTTGTATAATACTTTCAAGAATCTCACTTTTTATGAAAGGGGGGTCCCCATACAAAGTTATCTCTTCTTCACATCTTATATATAAAAATGGAGGCGTTTTCTTTGTGATAACATCACGTATGAATGGTCGGTCGGAATGAAGTGAAATTTGGTATCCGAGGGTTTTTTGGGTCAGAGATGGTTTGTATAATAGTTTCAAGGATCTCACTTTTGATGATAGGGGGTCCCAATACTAATTAAACTTTATTTGTTACGATTTCCATAAGAATCTATCTGCGAGCACAATGCAGTTAAGGACGTGTAGATGAAATTAAACATTTATTACGATTTATACTTTAGAAGGTAAAACGAAGTTTACCGGGTCAGCTAGTTTTGTATAAAATATAATGATTTGCCAAAATTCTGCTCCTGTGGAAAAAAAACAACAATTTTCAAAACGAAAACTATGGTTTTCGCTGTTTCCAAAAGCGTAAGAGAGAAATCTTTTATGTACCCTTCGCAGCCTAAGAATGCCTAAGATCTATACTAACCGATTATACTTTAAGTTCAATCTCCTGATGGTTTTACTTCGTTATTGCCAGATTTTGCCAGCAGAAATTCCATTAAAAACGCTCAAAAAGTGGCTTAAAAATTAATCAAATTTGTTTATTTCGAAATAGCTGTATCCACTAAATTGCCCTCTTTTTTTTTAAAGAGAAGTAATGGTCCGAAAAGTAGCAGAATTTGGAGGAGGAGGATTTAGCCACCTAAAATACAGATTAGACGAAGAATTAGTTTGAAAAACTGATCATTATCATGACTGAAAAAAATGTGCGCTGGCTGATCGGAGGTACCAAGAATAAAGTAGAATTTATTCTTACAAAAAAACGATAAACAATTTTTTTTTAATTTTTTCATGAATTATCATAAGATTACCTTCATTTCCTTCATAGAAAGTATTAAGATCAAACGAAAGGTTTTTGAGATACACGCATTCGTAACTGTCCCATTTCTAAAAGAACTAAGCTTTAGTTACTTCGGTAAGTCAGAAACAATTTACGTAGTACGGAAGAAAATAGACGTCAAAATCAACAATAACCGATTTTTAGTTATTACAGAACTAACATATGAAGAAATACCGAACTCGGCGATTTCCGTTTGCTATGTGATAGCTTAGCTATGCTGTCAGCATGCTAAATTTATAATTTTAAAGGTATCGCATTTTTGGGACTCTTTTATTTCTCTAGCATGTTTATTGAGTGCCCATCATACAAGAAAGTTCAATAAATTATGTTTATAAACCTGTGGTATAGAGGAAGCCTTTTGAAAAGATTAATCGTTTACAAATGCCCATTAATTCAGTGTCATTCAAAATTGCTGATGAGAGAATCATCGGTGCGGTCGTCGACATCGAATCGCACTTGCCGCACTTAGATCCCTATCAACAGCATATTGAAAAAAAAAACAACCATACGATACGCTCAATTTTCCAATGTAATCGATCATAGATGATGGACATCTTGCTGGCGTAACATGTACCTTCCTAACAACAACACACAGAAAACCACGTGGATTGTCTCTGGATCGAGTTTTGGTGCGATCTTCAAAAGCCCCACGGAACCTAGTCAGCCAACCATTGAGACGGTTGAACATTAGCCATTCATTCATACGACACGGAGCGTTAGGCTCGTCAATGCGCACAAGAAAAGCCACTACTCATTCTGCAACGGGAAAATTGCTTCCAGGTGTTAGATAACTTCGGCTGAATGTTGGTTTTTTTTTCTTCTATTAAAACTCAAGTCGTCGCCATGTAACTGTCACTACACAGGTGGTGGATGATCCGTTACGAGTTTTGGACAAACATAAAAGAAAACCAATTGAAAGATTGATGAGACATGAAGCTCATAAGCTTCCGAGATCATCATTAGGTGTAAAGTGAGCTGAAGTGTGGAAAGGTTTGATCAGGCGATACCTGCCAAGGAGAAATAATTTCTTCATGGCATCGCTGACAGCGGCGAGTGATTTTCACAACAGAACCGCAAAGTCAAATTTATATATTTTTAATGAACTAAGATAAAGGGGAATTTAATTCGTATTCGGCTGTCTTGTTTGTGAGACTTGTCGTTCAAACGGAAGAAAATTGAAATGTTTCAATAAAAACCAGCATTAGGTTAGTCAGCCAATCTTTTTTCTTCTCTCTACAACTTTAAAGGGGAATCATTATCACCTCAAATTAAGGACTGCGAAAAAAAAAATTACCCGGGAAATACAAAAATTCGTCAGTCTATGTCTACATTACATCTGGGTTGATTCTCTTTTCGTTTTTTTTAAATTTGATCATTTTTGTTGCCTTTACAATTTGACTTAACTGTGGAAGGGGCATAGCTGAAAATTATTTCCAGTTTATGAACTTCTATTAGCTTAAATTTGGTTTATTTTGATTATCAGATAATTTTCGCCACTCGACGGAGATAACATAAGTAAAATTACCAAAGTCGCCATTTAATTTCATGAAAATTAATTTTTTTTTTGGAAACTAGATAATGTTTTTTTTTTTTATCACCAAATCCGATTTCGAAATTCATGTTTACCATTCACCATTCATTCAGTTTTCTTAGTTCTTAACCAATTGCTGGAGCCATGATCAAATCCAAAACTAACTAGAGAGAAGTGTTCCTATATGCGCATATTGGGTAATATGCGCATACAGCCAATTGACTATATGGCTGGAGATCCAACATATCTAATCAGTGCAGTTTGATGGTAATACGGTTTGGACACATGGCATGAAAAAAAATTAAATGTTATATAAAGTCAAAATAATTTAAAAATTCAAACAAGATTTTTGTCAGTTTTGTTAAAATATATTGAACTTTAATTATCGTGCGTACAGAATCTGTAAACAAAAATGTTCATGTTTTTTCTTATTCATCTAGAAATCGGAAATTCAACAAATTGGCTTTTGGTAAAGTTGTAAATGATATTGCAAATGCCTATATTAAAAAAAAACAGATAAGTCTTATAAATTTTTTACTTTTTATCAATCAAACATTAAATGTACGCCCAAATCACAATTTTACAGTGAAAACAGAAGAGCTTAATACTGATAAAAATACGATATGAACAAAATATTACTATGAAATATGGCCACATGGCATACCTAACTATGTTTCATGCAAAAGAACTAATGATAACTAAAATTTCGAGAAAATTTCATCCTGACGTATGCCTAACATCTACCATTTCAATTAAATTCTACCATTTTCGATTAAATAATATCAAAATATTGCAAGTGTAAATGAAATACAGCTAAAAACATAAATATGCGCATTTAGCCCGCCGGTTTCGGAAATCGGCTATTTTGACTTTTATCATAAATTTATTTTCACAAAAACTGTAAGAGATTTTAACAGAAAAATTGCTCTAACTTATTAAAAACAGATGTCCGCTCATGTGCATATCGTTTCTAGACTTCTATCTATTGGAATACTTTCCTTAATATGCGCATTTAGCCCGCCTCTCCCCTACAGACCCCGTTCGATTTTGGCAACACTCGATTTTAGCAACATCCAAAAATGACGATTTTTTATCACTTTTTTTATTATCATTTCAAATTAATCAAAATTAATGTAAAACGTAACATTAGCATGATTTTTTTTTATTTGGCCTTATTATATTAGTTTTAAATAGTAAAACCATGTTTTACTGCTTAAAACTAATATAACTAATTAAGTCAAATAAAAAAATTCTAATATTATGTTTAAAATCAATTTTGATTAATTTGAGACAAACATAAAAAATATAAAAGTGTCATAAAAAACCGCTCGATTTTGACAACATTCGATTTTGCAAAACATAAAATTTACGGGCGCACACAGGGGTAAAACATGAAAAAGGCGATCAAAACTGTTTTCTGCCGAAACTGTTCGTTTTAGACCTATAGTGTCTTCGAGACAAATGACCAGCATTACAAGGGCTAAAAAATTAGTTTTTTGAAAAATTGATTAATCCACCTAGTAGTGAGCTAGAAAAATTAACTTTTTTAATATCCATTTTAGAGCTGTATTGTCTGAGAAAAGTTTTTAGCTTGTACCAATTCTAGCAACTTTGCTATAGAAGTCATAGCTGTAACATTAATCGTTTCAAAGTTATGACAATTTTCAGAAAAATATCACCAATTTTTAGTTTTTTCAACATAACTTTTTTGCGCGTGATTTTTCATATAAAATATGTTCTAAAGAGTTTTGAAGACAGAAAAGTTGTACACTTTTGCTGAATATATTGTATAGAAATTTTGAAGTTTAAACGAGATATCTTAAAAATACTTAACGAAAATAGTCATTTTGAACTGGTTATATCTCCTGAGTTCGGACGAGTTCGGTTACATATTTTACAGTTTTAGAATAAGAAAAGTATCGCCTTTCAAACAATGTACAATTCAAAGTGGCCA
Source organism: Uranotaenia lowii (assembly GCF_029784155.1). Lineage (NCBI taxonomy): Eukaryota > Metazoa > Arthropoda > Insecta > Diptera > Culicidae > Uranotaenia > Uranotaenia lowii. The sequence continues at coordinate 142,015,894 of NC_073691.1, forward strand.
ATTGTGACCTTCATAGTGTAAATGTCAATAGAAGTAAGATAAAAATGAAGTTTTTATACTAATTTGAGCCCATCTACCATCTCAAGTTCAAGTGGTTCAAGTAGGCCTACTTTTAGGAATCCTACATGTTGCAGCCAAGTAGTAATAGTTATGCTCAAATAAGTATAAAAACTTCACTTTCGGCTTACTTCTATTGACATTTACACTATGAAGGTCACAATTGGCCACTTTGAATTGTACATTGTTTGAAAGGCGATACTTTTCTTATTCTAAAACTGTAAAATATGTAACCGAACTCGTCCGAACTCAGGAGATATAACCAGTTCAAAATGACTATTTTTGTTAAGTATTTTTAAGATATCTCGTTTAAACTTCAAAATTTCTATACAATATATTCAGCAAAAGTGTACAACTTTTCTGTCTTCAAAACTCTCTAGAACATATTTTATATGAAAAATCACGCGCAAAAAAGTTATGTTGAAAAAACTGAAAATTGGTGCTATTTTTCTAAAAATTGTCACAACTCTGAAACGATTAATGTTACAGCTATGACTTCTTTAGCAAAGTTGCTAGAATTGGTACAAGCTAAAAACTTTTCTCAGACAATACAGCTCTAAAATGGATATTAAAAAAGTTAGATTTTCTAACTCACTACTAGGTGGATTAATCAATTTTTCATAAAACTAATTTTTTAGTCCTTGTAATGTTAGTCATTTGTCTCGAAGACACTATAGGTCTAAAATGCACAGTTTCGGCGGAAAATAGTTTTGATCGCCTTTTTCATATTTTACCCCTGTGTGGGGCGTGTTGCCAAAAACGAACGGGGTCTGTATCTGATTTGTAAATCATTTTTCGAGTTGTGAGAAAAGGCTTATTTTAGATTAATATCAAAACTTAAATTTTCAGATGATGATCATATAAACTTAAAAACAAAATTGTAATTCTTAATTCACATTTAAAAAATTCAGAATTCACAATAATTGAACTCAGATTCATGATTCAAATTCAGGACTGAAATTTCAATTCGATTTCATATTCAGAATTTTTAATTTTTTTTATTTAACAGCATGCATAATTTATTTCTAAGACTATTAAAAATTCAAAGTATCAGCTTTCAAATACTGAATTTGAAAGTGGTTGATACAAATTAAGATTCTGAATAACATTTTAATGTTAAGTTGCGGATTTCAGGTTCAAAGTTCAAATTCAGACTTAAGATATAACATCCAGATTCAGTTTAGTTAATTCACTCATTAAGAATTAGATTTTTTTTTGCGATCTGATAAAATTGATAAAATTTCAGTTTCAGATTCCAATATTGGATTCGCAATACAATTCAGGTTGTAAATTAATCTTCAGATATTTGATTTGGGTTCCGATTTATTAGTCAGATTCGGAATTCTGATTCAGATTACAAAATCGGATTTAGAATAGAGATCAGGTCCAGAGTTTAAATTCAGATTCAGAATTCACATTGAAATTTTTAACGCAGAATTTGAATTAGAAATTCATATTCAAGTTAAAATCTCAGATTCAGATTAAAAAATCGGAATAAAAGAATAAAAAAAGAGATCAGGCTCAGGGTGCAGATTTGTACTCAGAACTCAATAAAAATTTCCATTTAAAAGTTCTTATTTCAGATTTGAATTTCAAATGCTGATGGAAATTAAAATCAGATTGAGAAGTCAGTTTCACAATTCTGATTCAGAACTATAAACTGAACTTAGAATAGATATCGGTATCAATGAATTCAGAATCAAATTGAAATCTCAGATTCAGATTCATCAATCGGATTAAGAAAAAAATAAGCTTCAAAGTGTAAATTCGGACTCAGGACTCATATCGATTCAATAGTTTTATTTATAATTCAATTTCGGAATGCAAATGCAGAATGCAGATTCAGTATTCAAATTCTCATTTAGAAATTGAGTTTACAATTGACATCAGTTTCAGATTCGGATTCTGAACTAATATTGAAAACTTAAATTCAAAATCTTCATTCAGGACATTAATTCTAAATACATATTCAACATTTGAATTCTAAATGCAGATTCAGAATTCAGAACTTAGATTCAGATTAAGGATTCAGATTTATATTTCAGAATTAGATTCAAATATTAAGATTCAAACAGAACCAACGTACACATTAGTTTAAGAAATGTTTGAAAAATTTGTATTCAATAAGATTTCAAACTCAGAATTCAGATTACAAATTCAAACTCATATTAAGAACCTGGACTTAGAAATTGCTGCTTAGCAACACTGTTATGGTAACTTACGATTCTCTCTCATGAATTTCTCTCTTTGTTTATTTTTCAATGCAGCAAACTGGGTTGCCAGATTTGTCTGTAAAACGTAAAACACAGACTTTTGACCCTTTGCCCAGATATTGGTCAGACGCAGATTTTGCCAAGATTTTGGCTTGTCCTCTGCCACCAACGCGAGTTAAAATAGTAACAGCCTTCCAAAAAGAATTTTTCGAACCTGAATGTTCCTGATTAGACAGGGAATATTTTTGAAGTTGTTTTTTTAATCCGTCTATTTTTTTTCTTTTTTTGAAGTCGAGCATAATTTATGAAATACTAAATTCAACCATGATTATGTAAACATGAGTTTGCGTTAGCATATTGAATCCGAGGCATTTTCTCGATAATATTGCAAAAACATTCAATAACGTTTCAAGATTACCCTTTTACTTGTCCTTCAACCTAAAATTCAAAATAAGCGATTGCCCAATCGACTCAAAATCCAATCGATTTTTTCCAGTACCGATCAAGTTTTCTCAAGGAAAAACTATATCACAAGACGTATCCTTAGTATTATCCTTGTAAGCAGCTGTCAAAACTATATTTTGTATCTTGAGAGGGTGTATTTTGTTAATTTTTTCCCGCAAATATAGTTCAATTTTTTAAAAAGTGCGTTGACTGCCAAATGATGTCCTGGCATCGTTGCCCTCCACTCCAGTAACATCAGCGTTTCCGGAAGGTACGTCTTGCAGATAGAACGGAACGTTCGTCAACGTTAGTATCTTCATACCCGGCGAGATCTTCGAGCAAACAAGATCATAATTCAGATTCAGATTACGAATTTAGATCTGAACTCAGACTCACCTGATTAGATTCAAATACAGAATTTAAATCGGAATTTCAGTTAAAAATTTTAACTAACAATTTGAATTTAAATTTATATTCAGAATTCAGTTTCAGTATTCAGATTCGGAATTTGGATAGTAGATTAAAGATTCTGCATTAGATGTTTAAAAAAATCGCAAAGTATTGTTTTAATAGTCAACGTCCCCACTTACCCTGGTGTACCTTATAGAACTTAGATTCAAAATTCAGATTCAAATAAAGATATCGAATTCATTTTTTTTATTTTTCATTCAGATGAGTGATTTAGATTTAGAATTCAGCATCATATATTCATTAAGTTATAATGATATAATATTCATATCTCAATTCCTCTCCCACTGAGCCAATTCTTTTTACTAAATAATATATGGATGAGCTTTAAAAGAAGGATCATCCTAGAACTAGGCGCCACAGCCAGCCATCAATAATGTAATTGTTTTAATTTATACAGTTGTAAAAAAACAAATATAAACATGTTGTAACAAGATTCAAACATGCGACCATCAACGCGAAAATCAAGAGCGTTACCACGATGCCACTTCAGTACTTGGACTATTGGCAAAATTTAACTGTTCAAATGCCAGTCTTTCCATTCATAAAATGAACTCAATAAATATCAGTTCGATTATCCTCCAAAAAACGTACTGGCCATCTTTTTCGGCTTTCTGACAGAAAGGCATAGCGAAAGGTCAGTCGAGGCTATCTTTAATTAAGGGTCCAATACCCCCTTTATATATACAAATCTACTCAGCTCGACGAGTTACGAAGATGTCCGTGAATTTGTATGTTCCAATTGAAATGGTCTTACCACCCTTTCTCCTAATCTGGGCTTTTAAATTTGATGAATTTAGTTTAAAAAAAATGGATTTTTTTGGAGTTTTTAAAAACTGATATTTTAGTGCATAGTTTCAATGTTTTAGTTCGTTTAATTAGGAAATTCCTCTCTTCACATCAATTCACTTCGATAGTATAGAAAACACTCGTAAATTTTGTATCAGTTTTTAATCTCATAAATCTGATGAAATATATAAAAACTGCAATTTTTGAAAGAAAGAATTGATCGTTTCTATTAAGGCTTTTATTTTAGAAACATTGACACTTGAAATAACTACAACACTTGAAATTTCCATATTGAAATTGCCATAATACTTAGATACTTCAATACTATATTTCAAAGTATGGAAATATTTGAATATTTGTATTTTTGTTGAACATGATGTAAAAATAAGTAGTTATCAAGATGGTGTGTTAGCTTTGTCTACCGTGAATATGTAATGAATTTAAATTGAAATATCAAACCTTTTCTAATACTTTCTTGTTAACTAGCAATCAGTTGGTGGAGTTACCTGAAAAAAAACAGAAAAATAAAAAAGAATTTAGATAGATGCACAAATGAAGCCCTTAAAAATTAGTCTCTGTATATTTAAAGCTAATCGTTTGTAAAAATAGGTACCAGATAATCGGAAGGGAGTTTGTCAATCATGATATCAAAATATCGGATTACAATTATAGAATTTTACGATGTAGTTCTGATTTAAGAACTGTCTTAAAACCTTCGATTCAATAAACTCAATAATTGATGCTCTTCCTGCCAGGAATGCATACAAGAGTTTACCAGGAAGTTCCTGGTAAACTCTTGAACGCATACCTCTGAATAGCATAACACACGGGTGACCAACCTTTAAAACCAACGGTCCAGCCTGGATTAAAATTTATTTGACGGGCCCCACTTCAAATAACACTTCACTAGACATCAATCGCTCATTTTTTTTTCTTATAAACGTATATTTCCCAAGGCAATTACATTTCATAAAACGTTTAATCTATTTTCTGAGATTTTTGTTTTTAATCGATGTGATAGTAATCTTTACCACTCTTATTCGAAAATCTTATGGAACTATAATAGCACAGCAACAACAAAAATATGAGGAACATATTTTTGATTGGAAACCTAGCATAACACATCTTGGAGAAATTTAGAAAAAAAAAATACCCAAAAATCGACTCAGCCTCTAATGTATGTAGTTGTTTCTAGTTTGGCGATCTGCATACAGCACATATGAAACCGCTGTTGATGACGTTTTACATGACGTAAAACGGGCCAAGTTCGTGGAATGTATGTGAACGCGTTTTTCCTAGTTACAGTCTCAGAACCACTAGACAAATTAATAAAACCATAGCGATTGTAGGTAGCCGCTTCAAAAATTTGTAAAATTGCGTTCGTTTTTGCAATTTCCAGCACATTTTGGTGACCGAGCGTTGTAGGACGGAAATGGCTGGTCCACTGTTGGCATGGGTTCGGTTCCCATCTCGGTACTGGGTGTTAAATTTTAATCTTAAGAAGTCCACGTTTATTCAGTCTGTATAGCCTAAATCGGCTAGACGGTGTATGCCTTTTTTAGAAATAAATTAGAACACCCCTCGGTGTTCGAAACAGCGACACCAACCTAATGTGGTGGGAACCGGAATCCTTTGACAGCGCTTTGTAGGTTTTTGGACATAACAATTGAGTCTAGTTCCACACATATCTAACATTACGGAAGGTTTCCGGTAAGCTGGGAATATACAATCAGCAATGTGGGCAGCAAATTCGGTGAAGAAACTTTGCTCAACGTTCAGTTTGTTTGGGCTCTAACAAGCCAACCCAAACGAAATCGAAACCAAAACAAATCGGCTTCAAACCGTGTCATCGAAATTGCCGGGTTAAATCACCATCATCTCCGGTGTTGCTTCATCTTAGCAGTCAGTCATCCGAATCGCGAAACCATGTCCCATCATGCTTGGATTACTCATCTCTGCAGAGCCAGATTTTCCAGCCTCCAATCGACTTGACAGCTATGGGAACAATAAGTATCACAACAATGATGGCATCTTTTTCATTGCAGGGATTCCTTCTCTTCGAATCGAAGTCGCGAAGTTTGACAGACCTGGGTTTGGTCGGATCGGGGTAAGGCAATATAAATTCTGCCATTCATCAAAAAAGCTCCGAAGCAAATGTGTGGGTGGGTAGACGCTGAACCCCACACGGTAAGATCGGGGAAAGTTGTTTCCTTTTTGTGAAAGTAAAATTTATGATTACCGCACACCGATTTCAGGAATGTCTTTCCCAATCACAATGGATTTTGCCATAAGTCATCGTGGCTGCGTACAAAATCTCGTATAAATTTCTAGCTTGATTGAAAGCTAATTGAACACTCCGAGACTGTTGGTGGCAAGGAAATGACTTCATCGTTTGCTCGATTGACCATAGTTAGCAGAAGATGGTACGGGATTGCATGCAACAGCTTAAGCAGCTATGGATAAGCGTATCCGACGAATTGTTCAACGAGGCGCGTAATCTTCAGATGAGGACGGCTTATAAGACTAGCGAAGATTGGCTCGAGCGGCCAGTGATTTATTCACCAGTTAGACTAGTAGCTGATCAGCTCAATGGCTGTGGGTATTTGATTAGTTATCAGCTTGGGTTTTCTTATGTTGGGGGTTTTTCGTATCCACAATGCTGCGAGTGGCCATTCATAATCGGTAGTACAGTTATGCCATGTGGTTGAGCTTATAAAAATGCTCGTTGTAACGGTTATGCAAACAGACGATTTCGCTTGTAAGATGTTTTGTGCGGATGTTGACCTTGATACTTTTTTTCGATGCCGCGCCGACGATTCATTTAACTATTTTAAAGCCTTGGGTGCGTTAGGAATGAAAAAAATCATAGGGTAAAAACCTTTGCCATCTTGACATTTATCTGCATTTTAAGAACCCTATGAAAATTGATTGGTATGTATTTGGTAACAGAACGTTGAAGACTTGTATTTTAGGACTAAGAGAAACTGCTTTAGGTATAAGAATACCGTCAAACGGGGCATCATGCAAAAGCAGGGTTAGATGCAACATTTGTATACCACAACACTCATTCAATTTTTATTTCAATATACTATGATAAAGTTATCATTGAATGATAACAGATTGATGATGACATAGTTTTTAACATCGTGAGATAGTTTTTTAAAGTTTTTGATTTTATAAAAAATTTAAAAAATCGAGCAATAGATGTACAAACTTTTACATTTTTCCATGCTTAAAAAAAACTTTACCTAGTATGACGGATTGGCTTAATGATATCACCTACAAACTTAATATTGCTTTCATTATCCTATACCAATACTGTTGCTGTATAAATATTTTTCGGACAATCTCCAATTTTTTTTAAATAAATATTTTAATAATTCAGTTACCGTAAACTGGGGGAACTTTGATCAGCGGGGTGACTTTGATCAACATGAAATTTTTGCAGATAATCATCATTTTCTATGTATAAAGTTGAAATATCTGAAAACTGTTGACTACGTTTAAAAGTCTGTAAATTGAGTTACAAATGAGCTTAATTTCGTTTTTATTAGGATATTTTTAACAATACTCAAAATATAATTTTAAAATCATAAAATATCTGGTTTTGTGTGGGCTCACTAACAAACATCTGTCCTGATCAAATTTGAGCATTTAGGAGCAAATGGGTTGTTTTATGCGAAAATTCAACTTTTTTCTTTGTTTAGTTTCAGTTTAAGTGTTATTTTTATGGTCATTTGATGATAATTTCTGGATATTAAAAAAAACGGTCATTTCCCATGAAAAAGCCCGTATAGAAAAAATAGCTAAAAACCCTATGAAATGGTTAAGTTTGAAGAAAACAAAAGAACATGAGAACAGTACGAGGACTTAGAGAGTTGCATGAAGGTAAAATATTGTTTGTTTTTGAGGCCAAAAAATATTGAGAAATGTTTATAATTTTTGCCCCTAAATGTATGCAACAACATTGTCCATCTTCTGAGCATTTTTATTTTTGAAAAAAAAAATTGAATCCTTCAATTGCGTCCAAACAATAAATTACTGTTATTGATGTTTTGAGACTTCTGTGCTGAATGGCTTCAAAACAATAAATTTGAAGATGTTGAGATACGTAAAAACCTTAGTGATCAAAGTTACCCCGAAACTCGAAATCTGGTTTTGTAACAAACATTTAATTATAACCACCAATGTCGATTGAATTTACTGCAATCAATGATCATGTTTAATACTCCTCACCTCAGTAAGGGTTTTAAAGCTTTTAGATATTAAGAAAAAGAAACCTCTTTAAAAATATTCAAAAATGAATGAAAAAAGTGATCAAAGTTCCCCCAGTTTACGGTGCCTGCCTGGGGCAAAATGCAACAAAATGCAAATCAGAACTAAATCTCATAAATCGCGTTTCCATATGCTGGGATATGATTGTTTTGCTTTATGCGTTTGTTAACATATAATTTCATCCATCCTAAGATTTATTTTGATGATTAAAGTTTATAGAATATTTTGTAGAATTTTTTACCCCTAAATGTATGCAGCAGATTAACACTTTTTTCTTAAAAACATTTAAAAAAAAAATTTAAAATTTTACTCGAACAAAACCAAAAATTACTGCAATTGGTGCTTTATGCGTTATAATATCACAAATGTATCAAAAACTATAAATTTTCAAACCTTTTTCATTTCATTTTTCATTAATTACAGATTTTGTTGCAACTTACCCCTTTTTCTTAGTAGGGTGAAAATCGCATGTTTTTGTAAATTTGGTGTCCCATCAACCTTAAAACTTGCTGCATTTTTCAGACTACATCGTTGTTTAAACTGGCGGCAGTCGATGTGGTTCATTAGTGAGAAGGCTTCGTAAGGCGTACCTATCGTTTTTCGGCTATGGTTCCTGTGTGTATGTATGAAACCGACACTTGGTCATCCGACGCGAGCGTGTACGCGGCCCCAGTCAGTCAGTGAGCGAGCGTGAGCAGAGAAGCGAGCCACATTGTAGCGAGTGGCTCATTGCATAGTTTCCCCCGGCTGGGGCAGTCAAGTGGACCGACGGCATCGCTTCGGGAGACTTGGCCAGTCTGCACATTTGGCGACCGTGACAGGTAATTTCTCGTGAACATAATCGAACGAGAAATTATAAAATCGAATCAGAAAAATAAACAAAAGCGATCAACGATTCACGTTAAAAAAATTTTCAGCCTAGTTGCTTAAAAATCAGACACTTTCTGAATTTCCCATTTAAAAAAACTGCGGAAAAATGGGTAGTTCTCAGTTTAAGTAAAAAAGTAACACAGTCGGATGATTTTCGGAAGCTATTTCATGTGAAGTGAAAAAAAGAAAACACAGTGCATAATGTGATAGATAACTAGTGTTTTAGCAAATGAGCAAAAAGTGTTTTATGAAATAGTAAGCGAGTCGTAAGGACAGCTTGAAATTGGAAGGCGAGTTGAGAGGACAGCCTGAACTTATTGGAAAAAATCAAGCGAGTTGAGAGGACAGCTTGAAATCCATATGAAAATAACACCAATAAGCGAGTTGAGAGGACGGCTTGGTGATCAAGCGGGTTGAGAGGACAGCTTGAAAGAAATAAACAAAAAAAAATACACCAATAAGCGAGTTGAGAGGACAGCTTGGTGATCAAGCGGGTTGAGAGGACAGCTTGAAATTGGAAGGCGAGTTGAGAGGACAGCCTAAACATATTGAAAAAATCAAGCGAGTTGAGAGGACAGCTTGAAATACATTTGAAAATAACACCAATAAGCGAGTTGAGAGGACAGCTTGGTGATCAAGCGGGTTGAGAGGACAGCTTGAAATAAATAAAAAAAAAAAACACCAATAAGCGAGTTGAGAGGACAGCTTGGTGATCCAGCGGGTTGAGAGGACAGCTTGAAATTGAAAGGCGAGTTGAGAGGACAGCCTAAACGTATTGAAAATCAAACATGTTCAGAGGACAACTTGTTAATCAAGCGAGTAGAAAGACTGCTTGAAATATGTTAAAAAACACCATTAAGAGGGTTTACAGAAATGGAAAAAATTCCCTTACAATCGTGAAATGAATTATAAGGACTTATAGGTGAGAATGGAAACTCGAGAAAACTGAAGTAATTTTGAAACAAGGTAAAAAAAACTATTGGCAGCTTGGAATTCCAACTTAAGTGAATTGAAAGCACAGCTTGAAAACTTATAGGCGAATTGAAAAGGAAGCCTGAACGAGTTGAAATAACAGCTTAAGATAAGAAAAATTTATGGATCGTGTCGAGAGAACAGTTTGAACAGATTAATCAAATTTCATATGAATTTAGATAACAACTTGAAATCTTAAAGCGTATTGTGATCAGTTTTGGAATCTACACAAATTCATAAAGAAGCAGATGGAAAAGTAAGCTTTGAATAAGTCGAGGAACAGCTTGCACTAATCCTTTAAAATTGTCATGTTTGTTGGGAATACAGCTAAACGATACGGATGATACGAATTCCAAGCGAGTTCAAGTACACAACCTGAAACTACAACTTGCCGTTGAGAGATCAGCTTTGGTATCTCATAGAAATTATAACCAAGCAAGGTGAGGAGACAGCTTGGGATGAATGTGAATTATGATGCAAATCGAGAGAATTACTTGCATACATTGTTTTGAATTCCAGTTGAATTGAAAGGACAACTCGAAAATTTAAAAATAAAAAAGAGAGGATTGCAGGAGCAGTGTGACGAATTTAAGTCTTGCGAATTGTTAAAATAGTTTGGGAGATTCATAGAACAACTTGAAATTGAAAAGCAAAAATGTTATTTATGATGACGAATACAATATGTCTTGATAGCGAGTCAATAAATGTAAGTTATTGTTCATGTGAAGAAAGTGAGAATTCGGAACGAGAAATGAGTTATAAATTTCATAAAATGATTGAGTCTCAAATAACATAAGCAAAATTTGTCAAAATACAAAAGAAACCGCAGATAGTCGTTGATAATTTTTCCCCTCTCGGAGTTTCTTAAAAATGCGGTTGGAAAAAAAAAATCAAGTTAAAAAAATGGATTTCCCAATTCAAATCATTGTAACACAGAGTGTAAATGTGTAATCATTAAATTTTATTACAGTTTTATAGATTACGCTAACCAAGTTTAAAGTTCATAAAACGCCAAAAAAAACATTAAAAAAATGTAAACAATCGTTGGGAGACAAAGCTAAAGGCCATTGTGGCCCGATTATCCTATGAAGTGTGTTTTTTTTCTAAAATTTTACTTGCTCACCTTTCTTGTGCTTGAAGGTACTTTATGGTCCTGTTGTTATATAGCGAACAACTTTTTTTTTGTAATAATTCTTTTACATTTTGATAGGACAGGAGGGGGATGTGTGTATGTATGAAACCGACACTTGGTCATCCGACGCGAGCGTGTACGCGGCCCCAGTCAGTCAGTGAGCGAGCGTGAGCAGAGAAGCGAGCCACATTGTAGCGAGTGGCTCATTGCATAGTTTCCCCCGGCTGGGGCAGTCAAGTGGACCGACGGCATCGCTTCGGGAGACTTGGCCAGTCTGCACAGTTCCTACTCCTCAACAGAAAATTAATCTCTTCTCCAAATTCGCGGTAATATATTAAAACCATCTCGGCTCTAATGTGACGAAAAAAATACGATCTTCGAACACTAGAAGCACTGTGATCGATTGAAAAATCTGTAATGTGCAGATTGTAAAATGATTGTTCTTCAAGTTCCACATTCATTCAAGTTTAGATTTTTAACTTAAATTAATATAAAATGCGTTAAGTAACTTTTAGTTTTTACAATATGACCTATTGAGGTATCTGAATTAATATCAATCTGAATTTTATCGTTATTGCTTCAGCAGGTTTAATTAAAAAAAAAATCGGGTCAGTAGTTTTAATTTATTAAGCAAACCAGTAATCCGGGTATCAGGCTCGTGCGAAAGACCATTCAAAATTCAAATTTAAGCTAGGTATTTTAACAGGTATTTCAAAGAACTAATAAACTGATCCCAGAATTGACATCTTGACTCAGAACTTAGGCAAAATCCTCGAAATCTTATCCTAGGTTCAGATGGCCAGATTTCCCGAATTTATTCACTTTATTTAAAAATATACAAAAAATTGTCATTAGAAGAATTATGTTTTTGCGTCCAAAATAACATTATTTGAATAAATTTTATCTAAACAGCTTAAAGTATGACTTTTCAAGGTTTAACGATAAAAAGCCGGAATTTGCTAGACCCGGAGCCTTGCGGGAGTAAAAATGGGAAGCTTAGGTTAGATTCAATCCGGATTATGTGGTTCAGTTCAGTGTCAGTGTTCGTGTTTAGGATTCTGTATACAGTTTAATGGTTTTGAATTTTTGTTTGAATTATCATTATAAAGAATTGATTCGAATCTTGGTTTCCAATTTCAAATAAAACTAGATGCATTTTCCACATTCGAAACTCGTTTTGGAATATGAAGAGAAAATATTTGAAATTCCAATCCATTTTTAAGATTCGGATTTATTAAATTTGGAATTGGAAATTATTCAAAACTAAAATCCGTTGTTAAGATATGGTTTGGAAATTTGTATCCTTAATTCTTTTGCAAAATTGAGACTTTAGAAAGTTTCATGAAGGTGATCAAGAATTGAAAAATCTGAAACAGTTCTGTCTGTGGTTCTATCATCCGAAATTTTCGCTCAGATTCAAGTTGAATTACGAATAAATAATTTAAGAAAAACTGAAAACTGAATATTCAGAATTCAAATAAAAGAGTTCTGGTTAAGGGTTCTGATTGAAATTTTGTTTTTGGTTCATAACAAATAGGAACTATCTCCTCATTCGAAAATTGTTTTCAATTTCGGATTTTAGATTTTTAATTCAAGTACCAAATTTTGATTCAGATTCAGCTCGAAGTTAAGTTTTATAATCAAGATTACTATACCAAAGAGAGAATTTCATTAAGGATGCAAATAGCTGAAAATCGAATTTGTAAATCTTGATTCTCGTTTAAAAATTAAACTAGAGCTAGTAAACTACAAGTATAAAGTACGATCTGAACTCATTTCGAAAATTTAGTATCTTGGAAAATCAAGATTTGTGTTTTTTAAATACTTATAAGATATCAACAATGAAACAAATTATTTTTTTTTCCGTTGATTTAAGAACTTATACTTAATCTTCAGGAGAAAATTCAGCTGGAAAATTTTCTGTTGGTTTTTTTTGTAACTTAGGGGAGATGATGGCATAACGAGCACCCGGGGCACTACTCTTTTCTACAAAAGTATGTATTTTCTTAAATAAATTTTCATGAGGGTTTATTTTGTTTTTTCTTTAGTATTATTATTTCACGAAAAAATAAATCTTCTTATCATCTTTACAGAAATATTTAGAAAAAATCAGCTAGGTTCTTAAGTGACGAAAATATTGTAATTTTTGAGCACCACGAAATAAGCTTTTATGACATTTAAATCATCTTGATCTATAATGTACGCAATGCAAAACACACATTGTTTCTCAATTTTTACCATAATTAAATGTTTGATTTTTACTTTAATCAATTTTAAATCGCGTTTTTACTTAAATTTGTTAACTCGGGGCGAACAGAGCACTATCAATCGGGGCACGATGAGCGTTTTCTGCCGTATAATCTAGCAGCGAATTCAACTTGATATAGTCAACTGAATTATAGAGCTACAGCTTGACTAGTTTACATCTGACGACTGGGCCTCTGATTATCTCTCCGACACTTTATAGTGCGGCTTGGGTCTTCTAAAAAGAATAAAGCTTGCTCTTTACTCTTACACAGATTCCCATAAGAATGACAACTAATCGGAGTGGAAGCTACTGCTTTCTCTGTTTAACGCACGAGAAATCGTATACCGGGATAGCGAGCACGCTCATCGCCTCTAGGCCAAACCTTCAGATGAAACAATTCAAATTGTTGCCGTTTTATTCAATTGACTTCATCGAGTTGAATTCGCTGCTAGATTCCCCGGCAGAAAACGCCCATCGTGCCCCAATTAATGGTGCTTATTCTGTTCCAGGGGGGTTCTCATTATGCCCCTGCAGTGACTGGTTATCAGCTTTCGGCAAATAAATTAAAATGCATTTTTAAACGTTTTCATCTACTTTTTCAAGTTTAAGCCAATTAGTAAATAGACTATTTTAGTGACTGAACACGAAACAATGATGTAATTTCCATATTAAAGCTGTTTTCTACGGTTAAATAAGCGTTTTCTTTGATGTGGCTATATGCCCAAATCTCCCTTATCCGTATATTACAAATTCTTCGAAACCAGAGTTTCAAACTAAAATCTTAAATTAAAATGGAGTTTACAAGAATAGAAAATAAATCCAATTTGAACAGCAGACTTAGATTCTACCTTTTATTCCTGAATATTTGATGCATTTCTAAAAATGCATAAATGGGTATAATTAAGGTTCAAAGGAATTAGTGTATTACTTACTAGTTTAAGTAAGAAGAAAGCGTTTTTGCTAATGAAGCCTTCCAAAACCCTTATTTATTTCTTTAAGCTCAAAACAAAAACAAAAAAATAATTCCTAGACTTGTTTTTGAAAGTTTTGATTTAAAATAATACCAACACATTTTTTTACTATTTTTTTATGTTTGCATTATTCAATCAAAAATCTTATAGGAAAAAAATTGCCACCAAAAATAATTATTATATAAAATATTTTGTTATATTAAAACTGAGGTCCTTGGAACCAAAGAGGTATTAGTTCATAAAAGCATATTTCGAGAAAACACGCTTTAAAATTTTTGTGTTAAACTATTTTCCATATATTTTTCGTAAATTTGTATTTTTTTTTCGAACATAAAAGTATGAAAATAATATTCTAAAAATCATCAAAAATAGTTTGAAATAAGAAGAATCGTTTTGGATCATTAACTCAAAATTGACCATGGTTCTGAGGGCCTCAATTCTTCTAGTTAATTAAAAAATATGGCTTACAAGTTTGTTTTTGAAGTTCACAATATAAGCTTTATATATTAATAAAACAACATGTTTAATTCATCATTCAAAGCCTATACTGACAAATTACAAGTTGAGAAATGTGTTATTTCTTGAATAATCAATAAGAAACTGATATAAACATAAGGAATTTCAAGCTTTGCTGAAAATATTGACAGCACGAAGCAAATAATAGAATTAATATTCGATAAATAAATTCAAAAGTTAAAATTATTGGTTCTATATTATGAACTTGTTTAGTTAAAGTTCTAAATAAAAAACCCATTCTTAACCCTCCAAAGCCGTTCGGGTCAATATGACCCGAAGCGCACATTTCAAACATCTTTATCATCATTCCAATATACTGATGAACTGGTAGTTTTGACAGACCAAGTATGTTCTATGAAAATAATGATCAAGTTAACGCCAAAAAACTAAAATTTGAGTTTTTAAAATCGGTTCATTGAGAAATGAAATACAGCTAAGCAAAGCCAAAACTGGATGACGTTTTTTTAAAGTAAGACTTTTTTCTAACGGAAGATCTGTCATAGCGGTAAAAACTTTCATTGGACCCCAACATATCTATACATTGTCGGATAGATGGATTCTTGACAATTTCAAACATCTATGAAATAATTAAATACAGAAAAGCTGTCAGAAGTTATGAGTATTTTAAAAATAAAATTGATTTTTCGGACTTTTAACTTTCTGAACCGGTTTCTGAAAACCTGGTAATACATATCGACTTTATTTTGAAATTTTGAGTAATTAGAATAAATTACCTACACAATGAATATAACATCATCAAAATCGGTTAACGTTTACAGCCAGGAGAACGAAATCAAATTACAACTCATATTTCCCCAAAACGGATATTTAGCGAACGGCTTTGGAAGGTTAAGACGAGGTAGATTTCTGTGTGGATTTAAATTCGTCCAAGTTGAGCCAACTTTCTTGGATGTTTGTTAACACTTATTTGTTGACACCTTTTGGGATCAAGTAGTTTCCGGTTTCTTGAACAGAAAATTTTTCTTGGGAAAAATCTCCATGGGGAGTTAAACACCTAGACCACCCCCTTTCCTAGTTCGCATGGCCTTGCCGGGGTTCTTCGTTTTAACTTCGAAGTTAACCGAATCAGCTAGTATTTTTTATAATTATAGAAACTAAGGACCAAGTAAAAAAGAGGCCCAATATACCCCAAACTCCCCTATAAGTTTTAGGGACGTTGAGTGACCTCTTAGAGCTTACCAATCAACTTAAATGTCATTCTTGCCCGAAGGAAGAAATGTTTGTGGTTGTGTCCTTAAGTTTTTTTAATGAACACACACATATACACAACTAAAAATTATTTTCGGTAAAATTACAGCAAATATCGTGTAACAAAAAGGAGCAGGACATTTACCGTAACTTTACAGGTCATAAAAAAAATCACATGTCCTTTATTTTTACGTGAACAAATTATTTTACAGGATGGTTTAAAATTACAGTACTGTAAAATTTTGGTTCATTGAATTGATTTGCCTCGATTTTTAGTTTTTTGTTTTTCGAAACTAAATCAAATTTTTCGGAAAAAATAAATACAATACATGTTTAACGTTCAATTACTTTATTTCACAAAAAAATGGAAATGTTTAAATTTTCTAACGTCCCTAATTTGATCACACAATCTCCAATCGCTTTTGTTGTTGGCGCTCCTGGGGACGGAAACGAAGAGGAGCCGTCTTTACCACCGGACGACAGCTGGCAGAACTCGTATATGCATCGGAAATCAAACCATCTTCCTTCAAGTTTAATCAATACATCTGATGTCGTCACAAAATAGTTGTCCCCTGAATGCGCGCCACGGTTAAGCACCTCTCTAGCCGCCACGACGTCGATCACCGGATTTTTTTTCGATTACAAATCGGAGAACAAGACCCAAACAAAATAAAACAATTCGCGCGCTTCTTTCCTTTTTGATACCTAAATTGAATCCATGTTATTTTCAGTTAATATCCTGTAACAAAAACGAGCAGGACATTTACCGTAGTTTTACATGTCAAAAAAAATTACGTGTCCCGAATTACGTGACTCTTATTTTTTTCGACCTGTACAAATACGGCAGATGTCAAGCTCCTTTTTGTTACAGGACGTTTGCTATATAATATTGAATGTTTCTCTAGTTAATTTTAAACCAATCAATTGAGAATTGCGTGTTTTGCACATTACGGGTTGAATTTTGTTAAAGGCAACCACTTTAAAGTACACGTAATAATCATAATTTTTTTTCTGTGTAGTGAAACTTCGTGTTTCTTTTAAGAGACCTAATTTACTTAATTCTAAGGCGTATATCTTTCAAGGATAAGATGGCTAGCATCTTACAAATTCTAAAATCACCGACCCGCAGAAAGTGTACTACGTATGCTGTGACCGCACAGTATTAAATAATTACATGTTATAACCTGCAAATAAATGGAACAAGTTATTTCTACTAAATTTACATGACTTATGACGTAATGTAAATTCCCGAAACGAAAAAAATGACATTGTGAATTTACATGACCATAACAATGAAACCGTTCCGACTCATTATTCCTTTTTAGTTTTTGAATTATTATTTTATCAACTGCTAGCCATCAGCCTTGAAACAAAACATTCCAATCATTAAAAAGATACTTTACACAACCGAAATCCACGAGCTCCAGATTTGAAACGGCATTTTCTAGGCGCATCAAATCGAACTTGCTTCTTACCGGTCGGCCGTTCGGTGTTTGTTTGTGAAACGATCCTGCTACAGGGTTTATCTAAATTTTCTTTTAGTTTCATTAATACTTTTTGGATGGATGATTTTGAAAAAAAAATTTCATTACTTTTCAAAATAGGTAGCACTTAGTTAATCTAGAATGTTTTTTGATTAATAATACATGTTATTTGTACGTTGTACTTTGAAATGTCCTTTGCAAAATGATGGAATGTGAGGAAGGGGTAATAAGGCTTGTAATTTGTTTGTATAAATATTAAACAATTCAAAACGATTCACTTGTATATAAATCCTAGAACTTGATTTTTTTTAAATTCACATGTTTATACTTAAATTGAAGAATAAAGAGAAAAAAAAGCTTTATTGTGTTGAATCTTTTGTAACAACAAATTGAGAATATTTTTGACCTTTTCGTGCAATATTTATTTGAACCAAAAGTTTGACTATTTTTTGTGCTATTCATTTTTTGATTGTCAGATTTTGTATCAATGTTATCGGTTAGAGTTATTTCTAATTTTTTTTAAATATTAAAAATAAAACTGTTGCTTAGAACAAAATATCACTTCTCCAATAAAGTCTTCAAAATTCTATCGAGTAATATACTATTTTTAAAGTGTGTTTTTTTACATTAAGCAATAAAACATAATTTGTTTTTGGTGAAAAATGTTTAAAGGATTTCACTTTTTTATATTTATTGAAATTGGCAAACAATAAGACACACCCTGTGCGCGATAGCAACGTGTCAGATTCCAAACATCGTTTCAAGCAAAAGTCATGTAAAATTACAACAAAATGACCCGAATGAGGAAACACATGTTTTTTTTAGGGCTGCGTTATAATATACAACACATCTGACCGAATTTTACATGAAATCAAATTTTACATCAAATGTAAAACTCAGATTTTTTTTTGTGTGCGGGATTCGATCTCAGACCTCTGGCTTGGGAGACTTGAACGCTATCCTCAAGGCCACGGTCGGCGGCAAAGATACTGTCATACAGGCATACTTTTTGGTCATGAACTCCATCTTGATTTCGAAGCTAAAGTAATCGAGCAATGCTCCGAAGTTGGTTTAATTGCTGACATTTCAAACCAAAACAATGATATGATAAGGTTTCACATTTCACCGGACAAGGTATGGTGGAATGAAAAGCTATCTGCTTAAATAATTGTACCTACCTATTTGTCTTCGCACGGGATGACTCGTGCTTATCCAAATGTCATTCCCAGCCGAAAAGTGAAAATTTGAATACCCTTCAGCTGTCCGTCGCGGTCAAAACATTCCCATCTACATAGTTCTCCGTCAGCGGAAGCATCTTCCTCAGATTAGATCAGCTGAGATCCAACGCAATGCGAAGTCGGCGCCAGTTGCCTGCGTAACTTTTTTTGCGTCGTTTTGTTAAGCCCTGATATCAGATAGGGTTACCAAATTTCCTGGATATTAGTTAACCTTAAGAAGGTGTAAACAGATCATCAGTGATTTAGTGTCACTTATTTCAAGAGTTTTAAGTTAGACTTCCTTTTTTCGATGTAAGTTAGCACATATTTAAGAAAATAAAAGAAATAATTTTAATTTTGATCGATTTAACAACCCTTTACATTGAACATAGATTTGAAATGGTGGAAAGGAAACAAGCTTGTTTGTGTTTTTTCTTGTCGAAATTTTAATCCTCATAACAATATCGATCGAATTTTGAAAATTTGAAACCTTATTTTGATTCCAAACTAAAATGCAACCAGCTCCATTGTGTTTTTTTCTTTCAACTGTCGGTGGGAAAGCTCATTCGGTATGACGACACCGAAGCCGGCTGGCTGAGGCGTGAAGATGACGAATGCTCAAGAGATACAGGGTGGGAAGCCCTTTTCTTTTGTTCGATATAGAAGAATATCCAACTCTTAGGGAACCCCAAAACAAAAGTTGGTATTACCAATTGGTCGTAATTTTGGCGCACGTTTTCCAAAGGGAAAACAGTGCCTCGCTACGACGAAAGGGCGTGGAGATTCCGATTCAAACGATGTGTCGCTCATGTTGGTTGGTTTTGTCTTCAAAAGGCCGATGTGACAGCATTTGGCAAGTATCGGTAAACTACTAGGTTCGTGGGTATATTACACTAGAAGCTGGATACTATTAATGGAAACAGCTAAATACCCCTCGTTGAGGTCTACGACTAATTGTATAGTGAAGCGGCCAATAATGAACGGTTTCTCGGTTTTATTGCTGTGTTTAATTTCGATGTGAGCTTTCCAGGATGTAATCGGTTTGCTAATGGTGTTGGAGAAATTTTTATGTAACACTCAATTTTATTTTTATTCTTTTTTATATATCAATTAAAGACGTAACACTTCCCGATCAGGAGGGAAAAACTTAATTATATCAGGATGAGATATTTTGATACTAATTTTTTCCTTTCTAAATGAGTTATTATTCAGTACTCGTAGGATGTTAAAATATCTCAAATTATATCAAAAAATCTATACGATCATAGCTAAATTATATCAATTTTAGATATGCTCCTTTCGGGATTATATCTCGTTCAGATAGCATAGTTTGATATTGGGCAGAACAAAACCTATCAAAATTATAACTTATCAAGATATGAGTGCTTCGAGAAAAATTACTAGTGGAATGTCAATAAACCATATTATTTGCTAAAACCATGTTCCATTTTTGGTTTCCCAAAAATTGGATCCAATTTTAAGGATCTGTTGAACGAAACTCATTAATGTACGGTTTGGGCCGTTGACTTCGATGTCCGTGTTTCAGAAAAAGTTGTACATATATCAAAATAAGATATAATCATTTTATTTTGCGACAACCCGAATAAATTCTTTATCATTGAAAATTATCTCAACCCCATTCGAGTCTGTCAATCAGAATAAGATATGATTCAGATTGGAGAAACTTAAAATCTAAATTTTTTAGTACTTATTTATAACTGAATCAGATGTAAATATCTTGGTGAGATACGTTTGAGTTATTATTTTGATATGCTCTCCTGATCGGGTTCCTTTGAAACAGTGAACTTGAGTTCGGGACACAGTTTTATGACGTAGAAGTCCGATGCAGTAAATTAATGAAATCAAATTTGGTAAAAAGATTAGAAAATGCATCTGAATAATTAAAAAAAATTTTTAATTCTTATAACCATCTATGAAAATTTTAAATGTATAAAATAATGTCTGCTTCTTTCAAAACAGATTCTACATATCAACAGTTTGCCGACAGTTAAATTTATTCTATCTTCATATTTTTGCAAATGGAAGGCACCTCATCATAAATATTCAATGGCAGCCAGCAGTTCCCGGGCAGCTGGCCCAATCGTTGTGGCTATCTTAGACCGCAGCCTAGCATGCATACCAAATTAAGCATGCTCTAGCTATTTTTATGTGGCACACCAACAAAACGTGCCGTTTTCCCAAATAGGTCAGTACTGAGGCAGAGTATGTTGGTTTTTTCGCTAGTGTAAAGTCTGCCAATTGAATGGAGAAATGATTAATGATCGGTACTGCATTCTCAATATGAATCGAATCCAAATATGCAGGATTGCTGAGGGTGGGGGTAGGTTTAGACAAGGAACGTAAAATGGTACGAATTAGGTAGGAATTGGATTTGGTCTTCGATAAAGTACTGACCAACACTGAATTACTAAGATTGAAAGACAATGCTGTCTGGAAAATAATGATTTTCTGCACAAAATCAGACACGTAAGATTGTTTGTTTTTAATATCGAGCTACACTGACTTTTGTTGACAGATATCGGAATTATTATATAAAACTGGGTTTTCACAATTTCACATCTTATTTATAGACTCACTGGCACTGTTCAGGAGTGGATTCAACAGTGGATTCATTTGTGGGATTCATGAATTCGAGGTAGGAACGATGTACGTTATTTGCTTGACTGTCAACTTTCACATTTCAATAGCTCCGGTTCAAATATCAGCTATCAACAGCATTTTGTACCGCAGTTTGTATACTTTGAATTTCTCCATAGGCAAACTCCCTTTTATTACCCGATGTCCATGCTCTACAGAATTGGGGTCATCAAAAAAAAAATTGATCAAACTTCGACCGAACAAATTCTACGGGTTACACAGCCGTTTGAAAAATGGATACAGCGGAAGATTCGTGCTTGAATTCGATCAAAATCTGCAAATAGTTTAAGTAGGGGAGAGTGGGGTACCGTGGGCCATGGGGAAACGTGGGCCACTTTTAATATCTCGGATGTGTGTTGAGATAAAAATCTCATACCAACTGCCATCGTCGTCGCTTTGCGTGAGCATATATTCCTATATGTTGCTGACTGAAATACGCATCATTTGCTTCTTTTATTCATCAAGCTAAAAAAAGTTTGAAAAATTTACTTTCACAATTAACAAAATACCCGCTAATTTCATCGATGGGGAACCTAAAGTGCATAACAAAAATATGCTCATACGCTTATGATCTTAGATTGTTCATGATCTTTCACGTGGAAAAGGAATTTTTGATGAAACATCAATAAGTCACACAAACGCAACCAATTTGCAAATCATAGCTTGTGGGGAATCGTGGGCCACACATCTTGAATCACCTATATTTATATGTTTTTATACACATTCAGAACTTAAAAAACGTTTTACCTATCTGCAAAGTTTTCTTATGCCAAATGAAGAGTCATGAAAAATATTTTGTCCATCCATCCATAAGAAATTTTGCCAAAACGTTCGCGAGCCAGGTTTTGAATCTATGCGATCATACATAGCTCTCTTTTTTTATTTTATTTTTTTATTTCATTATCTGAAATTGCTTTTAAATAATGAAATGAATTAGGAAATCACAGTTTTGGGTCAACTCATAAACTTTGCATGTTATTTGGTCAATTTGGATTTGGTGGTCCACGATTCCCCACCATTTTTCAAAATCTAAAAAATATTGCATTTTTTCAAACCTTCAGAGTTTGGGGTAAATAACTTATGGAAAATTTAAAAAAAAACCTTATGATACCTTGAAAATATAGAAAACCATACCATTTTTTATTTTCATTTTATCTTTTATAATAATAAGTTATGAAACAACGAAAAAAAGTGGCCCATGATTCCCCACTCTCCCATACATAATTAAAGAATTAATGTCGATTTTCCTACTTCCTTACATAGCAGAAATAAAGTTTCTATTGATCACTTCCATCTGTACCGCTGAGCCGTCAACACGTACGCTGGAGCATCGTATCGTTGCTGTGTACCTGCAGGAACATTTTACATTATTTATTTTTTCCTTACCTGTATTTCAATCAGCACTTTTCAGTGCTAAAATTATTTTCATTTTCTTTTATTCATATTTTCTCTTTTCTTTCCAGCATGGGGAAGTCTTCGGCCGGTTCAAGGGCCGGAAGAAAACGGATTGCTGAACCTAATCCAGGGCCATCTGCCAAAAAAGTTGAAATTTCCAATTCATTCGATGTCCTTCATAACATCGGTGATGAGGAAATATTCATATTTAATTCTGATAAGAGTACTAAGAAACCTTCTTCTTCTTCTTATACTCTTAAAAACGAAAAGATTCCACCAATAACGGTCACGATTCCTGACTTCAATGCCTTTCGAAAAGAAATCGTCACTTCCGTCAAGGATGTGAAGATTTCTTTTCAGATCGGTCGAAGGGGAACTGCTCGTATATTGGCGGAATCTTTTAATGATTTTCAAAAAATTTTAAATTATTTGAATAATAAAAAACACCAATTTTTTACGTACGACACTAGAGGTGATCGTCCTTTTAAAGTTGTACTTCGTGGTCTCACCGGCGATCAGACACCGGATGAGATCACAAATGAATTAAATTCTTTGTTAGGTTTTTCTCCAATTCAAGTAATTCAAATGAGGAAAAGAACCTACACGAATAATACCAGAAGTGTTGGTTTTGCTCCTGAACTTTATTTGATCCATTTTAAAAAGGATCAGGTTAATAATTTGAAAATTTTGGAAAAGGCTCGTCTTATGTTTCATTGTCGAGTAAAATTTGAACCTTTTCGTAAATCCCATACCAATTTTTTACAAAATATTACGCAATGTCGTCGTTGTCAAGCTTTTTGTCATGGCACTAAAAATTGTAGAATGAATGCCAGATGCATGTTTTGCGGCTCATTCGATCATGAAAAATCTAAATGCCTTTTTGGTGGTGATAAGCCAAAAACAGAATTTTTTAAGTGTGCGAATTGCGCAGGTAATCATTCCTCGAATTCTCTAGATTGTCCCGTTAGGGCAAAAATTGTTGCTTCTAGGAAAAACCCCAAAGTTTCCAGAAAAGTTTCTTCTCCTCTTTCCTCTTTTTCGTCTACACACGTCAGACCGGCAAACAACCTGCCTGTTCGCAGTCAGCTTCGGCCTACATTGGAATCACGGCTGGGTAATACCCGAAGTGATTTTAATGTTACCTGGGCTGATTTTGCGCCACAGACTCGTTGTTTATCGTTCTCAGAGGTGGTTGAAAATGGATTGCCCTCTTCAGGTTTAACTAATAAAAATGGGAAAAAACCAAGTCTCAACGTTCATGCGAAGGCTTGGGAAAATCCCCGAAATTCAAATACTTTTTCTTCTCCTTCCTCTTCTGATTCTAACAATTTTGTTGATTTGTGTGAGATTACTGAGGAAAAATTAAAATTTTTGCATCAAAATTTAATGGAAATGATGCAACTTATGTTGAAAGCAAATTCAATGTTTGAAGCTTTCCAAACTTCTTTTAATTATGCTAACAAAATTATTATGACTTTACGATTCCCTCATGGATCCAAATAGATGTTTAAATATTATGAATTGGAACGCTAGATCTTTGCTGGCTAACCAAGGCGAGTTCTTTTTATTTTTGAAAACTCAAAACATACATATTGCTGCCATCACTGAAACTTTTTTAAAGCCAGGCAATAACTTGAAAAGCAATGCTTTCTTTAAAATTTTGCGAAATGATCGACTTGATCGACAAGGTGGGGGTGTAGCTATTGTCATCAATAGTCGTCTCAAATTTAGACTTCTTCCTTCTTTCAATACAAAAGTCTTAGAAACAATTGGAATTGAATTAGAAACTTCTATGGGGAAAATTATAATTGTTGCCGCATATTTGCCTTTTCAATGTAGCGGTGAACAGAAAAATTTTTTGAAGGGAGATTTACAAAAACTCACCAGAAATAAATCTAAATTTTTTATTATTGGTGACTTTAATGCAAAACACCGATCTTGGAATAATATTTCATCAAATTCAAATGGGAATATTTTGTTTAATGACTGCTCTGCAGGTTATTATACTGTTGAATATCCTAATGGGCATACTTGTTTTTCTTCAATTAGAAATCCCTCCACAATTGATTTGGTTCTAACGGATTTAGGCGAGCATTGTAGTCAATTAGTTACTCATGCGGACCTCGATTCAGACCACCTTCCAGTAACATTTTCTTTATCCCAAAGTCCCATTGAAAACCCTTTAAAATCAACTTTTAATTTTCAAAGGGCTAACTGGGAGCGATATATGAATTTTATTGAACGTAATTTAGATGTAAACGTTCCATTGAATTCAATAGAAGATATTGATTTGGCTGTTGAAAATTTGACAACTTCAATAGTCAATGCTAGAGCCGCTTCAATACCCAAAGTTAAACATAAATTTAATCAACCTTTAATTGATGATGATCTTCAGTTTTTGATACGACTGAAAAACATTCGTCGACGCCAATTTCAACGAACTAGGGATCCTTATTTGAAATTAATTTATTGCGACCTTCAAAAAGAGATCAAACGTCGTTTAAATTTCATTCGTAATGAAAATTTTGCTAAAACAGTAGAGGACATAAAACCCTACTCAAAGCCATTTTGGAAATTAACTAAAATTCTAAAAAAGCCCCAGAAGCCAATTCCTACTTTGAAAAACGGGGATAAACTCCTTTAAACTAATTCAGAAAAAGCTCAAAAATTAGCCCAACAATTTGAGTCTGCTCATGATTTTAATTTAAACGTTGTAAGTCCAATTGATGCTCAAATTTCCCTAGAATTTGATGATATTCTTTCTAAGCAAATTGTGTTTGAAAGTTCTTGTGAGACAAATATTGATGAACTTAAATTGATTTTCAAAAAATTTAAAAATATGAAAGCCCCGGGGGAAGATGGGATTTTCTATATTCTTATTAAAAAGTTGCCTGAAAGCACTTTAAATTTTTTAGTTAAAATCTTCAATAAATGTTTTCACTTGGCTTATTTTCCCAATAAATGGAAAAATGCCAAAGTAACTCCAATTTTGAAACCTGGAAAAAGTGCTTCAGAGCCTTCAAGTTATCGACCAATTAGTTTGCTTCCTTCTTTAAGTAAACTATTTGAGAGAGTTATTTTGAATAGAATGATGATTACCATTAATCAGAATTCTATTTTCCCTGATGAACAATTTGGTTTTCGTCATGGACATTCTACTACACATCAACTTTTGAGTGTAACTAATATGATTAACGCTAGCAAATCTGAGGGTTATTCAACTGGTGTTGCTCTTCTTGATATTGAAAAAGCTTTTGACAGTGTTTGGCACAAAGGTTTAGTAGCTAAATTAGCTCGATTTGATTTTCCTGTATATCTCACCAAAATTATTCAAAATTATTTGACTAGCCGAACTTTGCAAGTAAGCTATCAAAATTCATGCTCTGAAAGGATACCCATTAGAGCTGGTGTCCCTCAGGGTAGTATACTTGGGCCTATTTTATACAATATTTTTACTTCTGATCTTCCTGATGTCCCAGAAGGAAAAGGTAGAAGATTATTTGCGGACGATACTTTGCTTTCAGCCAAAGGTCGAAATTTACGGGTGGTACGCAGTAGATTGCAACAAAATTTAAATTCCTTTTTGAATTACTTGAAAATGTGGAAAATTTCTCCTAACGCTTCCAAAACTCAACTTATTTTATTTCCCCATAAGCCAAGAGCTAATTTTTTAAAACCTAATGAAAATCATTCCATAACTTTTAATGGGGTTTCTTTAGAATGGTCTGATCACGTGAAGTACTTGGGACTCACACTTGATCGGAATCTTTCTTTTAAGAATCACATTGAAGATATTCAATCTAAATGTAATAAATACACTAAATCTCTTTATTCTCTCATCAACAGGAAATCCAAGTTGTGTCTGCGAAATAAGATGCTTATTTATAAGCAAGTCTTCCGACCAGCGATAATGTATGCAGTTCCGATTTGGTCTAGCTGCTGCGCGACGAGGAAGAAAGCCATCCAGAGGATTCAGAACAAGGTTCTGAAAATGATTTTGCGGCTTCCACCTTGGCACAGCACCGAAGATCTTCATCGGATTGCAGGCATTGAATCTATCGAAGAGATGGCCAACAAAATCATCTCCAACTTCAGAGGCAAATTCCATCGCAGAGATTCGCTCTCTCTACAATTAGTTTAATTTTAGGATAGCTTTAGTTTTTAGTTTAAAATATTTTTTTTTCACTACAGGATGTTCTCCTTTATAAAAATGCTTGATTGTACTCAGCAAATTTAAGTCGAATAAATAAATTCTAGTGATTATTAAACTATAGGGCTCTGAAAGTTCATTATTGAACTGAACACCTTATTTAATGTATTAATGTAATATAAATGTAATGATGAATTGGTACTAATAAAGATATATTAAAAAAAAAAAAGTTTCTATTGATTATCAACTTTATTTTGCATCTAAAGCGGGCTGCCCGATGTTGCCCGGTGTTTGTAAAATAAGGCGTGAAAAAGCCCTATTTTCGGTAATCATTTTAACATAGCTCTGCAGTATCACATTTTACTAACTTGAAATGTTCAACAAAGTGGTGTATTTTAGTAAGACAAACAACTTTGTGGAACATTTTTATTTAGCATAAAATTTACTGAAAAAAGTTATTATTAAAAAACTGATTTTTAGAGGTTAAGTTTCTTATTTGGCCGATATCTCGGAAAATAATTATTTAAGAAACTTGACATCTGAGACAAAGTTGTAGAAAATTAGATTTTTAACAAGTTTGTCGAAGACATCAAAGAGCTTAAACCTATAACAAACAAGTTAGAAATTTTATCTCACTTGTAGGGGGATTAATCAGAAAAATAATAGTTTTTTATTATAGAGCTAATTTGACTGACAAACTTCTCCGAAGACACCAATATGCTAAAATGTGACCTAAAAAAGTTATGAGCAACGATCACGTTTTTCGCATTTTGGACCACTGTGCGATTGGGGGAAAGTTCTAGTGGTTGGTACGGACCACGCGTGTTTTGAAGAACATTTTAAGCCTGCAAAATAATACCAATTTGTTTTAAATGCTGTGATTGACCATGGCAAGTATGAGTTTTTCCTTAAAATATCCACGTGTTGTGAATTTCACAAAGTTATTTCGACATAAATTGTTTTACGTGAAAGTGTTTTATTTTCAGTATGGTGGACCTTAGGCTAACAACCTACTGCTCCCGATTTATAAAATTGTTACGGTATCCGAAAGAAATGATCGACCTGGAACTTTGGCGGCAACTTTTAGCATGAAAACACGGACACGAATTGGAACTTGGAACGTTTTAACCCTTGCCCAACAATGCAAGCTGGCTCAACTTGATATTTTTGTTATTTATTTCTGATCAACGGATCACATGTTGATCCAAATGGTTACGTAAAATTTAAATTAAAAACAAAACATTCAAGTCCAACTAAGGGGTTCTCAAGACCCTCATCACTTTTTTTCGGAAAACATCCCTCGAAACGTCGAAGTCAAAATGCTCCGAAAAACGGTTGAACGATCTCATTGCACCGATGAGGGCGCTGTTAGCTCCGTAATTGTTTATTCCAATGGGAATGTACAATTGAAGATCCTGATTTCTAAATCCACGGAGTCGCGTGGATAGTCGATTCGCGATGTCAGGAGGTCGGCTACGAATGAGGCACCCGTTGCTTGTCTGCGGGCTTGAAGAGTATCGATATCTATGAGCCGGCATCGATTTTCGCAGCTAGGCAAGCGGAAAGGGTCTTGCCAGATCAGGTGTCTAGAGCATGTTGCAAGATTCGCCGCTAAATGGCCACGAGCCGATCGACACCGTTCTGGTAGTAGGGACACCAGACAGCAAAGATGGAACGAACAATGCTGCAGTATAAGCTTTTCAGGCAATACACATCCTTGAAGTCCTTCGCCACTCTAAAAACGAAACCGAGACTTCTGGATGCTTTGTCAATTACGTAATTTGTGTGTGCCTTGAATTCCAGGCGCTGATTTAAGTTTACGCCGAGATTGTTGACGTGATTCATTCGTGAGATGTGTTCGTCTCCAAGGAAGTTCTCCGCAATTAAAGGCTGCCGCTTACGAGAAAAGCTGATGACTGCACATTTGCTACGGTTTAATGGCAGGCAGTTAATGTCGCACCAATCAGCGAAGAGGTTGAATTGATATTGCAGAAAATTTATGTCGGTTATGGTGTAAAATAGTTTTAGGTCATCAGCATAGCAAAGTTTGGGGACGTCCAGGAGTGACAACACGTCGTTGGAATAAATTAGGAAAACAATCGGTCCTAGATGGCTACCTTGGGGCACACCGAAGGTGGCAAGGAACTGCCTGGAAAAGGTGTCACCCGTTCGTACAATCAATTTACGACCAGTTAAGTAACTGCGGAAACAGCCAAGTAAAGTAACCACAAAATCCTAAGCGTTCGAGTTTTCCGATGGCAATCTCATGGTTCACTTTATCGAATGCAGCGGACATATCGGTATAGCGTCGTTGAGCGTTTTTTTGCAGAACGTGAAAAAAGGATCCAAAACCACCAATCAAATAGTTTGGCAATTGAACATAAGGCAGAGATTCCACGATAATTGTTGACATCTCTCGTATCTCCCATTTTATGTACCGGTAACATGTAAGATTCCTTTCATAGTAAAGGGAAGGTGGCTATATCAAGCGATGCTTGAAAAATGAGCCGGAAAGGGGTAAGCAAAACAGGCATGAAACTCTTTTGAAAAATTGCTGGTATCCCGTCCGGGCCCGTAGAAAAGGATTTCTTGAGCTTCGCTGCTGCTGTAGAGATGAATGCTTCCTCGATTTCAATACCATTTATTGAAAAGCCCAATGGCGAAACGTTCCTGACAGCGCTAGCTAAATGTTCTAGGGACGGTGAAGCTGGAGTGAAGATACTGCAAAATTTTTGGGTGAAGAGATCGCAGATTCCACGATCAGAGTTCGCCGTAATGCCGTCCAGAAACATGTTTGAAGGTATACGAGGTTCTTCCAACTGACTATTTACGTGTTCCATAACGATTTTGAGCAAGACTTGAGGTAACATTGTACGCGACGTAGGTAGTTATGGTAACAACGCTTACTGTTTTTTTTATAAACAGAGTTAAGTTTACGATATATATCCTTAGTGTAGGATGATTTTTGCTTTTTGAAGTTTTGAAGAGCACACCTTTTTGCCGTCTTTAGTTGTCGCAGTTCAGTCGTGATCCAGGGGATTCGCATATTTCCGCCGCTAGAGCGTTTTGGAACGTGGCGATCGATGAAATAATTAAGAATGTGTAAGAAGGTATCAGCGGCAGTGTTGGGATTAAGGTCGCAGGTTTTTCTACTGTAGCGTTCAGCCTGATGGCAAGTGATGGCAATAGAGCATGGTGATGTGATACTACTTTAACAAGCGGTGCAGGAGCGAATTCGATGATCGGTAAACGAGATCCATCATTGGCAAAGCAGAGGTCCAGCGCACGACCGTATTCGTTCACCACGCTGTTAATCTGACCCAAGGTCTCTGCACTCATGGAGTCCAATATGATGTTTGAAGGCGCCGAAAAAGTAGAGCATGCGTCTGGGTACAGAAAGCGGCCATGGTTGGAGCACCACTTCAAACTGGGCATATTGAAATCGCCAATGACAAGTAATCATCTCCTGGAGCGCAGAAGGAACTAACTTCGAAGATGCAGCGAGAAAACGACTCAGCGAGGGCAACATCTCTTGAACGATCGGGTGGCAGGTACAGTACACGTACGTACAATTTTCGGTCTACAATATCAATTCGAATCCATAAAAGTTCCAGATCTCACCATGGATTATTGTTGATTAGCTGCGCTGGGAGCTTCGACATCACGGCAAGTAGCACCTCACCTTCACTGAACTTTTTGCTGTTATGGGCACAGCGGAACACTGTGTAATCAGGGCCGAAGATCTGACTTGATAGTGTGTGGGGTCATTCAGCCATGTTTCCGTGAAGGCGATGACGTCATAGCAGGAACACGAAGTTGCGAGCAGATAGTCGGTCAGGCAGGGATTTATACCCCCAACATTCTGGTAGTAAAGGGTTATGGAATCTTAAGGAACCGGAGCGGATCTGAAGAGACGTGCACTGGAAGCTAGAACATTATCAGGCAAAGGAATGCAATCAGGGCTACAATACTTACCTGAACTTGCTAAAGAAGCTAGCCGCCTCATGCTTGAAATTCGGGGACTGAGCGAAGTCCGTTGGCCTAACGCTGGAGTACACAAGACACAGTCCGGGCAAGTACTGCTTCACTCTGGCATACGAGGAGAACACGCTACTCGGAAACGAGGAGTTCGTTTCCTGTTGAGCCCGCAGTCCCAAGTGGCCCTTATTAGATGGGAACCGGTAAACGAAAGAATAATCGTAGCCAGATTAAGAACACGGGTTAGAAACCTTACAATAGTCCAGTGTTATGCGCCAACTGACGTTGCCGATTTGCAGGAGAAAGAGCAGTTTTACAGTCAACTGAACAGCGTGGTTGAGAAAATTCCGCTGGGTTATATTCAAATCTACTAAGGTGACTTCAACGCAAAAATTGGCTCCGACAATCAGAACCTTGAGCGCATCATGGGGCTCCATGGTCTAGGACAGATGAGCGAAAACGGAGAGTTGTTTGTAGAATTTTATGGCAACAACGACATGGTGATCGGGGGATCGATCTTCCCCCATCGACCAACACATAAGGTCACTTGGGTATCCCGAGATGGCCGAACAGAAAATCAAATTGACCACATCTGTATCAGCCGAAAAACAAACAAAGCGCAGACATTGCATCTGATCATCACCTCGTCCTTGGCGAGATACGACTGAGAGTTGCGCGTATACAACGGCGCGAGGAGAAAGTCGGGTGTCGATACAATGTCCGCCGGTTGGAGAATCCAGAGGTGAAAAGGGCATACGTTGAACAGCTAGAGACCCGAGCCTCGAAATTGCCGACAGACGGAACAGTCAAGAACAGTGGTGCGAAATCAAGAATGCCTTCATCATGACGAGCCATGGTACTCTCGGTAAAGTTTAGGGAAAGCGAAGTGAATGGATGTTGGATGAAACTTGGAGGATGGTCGATGATGGAGAAAGACGAAAGTCAAAATTGAGCAGGTATGTACCGGGTCAGCCAAAGCAGCTGCCCGCTTACGATATGCGGAGCTGGAAAAGGCAGAGCTTGTAGACGAGACAAGAGAGCCTGGACAAACTCCCTAGCTGAAGAGGGAGAAAGAGCTGCCGCCAATGGAGATATCCGATTACTTTATGACATTTCTCGCCGCCTTAGTGGTGCAACGAATACTGCAAAAATGCCGCTGGGAGACCGAGCAGGTCAGTTATTGACCGATCGAAAAGATCAGCTCAAACGATGGACTGAGCACTTCGAACAACTCTTCCGAGTCACGAATAGCGATGGCCAACAGAGCCCGCAGCTCGAGGGGCCAACAGTAAGTCACATAAATGGCGTCAACTCGGAAGCGCCCTCGCTGGCTGAAATAGAAGTGGCAACTAACGACATGAAATCCAATAAAGCATCTAGAATCGATTGCATCCTTGCTGGAATACTAAAAGCCGATCCTGCCCTGTCAGCACAAATGTTGCAGCGTCTTTTGCTGACATTTGGGATACTGCAACATTCCTGGCCGACTGGATGCAGGGTATCCTCGTAAAGGTCCCGAAGAAAGGAGACAGAGTGCGGTAACTGGCGAGGCATAACGTTGATCAGTACAACTCTCAAAGTATTCTGCAAAGTGATCCTGAACAGGATCCAAGAGAAAACCGACGCTACACTCCGACGGCAACAAGCTGGATTCCGATCCGGACGATCATGTGTGGACCACATCACTGTGTGGGTCGCTACTGTTTGGGTCATAACATCATGTGCGGTGCAACTACTATAATCGCCCACCACTATAGCTAGTCTTTGTTAGCTATCGCTAACGCAACGGATCGTTTCTGAATGCACTCATCGAGTAATGAGTGCAGCAGCCACTTTGGCATTTATGTGGTTTCCACATTTGGCGATCCTTCCAGGATCCAATTTTCGGCCAAGCTGATTTAAAAAAAAAGAGAATTTGCAAATTCCACAGCTACGAATGATACTGGAACAAGTTAACGAATTCCAGGCGAAAACTGCGTAAATCACCTTTTTTATCACCCACACTTCACATTCATATTCAAAGTAATGTTGATGGTGATGCGCAGCTCCAGGGATAAAAAAAACTCAAATGAAATAAAGATTCTTATTTATAGAATTCCTGCAAAAGCTGAATTCCCTATTATTCTAGGATCACCTATAATTTTTTTTCAGTTCCACATTATTTTCGACGATTTTATACGCTTATATTGACATGTCCTTAACCCCACGATATATGGGCTTGAGAATGTTTTGTTAAAATTTGTCACCTTTTGAAGCAGTTTAAATTAATTGTCTTCTTTTTTTCGCCAAAATCATGTTGAACAAATTCTTCTCCATATATCGTACTTATAGATATGTCACATCACTATTAGAAGTGATGCCAAACAGCACTTTTCATGGTATGAAATTTGGCGATTTTGAACGCTTCAAATAATTATATTTTAAAATTATTCAAGCAATTTAAAGTAAATCGATTATTTTTTTTTTAACTTACACTGATTTTTTTTTTGTTTTAGTTATAAATAGTCGTTTTAACATCTTTACATTTGTCATACGAGACTTCTATCAACGATGCAGTCGGCGGACAGTCATTGTAAACCCTATCCAGTACAACTGTGTTTAATGTTTACTCTTGAGCAGAGGTGCAAATGAACGTTCAGCGCAAACGTCGTCGAGAAAAAGTCGCAAGCTGATTATTTCTTGAAAAGGTTAAGATCAGCTACGACGCCTAACTTGTGGTTGAAAAAAATGAACGCATCGCAACGACGCTGTGGCACGATTGGTTCAAATGACTGCATCTCTTAAGTTCATTCCGATGCTTTGCGAACAGTTCGCCTACTGATTTTAAGGCGACGTCAACCGAAGGATCCGTTCGTTTGAATTTATCGGGGATAAGTACAAACGACCTTATCGAGATAGGGTCGTTTGAACATTCAATTGAATGTTCACTTTTGAACGTTCATTTGTATGTTCGTCTGATGCGTTCGGCAGCCTAAGGCAAGACGCCGAGCCGTGTTAGGATGGGATGGATTATCGATATGGTGCATTGCTTGCGTGTGGTGTTCGGACGTCGCTCGACGATTGAGGGTGTCGGGTGTCTTGTAGCGCGCGGATGACTAGGTAAAGAGAATGAGGCGCAGTTACAGTTTACTTTAAAAGTCCAATTTTACTGAATAAAATGCAAACCGCCCAACTACGGTTGGGCTTGTAAGAGATTGTTTATTCTTTTTCAATCCAATTTGCGGATATTGGCTGTTTGCTTTAGTTCTGAACCTTAAACTAAAGCAAACCATCATTATCCGCGAAATTTAATTTCAGGTTCAGTATGCATGAAAATCTGTTTTCAGATTTCAGATTCCCATTTCAGATTCAGATTTCAGATTCAAATTTCAGATTCAGATTTCAGATTCAGATTTCAGATTCAGATTTCAGATTCAGATTTCAGATTTCAGATTCAGATTTCAGATTCAGATTTCAGATTCAGATTTCAGATTCAGATTTCAGATTCAGATTTCAGATTCAGATTTCAGATTCAGATTCAGATTTCAGATTCAGATTTCAGATTCAGATTTCAGATTCAGATTTCAGATTCAGATTTCAGATTCAGATTTCAGATTCAGATTTCAGATTCAGATTTCAGATTCAGATTTCAGATTCAGATTTCAGATTCAGATTTCAGATTCAGATGTCAGATTCAGATTTCAGATTCAGATTTCAGATTCAGATTTCAGATTCAGATTTCAGATTCAGATTTCAGATTCAGATTTCAGATTCAGATTTCAGATTCAGATTTCAGATTCAGATTTCAGATTCAGATTTCAGATTCAGATTTCAGATTCAGATTTCAGATTCAGATTTCAGATTCAGATTTCAGATTCAGATTTCAGATTCAGATTTCAGATTCAGATTTCAGATTCAGATTTCAGATTCAGATTTCAGATTCAGATTTCAGATTCAGATTTCAGATTCAGATTTCAGATTCAGATTTCAGATTCAGATTTCAGATTCAGATTTCAGATTCAGATTTCAGATTCAGATTTCAGATTCAGATTTCAGATTCAGATTTCAGATTCAGATTTCAGATTCAGATTTCAGATTCAGATTTCAGATTCAGATTTCAGATTCAGATTTCAGATTCAGATTTCAGATTCAGATTTCAGATTCAGATTTCAGATTCAGATTTCAGATTCAGATTTCAGATTCAGATTTCAGATTGGAAATGGCCTTCCGCTCATTATGAGTTGATGTTTAACAGTACATTTACGACTAGCGCTTCAACGTTAACCCAATCATCTCATACTTATACACATTGAGCTTAAATATATTGAGTCCCAAATTCGTGGCGTACACAATATGATTAAGAATAATATTAATACAATATTAATATTAATGAAAAATATGATAATATTTTGTTCACAAGAACTATCAGTAAATGCAATGAAATGATTAACTGTTGGTAGTATATTTCAAACATGATTTACTTTTCAAATGCCAATTAAATTCCTTTTTATTCCGTCCCGATGGAATGAACACTTCGTACAGGAAATGACGTTTGGGTTGGTGGCAAAGGGGTCTGCACTTATACCCCTTCGGCTCCAAACAAAAAGTAATTTTCAGTAAGCAGGACCTCAAATATGAATCTGAAATCTAAACCCAAAATCTTAACCTTAATTCTAAAACTGAATACTTAATATGAAACCTGAATCCGATATCTGAATCAGGATCTGAAATTTGAAATCTAAATCAAAATATGATTCTGAAATATGAATGTAAAATCTCAATCTGAAATCTGAATCTGAAATCTGAATCTGAAATCTGAACCTGAAATCTGAATCTGAAATCTGAATCTGAAATCTGAATCTGAAATCTAAATCTGAAATCTGATTCTGAAATCTGAATCTGAAATCTGAATCTGAATCTGAAATATGAATCTGAAATCTGAATCTGAAATCTGAATCTGAAATCTGAATCTGAAATCTGAACCTGAAATCTGAATCTGAAATCTGAATCTGAAATCTGAATCTGAAATCTGAATCTGAAATCTGAATCTGAAATCTGAATCTGAAATCTGAATCTGAAATCTGAATCTGAAATCTGAATCTGAAATCTGAATCTGAAATCTGAATCTGAAATCTGAATCTGAAATCTGAATCTGAAATCTGAATCTGAAATCTGAATCTGAAATCTGAATCTGAAATCTGAATCTGAAATCTGAATCTGAAATCTGAATCTGAAATCTGAATCTGAAATCTGAATCTGAAATCTGAATCTGAAATCTGAATCTGAAATCTGAATCTGAAATCTGAATCTGAAATCTGAATCTGAAATCTGAATCTGAAATCTGAATCTGAAATCTGAATCTGAAATCTGAATCTGAAATCTGAATCTGGAATCTGAAATCGGAAATCTGAATCTGAAATCTGAATCTGAAATCTGAATCTCAAATCTGAAATCTGAATCTGAAATCTGAATCTGAAATCTGAATCTGAAATCTGAATCTGAAATCTGAATCTGAAATTTGAATCTGAAATCTGAATCAGAAATGGGAATCTGAAATCTGAAAACAGATTTTCATGCATACTGAACCTGAAATTAAATTTCGCGGATAATGATGGTTTGCTTTAGTTTAAGGTTCAGAACTAAAGCAAACAGCCAATATCCGCAAATTGGATTGAAAAAGAATAAACAATCTCTTACAAGCCCAACCGTAGTTGGGCGGTTTGCATTTTATTCAGTAAAATTGGACTTTTAAAGTAAACTGTAACTGCGCCTCATTCTCTTTACCTAGTCATCCGCGCGCTACAAGACACCCGACACCCTCAATCGTCGAGCGACGTCCGAACCAGCCTTGCCAGATCTACGGATTTCTCCGTAGTTCTACGGATTTTGACCATTTCTACGGAGCTACGGATCGATGCTCCAAATCTACGGATTTTCAGCATTTCCTACGGATTTTCTACGGATTATCGAGTAAATTCAAGGGATTCTGCGGATAAATGAAAATTCTACCTGACGACCAAAAAAAAAAAAAAGGTAATCAAGTTTTATTTAGCCGAAAACAGTACATTTTTCGATTTTCGTGAAATCTACGGACTTAAGCGGTTTTCAATCTGGCAACGCTGGTCCGAACACCACACGCAAGCAATGCACCATATCGATAATCCATCCCATCCTAACACGGCTCGGCGTCTTGCCTTAGGCTGCCGAACGCATCAGACGAACATACAATTGAACGTTCAAAAGTGAACATTCAATTGAATGTTCAAACGACCCTATCTCGATAAGGTCGTTTGTACTTATCCCCGATAAATTCAAACGAACGGATCCTTCGGTTGACGTCGCCTTAAAATCAGTAGGCGAACTGTTCGCAAAGCATCGGAATGAACTTAAGAGATGCAGTCATTTGAACCAATCGTGCCACAGCGTCGTTGCGATACGTTCATTTACAATCAAAAGTCGGCGTGCTATGTTCGCAAGCCGACGCTTCCGAAGATGAAGTTAGTTTGATGTGGTCGGGAAAAAGTCAAACGTTGCTTACAAAATGATGCGATGCTTTGCACCTCTGCTCTTGAGCTCGAATTCACGGTACCAGTGTAGATTCATTTTTCCACAAACAGGATAATTTCAAATTAATAAGCAGAACGTTAGCGGATTTGTATATTTGTCTTTTATCCCCAAGCTTATTTAAGTTATCGGCAACATTAATCCTCTAAGAAAATAACGCACTAATAAGCTATAAGCGAACTAGCCTTTCTTTATTGAGATGATAGTAATCCCACGCTTCGAAATAGGATAATAATATTTTATTGCTGCTACTTCGCAAGTCTTATATGACCAACACATTAGCTTCTATACAAAATTGCTTAGAAAATTCATAGATTACAATGAAGAGAAAAAAAAACAACGGCGAAGATGAGGCATAATTGCCATCTTCTATCATAAGGTTGATAAGAAATCCAAGCGACAGCGATGCAGCTGTGGAGGCATCAACTTGACGTTCGTAGTACAAAAAAGACCGTATCGTCTGAGGTCTTTTGCAAATTTTGCCAACGTGTATACGCGCACACACATTTTTTTCCATACATATGTTTATTTATTAATCATCGCATCGGAATTAAGAGAAAGTGTGGTGTGGACTTTGGTGCTTCGCTAGCCAGCGGCCAGTTCTTTTCCGCCTCGACTGGCCACCATCGCACAACCTTTATGAGTTTTTATTTTTTCGGCTGATGCCGTCGTCGATAAAACGCTGCCCCATGCCCACAGACTGATAGGAAAAGATTCGAGACACCCCTACCAGACGTCCGTCGTCAGCGTATAGTGGTCAGCTGGCAATTCGACATTCCGGCCACTTCACCGATCGCCCTCCTCGTGGCTACCCTTCATGACAATGTGCTGCAATGACGCTGCTAGGCCGGCAGGTGAACGAACTATCTCGAAGACGGGCAAACAGGAAGCCAACGATCACCAAGCGGAAGATGGCGGGCTGTCGATAATCTGGCCTTGCTTTTAGTTCGTCGACAAACAACAAACACTTCAATCCCTTAATTAATACCACCCGTCTCAATTCACTCTACTCGGTAAGCGTGGGTCGCAGTATGTGTTGCCGAAATTTTATGGACCCCATTCGGCCTTTCAAAAAATGCAGCTACCGCACTGATAACGATGGCTCTGCCGTTTCGAAATTTCACTCCTGTTTCGGAACATTGATTTCGGGTACCGGATTTGAACTGGTCAAAGCAATCGAAAGCCGGTTTAGTCGAACTAAAGTTCGAACTGATCGCGATCAAATAGGTGCCGATGGCTTGTTCAAAATCGAAAGGCGCCAAAGGTTTGCTAAAAATAAAATTAACTATCACAAAACAGATAAAAACCATTTCGATTTAGCTATCTCAGATTTCCAAGTTTAAATAAAAAAACATTGAGGTAGAAACATAAATTGGTCTTTCAAATGATAAAACTTTCCGATGAAGACCACATCAACATCACCCATTTTTTTACCACTGACAGGTCAAATGAGGTTGCTAAACCAATCACTGAAAAAGTCCTTTGGCGAATTAAAAGCAATTTTATCAAGAAACTTTTAAGAGACAACTTTGGTTCAAAAGAAAACCATATCGATGAAAACAAATTAGTTTATTTAACAACTTAAGCCCAAGGTCGAAAAAAGTCGGTCATCCAAACTCAGACAGCTGTAGCAATTAATTCCCTGGGCCTAATTTTACCAACTAAATTTCGTTGAGATACTTGAAGGGGTGAGAATGATTTTTTTTGACATTTTATCTACTATACATCTCAGAATTTCGACCTACGTTATGCAAATGGCAAGTTTATCTGAATGAATTGTAATAACTTTGCCCTCGTATGCCTAAATGTTTCAAGAGAAAACGGGTTTGAATTTTATATTTGCTTCAACATCTCAGCCTCCAACTTCTTCATTTTCTTTTCAATTTGAATAGGATGAAAATAATTTGAAAAAAAAAATCGAATAAAACCGGAACAAATATCAAATTCTTCTTTTGTCACCCCCTCCGATTTTTAAGAAAAACATGAAGGGGGAATTGATAAAGTTCAAGGTATTTTATTGAAAAATTCGATTAAGTCTTATATTTCACAAATACTTTGTTTGCATGGTAGCTTGCCCCCCCCCCCCTCTCGTGATAAGTGATGTAAATTGAATTTGATAATAGATTTTCACTGCCAAAAGATATACCCCTATTAAACTGCGAATAACTTTTTTCCCAATAAGATATATGTACGAAGTTACAGCCTTGGACAAAGTTGTTCAGCCGAAAATTTCCCTTTAAGAATTTAGAAACTGGCAGAACAACCATTCGCCTGGTAATGACGTTATAGAAGAAACAAAAATGATGGTGATTTTTCAGAACAATATATTTTCCCATACAAACATAAAAGTTTAAATTTTCTCTTGAAAACGTTTCTTCAAAATTCTGCAAAAAACCATGATTGAATTTTGAACCGAAACTATGTTTTTAAGACCATTTGCTGAGTGATAGCGGCTAAGAGAATACTACCACTGGGATACTGGTGGTAAATTTTGAAATTTATTTTACAGTATTGTTCACGTAAACTAGTGAACCTTCATATAAGAGAAGCGACATCTGATCCCTCTTAAAATAAAATATGTGGCAACATCGCCGAAATCTTGGACAAAAAAATCCCCAGCACTGTTTTCTGGCTCAATGTTCAAGCTCTAAAGTGAACGCTCCTTCAATCCAACAAAACAACATTGAACTCGATCGCGATAAACGGTATGAATGACCTGAATTTCATTAATAATCAGTTAGTTTTCTAACTAGAAACACGATTCACCAAAGCATTGAAAAAAATTGCACCTAATCATAAATTCATATGACCAGCTAAAAAAAATATCTGTTTGAACTATAACAACAATCACAATACCTTCCTTGGTTGAGTTTTCAATAAGAAAGGTAAAAGCTGTGCGACAAAATGCTCGGATCGATTGGAATCGATTTTGACAGTTCTTTTGCTCGATTGGAATTTTGTGTTTCAGATGTCACTTCTCTTATATACAGGTTCACTAACGTAAACTAATAGAGAATTCGTTTTCTTGTGGTGGTGCACCGGGGCACTACCGGTAGTGCACTTTTTGCTGTTTTCATGCTCGTTTTCAGGGATGGTGGCCCACTGGTAGTGCACCATAAAGTGGACGGTGGAACACTCTGAAAATATCCGGTGTTGCTGGTGCTCTCACCAATACTATCATGATTTTTGACAGGACGTGCTTCCCGATGTAAACAAATATCAGCTGGTCTTGTTTATTTCTATACCGCAAAAATTGCGTTCTAGCTATTTCCACATTGTTTTTTTCCTTAATTTACGGAAACTTGTCCGGATTCAATACCAGTGCCGTTTCCAGCAGAGGCGGAGAATTTTATCCGGAGAAAACGTTCCAAAGCAAACAAACGAATCTCGGCCCTCAAGCAACTGGAGGCAGCCGGAAAGTTACCAAGAGTCACTCGTTTTCATTTCAAGCAAAAATGGAAAATGCGGATCGGACGCTCCCAAGAAGAAATGTGCCCAGAAGGCTTGCTGCAATCGGTTCCAGGAGATACCGAAGAAGAGCAGCTAATCCGAGTGCAAAAATTGCAACCCAAAGATCTGACGGAATCGCCCAAACCGAAGAGTTCTCTTGCTCGGGCGGGTCCCTTAAGTTGGTCTCGTGCAGCAAGAAGCGTTAAGCTGCTTCGAAGCTACTCTGCTACAAGCCAGCTTCGAGCGTTGAAGCCTCCGAGTGCGTGAAAATCGGGAAAGAACTGTGCTTTATTTAGGGTGACGACGCTCGGTTGCGTCAAGTCCCGGATTCCAACCCGTTGCCCTTCAAAAAAGGCAGTTCGAGACTGCACCCGCATTGGGAGCTTGAGTTTCTTTTTTTTATACGGGATTTTCATCCTGTGGGATGATTCATCCCTACAAGGGCTTGAATTTCGTTCGTTTCGGTATGTTATTAAACTTTTCCGCGATCCGAGTTCGCCGTTTTCGATTTTTTATTTGTAATCTGAAACGGAAATACTCGAACGAAGAAGATGAGATTTGCGAGGAATAAACGATACTCTCAAGACAAAATATCGGAACCATCAAGCTGGGGTAACTGCAGTCCAGCAGCAGCAAACATAGACCGCCCAGAATCAGCCGGTATTGCAGTTATTATCATCAAGGCCAGAGGCGAATCTACCAAGCAAGCCTCTAATAAAATTAATCTGAAATTTTCACAATTTAACATAGTATATAAATTCATGCTAAAATTTTTATATTATTTGCAAGACAATGATCAACTGAAGTAAATTTGATTTAAATTTTCGAAGTCAAACGAAAACAAATACCAGCTGTAATGGATTTTTGACAGCTTGATGTTTTCTGTTGACACACGCTAACTTTTGGCTACCCCTTAACGAATACTTTTGATCCGTTATTCAATAAGACTGGGAGAACTCCTTTTTAAGGATAAAGTCGCTGTACCCTTTAAGGGGTACCCAGCCTCATAACGCTTGTAGCGGGTCAAAATTACCCCTTATTTCAAAGGCTCATACCGGATGAAAATTACCCCTTATTTAAGATGCTTTCGTATGGTGGAAATTTCAGGAGCTGCTTATGAAAAATATGTTTGCTGAGAAATAAATCACCATAAAATATCATGTTCCATTTTGTTTATTCAAAAATTACAATTAATAAATTTTTTCACCATTTTGTATTTACCATTCAACATCCATGTTTCCGGTTTCAGTCATCGGCTTACAAATTTTTACCGTCCTCGTCCGGAACTGTGCTGTTCTGAAATAATAACATGAATAATTAAAATCCCACAAAGGAAGCAAAATAAATATACTATAAAATACTTACAATTTTCCATATCAATGACCGGACAAATAATAAAGCTTTCAATGTAACATCTAAATCTACCCCTTCGAAGCGGATTCGAGCTTTTTGAAATAAGGGGTAATATTGACCCGAAAAAATGACCCGTTATTTGACAGATCGTGGAGGTTCTCAATAACGGGTCAATTTTACGCCTTTAAGGGGTAGCCAAAAGTTAGCGTGCACTGCCGATTTCACACACACCAACAAAGGTGAGTGCAAAACTCGATTCATGCTCGTTTTCAGCGTGGAAGGTGCAACACTTTCGGGTGGTGAAAACAAATACGGTATAAGTTTTTGATGCATGATGCATCACATCGATTCTCCGTGTGTCTTACTTAAGTGTCTACTTAAAGTGTCTAAGTGAAAGTATTTTTTTGCATCTTTCTTAAGCGTGTGGTTGTGAATTCTTGCTAGAAAAAGGAATTATCGTCAGTCAGCTGACTTTGTTCACTTGTCGGAAAATATCTGAGCGCGATGTATCTCCTTTTTTCTAACTTGGTGGTTATTCAGGGTACCTGGAGAAGTGGCAGTTCAAATCACGGTGCTGGTATCGGTCATGATCTTCTTTGAGGCACTGCCTGGATTGGATACCCAGCATAATACTGTTCATAGGTAAGCTAATTATTTCTCATTTGGGTTTTTTTATCATTAACTTGCTGACCCGGTGTGCTTTAAAAACGAACACACACATATAGGACCTCAGTGAAACTTCATGTTTCTTTGAAGAGATCTTAATTCTTCTTAAGACTAGAGCGTACAGCTTTCAAGGCTATAATGGCTAGCATCTTACTAAGCTAACACCACCAGCCCACAGAAAGAGTACTATGTATGCCGTGACCGAGACTCGATCTCATGACCTCTGGCTTAGAAGACTGAAACGCTATCCTCTAGGCCACGGTCGGCGGCAAATGCTACACCTTTCAAAAACCTTTCAAATGATATTTTAAGAAGTTATTCAATTTTTTTTTTTTTGCGTTATTTTAAATCAGATAATAACACAATTCATAAGAAATCGCTATAAAATGAGAGCTGCAGCTGGAGTTTCGAATTGCAACACAAAGATAACTTAAACTAATTTTCTGACTCTTGATCTATAAATTTGTGTTTTAATCTGCTTCTTTAAGCTTCGCCATGAAAAAGGAGGGTATCAAATTAATCGTACGCAAACAATCTAAGTTATAAAATATGGTTGTTTTTGCTTGATATGTTCTGGATTTAT
The DNA here is from genome assembly GCF_029784155.1 of Uranotaenia lowii. Classification (NCBI taxonomy): domain Eukaryota; kingdom Metazoa; phylum Arthropoda; class Insecta; order Diptera; family Culicidae; genus Uranotaenia; species Uranotaenia lowii. The sequence continues at coordinate 142,059,535 of NC_073691.1, forward strand.
GCTAAACTGATAAGAGAGCCCCCCTGTCTTTCCCTGCACCCCCCTGCTGAAAGGAGGTCGTGATCTTTAATAATAATACCCATTTTTTTCGTTCCCAAAAATCCCCTTATATCCATTATTTCATAAGTTTTTAAGCTTTACAACAAAATTTATATGGAGCTGGAGCACCCTCTTTTCTTCCCCCCTCTACACTGTAAAGCGTAAAAGTCTATAACAATCGTAGAAACATATCTCGTAACCAAATACCTTTCCATGCCATATTTGTTTCCATTTGTTAGCATTGAAAACTTATGCTAACAAAATTGTATTGCGCCCACCTCCCTCCTCCTATGTACCTACTTACTGGAAGGAAGATGGGGTGTCAGATGATTTTCCATGATAAGTTTTGTCCATTTACCGGATTTTGTAAAAAAAAGTTAAATGTAAGCTTTCCTCTTCCCGTCCTATATTCCCAATTCGTTTTTCCTACTGCAAGAAAGGAATTGTTACACATAGAAAAATTTCTCGTATAGAAATACCATCCCATGCCAAATTTGGTTTTATTTGCGTAGTAAATTCTTGGGTTGTGCATAAACTTGAAAGGAAGTACCACCCCCCTATTGTTCTTCCCATTGAATGGAGGGGTGAGAACTTAAAGGGTGATACGGTCAAAATTTGGGCAATATCAACTTGACGTATTTCTTTCCATTTTGCATTCAAAAAACCTGAACACCCCTCACTTTGAAGGTGTGTGTGTATAATGTTGCTATTTTGATTTTGGAATTCACTCTTAAGTTGTCAAAATGCCGTCCAAGGAAGAAGAGCAGCGTATCAAAATTCTGCTCGCGCATCGTGAAAATCCGAGCTACTCGCACGCAAAGCTGGCAAAATCGCTAAAAGTTGCCAAATCAACCGTTACAAATGTAATTAATGTGTTTGGGGAACGTTTGTCAAGAACCAGGAAGTCGGGATCGGGAGGAAATCGAAAACCGGAAGCCGCTGAGACGACAAAGAGAGTTGCCGGTAGTTTCAAGCGAAACTCTAACCTCTCTTTCCGAGATGCCGCAAATAAGCTGGGTGAATCGTCTACAACCGTGCATCGAGCCAAAAAACGAGCCGGACTATCGACTTACAAGAAGGTAGTGACTCCAAATCGCGATGATAAACAAAATACGACGGCCAAAGCGCGATCCCGGAGGCTGTACACGACGATGCTGACGAAGTTTGACTGCGTGTTAATGAACGACGAAACCTACGTCAAAGCCGACTACAAGCAGCTTCCGAGACAGGAGTTTTATACGGCAAAAGGAAGGGGAAAGGTAGCAGATATTTTCAAGCACATGAAACTGTCAAAGTTCGCGAAGAAATATCTGGTTTGACAAGCCATCTGTACCTGTGCCTGTGGTTTGAAAAGCAGCATTTTCATAGCTTCCGGGGCTGTCAACCAAGAAATTTACGTGAGAGTGTTTGAATAAACGTCTGCTGCTTTTCCTGAAGAAACACGGTTGTTCCGTACTGTTTTGGCCGGATTTTGCATCATGCCATTACGGTAAAAAGACCATGGAGTGATACGCCGCCAACAACGTGCAGGTGGTTCCCAAGGACAAGAACCCTCCCAACACGCCAGAGCTCCGCCCAATTGAGAAATACTGGGCTATTGTCAATCGGAACCTTAATAAGACCAAAAAAACTGCAAAGGACGAGCAGCAGTTCAAGGCAAACTGGCTTTCTGCGGCGAAGAAGGTGGACAAGGTTGCTGTACAAAATCTGATGGCAGGGGTTAAGCGTAAGGCCCAGCAATTCGGATTTGGAAAAGCGGAAGCTTTACTCAATATTTTTCCTGAATTTGAAACTAATTAAACTTGAAAAAGAAATTTAATTTAATTTTTTAAATAAACGATTTCACCTATTTACACGCGTTTTCCCTTGACCAAATTTTGACCGTATCACCCTTTAATATTCATTAAAGTATTTTTCGTACTTTTTGATGCAAATTTAGTTTCATTTGTCCGATTAACTTTCGAGTTATGCAAAAAAATTGTATAGAAGCCCCCCTCCCTCTCCCCCTTATAGCTTATAATATACAAAACAAAAACACACTTTTCATATGTTGTACGTTATTGAATCCGTGTGTGATCAAACAGTGCAGTGTTTTTAGTAAAAAATTTAATGAATATTTAGTTTACCCTTTGTCAGATTGTTTGTTTGAACCTAAACAACAATGCCTAGAAGAAGAAATATAATTTAATTCTTTTTTTGTGTTGAATAGTTGCATTTGCCCCGAGTTTACACTTGCCCCGGGGTACCTAACAGCTTTTCTCGCAAAAAATGACTGCCCGATTGCTTCCACACATCTCAAAATTTGGCGAAATAGTGAAATAGTGTGAAAAAGTATTATTTAGCAGCTAGACAATTTTCATCTAAATTAATAAGCGCAACCAAAAACGGAGGCGGGTTGAAAATGAAATTCGGTACCGAGCAACAAGCAATTTAATTCTTTTTTGAACAGATGTTTGTATGGAAAACATTAAAATTGAAGTGCTGTTCTGTACTTTTCATAGCAATTTTGTACACTAAATATAATGACTAATTTCCTATATATTTTTCAGAATTAAACTATACATCACAATATTCGCTGAAAAATCGACTAGAGCGTTGTTTGGATAACGTACCGCTTTTAGGCCTACCTCTATTATAGCACTCAAATTTTTCCAACAAAAAAACGTTTTTATCGTTTTGTTGATCATAAATTCGTAGATATCAACATCACTATTATTCTAATGCAAAATTGATCGATAGAATATTTATTCACACAAATAAAGAACAGGAGATTTATATATGATGCTATTGTTTATTGTTTATTTCATATAAAATCATCTGACATATGCATGTGTCTTAATGATCTATTTAATACTAGCTGATCCCATACAAACTCCGTTTCGCTTTCAACTTGGAATATGTCATGAACAGTTTGTATGAAAGTCAATTGCCAAGCATTTTCCAGATTCATTGTTAAGTTGTAATTGCAAAAATTTTGGACGATCACTTCGTCTGTCGTCTGCTACTAAATTTGAAATCAGGAATCAAAAACCACGTGTATAAATTTCGACTAAATCATTGCATAACAACGCAATTATTGCCAAAAAGCTAAACCCTTTTCGGGGGCTCTTATATAAACTTTGATATCTGAAATCGATTGCCCTTCTATCAAAACTCCCTTGTGCAAATTTTCAAAGCAATCCATTGTATAATAACGTCAATATTGCTAAAAAAAGTGAAAAATTAATTCATATGGACGACCCCTTTCGTCTACCCCTGGCAAAATATTTGACATCTGAGTTCGATTGTCCGTCCCTGAAAACTACCGTGTGCAAATTTTCATCCCAATCCGATGTATAATAACGTCGATATTGCAAAAATATTGAAAGGTTTATATGGACGACCCCCTTTGCCGGCCCCTTAAACTGAATTGAATACCTGAAATCCATCGCACATCCCTCAAAACCCTCGTGTACCAATTTTCGTCTGAATCCGATGCATAATAACGACAATATTGCATCAACAGTGAATAGTTTACATGGACGACCCCTTTGCCCGACCCCTGATTTTAGTTTGGATAAGTGAAATCAGTTATTTGTCACTAATAACTCCTATGTGCAAATTTTCATCTCAATCCGACAATATCACTAAGATACTGAAAATTTAATATGGACGACCCCTTTTGCCGGCCCTTTACACTAAATCGGATACCTCAAATCGATTGCACGTCACTCAAAACTATCGTGTACCAATTTTCATATGAATACGATGTATATTAACGTCAATATCGCAAAAACAGCGAACAGTTAATATGGACGACCACTTTGGCTGTCCCCTTATACAAAATTTGTCACCTGAAATCGATAGCTCGTCTTTCAACACACTCATGTGCAAATTTTCAACACAATCCTACGAAAAATAATGTCTTTTTTTTTTTTTTTTTTAAATATATCTTTATTAGTACCAATTCATCATTACATTTATATTATATTAATACATTAAATAAGGTGTTCGGTTCAATAATGAACTTTCAGAGCCCTATAGTTTATTAATCACTATAATTTATTTATTTGAATTAATTTTGCTGAGTGCAATCATGTATTTTTATGTAGGAGAACATCCTGTAATGTCAAAAAATATTTTAAACTTACTACTAAAAACTAAAACTATCCTAAATTAAAACTAATTATAGAGAGAACGAATCTCTGCGATGGAAGACTGCATCGATTTGCCTCTGAAGTTGGAGATGATTTTGTTGGCCATCTCTTCGATCGATTCAATGCCCGCAATCCGATGAAGATCTTCGGTGCTGTGCCAAGGTGGAAGCCGCAAAATCATTTTCAGAACCTTGTTCTGAATCCTCTGGATGGCCTTCTTCCTCGTCGCGCAGCAGCTAGACCAAATCGGAACTGCGTACATTATCGCTGGTCGGAATACCTGTTTGTAGATTAACATCTTATTTCGCAGACACAACCTGGATTTCCTGTTGATGAGAGAATAAAGAGATTTAGTATATTTATTACATTTAGATTGAATATCTTCAATGTGATTTTTAAAAGTAAGATTCCGATCAAGTGTAAGTCCCAGGTACTTCACGTGATCAGACCATTCTAATGAAACCCCATTAAAAGTTATGGAATGATTTTCATTAGGTTTTAAAAAATTTGCTCTTGGCTTATGGGGAAATAAAATAAGTTGAGTTTTGGAAGCGTTAGGAGAAATTTTCCACATTTTCAAGTAATTCAAAAAGGAATTTAAATTTTGTTGCAATCTACTGCGTACCACCCGTAAATTTCGACCTTTGGCTGAAAGCAAAGTATCGTCAGCAAATAATCTTCTACCTTTTCCTTCTGGGACATCAGGAAGATCAGAAGTAAAAATATTGTATAAAATAGGCCCAAGTATACTACCCTGAGGGACACCAGCTCTAATGGGTGTCCTTTCAGAGCATGAATTTTGATAGCTTACTTGCAAAGTTCGGCTAGTCAAATAATTTTGAATAATTTTGGTGAGATATACAGGAAAATCAAATCGAGCTAATTTAGCTACTAAACCTTTGTGCCAAACACTGTCAAAAGCTTTTTCAATATCAAGAAGAGCAACACCAGTTGAATAACCCTCAGATTTGCTAGCGTTAATCATATTAGTTACACTCAAAAGTTGATGTGTAGTAGAATGTCCATGACGAAAACCAAATTGTTCATCAGGGAAAATAGAATTCTGATTAATGTGAATCATCATTCTATTCAAAATAACTCTCTCAAATAGTTTACTTAAAGAAGGAAGCAAACTAATTGGTCGATAACTTGAAGGCTCTGAAGCACTTTTTCCAGGTTTCAAAATTGGAGTTACTTTGGCATTTTTCCATTTATTGGGGAAATAAGCCAAGTGAAAACATTTATTGAAGATTTTAACTAAAAAATTTAAAGTGCTTTCAGGCAACTTTTTAATAAGAATATAGAAAATCCCATCTTCCCCCGGGGCTTTCATATTTTTAAATTTTTTGAAAATCAATTTAAGTTCATCAATATTTGTCTCACAAGAACTTTCAAACACAATTTGCTTAGAAAGAATATCATCAAATTCTAGGGAAATTTGAGCATCAATTGGACTTACAACGTTTAAATTAAAATCATGAGCAGACTCAAATTGTTGGGCTAATTTTTGAGCTTTTTCTGAATTAGTTAAAAGAAGTTTATCCCCATCTTTCAAAGTAGGAATTGGCTTCTGGGGCTTTTTTAGAATTTTAGTTAATTTCCAAAATGGCTTTGAGTAGGGTTTTATGTCCTCTACTGCTTTAGAAAAATTTTCATTACGAATGAAATTTAAACGACGTTTGATCTCTTTTTGAAGGTCGCAATAAATTAATTTCAAATAAGGATCCCTAGTACGTTGATATTGGCGTCGACGAATGTTTTTCAGTCGTATCAAAAACTGAAGATCATCATCAATTAAAGGTTGATTAAATTTATGTTTAACTTTAGGTATTGAAGCGGCTCTAGCATTGACTATTGAAGTTGTCAAATTTTCTACAGCCAAATCAATATCTTCTATTGAATTCAATGGAACGTTTACATCTAAATTACGTTCAATAAAATTCATATATCGCTCCCAGTTAGCCTTTTGGAAATTAAAAGTTGATTTTAAAGGGTTTTCAATGGGACTTTGGGATAAAGAAAATGTTACTGGAAGGTGGTCTGAATCGAGGTCCGCATGAGTAACTAATTGACTACAATGCTCGCCTAAATCCGTTAGAACCAAATCAATTGTGGAAGGATTTCTAATTGAAGAAAAACAAGTATGCCCATTAGGATATTCAACAGTATAATAACCTGCAGAGCAGTCATTAAACAAAATATTCCCATTTGAATTTGATGAAATATTATTCCAAGATCGGTGTTTTGCATTAAAGTCACCAATAATAAAAAATTTAGATTTATTTCTGGTGAGTTTTTGTAAATCTCCCTTCAAAAAATTTTTCTGTTCACCGCTACATTGAAAAGGCAAATATGCGGCAACAATTATAATTTTCCCCATAGAAGTTTCTAATTCAATTCCAATTGTTTCTAAGACTTTTGTATTGAAAGAAGGAAGAAGTCTAAATTTGAGACGACTATTGATGACAATAGCTACACCCCCACCTTGTCGATCAAGTCGATCATTTCGCAAAATTTTAAAGAAAGCATTGCTTTTCAAGTTATTGTCTGGCTTTAAAAAAGTTTCAGTGATGGCAGCAATATGTATGTTTTGAGTTTTCAAAAATAAAAAGAACTCGTCTTGGTTAGCCAGCAAAGATCTAGCGTTCCAATTCATAATATTTAAACATCTATTTGGATCCATGAGGGAATCGTAAAGTCATAATAATTTTGTTAGCATAATTAAAAGAAGTTTGGAAAGCTTCAAACATTGAATTTGCTTTCAACATAAGTTGCATCATTTCCATTAAATTTTGATGCAAAAATTTTAATTTTTCCTCAGTAATCTCACCCAAATCAACAAAATTGTTAGAATCAGAAGAGGAAGGAGAAGAAAAAGTATTTGAATTTCGGGGATTTTCCCAAGCCTTCGCATGAACGTTGAGACTTGGTTTTTTCCCATTTTTATTAGTTAAACCTGAAGAGGGAAACCCATTTTCAACCACCTCTGAGAACGATAAACAACGAGTCTGGGGCGCAGAATCAGCCCAGGTAACATTAAAATCACTTCGGATATTACCCAGCCGTGATTCCAATGTAGGCCGAGGCTGACTGCGAACAGGCAGGTTGTTTGCCGGTCTGACGGGTGTAGACGAAAAAGAGGAAGGAGGAAAAGAAACTTTTCTGGAAGCTTTGGGGTTTTTCCTAGAAGCAACAATTTTTGCCCTAACGGGACAATCTAGAGAATTCGAGGAATGATTACCTGCGCAATTCGCACACTTAAAAAATTCTGTTTTTGGCTTATCACCACCAAAAAGGCATTTAGATTTTTCATGATCGAATGAGCCGCAAAACATGCATCTGGCATTCATTCTACAATTTTTAGTGCCATGACAAAAAGCTTGACAACGACGACATTGCGTAATATTTTGTAAAAAATTGGTATGGGATTTACGAAAAGGTTCAAATTTTACTCGACAATGAAACATAAGACGAGCCTTTTCCAAAATTTTCAAATTATTAACCTGATCCTTTTTAAAATGGATCAAATAAAGTTCAGGAGCAAAACCAACACTACTGGTATTATTCGTGTTGGTTCTTTTCCTCATTTGAATTACTTGAATTGGAGAAAAACCTAACAAAGAATTTAATTCAGCTGTGATCTCATCCGGTGTCTGATCGCCAGTGAGACCACGAAGTACAACTTTAAATGGACGATCACTTCTAGTGTCGTACGTAAAAAATTGGTGTTTTTTATTATTCAAATAATTTAAAACCTTTTGAAAATCATTAAAAGATTCCGCCAATATACGAGCAGTTCCCCTTCGACCGATCTGAAAAGAAATCTTCACATCCTTGACGGAAGTGACGATTTCTTTTCGAAAGGCATTGAAGTCAGGAATCGTGACCGTTATTGGTGGAATCTTTTCGTTTTTAAGAGTATAAGAAGAAGAAGAAGGTTTCTTAGTACTCTTATCAGAATTAAATATGAATATTTCCTCATCACCGATGTTATGAAGGACATCGAATGAATTGGAAATTTCAACTTTTTTGGCAGATGGCCCTGGATTAGGTTCAGCAATCCGTTTTCTTCCGGCCCTTGAGCCGGCCGAAGACTTCCCCATGCTGGAAAGAAAAGAGAAAATATGAATAAAAGAAAATGAAAATAATTTTAGCACTGAAAAGTGCTGATTGAAATACAGGTAAGGATAAAATAAATAATGTAAAATGTTCCTGCAGGTACACAGCAACGATACGATGCTCCGGCGTACGTGTTGACGGCTCAACGGTACAGATGGAAGTGAAAATAATGTCAATATCGTGAAAACAATATTTGTCTTGTATGGACGACCCCCTTCAGAAGGGGTCATCTAATAATCTGAAAACATTTTTCATCCTTCCTGGTCCTAATGAGTATCCATGCCAAATTTCAGGTCTCTAGCTCTTAAGACGGCTGAGTCTATAGAGGACAAACAAACAAACAAACAAACAAACATACAGAAATTGCTTTTTATATATATAGATTATTTGTATAAAACATGATACTTTTGCCAAGTTCTTAGTTGGTCACTTAAGTCAGATTCAATGTGGCGTCTAAAAGTTAAAATGGATTTGTTATGAAGATTTATGCGTTCTAAAAGTTTATGTACGAGTATTTTTTTTTTTTTTTTTTTTTATCTTTTAGCAATATTCCATGTTTTTTAGCATAACTAAAAACTGTTCTTATACTGCGATTTTTCATAAATTTAATATTTTCGGCTTTTAATTAACACACATGAGTAAGTGAATAAAAATAAAGATCTTTCTTAATTCAGTAAACGAGTGTTGCTGTCTATCCAGAAACTAAGATTAAATATGACAAGGCGGCGACAGTTGGCTTTGAAAAAAAAGGGTGTTGAAGTTTGAAACTTGTTCCCCTATCTGGGCATAGTAACGTTGCTGTTCAGGTAAAACTTATTTTCTGTTTCGACGATTGCATGTCAGCAACGGGCATAATCTTTCGTTTAGCTGCCGCCGCTTAAAATCCTCTGAACTTGCTCAGATCCATATGGTCTAGAGCTGAACTTGCTGCATGTTGAAGCCATCCACACAATTCTACGGCAGCAGCCGGTCGATCGACTGTATGGCTGCCGAGATGCTCAAGAAAGTGAAAAGCTGGGTCTCTCCCCTTCCCCATTTCCCTGCAACCAATATTGCATTGCAACTCATGAGCGTCACCACAGTCGTTGTTCGTTGTCCTCATCGTCTTAGTTACTACCTTGCTAAGTAAAAGTTTACCCAACCAGCCAGCGGATGCACTCTTGAACTTGTGCGATGCATCGCCATGCGGCTTTCTCGAATTCAAGCATCCAAAGTTGATTTGAAGAAATCAAAAAATGAACAAAACAACAACAACAAAACGTAGCCATTGTCTTATCTCTGGCTTCGGGGGCTGGAGGGGATGAGAGTAACAATTGCACCATTTAACCATTTGGAGAGTGTTTAAATCATTTAGTTACGTGGCTCATGTTCAGGCACCGGAGTCGGGGCTACGATAACATAACCAATACAAGGCGAAGGCGAGTGAAGTGACAGATCAAGTTTCAGGGAAATTTTAAAAGAAAGGCAAAGCTCGGCGTAACAAAGGCCATCGAGTGGAGTGAGATGTCGTCTTGGTCGAATTAGCGGATGTGTCTTAGTAGTACCATAAAAAATCAGATTTTTTTTAATGTATATATTCTCATGTGGGCATCATCACCACCTACTGAAATCGATTTTTGAACTCGTTAAATATGTTTCGAAAATGGACTTATAACTGTTATCATAACTACATTAATATATAGGGACTTTAATAAAGTTAAATTTAGTGAGTGTCCTCTACAGAGACCCCTTCATTAGAGAAATTATTGGATTATTGACTTAATTCGTTCAGGAAGATCAGCTAGAAACGAAATGCCAGATATCAAAATCTTGTTAAAGATTTCATATCGGTCATTTCATATATTGGTCTTTAAAAAAATGATCGTTAAAAAAAAGTAAGTAATCAAAATAAAATGCAACGAACACTGGTTGCATGGATAAAGTTCTTCGCATTAGACTGCTCGCTTCTGCAGCTCTGGACGTTCAGCAGCTTCCGATTGATGTCCCCACATTTTCAGATGATTCGAAGATACCATACATTCAAATCTTTTTCCACCCCACAGTTGTCTGATACTTTGCATGAATCGAAAAAAAAATCAGGTGACGTCACTCATCACTGCCACTGGCCGAAAATGATCGCCTCCTCCATGGGCATGGGCGTAAGCTAGATGTCGGGGTTAATTCCGGTTTGTTTTCTCAACAGCAAAAAAGGTGTAAACACAATGACTCAAAATTCCAAAGAGGTGCACACACGACCAAACCGGGTGCGCGTTTTGCCATATGATGATGATCGAGATGACCCACTTTTTTGGGTTGGACACTTCATTTTTTTTTTTGACTACTCTGTCTCAAAACTGCCCACACGCCCGCGTAAGGTTTGAAAAGTGAAAACTGTCCGGGCAACCAACCGGATAAACGAATTTGTAAAGCGTGAATGTCAAAAAACTTACAACCATTCGAAAGAGAAAAGGTGTACGAAAGTCGTGCGTCCGAAAGTTTTGCGCCATCAATGTCACCTTAATGTGTTTGTTATAATATAGGAAGGTACATGATCCAACGATCGACGGATTGGAAAAAATGTTATTCTACCGAATGGCTTTCTCTGAAGCATCGACCCCAGGAATCGCAATTGTCTGTAGTGGAGGTTCCTTTAAAATAATGATAATAGAATTTTCATGAGGTGGTAGGTGGTTAAAACGACCCATCTAAGAGAATTCCAAGTTGTTAGGAATCAATCCCTTTAAAATGGGAGCTTAACTCGAGTCTCAAATGCCAAACCTAAGAAGATTTTTTTTTCTTTTTTCTTAACCTCGAAACATTTCTCGTACCGAAAAACACTCCCATGCCAAATTGGGTTCCAATTGCATGATCAGCAGCCGAATTCCGGTACTTGAAGAAAATCACCAATAATCTCTTCAAGAAAAGAAATTCTAAAATTGTCGTTCTCTTCATAAAAATGTCTTTTCTTCTTGGCTGATTCCGAAAAAGTAAAGAGAAAGAAAAAAAACAACAAATGTAAGAAAAGAAAAAAGTATAGTTCACCTATTCACCGCTAGATGTCTTTGACGTTTGTTGTCGGTGAGACTTTTCAAAACGACTTATTGTTGGCACCGTCTTTCTCCCATGCTAGTTTGTTTCCCGATATTGAGCATGGAAAAAACATATCGTTGAGTGTTGAAGGCATAATTGGACATTTTGAAAAATGCAGCTAGAAAGTTACGTGTTTGTAAACAATCGGATGTGTTGAACGGCGACGATGTTAATAATTTTACTACAGAATTTGACAAGTAAATTCGAAAGTGTCATACTTATTGATTTAGATTAATTAGGTTTAATCGATTACCTGAGCCAAGATATCGCAATGTTGTTAAAACTTGTAAATGTACTGGAATTGTTGTGGTTCTTTCATCCTTCAATGGGATAGCGTTAAATGGTTGGCCCAATAAGTTAATAAACTTCTCAGCCAAACATTTTGGCATTCGAAAGAGTTTTTCAAATTTCAAATGCCGAAGTAGTTCGATTTTTTCTTGGCGTTTCTACCACTTCTTTTTTGCATAGTAATATGATACAATCATTTGCTCCATTATTTTCAACTTTTAATAGGTATTAACGTTTAATTTAACAAAAATCCTCACTGAAAAGAAATGTCTTTTTAAATTTCCGAAGCAAAAATGCCGAAGAAATTAAAAATCTCGTTTTCTATTTCAAACGTCAAAAAAACGTCTTCTTTGAATTGGCCGGAATGTCAATCTAAGAAAATTTCGCAACGAAAAAAATCCGAACAGATAGAAAATCATATTTGCTTTTTTAAACGTCAAAAAATGTCTTCTTAAAATTCACCGGAATTCCAGGATAAGAAAATTTTAAAAATGTCTTCAATAATTTCTTTTCTTTCACGACATTTTTTGCCCGGAATTCGGCTGCAGTTCTAGAGTTATTAAGACTTAGGGTAAGTGAGCCTAATTTCGCTATATTATGTCAGAGGTTTTTAGCTTTGATATTAGCAGGCCGAATCATTAATTCTTAGATATACAAATTTTTGGTAACTAAGTTACAAATTTTTTTCTGAACTCTATTATGGTTCAAAATAATCATTTCAGGCATTTATTTACGAAAAGTATCATGTTTTATAAAGTGTTTCGATGTTCCTAATTTGGCACTAATTGTTCCTAATGTTAACATACGGGTGTTCCTAATGTTAACATATGAGGAAAAATGTATCCGCGTAACCAATATTTGTTCCTGATTTTGCATATGGGTCTGTTTTTTAATACTTTAATGTGAACAATTTTTACAGCGTTTTTGGAATATGAATAGAGAAATAAGGATTATTTAAATCCTACACAATATTCCTTTACGCTAGTTTTCAAGAAAGTAGTGGATGTTGAGCTTATTAAAATTCAAACTTTACCTTTCCATTTATTATATTTAAAAAAGTAGAAAATTCATTGTAATACATACAAATAAGATACAGTCAAACAGAGCATCATGCAACAGCATGGTTGGATGCAACATTTGTGTATCAAAAATTTTATTTAAATTTTATTTGCCTATTATGTAATAAAATTAACATTTAATGATAACAAAACGATGATGCCATAATTTCTCACGTCGTGAGATAGTTTTTTCGAAGTTTTTTATCCACATAGAAAATTTGAAAAATCGAAATTTTTACATTTTTTGATGTCGTAAAAAACTTTACACAGTATGACGGTTTGGCTTAATAATATCACCTACAAACTTTCTATTGATTTTATTATCCTATACCAACACTGTTGGTGTATAAATATTTTTCGGACAATCATTTATTTTTTTTAATAAATATTTTAAAAATTCCGATAGCAGTCTGGGCTGAAATGCATCGACATGCAAATGAATGATTCACAGTTTAAATCTTGTTTCCATATGCTGGAATATTGTTTTAAATTTTGTTGTAGTATTCTTTATCCCTAAATGTATACCCTTATGCTTTCTTTTTAAAAAAATCATTGACCGAAAAAATATCAAATTTAATTTGAACAAAATCAAAAATAACTGCAGATCGTGCGTTATAACGAAATCACAAATATACCAAAAACTATAACTTTTCACACTATTTCACTTGACTTTTCATTAAAAAAACAAAGGTTTCGCAACTTACCTCTTTTTCTTAGTAGGGTGAAAATCACATGTTTTGTAAATTTAAAAATAATTGTTGAAACCAATTACTTTTCTGACTACGTTAATTTGATTTCCAATTAACCTTAAAACTTTTGATGTACAAGCGGTATAATTAAAGCTTAGTTCTTTTAGAAATGGGACAGTTACGAATGCCTGTATCTCAAAAACCATTCTTTTGAACCAAATACTTTCTATGAAGAAAATGAAGGTAATGTTATGATATTTCATGAAAAAATTTGAAAAAAAATATTTACCGTTTTTTGTTAAAGAAATTTCTACTTTATTCTTGGTATCTCCCATTGGCCGGCGCACACTTTTTTCAGTCATGGTATTGATCAGTTTCTCCAACTTATACTTCGTAAAATCTATATTTTAGGTGGCTTCACCCTCCTTCTTCAATTTCTGATAATTTTTGGTCCAATACTTCTCTGGAAACTGGAAACTGGAAGCATTTAAGTGGATACAGTTGTTTCGAAATGAACAAATTTGATTATTTTTGACCACATTTTTGAACGTTTTTTTTTCGGTACCGGTTTTACAGCTTAAGAGCTTTGGAACTATCAAAAAATGGTTGTTTGAGGTTGGATTTCTATGAGTCATCACTAGGCAACACTTTCAGCTTATCGGAGAAAATTGTTTTGGATATTTCAGCGGTCTACCCTTAGTTTTTCGTTTATTGAAAATTAAAAATGCTGGTATGAGACTTGACTTCCCTGATGATCCTTAACCGTTGTTGCCGATCATTTTCTTCACTACAATGCTTGATTTGAACTTTGTGGACATTATTGACAGTGTTTGCATACTTATCCACCACAAAAACTCAGTAATTCTTTGAATAATCAACGGTTTTGTCAGCTATCAATTTGATAATGACGAACTTTAAAGGAAACTGTGCAAAATTATTTTTTTCTTTTTCTCTTACATCGTACATATCTCAAAAACGCGTAAATTTTAAATTTTGAAAAAAATAGGTCGAATAGTACTTTTTACAGGCAACAAAATGCTGTCAAAATTTTTAATATCCAATAACTAGTTAACGAGCTATTAGCAAATGAAAGTGTCCCATTTCTAAAAGAACTAAGCTTTATCTGTGGACATTAGGTTTTTAGAAGCCGTTTAAATGTAAAAGTGTTGCATGAGGCCCCAGTATTTTATTTAGATTTTTTTTAAATTTTTCCTTTCGATTCTGTTCTTGTTCTGTTCTTGAATCGGATGACAAATTCAGCTTTTATCTTCCATTTCTAAATAGGTGTTTTTGAAGAAATTTGCTAACAATTCCATTAAATTTGGACATACTTTGAAACAATCCGGATTTTACGAAAAATCCTGTGAGTTAGAAAACTAATTTGTTTGTAAAATGAAAGTTCACATGATCCGTTTCATTATCATTTTTTTTATGATTGCGATAAGTGAAAAATAAGGTCAAAAACTGTCAAAATCGAACAGTATGCTAACATTAGGTACACATGTCAAATTAGGAACACTTACCCTTTTACTTTTATTTGAGATACCCCCTGCCTCCTTCCTTTCCCGGCCTCCAATATCTCCACCTGCTAAGTTTCACGTAGATCGGTTCAGTAGTTTCCGAGTCTATAGGGAACAGACAGACAGACAGATAGACAGACTGCTGCAAAAGACCTTCATTTAAATACAGACATTTAATCATATTGAACATCCACTTCAGATTCAATACACGGTATACCCCTTTCTGACCTTTCTCACATAATGCTGAATCATTTTGCAGAGGAAATTCTTAAAATGCAGATGTTTCATGGCTAAAAGGCGTATTTGAACTTGTTCCGCCGTGTGAAATGACATGAGATAATACACTACAAAAAAAAACAGCAAATAAGAGCCAAAAAAGCTCCGTGTGACACTTTTGCGTAGAATCAGAACGATGCTAGTTCTACGAAAACTGTCACACGGCTACAATTTTTCTATCATTTTAAAAGCTTGCGTAGTTTTTTTTTCCAAAAACTCATGCTAAACCGTAATTTGAGAAATACGTTCCCCTTTGTTCATAAAAATGTATAGTTGAGTATGGATCTTGTAAGTAGTGCCTACCTAAAAGTGTTTAGTGAAAATTTCTCTGAATAAAACACTCAAGGCTTCTCGTTCTCGCTCCTCCTCTGCCCTCTATTTTAGTGTTCTTTTCAGTGAATAACATTTAATTCAACAGTTTGAACTCATCTTAAGACAATTTTTTGATAAAATTTCTTAGCATTTTTCATAGAATCTTCTCTAGTGTGACATTCTTGCGTAGAACTATCAACATAGAGACAACCACCTTGATGAAAATTTCGTATAAGTTCAGAACAAAGTATACTTGTTTGTCTTTTTATTCGAAAGTTAACAATAAAAGAGACCGTTTCCAGCAAAAAAGTGAAAATGACCCAAAAGTCACATGGGACATTCTTGCTTAGAACGGCAGTTCAGGTCATATCAATATCAATCACTAAAAAAAACTTTCCAACAAAAAGGCGGATCAAAAGTCTCTTTTATGTAAAACAAAAACACACTTTTCATGTTGCTTGCGTACTTAAATAAACAAACTTTACAGTGTTTTTCGATGAATGATTTAAAAAAAGTTGAGTTTAGTTAGTTAGATTATTTATTTGGGCTCAACAATTTATACATGTTTTGTAAATGTTGAACGTTTGCATTTGTTCTTGTGTAAATACTTCAATAACTGAAAACTCTTCTGGAAAATGCATATCTTCTGTTAGTGTTATGATAAAGTGGTATATTTTGTTGATAACTTTCATAAGCTTGCAAAAATTCAAAAAAATCTCTGCATTCGGCCTTTAAATACGTCATGGACAGGTTCTTGTTCAGTTCAGTGCCTGTTGATTTTCATCGACTTTTCGGAGAAGTTTTTGCTATTTTCTTCGCAGAAAGCCATCACAGAATTTCAGTAGGGGAGAGTGGGGTATCGTGGGCCATGGGGGAACGTGGGCCACTTTTAATATCTCAGATGTGTGTTGAGATAAAAATCTCAAACCAACTGTCATCGTCGTCGCTTTGCGTGAGTATATATTCCTTTATGTTGTTGACTGAAATACGCATCATATGCTTCTTTAATTTATCAAGCTAAAAAAAGTGAGAAAATTTTACTTTCATAATTAAAAATACACCCGCTCATTGCATCGATGGGGAACCTAAAGTTCATAACGAAAATATGCTCATACGCTTATGATATTAGTTTTTCATGATCATTCATGTGGAAAAGGAATTTTTGATGAAGCATCAATAAGTCACACAAACGCAACCAATTTGCAAATCATAGCTTGTGGGGAATCGTGGGCCACACATCTTGAACCACCTATATTTTTATGTATTTATACACATTCAGAACTTAAAATACTGAATATACCGTAGTTGATAGCAAGCTCAAGCTCAAGCTCAAAATAGACCACCGAAAAAATGGTTCAAATTTGCAAAACTTAGAATTTGTTCAAAATATTCCATGAAAATGTTCAAGTCTGTTCAATTTTAGCTCCTTATTACAACATCTAATCAAAAAACAATTTTTTTCTAACGAAACCGCAATCTTTTATTGGTATTTTAGTAAACCAAGTTTACAATCATTCATTGATGTTAATTGTTATACATAAGAATTGTATTTGGTAAAACCTGTTGAATAAAAATCATGTCAATCAGTTGAGCACTCAATTATTACCAGCTAGATCTTTTTAAAGCTAATTTTGTTTCATTACTGCACGTTTTAGCTTCAAGATGAGACTGCATTCAATAATAAAAAAAGAAAATGTATATAATGTAATCTGTAAATAACAAACAAACTTCATAACATCATCGATTAGAGGCCGTTCAACACAATCAAAATGAAATCAGAATTCATTTGCGTCCTCAAACGTGTTTTTCTATCAAATTACTGTCATTCTTGTATAAATTTTCGATGCAATCGTTTTTGTGACGTCACAAAAAAAATCTAATATGGCTCTCGACACTACCTTATTTAAATATCCCTTGACGTTGGACGATGTAATTTATGACGATGAAAGAGCAAGTTCACTGGTGTTGGGAAAAAGTGGTAGAAATTTTGACATTTTGAAAATTTTACCAAGCAAATATGTTTTCAAGATCTCGGGGCGTTGTATTTTTTTACAACCCTGTTTCTGTTTCAGCCGTATGTGATAGAAATATTGCTATTTTTGCATCACAGCATGCGAATCTACAACACACGTGTTGTAAAAAAAACTTGAAGGCCACAGATCTTGAAAATGTTTTTGCATGGCAAAATTTTCAAAATGTGCTAAAAGTGACAAAATTTCTACCACTTTTTCCCAACACCAGTGAACTTGCTCTTATTGATTTCGACTAAAATATTACATCTAAACGATATACACGATTCGAACGCGTCATGTTGTGTAATATTCCTATTTACATCAAGTAGTCTATGTTTATTCCAATTGACATTTTAAATGATTTTCCCCGTATCGGAAAGTTAAAAACGGATTGTGAAGTTCACGAGGATTTGTTCTGTTGGTAAGCCATATCAATATTGATAAAACATCTAAGCAAATTGGTGATAATTTCTTAAGGGGGGGGTAGGGTCTAACGGGTATAAAAAAAACACCATTTTCACGATTTTTTTCTGGAACTATCGTTCAAACAAATGTATTCAAATTTTTTGCATTATACAAAGCATTGTTAAAAGAACATTTAGTAATTTTTTTGTAGAAAAATATTGAAAAATGAGCCGGAGACGGAGCATTTTCGAGGATGCCTTTTAGAAAACAGGATTTGCGGTGGACACTGTATCTCAGCGCAGAATCATCTGAAGTCAAAAAATCAGAGCAAAATATTTTTAATAGATGTTTTTCTGGACCCCAACGTTTTTATTTAGCTTAAAAATATTTTTATGAAATTTTTGTGGCTGTTTGAAGTAAAAACTACGATTTTTCACTTAAAAATCCGCCATTTTTGACCTGTAAAGTCTCCCCAAAATAAAAAAAATCAAAAAAGAAAAACGTTGGGGTCTGGTATTTTAAATATAGAAAATGTGTTCCAAATTTGAAAAGAATCGAATAAGTAGTTTTCAAATGACGATGTCCACGGACTTTAAAAATGTGCTTTCGAGAAAAACGCGTTTAAAGTTTCTGTTCTTGCTTTCTTGCAGTATTAGATAGCAGGAGATAAAGGCCTATAACTTCTACAGTTTTGCTTCAATTGACTTGAAAATTTGACACAACATTCTTGAAATGTTTTACAATAAGAAAATAAATAAATAAAAAAATCGATTTTTTGAAAATGTTAGACCCTACCCCCCCCTTAACATAATTTAGCTCTTTCAGGAATTTTGGATGTATCTGAAGGTGAGTATTCTGCGTTCAATTTTTAATTCTCCCTGTGATCTTTTTCATTCAATGCGTACAGAAATGGATTGTTACCATTTGCAAATGCGAAGTTGTAAGACCAAGGTCATCAGAGGGACAGATTAAACGGGTTCGGTGCCTTGCCAATCAGTGTTTCTTTCACGTGTGAATGTCTAGCTGAAAGTAGAATGCCCAGACATCTTTCCAGTTTCTTTTAAAGTAAGAAGGATATGATCAAATATTCCAACAGGATACTAAAAGGTTCACCGACATAGATTTTAGGGATGAATAACACGGTAGTGTTAAAATCCTAGACAAATAAACAAACAATCACCGAAGCAGAGATGACAGGATCCATTTGAATGGTTCCACTCTTCATTTTTTAGTTTATCATATTATTCACGGAATAATATCATCTCTTTAATTTTAATGGTTTGATTTATTCTGATAAAATTTTCTGAACCCATAAGTAGAAGCTAAATTTTGAGTCTTCAATTTGAATTGTAGATTTTTTTTAACATATCAGAAATTTATTCAAATTTTGAAAATGATAACGGTAAGTGGTTTTATCACAAGATGGATTTTATCTCTGTGCTCGATCTTGTCTACTGCATTTATATATTTAGTGTATTGTTTTACATCTAAAACGTGTAGTTGTTTATTTATTTCGTCAACCGTAACGTAGACTAGTTTAGTACATCACAACAATGTAATATTAAGGAGGGGGGGTGGGGCGGTAGGGTCTAACGGGTAAAAAAAATACCATTTTTACAATTTTTTTCTAGAGCTATCGTTCAAACAAATGTATTCAAATTTTTTGCATTATACAAAGCATTGTTGAAAGAACATTTAGTATTTTTTTCGTAGAAAAATATTGAAAAATGAGCCGGTGACGGAGCATTTTCGAGGACACCTTTTAAAAAACAGGATTTGCGGTGGACACTGTATCTCAGCACAGAATCATCTGAAGTCAAAAAATCAGAGCAAAATATTTTTAATAGATGTTTTTCTGGACCCCAACGTTTTTATATAACTTTAAAAAAAATTTATGAAATTTTTGTGGTTGTTTGAAGTAAAAACTACGATTTTTAACGAAAAAATCCGCCATTTTTTTATCTGTAAATCCTCCCCAAAGTAAAAAAAAACAAAAAAAGAAAAACGTTGGGGTCTGGTATTTTATATGTAGAAATTTGAAAAGAATCGGATAAGTAGTTTTCAAATGACGATGACGGACTTTAAAAATGTGCTTTCGAGAAAAACGCGTTTGAAGTTTCTGCTCTTGCTTTCTTGCAGTATTAGATAAAAGGAGGAGATAAAGGCCTATAATTTCTACAGTTTTGCTTCAATTGACTTGAAAATTTCACACAACATTCTTAAAATGTTTTACAATAAGAAAATAAAAAAAAAATGATTTTTTAAATGTGTTAGACTCTACCCCCCCCCCCCCTCCCCCCCTAAAATACTTTGGAGCGACTCGAGCTATGTACACGTTTTTGATGTTAAATCGCAATACTTTTTTTTGCTGTGATACTTAACCAGTCAAACGGTAAAACACAAAAGCTCGCAGACTTTCAGTTGTAAAAGGGCAAGTGCAAACAGGGTGTAAGTGCAGTTGCAAGCAAAACAATATTAGTGGTATATAACAGTTCAAAAGAAAGAGGTTCAAATAAAAAAGATTTAACAGGATTAGCTCATACACCCATAGATGAGGTAGCAAGAATCCAATGCCTATTTAGCAAATCTCTGTGCCGAAAATGTGCTGAAATGTGCACTGTGCCGTAGACGGTATGTTTGAAAAACCATTACTGGCATAATGACTCGAGTTCCCAACCAAAATGATGCAAGCGAAACAAGAAAAACATTTTGTGGGATTTCCTTCCTATTGGATAATTCATCCCAGAAATAAGAAAAAAACACGGTGCCGTAGGGAGAGCCGAACTTACATCACCAACTACATCGTCTTACCAACGCCGACATCTTAACTAGTGTACTATTTGAGTTTCATGCAGGGCGAGGGATATTTGTCATAGGCTTTCTGCCAACGATCAATCACAATAAAAATGCTCAGCGGTTTGGGTGTAGGAACTAGTCTATCAACAAGTGATTTTGTGTTGAAAAAAATCTGTATTAATCTGTATCAAGGTTTGAAAATCTGTATCTGTATCTTATCTGTATTGGCATTGAAAAATCTGTATAATACAGAAAAATCTGTATCTGACATCGCTGCTTATGGGCAGCAGCAAACGTATTTCAGATTCCCGATCCAAAACAACAAGAGAACTCCAGATTTCCGCCTTCAAACCAACCATATCGCCTAAGTTATTCAAATGTTTCTATTATTCTACCGGTCGGACTTTTGAAAAAACCCTTTATTTTCTTTCAGGGCCACGGTATTTTACTTTCGGCGTCTCGGCCATGAGACCAACATCATCGATTACAATAAATGCGTTTTATAAAAAAATATATTTAGAAAACGGAAAAAAACAATTGATTTTTCCCACCTAGTCTAATTACTTTTCATATTTCAAATCTACAATTTTCTACATTTAGAGGGAATAGCCGTTATGGTTAAAAAAGCCTTTTGATTGGAAAGATGATTGGATTGATCGAATTTTGGGGTCAGAACCAAACAACCATATTTATGTTATAGTGGGCGCGTAATTAAACTGATATATCTATAGTTTCTTTTGCGTGAGTTGATCAATTTCAAACAAATTCTAGAGATAAATAGGGTAACAGGGTAGTGCTATTTTTGTTTTCCTCAGTTTATGAGTTGAGTTTTTGGGACCATGCTTTCAACGGTGAGAGATACTAATATTTCAAAACTAGCTACCAGATTTCATTTTTATCGGCACGCAACATTTTACTTGATTCGATCGCCAATAACAACAGAGCGCGGTGCTGCATTTCTCTTTATGTTTTGCTCTTGATATGGGGATTTGCATTCCAATGTCCCGCCACCAGTCGTTGCACATATTCGGACCGAATCTGCGTCTAAAGGAATGCATAAAAAGTATCCGAAACCTACCTTCAGAGATCTGCTGCTACGCCCAACAGCAGCTAGTGTTGAACTTGACTTTTACTTGCTGGCTACTCGCGGCTGGGTGTGTGCCGCGAAAAGGGAAATTCTTCAGTCAGACCGTCAGTTGACTCAGTCTGTGATTCTTCACTTCGTTGGGCTAGGAACTGCAGCCGATGAAGCCAGATGAAGACGACACCGATGATCGGTGAACCATTCACTCCCAGGAGGGGTCCAGGCTGTGATGGAGAGCAGGAGACTTCAATTTGTCAAGCGACGAACCTGTTCCCACTTTTCTCGGTCAACTTGTTTTCTTCTTGCCGCACACGGGGTCTCTTTAAGGTATGTGTCTCGGATTTAAACTGCTTTTCGATTTCTTCGGGACCCTGCTTGTTGATCGGTCGGTTAAAAATCTCGATCAGGTTCGAATCTGATGGTGAAGCTGGGAGAGAAAGGGGAAGGCTTTCACTGATTTTCTCGGCTCTCCTCAGTTGGACAAGTTTGTCATCGACACTTCCTGTTTCGTTTTCACTTTCGTTTTCAAGTACTCGCGGTAGGTCACACTGGGAGGTTTTTTTCCTCTTTCAAATTCGTTTACTTAATTATCCCAATTGCATCAATGAATGCCGCCTATCAGTGCACAAAATACGCCGCACAGTGTCTTAATGCTGCCCAAATTGCCACTTTACGATCAATTATCGAGTATGCGATTTCACCTTCGGTATCGCACCTTTCTCGAATCACGTTTCGGGGGATTAATTTTGGAAAACTTATCTTAAATTCATCAGCCCCAGGCAGAAGACGCGGTCCAAAATATCGACACAAACACACACTCCTGCTTCCTTTAAACCAACTGAGAGTGTGACGGTTCGTTGATTTTCTGGACAGTTATCAACCTACCAACTGACACACATCAACGCGCCACATGTATCGCGTATTTCGCTCTTCAAAATACAAAACATGCACTGCCTCACAATTTCATATCGCCAACAGAGTCAACCTCTTGCGCGGCCTTTTTTTGCTTTCTTTCTGGCTGCGTTGTCCAACACTCAAATGTCCTAGACGCCACGCGCAAGGGCAAAGAGATGGGGGGAAACTTTCTTTCACCCTCCGCGGCAACACTCGCTTGTCCACTCCCCGTTCACTAGCTGGCGTTGCTCGAAAAATTCTCCTCACCAAACCACCGCGAGAGCCAACGAAACCGCAAAGAAATTTCCAAAGAGTTACTTTTAATTTCCTCGCATCACCGAATCACCAAGATCACAACCTTTTTCCAGGCATCAACTCCTTCGACGGCAGACAAAAGGTGGCAGAGAGCAAGTCTGACGGAATGTGCTCTTCCGCCACGAATTGAAAAAAAAACCCGGCGAGTTTTCTCCTTCGAAATGTCACAGACCACTAAGAGCCAAACGCGTCCAATCCGATCGACGGTATCAAACGGAATGATGGTGTGCACGCCTGAAAGTAATTTTCGACGTATCTGGTGTGAAGATTTTGAGTAAACTTTCAGCCCCCCTATCGGTCACTCGGTAATGGCTTGAGGCCCTAAAGAAAGAAAGTTTTTTCCTCCCCAACGCAAGCCAAGATTGACAACAAGTGGCACTCAGCTCTCGCCGGAAGATGATGCTGAGTTGCTGAGATGATTTCGACCGAACATTCATTCGTTGTTTTTCTTACTCTTGTCTCTCCCACTTCATTGGGGATGAAGTTTGTGGAACTTGAGTTCATTTTCGGACACACATTGATAGTGTAAGTTTTTTTTCTATTTTAAATTGTATGCGCCTAAATTGAAAGATCGATCATAATCAATGCGGCAATTTGAATTGAGACGATTCACCCCATTATGTAACGCAAAATTGTGAATTTGCCACGGAGTATTGCAGATGACTCATGAGTGGATTCCCCTAAACACCAAATTCATGATTATTTCGAGAGTTGATTTTGCACACATAGACGAGAAGAAAATGAGAAGGCCCAAGATCTGTTGATTCACAAAATAAACTAATTTTGTGAGCACGATCCAACTGGGTTGAGTTGTTAATAGTTTCAGTGAAACGTAAAACTCACGATTAGACAATTCGCTCATTGACGATCGGGAACTAGCAATCGCTAATGTAGAGTATAGCTTGTTGAGGTGTACAGGTTATTATATCCCAGTTATCCACTGGGACCATAACCTATTGAGTTGTATAGGTTATGGCATTACCACTGCACTGGGTCCATAACCTATTGGAATTTCTAGAGTCTTCGAAATCAAAAACGCTCTGTATTTCTTTTCAAAAGCGAATACAGGCGCTTTAACATAGGTCATTGACTTGAAATGGCAGTGCACAAGAATATCAGATTCAATATTAAACCAATAAAAGATCCATTGAAAGTTTTTTGAAAGCTGAAAGTGAAAATTTCGCTATTTTTCCGATTTTGAGATCTTTGTATACAAAATATGTCATTTTATACCGCTTGAGGACTTCAGAAAAATGTTATAAAACTCTTTACAAAATCGCTTCATGAAATTTGTTATACGTACCTACTATATCACAATTACTATTTATAAAATAATGTCAATTGACTTGTTAAGTTTTTTGTACAAACCTTGAGTTTTTCGGTTGAATATTTTCAATTGACTTTATCTAGTATAACTTAATCCGCTACTTGAGAGTGAATATCTCAATTGTATACATTGTATAACCAACTTATTTGTTTGATTTGTTTTCTCCGTCCAAACGTGAAATCAATATGAGGCAAAGAATTGAATTGCACTTATGACACATTCCACGCGCTTGTACCGCTCAAAAGTGATTTTTATCCGTTCGCGTATAAAAAAATCTCAAAATTGTCTATAATTTTGATAATTCAAAACACACAAAACCAACGGAAAAAAGAGAAAAAAGTTTTTTTACACATGTTTTAGATGATTTTGAAAATCAGTTTTTTTGTTGAAAAAAGTGGTGGTTTTGACAACTTTTACAAAATGATTAATTTTAATATATGGATGATTTTTTTTTTTGAAAATATTTTTAGTATGTTCAGGAGCCAAAAAACACGGCTTCATTTTGTAGAAAAAAAAGAATTTGTTTATATCCAATGTAGTTGGTTTGAAAAGCGAACAAAAACAGTCGCAAATGAATGAATTCACGTCACAAAAAAGGGAACTTTTTAATTTTACGAGAAAACTATGACATTTTTTGAAAAAAAAAAAAAAATATTTTCTTTGAAAATGATAAGACAATTCTAAAACTCTAAAATTTATAGAAATCGGTTGGAATCTAGCTGAGTTACAACAACGCGAATGAGTGAATTCACGTCACAAAATTTGAATTTCTGTTAAATTTTATATGAAAAATGTGCTCTGAAAGCTGTTTTGACCCTCCAGATGGTCGGATTTTTACAAATTGAGCATAATTTATTTGAATTTTTTAATTAGTTCATTACTTTCAAATAAAAATACAAAAATATTGAAAAAAAATATTTTTTTGGTGGATCTTTTAATGAAGACAGTAGTAATTTTAACATATAATCCCTCAATATGTTGCTATTCAAGTGCCAATCAAAATAAGGAAAAAGATAAGTGCAGACACTGAAAATTTATGATTGTAAAAGTCAGAACAACAAAATATCGTTTTTGAAAGTCTACATAAAATTTGAAGACTTCGAAGAATGGTTCAGTATAACCACAGTATAACTTTATATTTCGTGACGTGAATTCAGTCAGCTACCCTGTTCTGTTTGAGCTGAGTGAATTCACGTCACAACTTCAAATAAGCATAACTTTGTTCGTTGTTGTTCAATCGAGAAGTTTCGTACATCACATTGTGGGTAATTGTTTTCTTTACAACTCATTCGAAGACACCGATGTTCTTTTTCCACAGAGGGAACAGGAAATCAAAGATGTATGTACTAAAGTCCGAAATGATTAATTCTAGCGTGAATTCACGTCACAAAAGTAATTAATCACAACAAAAACAACTTAAATTTTTCAATGACCAAATTATATCCATTTTGAAGAAAATTCAATTTGCGACCGTTTGCTACAATTTTTTCCATTTTCATGTAAATTGGTTAACTTCTAGAATGATAACAGTGCAGAAAAGTCCGGAAAAGCGATTTCACGTCACGGTGGAATGTGTCTTATGAGTTTCCAAAAACGATCTTATTCAGTTAGAACAAACTTACATAAAAAGTTAAAAATTAAAATAGAACAATTTAAAAAATCATTTCATCCAGCAGCAAACAATTAGTTTTAAAATATCTCTTTATAAATATTCTTCGAGGTTTGATGGAAGTATCTTTACTCTGAAAGGTCGTTTTTGAAAACACATTTGTGTATCAGGAATAAGAATTAAGAAAACAAGCTGGTTTTAAAAAATATAAACACCACTTTTTACTTTTTATCACTGCCTCAAAGTTAGAAATAGGAGTTTCCTTAAGAAAAATCTAGGAGCATAGGAGGTGTAGGAAAACTAGATCGCAACATTCACCAAAATGGATCCTGATCTACATAACCTTTCCCCTACTAACACAACCCTTTCCTTGGATATTGAAATATAGATTCGCAGACGTATAGACGGTTGGTGATATTGACTTACCTTTGTTTCTAAATTTTTCAAAATTAGTTTTTGGAATATAAAGGTACAAAAGGTTGTTGATTGATCCTAGGAAGTATCCTACTAACAATCCTTGCTTCATTCCTCATTGACTACTAGGACGTGGCCTGCGCCGTTATTGATCATTTTCAAAGGGAGAGCATGAGTATTGTGCATTGTGAATGAACTGCTAGCCCCAAGCATTCTTTTGGCCCTTGCACAAAGCTGATGGCCTCGATCAATCACAGAGTAGCAACCATTGGCGAGGTAGAACTTGTTCTGCTTAGCCACGCCAGCGATCATGGAATTTGAAGTTCGTAAGTTGAGCAAAGTATAGTCAAATATGTTATCTGAAGTTTTAAATGAATGATCATGTCAGCACTTCAAGTTTTATGATTTAAGGTGGATATGAGTAGTCAACTAAGCTAAGCTAAGCTAAGCAAATCTTTGCGTTGAAGTCGCCCAAATAGATTTGAATGTCACCCTTCGGAATTTTTTTAACCACGCTGTTCAGTTGACTGTGAAACTGCTTTTTCTCCTGCAAATCGGCAACGTCAGTTAGCGCATAACACTGGACCATTCTAACTCGAGTTCTAAATCTGGCTACGATTATTCTTTCGTTTACCGGTTCCCATCTTATGAGGGCTGTATTGGCCTGCGGGCTTAACAGGAAACCAACTTCTCGTTCTCGAGTAGCATGTTTTCCTCGTATGCCAGAGTGAAGCAGGACTTGCCCGGACTATGTTTTGTGTTCTCCAGTGTTAGGTCAACGAACTTCGCTCAGTCAAAATATCTCTAGTTTGAGGCGGCTAGCTTCTCTAGCAAGTTGAGCCAGCTTGCCTTGTTGGGCAAGGGTTAAAACGTTCCAAGTTCCAATTCGTGTCCGTGTTTCCATGCTTAAAGTCGTCGCCAAAGTTCCAAGTCGGTCATTTCTTTCGAATTCCGTAACAATTTAATAAATTGGGAGCAGTAGGTTGTTAGCCTAAGGTCCCTATCCCGCGATGGGGCTGCCATCTTGGATTTAGCTGGCTGGAGCCTAGACTGCCCCAAATTTGTATGGGAAATTCAAAACCTGTGAAATGTTATACGCTGCAGGCTAAAATTGATCCTAGGCCTAGTACTAGATCTCATGCCAAATTTAGGCCAGATCGGATCACGGGAAGGGGTCGCTCAACGAGCCTGAAGTTTGTATGGGATTTTGAGACATTTTGTTCGGGAGATACATGAAAAACCAGTTTTTCATCAATAACTTTGGTTCCCGTCGGCCGATTTCTTTCAAAAACGGGTTTTCTTAAAGCCTAAATTATGAAAAACATTTCATCCGAAAACTGCATATCGATAAGAGTTAAGACAAAAAAGTTATTAGGCTTCCAAAATGGGCTAACTTTTTTAAGGATGGTATTCATCACTGTAAATGAGTCGGGGCGGTCGAACTTGTTGACGCCTCATTAGCAGTGATGAATACCA
This sequence comes from Uranotaenia lowii, assembly GCF_029784155.1. Taxonomy (NCBI): domain Eukaryota; kingdom Metazoa; phylum Arthropoda; class Insecta; order Diptera; family Culicidae; genus Uranotaenia; species Uranotaenia lowii. The sequence goes on from NC_073691.1 coordinate 142,087,373, forward strand.
CCGTAAAAAAAGTTAGCCCATTTTGGAAGTCTAATAACTTTTTTGTCTTAACTCTTATCGATATGCAGTCTTCGGATGGAATGTTTTTCATAATTTAGGCTTTAAGAAAACCCGTTTTTGAAAGAAATCGGCCGACGGGAACCAAAGTTATTGATGAAAAACTGGTTTTTCATGTTTCTCCCGAACAAAATGTCTCAAAATCCCATACAAACTTCAGGCTCGTTGAGCGACCCCTTCCCGTGATCCGATCTGGCCCAAATTTGGCATGAGATCTTGTACTAGGCCTAGGATCAATTTTAGCCTGCAGCGCATAACTTTTTCGAAAGTCGGGTCATTTGGGGCACTCTACTGGAGCCGCATTTCATAAATTGCAATATAAATTGCTGGAAACCTTCAGCAAACTCAATTGCTTTAAATCCAGCAATTCAAGTTGCTGGAAACCAGCCATCTGAATTGCTGGAAATCAGTTCTTTTTTCAAAAAATAAGCGAAATTTTTTGAATTCTAAATTAGATTTTAAATTTAAATTTAAATATTAAACCCTCATGGTTGTCATGAATAGTTTATTCAAATTTAAAAAATAATAGTAAAATAATATCCACCAGTGGGTTGACCGCTTTCCGCCAAGTCTTTGTTCATCATGCTCCATTTGAAATAAAAAAAATCTTAGTTTCTTTAAAGAAATACTTTATTGTAGAGAATAATGAGATGAAAAAAATAGAACAAACCTATTTGAAAAACCAAAGGATTGAGCATTTGAACAGACTTGTTCTGAGTCACGACACATAGGGGAGGAGCGGGCTATATGCGCCTATTAAGCAGAACACTGATTTAATCAAATATCACATCGAATATGTGTACAAAAACTATATACATGTGTGCAGGCATCTGTTTTCTATTCATTGGAGTAATTTTTATGTTAAAATTTTCTTCTGTTCCCAAGAAAACGATTTTATTATAAGTGTCATCACTTGAGCTGGACTATGACGTATTTGCATTTTGTGAAACGAATCTGGATTCATCAATAGGAGACCGAATGATCTTTCCTGACGCATTTTCAGTTTACCGCTGCGACCGCTCACCTACTAATTCCGATAAAACTTCTAAAGGTGGAGTTCTGATTGCTGTAAATAATCGCTTTACGAGCACTTTGATCAATCAATCGAGTAGTAATGAAGAGGTTACAGTTAAATTAGTTGTCGACAAAATTGAAATTTTTGTATGTTGCGTCTACATACCTCCGGCCTCCGGTTGTGAAAGATATTCTTCCCATACTGCTAGCATAGAAACTTTGTTAAGGACTGTATCACCCGAAAGCAAAGTCATTATAATTGGAGATTTTAATCTGAAGAATACCACTTGGTATCGAGAAAGTGACTCTGAACTGTATCTTCTGCCTTCTAACGTTCGTCTACCTGAAGAAACGATTCTTGTTGACGACATGACTGCCTGCGAACTGCGGCAAGTTTGCGGAATCGCTAATCAAAACAGTCGATTTCTCGATCTCTTATTTACAAACGATGAAGAGAACTGTCAAGTTGAGGAAATTTCTCCATTGATACAGAACGAGGCGCATCATAAAGCAATGGGGATAAACGTCAGTATAGAAATACTTCAGTACGCAGGTGTCCCACCAACCCAGGAACACAAAGAAAAAATTGACATGAAGCATTATGACGAGGTTGCTGTTTCTCGAGCATTGTTAGAAGTTGATTGGAATACAATTTTTATATCGGAAGACGCTTACAACTTTGAAATCGCTAACTCAACTGTGCGAAATATGCTGGATTTCTTAACCCACAGGTGATCCACAACTTCGCACAGCTCGCATTTGAACTGGGCGCTTTGGATCAACACAATTTTTTCACCGGATGTGTAGATATGAGTGAAGAAACATTGCACGAAATTTGAAGAAAATCGGTTCGCTAGGTTTTGCTTGGCAGGTCAAAAGCTGCAAAAAAGTAGGATTTTTTTCGAATTTAAATCAAGTCTTAATTTTTGTTCAATAACTTATAGTTTTTATAATTTCCTTAAAATAAAATTACTGACGTGCAGAAGGCTGCTTATGCAAGCAGAATCAAATGATGGTTTACTTAGATTGCAACTAAAACATATAAATTTTTGAGTAAGTAAAGTGGATCACTGGTGATACACTGGGAACAAAACGTACTTTTCTTCTTGTGAAGCTTCTTATCGATACTCAAGAAAATCATTTCGTCAACAAAAAAATTCGCTTCAGGATAGTTATTTCATCTGCTCAAATGACCACATGTCTCGAAATGTTTGTAAAAGTTCGTGATTTTCTCGAACAACTGCATGTTTTGTTTTCCTTGCGCAAAGTGTCATGGCGGCCATTGTTCAAGGCAAAAATGAAAATTTCAAATATTTCAATAAATAGACTATCGAGGGATGCGTATACAAAAGAAGTTTTTTATCAAATAGGATCGTTTTAGTTTGTGATCAATGAAGTGATGAAATTCCATGTTTTTTTGCAATTATTTCCTGTTTTGCATTTGCACCCTATGTGTTGTTATCTTCCCAATGGAGCACATATGATCCACCTCAAAACTCAAATTTATCAAATGGATCATTAAAGTAGGCTTAAATTATGCATTTTTTGTTCTAGAACTTTAGCTGTAAATCAATATTTCTATTTTTAAAACGTGAAAAACCTCGTGGGAAGGAAAGGGTTAAGCAGGTTTGGAGTATTCGACAACATTTGCGAAAAAATGTTGCATACAATTCAAAAAAAGCCTTATCGTTGGATGATGCCTCTGAACTTTTTGCTGAATTCTTCCGCAGTGTGTATACTTCGGATTCTTTAAGAACAAGTCAGGAATCTTTTCTGCCAGCCGAAACTTTTCCTGATCTTACAATTTCAATAACAGATGTGCGACGTAAAATTTCAATGCTCGACGAATCCAAAGGATGTGGCCCAGACGGAATCCCGAACTCACTCCTTAAAAAATGCGTGAATGCGCTCGAAGAGCCCCTACTGTTTCTTTTTACTGCCTCGATTCATGAAGGACGTTTTCCTAAGTTCTGGAAGATTTCACATATAGTGCCCATACACAAGAGCGGTTCTAGGATCTCCGTCGAAAACTACCGTGGTGTAGCAATCCTTTCAGCTATACCCAAGCTTTTCGAAAGCATTGTCTATGACCAGATGTACCCATGGATAGAAACAAAAATTTCAGATGTTCAACATGGCTTCCTTAAAAGGCGGTCAACCGTCACGAATTTAACGGAGTTTGTCTCAAGAGTCTCACAATGGATGATGGAAAATCTACAAGTCGATGCTCTATACACCGACATGTCGAAAGCTTTCGATGTTATCAACATAGACGCACTTCTGTCGGCGCTGTGCAAAAATGGAATAAGCGGCACTTGCCTACAATGGATTCGCTCATACTTAATCGAAAGAACGCAATACGTTAAGCTGGAGAACGTGAGATCCAGGACTTACTCGGTAAACAGTGGTGTACCACAAGGGAGTCACTTGGGACCCCTTTTTTTCACCACTGTTATGAACGAGTTTCCTGGAGTGCTGTCTGATGTGTTCGTGCTTGTGTATGCCGATGATTTAAAGATGTTTCTGCCAATTCGTCACCCAAAAGATTGCATGACTCTGCAAAATGCTCTATACCGGTTTACGGAATGCTGCAGCAGATTTGGATTAAAAGTCAACGACTCTAAATGCAATGTGGTTACTTTTTCTCGGAAAATGAGCAACATCATGTACGAATGCCGCCTGGGAACTGATTTGATTGTTGCACGGCAAGCTTCAATATAAGATTTGGGAGTTGAGTTGGACTCAGAGCTAAACTTTTCGAAGCACATAGAAAAAGTGGTAACAAAGGCTAATTCAATGTTCGGAATGGTTAGCAGAATTAGTCAAGAGTTGAGTGATCCCTATACGATTGTGTCAATTTACGTCGGATTGGTTCGGACCGCAATGGAGTACGCGAGTATTGTTTGGCGTCCATACTATAACATTCATATCAACAGACTAGAGAGAGTTCAAAAGAAGTTCCTGAGATACGCCTTGAGAAACCTTGGATGGCAAGCAGAAATGCCGGAGTATCAAGTGTTGTGCATGCTGGTAGGATTGGACTCCCTGGAAACCCGCAGAAAATCGATTGACGCACTGTTTTTAAAAGATCTGACCAGTGGAAGATATTATTCACCGTATTTATCATCTCAAATATGTTATAACGAAGGCCGCAGTAGTTTGCGTAGCGTAAGGCCATTCCAGTTAGCTAATCGGATTCAAAATTATGCTAGGAATGAGCCTATGTACCGAATCATGACACTTTATAATGCAAACGTTGATATTATTAAATTAAATATGGCCAGAGAACAAATTAGGATTAGAAGTAAGCAGTGTTAATTTAAATTAATTATTCGTGTTGTTCATACATAATATTAATTATACTCTAGATTAAGATAAAGGGCTGAAGCCTAGGATCTAAATAAATAAATAAATAAGTGTTGTCTAAAATGCCGAACCTCAAATCGTGCGGGCTAAATGCGCCTATTTATGTTTTGAACAAAATTTCTGTTTTTTGGGCAATATTTCTGTATAATTTCATTGAAACTACTAGAAAGTAATAATTTCCGTACGATAAAGCTGAAGTTTTATAAAAATCTATGTATATTATAATTTACTGAAATAAAACAAAATTTAGGGTTGCCATACTAAGGAGGCAGTTAATCCATGAGAAAAACTTTATTGAATCTGTTTTGGATCTTCAATTCTCTCTTAAGATGTTATTCAGAGCTTAGATTTGAAGGTTCAATGGTAAAAATCATTTATTTATTCTATTTAACCTGTTATTTTAGGATGGAGGCATTTTACAAACATGATGGGGGCATACAAAAACACTATATTATTCCACTATATAATCATTATTAAACCTCCACAGAAGCTGAAATATGTTTAATTTCTTAAGTTCATTTGAGTAAGAAACAAAAACCATCCTAGTTTTTGTTTCAAGCTTCTTTACGTATAATTTTTAAAAGTCGAAATATTACATCAAAATGTATCAAAACCTTGTACGATTTTTTTAAATTTTTTTGAGTTTGTAAATTCATAAAATTCTTTCTTGCCTTATGTTCTAAGCGTATCACCCTCAAAATGCATTGGTCAGATAAGCTGTCTAGTCAGCCATTTCATCAAACAGCCGTAGGGTCATTTAACCCGATAGGCCCATTTAGGAAACCTTTCCCCTATATACTTTTTGAAAGAAAGAGAGAAATAAATCTCTCTCTGACTAAAAACCTCGCCCGAGAGTAAAGGCGCCCGCACAATAGCCCGTCGGACGTCGCGTCGCGCCAGCGTCGCGTTGACATTTCATTTTGGGGATACCGTTTTCCGTTTGAGCCACCACAATGGTGCGTCGCGTCAGTGACAGCAATGTACTAAAACACTAAACTTGTTCTAAACAGCAGCGTTCTCCAGCGTCGACGTTTTTGTTTTGAAATAAATCAAAATTCCAGCGCGTCAGCAGGGTTAAGAATATTTTTTATGCTTTTTTGGTCAAAGTTTGACACAAATATACTCAAAAATATAATTATCGTCGTTTTTCTGTGTTTTGTAATGTTAGGCACCCCGAGTTTTGTCTTTAAAAAAAGCTGGAAAGCCTTGTCAGTGGACGCTGTATTGTGCTGCAAAAAATTCCCAGTGCGTCGCGTCAGCGTTTTAGTACTCAACGACAGCGTTGACAGCTGACGCGACGCGACGTCCGACGTGCTATTGTGCGAGGAATTTTCAATTCAACGGCTACGGGATTCTGGTAACGACTTTTGTCTCGGACGGATCTTTGAGCAAGTTTGCGTTCGGAAAATAACTCATAGTCGAAAAGTTAAATAAAGTTCACTACAATGGCGCAGTTGAGCCTCCGTGATAAGTGATTGGTGTAAACTAACAAATTTGACTTTTTTCAGCATAATCTTGGTGCCAAATTGAAATCGGTTCCAAGATCTTTGGTTACTGAGCGACTTGGTTCCGGACAATCCGGAGAACCATAGTGACGCCATCATCTCAAGTTTTGAGCAATTTGGTTCCGGAAGATCCGGAGAACCATAGTGACGCGAACAAGCTTGAGTGGGTTCCGGAAAATCCGGAGAGCCAAAGTAAAGCGACTTGGTTCCAGACTATCTGGAGAACCAAGGTGAAGCGATGATTTTTCGATTTTTTGCTATTTGGTTTCAGAAGATCCGGAGAACCAAAGGGGAACAACTTAGTTCTAGATCAATCAAAGTGAAGTAGCTTGATTCCGGAAAATCCGGAGAACTATATTGACGCTAACATTCTTTAGTTTTTTGAGCAGCTTGGTTCCAGAAGATTGGGAGAATCACAGTAAAGTGATGAATCTTCGATTTTCGCTATTGGGTTCCGGACTATCCGGATATTAATATTGACGCCAATAATTTTGAATAATTATTGAAGACTTGGTTATGGAAGAACCATAGTGACGTCAACACTATTGAGTTTATGAGCAACTTGCATTACACTGATCCGGAAAATCAATGTGAAGCTAAATATATACTTAAAATTTTGCTATTTTGTTCCTAGGTGGTTCCGGAAGATCTGGAGCACCATAGTTATACAAAAATATTGAATTCATTTCAATAACTTGGTTTTGAATGCGGAAGGTTCGAAAATCCAAGATATGACGAAGCTTATTCCATTTCAAAGCTTGGTGTCACCGAAATTCGAATTTTTAGAACGTCTTGGATTCCGGAAGATACGAAAAATCTAAGTAAGGAGTTGAATTACCTTGAGTTTTCGAACGACTTGGCTCCGGAAGGTCCAGAGAACCTGAGAGACGCCCAAATCTTTCATTTTGGCGATTCGGTTCGGATGATCCGGAGAACGATGACGAGGAATTTTCGATTTTTGCTAAATGGTTACGAAAAATCGGGAGAATCTTGATGATTCAAATTACAAAAAAAATTTCAGCGACTTTCAAGTCTTAAAAAAATTAACCTTTGGTCTAAAATGCTTCTTTGCTGAAATATGAAAAAAAAAAAATGAAATCAGATATCACCACCGTTGCAAACGATAAACAAGCAAGCGCGCAACAAAAAAAAAAGTTGCAAATAACTTGCTTCTTTTTTAGCAATGCAGATCAGTGCCGGAAAAAATCAGATAGACGGAGAATGTTTTGGCTTCCAGTGAAAATTTCGATTGCTGTACTTTTCCAACATTTTTTTTTTGCTGGAAATGGAGGCAAATATTTACTGTATAAGGACGATTTTTGAATCTGAATTCTCATAATTGGCTAACGTGCCGTTGTACTGAAGCGGAAATTGCGGATTCAAGTCCCCATGGTGAGCCGTTGTATCTTTTTCGGAAAATGCATGATATTTATGGCTAACTTTCTTTCTTTGTTTGATATCTCAAGTTTCTCTTATACTTTCCATCAACTTTGAAAATACGGCGTTCTATCCCACGGTGTGTTTTCTAGCTTGTTAATTTTTTTTACAAAAATATCATCAAAATTGAGTTTTTGTATTTTTTAAACGTGAACGTGTGAAACGTAATTCAGATTCCTGAATCGTTGTTATCGTTCAATTTGGTTCTAAAATGATTGTTAGCGCTGTTAATAGTGTTAATGCTCCACTGGTACGTTCTGTGCAATTTTTCCGTACCAGAAATACCACGCGCTGCTTTCTATACCAATTGTACCTGAAAATACCAAGCTGCCCCATAACCCGTGAATTTAAACGCCTGCATTTCGGCAACGAATTATCTGGGGAAAAGTCTACAGTCATGTTGTTCATCCAGCAACTTCCAAACTAAATCAAAAAATTCATTCCAAAGCTATCGGAAAGCAGAAAATGTGTGTTTCTTTAGAGCAAGTTCACTGGTGTTGGAAAAAAGTGGTAGAAATTTTGACACTTTCGGCACATTTTGAAAATTTTGCTATGCAAAAACATTTTCAAGATATGTGGCCTTCAAGTATTTTTACAACACGTGTTGTATTTTCGTATGCTGTGATGCAAAAATAGCAATATTTCTATCACATACGGCTGAAATAGAAACAGTGCACGACACGACAAAACTTTCATTAAATTTTGGACTCGAAACACTGCACACGGATTCAATTAAGTACAAGACATGACAAGTGTGTTTTTGTTTTGCATATTTTGGCTACAAAAAAGGGCATTCAAATCCGATTTTTCGTTGAAAGGTGAGTGTTTAAGACTGACATTCAAGTGAAAGCAGAAAATTTTCAATACACCTTGAAAGTTGTGAAAATAATATTCACTTAGATTTTTTTTCACAAAAGCACCGCCGTTGCTTTTTGCCAGCATTTTTTAATTTTTCATCTTCAACGGGAATTTGTTGAGAACTATTTTAGTGATGCAACGAACGATAATTATTGATAATTTTTTTAGATATACATATTTTTCTTGGACATGAGAAAATTTAACTAATTTGAAATCCGTTTGCACATGCCCCGGTGTACTTTATCAATACGGTTAAAAACTGGAAGTGAAACGTGGAAGACAAAACGCACATTGCTTAATTTTTTAGAATCTTTATTTCTTCCCATGGTTTCTTTTGCTCTAAATCATAAATATTTTCCCACCGCTATGTTTTCTTCTACTCTCTGTTGCTAAATGAATCAAATATATAATATTTTTTCTGTCTTCCCATCGGCTCATATGTACATAAACATTAGTAGGTTCTTCGATTTTTTTTATAACTGTTGTAGTTTTTTGTTTTAATTTAGGTGATCGGACTATCGCCGACTTAACCGGCTTCGCCGTTACTTAAAACCTACGAAGTACAGAGTACAGTTACATTGGTTTCGTTCATCTCGGCTTACAGTTTACCTTCATCACGTTCACTTGACACATCGGGGTTTTTTATGTTTAAACTCTGTTTTGTTCGTATGTATAGGAAAGTTATTTATTTGTTTCTTGTGATCAAAAAAGGTAATACTTTTGCTCTTCGTTATAGAAATCGCTTTTGTGGTGTTTGGTTTAAGTGTGGATTTTTACTTAATGAAACGAGTGCTGCTTTGCTCTTAACAAATGTCGGATTCCTGTTTTTCAATTGTGTAACAATAGAACGATTTTGGCATGAATTTCGATTGATTGATTTCGAGTTTAGGTATGGGCATGGGTAGGATTAATTTTAGTTTCATTATTTTTTCCGCTACTTAGGGTTAGACACTAAACGAACAAGAAACTACTCCAACGCTACGGTTCGAATCTTGCACTCATTGGAGTATACATTTTCTTTTAAAACAAATAAATAAGGAACACTAAAATTGTCTTATTTGCTTCGGTTCAGGTCTAATTGTGCTTCGATATCATCAGTACATTTGTTCTTAGAGAGTTGACGGAGTGGCGAAATTTATTTGATAAAAACCTGGCTTTTCTCTGTACAAAAGGTTCTTTTTATATTTTTTAATAGTGTGAAATAAATACCACGCTTACAGTCTAGTAGTAAAATGATTATATGAAGGATAGAAGAAATGATTAACGTAAGTATCAAAGGTGAATTACTGGTAATACTTGAAAGGACTACCATAGAGTCCTACAACACGATGTTTTTTTACAGGTTAGTTCTATGGATTGACAATTGTGCTCGCAATAAGTAAAGATGTAGAAGAAAACTTAAATATCTCTTTAAGAACTAGTATTGCAAACATGCCCATTTGAGTATAATTCTAGTTGATGAATATGCTAAGTATGATGTTTGGAAATTATAAACAATATAATCGCAACTTGTTTGAAAAATTATAATCCAGAATGGGATTAGATATTCAATTTTGTTACCACTTTTGATTTTGATTTTTCGCTAGGTCTTAAGTTTGGTTTCTACTATTGAAAGTCAAACAAAACAATCATTTTACACTATTAACAAAGCTTCTGAAAGAAAACTTTGAAAAAGGCATTCAAAATTATTATTTTTCAAACAGTTACCTATTTTAGTTTTTAATAAAAAATAATAAGACTTAGCAATAGCAAGAATATCGATTGATAGATCATATTTTTGCAGCAATGATTTCTGTCAGTGCACTTAGATGGAAACGAGCTAAATTCAAAATGTTGATATTCAGTTTTATTCTATGGCCAAAATAACCTGAAAGGAAGACGAATAATCAAAATACTATGGAAGAAGAAATATATAGCTAATGATAAGGGTTTAAAGACTACTGTTTTGTGATACTGATTGGTTGCATCTTCAAAGGTAGATTTGATTAGCGGTTAAGTTCCATTGAGTTAGAACTCAACTTCATCGTTTTTGCATGCGTGATAGTTCAATGCCATACTATTGATTTTGTTTTGATTTTCTGTTCGATGTAAGTTTTGATTCTCCGGATTTATCTTGTTTATGTAAATAGGAACGTAAAATACTGGTTGAAGCAACCGAAAATTGCTGAACGGTGTTGAAATAGGCAACTCAGACTTGGCGGTTATGATTTTTGGCAAGTTACAATCTTAGAAGAACGCGGAAAGAACAGTTCCAACATTTGGGATTGTGGTGATGGCGTTTGAGAGTAGGGAAGACGAGCTTACATGGATTGGGTGAAGACTATAAATTTGGCATTGGTTACTGATGATCAGTTTTCTACTCGTGATTCCCTTATAATAGACTTTTTCTTTTGATTCCCGCCATTACTAACTTTTTAATTACGGCATAATTCATTTAAACTTTTTTTCTAAAACGTTACATAATTTGTAGTTTTCGGTTTAAGTGGACGTCAAAATTTTGCAAACGTATATGTTTTCACATTTCGTACTCTAATAATTGAGTTTGTAATTATGATTTGCCTGTCTGTTTGCGTTAATGTGTTTTGTTTGTGTGTTTCTCTGCATGTTTAAGTGTATAAATTTGTCTATCGATAAAACAAATGTATAATACATTATTCTACAAATATGTATATATTTGCTACGTTATATACAACTTTTGCTCGCTACCCTTTGAATTACGAAAGCAGCATTTTGCTACGAGTTTGAAAAATATAAGGCCCTTTAAATATTTTCTTTAAAAGTTACGAACGGACATTTCAAAAAACATTTTCTTTACACTGCACAACTTCCAGCACAACATAACGGAACAGATATTTTTCTGATTTCAATGAGGTACTTACAACAAGGATTTTTCTGTGTGGAAAATTTGGTTCACATTAACGGGATGATGAGGAACATACACTTCAATTGGACAATTTAAATCCTTTCATTAATTTTTGTTATTCAGGTTCAGTCCATCTGGGATAAGTGATCACAATCATCTTAATAGTTCATTACATAGTATTGCTCATGCAGTCAGTTCACACTTCCATAGATACTTGAATAGTGGTTTCGATAATTCAAAAACTCACTTTAAAATTTGTTTATTATTTAGGTACCAAATACATATCCCCATTGAATTGAAAGCTAAAGTCTGTTTCACATACAATCTGATCGCATCTTTTCATTTACTGCAGCGCCCCTAGTTGTCACATCGCGAATCTTTTGACAGTGTTTTGATCCGGATGGTTTGTTTACTTAGTGGTCAAAATTTCATCAAGATTTAAGCAGTGAGTCAAAAGTTATCGACAATGGAACGCGAAAGGGGAGAGAAAATTCTGCATACTCACGTAAAGAAACCGACGTGGTCAGCGGTAAAGATCGCGAAATTCCTGAAATATCCAAAATCGACTGTAAATTCGGTGCTGCAACGTTACCGGGAGACCCTTACGGTGTATCGAGCAAAACAAATCAAGCGTAAAAGTGGCACATATGGCCTGAAGCTGCGAGCAAAGGTAATTCGATCAGTTCACAATAATCCTGGAATCTCCTTGTGTGATTTGGCGAAAAAGTTCAAGACGAACCAAAGTACAGCTCAAAGAATTTGTTTGCGAGAAGACTTGCGGTCGTATCATGCAAGCAAACACCCCAACAGGACGCTGAAACAAAACCTGGATGCCAAAACCAAGGGCAAGGGCAAGGAAGTTGTACGAGAAAGTGTTGACCAAGTACACCGGATGCATTTTGATGGACGACGAAACTTACGTCAAAATGGATTTTGGACAAATACCCGGTAACAAATTTTACCTTGCGAAGCGTAAAGGGAATGTTGCGGGTAGGAAGTTTTTTTTCGTAAATAAATTTACTCGTAAGTTGATGATTTGGCAAGGGATCTGTAGTTGTGGGAAGAAGACTAAGATTTTCATCACTGGGGACACACTGAATGGAAATGTTTACAAAGAAGAATGTCTCCAAAAGAGGGTTTTGCCATTCATTCGGTCCCACAAAGGTCCGGTGAAGTTCTGGCCGCACCTGGCAAGCTGCTACTACAGCCGGGATGTCGTTAAGTGGTATAAGGAGAACAAGATCGATTTTGTTGAAAAAAGTATCAATCCACCAAACTATCCGGATTTTCGTCCCATCGAGAAATATTGAGCAATAGTTAAGGTCAAACTGAAGAAATGTGGCAGAACCATGAAAAAACCCGCTCAAATGGAAAAGTGGTGGAACAAGATGGCGAATGAGGTTACCAGCAGTACTGTGCAGAAAATGATGGGTGGTATCACAGAAAAAAGTTCGAAAATTCATCCGAAAAGCTGACGAATGATTTTTATGTATTTTTTTTTAAACCTACAAAATGACATTTTTACTTTTGTTGTACGTTATTTCTTTGCGGAGAAATGATCTATGTTATCCGACCAGATTCCATGTGAAACAGACTTTATCTTTAAACTCCAAAAAAGCAAAGACAACATTTGAGTGAATATCATTGTAATTGAGCCAAACATAATTTAGCTTGTAATCAGCAGTGGTAAATATGCGTATAATCATCAACCACAAGAAAATGTTAATAACAGAAAAATTTTGAAGTAGAAATTTCAAATCTAAACCCAGAAACAGCAAAATTTATAATAATAATAAAAAAAAAGATATATTTAGTGTAGTCCAAATTCAAAACTCAAATTTCATCTTAAAATTTCTTCAACATTTTTAAAAGGGGATGATTTTAAAGAATAAGTGAATATTATAATGCAATGCTATGCAAGTGGCTAGAAGGTTAAGAGATTCCAGGTGTTCGAAATGCTTTCGACATAAATTTATCTATTTGCTCTTTCTGACACCCGCTATTCCTTCTCATCATACCTAAATTATTCAAAGACCGCAATCGCTCTCTGATTTCACAAATTTGTATATTGAATCATGTAAGTTTAGAAAAGAACTGCTACAGAAAATTTTAAATAACGAGTTTGCTTAATTTAGTCTTGCAACTGTTACTGAAAATGATTAGATCCACTCGTTCCCTGCTGCTGTTGCTTCATTTTATCAAACAATTGTAGCTTGGAGCGCACATTCCCTTCACAGATGTTGTTCAATCGGTGATGGTGCTGCTGCTGCTGTTGCGTCTGGATGCCCTTCCGTTCCAGGTCCAAACAGAAGGCCTCGTACTCGGACCGGTGCCGTAACTCAGCAGCCGATAGTTTGCAGAACCCGTTGGAGCTACGTCGGCTGCTTTCGGGGGGGCCCATCCCGCCAGTCGCACTGCTGCGATGCAAATGATGATACTGATGGTACACACCAGACGCCGAAGAAGATGTGGACGAAGCCGAAGAACCAGAATGGCCTCCGGAGGACAAACTGCCAAAGGCAGCCGAGTCAGGTACAGTGAAGGGTTTGAAAGCCTGCCCTTTGCGTTCGAAGTATTCAACAATTTTTGCAATCTGTGCCGACCGGGTGTTCGGTATCGTCATGAACGACCGATCATCCCACAGTAAAGAATCCGATCCGGCTAGGGAACTTATGTCATCCGAGCTGTCCGTAAAAATGGACGATGATCGATTCTTGCAATAAAGCAACTGATTGGTAAATTGATTTTTCTGTATCATGCTGTTAATTTCCGAATCTAATGCTAACCGATTGATCAGACCCATATCTATTGAGCGGGCATCAATATCCACATTGCTGAGCATGTGATGTCTATGGTTGAACTTCTTCCGAATCGAATCAGACAATTCCAAGTCGTCCATGCTTCTCAATGAGCTAACATTCGTCGAGGAATCGTCCAGCATCAATATACTAGAGCTATCGTTCAGTGTTTGATTGGAAGACAGCTCAAGATCTTCCATCCGGCTAGTAATATTTCCAGACGCACCTGCTCCATATACACATCTACAAACCGCCAAACGATCAGCAGATTCGAAGTTAACCTTTTCCATACAACAGCAAGATGACTTATAGGTGCTAAAATCTTCGTTCAAACACGAGAAAAATCCACTCTCCGTGGAACCTCGTCTGGTCAGTATCCGAGGCGTCTCTAGGGCTCCAACTTCGCTCATCACGCTGGATGACGACTTCTTGATTCCACCGGTCAAATCCCTTCCGTGCACGATTGTGGTCACCGGGATCACCGCATCGTTGCCACCTTCCTCTGTTCCGCTGTCGACATTGTTGGCACTGCTTCCGCAATCCGCCCCGGGCTTTTCAACGATGATTTCATCAAGTCCATCGCCGCCGCCACCGTTGCAACCTGTATCAGCGAGCGTCGTCGCACTGGTACTGCTGCTGCTCGATTCAGTCTCAATGGCACCACTTTTGTACAGTGGGTGACTAGAAAGTTCGGTAAAGTTGGCGCGGTACTTTTTGATGCCGGACCCGAGTGAGACCTTTCGGGAGAAGCTATAACCGACCGGGAAGGTACCGTCCTCGGACCCGTGCTCGGACGACGGTTGATCCGAAAGTTTTGGTTTCGCCTGAGAAATAATGAAAACATATTGTTTAAAATTGATGATACATTTTCTAAAGTGATATGAAGATTATAGAGAAACATGAGAAATAAATAAAAAAAAAAAGAAATAGAAACGTATGGTAAGATGGTGCGGAGAAGGGCGAAAGCCGTATTTATTTGTTGGGAGTAGCCTTGGACGTTCATCGGTTAGGCAACCTGTCTTAAAAAGGTGTACCCGATTAAATTTCCACACTATGAAATCTCTTTTTAACTTTTGACCCGTTGGGTAGAATTTAATGAAAATTTGGGTGGGTATATTTCATAGTGCATCGTTAACATCCTGCAAGTTTGTGATCAAAACTCGCGGAAATGAAGTCGAAAGAACAGCTTGTGCGTGATAAAATCTTGCGCATTCCTCACGAGAACAAGGATCTCTCGCATCGTTCCATCGCTAAAACGTTGGGAATCGCGAATTCCACGGTGTGCGAAAGATTCAGCGGTTCCAGGAACGATTGACCACCGATCGGAAGCCCAGAAGTGAAGGAAAAAGTATTCCGTACAACACCAAAAATCACAACCGCGTAGTTGGGGCCTTGAACCGAAAACCGAACGCCTCCGTTCAGGATGTGGCTGAAAAGCTGCACCTAAGCCGAAATTTGGTCAGAAGGCCAAAACTTAGGCTGGACTTCGAACATTCGAGGTACAAAAGGTCCCCAATCGCGACGAGAAGCAGAACAAGTCCGCCAAAACCCGTGCCAGGAAGTTGTACCTCAAAATGCTGACGAAAGTTGAATGCTGCATCATGGACGACGAAACATATGTTATGGCCGACTTCAAACAGATCCCAGGCAACCTGTTTATCACGGCCAAGGATAAGTTCAGCGTTCCGGAGCATGTCCGCATTCAGAAGATGCCCAAATTTGCGAATAAATTCCTGGTTTGGCAAGCCATCTGCACGTGCGGGAAGCGGAGTACACCTTTCGTGACCCAGAACATGATAAACGGACAGGTGTACATGAAAGAGTGCCTCCAGAAGCGGCTGCTTCCTCTCCTGAAGGTCCACAACGTCCCAACAATCTTCAACCCTCCCAACACTCCGGAAATCAGGAAAAACTTGAACAACCTGATAAGACCAAATGATTTGCAAAATGAAACTATAAAGATAGATTTGGATGGAGCTGTTACGGAGAAGGGTATAGCAGTCTCCAATGCGTTCAATCAGTACTTGCGCAACAGTGAAACTCAGCTCGCAGCCACCATTCCCAGAAATATTAATAGCAATGAACATCGTTGGATCGCAACAGTTAAAGTATTTACCTTGACCAGCTACAGAAGAAGAAGTTATTCTTGAAATTAGTATGCTTGATTCGTCAAAGAGTTTAGGACCAGATGGAATTTTAGCGCAATTAGTCAAGGCGAAGCATATGGTTTTGGCTATAATGACAGTATCCAGAACGGCGAATTGCCAGAATTTCTCAAAACAGCTCGAGTTCTACCGATTTACAAAGCAGGAAAAGGACAGAATGTAGCAACTATCGACCCATCTTGAAATTATCGGTGTTTAGTAAGCTCTTAGAAGAGTTTTTAGCATATCGCGTCTCGCAATTCCTTAAACAGCATAAGTTACTAAATATATAGCTACCAGTACGGTTTTCGCGAAGGGTCAATCACTCTAACAGCAGCAACTGAGCTAGTGGATGCCATTCATAGTGTCTTGGATAATCGTAAATTCATAGGGTTGCTATTTTTAGACTTGAAAGGCTTTTGACACAATCGACCGCGCTCTTTTATACAATCTAGCAAGCAAAGTTGCAATACATGACCTGAATCTGGGGAGCTGCGAGAAAAAAGGACATTAAATAACTCCAAATCGTGCAGAATTGATGTCTAAAAGCGGCGTATGAACGACCCAGACTTTTCTCAACTCTCGAATTGTTCCGAGAAGCCTCTCAATCCATTTTACCAATCGCAGCATTAAGGGAGCTACAAGGTGCCGTACAAATTCACAACAAGCTGCACAATCCACTGTTCCACTACAATCTACAGATCCAGCAGCTGAATCACAGATTTCCCACTAGATAGAGACGAAATCTATGACAAATACCGAGAAGATGATGAAATCTCCGGAGTATTTTAGCAAGACGAAATACAATAACCTTCCACCATATTTGAAGCTAGCAACAAACAAAATTAGCTTTAAACATAAAGCCTACCTTAAAGCCAACCTTATAAACTATATAGCACTTACCCTAAGCTTCTTGGCAGCGGTTTCCTCGTCTTCGTCCTCGCCGCAGTAGTCTTTTCGCGGGGAGGTCGGCGAACTCGGGAGACTTTTAGGCTGCCCATCGGTGCTACTTCCGCCGCTGCTAACGCCGTCTCGATTCTTGGAGTTCCGGTTCTGCACAATGTTCCATTCGCGCAGCAGCGGAGCCGATATCTCAAAGCAGGAGCTGAACAAGTCTCCGGAGCTGTACGTCGTAACGGCCGGATTGGGGCCAAGGATTTTCTTGACCCCCTTGAGCTGGGACAGGGCCGAAAAAGGGTTGGTCCCCTTGGCCAGTCCACCCTGTTCCGTTTTGGAGCGTGGTTTGTACTGGGGATCCTTCAGTAGCATCGTTTCGGCGACCTTCCGTAGTGTTTGGTTCGAATAGGTTGGCGATTCCGGTATCACCGATTCGGCCAGCTTACTGGTCGTTCGCTGGTACATGTGGTAACGGGCTTTATCACTGGGTGTGGTGTGTGGTGGGAAGACAATAACATTCTCCGATAGAGATCTCCTGTGGTGCAGCGGGTTGTCGCCATCGCGATCCCCGTTAAGACTATTCTCTCGACTCAGCGGTTCCTTGCTGAATGGCCCCGAGGAGCTCTCACTGTTAGGCATTTGACCGGGGACATCTGACGTGGTGCCTCGTTTGGTGCCACCATTCACAAGTGCTTTCGCATTGACGGAACCGTTTGGACTAATGATTAGGCTAGTGCTACCGGTACTATTAACATTACTATTACTACTACTACTACTACTACAGCTATGTACAGAAGAAGAGGTCACTGATACAGGTAAAACCGCCGAACTCGAAACGGCAGCACCGTTCGGGGTAAGCATTCCGACGACGGTCGAGGGTGCAGACAACGTCGATGTTAGGACGGCGTTGGGGTTGTTGCCATTGCCCAGACTCAACCGGTGCTGCTGGGAGTTGAAGCTATCCTCGCAGACATCCGACAGCAGCGTGCACTTCTTGATGCACTCGGTGAACGTTGGGCGACTCTTTGGATCATACTGGAAAGAAAGATTGATAACATTAATTAAGTTGTTGTCTGCACAAAACACCCAAACAGCAGAAAGTCCCTTAAAAAAGTTCCGTAATGATTAATATTTGCTTCGTCTTCTTAATAGAGCACAATTCCACCCGACGGGTTCAACAAACACTAGATGAAGGCTGGCCAGGAAGACGAAAACCTGGAGTATTTAGCTATGGGGGCATCCATAAATTACGTAACGCTCCTAGGGGGGGGAGGGAGTAAGCTCTAGCGTTACGAATTGTGACATAGGGGAGGGGGGGAGGTATGTTCATCGTTACGTAACGATTTTTTTCCTAAAAAATTTCAGTTTAATCGCAGCTTTTTTGATACCATGCAATTTTTGCTAAATGATAAGCAAACTAAAATCACCTTAAAATTTGTAAGCATTAACAAGATTGAAACTGTTTTGTAACCAATGGATTGGATATCCGTGAAATAACCGTTGGAAAACCGAATATTAGGTACATTTACCCCCAAGAACTCAATCCAATCTTAAGACTGAAATTTTACTATTTTTTCTCAATTGATTTTGATTATTCCGATCAGCTTTTTGATTATTCTGACGAAGTGAAGTATATTTTGCATAAAAAGTTATGCTGCTTGAACAAAATAAAGTAAACAAGGTAGATTACCAGTTAACAAGCACAGAGCAACTCGTAATAAGATAATTAATTTATTTTATCAGAGAGTTATCATCAATGAGTACTAAGAAGCGATTTGGATGGATAATAATTCCGTTTTAAAGATTTTTTTTTTATCTTCGAAAATCATGAGAAGATGGGGGGGGGGAGTAATTGTCAGCGTTACGTAATTTTCATAGGGGGGTATGTCGAAGCGTTACGATTTGTGACATAAGGGGGGGAGGGGGTCAAAAAAGTGCATTTTTTGCGTTAAGTAATTTATGGATGCCGCCTATCGAAACCACAGCTAGTTAACCTTAAGTACGCCTATTCCCTCTCCCAAAATTAGAGTTTCTGCTAACAGTTTGATTATGATTATAAAAAAGTTCCGTAATTGCTTAATCAGTTCAAAAGTTAAGTTACTAAATATTAGAGCTTCAATTTTCAATGATAACATTCAGAAGAAAGCTATGAAACTCGGAAATTGATCTATTTTAAATAATAAAGTCACGTTAAACGCACTTCAAGATACATTTATTTTACCTCATCCAGATATTGAGAATTTAAAATCAAATGATACTGGATTGAAATTCCGTTTGGATATATAAATTCAGTCTTTTTGTTTTTTTTTTAAATAGCATTTCGTGGTTGTTATGAAAATTATTTAGAAGAATCTTAAGCTACCTTCGAAGATTTTTTTTTATTTGTTGTATGATAGTTAAATTGATGTTTTTTGCCCACCGATTTTCCAATTTCTATTCCAGAATGTTTTTTAAATACAATAAACAAAGTTTTGTAGAGGAGATTCAAATCTATCGAAATAATGTGTTCGCGTTGCCAAAAAGTGAACCATGCGTTGTGAACACAACTAATTCAAGAAACTCTACGAATTTGTTCCATTACCAAATATTTGTTATTGTTTCTAATTCTGCGCATTTGTCTTATATTCTACACACTTTGATAATTCTGTAGCGAAATTTTTCTGCTAGGGTCTCCATATCCAAGGATATGATGACAAGCATCTTAAAAATGCTGAAACTACCAATCCACAGAAAAAGTACTATGTATTCCGTGACAGAGATACGATCTCATGACCTTCAGCTTAGAAGATTTGAACGCTATCCTTTGGCCACGACCGGCGGATTTGAAAAATAAATGAATATAACATTTAAAAATACTTACGGTACAACAATAAAAAGCCAGTCTTAGAAACGCCGGTGGCGTATCGTTCGGACAGAGATCGGCAAACTCTATGTAATCTAGTCCAAACGAGTCAGTCCTTGGCAAAAAATCGGGATCAGCCTCAATCTGCGAAAGAGAAAACATTGAGGTGTAAAAATCAATTTTCCTTAAGAGCTACTTCTTATGACGGTCGACGAACCCGAGCAATCAATTCGCAGAGGATGATCCCGTAGGAAAACACGTCACTGGTCTGGTCGTACCATTGCCCTTTCAAGCACTCGGGACTCATCCAGTAGGGAGAACCTACTGTGTCCAGCCGTGGTTTACCACTGTTATGTATAGAAAGAAAAAAAAAATCAGTTTTTTAAATTTTATATCTTTTTCCATCTAACTCTTCGGCTCACCATTTCCGGGGAATATTGGCTGCCAGGCCAAAATCTCCGACCACCGCATCGAACATTCCGTCCGCCATTCGCTTGACCAGAACGTTCTATGAAATGGGAATAAAGACATTCAAAAATTAGAAAAGAATCCCGGAAATAGATCCTTGAACAGGCCTTACTTTACTCGTCAGATCCCGATGGAAGATACCGACATCGTGTACGTACTGCATGCCCCGGGCGATCCCTAGAGCGATTCGGACCTTGGCCAGCGGTGACAAATGGACGCTGCCGTTGGCTATCAGCTGCTCCAGAGAACCGTCCTCGATGTACTCGGTAAGCGCGTGAAGCTGACCCTCCTGGACGCAGACGCCCATGAACCTGGAAAGAGGGAAGAAAAAGACAAATAGTTGAGTTCATTGAAAAAAAAAAAGTTACAATTTTTTAATATGATAAATTTGAATAAATGATGATTTCCTATTTGTTTGGGGTAAAATGTACATATGTGTGAGCACCACAAGAAGTGATCTATTGAACTAAGTGCGTTTGGACTTGATCCATTCTGTAAAAAACACCAAGCTGAATTAAGAAGAATAATTCTTAACGTGCGCTCCAGTCTCTGGGGAATTTTATTAAGTACGTTCTTCCATTGGAGTTTTAAATGCTGTTGGGGTATACGAATTGCTGAGCCGCAAATTTGACATCGTAGCCTTGAAGGAGATGTGATGAAAGAGCTCCACGGTGCGTACGTTCCAAGATTGTCCAAGATTCGTGTCATCGATGTAGCGATTGCGTCGTCGCTCATTCATATGAGGATTCCGGCATATATCTTTAGGATGGTGGAGTGTTACTTCCGTAACCGCCAACTACGATATATGACCAGCGAGGGACTGGAAACAGCGAGTGTCTCAGCAGGGGATTGATACTTGGCCCGGTATTGTGGAACATTGTCTACGACGAACTGCTGAGACTGCGTCTCCCAACGGGACTTGTGGAATTCGCCGATGACGTGGTTCTTCGACATCGGGCCCATCAACCGGAGAGGTCCAGCTACTCGCCACAGTAGCTATTGAGAAAGTGAAAACTCCAAGAGCTTGCGTCTGGCTCACCACAAGACCGAGATGGTGCTGATCACCAACCTGATTTCAGCGGCAATGGAGACACAGCCCTCTCAATGTGACTTCGTGCATTTTGCGGTACAGAGCGGCAGCCTGGAAGTCAGGGATCAGCGCATACCGGACGGTGTCCTCGGTAGCTACTGATGTTGTGGCGAGAGTCATGCCCATCTCGGTCTTGCTAGAGGAAGATATCTTCTGCTACGAGCACAGGCACATGCCCGAAGTGAGGAAATATGCCAGTCGATGTCCAACTGGCAGCACCAGTGGGACAGCTTGGAACGTGGCCCGTTGACCCATCGCTTGATCCCTAACGTCGGATCCTGGATAGACCGGAGACATGAAGAGGTGGATATCTGCATGACACAGTTCTTGACTGCTTCATGCAGTACCGGTTTGGACATGTGACCTCGCCGTTCTGCCCAACCTGCGATGACACAGTAGAGACACCAGAGCACGTAGTGTTCAAATGTCCGAGGTTCGAAGGGGATCAAACACGACTGCCGACAACATCGTGCAGAGGATGTGTGAGGATACTTGGCGCGTGGTCAGCGATGGGTTCACCCGGATCATGACTGCCCTGCAGAGAAGTTGGAACCAGCACCAGTCTACGACCAGTGTAGGGTGACTCCTTCGTCGGGGAGCATCTGAGTAGTGTGCGTCCGATCCTGGCAGTAAAGCATACAAAGATAAGACTCTCTGCGTATGCCGAGCTGCCTGGTACGTCGCGCGTCTGTGTGTAGGATACCTCCAAAGTTACCGTCGCGGATTATCCGAGTCGAACGCGCCCAGTGAAGAGTATTAACGTCGCGGAATACACTCAGGTAGAGTGGTCTCACGGCGCCGTCGAATGAGCCACTCGAGTCGTGTAAGATGACATCATCTGAGTCGCAAGCGTAAAAGACTCGTACGTGTGCTATGACAGGCGCGAGTCCAGGATATGCTGCTCTCGATTCGGCACACGGCAGGCAAAAAGCCTAGGGTTGCCATCCAAAAGGGGGGGAAGAAGGACCGGACCACGGTCGGAGTAGAATGCCTTATCATACAAAGATAAGACTCTACCTTTTGCGTATGCCTAGTTGTTAGGTACGTCGCGAACGTTGTGTAGGATACCTCCACCGCCACGGAGTATCTGAGTAGAACGCGCTCCCTACGACGAAGCTGTGGAGATAAGACTTGACCTTCTTCGCAGTCGAACTCGTAAGGAGAAGAGTATTTACCCCGCGAAATACTCTCGGGTAGGGTGACTTCACGTCGTCGGCGGGTGAATCACTCGGGTCGGTGTAGGATTCCGTCTTCGCCGGGAATCATCCGAGTAGTTTCGTAGAGCCCCGAACGTGTGCTGTGACAGCCGCGTGTCTAGGATAAGCTGCTCTCGATTCGGCACACGGACGGGCAAAGAGGAGACAGCCTCGAGCCAAACCAAGCGGAGCCAAGATCTCGAGTCGTTAGAGGAGAGGTCATTGGTCTCTTGCAGTGGTCTCGAACAGAGGCGGAGCGCACGATAGTCGTACAAACCAAGCGAGCCTCGAAACACGAGAAAAGGCCGGACCTAGAGTCGTCAGAGTAGAGGTCCTTAGTCTTGAATCGTAACAAGAGACAGGGTATATATGCTGGAGTTTTGACTTGAAATTGAGTTAGCCGATGAGCGCTTAAGCGCGGACTTAGTCTCGCATCTCGGGTACAGCCTTCGATGCAGATCCGGACCAAATTATGACCAGAGGCCCCTCGTGGCGTAAGGGTACTTAGTATCATGAGTCGTCCAATTGCACCCATGGACCAGAACCTCGTGATCGGGTTTTGACCGATCAACTCAGGAATGTGCGGGTTGAGAATCAAGGGCAGATTTTTCGACATCGGGGATTTTAACGCTCAGGTCGGCCAAACTGACAATTGGAAAGTTCAGTGCACACCACCTGACCAACGAAAATGGCTTTAGACTTATAGATGTTGCCGCCTCTAAACGAATGGCCGTACGTAGTACATTTTTCCAGCAACGCCTCCCACACAAGTACACCTGGAGATCACTGTACTAAACGCAATCACAGATCGACCACAAGAATTAGAAATCCGGCAGTTCTCGGACATCATTGACGTCAGACAAGGATAGCATCGCAGTTGAACTTATCGAAATTGGCCAAGGTAAGTTGGCCGATTTCATACACCGGTTCATGGTTCGGATCTGGGACACAGAAATTTACAGTAAAGGCGACAAATTGGACTGTGAGAACTACCGGCCGATCACTGTTCTTAATGCCGCCTACAAATTCTTGTCCTGAATCCTACCCGCCTAACGCCACAAGCCAACAGATTCGTGAGAAGTCATCAGGCCGGCTTCATTGAGGGACGGTCTACGACGGATCAGATCTTCACACTACGGTAAATCCTCTTAAAATGTCGTGAACACCAAGTCCCTACGCACCATCTATTCAACGACTTTAGAGCCGCATACAACACGATCGACAGTGACGAGCTATGGAAAATCATAGACGATAACGACTATCTCGGGAAGCTGACTTCGGTTGAGAAAACTAAGCCCTCGCATGAAGTGTAACCTGTACATGACGCTCATTAGACCAGTTGTCTTCTACGGGCACGAGACATGGATATTGCTCGAGGAGGACCTGCGCACACTCGGAGTATTCGAGCGACGAATGTTTCTTTGGCGGCGTGCAGGAGAACGGAGTGTGGAGGCGAAGGATGAACCACGAGCTCGCGCGACTCTACGGCGAAGGATGGACGATTCGCTGGTTAGGGTATGTTGCGAGAATGCCTGACGACTGTCATGCGAAACAGGTTTTCGCTACGAATCCGGTAGGAATGAGACGAGCAGGGGCGCAACGAGCGAGATGGTTAGACCAAGTGGAGCGTGATCTGGCGAATGTGGGATTCCCGAGAAATTGGAGAACGATTGCTATGGACGGAGTGAGTTTTAGGAATTATGTTCATTAAGTTATGTTGTGAGACGGGAAACGATGTAAATAAAAATAAATGTTTTAAAACTTCTAGCAAATTTACAATTAAATGGTTCACAGTTAAAAAAATATTAGGGAACGTCTCTCTCAGACAACGAGTACCTAAAAGTTTTTTTTTGTAAAACGAAGTTACAGCATGTTTCTTTGTGTATATTTTGTGCCATTCATATTTGGTCGAGATTGACCCAGACCGAACTTAACGCCATGGAGTCACTTGAAACTTTAAGTGCAAAGTGCAAATTTTCTCATCTAGGAACCAAATCTTTGATAATTTTGAACCAGAATCGATAGTTTATAATCCAATCAATTCATTTCAGACGGACATAATCCGTTTTTTGATCCAGAATATGAATACCACGTGATTTCATCTCTGTTATTTCTAAATAATCTCATGGCGCTCAGTTTGGTCTGGACAAAGACCGGTAATTTCTTCGACTTCGATGGATATATTAATGCTCAGCATTTTTGATCCAATTGGTTTATGGATATCATTGAGCCGAACTCCATCGATACCCAACCGTATTGGGTCGAGTGTCACTGTCACGTCGAATATGAAGGCCATTTAGTTGTTAATTAAATTTCCTCGGAAAGTGATTAGTGAGTACCATTTGCGGCTGGACCAATCGGGCTCAATTACACTCATCCCGTTAAGCGGCAAGCTATTGAATCGTGTTGGATTGCTCGTAAACACGTGCTGTTTTCTTTTTTTCTATTTTTTCCGTATTGATTCGAAGTTCATAAATGGTACTTGAAGAAGGGAAAACAAGCACAAACCTTTACTTGGATACTTTTATGATAGATAGAATGATTATCGGTGTCAGCTGAAGCCTGTTGATGTTTTCTTTTTGTTCAGTTTAGAGTGATGAGTATGAGCTACAGGCTCATAGTCATCACTCAGCTACAGGCACTTAAATAAAACTTTGGACATATCATTTTGTCTTGAAAGTTGATATAACGGGTGGCAACTTAAGTTTTGAAACTTTTTGGCAAAATGCGATGACGCTTTATCCGGCCAAAACACGAATTGTCCATCTGCATGATGTTTGTGTAGAAACGGCATCAACATTTTCTTCAAACATTCATTCTGGTACATATCTTGATTGGTAGCCAAATCAGACGGCTTGAACCATGGCTTAGAAATATCTCTCTCGTAAATGGCGATGTAAGGGTTAAATGGCCATTACTCCAGTTTCCGATGCGATGGTCGCTCAAATGAGGCTGGGTCATTCGGCCGAAAGTCATGAGGCCGAAAGCCATTCGGCCGAAGGTCATTCAGCCGATGGACGTTAGGCCGAATAGGCTATCTGACCGAACAAGCCACTAGGCCGAATGGGTTATTCGACCGACGGTTATTCAGCCGAATGCTGTTAGGCCGAATGGTCATTAGGTCGAATGGTCGTAAGGGCGAATGGATGCTAGGCCGAAAGGTCGTAAGGCCGAATGGTCGTTGGGCCGAATGGCCATAAGGCTGAATAATCGTCATGAAAAGTTGCAAGGTCGATAAGAAATCTTTTACACTTGTCTGCACGCTAGGCCAAATGGTCATGACGCCGAATGGTCGTTAGGCAGGGTTTGAGGCGCCAAAAAGTCAAAAACTGAACTTTATCGCGTCGCGTTTTTTATTTTTACAAGCTAACAACTTAATATTTGACTAAGATATTCCCAGTTTTTCTCATTATCTTGAATACTGAACGCACCACAGACATCAGACTTTCAAAAATTGAAATATTTATATGATGAAGAAAAAAATTAAAATCACATATATTTTCCGTCTTTTCGCTGACATCTGGGATACTGCAACATTCCCGGCCGACTGGATGCAGGGTATCCTCGTAAAGGTCCCGAAGAAAGGAGACCTGACAGAGTGCGGTAACTGGCGAGGCATAACGTTGATCTGTACAACCCTCAAAGTACTCTGCAAGGTGATCCTGAACAGGATCCAGGAGAGGATCGACGCTACACTCCGACGGCAACAAGCTGGATTCCGATCCGGACGATCGTGTGTGGACCACATCACAACGCTACGAATCATACTGGAACAAATCAACGAATTCCAGGACTCTCTTCTGCTGGTGTTCGTTGATTTCGAAAAAGCATTCGACCGACTTAACCATGAAAACATCTGGGCGGCTCTAAGGCGAAGAGGAGTACCAGAGAAACTAGTCCATCTCATCGAAGCACAATACGAGGCAAAAGATATTGATTTTTTTTCGCGGTTTATGCACATTTCCCCCCATTGTGCAATGTATTGGAATAAAATCTTAATATAGATTGGACTTCTCCTCTTCAAAAAAGTTTGCATTGAAGGTCTTGGGCAGCGCATTAATATGATTAAGCACTTAATTATAAGTCACCTACAGTCTGCTCAGATACGGGAATCTATTGCACTCATAATACCCTAACGGTTTGACGACAAATTCAAGCCTGTGCGAACAATGTGCGATTGAGCTGTCGATATCAATTATCAATTTACTGACTTCGAGTTCCATGGCACAAATGTATTGCTAATTGTTTGCAGCAGACAGCTGTTGAAAAAATAAACAATGTTAGCTTACCAAAGGACTCGGGCATGAGCCCTCTCTCAAAGGTCACATGAATTATAGCTAATCTTGTGGAATTTACCCACCGCCCGGCCCGCTCAATCAATCAACCGACGATCAACGGTTTGCGTCGAATGGTTTGCCGGATGGTCTGGTCTCATGACACTTGTGAATCGTTAGTCATATTTTTTTTTTCACCTCTTCTCACCGATAAGCGTTCGATCACTCGAGCCAATCATGGCTACGATGGCAGTAAAGTGTCAACTTTATGGCAGCGGGCGGCGCAGTGAAATTCCATTATAATAACTCAATCGCAAACGCAATCGATAAACAGAGACGCCATCATTGTCGGATCGCTTTGCAAGGGGTAAACGCATTAATCGATGTTTCGAGCTGTTTCAAGAGCAAAATGTACAATTTTGCATCGTGTAGTCTTTATAATTATTGAATCTAACCATATGAATTAGAGTTACAGGACTGTCAAAAAATTTATGCGCTTCAGTAGGGCCATATTTTGTACATTGGTACAAAAACTGACCTGTGCAAAATTTGAATTCAAGCGGACTTGATTGAGAGGTACTCCAAAGAGCTAAACGTTGCGATTTTTTACCTTAAATCACAAAAGGGGGAAAAAGAAAAGTCGAAATTTTCTTTTGACAAAAATGACAAAAATTATAGGAATGATTTTAATGATAAAAACTACAAAAACGAAAAAAAAATTCTTTTACTTTTTTAATTTTGGTCATTATCGTCTAATTAATCATTTTTTAAATTTTTTGTATTTTTTGCATTTTGGTAATTTTTCCCATTTTTTGCTTTGTGTTGAATATTTAATAGATTTTTAAGAGATTTTTTAGAATTTGCATAACATTGTATATGCCACTCGTTGAAACTTGCTTAATAAATACTCTCTTCAAAGTCAAAACTGGCAGAAGCCAGTGTTCCGAATATCACTCAATTCTCATGAGAGACACTGAAACGTTTTCAACAGCGAAAGCAAAACCTAAATTGTCGGTTGGTTTATCTCCCAGTGGGGCAAATATTGTGTTCGACAGCGCTGCTCCGAGAATCAAAGAAATAAAATTTGAAAGAGAGACGTTTCTTCTCCAGTTGGAATTCTCAACTGAGTGAGGAGCTACCTGATTTTCAGTTTCTTTTTTCAGTCAATAACTTTTCTTGCTCAATCACTCACTCACTCACTCGTTTACTGATCGATGATCGAATGCTGTCTGCCTGATAAATCTTGCTTTGTTGTTGCTGTTGTTGGGGAGGATTAAAATAGTCATTCAAACACGCAGGCAGTACGTATGAACATATGTTTCTGCCGCTTTGCCAGAAAGTACGCAGGCAGTATGAACCGATGCAAGGCCGCATTGATTGAGTTTGAGTGAGTGAGTGAGTGGATTTTCGAATTGGATCTTGTATCAGTCAGTGTCTCAATCACTTCTGATACAACAGGTAGTGAGCTTGAGAGATCGACTTAGATGCGAGTCCGCTCTCGCTTTTGAATCTTGTTTACATTGACTTCGCATTGTCGCTCTGCCGACTCTCTAGGGAACAACAGGCAGCAGCAATCGGCTTTGAATGTTTCTAACTAGAAACCTGTCATGAGCGTTTCTTCCGAGTGATTTTCGGAAGACTGGCAGAGGCTTCCTCAGTAACACAAAATATATGTTCATAAATGCTACATACAAATTTAAAAAAACGCGAGCACAGAGCGAGAAATGAACCTATCTTGCAAATTTTCATATAAACTTATAAGCAGTCTGTTTTATAAACTGTTCTTCCTGACACACACTAGCTTCCGAACTGCTTGAATGCAATTCATCAATCCCATTTTCGCTAGTGCAGTTTTTTCCAGTTGTTAACATCTACTGGTGCTTATTATACACCCAGCGACAAGGATCTACACTTATCGGTATGAAGATATTTGCTCATAATTGGCTTAGTTCTCCTGAATGCCTGAATGAAACAAAAACAAGCTGCAGCCCGTGGCGTAGAGGATAGCCTTCCAGTCTTCTAAGCCAACGGTCATGAGATCAAATCCCGGTCACGGCATACATAGTACACTTTCTGTGGGTTGGTGGTTTTAGCATTTGTAAGATGCTAGCCATCATATCCTCGAAAGATGTACGCTTAGAGTTAAGTGAAAGGAATCTCTTCGAGGAAACATTAAGTTTCATTGAGATCCTGTATGTGTTTGTGTTCGTTTTTAAAAGAAAAAAAAAACACACTTTCGTTTGACTCTATTACATAACAAGACAAAAGAGGAAGGAAACAACCACCGGCCAAATGCCGGGAAGCAGATTCAAAGGAATAGACAGAGCACTTTGCGTCTATTTGTAAGTCTTAACAATTCTATGCGTGATTGGCCGTTAAACAGGCAACAGCAGTCTTTATTTTTTTTTTATTTTTTTTTGTTTCGCTTGAATGTTTGTTCCCTACCAATCATTTTGCTGGACAAACTCCCTAGCCGAAGAGGGAGAAAGAGCCGCCGCCAATGGAGATATCCGATTACTTTATGACATTTCTCGCCGCCTATGTGGTGCAAGGACTAATGCAAGAATGCCGCTGAAAGACCGAGCAGGCCAGTTATTGACCGATCAGACAGATCAGCTCAAACGATGGACTGAGCACTTCGAACAACTCTTCCGAGTCACGAATAGCAATGCCCACCAGAACCCGCAGCTCGAAGAGCCAACAGTAAGCCGCATTAATGGCGTAAACTCGCTAGCTGATATATAAGCGGTAATCAAAAACATGAAATCCAACAAAGCACCTGGAATCGATTGCATTCCTGCTGAAATGCTCAGAAGGGTACCCTCGTAAAGGTCCCGAAGAAAGGAGACCTGACAGAGTGCGGTAACTGGCGAGGCATAACGTTGATCTGTACAACTCTCTAAGTACTCTGCAAAGTGATCCTGAACCGGATCCAAGCGAAAATCGACGCTACACTCCGACGGCAACAAGCTGGATTCCGATCCGGACGATCGTGTGTGGACCACATCACAACCCTACGAATCATACTGGAACAAATCAACGAATTCCAGGACTTTCTTCTGCTGGTGTTCGTTGATTTCGAAAAAGCATTCGACCGACTTTACCATGAAAACATCTGGGCGGCTCTAAGGCGACGAGGGGTCCCAGAGAAACTAGTCCATCTCATCGAAG
Organism: Uranotaenia lowii; assembly: GCF_029784155.1. Lineage (NCBI taxonomy): Eukaryota > Metazoa > Arthropoda > Insecta > Diptera > Culicidae > Uranotaenia > Uranotaenia lowii. The sequence goes on from NC_073691.1 coordinate 142,117,353, forward strand.
CACAATACGAAGCATTTTAGTGCAAGGTCTTGCACGATGGTGTCTTGTCCGAACCAATCCCGGGAACTGCTGAAGAGAGACAGGGATGTTTCCTATCACCGCTACTTTTTCTAATCGCAATGGATGAGATTTTGTCAGGATCGATCGACTGCGCACCGAACCGAGGATTGCCGTGGAATCCTTCAACAATGGAGCAACTGAACGACCTTGACCTGGCAGACTATATTGTTTTGCTCGCCCAAACACAACCGGATATGCAGAGCAAACTCGACGACCTCACCGAAAGTTCCAAGGCATCAGGTCTCAAAGTCAATGTCGGAAAAACCAAGTCGATGGAGATCAACACAGGAAATCCCTCCAGGTTCATGATAGCTGGGCAAGAAGTTGAGATAATGGTGTGCTTCCAGTATCTTGGTAGCCAGATAACGCCTGATGGTGGTACCAGGAAAAACATCGAAACCCGGATCAGAAAGGCCCGATTTGCCAGATCTCTCTACGAACGAAAATCCGAATCTTCAACTCAAACGTCAAATCCGTATTGCTGTAAGTGCGCGAAACTTGGTGCATATACGCTGTAACGACGCGAAGATTGCAAGTATTTGTAGAAAGCTGCCTGCGGAATATCATCCGCGCTTGGTGGCCTGGCAACTGGATCTCAAATGAGGAACTACATCGCAGGTGTCATCAAAGGGCGCTAGAAATCGAGATTCGGGAACGTTAGTGGAGATGGATTGGGCACACGCTGCGAAAAGATGAAAACGAGATTTGCAGAGAGGCGCTAGATTGGCATCCAGAAGGACATCGAAGAAGAGGCACACCCAGAAACTCGAGGCGGCGAAGCCTAGCCGCTGAAATCCGAACTTTCGACGAGAATCTTGACTGGGACCAGGTTAAGACGTTGGCTCCGGATCGTCAACAGTGGAGGTCTTTTACCACGGCCCTATGCATCGGAGGATCGGCACGGGATCATTAAGTAAGTAAGTAATCATTTTGCTCAAGAGCTCGAGTCTCTATGCCAATAATGCTCCCACAGTCAATAATGTCATCTTTGAAGCTGTGCAAATATATGTATCTCATTTTAGGCAAATAATTACTTAGCCCCCATCGGCATTGAAATTCTGCAACCTTTTCTTTCAGTGTAAGTAAATTCATTCCACTTGCGGGCATCTCCTGTTTAATCCTGTTTAATTGTTTAACTCTGATTACAGGGTCCGGCAATTGAACTGCTACATTACTTCAACAGTAATTATTTCGTTGCACACGAAACAGTATTGAACGACTCTTCGTAGCTTTGTTTACATTAAGTCTAAGCTATTATTGGATGCAAGTGTTACTTTTGTAATCAGGTGTTATCCGGAAAAAATGGATCTCGAACAGAAACGTAGCGCAGTGGTTGCCTTATTCCTAGCTGGCAAACGGCAGAAGGACATAGTTCGTGAGCTGATCGATATAAGTGTGTGCAGAAGTTTTGTATACCGTACAGTTAAAAGATACCTGGAAACTGGAAGTGCCAAAAAACGGTATGGTGGGGAACGCCGAGCTACTGTGATGACACCTGCCATGACGAAGATCGTCAAGAAGCGCCTTAAGAGAAATCCTCGTCGTAGTGCTACTAAATTAGCAGAGGATCTCAACATATCGAATCGAAGTCTCCGTCGGATCCTAAAAGATAAACTTCAGACCAAGCCCTACAAGATCCTAAAGGTTCAAGACCTAACGGTGAAGCGGAATCAAGAACGGGTAAAAAGAGCGAAGGCGCTGCTGAAGAGGGCCGCGGAAGGAAGGTTGAAGAATATCGTGTTTACCGACGAGAATCTCTTTACCGTACAGCAGTTCGTGAATAAGCAGAAAGACACAGTTTGGTTGCCAGACAGATCACGAAGCCATGCCGACTTGCTGACGGCCATCCGTCGACAGAAACCAGCATCGGTGATGGTTTGGGCCGGAATCACCCGTGATGGTCGGACTCCGCTGGTTTTTGTCCCTGAAGAAGTGAAGATCAACCAAAATACATATCGGGAACTAGTTCTACAGCCGTCGAACCGCGGGTACGTCAACATTTTGGTTCCAGGGATTGGGTTTTCCAAAAGGACTCGGCGCCGGCTTACGAAGCGAAGAAAACCCAACTTTGGATTACGCAACATTTTTCCAGGATTTATTTCGAGCTCCGAGTGGCCGGCGAGTTCGCCAGACCTGAACCCAATGGACTTCGCTGTTTGGAGTATGTTGGAGGCCGAAGTCTGCTCTAAGAAACATGAAGGTGTGGAGGTCCTGAAGCAACATCTCGTGGTAGCCTGGGATAAATTACATAAATTACCACAAAAACACTTGCGTCCGTCTGCGGCGAGTGGTTTAACTCAAGGGCGAACAAGTCGAAATTTACCAGTGAATTTTGAAAAAGCAATTTGTTTTCAAGAGAAATTGAATGAATTTGAAACAAATTTCCCCAGCAATATCATTTGAATGACCCCAATGAAAAGCTATTAGTTCTATAGTTATGTCACCAGCAATATTTTCATGAACGATTGCATTCAATTATGCACTTGCGGTTTCCCACATCGATAAAATGACTTGCTTCCTCAATCGCTTGAATACCGCACCGCTTGTGGAATAGTTGCATCATCTTAGGAAAATTGAGAATCCACCACGGTTCCAAGTTACGATTGACGCCATTGCTCCAGTCGAATCTTTTGAAGGCTTACAAAAAATATCAATCACGATCGTCATAACAACTCCCTCTCATCCTGGCCTCCTCTCCTTTGGCTTTGTACCCGTGCTAAAAATTGCAATAAATTTATCTATCATAACTCGATTAAGTCATAGCTGGGGTGCTGAAATTGCAAACCCAAAACACTCGTCGATCGATTTTGGCGGCATCATCATCATCATCATGATCATGCTGGGAAAACTGGATAGAAGGAAATAATGACCAATCCAACTATCTTGGGTGCCGTGGAAATACGAAACTCTTTCACGGAAAACCCGAAACCGGTCTAGCTGTGGCAAATTGCCGCATAGAGAGAGAGTAGTTCAGTCGGTCAGTAGTATGTATTGATTACAGGCCATCAAACCAAAGAAACCAACCGGGTAGCACGAGCTGATTATCGCTGCTGAAATTCAATCAGCATCTTATGCAGTCTTGGTGTTTCATAAATCTCAAGATTCTTCGATCGCTCGAACATCTTTATATTACGTTGATTTTGATCGAGGCTTGGAAAAGAATGTCTCTAAATGATAATGGTGGTATCTAATTTAAGTCAAAAAAATCAAATTTTCAGTTAGGGTGAAACTTAAGTAGCAAGGCGCAACAACATGCACATTATAGATAAAGATGATGAACACTCGAAGGCCAAAAATCATTTTTACTTTTTGTATGACCCAAGATCTGTTGTGTCACAAAGAATTGTAAAAATGTACGAAAATTGAAAATAAGTTACAGCTGATTGAGTTCGGAGGACTTTTTTACACCTTGGGTGGTTAAGTGTTTATTGATCATGGAAGCTGATTTCCCAGTGCTCGAGCATTTTATAGTTTTCACGTGGGAGCAAAGTTGGTTGGTGACTGATTTTCACCTATGGTTTTTTGCCCAACAAAGCACGAATAAAAAATGAAACAAACTATATTTTTAACTAGGGTAAATGCGCCTAATTTCGCTATATTATGTCAGAGGTTTTTAGCTTTGATATTAGTAGGCCGAATCATTAATTCTTATATTTACAATTTTTTGGTAACTTAGTTCCAATTTTTTTTCTGAACTCTGTTATGGTATGAAATAATCATTTCAAGCTTTAATTTACGAGAAATATCATGTTTTATAAAGTGTGTCGATGTTCCGAATTTGGCAATAATTGTTCCTAATGTTAACATACGAGTGTTCCTAACGTTAACATATGCGGAAAAAATTATCCGCGTACCCAATATTACACTATTTGTTCCTGATTTTGCATATGGGTCAGTTTTTTTAACACTTTAATGAACAAAATCTCAAAACTCACCTTTTATAAATTTAACAACGTTTTTGGAATATGAATAGATAAATAAGGACTATTTAAATCCTACTCAATATTCTTTCACGCTAGTTTTGAAGAAAGTAGTAGATGTTGAGCTTATTAAAACTCAAACTTTACCTTTTCCAATGAATACATTTATTATATTTCAAAAAGTATTGGATTGGATTGTATTAGATACAAATAAGATACAGTCAAACAGAGCATCATGCAACAGCATGGTTAGATGCAACATTTGTATACCACAACACTTATTTAACTTTTATTTTAGTATAATAAAATGACCATTTTAAGATAACAAAACGATGATGCCATAGTTTCTCACATCGTGAGATATTTTTTTGAAGTTTTTTATTCTCATAGAGAATTTGAAAAATCAAAATTTTTACATTTTTCGATGCCGTACAATACTTTACACAGTATGACGGATTGGCTCACCTACAAATTTTATATTGATTTTATTATTCTATATCAACACTGTTGGTGTATAAATATTTTTCGGACAATCATTTATTTTTTTAAATAAATATTTTCAAAATTCAGTTACCAGTCTGCGCTAAAATGCATCGACATGCAAATCAATGATTCAAAGTTTAAATCTTGTTTCCATATGCTGGAATACAGTTTTAAATTTTTTTTGTATTAGTTTTTAATCCTTACTGTATACAGCACCCTTATGCTTTTTTTTTTAATCTTTTACCGAAAAAATATGTACCAAATTTAGTTCGAACAAAATCAAAAATAACTGCAGATCGTGCTTTATGCGTAAAGAAATCACAAATAATCAAAAACTGTAACTTTTCACACTTTTTCATATGATTTTTCTTTTTCTTAGTAGGGTGAAAGTCGTATGTTTTGTACATTTAAAAATAATAAAGGAAACCAATTATTTTTCTGACTACGTTAATTAGATGTCCCTTCTACCTTAAAACTTTTGATGTACAAGCGGTATGATTACTGTGGACATTAGGTTTTAAGAAGTCATTGAAGTTGAAAAGTGTTGCATGATGCCCCATGTGACAGTATACATCGTATTTTATTTAGATTTTTTTTAATTTTTCCTTTCGATTTTGTTTTTGTTGAAAAATTTTCAGAAATTTGATGGTTTCCTTTTCTGTCGCGTAGGGTGCGTTCTTCATTACTTGGCGAAAATATTTTTTCAACATTTCTAGCTTTGAAATACAGTGAAGAACAAAAAATATCATGTTATATTAACTCAAAACAGTTTATTTTAACAGATCGTTGAAAATTAAGTTGAAACACAATTCAATCAATCAAATTTATTTCAAATTCATTCTATTACTTTAATATAGTTTGGAAAACTTTGACTATGTCCATAATTAGGAACACATTGAAAATAGTGTTCCTAATTGTGAACATAAGCTTTTTTTAGTTTTTACACGAAAAAATCATGGTTCTAACATACTTATTACTAAAATCATAATAAAAAACAATCCGACAAAAAATTTCAAAAAAATCGGTTGACAAATTCAGCTTTTATCTTCCATTTCTGAATAGGTGTTTTTTAAGAAATTTGCTAACAACACCATTCAATTTGAACATACTTTGAAACAATCCGGATTTTACGAAAAATCCTGTGAGTTAGAAAACTAATTTGTTTGTAAAATGAAAGTTCACATGATCCGTTTCATTATATTTTTTTTACAATTGTGATAAGTGAAAAATATTGTCAAAAACAGTCAAAATCGAACGGTATGTTAACATTAGGGACACATGCCAAATTAGGAACACTTACCCTATATGATTATTCGTTTTTAAATACTTAATAATAGTTTTCGTATAAAATCGTAACTTTACAAAAGTGGTCCTTAGCCCAAAAGGTGAGCTAAATTTTTTAATGAAACCTTTAGAAACAAAATATGGAATTTGCTTTCATCTATGTATGTTCTGGTAGATCAAAGTTAATTAATTCGAGCATAAAATAAGTTCTCTTTAGAATAGCCTTCAATTTCTTTTAAAAGAACATAATCTTTGCTCAAATCAAACAAGCCCAATCTTCCAAACTCTTTTGCAAATTCCAAGATTCTAACCAAGATTTTCCAAAAAAAAACAGTACCTAATATACTTCGAAGTTATCGACGTTTTTCGGTGAGTTAACCGAAAAACGTCGATAACTTCGAAGTATAAACAAACGCGGTGATAAAACCAAAAATCCAAAAAAAAAAAAAGTAAGAGTTGAAAAATCGGATCAAATTTGCTTGATGCAAACTTCAACGAAATTTATGATATTAGTTTGAAATTTGGCTTTAAAAAAAACTGCAATATTGATAATGTTAAACAATTGAATTCCATAATGAAAATCCTGTGCATGATTTTGAAAAAATATAATTTGGGATATATTGCATAAAACAAAACTTAGAAAATTAACTCAAATTCCACATTATATTTTTGATTTTCAGGTGAATTGTGTGAACAATAGACTGCCCCAAATGACCCGACTTTTGAAAAAGTTATACGCTGCACGCTAAAATTGATTCTTGGCCTAGTACAAGATCTCATGCCAAATTTGAGCCAGATCGGACCACGGGAAGGGGTCGCTCAACAAGCCTGAAGTTTGTATGGGATTTTGAGACATTTTGTTCGAGAGGAACATGAAAAATCAGTTTTTCGTCAATAACTTTTGTCTCCTTCGACCGATTTCTTTCAAAAATGGGGTTTCTTAAAGCCTTAACTATGACAAATATTTCATCCCAAGGATGCGTTTCAACTAAAGTTAAGATAAAAAAGTTATTAAGCTTCAAAAATTGGCTAACTTTTTTAAGGGTGATATTCATCACTATTTTAATGAGGCGACTAAATGTCCGACCAGAACAATCAACGTGAAATGCATGCCGTTTCGTCAAATAATGACTGATTTCAACCATTGTTGTTGCGTTCGATTGCAATTTTTAATGCTGTTCTAATATTTGAGTTTGGATGATATTCACTTGATAGTTCGGAAAGAAGTAAGGGCGTAAAAATGCTTGACAGTTTGAAAAAAAAAATGCATAACCACAGGGGCTGAGGAACAAGACTGGACGATTTGTGATGCCAATAAAAAGATAAATTTTCGAAAAACAGGTCCATTTAGAGCCTTTTCACGTTTTTCTATAAGTTTAGCTGTAGTTAAAACAAAGTTCTTTATTTGGTTTAGAGTGTTTATTACAAAAAATAATGAGGTCGACACGTGAAGTTATTTCCTAGTAGGTTTTAAACTAAAAAAAATTATTATATTTCTAAATCTTTTTTTTTAATTTTTAGAGTAACTAACAAAGTTCAAAGTTTATGCACAACATCATTTCAGATCAAATTATTTTTTTTCGGAGATTTGAATTTTTTTGGATGTGCCTCAACTACCTTCAATAAATATTGCAGTTGTTCTTCATTGTTGGTTATTTTACCCTTAAATTCCGGTATCAATGCAACACCTATTTCGGCACAGTCGTTCATTACGGTTACCATCTTTAAAACCGTTTTTGAAAGAAATCGGTCGAAGGAGACAAAAGTTATTGACGAAAAACTGATTTTTCATGTTCCTCTCGAACAAAATGTCTCAAAATCCCATATAAACTTCAGGCTCGTTGAGCGACCCCTTCCCGTGGTCCGATCTGGCTTAAATTTGGCATGAGATCAAGTACTGGGCCCAGGATCAATTTTAGCCTGCAACGTATAACATTTCACAGGTTTTAAATTTCCCATACGATTTTGGGGCAGTCTAGTGTACAAACTAATTATGATTAAAAAATTTGAAATCTTTAAATTGACAAGCAAATTTTTGAGTTCATTTTCTCTTTGATTCCTCAACAATTTTCTGTTGATTGAAAAACTCATTCACAAGCTCAAACTTTTTCTGAATTTTAAATCTGAATTCTGAACCTGAATTCAAAACTTGAGCTTTGAATCTGATTTTCGAATCTTAATTCCAGATCAGAATTTTATAAGCAGTGTTTAAGAGCCCTCATTAATGAATCTTTTATTTAAATTCTGTAGTGCTGGTTCAATCCTAATTCATTTTGTTCAATTATTTATTTTTAATGTGTATTGTGTGAATTTGAAATGATGAATCTGAATAAATTTTTTTTTTCAATTTTGGATCGCCACTTAGAAGCTTTTAATGTTTAAATTTTGTGTTAGAATAAAGTTTAAGACTTCGAATTGGAATATAAAACAAAATTCTTCATTTTTATATTCGTAAAACTATTATCAAAATATTGAAAATGCATTTGATTTTCGAAAATAATGAATCAAATTTGATATGAAATACAAAACCGAATTTGAACTAAGATTTCAAAGCAGCTTTTTATTCCTTATTTCTAATGATTATTCGAACTGAAAATCAAGATTCCTAAATTTGATACAGAATCAGAAATACGAAAATATGTAGAAAATACAGTTTTGGTTATGGAAATGTGGATACAGAACTTCCAAAATGAGTTTAATTTAAAATTTAATATTCAGATCTCGATTTCTATGATAAGGTAGCCAGACGGCCCGGTTTAAACCGGGTTGGCCAGGATATTTAACATAAAATTTGGGAAGAATCCAGTCTGTCATGATATAGATGAGATTTTGTTTATCTCAGTTTCAAGGAAGTAAAAAAAATCTATGGCTTCATTATGGTTGTTAACGAAAGTAATATCTTTCAATTTGAAGGCAAAAGAACCTGATTTGTATGTTTTTTTAAAAAAGAAATAAGAGAAATGAGATGGAACAAAATCAGATGGTTCAGTAAAGAGTTCGGTAATAAGTTGAATATTTGTTGATAAACCTTTATGAGTTGTGTTACAAAAGCTGGAAGAGTAGAATAGAGCAAGTTGAAAAGAATAATTGTTAACCCAAACAATTTGCTTTAAATAAATAAATAAAAAAAACTGATCAGAATTGAATTTAACACTTAATTAACTGTTATAATTTAACTTGATATAATGACTAGAAGACTTATGAAGACACATTTAAAAAAATATCTTGTCATGCCAAAACTTGAAAATTTAAAGCACATCGCTTTAAAATTATATGAATTAGCGTAACGGACTTATTTTGGACCAGAGGACCAATTTTGGACCACCTTGTTTAGCTCTCTTATAAATCAAATAATAATGAATTTTTTTAGTAAATATTATTGAAGCTCGGGCACTTAATGTAATGCACTAATGTTTTTCATAACTAGTTGCTTTATAAGAGAGCTAGACAAGGTGGTCCAAAATAAGTCCCTTGGTCCAAAATAAGTCCGATATACTATAATTTTTTAAAAATAATTTTGTGTGGGAGTTTTGTAATTAGAACCAAGAATATTAACGGTAACTTTAGCGTAATTTGCTTATAAATCTAGAACATGTTGTTTACAAATGCTGAAAAGATGAGCTTGATAGACGAAAAGCGAAAAAAGTTATCACGTGAATTGTTATGGACTGCTGGTGTCTTCAATTACCCCGCTTTATGGGGTAAGTGGGGATGGTAGATTTTTCTTTTGATTTCTCAGGAAATTTTCAACAAATTGGTGTTTTCTGGGTTTATACGTTACTTTATTGCTCGAACCGTCCGAAATTTTAAAAAAAGTTCATGGTAGTGATAATTGTGTGTCACTTATGTTCTATCGATTTCATCGAAAATATATGCTTATTCCAGAAAACACAAGTACTACTCCCAACTTTTCATGATTCAAATGCTAAATAAAGCTAAAATGTATTGAATGAAGGAGAGAACATTGAAAAAAATATCTGAACATCAAGTATGTATAAAGTCGTCCCCACTTACCCCCGGTAGGGTTTGGAGACAACATTTTAGAATTGTGAAAATAAACTCTTTTTTCTTAATTTTCAATCGTCGTTTCTTTTCCTAACTGGTTGTTTCTAATGTAAGGATTGTTTCAATGTAGAGTTTTTTGTCAAGAGCCAGCTAGTTTACCAGAAATTTGCGATTGAAAAAGCTGCACATCAACTCCACATCGTAGTTAAAAAAAATAAAGAAAAGTCATCGTAAACATCCGTTATGATTGGAACCGTATCTCTTTTACAGTTATTGGATAGATTACAAGTAAATTTAACATTCTGCATTAAAAGTTAGAAAAAATAGTTGACAGTATTGTTTTAATAGCCACCGTCCCCACTTACCCCGGTGTACCTTATATAAAAAAAATGATGCAAATGATGCCTCTGTGTGCAGGAAGCAATGTTCGCGAAAAAAAAATAAATTATTTGAATCTGAATTCAATCATTCAGAATTGACCATAAAAAAATGATCTATAAATTATGATGTGCTTATAAATTTGTGCTGATATTCTAAACTTTGCCTGTAATCTTTTGTCTTTTTAAGTGTTATAAGCTGTACGGATTTTTTTTACTGACTGTATGTAGGCAGAATATTCTTTATCATTCTGATTGGGATATGATCAATCGTGATTGAGAAGAGATCTTCAAAAACGGTAGTTCTTTTTTATGCAGTTTTGATGTTATAATCATTGTTGAATATAAATGTTAGAATTCTAAAGATTATTATCAGTTTGGATTAAAAATAGACTCAGTGCTAGAAATAATTAAGCTGTTTTTCAATATCTGATGTTGTTGAATTCAGTTAATTTATAGTACTTTTTAAGAACACATAGGTAATAAACCAATTTCCAATTTTATTCTTCGAATTAACTGGAGCAGCAAAGTGTGGAAAGATTTTTATTTTAATTTTTAAGATAAGTTAACCACCGTTAATTAATTTTGTAAATTTATTTTTCGGCATATCGGTGAAAAGTAGTTATGAAATTGATAAAGACGGATAGAGAAGTGAGAAGAAAATTTACAGATGTTGAAAAGAGCGAAAGAGCATTTTTGCGAGGAAACTTATTAACGTACACCATACTTTACCCTGCAACATTTCATTATTTAGGAGAAGTAGTACCGGGATAGAGGTGGCACTACCTTAACCTATACAATGAAATCTGGTTGGTCCGAAGTCTACATGTGGTGAACACGTATACTCCGGACGGGCCCGTCCTCGCAAAAATGCTCTTTCGCTCTTTTCAACATCTGTAAATTTTCTTCTCACTTCTCTATCCGTCTTTATCAATTTCATAACTACTTTTCACCGATATGCCGAAAAATAAATTTACGATTTTTATTTTATTTTGCTTTTCAATACCGTGGAGAAAATGACTTCTTGTTTCATGTATTTAAAGTTTTATTGCCGTTCGTTATAGGCTTTTCTTTTTGAGAACATATATTTTATTGGATTATAAAAATCCGTGATTAAACCATGTAGTTTAATGCACTGGACAAGGGTCAACTGTCACCGAAATATACGACTGCAACGCCATCCCTGACCTGACCAGGCAAAGTAAAGACCTTTTTTCTCATTGCAGCTGAATTGCATTTATTGCATTCTCTACCCTGGTATTGACAATCAAGACGCCATTCGAAGGTCAGACGACACGATGCGTCTTACCATCAGCACCAGATTCAGTAAAAACATACTAACGTGAGATGAAACCGATGTTTCATTCGGAGTGTTAAGGTAAAAATATTACTGTAAAAATATATGAAAAAACATACTTTTTGGAATTCCACTTTTCATTGATTTGCAAAACATTTCGTATCTGTACAGGATATCGAAAACAAAAATCTTATCACATAATTAATTACAAGCAAACATATGAATCGCATTCTTCGGAACATGGAAGAAGCTAGCCACGGTTAAGGTTGTTCAACGCCCCTTCATTCGTATCCAGCAGCTGCGTCTAACATCCTACGCTGAGTCTATTGTTAAACCACTCAACGTATCGTTAGACTCGTTTTTTTCCCACAACTCCCCGAGCTTCCACAACTCACAACACTGATTGTAGATTGCAGAGCGGTTGTTGGCTTTTAGTTGACCCGGCTTTGGCATTTTGTTTAATGTTTTGATATATATTGTTGTTGTTGTTGTTTTAGTTTGTACCTCACTTCTTCTGCTGCAAACATTTTCGACGGATGATCTTATCCATGCGATAAGTGAAAGATTTTTTTCAGGAAGTAACTGCTAGTAGCCAGTGTGGGGCGGAAGTCGTGCCGGAAAATTATAAAAAATGAGTCTACCCGGTAATGGCTAATGTATCGTGTAGGGTTGTGTTTGCGCATGATTTTGTAGTTTTTTTACCTTTCGAAGTATTATGTATCGGAGGTTAGCAATAAGGCGAACCGTTATTATTAGGAAAAGATGAAAATCAACCCTTAAAGACGCACATTGTAAATTTCTTGATAGTTTTCCTTTCCCTAGTTTTAGGACACGTACAATACTACTTATATATATGGAAGTATATGCTCTCGATGGAAAAGAATCTTTCAGGGGTACACTGTTGATGGCTGTATATTAGGGTGTCCCAGAATTGCAAAATGTCTGGGAATCGGGGGGCTCACCCTTCAAATGGTAGATTAGGATATGGAGAACAAACTTTTGTGTGGGACCGACTAAAACAAATCATGTTTAGAGATTCCGCAAAGGCGATCTTTGAAAAAAGTCCACTTTCAAAAGATTTGATTTTCAATAAATTCTGGGTTCAAAAATTTTTACAAAATTTATGTATTTTATATTTTTTTAATTTTTTGTGGGTTGAACACTACACGTAAAACATGAAAAATGAATCAAATTCGTATCAAATGCTCAAAAAAAGCAAGATATTTCCAAGAAAAATTTTTTTTTGGTCCAAAAATTTTGTATTCAACTGTATCTAGCGTTAAATATTTATGATATCAATGTCATCAAAAGATGCGGATTTTTGTGCACTTAAACCACTGATAAGCTGATATAACAGCCCCTGTGTAGAAGAAAAATATTCATCGCCCAGAGCTCCTGGCTCCAACTAATTATTTTTTAAATTTCAATATCCTATTAATTGGAATAGTTTTTTTTAAATACGAAGAATTGATTTTTATATGTAGACACGTTTCAAATTTTGTTCCTCAATTTCAAAGCTCAATGAATCTAGTACATATCAACCATCGGGACCTTTTTTCACTGGGAGGAACACATAACAAAAATTGAACACCACAGCAACTTATACTTTTGCATGCAGAAAAATTGAAGCAGGCCAAAAATGCTTGACAGATAATGAAATTTCTATATATTTTTCTACGTGTCATTAGAACACGTGGAGTAATTTTTGAATGCAAGCGCCCCATCACAACCAGTGTACTAATCACTTACTAAACAGTTAAGACACGAACCTTTGGTTGATGGAAATGTGGTTCAGAGTTATATCAGTTTATCAGTGCTTAAACTTTGCTGAAGCATGAAAAATCACAATTTAGGATTTTTTTTTTCATTTATCAAATTTGTCTTAATAAATACCTACTTTAAAATCAAAACACTTGCAAAAAAAGAGTTGGATGGTTCAAAGGAATCATTAGAAGGCTATAGGCCAAATTTTAACTGAATCTGACAACGGAAAAGGGTTGAACTCAAGTGCGAAAGGGATTCTTAGACATTGTATTCTGAAGAAGGATAAAAAAACTGTCATCAAGGTTTTTTTTCTTTACCAATCGATTGCTTAATTATTTTTGTGACGATGTCGATAAGTTTTGATGAAAAAGTATATTTTAAATTTTTTTATTTCTAGATTTTGCTTAGTAATTTCTGGGTTTTGACCAAATTTGGACTGTTTTTTCAGCACGAGTCGTACATTTAAGCAACGAGACTTGCCGGTTTGAATAATTATGTCGAGGGCTGAAAAAATCGTTTTTTTTTCACAATTATTTATTTTGCATACACAATTATTTTCAATACCGCAAAGTGGTATGAAAAATTCTAATTTTCGACACTAAATACAGTGTAGGAAAAGCAGGCTATTTCAAACTTTAATTCTTCTTTCAAGAATTTTCGTTATTACGTTCACCGAAATGCCATTAAACTAGCATATAAAAATTCGTCAACGGTAACTATTCGTTAAAAAATGAAATTGAAAATTTCTTGTGGCTGGTAGCAATCGAATGAAACGAACACGGAAATTCCTTAGGGAAACGAAGGGCGACTTTCGACAACCTAATAAACTAAATCATTCAAGGGCGTTCGGTTTCCATGATTATAGTTTCGAAAGCCATGCAAGTCAAAGCGTCTCACATTTTTTTTTTCTATCGGGCTGCTGCTTAAAATTCAAACGATTGTTTTTCTTTTTTTCCTGGTTCCACTACCGTATGAACTGCAGCACCTCGTCTAAGTCTTTAACTCTCTTTTACTGCACTGTTTAGTGGCGCAGTTGAACACAATGCACTCATCCGGGTGCATTTCGTGGAAAATCTTGAACAAAATCATGCCGACAAGCACCAGAAACAGGGCAGCGCTTAAAAGGGAAAATTAATTTGAAATTCTAATCATCTCACAACGCTACTGGAACCAATGCGAGCTGATTTAGGGTTCCGCACAATCTCAGAATGAATCGAAAGTGTTTCTGTTGGTGCGTGTGTGGGTAGAGTTTTCTTTAGTTTGCTGCAAACTTTTGCTTATATTTGTTCAGCCGATTGAACAGGTTAAATTTTTGTAACGCTTTAACCAAACCCGACCGAATCAAATGGGTAGGGTAGGACTTTCCCAGGTTCGCTGAACGTCTCAGGAAGATGTGAAATAAATTCTGGACTTCTTGGTTGTTTTGACGTTGAACTATTTTTTCGTCAGCTAGCCCCAATGAAGAGAAGCTCAACAAGCTAATCTCGGAAGTGACACTTTTCCAGGGAGATGTGTGGCAAAATAAAAAAAAAAAGTCACAGGACTTTTTGGACAGCAGCACCGCCTGGTTTCTGGAATCATCACTCAATAAAAATTTGTACATTCCAGCCGCTCGAAAAAGTTTCCTGCTACTGATAGTTTGTAATTAAACTTGAATAGGTAGGGGAGTACTCTCGAACTATGCTTCCATACCTTATTTGGTTCCGTCGATTCATATGGGAGACCCCATACCCTTTCTCGGAGAAATGATAGGTCTCATCAAAGAAACATTTCTTATATCCTAAGCAATACCCTCCCATGCCAGTCTCTGTTCCATTTACTTGATTCGTTCTCGAGTCATTCAAAAAATTGTATGGGAGCCCCCACCTCCCTTTTCTATCTTCCCACAGTTCTCCATTAATGCAAGTATGTTTTGTTTTGTTTTGTTTTGTTATGTTTTGTTTGAGAGACCCCCTCACCCTTCCAGGAAGGATTCTACATTACAAATTCATTTTCAACAGTCAAACTTGCTCAGACTCACACAAACTCGGACTCATGAGGGCTGCAGCCAGTACTTACTCAAAACTGTTGACATGCTTGGATGAATGTGCAATAATTTTCCATTCAATGTCTCCATTTCATGTAGGGGAACATGCCCTATTATGCGCCACCTAAGCGAATCGTTGATTTTCTATGTATTCCACGTACAAATTGTGTTAAAAATGGGTGCAATCGTTGAAGAAAATTGTTTTCTACAAATGCCAATGATTTTTTATTACTCAAATTGCTATAGTTGATTCAACAACTTGATTTTTAAAAACCTTATTCAAAGCCACAGAACAAACCTGTGCTGCAAATACGCGCCTAGCAGCCGAACACACCCGAAAGCAGCCGAAGACCGAAAACACACCAATACTTACAGACACTTTGAATGAAAATAAAATCAAAATGGACTAATCAAAATTTTAAAAAAAAATAAAAGTAGATTTTTTGGGCTGAATTAACGCTCAAAATAAGGTTTTAGACTTTTCGTTCATTTTCAATGAAAATTGGCCTTTTTGAAAAATTAATGCTATTTTCAGCCTACAACGATTGGCGCGTTATAACGAGCACATGGGCGGTGATAAAACATACCCATAAAAAGCATACGATAGCGAGTTCGGTATAATTTTTTAGCATTAAATCGTAGTTTAGATTCTCCTCTATCGATGTGTCAGAAAATATTGTTTTATTCGTTTTTCTCTGCTTGGTGACACCTTATTGAAAGTGTTTTTAAATTTAGATCGAAATGAAAAAAAAACTTAAATTGTGAAATTATCACGACACAGGAGCATTTTAAGGAAAAATTCATACTTGCCATGACCAATCACAGCATTTAGAACAAATTGGTAATATTTTGCAGGCTTTAAATGCTTCAGATTCTTCAAAACAAGGGTGGCGCGTATTAGCCACATGGGGCGTTATATGAACTTTTCCCCTATCCATCATTTCCCCCGATCAGTCAAAATAGCAATCTGTGACTGACGGTCGAAAAAAGTTACTTCAATTTCGTACCCGTGAATGTGAACTTTTGAAAAACTCAGTCATCTAAATTAGATCATGATAGAGTAGGAATGCGTTTTTTTGGGATTTTTACACCTGGGTGTTATTAAATAAAATAAATTTTATCCCCTACAAACAATGCATGACGAGGGTTCCCATTATTTTTCTTCCAGGTCATAGTCTACGAAACTATTAAGTACCAATTAAAATAATCGTTTTTAGATGCATTTAGTCGATCGGGCACACCTAACGATACAGGGAAACGGTAGTCACGTCAAGAAAAATGCGAATTCTATAAAATTTTGGACAAATGTTTCCAGAAGAAAATCGTATTTTATGTTCAACAACCAGTAAATCAATTCAAATCAAAAACTCAAATCAATATCATGGGATTCTGATTTCAAATCGTAAATGTTTCATTTATTCCATTTTTTCTTTTATTTAATGCTATTGTCAGACATTTTTTGACTGATTTTCGGATGGAAAAGATTTTGTTCTCATGAATCGTCCAAAATTCTATAGAAATCGCATTTTCAAGTTCATGCCTGAAATATTGTACCTCGCGTAGCATTTGATCCCATCGATAGAATTTTCCAAAATCAGCATGTCTGAAGATGAACTTTATGTTTCGACAATCACTCTGCAAAATTTCAATAAAAACATTGCGTAATATTCGAGATATTGCTGTTGCTGAATGGTTCAAGTAAAAGTTCAAAAAGTTCGATTTTCGTAGATTAACTGTATCTCAGGCCACACATACTTTAGAAAGCTAAAATTTTGTGAGATAATAGTTTGATAGTTGATCTATCTTTCGCAAAAAATGATCAAAAAATATCATCAGAGTAAAAAGTTACGGAAGTTCGAAGTCGAAGTGACAATTCCCGTGCTTCCAATTTCTCTACAATAATGAACGGTACTGTATAATTGATTCAATTGTAAATATGATAGATTCAACTACAAATGTATGATTGATTCTAGGTATTGAACTATAAATATAGTAAATTAAACTATATTGTTATGATAGATTGTGTGTTACTTGAATATTATAGTTTTCATCAGCAAAAACAAAAAAATTCGTAAGTGTGGGATCAGTACGTGCTCACTGTAGCGATCGTATCGCTGCTTTTAGGTCTCAGCCGGCATTTCCTGACATCGGTGGCAAAGCGCAAGCGCTCAGACATTTTCCAATACCAGTTCCTGGCAGCGGTCGTGTAGTAGGCCGACACTTCCTGGAATTGGGCAAGATACACTTACTCTGGCGGCCCGCGAAATCGACGTGGGTCTCGACGTTTTTTTACGTGATCCTGGCAGGATCCCACAGGAAACTAGCATTATGGTAAGCCAGCGTATGATAAATTTATGTAATAATGATATTGAGTAAATTCCCCCAACCCCCGCCCCCCACAATACCAATCTTCGCCGGATGCAGAAGCACGGACGTCTTCCGGGACCGATTAGTTAAGATGCACAATTTGCCGGGCAACCATACATCAAGATGCAAAAAGAAAAACAGCGAAAGAACCGGGACGTGAATATCATGGTTTCCCGTCAAGTTTTCTAGCATCGTGGCGGCTAAAACGAACAAGATGCAAAATGCTGAAATAATAAATTAAAAGAAAATAAAACGTGGCCATCTTGAGATATGATAAATTTCAATACAAACAGAATTTAAACTTACAATATTTATAGTTGATTTCAGTGAATCATAATTAAATCAATCATATTATTATAGTTGAATCTATAATATTTATAATTAAATCAGTTATATTATTATAGTTGAATCTATCATATTTATAATTAAATCAATCATATAATTATAGATAATTCTACTATAATTATTGTTGAATGTATGACATCAATCGTGCATTATAGTTGAATGTATTATACACATTGTTGAATGTACGAAATCAATCAGATTGTCTATGATGTGTATTGCTGAAATTTTGATAATTATTGTTGGTCGAGAAGCAATCAGATATATGATTGAATATAAGTGGATTATTGTTGGAAATACTATACTTTTTTCTCCGTGATAGCTCGTTTTCACTCGCTAAAAGTGATGTCAATCGTCAATCATTTTCTGAAACCTCCATACTTTTTAAAACGATCGTTTGTTTTTTGCCTGTGTTTCAGGGATTTTATGTTTTATTTTGAATTGAGACTACTCAGGCAGCGCAAAATGAAATTTTGGATCAATTACATACTTCATGCTTTAAAAAAGTATTAAGAGCTAAACTCGAGGTTAAAAAAGTGTATTTTTGTTACTAAGTTCGTATGATATCTCTATCATGTATGAAATTGGAAAAAATTAACCGATAAAGCATCTATCGAACTGATAAAGTAACGTTCCAAGTTAACTATAAGTTCTATGCTTTTCAATCAAAACATTCAGCCTTTTTTTTCCAAAACTACTGGCAAAACTGTTGCCGAAAGTCACTCAAGAACCATAAAATTTTGTACGTTTTGTACGAAGCTGAACAATTTTGTTCTATGCTTGCCTCCAGAAATGCCAATTGCAATGTGCTTGATTTTTCAGGATTGGCCTGCTTTTTCGAGGCTCAGCCTGTCAAACTGATAAGCCATTGAATTTCTTCGATTTTTTTAAAATAAGCCTGATTTTTGCAAATGTGATGAAAAATAGGTAGTTAGGAATTGTATTAGACACTATTGCTGAAGTGAAAATGTGATCGAAGACTAAAAACCAAAAGGGCATCACTTTGAGCGAAATTTCCGATACTTTGACTGACCCCCCCCCCTGGTCACGAGCAGAGTTGTCAACTGTTTTTCGAAAAAGTCTGGAAGATCTTAAAAATATGTTTTGATTTTTAAAGAAATGGCTGGATAGCTTACTTTTCAAAGTGGTGACCTTTTTTTTGGTCGTCAGATCTCAATGTTGCAGATAGACACGAACACGACTCGTTTGTTCCTGTTCCTATTAGTTGCGTGTTCGGTCTGACTCTCAATTTAGCATACATCTTCCAAGCGTTTGCCATTATTAATAGCTTTCAAACACTTCTGAATTCATAATTTATAATTTCTAATCATTTCCTTCCTTCTAATCATGTCTTGTCCTGACCTAAAAGTCTGGAATTGTCTGGAAGATATGTAAAAAGTCTGGAAGTCTGGAAACCTAAAAAAATGTCTGGCAGAAGTTCAAGAAGTCTGGAAGATCCAGATAAAATCTGGAAGGTTGATGTGATATCACATGCCTGGGCAAATTGTGTTAATCGTGAAACAGACAGCGTTTAACGGGTGAGGCGATTCTAACCAACGCTGTTGTTTCAATATAAATCTGCTTTAAAACCATTCAAATCATGTTGATTGATGTTTTAGGAACGATCGATTTTATGCGTTAATTCGAAATGATTGGCCTCACCAAGGAATGTTTCTAGTGTCAGTGGTGGTTGAAAATTCTCACGCCTCATTCTCAACACCATTTTTTTTTTATGAGAAACAGACCTTATCGAAGATATGATTGACGCGTGCTTAAATCACAAACGATGTTAACCCACCAACCCACAGTTATCGCCACAAAATGATCGTATCGAATTGGAGTGGCGTCTCGGTCGACGATTTGCAACAATTATGTCGGCTCAGAGACGTTGCATTTAGCCATTCGAAAATAAAAACCTGAAGGTTTGCAACATAAGCACGTTATGACAGTCGCCGCGTTTGTTTCGTTTTCTTTCGTTTTTCGCTCGAAATAATTCTGCGTTGGCTCCCGCGCCTGTTGGACGTTTTGTCCAATGACCGAGGGATGGCGCTTGTGTAATAGGACAAACAATCAATTACTCGAAACCGCATAAGCGATGCCCTAGAGTAGCATTTTTTTTGTTGCCCTAGCAAACGCCAATCTATCAATGGGCGACCGTTGTTTTCCTCAAACTCTTGGCGGCGGCGGTCATCGGGGGCCCTCAGTCCTAGCACATTAGTTAGGCGTAGCGTCGAATGTTTTTTCGCGGCGCCGGTTGAACTTCACCTACAGTAAAGCATCGATCAATTCAACTTAGTACCGTGCCAAGGGGTTAATAACCGTCTTTAAGGTTGAACAATCCTGCTAATGTGGTACCGCGTGAATATGTGAGCTAGGCCGCTCGAAAATTCCAGCTCTCAATGAGTTGTAACAAATTATGGCGCCTGATTCTATCGTCGAGGTGCAGATTTTGCGCTGCTATGATCACCTTTTTTTCGCCCTCGATCTTCGGCTGCCGCATATCGATGTACGAACCACCCTCATCGATCGTTAGCGAGCCCCCTACCCAATCACGGCGTCTGGTTATAAGAAACGAACGCTCACGACCTCCGACACATTAGCCACGCGATCAATGGCGAAGATCGGCACGATCGATTCAGTTCCGATTGAAGGAGCCGGCTCGATGCACTACACAGCCAACTCATATTGTTGTAGGTGACTTCTCGACGATCGGTGAAGAGTATAAACAGTTTCGATATCCTAACCGATTGCCTTCGGACGTGATTCCGATACCGATCGCGCCCGAGGCGGGTTCAACGAACTCTTATTGATTGTCACCTGGAAGTTGGAATCAGAAAAGATCCAATTTTGGCCTCGATAACCAGATGAACGTTTTTTTTTTATCAAAACAAGGGGTTTTGATATCTCAGATATAATTTTCCTGTTAAATAAAAATTATGGAAATGAATTACCAAAACCGCAGTTGACACCGATAAGAAAACTTGCGGTTAGGAATGTCAATCTTGAGAAAACTAATACGGAAAACGTGATCGACCACATGCCAAGCTCGTCAGTGTTCTGTCCAATAAAAATTAAAGTAGAGTACGATTTTTTTTTTGGGATTTTAAACCAATTGGTTTATTCATCAAAAAAAAAAAAATAATAATAATAATAATGGTTTATTCATCCCCATACAGTACGAATTTGCCTAAAAACATGTTTTGTCATGCTGCCCGGCTTTAGCAGCTGTGCGAGTGTATGTAAGGCAGGCAGTTAGTAATACACAGTTCTCTTAAATGGGTTTCTCCATTCTTTCACTCCCGTTCACTTTCCCGTTTCCTTCACAAGACAAAGGACTACCTTGAAAGGAGGCCAAACGCCAGGAAGCCACCGTTATATGTTTTTGTGATTGATCGGTGGCAGAAATCCTAGTACAAACAACCCTCGTCCTCCATCTGCTGAGGTAGTACACTGGATAAGATGTTGGATTGGCAATAAAGGGTGTCCACGGTGAAATTGCCACACTATGAAAATGCTCTATCTTTTCAACTGTTGGGTAAAAATTAATGAAAATTTGGGTGGATTTAGTTCATAGTGCATTGTTTACAATTTGCAAGTTTTAAAGTCATGTGATCGAAACTCGTGGAAACGGAGTCTAAAGAACAGCTCGCGCGTGATTAAATCTTGCACATTCATCACGAGAACAAGGATCTCTCGCATCGTTCCATCGCTAAAAATCACACCGCATAGTTGGGGCCTTCAACCGAAACCCGAACGCCTCCATTCGGGATAAGGCCAAGAAGTTGCACCTAAGCCGAAGTTTTATCCAGAAGGCCAAAATTTAGGCTGGGCTTCAAACGTTCAAGGTACAAAAGGCCCCTAATTGCGACGAGAAGCAGAACAAGTCCGCCAAAACCCGTTCCAGGAAGTTGTACTTCAACATGCGGACGAAAGTTGAATACTGCATCATGGACGACGAAACATATGTGAAGGCCGAATAAATTCCTGGTTTGGCAAGCCACCTGCACGTACGGGAAGCGGAGTACACCTTTCATGGCCTGCCTCAGAAGCGGCTGCTTATTCTCCTGAAGGCCCAAAACGTCCCAACAATCTTCTGGCCGGATTTGGCCTCATGCCACTACTCCAAGGACGTGCTGAAGTGGTATGCGGACAATAAGATCAATTTCGTGCCGAAAATGTTCAACCCTCCCAACACTCCGGAGCTCCGCCCCATCGAGAAGTACTGGGCGGGCGATTTTGAAGCAGCACCTTCTTAAACGACCGAAGGTTCACCCAAGGTTCAGACAGTGGAGGAACTGAAGAAAGTATGGGTTTACATGCAAAAAACGGTTGATTCACAGATTGTGCAGAATCTTATGGCCGGGGTTAAGGCCAAGGTGCGGGCATTTGCGTATGGACTGTAAATAAAATACTAGTAAAATGGTAAAATTAAGTTAACCCTTCGTTTCATAAAGTTACAAATTTGCAACAATTAATGTATGGAAAAAGTGAAAAATCGTATTTTATTTAATTTTTTTTTCTATAATGTACACATCATTTCCGACTATTTAAAATTATTTTGAAGAAAAAATAAAAAATCATGAAATGAAGGGTTAATTAGTAATTTTTCATTCCCTGAAAATTTGATGGCAATCGGATGAAAACTCAAATTTTTCAAATCAATTTTGTTTGTGGCAATTTCATCGTGGACACCCTTTACGATATAAAAATGATGTTGTGAGTTCAATTCTCACTTCCCTAAGGCACTGTGGTTTTTTTCTTGTTTCTGGGATGAATTATCCAATAGCAAGAAAATCCCATAAAATGTTTTTCTTGTCTCGCTTGAATGTAGTGTTTTAGTTGGGAGCTCGAATCCTTATGCCAGTAATGGGCGAACACGAAATTTTTGCGACACATTCAACAGAGCATAACTTTTTCACCATTTTTACCACACTCTCTCATTGATGTGTATTGTTTACATGCTGTCAAACTCGAAGTCGTGTTTTTAGATTCAACGAAAATAGAGGTGAACCAACGCGAGTCAAGAGAACAAATTCTTTCCAAATACCTGAAATTTCCTGACCTGTCGGACCGGCGGCAGTTGGTAAAAATGTTGAACATATACCATTCAACCGTCTCCAAAGTGTTGAAGCGGTTCCAGAAGCGATTGACGTTGGACGCTGGAAAAAGAGCTGGGAGAAAACCGAGACTGAAGAACAAAAAGACGGAGAAAAAGGTAAAGCGGATGGTTAAAGTAAATCACAACGTATCAAGCCGTGATTTGGTTTAAAAGATCGTCATGTCGCAGAGCTACGTCCAGAATGCAAAGAAGAGAGCTGGACTCCATACATACAAGGTACAGAACTTCCCAAACCTCAAAGAGCGGCAACTATCGACCGCCAAATCTAGGGCACGGAAGCTCTACGAGAAGATGATAACAAAATATGGCTGCTGTGTGATGGACGACGAAACGAATATGAAAGCCGATTTCAAGCAAATACCGGGGTTGGAGTTTTTCACCGGCAAGAGCAAATTCGACGTTCTACAAATCGGAGTGCCTCGAGAAGCGCCTTTTGTCGTTCTTGCAGCAGCCCGACGATGCTACGCTATTTTAGCCAGATTTGACATCATGCCACTGTTCTAAATGTGTCCTGGAGTGGTAAGCCGATTCTGTCAATTTTGTTCCAAAGGACATGAGCCCGCTAAATTGTCTGAAGCTGCGCCCGGTGTAGCAGTACCGGTTAATAATGAAGCGGGAACTTTGGAAGAGCAAAAAGACAGTCAACGACGAGAAGGACATGTTAAGAAAATGGAAAAAAACTGAGAAAATGGTACCGGATGACACTGTAAAGACTTTGGTGGAGGGCGTCAAGTGAAAATGCGTTAAATTTTACACTCAATGCTCCATCGATTAACTGTTCTTTTGATTTTTGAAGTAAATATAAAATTTTGGTTTGATTCTACACATTTAAAAAAAATTGGCATGACATTTTCGGTGTCGCAATAATTTCGTGTTCGCCTTTCAACGCATTTTCGGCACAGAGATTCGCTAAATAGGCATTAGATTTTTGCAACCTCTTCTGTGGGAGCAGAGGTTTAAGTCTGCAGAATTAGGTGGGTGAGGCCTTCTATCACATTGATGGAGGACAACATCTCTGGAAACAGTAACTGTAAGAGGCGTGGATCCATCAACGGATAAAACACTTGGACGTACCTGCTCATTAGAGATATCGTTAGAAGTGAGAGATGCATTCAAGGTTCTCCAGAATTGGAGAACTTATTCCTAGTGACTACTACAAACGTTGAGATTATCATATAGGTACTTATGAAAAGCCGCCTATTCAAACTGTGGTCCGAAGTAACGAAGCAATTTTAGCAGAAGCTTCTCAGAGGTTTTTTTTTTCAAAATTACGTAAAAGGTTCCGAGTTTGGAAATCAGTAAATATAAAACGATGATGAAAAAGTTACCGCTGGTAAAATAAGTTAAACAATAATAACTCGAATTAATTCCATCAATTCTCAAGCCTGCAATGATTCCTTAAATTACAAGAAAATTATTAATCTTAGCGGTTTTCTTTCATGGAGTTTAAAAAACTTACAAATTTTTGTATACACTAAAGATTTATTATATTGAATGACTTCTTCGACTTTCAAAATGGGGAAAAGGTCCCATAGAAAATCAACGTACGACATAATTCAAAGGATTTTCACGTAGTTTCATCTAATTTGTTTTTTCTTCTAAAAATCCGTTTTGAAAACAGCTTCTGTGTATTTGTGTGGAGTTTCGATAGAAAAACACAGTAACGGAAGTCGAATAATGTGGTGTTGCACAATCCCGATCGACATTTACCCCCTAGTATCTTAAATTAATTCCAATCATTACAATTCAATAACTATCCCCGACGGTTCAATCGATTGGTTCAAAGAAAGAAACGACTAGGACAAAAAAGATCAAATTGATTCATCAGCGCCGCATATCGAATGCGAATGTTTTGTTTTAGTTATGTTTTTTTCTACTCAGGTTTGACACATCCGCTCCATAGCAGAGCTGCGACGACGGATCATCGAATTCCCGACCAACGTTGATTACTGACTGACTGACTGACTGACTGACTGACTGACTGTCTTACGAATGGAAACACCAATTGATTCATCTATAATGCATCTTCAATCAACCGACGCCAGCTGACATGTAACTTATTGGAAGGTTTCTACACGGTGAGATAACGTACTTTGCGAAAATTTCTATTCCCATTCTGCTCACTGGAGAAACTGAACAAATCAATAAAATAACTTTCTATAAACTTCGTGCACTAAAGACTTCCAAATTTTCAAATTTGTATTAAGACAGTTGCATTGATTTTGCTGTTCAAGACAGCAGATAAGAGAACGAAAGATAATGTACCGCCGATAGCATTGCATTTCGTGTCAGTGTTTAATCTATGCGAGAAATAATTAAAGAAGACCTGAAAATTCCGGCGGATATTCAAGCAGAACATTCGGCCCAAAAACTATACGCAAACTTTCTGAACACCTTACCTGCTAACAGAATAGAAATTTTAGTGCAAAGAAATTGGATAGAAGTTTGGAAGAACATTGATCATCGAGAGCTGTCAACGGAAGAAAAGAGCATTTACTACCTAATCAGCAATGATAAGTTGGCGCACAATGCTCTTCTTGCAAGAGAAAACCGTCGGCCACTACCAGATTGCGAAGAATGTAGAGCTGAGGAAACAATTGAACACAAGTTTGCTACCTGCCCCAATATAGAATACCTGTGGCAACACCTTTCTTCGGAGATTGCCATGCTACAAGGAGGTAGACGGATCAACTTTGTCACGCTACAATATCCGGAGATACAAAGAGTACATCGAACCGTAAAAGGAAAAATTTTATTGAAATTTATAAGATACATAATGTATATGATAGAAACACAAGATAACGATAAAAATGTAAATAGTTTGAGACATTATTTAACCATGTACACATAAAGTAAAATAAATAAAAGCATAAAAACCTAAAAAAAAAAAAAAAACTGGGTGGCTTAAATTGATGACCACCCACAAATCCTTGCTCATTGTTGAAACAGGAAAACCATCATTGAAGTATTTTCATAAATCTTTAAGTGGTACTTGGTACTGATAGTTCCGATAGTCGCTTTGGTAGGATCGCCAAGTGTTTTAAAAGACTTCATACATGATGAATAAAACAAATCAATATCCAACGCTTTCTGAAGGAGAAATACCAACTTAAAAAAAAAACATTTATAAACTGCATGAAAAATCTTTATACTTACTTACAATTATCTGATTTGGATGAAGGCATACCTGGAAAAATGAAAAAAAAAACACAGTTAGTTGGATATATACATACAAACTGGATGTCAAAACGCAATGAAAGGCACCACATCAGTTATCTGGATTATCTATTGGATTTTAAACAATCCATTGACAATAAGAAATTTACATTTTTGTTCTTAGAAATCGTCTCAAACCGTTGAAAAAAAAAATGTTTTCGAAATAAGATTTTTCGCATTTTTGAACACACACATAGAGGATCTCGGTGGAACGTCATGTTTCTTTTAAGAGATCTAATTTACTTAACTCTAAAGTGTACATCTTTCAACGATATTATGGCTAGCATCTTACAAATGCTAAAACCACCAGACCACAGAGAGAGTACTATGTGTGCCGTGATCGGGATTCGATCTCATGGACTCTGGCTTAGAAGACTGGAACGCTATCCTCTAGGCCACGGCCAGCGACTGTTTCAATCATCAATCGTTATATGAAACGAAGGGTAAAGTGGTTTAAAAAAATAAGGATTAATTGAGAATATGTGGGTAAAAATAAATTTTAACTTGCTTTATGCCCAAAATGTACAAATTCAAGAGGAGATATATAAATAATTTACTAGGAATAACTTATAAAAGTATCTGGCAACACTGAAAACGAAATTAAAAGAACTGTCATGAAGAAATGTTCGTTTGTATTAGAGACAGTAGGTATGCAGTTTTGAGCTCGGTTTTTTTCAGAAATCACACAATACGTTCACGACGAATCGAAATGAACTCGGTGGGAGTAATCGAAATCTCAATGTCGGCCAACTTTCAAAAACAAATTTTACACCTAGCAAAATCACGTCACATCGCCCTAATTGATAAACAAAAAGTTTGTAAATCCAATTTTTAGGTATTATTTTCAAAAAGGAACAATGTTGAACAATTTGATGTAACTTTTATATTTGATCTCCAAACTGCATTCTATCTTCAATACAAATGCACATAGAGAACACACCATCATGACATTAAATTTAAATTTTGTACAGTGTTGCCAGATAATTTGGTAGTCATTTCTATTACGTTTTCAATGTTAATTTCGATATTTCATTCATAATTTGTGCGTTTTTTTTAACAAATCAGGTTCAAAATCTTTATCTTAAAATTTTCCTAACTGTTCTTCACTCTAAATTGAATTTCAATATATTTTATGAAGTTACCACTGACATACTTTTTAATCTATTTCTTATTTCATGTATACGAGAACACTTCATTTTAACCACATTTTAAGTTACTTGAATTAAAAAAAAAATAACAACCATTTGACTTCCGGCAACATAAAACTTACACAGCAAAAATTATTTCCTGTAAAATTACGCAAATGTCCTGTAACAAAAAGGAGCAGGACATTTACCGTTATTTTACAGGTCGAAAAACAAATTACGTGACATTTAATTTTCAGGGTACAACTTTTTTACAGGACATTTGCTGTAATAATAAATGAATCTTCGTTAACTTTCAAGGAAAACAATTTAAAATTACAGGTTTTGTTAATTACAGGCTGAGGTTGTAGTTTCAGTGACACGTAATAGTCAAAAAAATTTTCTGTGTACCAACGTTATAAATCATAAAACCGTTTAAAAAAAATGATAATCTCTCCCCTTATAATGTGTTAATTGAACCTTATTCCCGT
Source organism: Uranotaenia lowii (assembly GCF_029784155.1). Classification (NCBI taxonomy): domain Eukaryota; kingdom Metazoa; phylum Arthropoda; class Insecta; order Diptera; family Culicidae; genus Uranotaenia; species Uranotaenia lowii. Next base: position 142,145,228 of record NC_073691.1, read on the forward strand.
TAAAGTGCATTACGCAAATCATTCAATCATCATCAATCGTCCGGTTCCAAGTGGACGACAAAATATTATGAATAGGAAAAAAAGAACTATCTTTGGCAAAGTGTCATTCGCCAACTGTCAATCACTTTTATTGCTGCCGACTTTAACAACCTGAAGGTAATAAAACGAAAACCAAAATGCTTCACAGATATGGCTACTCATGTGCATCAAGCAGTCAATGAATATGTGTGATACATACCTTTCTACTAGAAGTAAGTGGCCTGGGGGGTGTAATAAAATAAAAGTCGATTGGTACAATACTGGCGATTGAAACTTGCTGCAAGGTTTGTTTTTCTGCCGCGCTGCCCCAAACAAGGAAATATGGTCCAAGTATGGGATAAAAACGACTCCAAAAAAAAAAAAAATGAACAGATTATGTTTGCATAACAAAAAATCAAACTGCCACCCTACTTTTTTTTTACTTCAAAACAAGACAGTGATGGTCTAAGTCTAGCACCATTTGGGCGGAAAAGTTGCATGTTGGTCATCATTATTAGTACCCGAGCAAGCGAGTTTCGTAATGGCTCAGTTGCGACAGATTACCTTCAGATATAAAATATTGGCGAAATTTTAAGCGACGGCTTTCTTGTGGGACTAAATCACCTGAACCTATTTGAGAGTATCGCAGAATTGGTTCACCCATTACTTTTTACAAAATAGAAATTGTCACAAATGTTTTCCATGTATTAAGATGGGACTATCGGATTGAATCGCCTTTTTATTATAACTTCTAAATTAAATCGTTTGATAAAAAAGTGAGAAATCACTGAAACCGGTGAAAGAATTCAACCTGTCATCAGTGTTACTATAGAATAGATCGACACTTTCAATATCGGCACTATTATTATGTAAGAAAAATAAATTCGGTAACCTGTTCCTTTTATCTTGTTTTAACCATTTTTTTTGTAAAAAAAATATAAAATTTCAATATATTTTATAGTTTCCGAGAGCATGGAGTATCAAGTTGTAAGGTAAATTAGAAGTATATTCATGGAGCAAAAAAAATTTGATTTTCCAAAAATTAAAAAATGAGGGTGGTTCACATTCCATCTCTAAAAAGCATAAAAATATCCCTCTTTTCTCAGCGACATATAAGGAATGATTCATAGGCTTATTTATACACAATTTTCGTTAAAAATTGTTCCACAAGTCGCTGAGATATTTCAACTTATACTTATTTGCCGATTTGTTTCCGTTTTTCGACAACCACACCTTTAGAAGGCGTCTTTTATCCCTTCAACCTTAGGTTCATTTTCAAATCAATACCCAATAAAGCATGGATCACGACAAATCTGAACGCATTAAAACGGGTCTATCTCGGAGCTATGTAAACGAAATAAAAAAGTTTTGTACTTAAAATGTAGGGTTTTTATTGCACTTTAAAGGAAAAATTACAAAAAACATATTCCGATGTTGTTTTGATGAATTCTCGAACTTTTCGTAGAGTACCATTCATTATAGTTTGGACACCCTATTCGCTGACCTCAGCGGCCATTTTGTTTCACAATCTCTTCATCTCTGTTCCATCCCGAGTCGTCCTATCATTTTTCCTTATCTTCTGCTTGACAATTACCCAAAATTTTTCGACAGGGCGGAATTAAGGGCAGTTGGGTGGGTTGATGTTCTTTTCGACAAAATCCACCCGTTGTCCCGATACCACTGAGAGTAGTACCTCTTTGCTGTAGTGGCAACTTGCAAAATCTGGCGAAAACTTTACTGGTCATTTGTGAGATCGAATGTACAAAAAAAAACGTTTTTCAGGCACTCCTCCTTGTACATTTCGGAATACATGGTCTTGTTTTTCACAAAAACCGGGGTTTTTCGTCCGCAGCTGCAAATACTTTGCCAGATCAAACACTTTCTAGCAAACTTATCAACAAAAACGAATTCGAACTTGCCAGGGACTACACCTTCACCAGTGCAGTGCACCACTGCAGTGGCTTAATAAAATTTTTGGCCAGGAAGCTGCTGTAGTGCATTAATTATCATAGCTGCATACGGTCAACCGATGTGGCACAGCAACAATATTCCTCATCGCCAAAGTCTCGCAACATGGGCAAGAACGCTCAAGTTCAACAGCCTATGCCGCAACCGTCAACGATGCATAGTTCCCAGGCTAAATTTGAACCTTTCTCCAATTACACATTATCCGCAATTATCGACACTTTGTCAACTGCAATAAATTCCCACATACTACCGGGCACCTCCGATTCTCTCATTTTAGTTTTCTCTCTCTGTAAGCATGCCTTAGCAATAAGTATCAATTAGACTAGATTCAATAAAGACAATCAATCGTATCGTAACCACGGTGTAGTCTATACTTCGGCAAAATCCATCTTCACGTACGTTTCGTCATCCATGAGGATACATCCGTCGAACTTCGTTGGAATCTTGTTGTATAATTTCCAGGCACGTCCTTTGGCTACTAAATTCTGCTTCAATGTTTGGTTGCTTACTGGTCCGATAGGATCGTATTCCTTCGCGTAGACGAATCCTTCTGACGGTGCACCGGTCGGCGTTGAATTTCTTGGCGAAGTCGTAGTCCGACTACCCTGTGTTTTCCTTGATCGTTCTCAACACCTTCAAATGCAGTTTCCGATGCTTAATTCCACTATGACGCTTGGTATGAACCTGCCGATCGATAGTATGCATCTCACGGAAACGTTTGAGAACGCTGCACACGGTTGATTTGACAATTTTTAACGATTCCGCGATTTTTGAACCCGACCACATCGGGTTTTTGACTTGAGTGTCCAAAATTTATTTTCGTCTCGCGGCTTCCATCACGTGTAACTTTTTTGGAACAAAAGTAATCGTAATGAAATTTTCAGCACTAATAGAGGAAACATTTCCAAACAAAGTGCTGTCAAAAATTCCAGATCCGACCACTAGGAACGCTATGGTATAATAAACAGTGCGTCCAGAATTGTCTTGATCCATGCTTTAGTTGTGACTTTTTGGCCTAACTGCCAATAGTATTATCAGATCAATAAACACATAGGCCAAGGATTTCTAAAGCAACCATACAGCAACAGTTTTTTTTAAAGCAAAATCTGGATATTTGATTCCGAGTTTTTCAACACAAATCCAAGCAGAATCCAGTGATTTTAAAAAAAAAACACCTCGAGTTTTCATTTCTTATCGTACACGTCAGTAGCTTTCGTATCATTTTCCAAACTCCCGAGAACGCTTATTTAGATAAAGCTAGGATACCGACACCTAGTCAGAGACCCTGAGCACAATTTGAATGTTTCTTTATTGTGAAAAAAACCCAGCAAAATACGGACTTTTTAAACAACATTCTGGCAACCGTTGATTGCTTTACTAGTTTACTTTACCTTGAATACCTGGGCCTTTTTTTTTCGTTTCGTTTCGTTTTGAATGTACTTACTGTGCTCCGTTTTGTTCCGTATTTTTGAAGTGATATCAGCGTTCTTATTTGTCCCGTGTGTGTCCTGTACGCTTTTCGGTAATAAAGTGCAGCCGCGAATAGTGGAATCTCGCCCGACAAGTACTCTCCGCGACGAAATTTACCGTTGGAAGTTCCGATCCGCATTGTTGTTGTCGTTGTCGTTTGTTTTGATCTGGTCCCACTATCAACGTGGCACAGATAATTTTCTGAACAGACGAGGAACTCTCTTTTCGCATCGCATGTGAAGATTTGTAGAAGATTTGTAGAAATCTTTCGAAATTATTTCTCATCGACATAATGGCCAACTTGAAAGAGAAGAAGCTGTGTGGAGAGTGCCAACTGGTGATAAACGATCTGGAACCTATCGGATGTGGATTTTGTGGCAACTATTTTCACATCAGCCAGCAGTGCTGTGGGTTCAACATTCGACTCAACAGAGAACTGTTCACACAGGGTAAGGTAATTTTTATCTGCTCCCCATGTCGAACCGAGCTTAACGGGCGTAGCATCCGTTGTTACATTGATGACATTTCAATTAATGATGGTAACCCCGGCCCGGAAAATGATTTCCCTGGTACTGTTCTCGAGAAACTGACGCTTCAACTTGATTTATTGTCAAAAAAAGTTGATGACATGGCTCTCAAGCAAAATCCTCCAAAGACGTTTCAATCGTTCCCTCCACTGAAAGGGACACCACAAACGTATCAATCACCAAACCTTAAGCGTCGCCGTGGAAATGATGGAGTATCACTATATTCTTCTACAATGACTGGAACGAAGTCTGTTGATCTCAGCGATCTTTCAGTCCCTTTCATTGTCCCTCCACCCCCGAAACCTAAATTTTGGCTATACTTAGCTGGACTTCAGCCCCAGATAACGGATGAGGATGTTGGCAAAATAGTATCCCGCTGCTTGGACTTATCTGTACCAGTAGATGTGAAACGACTGCTTCCAAAAGGCGTAGATGGCTCGTCCAGACAATACGTCTCTTTCAAAATCGGTCTGGATCCAGTCTACAAAGATGTAGCATTGTGCCCAACGACGTGGCCTTCGGGTATGCTCTTCCGGGAATTTGTGGATCAGCCAAAAAACTTCAACCGACGGCCTATGACTCCTGTTCCATTGGTTCAACTTATCCAGCCGACTGTGGAAGCAACTACCCCGAATTCAATCAGCACGGTTCGGTCATCTACAGCACCGATCTCTTCGAAGTAGCCGCCGCTTCTTGGGTTTCTGCACTGGGACGCAACGAATTGAGCACTTTGGAGACCTCAGAGCCCCTCGACTCAGTCGCGCAGTTTCCAGCCAGCGTCATCAGCCGTCCCAGCCCTGAGTTCGATCGTGGTAATGAGGCTCTCCAGCCTGCATTCCCAGGCAAGTATTTATTTTCTTCGAGAACATTATCTCTGTGTGATAATATTTTACACCATCACAGACGCTTCGAGAGCTACCAGCATTTATTTCCCGCAAGAGCCTCAGCATTTTCTTCTTGGGATTCAACACCAGGATGCATCGACTTGAGCTTTATGGAGACCCCGAAGCCCTTCGACTCAGTCGCGCTGTTTCCTGCCTGCGTCTTCAGTCGTCCTGGCCCTGAGTTCGTTGGAGGTGACGGGGTTCTCCAGGCCTCCTCTCCAGGCAAGTACCAGCTTATGTTAAGAACATGCCCTTCGCGTATCCTGTTTCCACTCTACCACAGATGCACTCCGTCAAATCTTCCGGACCTCGTTAATCCTATGACTTCCTCTGGGCCTCCAGCACCGGGACGCAACGAACTAGGAATTACGGAGACCCCTGAGCCCTTCGACTCAGTCGCGCTGATTCCAGCCAGCGTCAACAGTCGTCCCGGCCCTGAGCTCGTCTGTGGTGAAGGGGTTCTCCAGCCTGCGTTATCTGGCAAGTATTATATCACCGACAGTTCTTCTCCGCCTGATGGAATTTGCCTTTTTAGTGATCATCGTTCCTGTTGTGCTTCTGAATCAGCCGACTCGATTAACATTTACTATCAGAATGTTGGTGGTGTCAATTCTTGCTTGATTGACTATTTCCTCGCCACTTCGTGTTCCTGCTACGACATTATCGCCTTTACCGAAACATGGCTTAACGACCGCACTCTATCTAGTCAGGTTATCGGCTCTGATTACGCAGTGTTTCGTTGTGATCAAAGTCCACTCAACAGCAAAAAGTCGACCGGAGGCGGTGTGTTACTTGCCGTTAAATCTAAACTCCCCGCCATGCTTATTGAAGACGATTCTTGGGTTAATCTGGAAATTCTTTGGACCCGCATCGATCTTGGAGATCGGAAACTTTATGTTTGCGTAGTGTACGTGCCTCCTGATCGTTCCAGTGACCTGGTTGTAGCCGATTCTTTTTCACGTTGCCTCTTTAAAGTCAGTTCCATTTGCTCTCCTGAAGATGACATCCTCGTCATCGGCGACTTCAACATGCCTGGCTTGAAATGGTGCTCTTCACAAGGCGGCTTTCTGTTTCCAGATCCTGCGCGTTCTTCTTTCACGGCGCCCTGCAGTGTCTACTTAGATGCCTTAAGCACAGCGACTCTACGTCAGATAAATAACATTGAAAACGAGAACGGCAGGATGCTTGACCTCTGCTTTGTTAACGAAGGGTTCAGGACTCCGACGATCAATTTAGCTCCCGCTCCACTCGTCAAAGCTGTCCTACATCATCCAGCTCTAGTGGTCTCACTCGGTGCCGCTAGGTTATATTCTCCCATTGAGAAAACGTCTTACTATAAAGATTTCAAGAATATGGATTTCGAAGCTATATCGCGGGTTCTGGAATCCATTGAATGGGAAGTCGAGCTCGATCTTTCTGATCCCAACGCAGCTGCAGAGACATTTACGAATATCCTTAGTTACACCATCGATCGCCATGTGCCGAAACGTAACGTAGGTGCTAATCTACGGACTCCGTGGGTCACTAAAGAACTGCGGCAACTCAAGACAGCTAAAAAACGTGCTCTTCGTAACTATAACAAGCACAAGTCGCTCTACGCTCAGAACGAATACCGCAAACTGAACTCGGCATATGAAAAGACCAGTAAGCGCTGCTACCAAAATTATCTTAATCGGCTACAGCGAAACTTCAAGACCAGTCCGAAAAAAATTTGGAAGCACGTAAAAAATCAGCGGAAAGAAATAGGGCTCCCGTCCCACATGTTTCTGGACAACAACACAGCTGATTCCGACCCCGAAATTTGTGAGCTCTTCGCCGGGAAATTCTCAAGCGTCTTTACAACTGAGGGCATTTCTTCAGAGCAACTAACCAGGGCTGTCCGGAATATTTTACCTCTAGGTTCATCTTTGAATGGATTCCTTATTGAAGATGCAGCCATCTTGAAAGCGACAGCAAAGTTGAAAAATTCAACCTCTACGGGCCCGGACGGTATACCAGCAACTTTTTTAAAACGTTTTATGCCACTTTTGCTGACTCCCATCAAATATATTTTTCAATCATCGCTGGACAACGCAATTTTTCCCTCATTGTGGAAGGAAGCTCATATGTTTCCTGTCCACAAAAAAGGGGACAAGCGAGATGTTAGCAACTACCGTGGGATATCAGCTCTATGCGCGATATCCAAACTCTTCGAACTGGTTGTTATGGATCCTATTTTCTCGTTCTGCAAGCCTCACATTTCCAACGACCAGCATGGATTCATGCCGAAACGATCCACAACTACCAACTTACTGAGCTTCACATCTTTCATTCAAGACTGCTTTGCCAGGAAGACCCAAACTGACGCCATTTACACTGATCTCTCTGCTGCGTTCGACAAGGTGAACCATGATATTGCTATTGCAAAGCTCGGACGCTTAGGATTCTGTGGATCTCTTCTGGATTGGTTCCGGAGTTATTTAATGGGGCGGAAATTATCCGTTCGAACTGGTGAATCCTTCTCCAGGCAATTCCCTGCCCCTTCAGGTGTGCCCCAAGGAAGCCATTTAGGACCGATAATTTTCGTAATCTACTTCAATGACGCACTCTCGCTTCTGGACGGCACCAAACTCTTTTTTTTTTTTTTTTTTTTTTTCTTTTTGATAGGAGTTTAACCCGTTAAGGTCGGCACCAAACTCGCTTATGCTGATGACCTCAAACTTTTTCACGCCATAAACAACCAAGACGACATCGACTTTTTACAGCAGCAATTTTCCGAATTCGCTCACTGGTGCGACATTAACTGCCTGCCTTTGAACCGCAGCAAATGCTCGGTTATGACATTTTCCCGTAAGCGGCACACTCTTCATGCTGAGTACATCCTTGGAAGCGATACCATCACCCGAGTCGAACACATCAACGATCTAGGAGTTATCCTCGATCAACGGCTGGAGTACAAGACTCACACGAACTATGTTGTTGACAAAGCTTCTAGAAACCTTGGATTCCTGTTTCGCATGGCCAAAGACTTTAAAGACGTGTACTGCCTTAAAAGTCTTTATTGCTGCATAGTTCGTTCCATCCTCGAGTACGCATCAGCTGTCTGGTGCCCCTTCTATCAGAACGGAGCTGAACGAATCGAGGCTATCCAGCGGCGCTTCCTGCGGTATGCACTACGTCACCTGAATTGGCACGATCCGTTTCGTCTGCCAAGCTACGAAAATCGTTGCCGCCTCATAAATTTGGATACGCTTCAAGTTCGTAGGAACGCTACTCGAGCTCTGGTTGTGGCTGACCTGCTGACATCAAGAATTGACTCTCCCACGCTGCTGGAGGCTGTCCCTCTTAGTGTACGACCCCGAGGATTAAGAAACCAGCATTTGCAGCTTTACGTTCCCATTCGTCTGAACAACTATGGGGCCAACAGCGCTTTTGTGGGAATCTTAAAAACTTTTAATCGTTTTGCTGAGCATTTTGACTTTGACGTTTCGAGAAATGTGTTCCGAAGGAAAATATTAGACGTGTCTAGAACTGTGTCGAGTGGATTTCAATTTTAGAAAGTTAATTAGGATTAAGTTATCATTTGGATCAACATGTGATCCGTTGATTTTTTTATACAAATAAACAAATAAACAAATGCAAAATTATGGCAATTATGCCAAATTAGTGTATGCACCCACTTTCCGATGATAAATTATGAGAAAAACAACAAGAATGAAAAAAAACTAATATAGTTGCTTAAATTTGTGCAATCGACAATATTGAGTTTTTCTGATCAATTTCTATTCCAAATCTTATATATAAAAATGAAGGCATTTTCATTGTAGCACCATCACGCATTAACGGGCGGGCGGAATGAAGTGAAAGTTCAGTATAAGATTTGAAATTCGAATCGAAACTTTTCCGTCTGATAGAACCAAAGTCTTATAGGGGAGATGGGGACATAATGGCCACCTTAAGGAAAACGCTTATTTAACCATAGAGAACAGCTGTAATATGTGAATTACATCATTGTTTCGTGTTCAGACACTCAAATAGTCTATTGCCTTATTGGATGAAACTTGAAAAAGTAGATAAAAACGTTTAAAAATGCATTTTAAAAATTTTTGCCGATTGCTGAAAACCAGTCACTGTAGAGCAGGGTGGCCAGCGAGTTTCCATTTTCAAATTCCCGGTTTTTTCCCGGTTTTCCCGAATCAAATTTTATGGTTTCCCTCGATTCAAAAAGCGCGAATAAATATGTTCATTTGACAAAAACTGAAGATGTGTATATGCAAGTTGAATGTAAAAGTATGAGAGGACTTAATTCTTTTAAGTTCAATCTTGAAACTCAAAAGTTATTCGAATTATGGCGATCGTAGTTGTCCGAACCTTAACCGAAAAGTGTTACTTTCTTTTCAGTCTTTCATACCATCTTCGTTTTTTATAAGAGGAACTGCTATATTGTTATTATTCGCATGGATAAATCATAGTTTTGATATGCTGCCATATAATACTTTTAAAATTTTAAGTTGAAATTCTAAATTTTTCTATTGAAATCTACAGACTGACATTCTGATATTTTTTCTTCTAAAGCTCTTAAAACAGATTCAGATTAACCTTATTCATGATAAGCAATCTAATATTTTATTGCGGTTCTCATGTTTAATACTGAATGCGCTTAATTCTAGATTATATGTCCTATCTCAAAAATGCATGTTTTTATTCGATTTTTTATGTAATCACACAACTTGTTCTCTAGTTACATATTCTGTCTTCTGTGCGTTTATCAATTAACCGAATAAAATGGTGGCATCTTTTTTTCTGGCATTTTTCCCGCATGCGACAATTCTCAGTTTTCAAAAGTTAAAATTGAGCAAAAATTAAATAAGTTCTTCGAGGTCATGTCGTTTTTCAGAAATTTGATTTTGATTTTGAACTTACGTTTTTGACAGTTTTTCGTGTTTTAGTACATAAAACTCAAACAAAATATTAGATTTTTTTTTAGAATTTTGTATAATGTTTTGTTAATGAAATGAAAATTTGAAGTATGGATGATCATTTCTGATTTTGAGGTGCTGTAAACTAAATTGAAATCAGCTGAAAATAAGTAAAGCCTCGCCAAAAAAAATTATCATTGTTCAATCTATTTAAAAACTACCATTGATCATTAGATTTTTGTAAAAATAGCTTTTCAGTAAATTTGTCGACCGAGGTAAGACTTCATGGCTAAATAACTGAATTCATATCTCTCGTTTAACGTTCTATTAAAATTTTTTTTTTCATCAAATAATCCGATTTTGTAGTCGGACTCTTCAAAATAACTCCCCCAGTGTAAATGTGTTTGATAGATTTCTGCTAATTTTTCCAAGTTTCGTTTTATTATTTTAATTGAATGATTATTCATGATTAGGCAAAGTCAGCCTATCGACTTTGCTTCTTCTAGACAATAATACGGTGTGGGACAAATGGTCTTGTGCGCCAAAAAGTTTTCTCAAATCACGCTCTTGGCTCATTTTCAACACCTTTCATGCTTCCTAATCTAATCTATCCGTCTATAATTTTCATTACTTTCATTTGATATTCTTCCTATTAGAATGTATAGTTCACCGAAATGCCATTAATCATTCAATTAAAATCATAAAAATCAGCGGTGATAATCTGTTAACACAAGTTTTGTTTTAGTATAACGAGTTTTTCTGAAAAAAAAATTAGCTCCTGATGCCGATTTGAGCTTAGTCAATTCTGGACTAGTGTATAGTTCTAGTTATAAGATAGATGATAAGCTTGAATCTTAGTTTTTGAGATGTGTATTCTATAGAAGACTGTCTGATTTCAACATATGAATTCACATCACAATTCAAATTTTTTAAATCCTTTCACTTATTTCTTCATTCAGCTTTTTAAGTTATATATTTTCCAAATACTCGCAAAGAAAGTGCACAATGATAAAAATCTTAAATTAATTAACGCTATAAAAACTAACTACCAAGACTTAAAGTATTAAAACTTCACAGTTGTAAAACGTTTATTTAATTTAAAAACATTTTTATATTCACTGCAGTGCACAATATGCTTGAGCAAAGAAATAAGCTAAGTTTTTGGTCGAGACATCTCGATTTTTCAAATATTCTCGACTTTTCCCGGCATTTTACTAATTAATATAAAATCCCGACATTTTCATGCTCCTCCCAAATGATTCACAATCTTGCAATAAACGACTATAGATTGTAAACTTTCTAAGGGAAAGTTCAGTCATGATGATATGGATGAATTTTAGGATTTAATAATCCATAAAAATTTTTCCCGGTTTTGATTTGAAATTCCCGTTTTTTTCCCGGTTTTCCCGATCTCATTTTAAATTTTCGGTTTTTTCCCGGTTTTCCCGGTTCGCTGGCCACCCTGCTGTAGAGGCATAATGAGAAACCCCCCGAGGCAGTATGAGCACCATTAATGAAGGCATAATGAGCGTTTTCTGCCGGGGATTCTAGCAGCGAATTCGACTCGATGAAGTCAACTGAGTAATAGAGCTACAGCTTAACTTGCATCGTCTGTCGATTTGACCTATTGGTAAGATGTCGGAGAGGTAATCAGTAGGCTGGAATTCGATTCCTGGTGGAGGTGATTTTTTTTGTCATTTATCATTCATGATCATGATTGCACTAAACGATGAGGCGTAGATTCATCAAACAAAGCAATAACAAAATAATCTAGGTCTGTTTGTAGAATTCATAGAATTAACACATGCTCAGACATTATGTTTCTGGTGTTTTGTTTGACGGATGATGCTTTGATGCTATTAGCCGTATAATGTAACAAAAAAAAAATCAATCATGAATGGTATGTGCAAAAAAAAATCCCCTGGAACAGGAATCGAACTCGAGTCTACTGATTACCTCTCCGACATCTAACCAATTGGCCAAATCGTCAGACGATACAAGTTAAGCTGTAGCTCTATTATTCAGTTGACTTCATCGAGTTGAATTCGCTGCTAGATTCCCCAGCAGAGAATGCTCATTATGCCTTCATTGAAAGTGCTCTGTTCGCTTCCAGTGAACAAATTAAAGTAAAAACGAATTGATTAAAGTGGAGAATCAATAAATTGATTAAAGTGGAAATTCAAAAATTTTATGATGATGAAAATTGAGAAACAATGTGTAGATCATGTTGCAACGCGTACATTTCAGATCAAGATGATTTAACCCTTCGTTTCATAAAGTAACAAATTTGCAACAATGAATGTATGGAAAAAGTGAAAAATCGTATTTTATTTTATTTTTTTTTCTTGATGTTCTCATCCTTTCCAACTGTTTAACACGATTTTTGAGGAAAAATAAAAAATCATGAAATGAAGGGTTGAAGGTCATAAATGCTTATTTGGTGGTGCTCAAAAATTATAATATTTTCGTCACTTGAGAACCTAGCTGGTTATTATTTAATATTTCTGTAAAGATGAAAAGGATATTTCTTTTTTGGTGAAAAATTAATACTATGGGTAGTAGGAAACAATTCCTTATGAAAATTTGTTTAAGAAAATACGTACTTATGTATAAAAAAGGAGTGCTCATTATGCCCTGGGTGCTCGTTATGCCCTCATCTCCCCTATATTTTTTTGCATGTTACGAAGTTTGGAATTTTTATTTAATTTCAAATAAAAAACGGCTGTTTCCAAACCTAAAAAAATATTTAAAACCAAAAGATTGGCATAAAACATTGTAAAACTGAAACAACCTTACCGGCAAAACTCTCAAACAGCCAGTGCCCTGAGCAACAGTTTGAGCAACTCCTTCAGGTGTTATTGTGCATTGCAAAATACAAATACGGATTTGCAAAATGCTCTCGAGAGCACTCGGGGTGGATTTGTGCCCACTCGAGCAAATGCATCTTGTTGCTGTGTTTTCCATTATTTTTAGTAAGATCCCCCTTTTGCAGTAAGAAGAAACAAAACCAAGTAATTGTCCGGTGCTTTTCCCTTAATTGAATCATTTGTTGACAAACGGCTTGATATTTCTCTAGACAGCTTGCTTCGACTTGTCATCACATTCTTCTGCACCCCGGCACAAATTGCTCTCAAGGCAAAATCATTTTCAGCGAAATTCCAGTAGTTTCAGTAAAAAATCAGTGCACCGACGTAACAGTTAATGTCTCGAAAATGGCTCGAATTATTCACTCTCAACTTGCCAAAAGTGGAACTCTTTGCCAAAAACCAAGGGTGAGCAAAGATTGAAGAGTGTGGTTAATTTAGTTCGGCACTGATGTCGCACGCAAAGTCGAGTTCGCGACTTAAAAAATCGCTCTGAATCAGGGAGATTTGCAAGATAAACACCCCGGGAATCTCGGAACTCGAAGCGGTTGCAGCATTTTTACGACACACTTCGAACGGCGTTTCTTTCACCTGCCGAGCGCAATTCACTTTCGCCGTCAGCGAAAAAGAAAAGACACAAGTAAAAACGAACCAGTTTATGTGTGGCGGATTAATTTCCGCCCATATGGACCGTATTCCCCAAATCTGGCTGCATTGGGTTTGTTTATTTCTGATGCCACCTTCGTCGTCGTCTTCGTCGTCAGTTCGATAAAAGGGCTATAACCCACACCTATTCTGCAAGGTCGAGGATTCATTTCTTTCCCAGCAGGAATCAACAAAATCCATCCCGTCTAGACAAGGAGTGCCGATTCCGGTACAGACACTGATTGCCCTAAATGGATTAAATTAGCATATGTTCTGAAAATTTCAGTTTTTTTCTCTTTTCGTTATTACTTCTGGAGACACAAGAAACCCCATCAAGGAAAGATTTTTTTCAAGACTAGTGGCCCTAAGTTGATAGGGAATTATAAAACCTTTGACTTGATATAATTTTGGGGAAACATCGACTAAGGGACAAAAAAAAACTATGGAAAAAGATAATAAACATAGAGTCCACCCGGGGTATCTGAATGGGAGGTCATAGTTCGCTCCACTCCCAGTCCTCATAAACAAATTCTCTCTCAGCATGTTTTCACATGTTTCTTTCAATCTTGATGAACAATGATTATCTTTTCTCATTTAGTTTAGATGGGGTTTGTTCAGAAGATCCTTATCCTTGATTCCTTGATTCTTACTCGTCACGAACCCCCTTTTTTTCTTAGGACTTCTACGCTTCCACATATTCTGAGGGTTTTTTTTATGTCTGTTGGGGAGAGACCACTGCGACCAGTTGTTTGATCTTTTGTAGCATTATTGCGCATTATTTCTTGACTTGAACCACGTTTACCCTACCCTATTCCCGTGGGCTTTCCCTGTCCGCAAAATACAATTTCCCATACAACATTCACTGTGGAAAAAGTCGTGTTCATGTTCGCAGGTCAAGGTCAAGGTCATGGTCAAGGTCATGGTCGCAGCACGTAGAAAACGACAGTTTTTTATGCTCCTCTCCACCACGCATGCAACGCAACATACTAACGAAACCCACTACGCAATAGATTTTGCCCTTATTTTGAAGTTTTATTCGTAGGGTCGGATGAAAACACTTAGTATCTATTCAAATAACCTTTACATAGGTTACTTCTGTTTAACTTAAAATGCTTGTCACTAGTCCATGGCTACAACGGAGCTCGGATACTGCTGATATTTAACCTCTGAAACCCGAGATAGTTGCGCAAGAGCTTTCTGGAAGGCAAGACACTAGACACAAGCTGTGAGGTAACCGTTTGCGATGACTTATGTATTTCGGCGAATACTTCATATTCCAATACCATATTTTTTGTTAGTCGATGGACATTGTGGCAAACTCCATTTTTTTTTAAATGGATAATGCTTCTCCCTTAAATTCACCTTGAACATATCACGGAATACCATTACGCTTTTCTTAGCCAATGAGAAGCTGATACTTTGCTAGATCACTTCACAGCAAAACTCTTAGACGAAGTGCCCCTGAGCGAAACGATCTTTCCTTTGACGATTCATGATCCCACCTGTCCTTGTAATTTCTTGAGGTTTCTTTTGCTCGTCGTGTGCCGATCGAATGCAGCTGTTTCTTTACGTGCGCCCTTGTTACAGCACAAGTTCTGGAATGAACGCAACGACTTGGATGATTCCCGACTCCCGACTATGATGTCATCTTACTCCGACTCAACTAACTCGCCTTGTGACACTCGCAGGGAACGGCTTTACTCGGATACTCCACGATAATAAGGCTATCATACCGTCAAGCGACGCATCCGAGAGATCAACTACGTAGAAGGCAAAGGTTCACCATGTCAAAGGGTAACTACCCTTTGACTCCCGGGAGCGTAGCGCCGACTCCGAATACGACGGTTCTGCCAATACGTTTTGAAAGGCTTGACACCTCGCACTATTCTTGATCGTTTGTGCATACACCTGTGTATATAAGGCACTTAGCCGGTATTGTACAAATGACCGAAATGTAACCAGAAGTACTACACTCTACACTGTAGCACTTTTATAAATTTTATTAATTAGTGTTGAAAACGCAGGTTTCAGTGGTGGAATAGAGTTATCTTTAATCATGTTTCGTCTGTGAGGTCAGTAGAATACAACTATATTAATAAGAAATTGCTAATTGTCACATTCCACTTCTTATACTCCCTAACTGGGAAAGTACTCATTTCTTAATGAGTACTTTGATATTCTTACTCAGAATATCTGGCAACACTGTTGTGTTACCACGAACCTAATTTGAGTAGTTTCGCCTAACATGCAAACATTTGTACCGCGTTTATCATGTTCACCTGTCACCAGCAATCATTGATCTATTGTTCTCGATTGCGAATTGAACAACAAGCAAGAGGAACCAAAACAAACAACGTTTTGATTCTGCTGCAATCAGCAGCAATGTGGAAGCGGCTAAGGATCCGCCGAAACCGTCAACACCTCCCCTCAATTCGCAGATTGAGAATGCTGAACAGCTTTGCGTGCCTTGCCCTTGGTAACGACTTCGTGAGCGCATCAGCTAGCTGATCCTGAGTGGAAATGTGTCGCAAAGTTAGCTGACCGCTTCTTATGATGTCTCTGATAAAAGCATACTCAACGTCCAAATGCTTCATCCCCTGATGGGTTCGCGCCTCTTCCAGATACTGGGTGGAAGGGATGTGGCCATCCATTAACGTTAAAGGAGTGCTTACCACACCCAATTCACATAGGAAGTTTGTTAACCACAAACCTTCCTTGACTGCATGGCAATGGACTCCTATCTCAGCTTCGGTCGACGACAGACTGACGGTCTGATGATGTTTCGTTGACCACGAAATAAGATTCCCGAAGATCATGTAAGCGTAACCAACAAATGCATCTTGTTGCTGTGTTTTCCATTATTTTTAGTAAGATCCCCCTTTTGCAGTAAGAAGAAACAAAACCAAGTAATTGTCCGGTGCTTTTCCCTTAATTGAATCATTTGTTGACAAACGGCTTGATATTTCTCTAGACAGCTTGCTTCGACTTGTCATCACATTCTTCTGCACCCCGGCACAAATTGCTCTCAAGGCAAAATCATTTTCAGCGAAATTCCAGTAGTTTCAGTAAAAAATCAGTGCACCGACGTAACAGTTAATGTCTCGAAAATGGCTCGAATTATTCACTCTCAACTTGCCAAAAGTGGAACTCTTTGCCAAAAACCAAGGGTGAGCAAAGATTGAAGAGTGTGGTTAATTTAGTTCGGCACTGATGTCGCACGCAAAGTCGAGTTCGCGACTTAAAAATCGCTCTGAATCAGGGAGATTTGCAAGATAAACACCCCGGGAATCTCGGAACTCGAAGCGGTTGCAGCATTTTTACGACACACTTCGAACGGCGTTTCTTTCACCTGCCGAGCGCAATTCACTTTCGCCGTCAGCGAAAAAGAAAAGACACAAGTAAAAACGAACCAGTTTATGTGTGGCGGATTAATTTCCGCCCATATGGACCGTATTCCCCAAATCTGGCTGCATTGGGTTTGTTTATTTCTGATGCCACCTTCGTCGTCGTCTTCGTCGTCAGTTCGATAAAAGGGCTATAACCCACACCTATTCTGCAAGGTCGAGGATTCATTTCTTTCCCAGCAGGAATCAACAAAATCCATCCCGTCTAGACAAGGAGTGCCGATTCCGGTACAGACACTGATTGCCCTAAATGGATTAAATTAGCATATGTTCTGAAAATTTCAGTTTTTTTCTCTTTTCGTTATTACTTCTGGAGACACAAGAAACCCCATCAAGGAAAGATTTTTTTCAAGACTAGTGGCCCTAAGTTGATAGGGAATTATAAAACCTTTGACTTGATATAATTTTGGGGAAACATCGACTAAGGGACAAAAAAAAACTATGGAAAAAGATAATAAACATAGAGTCCACCCGGGGTATCTGAATGGGAGGTCATAGTTCGCTCCACTCCCAGTCCTCATAAACAAATTCTCTCTCAGCATGTTTTCACATGTTTCTTTCAATCTTGATGAACAATGATTATCTTTTCTCATTTAGTTTAGATGGGGTTTGTTCAGAAGATCCTTATCCTTGATTCCTTGATTCTTACTCGTCACGAACCCCCTTTTTTTCTTAGGACTTCTACGCTTCCACATATTCTGAGGGTTTTTTTTATGTCTGTTGGGGAGAGACCACTGCGACCAGTTGTTTGATCTTTTGTAGCATTATTGCGCATTATTTCTTGACTTGAACCACGTTTACCCTACCCTATTCCCGTGGGCTTTCCCTGTCCGCAAAATACAATTTCCCATACAACATTCACTGTGGAAAAAGTCGTGTTCATGTTCGCAGGTCAAGGTCAAGGTCATGGTCAAGGTCATGGTCAAGGTCGCAGCACGTAGAAAACGACAGTTTTTTATGCTCCTCTCCACCACGCATGCAACGCAACATACTAACGAAACCCACTACGAGTTAATGAGTACTTTGATATTCTTACTCAGAATATCTGGCAACACTGTTGTGTTACCACGAACCTAATTTGAGTAGTTTCGCCTAACATGCAAACATTTGTACCGCGTTTATCATGTTCACCTGTCACCAGCAATCATTGATCTATTGTTCTCGATTGCGCATTGAACAACAAGCAAGAGGAACCAAAACAAACAACGTTTTGATTCTGCTGCAATCAGCAGCAATGTGGAAGCGGCTAAGGATCCGCCGAAACCGTCAACACCTCCCCTCAATTCGCAGATTGAGAATGCTGAACAGCTTTGCGTGCCTTGCCCTTGGTAACGACTTCGTGAGCGCATCAGCTAGCTGATCCTGAGTGGAAATGTGTCGCAAAGTTAGCTGACCGCTTCTTATGATGTCTCTGATAAAAGCATACTCAACGTCCAAATGCTTCATCCCCTGATGGGTTCGCGCCTCTTCCAGATACTGGGTGGAAGGGATGTGGCCATCCATTAACGTTAAAGGAGTGCTTACCACACCCAATTCACATAGGAAGTTTGTTAACCACAAACCTTCCTTGACTGCATGGCAATGGACTCCTATCTCAGCTTCGGTCGACGACAGACTGACGGTCTGATGATGTTTCGTTGACCACGAAATAAGATTCCCGAAGATCATGTAAGCGTAACCTGATACAGATCTTCGATCATCGGAGTCGTTGGCAAAATCTTCATCAGCATATCCGATGAGTGGTTCCGATTTCGCGTTTCTGCCGAATACCAACGCTACTGCAGAATACGCTTCAGGCCTTGCCAGTGCCTATCCGCCGCGCTGGCCTGGTACTTGCTCAGTGCGCTAACCGCAGCACAGATATCTGGCCTCGAAGATGTCGCCAGATATTGTAGACAACCGATCAATTCTTTGAACGGTTGTTCGGTGATAACCTCACCATCGTTCAGTTTCATCCAGAGAACGTATGTGTCAAGCGGGGGCTTACAGTCATACCGAATCGTTGCAGAACCTTCTCGACGTATCCTGATTGCGAAATCTTGATGACGCTATTCGGAAAGTCTCGTTTGATGGTCATCCACAAGAAAGTCTTGACTTCCAGGAGATCCTTCATCTGGAATAGCCTTCCAAGCTCGGTCTTGATCCAGATAACCTCTGAAACGTCTTTTTCGGCAATCAGGATGTCATCCACGTACAGAATGAGGCTGAGTCCTCGCTTGCAGGATCGGTAAACGCAGCAATCACTCTTCAACGGATAGAAACCAAGCTTCCTTAACTCGTCGTCGAATCGCTGGTTCTAAGCACGACCCGCTTGCTTCAAGCCGTACAGGCTTTTCTGTAATCGAACGACCTACGATTTGCCGACGTCATCGTTTGGCAATTGCATGAAGATAACTCAGGGTTCTCAGGAGCGTAAAGTCTTCGTCTTCTTTAGACCACATTGCTGGTGTTAGCTGTCAATCGGGAGCGTAGAAAATGTTGAGTTAGTCAAACCGCGTTCAATTTACATAAAAAACATCAGATCATTTATGCGATGTCGGTTCTCTAATAAATCCAAATCCAAAAGGTAACAGATGTGTTCGTAATCTGGCAAATTTTCTCTCCAGCCTAGATTCCTGACAGCGAATCTCACAAAGCGTTTCTGTACTCCTTCCAGTCTGCTTATATGGACATTGTACATTGGCCTCCAGACTATACTCGCGAAATCGAATCTAGATCTTACCAAACTGACATACAGGCTTTTGATAGTGTATGGATCTTCCAATTCCCCAGCAAAGCGCCGCACTACACCGAAAAGTGCAAGTCCATCCGATACCAAGTTATTAATGTGGTCTCTGAAACTTAATCCGGAATCCAAAGTGACGCCTAAGTCCAATACGCTGGAAACTCTTTGAATGTCATCACCGCCGAGGGAGTACCTGAACAGGATCGGAGTATTTTACGGGTAAAAATAATTTCACGTCATCGGCGTAGATTAAAACGAATGAATCATTCAGGAAGTCAGGTAAGCTATTCATTAGCAAAATAAAGAGAAGTGGACCCAAGTGACTACCTTGAGGCACTCCAGAGGACGCTTTATAGGATGGAGATATAGCCGAATTTACGGAAACATATTGAAGCCTACCCTCTAAATAGGATTTTATCCAATGAAGGATATTTCCTCCTATACCAACATTCGATGATGCCTCCAGAATTTCCTTTATGCCTGCTACATCGAAAGCTTTCGACATGTCCGTATAAACGCAGTCCACTTGAAATCCTTTCACCATCCAATCCAGTACACGAGTGGTGAACTCGCAAAGGTTTGTTACCACCGATCTCCTCTTAAAAAATCCATGTTGACACGATGAAATTTTATTTTCCAAGACTGGATACAACCGTTGATATATAATCCTTTCAAAAAGTTTCGGCAAAGCAGATAGTATAGCCACTCCTCTGTAGTTTTCAGCTAACGATTTGGAACCTTTCTTGTGTATAGGAGCAACTCGCGATATTTTCCAAATCGATGGAAAAGATCCGGTACTTAGCGAATTATTAAATAGAACAAGGAGAGGACACTTGATCTCGTTGCAACAAGCCTTCAGAAACATGTTTGGTATTCCATCGGGCCCAGATGATTTTCCGGAATCTAACTCTTTTAATCCTGTTTCGATTTCATCAAGAGTCAAGCGCATATCACTTATTAAGGGATCATGTGGCATTGTAAATGAACATGATGTTTCCGCTTCTTCCAGCTTCTTCCAATCTCCAATCGTGGCTAATACCCCATCTCCATCTCCCTCTCGAAACCCGACTTTCTGGCGACGAACTCCAGTTGTGCCTTTTGGCTGACCTGGAGCATCTCATGGCTTCTGCGCTGATGATCCTCCGCATTCAGAACTTGCATGCTGACCACAACGCACAAACAAAGCACGAGAGTAACCCTCTCGGCTATCAGCTCCACCCAATTTTTCATGGGTGGACTTACCAACCTTCGCGCTGAACCATTGCGGATCCTGGGACTCCTACCGGCCGTCGGTCGTGAGCTCACGCTTGCTAACCGCAACGTGGCTCGTGACGGCATCGAATGTAACCCACTCAATCCGCGAACCTCCCCGGGCTCTGGCGGTACCTCCTGGCTGGCCGTGGACTTTTGGCTGCCTGGCCTCTGCCCTGGCTGGTCCATCTCCGCTGTCTCGGGGCCCCTAGGTTGGCTCGTCTCGACGCTGGCTGGTTCTCCATCAGCTGGCTGGCTGGCTGGTACTCATTTGATCTGAACAACCCTCAAAGTACTGTGCAGAATGATGCTGAACAGGTTCCAGGAGAAAACTGACACTACCCTCCGACGGCAACAAGCTGGATTCCGATCCGGACGATCATATGTGGACCACATCACTACGCAACGAATATTATTGGAACAAATTGACGAATACCAGGACTCTCTTCTGCTGGTGTTCGTTGAATTCGGGAAAACATTCCATGAAACAACCATGAAATCATCTGGGCTGCACTTAGACGTCCCCCGTAGGAGTTCCTGTCCATCTCATCGAAACACAGTACGAGGCATTTTCGTGCAATTTCTGTGTCTGTGTCTTGTCCGATCCAATCCCGGAAACTGCTAGAGTGAGACGAGGATGAATTTTTCACCGCTACTATTTCTCATCGTATTGGATGAGATCCTGATTGCATTGATCGACTGTGCACCGCACCGAGGATTGCCGTGGAATCCTTCAACAGTGGAGCAACTAAATGACCTTTGGCAGACGATATTATTTTGCTCGTCCAAAGACAATCGGATATGCAATGTTGAAAAGACCGAGTCGATGGAGATCAACACAGAAAGTCCCTGCAGTTTCATAGTAGCTGGGCATCAACTTGAAAAAGTGGAGTGTTTCCAGTATCTTGGTAGCCAGATAACGCCTGAGTGTGGTACCAAGGAAGACATCGAAACTCGGATCAGGAAAGCACGATCTGCATTTGCGAGTCTGCGGAACATCTGGCGCTCACGTCAGATATCTTTCGAATCGAAAATTCGAATCTTCAACTCAAACGTCAAATCCGTATTGTTGTACGGATGCCAAACTTGGTACACATATGCGGTAACTACGCGAAACCTGCAAGTATTTGAAAACCGCTGCCTGTGGAATGTCATCCGCGCTTGATGGCCTGGCAATTAGATCTCAAACGTCGAACTACATCGCCGGTGTCACCAAATGGCGCTAGAAATTGAGATTCGAGAGGAGATGGATTGGGAACACGCTTCGAAGAGATGAAAACGAGATTTGCAGAGGGGCGCTCGAATGGAATCCAGGAGGACATCGAAGGAGTCCCAAAGCTCGTGGCTGCGAAGCCTAGCCGCCGAAATCCGAACTGTTGACGAGAACCTTGACTGGGACCAAGTGAATATGCTGGCTCCCGTCAACGGCCCTATGCGCGGAGAATAGATGCGAGATCATTGAGTAAGTAAGTAAGCACGGCAAGCCACCGCGTCTCACCAGTTTGCTACTCTGAATTCACGGGTGCAATAGGACGATTCATGATATACTCTACTCACACCTTGTACTCTTCAAACTTCACCTGGGGCCGTACATTTTAGCTTCCTCCTCAAACTGTCGTTAAACGAGTGTGCTACAAGGTAAACTCATAAACGGAAACAATTTTAGAAATAGCTCTTTCATTACGACTCAAAGCCTGAGCTCTCCTCCACCGACTCGAGAATCGACATCTCCTCGTAATGAAACGAGATTCTAGCACAAACCTTTTCTATTGGTGGCGCAAAGCCTAATTTCTTCTCTAACGACTCGAGATCCGTCTCCTCCTCGCATTTACTCAAAGTTAACATACACATACCTTTCTCCTGCACGAATCAAGGCCGGATCTTTCCTATCTCTCCCCGTATCGACAGATTAACATAACCTTCATCTTATTGGTTCATGGGCTGATCTGTGTTCGTGAAACTTGAGCAAACATCCGGCTGTTATGGTTCGAAGTAAAATTTCCATCTTATAAAACAAAATTTGTGATTCTAGGCCGTGCCTCTATAACCAACTCGAGGTCCAACCCCTTATCATCAGGATTCGAGGTTCGACACTTTTTGCTCGTCAGTTTCTTCGGGCCTTTAGCAATCTTCTGATTCTACAACTTACAGTACTTATCGAACATGGTGATCCTTCTGATCGTTGCCGCTCTCTCGTTCATTGGATCGAAATCTAAGTTCGTTTTATCTAACGTTTCCTTGAAAACTTGTGTCCGCTTTTTGAAATTCCGAGGCAAATCTGTGCAATCCATGACGAATTGTTCATCTGCATCATGTAGGATCTATCGCAACGCCCATCCAGGCCCATCCATGGCGGTGATCTCAACAGACCAACTACAATTCCTGTGCTTCCTGTTATTAAATATAAGCAGCAATTAGCGAAACCTTCTTAGAACGATATATTTGTGTTAACCTAGATTAAGCTGACTGAAATATTTTCGTTGACATATTTACTTCTTACTTTTGACTGTGCAAGACAAACTCCATGCAAATTTTCTTCTCACAACCGTAAGGACGGCCATTCTAATGATATCGGCACCGGTAGAAGATGATCCAAGAAATGTCAGGTAATAACAAAAGTAATAATAATTAAATCAAAAGCAGGCAAACGACCGGGACGGAACCGGGAGTGATTTATAGTAAAACGACATCTTGGGAATGGGTTTACGATTGCGAGTTTATTTCATATGTAAACAACATTCTATTTCCACCTGTGGGTTGTGACCCGTTCGAAGAACAAATAAATAGTTAAAAAAAAAGAGTAAACAGTAAAGGCTATTTGTAAAATGTGCAACCGTCTCTTCCGGAAAAGATATTTCTCACTTGAAAACATTTTGCCTTTGACACTTGAATCAAAGTTTCTTATCTTCGATTGGATCCTACCAACAAATTTGGTTAAATTTAGGGATAAATCTGAGTCTCTTAAGCTACCAATTTAAAATCGAAGTATTTCTTTCTTTAAAATGGTCTACATTTGTTTCTGAATTTAAAAATGCATTAACGCCCAATTTTTCCAGTATTTTAAATTTAAATCTTGATTGGATCCACGGAACGCTTCCTAATCAACTGCTCGCCCATTTTGAATAATGACAGCGGGAGCCGTAAAACAGAGCTACTAGCAAATAATAAATCATACTTCTACGTTGCATCTTAAGTTGGTTTAACGTGCGTTTTGCAAGTTGAGTAATGTGTACTTTGTAGCACCGTTTGTTAGGCAGGAAGTAAATTTGACTCGGCACTGGATATGGAAATAAATAGGTAATTGTAGACCCAAATGAAGATCATTAGCCAAATTGTTCGATGCACCCGCGCTGTACCTTCATTTATACCATCTCACGGATCCCGTAACAGGAACGGAACACACGTGCTTCGGTTGGCAGTCTAAATTTCAGTATTTGTTGTGGGTTTTAATTACGCTAAACAAACGTTCATTAGGGCCGTTGCGAGCTGCAGCAAATATTTAACACTGTGAGCTGGGAGCCGTTTGAAGATTCTGCTTTGCCTTCCATGAATCCAAACCAAAAAGAAGTGTATTTGTGAGAGACAAACAAGCCGAATAACGTATTCAGAGTAAAAATTAATCTGTAAGATTTAAGGTTAGATTCAGATTTTCAATAAATATTTTTTTCAAATTCAGATTTAAGATTCCAAGCTCCACAGATTTCAGATAGCTTAATTCTGTGGATCTAGGATTCTAGGAAAGGATTTCACTTGAATATTAAAGTTGGAATTTTAAAAATATTTACCGAATAAAAAATATCTAAAAATGCTAAAACGCAACTTACCTGAGAATGTTCGGGTGCGAAAGTTTGTTCAGCAGTTGCACCTCCCGCAGCATGTTGGGTCGATTGGCTCGGCGTTGATTCATCTTGAGCACCATCACATCTCCAGTTGTTCGATGCGTCACCTGTAAGAAAAAAAGCCGTTAAAATGTGTGATAGAAAAAATGAAAGGTAAAATTTTTTTCGCTGGTTTTTGAATTCATAGGCGTTTATCAGTAAGTATTTTAAAGAAAATAAAAATATCACGCTAATTGCAACAATAAAAAGTGAGAACATACTACAACTCTCTCGACTCATTTGCGCCACGACCATCGTTAAGAGCTGCATTAACTCGGGCCATCCTCAGCAGATGATAATCTTAGCCCCTGGAAGGTTCAAGCTAGTTTGAAAATGAGCACCACGGTTGCTAAAGTGCAACTACCGAATAGTAAAATTAAGCAGCAATTAGCATGTTACTTTTTCTTCTATGCACGACGCGGTGCATAAAGCTATCATAAGCGCACAAAAAACAACTACTGCTACCGCCCCTCGACGTTCGAGGGGTACTCCTAAATTGTTTGGAAATTGAATCCGCGTGGGATTCGCCTCAGAGGAAAAAAAAAACAGCCGGGTTTTTGACCGGGAGGGAAACTGCAGCAGGGTAGTACTTGTCAAGTTTCACTTTTTTGCACATTTCTGTTGATGTGTTTATCCATGCTGCCAAACATGCAATTGAGATGTTTGTTTTTGAGCTGAAGTATTACGAAGGCGGTGAAGTGTATGCTGTGAAAGCTTTGGAAAAACCATCTCCACCATACGGGCTTCGATCAAAACGTTCTGAAAACGTTGAGCGATGCTTTATTTCAGCATGTGAGATCAGGACGAAGAAAACCGAATCAAAAAGATGCATCTTCGGTTGTTTACCTCTCGGATATGACTGAACACCTCCTCTGCAACTAGTCGGCCAGTCGTGTCACTGCAAGCCGGGCAGATTGGACAGAGTCATAAACTGGGCTATGTAAGAATCCTTCTCACCATGCATCCTCCTAACCCCATTCCTGACGCTCAGGATCAAACGATAGGCTTTCTCCCACTTAGTTGCCATCGAGACCTCCCAAGCGCAATCTCTTACGTTGAACGTGTTCTTATTGCCGTAGCAATGAACGTTTTCTTCAAGCAGAACCGAGATGGGCGTAACTTCCCACTACTCTTCCGAAGATATGATCCTACATCTGTTGATAACCCGCAGATTCATCAATCTCTCATCAAGCCTCCGTAACATACGATGCTTGTCCAGGAGGACTTAACAGACCGATTTACTATGTCACAGAGTTGTAGATGTCACACTCGATGAAATCTCTCTTTCTGCTGTAGATGTACACAGGGACTTGATTATGCGTTTGGATTCAATGCTTCACAATCCAACGGTAATAGTACACGCTATTAAGTTGGTGATTCGTCGTGTGGGTCTTTGCCGATTTCCTTCCGAAATTTCTTGTTGCTGGTTGTTTTTCTCAGTCACGGGCTCGCAAGGCCCGCAGCTAACCCCACTGTCTCGCAGAAGGACCGTCGTGATGTTGCTGTTTTTGGTCTCGAACACCACCAGGACGATGAACATGGACATGGAGAACAGACGCGTACGGAGCCCCGTATCTCAGTTAAAATGCGACCATAGCATCCATCGGGTTGGGTACCCGATCTAAGGTTGCTCGCACCCCAGCTAGCATCACGGGGAGGAAGAGAATCGGAGTTGTAAGACAAGAGGTGATATGACCACTACCCAAAGTGTAGTGGAAGAATTGGTACATCCGGGTGTTTAGGTACCAGTACTCGGGTGTGAGAGTGAAGGTCCAACACGCGTTCGGGGGGTCATGTCCCTGAACTGCAGATGCGACCGGAAGGAGAGCGATCGCCTACTCGTTTTGCGTTTAGGAGGATCAAGTCCCGACTCGCAAAATGAATAGATGCGGAAAGTGGTAACTATGGTAGGTCTATCACTTAGAGACGTATCAAACACGTCAGTGTCAGTGTGGCATAGTATTATGCCGCAGGTGTCAGGGTTCGACACGCGTTTCGGGAAAGGTAAAGCTCTAATCGCGTGTGCGACCTAATAAGGGCGGTCTACAGCTCGATTTGCGCTTCGGGTCCGTAAAGCCCCCGACTTGCAAACTGGGTAGTTGCACTGAGTGGTGACTTAAACCAACGCTAGAAGATTCGGAGGAGTCTGAGTTTTACACATGGTTCAGGGGGGCGCCTCCTGACTCGCGTGTGGGACCAGAGAAAGTGTCGTCGACAACTCATTTTGTGTTTCTGAACTTCGTGTGGACTTCTTTTAACACAATGAGATGTCGGATCTTAACTCGTCAGAGGAGAGGTTGTGCATCGAGTCGTGTTGAAATAAGGTCATTGCTGATAGTTGATTCGGAAACGAGGAAAGGTTTCTGTGGGCAACCCCGAGTCTTCACTATAAGAGAATCGGGTCTCGAGTCGTAAGAGGAGAGATCAGGAGGGGTATAAGCGGTGACCTCGAGTCATTACGAGGAGAGGTCAGATCTCGAGTCGCTAGAGGAGAGATCGGTCCTTGAATCGTGCAGAGGAGAGGTCAACCACGAGTCGATGCGAGGAGAAGTCGGATCTCGAGTCGTTAGAGGAGAGATCAGGCCTCGAGTCGCGAAGTGAAGATGTTTATGTGGGAATCTTGAGTCATTGCGAGGAGATGTTTGTTTTGCTAAAAGTGGTCTCGTCAATGAGTATTGCCTTGGAGCGCGAACATTCCTCCCACTATTAAAGCATAGTGTGTTTAACAGCTCAAGGTGGGAACTAGGTCTGCGGCCCCAGGTGCAGTTTAGAGAGTAGGAGGTATGCACGGAGTATATCATGAGTCTTCCCATTGTATCCATGGACCCAGAGTAGCAAACTGGGGACACGCGGAGGCTCGCCGTGCCTTGGAATACAATCCGTAAACCGGGATTTACCACCTGTGGTTACCAACTAAAAAAAGCACTCAAATGCTGGCTCTGAGAAGTAGTTCAACCTCCCAGTGTTTTAGAGTGTCTGTAAATCCGTCGATTGCAAATGTACGGCTAAGAGAACTACCACCAAACTCACTAGAGGCTGTCGACAGATCCTCGCCATACCAACATAGGAGAAGTGGGGCATCTGAATACCAGTTTCCAGGCATAAAAGTCACCAGACATAAGAGGTTTCAGAGGTGTGAGGACCTGACACGCGTTTCGAGCGGTCATGATCCTAATTCGATTGTGCGACCGGAGGAAGTGCGGTTGACGACACGATTTGTGCTTCGAGACCTCCTGGACCCGATCCGAAAAAAAAAACTACTTGGGCACAGAGTATGGACCGAATGTCAACACGTGTATGAAAGGTGTCAGACACAAGTGGTTTTAGACGTAGACGAAGGAGTCAGAAGTGCCAGGTGTCGATACCTGGCGGTTCGTGGTTCGGGGGGTCGAGTCGAGACCCCGACTCTCGTGTGTGAGACCAGAGGAAGTGTGGTCGACGGCTCGTTTTGCGGTCCTAACACACGGGATTTCCTGGACTCGATTCGCAAAATGAGTAGCTGCGCAAAGTGTAGATCTCTACTCAACAAGTCGTGGAGAGTTGAGGATGTTGCTGAGAGAAGTAGATACGATTATGCTGTGGAGCGCACTAGTAAAACTGAACGACAGTTCGACTAGGGTACCAAGGTCCGCAGCCCCAGGTGTAATTTAGGAATTAGAAGGTATACGTGAAGTCTATCATGAGTAATCCCATTGCACCCATGAACCCAGAGTAGCAAACGTAGAATGAATCACCGCATCTACAGAAACGCAACCCCTCCCAAGTACCTAAAACAGTGTTGACCTGGAATCCCCGGGCCAAGGGCCTCAACTGGAAGATTAGTCGAGCGATGGTCGATGAAGCAACTCCGTGATAAATGCTATGTTTTAACGGGACGGAGTACAGTAGCCCCTTTAATCGCAGATCTAGGATCAGAACCTGTAAAGATCTGGATCAGGATCGAATACATACAAGGATTAAGTATTAAAAACTTGGGAACAGGATCTGGATTTATATTCCTGAATCCGGAATCTGGATCCAGAATTATGGTCAAGGATTAGATTCCGCGATCAAGATTTACGATAGATTGTGGAATCAGAATTCAAGATTCAGAATCGAAATCAATTATCTAATGTTCGGGATCAGACTTCGAGAGCTAAATCTAGGATCAGGATCAAAATCAGGGATCAGCAAGGATCTCGGACCATAATCTGCAATCAAGATCGAGCATTTGGATCAGAGTAAGGGATCTGGATCCGGTATAAGAATGTGGGGCCAGGATTCAAGGATTATTTGAGAATCAAGATTCAGTGTTATAATCCGGAATACTGATCTAAGATCCTTAAATAAGAACCGTGAATTAGTATCTGGAATGAATCAGAATCTAAGATCAGGAACAGGATGTAAAGTCAGCTTCCGATATCATGATCTTGAATCCAGGTTCAGAATCCGAGATCAGAATCGGTTTCAGATCCCAGATCTTAATGCATAATCAGGAACAGATTCCAGAATATGGCATCAGAATTAAAATCAGGAATAAGAATTATGGATCGGAATCAGAATTGGGTCAAAAGCACACTTCGGATCAGGATTTATATGTAAATCTACTTTCAAATCAGGGCTAGGAGTCGGGTAATGTTCAGAAATGTGATCAGATTCAGGATTAGATTTCGAAACAGGATCATACAACTAGTTTCCGATCTGGATCAGCATAAAGACCAAGAACTTAATCTTGACAATTTTTAAGTAAGAAGTTACCATATGTAGCGCAGAGTTGTTTTTTGAGGTGATTAATATGAAGAAGTTGAGTGACCCGAATGCAAAATTTAAATTAAAATTAACGAAAAATTGTTCAACCCTTATCGAATAAACGTTTATATCACAGGGGATACTTTAACAAATAACAGGTTGTCGTAATTCTACCTTAATCTTGTGGTCGTTTGTAAACAACATCTTGTCCTGTTTTTGTCAGATGAAAATGTTTACTCCAGTCATTTGTCGCGAGAGCTTCATCTTCGTAAACAATTAGTTGCTCACGAATAAACGGTTGACAACTTTTGGCGTCACTTGGAATTTGCACAACAATTAGCTTCACCCGGAAGATGCAGTAGTCCAGGGTGTTGATCACGATGTTTGAGGCAGAAACAGAGTTACAATCCCAGAACGTCAAACTTTAATTCTTAAGAACGATTCATACAATGTTGAAATAATTGTTGGTATGTTAGAACTTATGAACTTAGGTTTAAAAATCATAGGATTTAATTTCAGCAAATGAATTTTACAATGAAAACAGTTTACAATAGTTCAAAAGTTATTCGGTCCTCAGGACATCGTGAAGTATGCTTTATTTTTATGTCCCAGGAAAAGCTTTCCCCGTTGCTTTAAACTAAAGACACACAAAAACTCGCAACAAGATGCAATAATTGAAACATAATTAAGCAACAGCAGTTGAATAATTGGACCCAAGAAATCTCAATCCTTCTCGTAGCGTGGCGCGTCGTTAAACGTTTGCCGCCATTTCCCTTCCGAGGCAACTGCGCGCACTGCGTAACAGATTTCGATAAATTTTCCTATAGATTAATAGATGATTTGCTTCTTTCATCTGCATCGCAAGGCAAAAACGACACCTCTTGCAGAGTCTTGAATGATTTTTTTTCTAAAATGAAGCAATTTTTGTTCCGAAGCAAACACGGCACAAAACACAAACGACTAATTTTAATTAATTGGAATTTCTTCGGTGGCTTTTGAGGCGGCTTGCTTCGATCGAACGTGGATCATGCTAGATCGAAAGCGCGCGCCCAAGCTTACATCGCGGGGTTTCATTTTCTCCAATTGAATAATATTGGCTCTGAATGGACGGCAATTATGAGCTTTATGGGCTACATTTGATGAGAAAAGCGTTTCGCGGATGCTTAAGGGCATTTCTTTTCGCTCAGTTATTCAATTTTCGGTTGATTTCCTTACGTAAGCTTGATTGGGCGCAACAAAACTTTTGGTGGGAAATGGGTTTGGTCAACATCACGGATCAATTTTTCGTTCAGAATCCTGTGCAGAAGTATACATTTGTAAATAGAAGTAGGTACCTATGCGTTTTAAAAATAGAATCACCAAAAATTGCCTTTGTTAATCAACGTTTGGAAAATCGCTCAAGAAAAGCAATCAGGAATGGTTTCTAGCTAGAATGATGCTTCCTCCGAGTGCTGTGATACGCACGTGGTAAAAGTACCCATTGAATATATGTCGAAAACCAACACTAACTTGATACAAGAAGATATACCATGCCCCACCGGAGGCTACCGTTGCTATTCGTCACGTGGCTAATCGACGGTGATCGACATACTTGGTGATACATTTTGAACGTCGCTCCCTCAATCATTCCCGAACGTCTATCCTCGCATCATTGTTGATAATGCTCGTTATTGATAGACGATCATTAATGTTTCAAAAGGAAAAATCTGAATAAATACCAGGACCACATGTTCAAAAAAGCTGTAGCACATGCTGGACAGTTCATTGCGGTTACCTAGTCATGATTTTGTCCTTCTAGGCAAAGCGAAAAATAAAAAATCATCTGATAGCCTACATAGATCGCTCAGAACTGATACATATCAGTTATGATCCTAAAGGTTGAAAGTCGTCAAGGGAAGGAAATCAGCATCGAGACGTTCGTTGCTGATAGTCTGCGTCCTTATTTACCTCATCATGTATCGCAAAAGTGTTTCAAATAGGGAAGCGTCGTTGTCATGCATGATTGTTTGTATGATTTGGTTGAAGAAGGAAAATTTGACTGCTTTGATTTTTTGGCTCTGAATGTAGTCAAGCATAGCTCGGTGAAAATGATTGATATTTGGAACATTGCTTTGTTTCTGCGGTGAAAAATTTCGAATAAGTATGTTTATTTTCCAGAGTTAATTTTCTTTCCCACTTGTTCACTTCTGTACTTTTCTTGCCACAGTAAACCATTTTGACTTGAACTCCACCTCGTTTTCAACTGAAGAAACCCTGCCAACTTCTTGTGTTGGCAGGGTTTCCTGCAAAATTGTTCCTGCGGTTGATAATCACAGTCACCATAATTAATTCACTAGACTAGACTAGACAGTCTGCCGCACGAGATATTTCTGCTAACTCCTACAGTTTTACGTTCTTCATGGTTTTCGATGGTGTTTTTAAACGATTTAAATACAAGAAATTCGGCACCCTAGAAAATTTGCCACATAATCGGGGTGACGCTCTTCTATTCAACGCAATATTTTCAAGAAAAATCTATAAAGGGTCTCTAGCAACTTTTTTAGAGTTGTGCGGACCATCCTTAGGTCAAAAGTTTCGTTCCTTGAACTCAGGCCACGAATCATAGTTACTAGTAGCCATGAATTTTGTGTTACAAGCAAAAGCCACGAGTCAAACTCGTGATTAAAAACCTGTGCCATACTGCATATCGAAGCCACGAGTCAGACTCGTGCTGAACAATTCCTATAAAAAGTGACCTGAGGCAGTGAATTGGATCTCCTTCATATTTCTTTCAATAAAAAGATGATTCCGTTTTAATTTCGAAACATGAACGCAAATTTGCATCATATGCAATCAAAAGCAACCGAAAGAAAAAAGAACGACTTTGTTTCTATTAAACTTTAAATAATGATCCAATTCTTGATTTCTTTTTTTGTGACAAACGAGCACTAAAATCTGACTGAAGACGCTTTTATGATAACATTCAAACGATAACATATATTTATTTATGCTTCGTTCGATCTTCAACCACGAGTCTGGCTCGTGGTTGAACTCGGCAAAGAGTTTCGTCCCACAAACTCATACTACGATTCATAAATATCACTTATAGATGTCACAAGCAGAAACCACGAGCCAGCCTCGTGGTAAAAATGCTTAAAAATAAAACGAAGCCACGCGTCTGACTCGTGATGAGCATTTACTATAAAGAAGCAACCTATAAAAGTGAATTGAATTTCTTTCAGTTTCCTCTCATTAAAAAGTTGAAGAGCTTATGATTGTTTAGATTTCGAAGCATGGACTCAATTTGCATCTTTACAACCGAAAGAAAAAAGAAAGACTCTTTTCCATTTATCTTTATGTAATAAGCGTTGTTCCAATTCTTGATTGAAGGCTAGTTTCACTATTCTAGCTACCATTTTCAATTAAGTGATTGCTCGATGAAACAAGATCGCCAAATCAAGATCGAACTCATCTCGGTGTAGCAATCGCTATCGCCCGCTTCGAAAGGCGCCAAGTTAGTTTAAGTCACTGGAAAACTTGCATGGTAAAACATTTTACCATGCCGCGAGAGCCAAGCGTAACGTAAAATTAATGGAGTCCCATCGCCAATTGGATTGACGAAATCCTCTTTTTATGAATTTAGGTTTTTTCTCCTTTTTCGTTTCACCTCGAGTGTTGCGGTTGCAGGCTGGGTTGAAAATATAGGCAACAACAGGTGCTCTGCTCGAGTTCATCGTTGCATAGAGCGATAGCTAATCTCGAAAGAAAGTGCTGAGTACTGCTGCCTCGAGATAGGATCGGTTGCGTTTTAGTTCACAAAACAGCAGTTGAAAATTTCACCTTTACCGCGAGGATGTTGAAGGATTTTTTTTTTAATATTTCTTTTTCTCAACGGAAGCAGGGAACAATTGCCTAGCCGATATGTGGTTTCAGTTCAGACAGATCAACTAAATTAAAATTGTACGAAAGTTCAATTGAATAAACAGCGAGGTTGAGCATGAGATAGTAATCTATATATATTTCAAGAAACTAAAGACTTTTAAGATTATCATATCCTCATTCTCCCATATTGAGAAAGATTTCCCAGTCAGCCTTCTTTTACTGTTCGATCAACCTGGTGGCAGCCAGAAAATTGATCTAATTGAAAAGTAGCCGACAACAAATTGTCAAGTAAATAGGATTGCCCTTCGTTTTGCAAATAGATCTCAATCTAGCTACCGGTTCCAACATCTTGATCTGAACCAAGGCGTACAATGTACGTGTATGGTCAAATTGTATATAACTACATCTGCGAGAGATGTAAGAAAAATTATTCCCACTAATAGTTAGACGTGCAGCAAGGCATTTCTCTGGTCTACGAATGGTCGTATCTGTTAGCATTTCTAAAAGAAAAATATACTTATTTATAGCATCAAATTGATTTTGTCGATATAATTCAAGCGGAATAGGACCAAGTGATTTTGCTCATTTTCGGCTTTTATCGTGAAGAATTTTGTACATTATTCCGCCAGGCAATTGTATTTGCAGAAAAAGTTATATTTGAGAAACAGCATATATATATCTTTTACTGATGGATACATATTATAAATATTGCAGAATTTTATACCGGAAATTTCCGGTTGAAAAAAGAAACCAAATTTAAGTGAAGAAAAGTACGTGGATTTTTTTTTGTTAGAGTACTGAACTGCCAATGGACGCATAATTGTCATATGTTACATTCTGAAATTTGTGTTATTGTAAAACGGTAGTTGAGTTTTCCCAAGTGTTTTTTTTTTAACCAAACCGGGTTATCTGGAATGAATAACACAGAACCCAAAAGAGAGCATCTTAATTTTAAAAAAATGAAAATCCAATATTTCAATCCATGATCATTGGGGTGGTCCAAAAATAGGGGTATGTTCCGGAATCGAAACCTAGGAGTCTGAAGTTGTTCCTTGGCCTGCCTTAAGGGCTTGTGGCAAATTTCAGCACAATTAGTTACCTTGAGGTCGCTCAAAGATACCTTTATTTTGGACTGCCCAAATGATCATATGATTTAGAATCCAGGACGGTACTACACAGCGTACCGCAGGACGGTACTAATACAGCGTTTCTGTACCATTTGGAAGTTTTTAAACTTTCACCGTCGTTCCTTCGTTGACCATCATTAGATTGACCATCTTCTGGTTGTGTTGAAGCCCAAATAAATATATCTAAGCATTAGTATTAACAGCAACAAAACAGGAGGAACGTCGAGGCCTCCTTAGGTCTCCTTTACTGAGTAAAGTTGTGAATGAGTTAGAACAAGAGATTGACAAGGAGGGTCAGCTGAAAACCTTACTGATTCTCTCAGCAGGAAGGGCAGCCCCTTTTCGTGAAAGGGGGCTGCATCAAGCGGCATCACAAAGCGTGGTTTGCTAAAGGTGATCAGGCAGAACGAAATTTAGGAGTTTGATTAGAACACAAGTGGAACTTCAAAGCCTGGTTGCCGAAATCGATGGCACTTCTCCAATATACTGTCAAGAATCGGACTGACCTTGCTCGAAGAGCCTGTAAGGCTGCTGAGGAAGCCAAATTGGTTGCATCTAGGAGTTCATCGAAGGAGTCATGGCCCAAAGAACTACATGAGGATATCACGACTCTTCGAGGCACAGACGACGATGCCGATGGAGAAATCAACGCTGCAGACTGGATAACGGAAAGACAAGTGGAAAGAAGAAGTATGAAAGAAAAGAAGACACGGAGACAGAGCAACCTTCAAAGCTGCAGGGGTGAACTCCAGTGGTGATACCCTCATTACAAAAGCCAGAGAAATCACATCGTAAGCGAACATGATCTGGAAGCTACGCTTGAAGCCTAAAATATCAGCTTTGACGTCATAACAAGACGCATCAGAACAGGGGAGTAGCTTTTTGATTTCACAAAGAACCCGGTGGTAGAGAAAGTCGACTCCAAGCTATTTGAATTCAGACTCGGAGAATACGCAAATGCAGAGCAGCTCAAATAAACACTGAACCAGAACCCCAATTAGGGTATTTTGATAACTTGATCTTTAGACTGCCCCAAATTTGTTTGAGAAATTTCAAGCTTGTGAAATGTTATGCGCTGCAGGCTTAAATTGATCCTAAGCCTAGTACAAGGTCTCATACCAAATTTGGGCAAGATCGGATCACGGGAAAGGGTCGCTCAATGAGCCTAAAGTTATTCATGAAAAACTGGAATTTCGGGTTCCTCTCGAACAAAATGTCCCAAAATCCCAACAAACTTTAGGCTCGTTGAGGAACCCCTCTCCGTGATCCGATCTGGCCCTAATTTGGCATGAGACCTTGTACTAGGCCTAGGATCGATTTAAGCCTGCAGCGCAAAACGTTTTTTAATGTCGGGTCATTTTGGGCACTCTATTGATTACCCAAGTGGTAAATCCTTCTTACGGATTGTATTCCAAGGCACTGTGAACCACCGCGTCTCCCTAGTATGCTACTCTGGGTCGGACCTGCAACGAAGGTTGTACCCGTGATGGGAGACCAAGTCCACACCATTTCCAGCATATATACCTTGCTTTTTGTTACGATTCAAGACTACGGACCTCTCCTCTGACGACTTGCAGGGTGGCCACTCAAAATAAATTTTTGATTTCCCGCATTTTTCCCGTTTTTTTCCCGCATGGTCTCACGAAATTCCTGGTTTTATACAACAGAAAACAAAACAAAATTTCGAATATTCATTTTTGAAACCATATAAACGAAAATCGATTAGTGGTAAATGATCTTGAAATGGTTTTTGTTTCAGTAATGTTTATTAATTAACCTAAAAATGATTAGATTGATAAGCAGGACTTAAAAAAAAAATTTAAACTATGTCACTCGATCCAAAAATGTTAAACAAAAGAAAAAGGGTTTATGTATTGAAAAATGTTTGTGATGATGAAAATGATAGTTTTTTTTCAGATTTTCCTCCTCCTCTCGAGTGAGAATTGCGCATACTGGATCAACGATTTCGTTACGGTTTTCGACTAGGCATTTTGCGTTAACGGAAAAGCCTCTTTCCATCGTCACGTTGCCGTGAGACAAAACTAGAATTTTCTTCAATAAGGTCAAATTGAAGAACTCCTTCTTCGGTTCGCCAATAAGTTCCATCCAAAAAATGTCCAATGGTTGTGTTTTTCTTCGATATCTCAAAATGATGTTTTAATTAGGTATTGCACATAATTGTCCGAATTCGTCCTTAATTTTATCGGCACAAGCTCTACTTGAGTGTTGCTTGTCAACAAGTACTTCTAGACACAGGTCTAAACGTTTTTTGACAATATATGGATAGTGTGCAATCACATCGGGATTAACGCACGATAAATACCGAGTTATGGGATAAGTCAAGGGAGATGATACAGCCATTTTATTCAAAAATCCACAGTAAAACGAACGACAGCTGTTTCTGAATACAAGGTTATCCTTCTCGGGAACATGACCAGACTCTTTTGCTTTCATAATTGCCGATTTAGTTGAGAATCCAATTTCTACGCTTCCAGGAGGTAGAAGATTTATTTCTGAGAGTATAATTCCAATAAGTGTTTTGGATTTTACGTTTAGTCGTTCAGGCTTTACAACTTTCTCCATCAATGCTTACAAGCCCGGTTAATCATCGAAGAGAAACGGAACCATCGGTGCTTCTTTCTGATACTCGCGTAAAAAGGACTCAATAGTCGAAGCGGCCGTAACAAAACAAAACTCATTTTTGGTCCCAGAAATTATCATCTACAGCTTTAGCAACAATGTCGAATACCTTCAACCGGGAAATCGATGGAAAAGTCCGCTTAAAATTTGGATAGTTTCCTTAATCTTTTTCTCCTCTTGTTTTTTTACCTCTTCGACGAAACGTTTGAGACGGTAGTATTTTGGCAGCACGTTCTGCAACGCGTTTATTTTTCACCCAGCGAACGTCACAAAATTTTAACGGAAATATAATTGAACCCGTTACTGCAATATAATCTGCCCTTCTAAGTGGAATGTTTTTGAACAGGCTATACAACGTCCTCAAAAATTCACCCAAATTCCAGTCCTCAGTCCCTTTTTGGACGCTTCATGTACAGTGTGAAGTCCACAGCTCCCAATGGTGAGAATCTCGTACGCCGGATTCGAAAGTTCTTGAACCTCGCTAGTTAGTTGCTTGAGCATTTTCTAAATTACTGCTGGACCATCCATGGATCAGTAGATCAAGATTTTTCGAAAAACATAGTTTCACGCCATTCAGAGGGTCATTCGACCGCGTCGACGATTAGAATGTAGAACCAATATACCTTGCTTCAACTAGGTTTGTGTTTTGATTCCAGAAACGCACACCAATACTAGTTTGTTGCTTCTGCACAATCTTATTTAACGTTTCGTCAAATCCTAATACGAACTCGCTGCAATTCTGTAGTAAATTGAAAACTTCATTCAAAAAAATAGATAGCAATACCGTGTGGAATCAAATAGCTTAATTTTGTTCTTCAAATATCTATTCAATAAACAATCTGGCTGTTCGGGAACA
Source organism: Uranotaenia lowii (assembly GCF_029784155.1). NCBI lineage: Eukaryota > Metazoa > Arthropoda > Insecta > Diptera > Culicidae > Uranotaenia > Uranotaenia lowii. Next base: position 142,182,972 of record NC_073691.1, read on the forward strand.
TCCTTTTGTTGTTCAATGAAACAAGTTCAAACTAATCGAAACCCATCCAGCTCGGCAGGAGGATTCGTTTCGACCTGGTTGAAATCGGTCGAATTCAATTGGAAAGAGACTGGTGATCAACTGTCAATCCATTTCAACTTGTTTTGACCTGTTTCGATAAAATTTCATTGAACAGACTTTCACTGAGCCAAAAATTCCCGACTTTTCGAAAAATTCCCGGCTTTTTCCCGCTTTTTTCCCGTTGGATTTCAAATCCCGTCTTTTTCCCGCTTTTCCCGTTTTTCCCGAATGGGTGGCCACCCTGGACTTGGGGTCCGGCCTTCACTCGTAACTCGAGGCTCGCTGGGTAACCACGAATATCGAGCGCTCCGCCTCTGTTCGAGACCACTGCTAGAGACCAATGACCTCTTCTCTAATGACTTGAGGTCTTGGTTTCGCTTGGTTTGACCCGAGACTCTCTCCTCTAGGCCCGTCCGTATTCAGATCGAGAGCAGCTTAGTGCCTGTCACAGCACACGTCCGGGGCTTCACGAAACTACTCGGATGATTCCCGGCGAAGACGTCATCTACACCGACTCAAGTGAATCACCCATCGACGACGTGAAGTCACTCTATCCGAGAGTATTCCGCGGCGTGAATACCTTTCTCTCTACGAGTTCGACTGCGAAGAAGGTCAAGTCTTATCCCTGCAGCTTTCGTCGTAGGAAGCGCGTTCTACTTCGGATCATATGGAGGTATCCTACACAGCGTTCACGACGTACCTAGCAACTCGGCATACGCATAAGGTAAAGTTATATTTTTGTATGCTTTTGTACTGCTAAAAGCCCCATGCCGAAAGTGCATTCTACTCCGACCGTGGTCCAGTCTTTCTCCACCCTTTGACTGGATACTTTAGGCTTTTGCCCGCCGTGTGCCGAATCGAGAGCAGCTCATCCTTGAGTCGCGCCTGAGACGGCACACGTACGGGTCTTACGTAACGCTTACGTCTCAGATGAATCCCGACGGTGATGTCATCCTACCCGACTCGTGTGGCGCAAAGGCAAGCCAGAACAGACTTCGAGCTTAAATATGCCCTAGACAGCCGAGGGGTTCAGGTCAGACGAACTCAACGGCCACTCCGAGCTCGCAAAAAAATAGGTTCGCGATCTTTATGGGAACCAAAAACTGTAGTGTTTTGGCGACGAATCCATCGGTAGAAAACAAGATTTTCTTCAAATTTTTCATGTGCGGCACGCCTAAGTTGCGCCTTTCTCTTTTTAACAGTTCTTGCTTTTGTTCTACCAGAATGTCTTGAAACCTCAGACTTTGTAAGGCTTGGTCTAAAGACCATCTTTCAAGATCCGCCGGCGGTTTTGATTTTGATTGCCAATTTAGGGATACTACGTCGAGGAATTCTCTCAAGGCTCATCTTGATGATTTTCACCATGGTAGATGTCGCCACTGTATCTTGACGAACCCGACTATAACGTTTTATGGTACTTCTGATCTTCAGGTTTCAAGTGCAAGGCAAAATATATAAAAAAAAAAATACATACACGTATATTGGACAGCTTCGTAGTGGATTCCGGCGTAGCTCTACAAAAGTGTCTCGACAAGGGATCTTTCTCCAACCTGTGGAAAACTGTGAAGTAGGGTTTATTACTAAAACCGGGAAAACCTCAGGGCATTCTGCGTTATACAGAAACGCTCGACAAGCTTTTATATTAGAAGGAATAAAGAACGCTAGTTGGGAAGCTTCTGTTAAAGCGCTTCACAGCATACGTACTCTAAATATCTTGTACAGGACAGTAGGACAATTGCTTGAAAATGGACTCTCGACCTAGGAAACCGGAACTTTGTTATGATCCACGGTCCTAGCTGTGGGTGTTTCATGAGGTTGCATATTCGGGACAGCGCTCCGGAACGCCATATATAATCAGGTGATAACACAGATACTACCAGCAGACGCGTCGATTTGCGGACGGTATTGGGTTCATGATCACTAGCGAAACATTCGAGGGTGGCACATGACCCCTAAACTAGGTTACGGGGACCTTTCAAGTCCCACCACACGTATGGGTTCAGATAAGGGTTATACTGCGCCTTCCATTAGCGTGTCAAGTTTGGTTGACTGTCTCGCTCTCTCTGTTCATTATCTTTTCTGATTCGTATTAGATCATGAATTGCACATAATTTGCGAGATTTCGTCGACTATATCACGCTACGACTGTTAATCGCGACACATTTCACTCAAAACATTTTCAGCGTTCAAATTTGAAAGTTTTTGACGCCTTGAAATGAACCTGGGGCAGACAAAGATAGCATGTTCTGCCGATTCCTCCGTATCTACGCGTTCCGGACAATAAGCTCTTGCTCCGTTACACTTCATATCCTCCGCGAGAGTTATGTCGATGGGAATCATGCCCGCGATGCCAAAAGCTGCATCTGCTGATATGATCCTGTTTGCACAGGAAACTCATGTGGCTATCAGCCAATCTGTGCTCCGTAGTTAGGATCTGTTGCGCTTTACTTCTATGGCTCTCTCGCAAGGAGACGTCTCTTGCTACTCTTTGGACCATGGTATACCAGTTCGGCATAATCTAGGCCAATGAATTTATGACTTTCGATGCACTTTCACAACAGTATTTGACATGCGCACCAAAACTTAAGCGATTGTCGACCACTACTTCAAGGTATTTCAGCTACTGTTGCGAAGATGTCGTGTGTCTTTCAACAGTAATCTCCATGTGCGGCACAACTTTTTCGTTGATCACGAGCAGAACTTTTGTTTAATAGTGAGTTATCTGAAGCTTAACTTCTTCTATCCAGATGCCAACCCTTTCTATGGACACCTTTGCAAGGTCTTCTACCTCCTTGATTGTTTCGCCGGTGATCATGAGCACGATATCGTCAGAAAATCTGACTATCTGCACGCCTGCTGGTAGTTGCAAAGCACAGGTCCGAGCATTGAACCCTGTGGAACACCCGCTGTTAAGGCAGTAGCAGTAATCGGCTGTTTAAGTATGAAGTCAAATTTACACTTTGTAGCACAAAAAAGGGAGAGTTCGGGTGTCCTACTGTTTTGAAGGCGCTGGAGAAACCATGACGGTAATCTTAAATCAAATGCACTGATGGAGATGTCCGTTTAGCTTCGAAGCAAGGTGCAAGGGTACAGACATTTGAAGGAGGCCAAGGAAAACTAATCACGGGCTTAGCGTAGCGGATTAGACTGATTCCAAGGTTCTGCGGTGAAGTCCTAATCCTCTCATAGAAACGTCACATGCATGGTGGTATAACTGGATATAAGGGAATAATACAGACGGAATCTCCTTCACAATTAATCTCGTATACGTAAATATAGGATAAAGGTGTATGATTCTGATTAGGAATAGGCACTGGAAGTACACAAGTAAAGTACAAGTTGTCAATAATTATCTCCGTAGTAGCGTAGAAACCCTCAAAAATGCTGTAAGAGAGTCAATACGTCTCACTGTAGGTAAGATAGTCCTTTTGGGGGACTTGCGACGGGTCCCAGTCCATAATAAGCTTCCAGCCCTATCAAGCCAAGGTAATAGGAGTTCAAATGAGGGTGAATATGACCTCCCATTCAATGCGTAATTTCAAGGTAGCTTTGTGTGAGACAAAGTCAGAGGACACAAGTGGATTATAGGGCAAACGGGTGTACATATGTAGGTATACTGGAAGTCGACCCTTTGAAGCTAAGAACACAGAGTATCAAAAGATGGGAGGCGGTTGCTCGTTGTGTCTCGGATTACAACAAAATCAATCATGTTATAGCATTTTCTACTTGGAAATCAAATCCGCAAGGCTTAGTATAAAGCAAGACATACTTACATGTCCGAATTGATATTTCGGTTTAAATTTTAAGCTAAAAGATCCGCAAAATCAAGTTCATCATTAAGTGGAACATGACGTGTACGAGATTGCTAATAGACTGAACAACTTGTGAATTGGATGATGATTATCACGCGTCCGCAATGTTCCATGAATTTCATTGGGCAGCCTATTTTCCTCTGGCGAAAAATTTAACTCCAAAATTAATGTGCTTCCATAATTCACAACCTATTCCGCACATACTATTTTTTCCGGCTGTGCAAAAACGGCTGATTGACGATGACGACTCCGCAAAGTAACCGACCGGATCGTTCAGGTTCGCTAAGGAAGGCCCACTGACCCATAATCACACAGCTGTGAGCAGCTACCGATGCCAGCTGGATTTATTTAAAACCCCACCGACCCAGCTTTCCCAGGTTCCAAGATGACTTTACTTCTTGGAGACGATTTCATGCGGCAGCAGAAACGCGTAGAGATCCAAGAAAAAAAAAAGAAAACAACCCAAACGACTCGACTCACAGGTTCATTCAGAGTTTTCTTCACGGTCGGAGGCAGCAAATGAGGCTAACGCCGTGCCTGGAAGTAAATAGTCGGGCCAATTGCCGGTAATAACACCGGGTAAAGAATTTCATAAGCTACAACGACGATGTAGCCACGGACTCATTTGCAATCAACATCTGCAATATGTTGAGCAACTTTACAACTTATGGCGGAACCGTTGACAAGAACATGCCTCTGATTACGCTTTATAACTTGCTAAGAATCTATACTATACTTCAAGCACAAATATTTGTACACAGACAAATTTCAATGGGATTCCCTTACTGTCCTCAATTTTTAATTTTTATTGTCGACAATATCCACGCAGGATTTTCACGACACGGTCCCGAGAAGATCCAAAACATTAATCACACTAAGAGAGACATATAGCTATTCTGTGCTCCATCGTTGATGGGTTTGATAAACTTCCCGTGTTCGCGTGCTGAAAATTTTACGATCTCACAGCTTATCTATGGTTCCGTGCCGGGAGCAGATACAGGAATGCAATGGGAATGTTGTTTTTTTTTTTTTTTTTTTTTTTTAAATATGTCTTTATTTGTATCAATTCATCATTACATTTATATTACATTATTACATTAAATTAGGTGTTCAGCTCAATAATGAACTGTTCAGAGCCCTATAGTTAACTAGATATTAAAAATTTATTTATAAGAATTAAATATGCTTAGCGCAATTAAGTATTCAATGTAGGAGAACATCCTGTAATGGCAAAAATATTTTAAACTTAAAACTAAACACTATACTAAAATTAAACTAATTATAAAGAGAACGAATCTCTGCGATGGAAGACTGCATCGATTTTCCTCTGAAGTTAGAGATGATTATGTTGGCCATCTCTTCGATCGATTCAATGCCCGCAATCCGATGAAGATCTTCGGTGCTGTGCCAAGGTGGAAGCCGCAAAATCATTTTCAGAACCTTGTTCTGAATCCTCTGGATGGCTTTCTTCCTCGTCGCGCAGCATCTAGACCAAATCGGAACTGCATACATTATCGCTGGTCGGAATATCTGCTTATAAATAAGCATCTTATTTTTCAGGCACAGTCGGGATTTCCTGTTGATGAGAGAATAAAGAGATTTAGTGTATTTATTACATTTAGATTGAATATCTTCAATGTGATTTTTAAAAGTAAGATTCCGATCAAGTGTAAGTCCCAAGTACTTCACGTGATCAGACCATTCTAATGAAACCCCATTAAAAGTTATGGAATGATTTTCATTAGGTTTTAAAAATTGAGCTCTTGGCTTATGGGGAAATAAAATAAGTTGAGTTTTGGAAGCGTTAGGAGAAATTTTCCACATTTTCAAGTAATTCAAAAAGGAATTTAAATTTTGTTGCAATCTACTGCGTACCACCCGTAAATTCCGGCCTTTGGCTGAAAGCAAAGTATCATCAGCAAATAATCTTCTACCTTTTCCTTCTGGTACATCAGGAAGATCAGAAGTAAAAATATTGTATAAGATTGGCCCAAGTATACTGCCCTGAGGGACACCAGCTCTAATGGGTGTCCTTTCAGAGCATGAATTTTGATAGCTTACTTGTAAGGTTCGGCTAGTCAAATAATTTTGAATAATTTTGGTGAGATATACAGGAAAATCAAATCGAGCTAATTTAGCTACTAAACCTTTGTGCCAAACACTGTCAAAAGCTTTTTCAATATCAAGAAGAGCAACACCAGTTGAATATCCTTCAGATTTGCTAGCGTTAATCATATTAGTTACACTCAAAAGTTGATGTGTAGTAGAATGTCCATGACGAAAACCAAATTGTTCATCAGGGAAAATAGAATTCTGATTAATGTGAATCATCATTCTATTCAAAATAACTCTCTCAAATAGTTTACTTAAAGAAGGGAGCAAACTAATTGGTCGATAACTTGAAGGCTCTGAAGCACTTTTTCCAGGTTTTAAAATTGGAGTTACTTTGGCATTTTTCCATTTATTTGGAAAATAAGCCAAGTGAAAACATTTATTGAAGATTTTAACTAAATAATTCAAAGTGCTTTCAGGCAACTTTTTAATAAGAATATAGAAAATCCCATCTTCCCCTGGGGCTTTCATATTTTTAAATTTTTTGCAAATCAATTTAAGTTCATCAATATTTGTCTCGTAAGAACTTTCAAATACATTTTGTTTAGAAAGAATATCATCAAATTCAAGGGAAATTTGAGCATCAATTGGACTTACAACGTTTAAATTAAAATCATGAGCAGACTCAAATTGTTGGGCTAATTTTTGAGCTTTTTCTGCATTGGTTAAAAGAAGTTTATCCCCATCTTTCAAAGAAGGAATTGGCTTCTGGGGCTTTTTCAGAATTTTAGTTAATTTCCAAAATGGCTTTGAGTAGGGTTTTATGTCCTCTACTGCTTTGGCAAAATTTTCATTACGGATGAAATTTAAACGACGTTTGATCTCTTTTTGAAGGTCGCAATAAATAAATTTCAAATAAGGATCCCTAGTACGTTGATATTGGCGTCGACGAATGTTTTTCAGTCGTATCAAAAACTGAAGATCATCATCAATTAAAGGTTGATTAAATTTATGTTTAACTTTAGGTATTGAAGCGGCTCTAGCATTGACTATTGAAGTTGTCAAATTTTCTACAGCCAAATCAATATCTTCTATTGAATTCAATGGAACGTTTACATCTAAATTACGTTCAATAAAATTCATACACAGTAAACGAAAATTACCGAGTTCGGTAATTTTTTTACCGAAATCCTAACATGTGTAAATCGGTAAACTGTTCGGTAATTTTTTCGGTAAAAAATAAACGAACATCGGTAAATCGATTCTTTATTTACCGATGTTCGTTTATTTTTTACCGAAAAAAATACCGAACAGTTTACCGATTTACACATGTTAGGATTTCGGTAAAAAAATTACCGAACTCGGTAATTTTCGTTTACTGTGTATATCGCTCCCAGTTAGCCTTTTGAAAATTAAAAGTTGATTTTAAAGGGTTTTCAATGGGACTTTGGGATAAAGAAAAAGTTACTGGAAGGTGGTCTGAATCGAGGTCCGCATGAGTAACTAATTGACTACAATGCTCGCTTAAATCCGTTAGAACCAAATCAATTGTGGAAGGATTTCTAATCGAAGAGAAACAAGTATGCCCATTAGGATATTCAACGGTATAATAACCTGCAGAGCAGTCATTAAATAAAATATTCCCATTTGAATTTGATGAAATATTATTCCAAGATCGGTGTTTTGCATTAAAGTCACCAATAATAAAAAATTTAGATTTATTTCTGGTGAGTTTTTGTAAATCTCCCTTCAAAAAATTTTTCTGTTCACCGCTGCATTGGAAAGGCAAATATGCAGCTACAGTTATAATTTTCCCCATAGAAGTTTCTAATTCAATTCCAATTGTTTCTAAGACTTTTGTATTGAAAGAAGGAAGAAGTCTAAATTTGAGACGACTATTGATGACAATAGCTACACCCCCACCTTGTCGATCAAGTCGATCATTTCGCAAAATTTTAAAGAAAGCATTGCTTTTTAAGTTATTGTCTGGCTTTAAAAAAGTTTCAGTGATGGCAGCAATATGTATGTTTTGGGTTTTCAAAAATAAAAAGAACTCATCTTGGTTAGCCAGCAAAGATCTAGCGTTCCAATTCATAATATTTAAACATCTATTTGGATCCATGAGGGAATCGTAAAGTCATAATAATTTTGTTAGCATAATTAAAAGAAGTTTGGAAAGCTTCAAACATTGAATTTGCTTTCAACATAAGTTGCATCATTTCCATCAAATTTTGATGCAAAAATTTTAATTTTTCCTCAGTAATCTCACCCAAATCAACAAAATTGTTAGAATCAGAAGAGGAAGGAGAAGAAAAAGTATTTGAATTTCGGGGATTTTCCCAAGCCTTCGCATGAACGTTGAGACTTGGTTTTTTCCCATTTTTATTAGTTAAACCTGAAGAGGGCAACCCATTTTCAACCACCTCTGAGAACGATAAACAACGAGTCTGTGGCGCAGAATCAGCCCAGGTAACATTAAAATCACTTCGGGTATTACCCAGCCGTGATTCCAATGTAGACCGAGGCTGAATGCGAACAGGCAGGTTGTTTGCCGGCCCGACGTGTGAAGACGAAAAAGAGGAAGGAGGAGAAGAAACTTTTCTGGAAACTTTGGGATTTTTCCTAGAAGCAATAATTTTTGCCCTGATGGGACAGTCTAGCGAATTCGAGGAATGATTACCTGCGCAATTTGCACACTTGAAAAATTCTGTTTTTGGTTTATCACCACCATAAAGGCATTTAGATTTTTCATGATCGAATGAGCCGCAAAGCATGCATCTGGCATTCATTCTACAATTTTTAGTGCCGTGACAAAAAGCTTGACAACGACGACATTGCGTAATATTTTGAAGGAAATTGGTTGAAGATTTTCGAAAAGGTTCAAATTTTACTCGACAATGAAACATAAGACGAGCCTTTTCCAAAATTTTCAAATTATTAACCTGATCCTTTTTAAAATGGATCAAATAAAGTTCAGGAGCAAAACCAACACTACTGGTATTATTCGTGTTGGTTCTTTTCCTCATTTGAATTACTTGAATTGGAGAAAAACCTAACAAAGAATTTAATTCAGCTGTGATCTCATCCGGTGTCTGATCGCCAGTGAGACCACGAAGTACAACTTTAAATGGACGATCACTTCTAGTGTCGTACGTAAAAAATTGGTGTTTTTTATTATTCAAATAATTTAAAACCTTTTGAAAATCATTAAAAGATTCCGCCAATATACGAGCAGTTCCCCTTCGACCGATCTGAAAAGAAATCTTCACATCCTTGACGGAAGTGACGATTTCTTTTCGAAAGGCATTGAAGTCAGGAATCGTGACCGTTATTGGTGGAATCTTTTCGTTTTTAAGAGTATAAGAAGAAGAAGAAGGTTTCTTAGTACTCTTATCAGAATTAAATATGAATATTTCCTCATCACCGATGTTATGAAGGACATCGAATGAATTGGAAATTTCAACTTTTTTGGCAGATGGCCCTGGATTAGGTTCAGCAATCCGTTTTCTTCCGGCCCTTGAGCCGGCCGAAGACTTCCCCATGCTGGAAAGAAAAGAGAAAATATGAATAAAAGAAAATGAAAATAATTTTAGCACTGAAAAGTGCTGATTGAAATACAGGTAAGGAAAAAATAAATAATGTAAAATGTTCCTGCAGGTACACAGCAACGATACGATGCTCCGGCGTACGTGTTGACGGCTCAACGGTACAGATGGAAGTGCAGATACAGGAATAAAAACCCGATTTAATACACTTATCAGTGGATTGGAGGCTTTCTTACAGAGTGTCAATTATCTTTGGAAATAAATGACACAATAATGGATTCCTTATTTCTGAATTATTTATTATTAATCTATAAAAAAGATTATGATTAAAGAAAATCGATAGCAAAAATTACTATACTCAATATAAAAAACCCGATTTAATACACTTAACAGTGGATTGGAGCCTTTCTAACAGAGTTTAAATTATATTTGGAAATATATAAAATAATATAGAATATACATGATAGATTCCTTCCCTCTGAATCATATAAGTATGATTTCAGATATTCAAACACGAAAAATTCCAATCTCAATATAAAAAAATGATGCCTGATACGTTTTTTTGGGGAAAAGCGAACTGGTATGTAAGGAGCTCATTTTATGTATGGAAAGAATGGTATTTAAACAGTAGAATTTCCAAGATTTATAACACGCTGAAATGGTGCCGTGGTAGCAACCAGAACTATCACGTTGCTGGTCACGGTTCGAATCTTACTGTTTTTTTATGCTTTTTTTTACTGAATAAGTAAAACCAACTACAATATTGATGGATAGCCGTGACGCGTGCCCTAGCATGATACCTTTTTTAGAGCTCAACCATGCATAGAGGAAAAATTCCCACAAAAGGAGGGGAAAGTAATATGACTATTAAATGATTAATCTCATTCTGGAAACTAAATCTGAAATCTTATTCTGATTCTAAAGTTTGAATTTTGAGTTACAACACTTAGTCTAATATTTGAATATAAGTTCCAATTTCAAATTCCAGGTTGATCTTTAATCCAAATTCTTAATCAGAATTCTAAATCTGAATTCTCAATCTGAATTCTGAATTTGAACTCTGAACTTGAATTCTAAATCTGTATTCTGAATCTGAATTCTGAATCTGAATTCTGAATCTGAATTCTGAATCTGAGTTCTGAATCTGAATTCTGAATCTGAATTCTGAATCTGAATTCTGAATCTGAATTCTGAATCTGAATTCTGAATCTGAATTCTGAATCTGAACTCTGAATCTGAATTCTGAATCTGAATTCTGAATCTGAATTCTGAATCTGAATTCTGAATCTGAATTCTGAATCTAAATTCTGAATCTGAATTCTGAATCTGAATTCTGAATCTGAATTCTGAATCTGAATTCTGAATCTGAATTCTGAATCTGAATTCTGAATCTGAATTCTGAATCTGAATTCTGAATCTGAATTCTGAATCTGAATTCTGAATCTGAATTCTGAATCTGAATTCTGAATCTGAATTCTGAATCTGATTTCTGAATCTGAATTCTGAATCTGAATTCTGAATCTGAATTCTGAATCTGAATTCTGAATCTGAATTCTGAATCTGAATTCTGAATCTGAATTCTGAATCTGAATTCTGAATCTGAATTCTGAATCTGAATTCTGAATCTGAATTCTGGATCTGAATTCTGAATCTGAATTCTGAATCTGAATTCTGAATTTGAATTCTGAATCTGAATTCTGAATCTGAATTCTGAATCTGAATTCTGAATCTGAATTCTGAATCTGAATTCTGAATCTGAATTCTGAATCTGAATTCTGAATCTGAATTCTGAATCTGAATTCTGAATCTGAATTCTGAATCTGAATTCTGAATCTGAATTCTGAATCTGAATTCTGAATCTGAATTCTGAATCTGAATTCTGAATTCTGAATCTGAATTCTGAATCTGAATTCTGAATCTGAATTCTGAATTCTGAATCTGAATTCTGAATCTGAATTCTGTATCTGAATTCTGAATCTGAATTCTGAATCTGAATTCTGAATCTGAATTCTGAATCTGAATTCTTAATCTTGTAAATCTCATTTTGATTGTTTTGCATCACGCGGTTTTCAACATTGAAATTTCTTTCATCCAAAATTTTTTTTTATGATTTCGGATTTTACAACTTTTAATAGTATGGTTTTACCCCTAAAAGTATGCAGCAAACTTAATTTCAGAAAAATTGTGAATAAAAGTTTTCACAAAACAAAATCGTGTTTTCATGCGTAATGATTTTTAAGTCATCGCAAATTTATCAAAAACTGTGAAAATTGGTATTCTTGGAGAAACAATTCCAGAATTGAAAATTGATAAAGTGAGGAGAAATTTTACGGATGATGAAAAGAGCGAAAGAACATTTTTGCAAGGAAAATTTATTAACGTACACCATACTTTTCCTCGCAACATCCAGCTTCATCAATTTTTAATTCTGATATTCTTTCTCCATGAATCTAAATTTTTCACCGATATGCCGAAAATAAATTTACAAAAATTCTGAATCTGAATTCTGAATCTGAATTCTGATTCTGAATTCTGAATCTGAAATCTGAATCTGAATTCTGAATCTGAATTCTGAATCTGAATTCTGAATTTGAATTCTGAATCTGAATTCTGAATCTGAATTCTGAATCTGAATTCTGAATCTGAATTCTGAATCTGAATTCTGAATCTGAATTCTGAATCTGAATTCTGAATCTGAATTCTGAATCTGAATTCTGAATCTGAATTCTGAATCTGAATTCTGAATCTGAATTCTGAATCTGAATTCTGAATTCTGAATCTGAATTCTGAATCTGAATTCTGAATCTGAATTCTGAATCTGAATTCTGAATCTGAATTCTGAATCTGAATTCTGAATCTGAATTCTTAATCTGAATTCTGAATCTGAATTCTGAATCTAAATTCTGAATCTGAATATGAGTTCTGAATCTGAATTTTGAATTCTGAATTTTGAATCCTGAATTCTGATTCCTAAACCTGTATCCTGAATTTGAAAACTGAATCTGAATTCTGCATCTGAAATTGAATCTAAATTATGTATGAGTATGTAGAAATGAAAAAAAAAACATAAATTCATTCTTCAACACGGGTAAAAAAAAACGAGGGTCATAAGATCTTCATATAAATTCCCCCCCAACGCAGTTTCCTGTACGGCTCTGCATTTTGTTGACACCCGGCATGGCTTTAGACACTATAATTTCATAAATGAAATTATAATGTCTATAGGCATGGCGGACTCTGAAGGAAACGCCCATCCGCCATTTGCTGCATTGAAAAGCAAGAAGTGTAAGATATAAACACTGTTGCCGTATTTGCCCCAGCAGACTGAGAAACTGCCCAGACCACGGTGCGTCTTAGTAATGCCTTTTACCTATTTGAGTTTGAGCCGCTCTTTATCAAGCGTGCCGATGGTTTATTGGATAGCGCTTGAAACTTTGAATCTGAAGGGTTTTGATTCAAGTCTCGAGTTAATAAATATTATTTTTTTATTTTGATTATCTCCAATTTATAAATGATTGCTGGTGCTGCTGCTTCGAGGCGCCACTAGCAACTTTTTTATATGCCATAATAAGTATGATATGTATGTATTTGGTAAAGAAAACGGTTTCAACTATTTTGTTTTTTTCCCGTTTTTGAAAGGGTTGTGTAGAAAAAAAAATGCATTCTTTTGAGACTAAAATCATTTTAATTGTGCAGCCCAGTTTCGCAAAAACGTTCTAGACATTTTTAAAATGGCACATACAAATCCACGGACATCAACAGAACTCGTCGAGCTGAGTCGATAGGTACCTATAAAGGTATGTCTAAGACCCATAATTAATGATCTCTCAAATCGACCGATAACCAAACCTTTCTGTTAGAAAGGCAAAAAAGGTGCCCAGTACGTTTTTTGGAGGATAAACGAACTTATATTCAACGAGTTCATTTATAATCCAAATAATTCAAACTGTTAAAGTTTGAGAGCCACATATCTCGACGCTCACTAGTGGTCAAGGGGTTAACCTCCTAAACTCTCATGCTAGATGGCGTGGGATCGATTCTCTGCTGTTTTTTGAAATTTTTGTCAAATTTTTGATCGCCTTTGTAATTAATTTAGCGATTGCTGGCTACTGCTGCTGAGCAAATGGCTACCTTTTTTGGAGCCAACGTAAGCATGATATGTTCTATGGAATAGAAAAATTTTAAACAATTTTGTTTTTTTTTGGTTTTGAGATAGGTCCTACAAGAAAAAAAATCCAATTTTTTGATACTAAATTCATCAAAATCGTGAAACCTAGAATAGGAGTTAATGTGTTAAGAACGTTTTTATGGAACATACAAATTCCCGGACATCATCGTAACTCGTCGAGCTGAATCGATTGGTACCTATAAAGTGGGGTCTTGGACCCTTAATTAATGATATCCCCAACTGACCGTTCCCTATGCCTTTCTGTAAGAAAGCCAAAACAAACGTCAGGCATCCATCCGTCGAGATTGATAGCCTCGGTAAGTAAAACATTGCACCCTTGAAGTGTGGGTGGAAGATTGAAAAAAAGAACACCTTAAACCAACGTTAGATCAGATGTCGTACACTCAGAAAAAAACTCTTATGTATGCTCTTAGATTCTCTTATGAACTGGCGCCATAGGAAAAAGGGCGCCATAGGGAAGATTGGTTTATGACTGAAATAAACTCTTGATATTAACACCCCCTAAGAAGAGCCTGTTTAGTTTTTCATAAGATGTTCTTAAAGGGTGTCCCATTATATTCATAAGCACGATTTTGATACAACCCTGTTCACACCAAATGACGTTTAAACATCTGATTTGGGCTGCGTTTTGTTGTTTACAGTTCAACTTTAAACTATGTGTAATTATTTTCGTGAAAATGAGAACCATTTTCTCGTAAAAACACAAATGGTGTACTTTCTCCAACATTTCGCTGAGTCATTCAACGTCAGCTGCTTGTCGCCTCCGGTGCATCAGCCTTTGGATTTTTTTTGTTAGCTAGAGAGCAGAAACATAAACAAATAGGGTGATTTGCCAATCGTTGTCCCCTAACCCATTGTTGCACAGCATGACTTAAATTGTCAATATTTCAGCTGTTTTCAACATTTCCTCAAAAATAATACTGGATCATGTAATTCGGAATGTTTTCTGATGAAATGAGGCTTTTGTGATATTTTCTGCTGATAAGTGTATATCTTACAACAGTTTTAATTTTTCTTTTTTTTTTCGCGCGGTTTTTGTGCTAATTGTTAACAAAAACTTTTATTTATTTATTTATTTATTGGGTTTATATCAACGGATCACGTATTGATCCTAATGATTAGAACTTGATGAACTTGATCCTAATGATTAACTTTTACATTCCTTCTACGGCAAATAAGGTTTTACGTCAGAACAAAACATTTTTCGTATCAGTTTTCTATACGAAACGTTTGTTAGACAATTTTAACACCATGATTTTGAAAAAAAATTATGATTCATACTTATCCAGAAAATATGTTGGATCGTGCAGCAATTGGTCCGCCCAATCTCCTCCTGCCCCATTGTTGTACATAATTCCGCTGCAAAATTTGTTTGGAAATTTCAAATTTATAAATTCGTATACTTCCAATAACTTTCTCTGGTTGTTTTTACAGCTGAAAATAGCAATAAAAATTTTGGAAGCGATTGATTAAGTCCTGAATTATAACAACGTGTTTTGAATAAGTAAGGAAGCTTGTACGGATAAATCCAAATTTTCATTCAAAAACCATCAGAGACGTACTGAAAGTTCAAAAAACATAATTTTGTATTTTTAAAATATTTCTTGGTTTTTGCAATACATTGCATGTGAACAAAAACTAAACCTAAATCGTACCCCATAAATGATATTCGTTGTCACACAAAAAATTCAAAATAGGTAAATATTTTTTATTTTAGTGTTTTGACAGCTAATTTGAAAAATGGTTAATCGGATGAAAATAAAAATCCCATTATACATTATACATTTTTTTTCATGAAATACTTTGCTTCTTCTCATGCTGACAAACAATTAATCTTAAGAATGAGCAAAATCAATAATTCAAAACAAAATTTATTTCAAACTTATTTGAATTTCTTGTACATGCGAAAAGTTCTTCTTGCATACAAATTGTCATACAAAATTGAACACGTTCATTGACTACATGCAACTAAAACAACTCGAATTGTCTATTCATATGACATGTTTTTTTTCTGAATAAGTGGAAACTTACGTTTAACTAGTAATTTTAGTACATTCTGTGCTTTAATTAATTATTTTCCACTCAGATTTATCACATTGTTTGCACTCAATGTGGATTTTTAATAATTGATTCAATAATTCAATATACCCGTAAGTTTATTTTTTCTACCGTCAAATCT
Organism: Uranotaenia lowii; assembly: GCF_029784155.1. Classification (NCBI taxonomy): domain Eukaryota; kingdom Metazoa; phylum Arthropoda; class Insecta; order Diptera; family Culicidae; genus Uranotaenia; species Uranotaenia lowii. The sequence continues at coordinate 142,198,809 of NC_073691.1, forward strand.
TAAAAATGAAATTTTGAAATTAATAAACTTATGTATGTATGAAAGTCGGGCTATTGCATTGTCTGAAAAGTGTCAAAGTCAACTCAATTGCATTGGCATTGAGAGACTACTTTTTTATCAGATTTATTTTAAAAGCCTTTGTCCCAACCATTTATTCAACATTTTATGCAAATAATCTAAAATCTGTTCTGAAAAAATCTGTTTCTCTTATTTCGTGATTACAAATCTAAAACAGTTTTATTCCAGGTCAACAGCGATCCCCTTGATATTGTTATTAATATTGTCAGAATTTTGTACAGGAGGAAAACTACGACCCTTAATCCCAAAAACTAGAAGCCGAAGGTTGGAAGACCCGAAATATTATATGTAAAGCTTTATTTGGCCCTTATTATCCAGAAAAATAAACAGTCATAGCTTTGTGAAACTTAATTTGATCCAAAACAGTTTTTCAGCCGGAAAACTCTTGAGAAGCATTTCTATGTAATGTGATTGTTTCCTGAAGATTGATGAAATGCTACAGAGGTTACATTAATTACAAATAAACCCACTTATATGAAAAAGATATTTAAATCAATTAACTTTTCGAAAAAAAAATCTTATACAAAATTGTATATCATGAGCATAAATCAGTCAAATGATCTGAAACTTTGGGCGTGTCCATTTTCAAGTTTTAAACTGAGATTCATTATGTAAAAATCGATCGACTTCCAAGTTAGTCCTAAAACATTGTTTTGTAAAATCGGATCTTCTTCATAGGGGTAAAAGGGGGCAAAACAGATCACGTTGTCTAATCTTTTCACCTGTTAATAGTGCCTTAAAAATTAAGCATTAATTAACTTTCAGTTCATTTAGGGATTTTAAAGACATAAAGATTTATGTTGGTAGGACATATAAAAAATAGGTTAAATAACACTCCACTCAAATGGCTTCGGGTAAATAAAGAGGTGGATTTGAGTTTCTGAGAAAACTTCACGTGTGATAAATGCTATTCCAGACACTCAAACCGGCGGCTTTGTGTTTTTTTTGAGGCCGAATAGGAATTGAAAAGTGCATTGTATGGAAGACCTCCCCTTCCGTAACAAATATCAGCCTATTCGACCTCATGGTGACTGATTTTTACAATGTGCAACTATTGGAAAAAATCGGAAAACATTATACATGACACAAAATTTGCCTGTGCAACTATTGGGCACAGACAAGCTATTTTAAATATTTTTTTTTTAATTTTTCTGTCACTTTTTTCAAACACCTCGACAAAAAAAAAATCGAGTGAATTTGGTTGAAATCACTAAAATACAGCATAAACACCAAAATCAAGTGCTTAGCTGTTAGCTGTGGATTGGCAAATCACCCTATACTTAGTCCTACTTACAAAATGGTCAATCTTATTGTGCTTTAATAAAAGCGTATTGTCCGGTCTATTTTATGTTGGATCCCACTGTGAATATAAATAATTTTGTGATTTTGTTGAACGAAGTGTTATAAAATCTTTCTTACATAATACACTTATAACTTCAACAGTCAACTAACGCACAGATGTAAACAATCTCAACACTCTCTTTGCCTCAGTATTAGATATATTACACAAACACAATTATAAAAAAACCAAATGTCGAAAATAGCGATAGCCATAAAAAATCAAACGCCAAAAATACCGATAGCCAGAAAACAACGCATGGAGAAACTATGTTATAACAATCATACCGGCTAAAAGTACTGATAAGTGTTTTGTGTGTAGAAAATTTGAAATTTGAAATTTAATTATGTAAGAAAGATTTTATAACACTTCGTTCAACAAAATCACAAAATTATTTATATTCAAAGTGGAATCCAACATAAAATAGACCGGACAATACGCTTTTACTAAAGCACAAAAAAAAAAGATCATTTTGTAAGTAGTACTAAGTATAAGCTTTTAAAACACAAATCATTACACTTTATAAACCACACACATTGTAGGACCCCTGATGAAGGTGTTATACGACACCGAAACGTAGGATTAAGAAAATTTCTTTTTAAGAAACTGGACTGATTTGCCGATTATAAATTCACCAAAATTTTTATTTTGAAAATTGTTGTTTTTGTCCACAGGAGCAGAATCTTGGCAAATCGTTATATTTTTCACAAAAAAATCACGATCAAAATTCTTATAGGATTCAACCGCTAGAATTTGTTTGAAACAGGGTTTTTCAAAAGTTTTGTCGTTTATCAGAAATCACCTGTCAGTGACAGGCTGTCACATTTCCTCGGCTATACAGCTTACAAGCTCTGAAACTAGCAAAAAAAAATTGTTGTTTGAAGTTAGGTTTTGATGACTTATAGCTAGGTAACACTTTTAGCTCATATGAAAATAATTTGCGGGACATTTGAGCGATCTACTCTTAGTTTTTCGTTTTTTTTCACATTTTCATATGTGATGAAAGAAATAAGAGAAACATGAACTATCGAAGAACGAAAGAACATAAGCCGTAAATATCATGAAAATTTCGAAAAAGATACAACGGCTCACCGACAGGACTTGAACCTGCAATCTCCGCTTCGGTACAACGGCGCGTTAGCCAATTCCACCACGGTGAACGTGATGGAACCGGCGAACACGAGCAATCGAGCTCTGCCGATCAACTGCTGGACCTTCTATCGAAACAGAAGGTCCAGCAGTTGATCGGCTTTTTTTTTTAAATTTGAAATTCTGTGTTGAACCTTGCCTTCCCTGATAACCCTTAGTCGTAATTGCCAATCATGTGATTCACTCTAACGTATGATTCGAACTTTGCGGACATTTTTGACAGTGTTTGCATACTTTTCCACCACTCACTCACAGTAATTCTGTGAATAATCAACGATTTTGTCAGCTATCTATTAGATAATGACGGATTTTGAAGGAAATTATGCTTTTTTCTTCTTTTTCTCTTACATCGTAAATATCTCAAAAACGAGTAAATCTTAAATTTTGGAGAAACTAGGTCTAAAAATACCTTTCACAGGCAGTCAGTCAAAATGTTGAATGTCTGATTACTTTTAAATGAGCTATTAGCAAAAGAAAGTGTCCCATTTCTAAAAGAAAGCTTTAGAGGAGAACGAGGATACTTGATCCCTGAGGATACTGGATTCCTTAGCTGTATCTCGGAACTGGAATGTCTTACAAAGATCAAATGTTCTAGGAAAATGTGCCAAATGGAGCAGAAAAAGGATTCCTTAAGCTAAAAAAAAACAAAATAATTTTTGGAGTTATTGAAATTTATTTAAAAATTTCACAAATTGTGACTTGATAATCTTTTTTCGTCACTTTAAAATGTTTCTCATGGGAAAATTATTATAAAAACATTTATTCTAATATATCAATCTTTAGAGTGTAATATGAACTTTTCTATGCCATATTTTCAAAGCAATGGAAAACTCTCAACATTTTTCAGAAAACAGTTTTCTCAAATGTTCATTATGGGTACAATTGATGCCTAGAGTTCCAAAAGGTATATTCTTCTTCTGAACATTTGCATATGAAAATTTTAAAGGATGAGTAACAAATTTCAGGTATCAAATTTTTGGTGAGGGGTCGACCAAAAGGGTCGTACATAACAACTGTTCACTGGTTTTCGATATCGACGACGACATTATACATTGGTTTTCTCTAAAAATTTGCACTAAGTAGTTTTTAGGAACGGAAAACTGATTTCGTGAGTCAATTTCGGTTCAGGGGTCGGTATAAGGGGTCGTCCATACTAATTGTTCACTGTTTTTGCGATATTGTCGTCTTTATGCATCAGATTGAGATGAAATTTTGTACATGGGAGTTTTGAGGGAAGACAATAGATTTCAGGTTCTCAATTTGTATTGGGAGGTTAAAAGGTATCGTCCATATTAATTGTTTTCTTTTTAATGACATTGACGACATTTTGCATCGGATTGAGAAGTAAATCAGCTTCGTTCCGAGGGTACCGAGAACGGCAATCAATTTTTAAATTTTCGATCACGTATTGGTAAAAGAGGTCGTCCATATTAACTGCTATCTGTTTTTGAGCCTTTGACGTTATTGACTATCCTTATCGACTGTTTATAAGAAGGTCAATTCATATTTCATATTAAATTTAGTGTTAAGGTCAAGATAAAAGTCTTCTATATTAACAAATCAATGTTTCGGCAATAATGTACTTTTGCCTTTTTTTTGTGCCGATTCAGACCGCAACTCTCCCACTTATGGTTTCTTGACGGCTAGACAATTGTTTATTTTGTATTTTGAGTTGAAGAACAAGAAAAAGAGTCATCTTTAAAAATTAAGTTTATATCAAACAGCATATTGACGGCTTACCCGATGTATATGTCATGCTAGAAAAAAAGGCAAATCTGGCTCTGAAGAGCAAATTTGCTCTCTTTTTTTTTGTACAGAAATGTCAAAATCTACTCATACTTAGTCAGATTCTAACTATACCTTGTTTTGCTATAGTTTTCTAATATTTAAGTACTTTTAAGTCAGTTTTAAGTAGAGATGTACCGAATAGTGGTATTCGGCGAACGGCCGAATACCGAATATCGACCTTTTCAACTGTTCGGCCAAACGAATATTCGGCCGAATATTCGGTCGAATATTCTATTGGATTTTCAATAAAACTACAAAAGCGATAATTTCAATTTCCTTCCATTTCTTCCATCTTAATGCCCCTCATATACTTGGGTTGATTTTTTGCAACCAGATAATATGATCTCATGATGTATTACAAGATCTTTTTCAAGTTGGGGTCTCTCTGAATAAAAAAAAAATGTCACCAATAACTGTAAGGACATTAGATGACTTGTCGCTTCTAGGGCATTTATAACCAAATAGAGTGAGTTCCTGTGGAAACTTGGACAAAACACGTCGAAACATGTGTCAAGAAATTTGAAATGGCTTATTTGATATCGAATTAGATGGAAGTCGAATATAAGCAAGACAAAAAAGTTGTCGAAAAAACGATAATCTTTAACCTTAATCATACCATACTTCAAATCACTCAGGCCATTTAAAAAAGGAAAAAAGGGCAACTTGGAACAAAACCTTGGTTAAAAACATACAAGGGGAAAGTGAGAGAAAATAACTTGAATTTTAAAGTTTTCATTGAATCACAGCAGCAGTGTTAAGATCGTATCTAGGGATTGAACCAAAATTTTATTCATTTTGCAATAGTTGAAAAATCGTTCTTGAACATAAAATATTGAAAGTTTCAAAGAGAAATAAGAGTTTTTTATTCGATTTAGCAAATAGTTTGAATAAATCCGGGCATCCCGGCCAGATTTGAAGTATCTCAAATTCTTTATTGGATTAATTGCAAAGCCTGGATATTTGAAAAAAATCTGGAATAATCGATAATCAAAGTATAAAGCAATTCTTGTCAGCATTCACTGTACGATCAACAATGAAAGATACACGGACACCTTAGATGTTTTAGTGAAACCATTATATTTTGAATGATTGTGTAGTTTTTTCAACATTACTTTTGGATATTTTATAAATAATCCAGATTCGTTCGAAAAAAAATGACAATTATGTTATTGTTTAAATTCTAAAAATAAATATTCGGCCTATTCGGCCTATTTGGCCGAATACTTTGCTCAACTATTCGGTGAGCCGAATATTCGGCTTAACGGTTTTTGGGCGGTATTCGGCGCCGAATATTCGGCCGACCGAATATTCGGTACATCTCTAGTTTTAGGCATTAATTGATCAGAACACGCGAAATTCGGCATTACTTTGCGATTCGGGTGTGAAAATTCCGGTCTCGATTTTACGGTAAACCTCTCCACCTTTAATCAAGGCCCACAGGATTTTTGGAGGGCAATTTGGTATAATTTTTGGGTGGTAAGTTCATGAAATCAGTGGTCGTAGAACCACTAATGGATTCTAACCCATGCTGATTAGCGATAACATTTTTTAGTTGTGAAAAAATTAGATTAATATAAGCGATTTAGATAACCTCCTATTTTGACAATACATATCCGATTTCCATGACACAAGGATTCTGATTCTAAGAACCTACCTAAATATTTTTTTACATTTCATTTATGGATTCTTATTCAAGTTGTTACAGAGGACTTTCTCTCGGTTCAACGGTTGTCACACCGAATATATGTCTACAACATGTATGCATCTACAACCACTTCCGATTGAGGTGCAAGTGCAAGTGCATCACCCATTTACTGTGTCGTCCGGTGCGCAAGCCGGCTCAAATAGTTGGTGCTGCAAAAAACCCGTGCCAATGTAGCAATTTTACAACGCCGCGGGGCCACAAACGCAATCAATGACTGGCGGTCGGCTAAAAATAGTCGCATCCATTCATGAGCCAAACGCCCGAATGTGGGGGTGTGCTAACGGCTGTTGACAAGTCGAAGCACCGGCAAGAGCTGTAGTCGTAACTCTCTTTGAAGGGGGCAAAATATTGGAAAATTAGGGTGAACCACCATTCTGTTTAGGGTGAACGTTTACTTTTTATTTTCTGATGCTGTAATGCGCAATCACCTCTTCGCTGATGAGATAAGAAAATTCAAACACGCAATCTTTTCTTTTGAGCTGTCTAAGGTTGTTTTCGAAACTTACCCTTAAGGGGGGGGTAGGGTCTAACGGGTATAAAAAAACACCATTTTCTCGATTTTTTTCTAGAGCTATCGTTCAAACAAATGTTTTCAAATTTTTTGCATTATACAAAGCATTGTTAAAAGAACATTTAGTAATTTTTTCGTAGAAAAATATTGAAAAATGAGCCGGTGACGGAGCATTTTCGAGGATGCCTTTTAGAAAACAGGATTTGCGGTGGACACTGTATCTCAGCACAGAATCATCTGAATTCAAAAAATCAGAGCAAAATATTTTTAATAGATGTTTTTCTGGACCCCAACGTTTTTATTTAACTTAAAAATATTTTTATGAAATTTTTGTGGCTGTTTGAAGTAAAAACTACGATTTTTCACTTAAAAATCCGCCATTTTTCACCTCTTAAATCTCCCCAAAGTAAAAAAATCAAAAAAGAAAAACGTTGGGGTCTGGTATTTTATATGTAGAAAATATGTTCCAAATTTGAAAAGAATCGGATAAGTAGTTTTCAAACGGCGTTGTCCACGGACTTTAAAAATGTGCTTTCGAGAAAAACGCGTTTGAAGTTTCTGCTCTTGTTTTCTTGCAGTATAAGATAGGAGGAGATAAAGGCCTATAACTTCTACAGTTTTGCTTCAATTGACTTGAAAATTTGACACAACATTCTTGAAATGTTTTACAATAAGAAAATAAAAAAATAAAAAAATCGATTTTTTGAAAGTGTTAGACCCTACCCCCCCCTTAAAGCAAGGTGACAGGTGACGGGTGTCAAGAGAGAGTTCATCGGGTCAATCTTCGTCGCGGTTTAGGTCGATCGAAATGTAAGGCGCCACACTAAGAAGACTGAGAGAGCTCTGACGAGGTCTTGTTTGAGACGACGCAATCTAGGAGGAGAATCTAGGTTATGTTATGATCACTAGAAGGAGCCGAACTGTACAATGTCATGTGGCACCTCAAAACAACAACAAACAACCGTTCGTGTAGAGACGCTTGTTTTTTCTTTCTTTGCCACCCGTCAATTTTGTCTGGTTTGTTTACTCCCCCATTTTTGCTGGAAGTGACGATCCCCATTGTTGGTTACCTTTTGATAGGATTACAACCTTAAGCTCGATCGGGACCGATCGAAGTGTGTAATCTTTAATGTGCTGTTGGATTTATGGTTACTGTTATGGTTATGATAATTTTGAGCAGTTCCCCGATGCAAACTCCTTCGAATTGGTCCATTGAAAGCGCTGTCGCTTGAGAGGGAGGAATCGAAACGTCAAGGTCTAAGCCGTAATTGACCGCATACCTTGGAAGGTTAGAGCGCGATGAGATTGCGAGCTGGAAACTGGGCACGGTTTTGATCAAAACTAATTTCAGAGACTCAAGTTCACGTTAAAGCTAACAAAAATTTTCTTTGGTGATTAAAAAAAAGATTTTTAGAAAACTTACGGTTGATCACATCATAGGAGTATGCTAGTGAAAGCTTTTATGTTGAGCTTTTACAAACCTGAAAAGAAAAAAGAATAAAATGTTGGTTAAATGTTGATGAAAAATGAAAACATCGTTCAGATTTTTATCTGTTACAGATATCAATTAATTTTTAAGTGTTTTATATAGACGTGAGATGTGACCGTAATTGTTGAATCCTAAACTCTTTTTTTTGTTCCTACTCAAAATTAAGTTTGACCGTTGTTCAAAAGATAATTTGAACTTTAAGATGAGTTTTCCTCGTTGCGATGGTTCAAAACGGAGTTCAAACTGCGAACTCAGTACTAATCCCATTTGTGCCACTTTTGCCGATTTGCATTTTGGGTAGCTACGAACCCAAACCGAAGTTCAAATGAGAGTTCGGTTGTCGAACTTAGTTTTGAGTATGAATGTCAGAACTTATTTTTGCGATTGCTCAGTCAAACTCAAAGTTGAAGGCTGCTACTGAAGTGCTATTTTAACCGTGATCAAAGTATAGTTCGATGCAATTAACATTACGTTGAAATCCATTTTTCCTTCTTGCGATGGTTCAAAACGGAGTTCAAAAAGCGAACTAAAACGTATTCCCGAGGGAGCAAAACTGAGATCGATCTAATGAACTCTAAAAATTGAACCCTCTTTGTGTATGTTGAACTAAAAGCACTTAGCACGTTCGGCTGCCGGACTACATTTTGAAAAGCTACGAATAAAGGCATGAACAAAGTTCAAATCGGAGTTCCGCTGTCGAACTAAGTTTTGAGTATGCCAGTCTGAGCTTAATTTTGCGATTGCCCAGTCAAACTCAAATTTGAGGGCTGCCACTGAAGTGCTTTAGAGTGGCAATATGACACTATTGGAAGTTTGACGGCTCGTAAATTTGTCCACATGCATCCATATAAAAAATCTTCATCATAACTTTTTTAAAGGACGCTTCCTGAAAGCCTAGGCAAGAAAACTTTTTAATGGGATCAAGACTGTCAATTGGACACTTCTCGCTAAAAATTCCTATATAACGGCGCCGGCCTCGTCCTAAAGCGTGGTGATGAATCTGGACGCACTGTTTACTATACCATTGCGCTCCTAGTTGTTGGATCTGGAATGTTTTGACAGTACTTTGTTCGGAAATGTTTCCTCTATCAGTGCTGAAAATTTCATTACGATTCGTTTTGTTCCAAAAAAATTACACGTGATGGAAGCCGCGAGACGAAAATAAATATTGGACACTCGCGTTAAAAACCGACGTGGTCGGGTTAAAAAAATCGCGAAATCGTTAAAAATGCTCAAATCAACCGTTTGCAGCGTTCTCAAACGTTTCCGTGAGATGCATACTATCGATCGGCAGGTTCATACCAAGCGTTATAGTGGACCTAAGAATCAGAAACTGCATTTGAAGGTGTTGAGAACGATCAAGGCAAACACAGGTTAGTCGGACTACGACATCGCCAAGAAATTCAACGTCGACCGGTACACCGTCAGAAGGATTAGTCTCCGCGAAGGAATACGATCCTATCGGACCAGTAAGCAACCAAACCGGACATTGAAGCAGAATTCAGTAGCCAAAGGACGTGCCCGGAAGTTATACAGCAAGATTCCAACGAAGTACGACGGATGCATCCTTCGTACATGCAAATTTTATAAAGCCACTGCAGTGGTGCACTGCACTGGTCGGGGTGATGTCCCCGCCAAGTTCTAATTCGTTTTTGCCGATAAGTTGACAAGAAAGTGTTTGATCTGGCAAGGTATTTGCAGCTGCGGACGAAAAAGCCCGGTTTTTGTGAAAAACAAGACCATGGACTCCGAAATGTACAAGGAGGAGTGCCTTAAAAAATGTTTTTTTTTCCTACAAAAGATCTCACAAAAGACCAGTAAAGTTTTCGCCAGATTTGGCATTCGGTCAACGGGTGGATTTTGTTGAAAAGGACATCAACCCACTCAACTGCCCTCAATTCCGCCCTATCGAAAAATTTTGGGCAATTGTCAAGCAGAAGATGAAGAAGAATGGTAGGACGACTCGAGAAGCAACAGAGATGAAGAGATTGTGGATCAAAATGGCCGCTGAGGTCAGCGAATAGGGTGTCCAAACTTTGATGAGTGGTTCTAGACGAAAAGTTCGGAATTTTATCAAAAAAACATCGAATTTTTTTTCCTTTGAAGTGCAATAAAAACCCTACATGTTGATTATAAAACTTTTTTTTTTGTTTACATAGCTCCGAAATAGACCCGTTTTAACGCTTCCAGATTTGTAATGATCCATGCTTTAGTAATCAAAGGGGGATTAAGAAGGATTGTTAGTAAGATACTTTTTAGGATCAATCATAAATCTGTTATCCCAGTTTTCTTCAAAAGCTTGTTTTCAAAACTTTGAAACAATGTCAAGTCAGTATCACCAGCTACAGAAACCGTCTATACGTCTGCGGATCTATGTTCAAATATCTCAGCAAGAGATTTTTTAGAAAGGGAGAGGTTTGGATCAGGAGCCATTTTTGGAAAATGGTGCGATCTTTGGTTGACCTAAACCTCCTATGCTCCTAGACATTTTCGTAAGGAAACGCCTAATAATATCTGCGAGGTGTTTTAATTACAAAAAATAAAAAGAATTATGAACTCTCAAATAATTAGAAAAGCAACCATTCGAATTTCCTACAAACTAGCTGTTTCCCTCACTATAATCTCTAACACATCACTGATTCTCAAAACGACTCTTGAACAGAATTAACAAATAAACACTAGAAAAAACATAGAATGAAGAATCAAAAAGTTATAAATGACGTTATCAAACGTTTTGTGTTAAGTTTCGTCCAATATAGTTTCATTATTAAATATATGACAACAGAGTAATGCTTGTAAGTGTAGCACAGAGAGCGAGAATATGAGATATTTCATATTTACTCCGCGATCAGTTAAAGAGAGGTTTAAGTTTTGTCTGTCAACTAATATAAGAAAATATGCGTTTATGAGGTACATCTATATCGAGACTGTCAAAAACTACTCTTACATTTAGAAGATAATTTCAAAAGATTTTTGAAATTCCGTGGAAATTTTTCAAACAATGGCAGATTTCCCGGTGAGATGTCGAATTTCCCGCTTTTTTCCCGGTTTCCCGGTGACGCGATGAAATTCCAAAGTTTTTCCCGGGTTTCCCGGTTCGCTAGCAACTCTGGACGTTATTGAAAGTCTAACAAAAAATCGAAAAACATGCTTTGTAAAAACGCTGTAGATTACTACCAAATGCTCAAAAAAGTATTCCTTTGTCTCTAAGTAAGCTGAAACTAGAAACTATATGTTGCTCTCAAGGATATAAGGAGTGTATTCGAAAAAAAATACTACCTACTTGAAAGTCAGCTAGACGAATCAGTCAATCAACTTCAGTATTGGACGCTATCTCAAAAACCACTTGACAAATTGTCAGCAAATTTTGTGCACGTACATATTACATTCCCATCGCTGTAAATTTCATCAATTTTCATTCATGCATTCAAAAGTTATTCTTGAAACAAAGTGTTGCATTTCTTTTTAATACACTCCTTAGTTCTTTATTTTTTAAGATCTTGATTACAATAAAAGTAAAAAAGTGCACCGTACTTTCCGAGCAATCAAACGTCAAATGTGTTTCAGTAACAATAGAAATTTTTTAGACTGTTTTTTAAATTGTCATTTATTATTTACACATTTTAGCAATTTTGAGTCCTTGAAATACAAAAAACTGAACTTTTAACGAGTTTTCAAAAAAAGTTTTTTTTGAGAATTTTTTGTCAATTTGCAATTTTGCATGTTGCAACACTTAAATTCGACTTTCTACGGATTTTGAGTGTATAAGCCCCAGATATTTGCAAGAAAATTATGTTCAAAATAAATCACAATACATTTTTTGGCGTTTAAATAGCTCGGGGAGCTGACGTTGGAAATGAAAATTAGAGATAGTTTTTGGAGAAGGATTTTTTTTAAGTTTAGAGTAGGCAGCGTAGAATAGTAAGCGATCATGAGACGTTGGTTAGACCATCATGTTCTATCCATTCCGGCTGGATATGGACAGAATGCAGTTCAAGATAATAAACCAACCCTTCCTGATACCAGTTGGAGGAAGGACAAGGACAAAACTCAACCAAAGAAGATATTGTGGTTGTTATTATAGTTCAAACAGATAATTATTTAGCTGGTCATATGAGTTTATGATTAGGTGCAATTTTTTTCAATGCTTTGGTGAATCGTGTTTCTAGTTAGAAAACTAACTGATTATTAACGAAATTCAAGTCATTCATACCGTTTATCGCGATTCTTCGGGCATCGAGTTCAATGATGTTTTGTTGGATTGAAGGAGCGTTCATTTTAGAGCTTGAACATTGAGCCAGAAAACAGTGCTGGGGATTTTTTTTGTCCAAGATTTCGGCGATGTTGCCACCTATTTTATTTTAAGAGGGATCAGATGTCGCTTCTCTTATATGAAAGTTCACTAGGTCGTGTAAAGAGCTAATATTTAAAAACTAATCCGCTCCATTATCATATATTTTTTGCTAATTTTTTTGTCAATGGTCTTAAAACATAATCTTCTTAAAAGCCTATGAATCTTTATTTTTGTTAGGAAAAACTTTGTTTTTTTTTTTGTCAATTCCAGGACACAATATTCCAATTGATGGCAACCACATACTCGGGGCTTAAAATTTCAAACTTTAAAACCTGTGCTTTAAAATTTATAAACAATTCACTTACTTTTTTATTTTTAATTTTGTTTTTTTAATCGATCATTATTTCTCGACACTACATATTTTTGGATTAATCTTTGAAAAGTGAAATGAATTGAGCTAAATTCAAACGCGCAATGTTAACACATTAAGGACCGCGAAGAAATCTGCACCATTAAACACAAAAATTTATCCTTGTGTTTTTCAAAACTCGTTGGACCATTTTTTTTAAATTGAATATCTTTGAGTTACCGAAAGTATCCTGTTCAATTTTGTAGAATAGAAATCTATTATTAAATTTATAACATTTGAAATAAATGCTTCTTAGAGTAGCACAATCACGGCAAGCGAAAAACGAGAATTCTCGTAATTGGTACTCTTAACTTAATTTGCTTTGTGCTTTCAATATTTACAAGAAATCTTAGATTTTTTTATCAGTCTCTTATTTATTATTCAAGAAATCGAAATTTTCCAACCTAAACTTGATTAGTAGAGTTTAACTTTCAGTGATGAATTGAAATATATGAAGCTAACAATGGGGACTTAAAAAAATATCTTTAAAGCCTTTTATTTTGAATACTCTAAAAAATATGTAATCTCTGACTTTGGACGTTGGTATCTTTGAAATTTTTTTCTTTTTATTTATAAAAATTCAATCATCAACGCTTTGAATTCATTCTCTTAAGTTCAAAATGCATATTTTTGCCTAATTGAGAATTCACGTTTTCAATCGTGATTAAAAATGCTTCCAAATAATCGCGGAACGTTTTTTTTTTTAGTTGAAAACGAAATACTGAAACGTTTATTGATATGATAAATAATTAACAATTATTATTATTTTGTTGAATAGTTTAAAATCAGAGTCAATTTATGAACTGATCTATAATTTATTTTGGCATTCATATTTTTTAATCTTTTGTTTTGTTCAATGTATTAAATTTCTTTGCAATGAATCTTTTTTTTTTTTCAAAGTTTTAATTTCTAGTTATATTCGAAATGTTGATTCATATTTATTTTCTAATATTCGGGAATATAGACTTGAAGTATAATAAAATGTATGTAAAACTAGCTGACCCGGTAAACTTAGTTGAGCCTTTGAATTTTCACATGCCGAAGTAACGTATATGCCATTTTTAGTTTTCGCCATTAAGAGTATTTTCTTTTCCTAACTAAAACATGTCACGACAGAACAGAACTCAATCAAATAGAAAGTTTTAAGTATATCAATCTTCAAACAGCTTTTTTCCCCATCAGGAGGGAAAAACTAAATTATATCAAGATGAGATATTTTGATACTAATTTTTTCCTATCTAAATGAGTTATTATTCAGTACTCCTAGGATGTTAAAATATCTCAAATGGTATCAAAAAATCTATGCGATCATAGTTAAATTATATCAATTTTGGATATGCTCCTTTCAAGATTATATCTCATTCAGATAGCATAGTTTGGTATCCCGATCAGGAGAGCATATCAAAATAATAACTCACACGTATCTCAACAAGATATTTAAATCTGATTCAGTTATAATTAATTACTAAAAAATTTAGATTTTAAGTTTCTCCAATCTGAATTATATCTTATTCTGATTGACAGACTCGAATGGGGTTGAGATAATTTTCAATGATAAAGAATTTATTCGGGTTGTCCCAAAATAAAATGATTATATCTTATTTTGATATATGTACAACTTTTTCTGAAACACGGACATCGAAGTCATCGATCTAAGTAAGCCTTGGTCGAGTGCGGTCGTGTTTTTTCTCGCTCGTGGCGTTTAAATTCTCGGGGAGAATGAAAATTCATGATATTATTTTTTTTTATTGTAGTAAAGTCCGGTTTGTTCGAAAAGTATTTCGTCTTATCGCGTAAATGAGGAAAATGTTTTTCCGGATATAATTCCGAATCGTCGTCGTGAGTTGCGGTTCTCCTATATATTTTTTTATGGTGCGGCTTCCGATTGGTCCAGCACGATTTCATTTCTTCAAAGTTTTGTGAAACGTAAAGTGAAGAAGCTTTAAAAACGTATCTCGTGCATTTTCATTCGTGTTGTGCGGTCTCGTGTACAAGTGTTTTGGTGTGAATGTACTGTTTCACTAACTTCACAATTTCACCGGGTGCTACTTCTACAAAAAATGAAAGCTAAGTTCTTTTCTTCTTATTTTTATCATTTTCTCTTTTTTTGTTTGCTTTATAAAATACTGAAAATTACCTTTTTTTTGTTTACTGATGGGTTGCATATTTTATTCCAATAATATGTTTTTCCATGACTTTATTATTCTGTTCAAATAAGAGAATTATACACACAAATAACACACGACGTATTACAGGACACGACACTTAACGTTTTTACTAACGGAAAAAGGAATTAAATTTACCTTTTTTGTCGACCGGTTTCGGGCTCGATGTTGCCCATCTACAGGACGATGTCCGACTGACTAGATGAAGGAAAACACTAATACATGTTCATACTATCCAATAGTATTCGTCGAAGGGTGGTCGGGTTGTTGAAAACTTGGTTTGAGCAGGTTGAAAAGCGGTGATATGTTTGGAGCGTCATCCTCGTTCATAAGTGGCCTTTCCGATGTAGTGATATAGCATAAGTTTTTACGTTTAGCACAACCATTAAAATGAGTAAGAGAATTATCTCGGATTTAAAACTTGCAGTTCCATTCATTCCGAATGATGTGTTTTCAATTTGACAGAACGTATTTAACTCAACTGATGGATTTAATAGGTTCTAAGTTTGCGTTTGAATTGTTCGATTTCATCGTGCTGTCAGTATAAACATAATATTTCTTTTAGTTCCTATCTATAAATTCCTACATGATTGAGAATCATTATCAAAATAAGGTTATTTAATGTGTAGAACGGTTACTGAGTACCTAACAAAATAAATTTATTTATTTTTGTTGATCTCTTTAGAGATAAGTCGCCAGCATCATTTCATATACTGAAAATAAAATAATAAATTTGTTAAAGTATTCATTAAACACGAAACGGCTTAAACAAAATGGAAAATTTTCGTGTTTGTACAAGTCTCGATAAAAGCTTTTCAGTATCATAAATGATAAAATCAAACCCTTTTAATTATAAAACTTTTATCTTCTGAAATCTGGTGTTGCACTTAAATTTTTAATTTCGTTTAGTGTTGAAGATCGATTTTAATTTAGTTTTTAGTTTAGCAAGAAGTTGAGATGATGTATTCAACGATATGCAACAAAAACCCTCATGAGTTGCTTAAAAAATTTGTAACTTGTAACTTCAGTTGCAAGTTGAAAGATTTACTATAAAATCACAGGAGCGTAGAAAATAATGATGTTTACACCATATTGCATAACACTAGTCAAAAGTGTCTCCTAAACATATCCTTTTCCCCCATCCACCAAAAAATTGATTTGCTAGGATGCAGAGGTGACCTCGGTCCTAAAGCACGAATTTATTCTCTATTATCCCTTTCTCTTGTTTTCCTCTCTATCTATTGACTACAAGGACGTGGCCGGCGCCGTTATTGATGTTAAAAGAGAGAGCATCAGTTTTGTTCATTGTGAATACGCTGTCAATCCCAGACACCATTCATTTGACCTCTGGATAAAGTTGATGGCCTCGGTCAATCACGGAGTAGCAACCATTGGCGATGTGGAATTCTTTCTACTGAGCCACGCCAGCGATCATGGGATTCGAAATGCGTTTGATTTAAGAACGATTTCGAGCATATAAAATAACATCAAAGAAGCTGACCATGCTTTCAAAAAATAATTGATTTTCTACGTTGCATTTCGAGTTCAATGATCAAAGATGTGAGTAGTCAATCAAGCTAAGCTAAGCTAAGCTAACACGGACATCGAAGTCAACGGCCCAAACCGTACATCAATGAGTTTCGCTCAACAGATCCTTAAAATTGGATTCAATTTTTGGGAAATCAAAAATGGAACATGGTTTTAGCAAATAATATGGTTTATTGACATTCCACTAATAATTTTTCTCGAAGCACTCATATCTTGATCTAATATATAAAGATGAGTTGGACTATATATGTTTGTTTGTATGCACCTTATACAAATCCACACCGCTTATCCGATCAGCCTGAAATTTGGTACAGTTATGTATTTCGACCATGGTAAGGTTTTAGTAATAGTTTTGAGCCCCTCCCATCTAAGAAAAGGGACCCTCCCATACAACTTTCGTTTTTTCTCCCACGAACCAAAAGTCATGGCACCATTTTGTCGACCGATTTTCGTTTCCTTTGGCGGGGTTGTTTTCACCCATGGAGAAACGACCATCCAGAATTCACGGGTACTGGATAGCAAATCAAAGCTTGATGAGCATTCAAAATTTGAAAGGGAAAATTTTGGCGGGTTTTTTTTGTCATTCTACTTCAAAGCACATGAAACCGGTACGAGATGTTTGGATGCCATAATATGCCTACATTTTGAATTGAAAAATCTAACTAGCCTGTTAGGAATATAGATATTGACAAAAATTGTACATAGTGTTTATCAAAGTTCTTTACCGCCGCTGGGGGGCTTTGAGGGTCTACAAAAAAAAAAAATCTTTTTCAGCTAAACAACTATTTGGGCTGAATGTTGAAAGACTTATGAACCAATCTATAAAGCTATTAAGAGCCAACCATTTTAATATTTATGGGATTTTTCATAGAGAAAAAAAATTAGATTCAGCTTTCAGCCTCTTAGATAGCCTTCGAGGAATTCAAACGGGGGCTTAGAAAAATGATTAAGAAATGAAATCTAAGGTTCTGAGATTTATACAATTCAGTTTCATTGGCAAATTTCTAGCTTTTGAGTCATTTTTGGGCATCAATGTAATTTGAAAACATTGATCACTTTTCACAATAATTAATGGGATGATTGTGTCCAACTATGGAAACTTTGAAATATAACTCAAATTAAATCTATTTCAAAGCATTATAATGGTAACTTCGGTTCAGAGATAGTTTGTTCTCGATAATTTCAAAAAAATATTAATGGAACTTTTAACGTTTAAGAACAAGTACTCATAAAGAAGTGTGATTTTAAAAGCACACATACAATTGAAAACATGCAAAGTGAGTTTTGAACATAATTTAACAAGATTCGAAAGTCTTTTTTAAAAATTTCTAAGTAACTTAAACTTGGATATACCATTGTAGATGGAGATCATGTAACTTGAAAAGTGGAATGATTTCCAAATGAAGTTTTTATTAAATGAGGGATGTGAAAGTAAAAAGAAACAGTTTTATCAGCTGAAGATATCAGGTAAATGCTATTCAAGCTTCCTTAGAAATAGTGGGTGAAAAAACTGTTTGTTATGATAGGATGTATAAGCATTCTAGGGAAAAAGTTTTAAATTTCTTTAAATACAATTTTTTTTTAAATTGTGAACACGAGAAAAAAAATAAATAATCTCAATCAAAACATAAAAAAGACTAACAAAACTTACATAGCTCACATAGCCTAAAATTGGCGAAATTTCTTATATCTAATGATGAATACAATACTTCCAAAATTTCGAAAAGTCCAACGACACATTTTGATTTATATTTTATGCGAACCCGAGCAAGGCCGGGTAAAATCAGCTAGTAAGTTATAATTTTGATAGGTTTTGTTCTGTCCAATATTAAACTATGCTATCTAAACGAGATATAATCTTGAAAGGAGCATATCTAAAATTGATATAATTAAGCTATGATCGTATAGATTTTTTTATATAATTTGAGATATTTTAACATCCACGAGTTCTGAATAATAACTCATTTAGAAAGGAAAAAATTAGTATCAAAATATCTCATCTTGATATACTTTAGTTTTTCCCTCCTGATCGGGAAGTCCTATGATTTTTAGTTTATATATCCTATCTGGATGAGTTATAATTTTGTTTAAATTCTAACAACGGCTGATATTAATTAGTTATGGTTGCATGGACATTTTGATATAATTTGAGATATTTTAACATCCTACGAGTACTAAATTATAACTCATCCAGATAGGAAAAAATTGAATAGCAGAATATCTCATCTTGATATAATTTAGGTTTTCTCTTCTGATCGGGATTGGACAGAAAAAAAATCTATCAAAATTATGCTCCATTTTTGGTTTCCCAATAGTTGGATATAATTTTATCATTAATGCACGGTTTGGGCCGTTGACTTCGATGTCCGTGTTTCATAAAAAGTTGCACGTATATCAAAATATGATATATTCATTTTATTTTAGGACAATCCGAAAAAAAATCTTTATCATTGAAAATGAGCTCAACCCCATTCAAGTCTGTCAATCAGAATAAGATATAATTCAGATTGGAGAAACTTAAAATCGAAAATTTAGAGTACTTAATTATAACTGAATCAGATGAAAATATCTTGGTGAGATACGTTTGAGTTATTATTTTGATATGCTCTCCTGATCGGGTTCACTCCTCAAAAGGGGTGAATATAGACAGTTACTTATTATTTGAGGAAAATGTTCATTTGAGCTTACATCATATTGAACATGGATCATGGATTGATGCGGTGCTTTTCGCTTCGCAGTTTTTTTTTTCAAATTCCCTGTAATCATTTTTTCTTACATATATTCGAAGAAATTTCAATGCCGGTGCCTTCCTCAAGTGGCAAAATTCAACGAAGAAATTTATTAGTTTTTGTTATTTGATTTCCCGCGAAAGCTGAAAACGAACATTTTCTGGAATAAACTGAAAAATGAATTTCTTCTTTTTTTTATCAATGACACTTTACCATCCTTGTATATGATCTTCTTTTCAATTCACATTTCATCATATTAAACATGAATGCTTAAGTTCTGGTGAAATAAAAATAGGACATCAACAATATTCATTGAATTTTGGTTCACAGCAAATTCAAATTTTTACAAAAAGGTCATCACACTGAAATTTACTTTTCAAATTTAAAGAACGCGTTTTCAGAGTCTGTTAATAGTTTTATGTGACTTCAACGTTAACGTTTATATATTCAATAGTTTGGTTTTAATTGTGATCTTGGTTTCAAAATCAGAAATGAAACATTTTCAACATTTGAGTGTAACCAATGTTTATTTTTACATATTATCAAAATTTCATTTTGTTTTTTTTTTTCTTAGTTCTAATTTCTGGTTAAAAACTCTCCGAATTTGTCTTGGATCTTGGTTCAAATTTTCTTTAGACTAAAGTTTCTATTTTTAAAGCTTCTTGTGTTCGAAGATGTTTATGAATCAAGTACCTGTTTCTGACTTTTGATACTGAGTGTTGGATCTTATTATGAGGTTTAGTTTAAAAAAAAGTTAACCTTATTAATATTCTTAACTCCGTTCAGTTTTTAAGCATTTAAGCATGGAAGGAAATGAAGAAATTTTCTAACGTGTCCTAATTTTCCAAGTGTTTTTTTTTAACAATTATGAAATTCTCATGGAATCACAACATATATGACATTCCATTCCCGAACTAACTGAATGCATTCTGAACAATGCATACAAAATCATTTGAATCAATTTAAGTTTGCCTATACTAATTAGACCCAGCAAACATTTTTGCAGGTATATTTCTAAACAAACTTTGTCATTCGTCTCATAAACATTATAGGATCATCGCATAAAACTTGAAAAAAAAACAGTATTTACCTATCAAAGTGGACGCAATATACATAGTATTATACAAATTAAACGATATTCAACACCTTATTCGTATATCCTGTAAGCTTGCGAGAGAGCGTAAGTTTTACTCTCCGTTGCCAGCGACAATATTTGCTGCTTCTCTCATTAGCCAATTTTTCCAAAAGAAACATCTGATTATTAGGAATCTGGTTGCACCGCTTATCGCAGAGAGAGCAATAAGGCTGTTTTTCCACTTGATTCCCGCGCGAGAGAACAAATATGCAAACATGGCGGACTTTCTATCTTATCCGATTTATACCGATTTTAAGTAACAATTTTTTCGATCGTTTATTTATTTGACAGGGATTGCGATTCGTATTAACGATTGTTAACGATTTAAGCTATCATTTCTTATGCGGTTTCATGTTTGCTCGGGAGTCCTTCTCGTGATGTTACTGTAGAAATAAAGAGAAGATTTTTCAATGGGATATGTTGCAGTCATTCTCTGTTAGTAATAGGTGGGGTAAATTAAGGCTATCAGAATTTCTCCCGCACGTATCTGGACTATTTTCTCTAGAAACCTGACAATATTCGGCATTTGATTTCAAAATTTCCAATCCAATGTTGGTCAAAATTCAGGAACTACTCCACAAAAATCAAGGAAAAAAACACCTTAATATTTTTTTGTTTCATCGATACACATCAGCTGATGATGAATTGTATTTTAAGCTTCTAGAAACCGTTCATAATCATTTTGTTAAAACTTGCTCCAAAAATTTCATTTTTATACGCCAAAATCATTATAATTGAATAATTAAAAAATAGTTTTTATTTTTGAATTTTGCAAATAAAGTAAATGAAACCGGACCGGATCTTTCTCAAAATTTATATCAAGTATCGGACAAGCCTGGGTAAAACGGGTAATCTGGAAAACTTTAGGTTAATCAGATTAAAAAAAAATGTTTGAGTTGCCTTGGTCCTGAAGCAAAAATGACTATTTTCAGCAATAGATAGGCTCCTTACCGGCTAATAGCGTTTTTTTCACCCCACACCCCACAAATTATCAATCACATCCAAGTATCCATTTTACGGGTGCCACGTGAAGAGTACAGTAGAGTAGAATAGAGATGGATGAGCATCGATAAGCCTTGATTGCTTCTGGTGCCTTCCAACTCTAGGTGATTAGAATGAAAAAAAAAAAAAAAATCGGAAATTGACTTTTATTTGGTACGAATAAAACATAAAATTAATTATGCGCGAAGACGAACACAACAAAAAAATGCATGCAAATCGGATAAACCCTGCAAGATTTAACCGTGTTCGCACATGCACCAAAAAAGCATGTGATTTTTTGTATTTTTATTAGTTTTAGCAAAATTTGAATCTGGACCTAGTTTCCCTAGTTTGAAGCTTTAACTTCAAAGTTGAATAATCCATTTCCTCCTCGTGATGGGTCCAAATGGAGTTCGAATAGCGAACCCAAAATCAATCCCTAGAAATCGGACTTAATTTTGAGTATGTATGAGTATTTTTTAAATGGATTCTGATTTAAAACGTGAGCCATTTCATACAAATGTAAATTTTAAGGAAACTGCGCTCAGCATCAGAGGCGCTTTGGCCGTTAAATTGCTTCATGCAATAGTTTATAGAAGGCTGTGCACTGTGCTGTTTGAAATAATCAAAATTGTTA
Organism: Uranotaenia lowii; assembly: GCF_029784155.1. Taxonomy (NCBI): domain Eukaryota; kingdom Metazoa; phylum Arthropoda; class Insecta; order Diptera; family Culicidae; genus Uranotaenia; species Uranotaenia lowii. Next base: position 142,220,766 of record NC_073691.1, read on the forward strand.
TTAGTTATTTATAATTTCTCAAACTCTGGGTACTAAATGGTTCATTTTAGTTCAAAACTCATCCATGATTTTCTGCAGCTATTTTGAATAATTTTTACATAAGTTAATTTGAACTTTTATGTTTGTATGGAAAAATTAATTATTGTGTTTAGAAAAATCAACAACATTTTTGTTTTTCTCTTAAACCGAGTCTGCTTTGTGCCAATTTATAAAATCATTAAAGGGAAATTTTCACTAAACAACTTTGAAGAAGATTTTGACCTCATATCTTATAAGGCAAAAACCTTATTAGCTGTTAAAGAGGGTTAGGTCTTTTGGCATTGAAAAAGAATCAATTCAACTGGCATCACTGCTTGAGCCAAGCTTGAAGTAATGCTTGAAAATTAGTCATGCAATACTTTGACAGGCACCAGCAGTGATGTCAGAAGAATTGAAAGTTTTTCAATGCCAAAAAAAAAAATATGTATATTCAACAGCTAATAACGTTTTTGCCTAATATGTAAGATACAAAGTTAAGGTCTTCGACAAAGTTTTTCAGTGGAAATTTTCTTTAATGAGTTCATAAATTGGCACAAAACCCATTATCAGGCTCGGTTCCAGAGAAAAAACAAAAATTTTGTTGATTTTTCAGAGCAAAATTTTCAATTTTCCCGTACAAACATAAAACTCTAAAAATACTCATGTGAACGTTACTTTAAGGTTCTGCAAAAAAAATCATGGATGAGTTTTCAATCAAAACGAAGCTTTAAAGACCCCAGGGTTTGGGAAATTCAAAAATGACCCCAAATCGACTCAGTCTATCGTGACATGTCAAACAAAATGCCAATTTCAAAATAGAGGATGCAACGACTCCCAGCATATTTCTTTTGATAAGAAAAGGTTAAAAAGCTCCATCATTTTGAATTAGGCTTATCTCAAAATTGAGGCTAATGAAGAAAATTTGATTTCAATTTGGCAAAGTGGCTGTTGCAGGTTCAATTTGTTGCCATTGCTACTCATGAATAAATTTTTATCGAGCCATGTGACTTCTCTCAGTCTTTATCTCTTTCTGGTGGTTTGGGACCATTGACCAAAAATTGTGCAGTGAACCTCATTTCCAAACCCGATCCCAGCACCAATTATCGCTCATTAACTACCGATTATGGCACAATCACAGCGAATCACCAGACGCAGGTCAGTTCAACTTGATCAACTGCTCGATTGGCAGCTGATTTGTGACTTCATTTGACCCCACCGAACAATCGAACCTACTTTTTTAGTAGTTACAGCTCAATTATTGAATAACATCGCATCGCAGAGGAGCATAATTTATGCATCATACCTCAGCGGCACAATTATATTATATTCGGCAGCGAGGTGGTCTTTTTCTATTTTATATTTTTTGTTCAGAAGAAACACAAACGCCGATTGATGGAAGTCATAATTTTTTGAATCATTCGTTGGTTGGCTGGATGGCTGGCTGGCAGCCAGTTGGCAACCGTACTAATTAGCCGCCCATAATGAAGTTATCACCTGGAGGCCCGCGTTTTTTGCCGAATTCTCTAAAGGGGTCTCGATTCGATTTCGAAGCCACTTCAGCATGGATTGAGAAAAGCACCTTTCATTCGCGCTCGCACGCAGGGGAGGTCGAATTGGAATTTTAGTTTTGAATGAATTTGCAATCGGGTTGCAGAGTCTCTTTTCCTTGCATTAAAAAAGAATAAATTCAATTGAATTGTGAAGATAACACTCGAAAGCAATTCGTATTATTCATCGTTTTTCAATCCAAATCGCAGTACCAAACGCCTGAATTTTTCCATTCGATTAAAATTTTCAATACATGGCAACCGTGCGAAGCCCACCTGAAATGACTGAATGAATTGTTACACGCCAGTTGTTGCTGTTGGTTGGCATGGAACGAAGCACTTTCGGCGGGTTATGCAAAAAAAGTGAAAGAAAATGAAATCAAACAAGCATTCAACATTTCGTTGGTCGGGTTTTGTTGTTGTTTTTTGTACGTTAGCAAATTTTCCATCCAAATAAAGGAAAGAAAACCGAGAAAACAATTCCAATCATCTGGGCTGAATGGCTCGAAAAGCAATCCCGAGAAGGAATCTTCCAATAGAAACCGCCATCATTATGAGAGTTGGCCATAAAGGAAACGACAATTGGCGTGAGAAAAATGCCAAATTTTTACTTTTCAATCTGGAGCCGTCCAGGGGACTGAAGCTACCGAATGCAAGTTGACGGGGCACTGTGGTTAGGGCGATAAAAAAAATTTGGGGACAATTACCGCATCAAAGTTATGCAATCCTAACGGTAAAATTTTTCAATTTATGGGTTCGATTTCCTGTACAGGGTGCTTAACACTCAAAGGGCCAAAGGCATTTTTTGCTTTTGGGAAGGGCAAAAATCTGTTGATTCGCAAATGAGCTAGGATTTTCTGAAAATTGAACAAAATATCAAATCACATCATTCCGTACATATATAAATGTACGTCTTACGTGTATGTCTTACTAAGCGAATAAAGAGAATAGACTTCGACACTCGACCAGTATAACTTTCATACACGCCAGGTTGTCTCCTGTAGCTCTGCGACGTAGTTCTACCTCCCCGTGGTGCAGAGTGGAAACGTGTCTACAGAATTGACCAGCTGTAGATGTACGGCCAAGAGAACTACACGTCACACTTGGTACAGTCAGTTGCGGCGAGCTGCGTGCCGAGGGTGACAAAACGTGGTGTGACTGGGCACCCTGGTACCAGTGCTCAGTTGCAAGAGGGAGGGGTCGTAACGTGTATCGGGTAGTCGCGACCCCGATATGCGGGACGACCAAATGTTTGGCGAGTTTCGATCGATCTGCCTTTCGGGGAGGTTCCTGGCCCCGATTCGCGGATACGACCGACTCACGACAGACAGAGGGGCCTTGTGCCGTAACATGTGGCGCCCAGTGGATGGGCCTCAGGTTGGGTCTCGAAGAGTCGAGATGGAGAAAAAGGATATGTGTGGTTATCTCCAGACCCGAGGAGAGGCGAGTCGTTCTCGTCTCGAATTGGGTCAAGAGACGGAACGATCGAGGGCTCTCGAGACACGAGGAGAGGTGGTAGAGTCGCCTCAAGTCGTGTCAAGAGGAGGTATGTGAGGAGGTCTTGAGTCACGAGGAGAGACGGGCCAAGACGGCTCAAATTGTGACAAGAGACCGAATGTGAGAGGGTCTCGAGTCGTGAGGAGGGGCGTGTCATGACGTCACGAACTGCGACGAGAGGCCACATGTGGGACTCGAGTCACGAGTAGCGGCTAACGGACTGCCAACCCGTAAGTCGTGAATCGTGACAAAGAGTGGTTGAGATTGCTGGTGTAGTACGAATAAAACGAGTATTTGCCGTGGAGCGCATTGCGCGAGTATGGTCTCCCATCATGGGTAAAGCCTTCGTTGCTAGGTCCGGATGGGAATTATGGCCAGAGGCCCCAGGTGGATTTTATGGCGTAGGGGTACATAGTATCATGAGTCGTCCAATTGCACCCATGGACCCAGAGTAGCAAACTGGGGGGACGCGGTGGCTCGCCGTGCCTTGGAATGCAATCCGTAAAAAGGATTTACCACCTGGGTGATCAACTAATAAAAAAAAGGTTGTCTCCTGTAGTAGAATGTCAATACATGGGCCCCGGAGAGGCGCAAGATGTAGGTTCAAGTCCTACAAGGAGACAAGACGATTTTTTTCCGCATGTTTTTCAACATCAATTTTCATCTTATCTAGTCCCTGAAATTTCATCTAACACAGTTGGATTCATTTCTCTACAAAAAAGTTCAGAAGATAATAACTGATTCAAAGCTCAGAAGTTGAATTGAAAGTTACAGTTGTTTGAGTTTAAAGGACTGACTATTTTCGACTTTGTACCTTAAATTGTTAATATTGGTCAAAATTCATTCCTTTAAGAGATCCAGTCCGTTAGGTTTCGAACATTTTTGTCGGTAGAATCGATACAAAATTCCCAAAATATACACTCAGAAAAATACTATTATGTATGCCATAAGATTCTCTTATGAAGTGGCGCCATAAGAAAAATTAATGAAATTCATAAGATTGTCTTACGCGAATGAATTCTGAAGATGAACGCCTACTTCAATGAGAGGTTGTTGCTTTTCATAAGAGATTCTTATGGAAACAGTAAATCACTTTCTAATAAGAAAAATTCTCGATATTTCATGCTGAAAACATTCACTTTATTGTTTGCAAAATTTGTTTAAAATTAAATTCTTCATGGTCACCATCAGCAGCGCATCAACAGACAGCTCCATCAAAGTTTTTTTTGCCGCATCTTAATCTTCGACCTTTCGTTTTTTGCCGATCAGCTTGCTGAAAAGTAAACAAATAATGTATTTTAGTTTACTAATATATTCAACGTTCACACCAAAAACATCAAATCGAACTTACCATTCCGGAGATAACAATAACATTTAACATTGAAGGAAAACTATAATAACTATGAACTGGCGATTGCTTCGTACTGTTAGATGATGAAAAAAAACTGATGCTATGAATGAATGTGTTCATCATTTTTTCACAATGCCGTTTCTTCTATTTTTCATAAGAACATCGTATGAAAATTGAAAGAATTTCATAAGACTCTTATGAAAAATTAGTTTGGACGCAAAAAAGTGGTTCATAAGATGTATCTTATGAAATTTATAATAAGATTTCCTCTTAGTGTAGAATAACCACTTGTTTTTGTTAAGTGTGCTTAAACCAAATATGAGCTTAAGCACTGCATAGTGGTAAAAAATACCACACGACTATTTTCGAGAGCTTAGTTTCAATAAGTATGAAATTTTAAGAAATAACTGAAATAAATATGAATATTTATTATTTTCGACAATACTGTGTAAATTTTCAGACCTTCAGGCTGAAGAAAAGGGTATCTTTCAGAGCTTACAGAGTAAAGAATAAAGAATGAGGAAATTATGCAGTTTGATTAGGTATTATAGCTCAAATGGCAAATTTCTTAGTGCTAGAGGAAAATCTCTTAAAAACCCTTTAAAACCCTTGGAATAATAGAAAACGCCTTTAAATGCAGTTATTTATTCAAATATGTCGTGATTTTTCGAATCTCAATTCAGAGATTCACTCAAACACGTCTGTCGCTCGCAAGAATAGATCAATGACTGACTTTGTTTTGTTTGTTTGTCAAGTGCTTCCAAAATAGCAAATGTTATCATAGAAATTTATTTTATTTTATTCATCTACAGTGTTGCCGAATACAACTATTATTTTATTTTATTCCTAATTAAATTTTATTTATTTTCTGTACATTCTTCATCTCATCCCTACATTCTTTCTCACCTCTATTCTTAATTAAAACTTTTCACACGTCAACATTTATTTTTTTTCTTTAGAGCAAAATTTTATTTACCAAATATCCTAAATTTTTATTCCATATTCCACATCCTACAAATTTTATTTAATTTCTGCTTATCCTTCATCACTTTTCTACATTCCTTCTCAACTCTATTCTCAATAGAATCTTTAATTTACCGACTTTTGTTTTTCTAAAATACAAAATTTTATATCCCAAATATCCCTCATCTCAATTCTTTATTCCATTCTCTGCAAAAGCTTTTCAAATCTAATTTTTTTTTGCATATTCTTCATTTCATCCGAAAATATTCTTCACAAACGCCTACCCAATTTGTGCTTTCTCTGTCGCTCTGCTTTTATTAACCAGAGCCGGATCAATCCGCAAAAAAAAACATTCTTAGCAACAGCTTTCTCAAACTGTGCTTTCCTTGTTACTCTGTCTCTGTTTATCAGAGCCGGAATGATTCGATAGTATTCTAAGAAACAGTCTGCCCAACCAGAAGGCTTGTTCAAAACAAACAATCAGCAGCAGCAGCCTTAAATATCTGCGCTTTCAACGCCTATTCCGTCTTATTCCACCGGAAGTCCAAATCAAAACAATCAGCAGCAGCAGCCTTAAATATCTGTGCTTCTAACGGCAATTCCGTCTTATTCCACCGGAAGGGCAAATCAAAACAATCAGCAGCAGCAGCCTTAAATATCTGCGCTTCTAACGGCAATTCCGTCTTATTTGGAAGGCCAAATCAAAACAATCAGCAGCAGTAGCCTTAAATATCTGCGCTTTTAACGGCAATTCCGTCTTATTTCCACCGGAAGGCCAAATCAAAACAATCAGCAGCAGTAGCCTTAAATATCTGCGCTTTTAACGGCAATTCCTTCTTATTTCCACCGGAAGGCCAAATCAAAACAGTCAGCAGCGGCAGCCTTAAATATCTGTGCTTCTAACGGCAATTCCGTTTCATTCCACCGGAAGGCCAAATCAAAACAATCAGCAGCAGCAGCAGCCTTAAATATCTGCGCTTTTAACGGCAATTCCTTCTTATTTCCACCGGAAGGCCAAATCAAAACAATCAGCAACAGCAGCCTTAAATATCTGCGCTTCTAACGGCAATTCCGTCTTATTTCCACCGGAAGGCCAAATCAAAACAATCAGCAGCAGCAGCTTTAAATATTTGCGCTTCTAACGGCAATTCCGTCTTATTTCCACCGGAAGGCCAAACCAAAACAATCAGTAGCAGCAGCCTTAAATATCTGCGCTTCTAACGGCAATTCCGTCTTATTTCCACCGGAAGGCCAAATTAAAACAATCAGCAGCAGCAGCCTTAAATATCTGCGCTTTTAACGGCAATTCCGTCTTATTTCCAACAGAAGGCCAAATCAAAACAATCAGCAGCAGCAGCCCTAAACATCTGCACTTCTAACGGCAATTCCGTCTTATTTCCACCGGAAGGCCAAATCAAAACAATCAGCAGCAGCAGCCTTAAATATTTGCGCTTCTAACGGCAATTCCGTCCTATTTCCACCGGAAGGCCAAACCAAAACAATCAGCAGCAGCAGCCTTAAATATCTGCGCTTCTAACGGCAATTCCGTGTTATTTCCACCGGAAGGCCAAATCAAAACAATCAGCAACAGCAGCCTTAAATATCTGCGCTTCTAACGGCAATTCCGTCTTATTTCCACCGGAAGGCCAAATCAAAACATCAGCAGCAGCAGCCTTAAATATCTGCGCTATTTGTGCTTATTCTACCAACGACGCCATTGTCGTGATTTTTCGAATCTCAATTCATGAATTCACTCAAACACGTCTGTCGCTCGCAAGAATAGATCAATGACTGACTTTGTTTTGTTTGTTTGCTGCCAAAATTGCAAATGTTGTCATAGAAATTTATTTTATTTTATTCATCTACAGTGTTGCCGAATACAACTATTATTTTATTTTATTCCTAATTAAATTTGATTTATTTTCTGTATATTCTTCATCTCATCCCTAAAAAATAGAAGCATTATTATTGACTTTTACACAGTAAATTTAAAGAAATAATCTTGAATTTTCGCCTTGAACTGATCTCCTCGATCAATCACGGAGTAGCAACCATTGGCGAGGTAGAACTTGTTCTGCTTAGCCACGCCTGCGATCATGGAAATTGAAGTGCGTAAGTTGAACGAACTCCAATAAAATATGTTATCAGAATTCTTCTTTAATTTTTGTGGTATAAACAAGTTGCAAATGAATTATCATATCTTAGTACTTCAAGTTAAATGATTTAAAGTGGATATGAGTAGTCAATTAAAGTAAGCTAAGAAAAAATCTTAATTTTTCGTAGAAAAAATAAGCAGTAAGCGCTCCGACTTTAAGGAGGGGGCTCCCATACAAAATTAAAAAAAAATGACACAATTTAAATAATTTTCGGAAACTACTAACTAACCAATCATCGTGAAATTTGGTGTGTAGCCGTTTTCAAGACCGGAAATGGTTTTTATACTAGTTTCTTATCTCTTCGAATCCAAAAAGAGGGGGCTCCCATACAAAATTAACAGAAATTTGGACATATTCGGACAATTTTCGGAAACTACTAAACTGATCAAAGTGATGAATTTTGGTGCGTACCGTTTTCATGACCGAGAATGGTTTTATACTACTTTCAAACCTCTCCAAATCTGAAAAACGGAGGCTTCCATAAAAAATTAACAGAAATTTGGCAAATTTCAAACAATTTTCGGAAACTACTAAACCGATCAACGTGAAATTTGGCCGTTCTCAAGACCAGGAATGATTTCTATAATATTTTGAAATCCCACCTTACCCAAAAAGGGGGGCTTCCATACAAAACTAAATAAATTTGACAAAATTCGAACAATTTTCAGAAACTACAGAACACATCGTGAAATTTGATGTGTAGCCATTTTCAAGACCGGATATGGTTTTTATAATGGTTTTTATAATAGTTTCAAACCACTCTGAATCCAAAAAAAGGGGGGCTCCCGTACAAATTTAACAAAAAATTGACTACATTTTTAAAAATCTTTGAAGGATTTCAGTTTTAAATTTATGAACGTACGCGTTTTGACATGATGAGATGATTTATTGAACTGACAAATAAATTTTAACAAAATTAGAAGATATGTTGTATTGAGGGTTGCTTCATCTTTAAAAGAATGGAGGATTTCATATTCAATACATGTAACATTAGACTATGTAACATGTAACATTAGAGTCGATTTGGGGTCATTTTGGGATTTCTCAAACCCTTGGGTCTAAAAAGCTTCGTCTTGGTCAAAAACTCATCCATGATTTTTTGCAAAATTTTGAAGTAACGTTTACATGAGTAAATTTGAACTTTAAGGTTTGTATGGGAAAATTGAATATTTTGTACTGAAAAATCAACATCATTTTTGTTTCTTTTTTTTTGTTTCAGTTTTTTAGATAGAATTGCCAGGATTTGTCCGGTCCGGATACGTCCGGAAAAATTCTGGCAAAAATTAATATGGACTAACAAAAATAAAAACTGATGAAAGGTTGAAGGCTGGAACAAATATCAATTTCTTCTTTTGTCACCCCCCCCCCCCCCCCTCCCTTCGAAATTTTCAAAAAACCCGAAGGGGAAATAAATAAAGCTTAAAGTAATATATGTAAATTTCAATTAAAAATTCCAATATCTGAAAGATTACAAGACCAAAACCCAAATTTAAGAAGATGGAAGTTATGTCTCCTTTCATTTTCTTGATTTGATTGAATTATTCGATTAAAAATAACATGATTTATAAGTTTTGTGCAACGATATACTATGCAAGTTGGTTGCATGCAAGCTTTTGTGAAAGTTATTCCAATTTATTTGTTTTTTTGCATTATTTTTCATTGTCCCCCCCTCGCGGTGATCAAACTCCGAGTGACAAAAGAAGGATTTGAAATTTGTTCCGGCCTTATTTGGGCTGAATATTTAGAAACATTTTGTTGACATTCAATGCAAACCGCTCATTTTGAAAAATTAACGTTATAAATTTCATAACAAAATTTTATTCCACAGAATTTTACACAACACTTAAGACAGCTCAATAAAAAAACTAAACTTGTACACTCAGAAAAATACTATTATGTATGCCATAAGATTCTCTTATGAAGTGGCGCCATAAGAAAAATTAATGAAATTCATAAGATTGTCTTATGACGCGAATGAATTCTGAAGATGAACGCCTACTTCAATGAGAGGTTGTTGCTTTTCATAAGAGATTCTTATGGAAACAGTAAATCACTTTCTAATAAGAAAAATTCTCGATATTTCATGCTAAAAACATTCACTTTATTGTTTGCCAAATTTGTTTAAAATTAAATCCTTCATGGTCACCATCAGCAGCGCATCAATAGACAGCTCCATCAAAGTTTTGTTTTGCCGCATCTTAATCTTCGACCTTTCGTTTTTTGCCGATCAGCTTGCTGAAAAGTAAACAAATAATGTATTTTGGTTTACTAATATATTCAACGTTCACACCAAAAACATCAAATCGAACTTACCATTCTGGAGATAACAATAACATTTAACATTGAAGGAAAACTATAATAACTATGAACTGGCGATTGCTTCGTACTGTTAGATGATGAAAAAAAACTGATGCTATGAATGAATGTGTTCATCATTTTTTCACAATGCCGTTTCTTCTATTTTTCATAAGAACATCGTATGAAAATTGAAAGAATTTCATCAGACTCTTATGAAAAATTAGTTTGGACGCAAAAAAGTGGTTCATAAGATGTATCTTATGAAATTTATAATAAGATTTCCTCTGAGTGTAGAATTTGATCCAGTGGATTTTAAGATATAACATCCCAAATTCGCCATTTTTCGACTTAGATTTCTTCGCGGTTCCCAATGTTTAAGAAAAAACATAGTTGCTATAGCAAATGACAGCATTTAAAACATAGAGGCAGTTTTTTACAGGCTTAAAAAGTGATACAATTATGTGAATACACGAGTGGCCCATATGAGACTCATTATGCATTTTAAGAACTTTCCTCCTACACTGGAATTGAGAATTGGATTGGTCGATCTCTTGAAGAATAATCTTTTCAACTCAGATTTGTTATTAGATCGGTTTATCTTCGATTCGATATATTCGATCTTTTGAATTGTTGGCTCGGTGAGCCGGTATATATTTTGATATAATTCAAGTACCGATTAAATTCCAAATAGTGCCATCTTTTGGCATCTATGCGATATAGGTACTCAAAATTCGGTTGGCTTTAGAGGAATTTATGGCTGCAGATTTCGATACTTTAGTTCCAAAAGCGTTTAGAAGCATTTTTTATTCATGGTCAGAAAGGGTAATACATTTTTGAAACTTCGGACCCTTAACTTGCCTTTTAACGAAAAGTAGCTCCCTCTTGTTAAAAATAAAAAAGACCAATCCATCAGCGATCGACCCTCAAGCTTTGATGTTTCAGGTGCATCGACCCTAAGACGTTCATCAGAATCGATTCTGGAGATCGATTATTTCCAAAAGATTTATCAGAATTTGATTTTTATTTCCAGAAGATTTTTTCTTGTCTTTCCAGACGTATAAAAAATATCGAACATGATTAAAAAATAAAACAAAATACAAATATAAACAATACAAACACGAATCGCTTTGCGCTCTCGTAGAAACAACGTGTGAATCACAATATTTTATCACGCACTCTCTAGGCTACTACAAAACGACTAGATTGGCATCAAACGCCGACAAGAGCGAGGGAAAAAGAAATAAACAAACGCTTCACCAGACTACCGCTGGAGAACGAGCTGAATGAACTTGAGATGCTAATGGCTGCTTCCGGAAGTCGAGGCGCACACATATACACAAACACGCTAAGTAACTAAGTAAAGATGGGACCAAACCGGAAAAAAGCACCGGCGTAGTGGCTTTGCGTGTGGCGCAAAGCAAGTTTGATTGACTGCGTGCGTACGATGCAAAACGTTCCGTCATCGTTGGGACACTGAACTCACTGGGCTTTCTTCCGAATCATTCGGCACCGGAGACTTAATCGAAGGTTTGTGGCTGGGACGCGTAAATAGAAAATCACCCGGTGACGAAAACCGCAGCGGCGATTGAAACGTGTCACAGGTACACGTGGTCAAAACTCGGGGAAGGTCGGTCATCTAGCGGTTACTTGCGAAAGCAACGATTTATTGGAAGAATATTTGAGGATGCTGAAAAAACTATTAATCGCCGCTAATTCCATTACTATCAAGAACAAATAAAGCAGTCTTACTCGCGAATTAGCGCATTTGTGCCATACACTGTGAACCAATGATAGCAGGACAATAGAAAAATAATTGAACTTTCTTCTTGATGTTTACGAATTATTTCTGAATGGTAAAGACCATACAAAACATCTAGGTCTTTAAACTGCTGATAATGCTTAGAAAATTGTTTCCGATTATGTTGAAATACCTTAAACATGAGATTCCCAATTAACTAACACGAATTGGAACTGAATGCAAACAAAAACCTTCGGAAAGTGTTCCGGTTCAGGAAGTTTCTCTTTAACGCACGTTATCTTTCAATCGAAACACCTTTGGAAGATGAGGAAAAAGTTGCAATCGGCAATCCCCAGTAGCCCCCAAATCGTTTTTTGGCAGCAGCAGCAGCCACAAAGCCGTAAAGAACTAGCCGAACGTTTCTTTTTCTCCAATCATCGCCATCAACGCCTTCATCAGCTTATTTTGCTTCATTATTTGCAACTACAATAGCACTTGGATCTCAGATTGGCACTACTGACCGACTAACGGGGACTAGAGATTGGGGATTTTACCCGAGCAACAACTGACTTTGACTATGTCTTTTTTTCCCGAAGACGACGCTAGCTAATCGTTTAACCCTTTCGAGCCCAGAAATTCCAGAATAGATTTTAGGAACTGAATGTCTAAGAATATTTACAAATACTAATGTTACTGTTCATTGACTACTTCAATTTTTACTCTCAACCCAACCAACATTGATTATGATCATCCATAGAGTAACTCAAAAAATTAACATTTTAGACACCATCCGCCTCTAAATCGTAACACCCCTCATAGCTTTTTTTTACTTTAGTTAAGATTTTCTGGCATATTTTTTTTAATTATTAACGTTAAAAAAATTTTATGATTGAAATCAAAATCAGAACTGTTCGGAACACGCGGACAGAAAAAAATACGATTTTCGAACCCCTTCCCCTCTGAACGCTCCATCAGTTACCAGCTGGCCAGGTGATTACACGGATGCCGGAATGAAGGGTGATACGGTCAAAATTTGGTCAATAGCAACTTGACGTATTTCTTTCAATTTTGCATTTAAAAAACCTGAACACCCCTCATTTTGAAGGTGAGTGTGTGTAGAATGTTGCTCCTATTTTGATTTTGGAATTCACTCTTCAGTTGTCAAAATGCCGTCCAAGGAAGAAGAGCAGCGTATCAAAATTTTGCTCGCGCATCGCGAAAATCCGAGCTACTCGCACGCAAAGTTGCCAAAATCGCTAAAAGTTGCCAAATCAACCGTTACAAATGTAATTAAAGTGTTTGGGGCACGTTTGTCGACAGCCAGGAAGTCTAGATCGGGGGGAAATCGAAAACCGGAAGCCGCTGAGACGACAAAGAGAGTTGCCGGTAGTTTCAAACCCTAACCTCTCTCTCCGAGATGCCGTAAATAAGCTGGGGGTATCGGTATCGTCTACAACCGTGCATCGAGCCAAAAAACACGAGCCGGACTATCGACTTACAAGAAGGTAGTGACTCCAAATCGCGATGAAAACAAAATACGACGACCAAAGCGCGATCCCAGAGGCTGTACACGACGATGCTGACGAAGTTTGACTACGTGGTAATGGACGACGAAACTTACGTCAAAGCCGACTACAAGCAGCTTCCGGTACAGGAGTTTTATACGGCAAAAGGAAGTGCAGGTGGTTCCCAAGGACAAGAACCCTCTCAACACGCCAGAGCTACGCCCAATTGAGAAACACTGGGCTATTGTCAAGCGGAACCTAAAGAAGACCAAAAAACTACTAAGGACGAGCAACAGTTCAAGGCAAACTGGCTTTCTGCGGCGAAGAAGGTGGACAAGGTGGCTGTTCAAAATCTGATGGCAGGGGTTAAGCGTAAGGCCCGGCAATTCGGATTTGGAAAAGCGGAAACCTAACTGAATATTTTTCCTGAATTTTATACTAAGTAAACTTGAAAAAGAAATTTAATTTGATATTTTAAATAAACGATTTCACCGATTTACACGCGTTTTCCCTTGACCAAATTTTGACCCTTTACCTGTAGTAAATTTAAATCCTTTAGCATGTTTTAAATTTTTAACTGGCTCCTGATTGACTCATTCGTCCAATATATATATTATCATAGACACAAGCAACATTCTCCACATAAAAGTTTACACGAAACCATGATACCGGACATGGTGGCCGTAGCATTGGAGATTTGTAGAGTTATCTAAACAATACCTGTTACTAGATACTTGAGCAAAACTGCGGTGAATCCGTGCACCTATGGTGGATAACTTACAACAACAAAAGCAACAACATTATTATGTTTGTATTTCGTTGCATCTTACCTCAGATAAGGTACTGAATTATGAAAACAATTATTTTAATAAAAATAGTGATTCCTCCTAATGGTCATATCACCTCTTATTCACAACTCCTATCTCAACCGTCCCGTGATGCCGGCTAGGATGCGAGTAAATTAATTGGAGATCGGGTACCCAACCCCGGTGGATGCTTTGGTCGCATGCAGACTGAGAAGGTAGCCGCACGCTTCTGTTCTCCAGGTCAGGGGCGGCCCAAACAGCGTCTGTCTCGCAGCGAACGGCTGAATTCATGAAATGCGGCTTTCACCAGCTAAGTCCAAGATAGCGGCTCCATCGCGGGATAGGGACCTTAGGCTAACAACCTACTGCTCCCGATTTATTAAATTGTTACGGAATCTGAAATAAATGACCGACCCGGAACTTTGGCAACGACTTTTAGCATGAAAACACGGGTTTGAATTGGAACTTGGAACGTTTTAACCAATGCCCAACAAGGGTAACTGACTCAACTTCCTAGAGAAGCTAGCCGTCTCAAGCTTGAATTTCTGAGACTGAGCGAAGTCCGTTGGTCTGATGCTGGAGAACACAAGACACAGTCCGGGCAAGTCCTGCTATACTCTGGCAAACGAGGAGAGCACGATACTCGGGAACGAGGAGTTGGTTTCCTGTTAGGCCCGCGGGCTCATAAAGCCCTCATAAGATGGAAACCGATAAACGAAAGAATAATCGTAGCCTGATTTAGAACACGGACTAGAAACCTTACAATGGTCCAGTGTTATGCGCCATTATGTTGCCAATTTGCAGAAGAAAGAACAGTTTTACAGTCAACTGAACAGCGGGCGGCTTCAACGCAAGGATTGGCTCCGATAATCAGGACTCTAAGCGCATCATGGTGCGCCGTGGCCTAGGACAGATGAGCGAAAACGGAGAGCTGTCTGTAGAAATTTGTGACAACAACAACATGGTGATTGGTGGATCGCTCTTCCCTCATCGACCAGCACATAAGGTCACTTGGGTATAACGAGATGGCCGAACGGTTTGATTTGCAGATGACCACATCTGCATCAGCCTAAAATTGAGAAAGAACCTTCTTGATGTCCGCAACAAACGAAGCGCAGACATTGCATCTAACCATCACATCGGTCTTAAGACTGAGAGATAAGACTGAGAGTTGCGCATGTCCAACGGCGCGACGAAAAAGTCGGGTGTCGATGCGACGTCCGCCGGTTGGAGAATCCAGAGGTGAAAAGGCATTCGTTGAACAGTTTGAATTCCGAGCCTCGGAACTGCTGACAGACGGAACAGTCGAAGAACAGTGGTGTGGAATCAAGAATGCCTTTATCACGACGAGTCATGGTACTCTCGGTAAAGTTTGTGGAAGAAGAATTGAATGGATGTCGGATAAAACTTGAAGGATGGTCGAGGATCGGAGAAAGGCAAAAGTCGGAATTGAGCAGGCATGTACCAAGTACCAGGTCAGCAAAAGCAGCCGCCCGCTCACGATATGCGAAGCTGGAAAAGGTGGTTAAACGAGCTTGTAGTCGAGACAAGAGAGCCTGGACAAACTCCCTAGCCGAAGATAGAGAAAGAGCCGCCGCCAATGGAGATATCCGATCGCTTTATAACATTTCTCAGCCGCCTCAGTGGTGCAAGAATGCCGCTAAAAGACCGCTAAAAGCCCGCTAAAAGACCGAGCAGGTCAGTTATTGATCGATCGAATAGATCAACTCAATCGATCGACTGAGCACTTCGAACAACTCTTCCGAGTCACGAATAGCGATGGCCAACAGAACCCGCAGCTCGAAGCGTCAACAGTAAGTTGCATGAATGGCGTTAACTCGGAAGCGAATTTGGCGTTTGGTCTTCGTCGGGTACGGTCGACTTTTTTTCGCTCTTGCTATCGTGTTTCGCGGAGTGCTCGAGTTTAGCATTGTGGTGACCTGATAAAAGAGTTCAATTGGATATTACGCATCATATGTCCGAGTGAAATCGAAGAAACAATTTTTAAATTGTTCGAAAAATGTTGAAAACAAGTTCTTCGATAATGATTCCGCGGGTGTAAATTGTGATAAGAATCGAAATTCAAGGAAGGAAAAATCAATCTATTGAAGTGCAATTTAAATTGAAAAAAATGGTTGGGCTGGGAGTGAAATAATTAAAGTTGAAATTGGATGTAGAGACGAAAGAATTGGTGCAATAAATTATTTTAATATTTGTAATGAGTGAAGTGAAATATTATAGGAAGAAAAAAAATCAGAATGACGCCTTCGCTCGCTGCCGTTCAACATTCCGACGTGTTTCAACATGTCGAGACAGGGAGACCACAAGCAAAGGCTGTAATTTGGTGAGCACGTTCCAAATCATTATTCTTTCCTTGTTTTCTCTCTTCTTCTCACAACAAAAATCAAACTCGCGTGTGTCAAAATATCAGCTTGCTTTGATCCCATTCACGGTGGCGGATGTTAACAAAATGAAAAAGTTTTTTTTTGCAAACAGGCCCTCTTTCGAGTTTTCTCTGACAAAGCTGTGATGTTAAAAATAATAACAAATACCCATAATTCTTTGATTTTTCTCTAGTTTTGGTTGCATACAAAATTGAATTATTGTTCGTGGAGCACATCTATCAGATTTAGGTTTTTTTTTTCGTCAGATTTAAGCTTTTTTCTCAGATTTAAGCTTTTAATCTCCTATGCTATCAAATCAAAAAAGCTGAAACCTGGGGAAAAAAATTAAAAACGAGATTCACCAACACTTAGTCAAAAGATGTTGGTCACACGATACATAGACAAATCCTAATGGAATTCATACCGTCGCGTCGATGAAAAAATTGAATTTTGACTGTATACATATATTTCTCATTGACATTTTCATAGGTTTTTTTTTTTAAACACCACTTTTTTCGCACAGCTGAACAACGTGACACTTGATTTTCCATAATTTTGTGACCTTTTATTAATCTGATAATTCTAGTAGATGCCAACCGAATTGTTTAAATATGTATACAGGAAACATAACGCACAACTAATGATATTATGTATTGCGCGCAATACACGTTGTTTTAATCATTGTTATTAAATTTTATAATAAATAATTGTTTTTAGAATTTTGCTTTTGATGTTTTTAGTATGTCATAATGTGTATGTATTCCTTTTGGCGCTGAAATCTTTTAGAATGGAAAAATTCTAAAGATTTTGGTGCTGTATTAATAATTTCTCTGCTCTTTCAAATCTTTTCAAAAGCGGGCAATGGCGCTATAACCATGGTCGATGACCTGAGATGAAGGTACAGGGATCCAGAACTAAACAGTGTATAATGATTAAAGAAATTTCTTTAATTATTGTATTGTTAAATTTTGGACTCCATGTAGAAAAACCTCATTTCCATCCCCTGAAGGAAGAATTGCAAGGCCCAACACCAAGGAGCATAGAAATATCTTAGCATCTATGCTCCCAACGAATAAATATAAAATTAACATGGGAACGTATGGTACTGTTGTCCACGTTTCTTCCTCCCCTGGTTCCAGTCGTCTCTGCGTCCAATACTGCACAGTGGGCCCGGCCTTGATAAGATGAATAGTAAATGTATTTTTACTATTCACCGGGATGCTGACAAGATCTGGCTGTGTACGTATCATAAGCATAAGCATAAGCATGAATGGCGTTAACTCGGAAGCGCCCTCGCTGGCTGAAATAGAAGCGACAATCAAAAACATGAAATCCAACAAAGCACCTGGGATCGATTGCAACCCCGCTGAAATGCTGAAGGCCGACCTTGCCTTGTCAGCACAAATGTTGCACCGTCTTTTTGCTGACATTTGGGATACTGCAACATTTCCGGCTGACTGGATGCAGGGTATCCTCGAAAAGGTCCCGAAGAAAGGAGACATGACAGAGTGCGGTAGCTTGCCAGTTATCGTTGATCTGTTTAACCCTCAAAATGTTCTGAAAAGTGATCCTGAACAGGATCCAGGAGAAAATTGACGCTACCCTCCGACAACAAGCTGGATTCCGATCCGAACGATCATGTGTGAACCACGTCATAACGCTACGAATAATACTGGAACAAATCAACGAATTCCAGGACTCTCTTCTGCTGGTGTTCGCTGATTTTGAAAAAGCATTCGACCGACTGAACCACGAACACATCTGCGCTGCTCTTAGTCGACGAGGAGTCCCAGAGAAACTAGTCCATCTCATCGAAGCACAGTACGGGACATTTTCGTGCAAGGTTATGCGCGACGATGTCTTGTCCGATCCAATCCCGGTAACTGCTGGAGTGAGACAAGGATGTATTATATCGCCGCTACTTTTTCTCATCGTGAAATCCATGCTTGTCCAACACCTCGCAAACAGAACAGAGCAGAGAACGAATAACACTTTTATCATTTCGGTTTCCGAGTGCACTGCTCAGCCGATCAACGTTCACTTATCTTTTTGCCGAGTGCGCCCGATTGCGGTTGCTCTGACGGTCGGGTGGACGTCGCTCGCTCTAAAGAAAAGAGAAGGAGCTGGCTAGAAAATTGTGCTCTAGCGACGCTGCTGCGTAGCTCAGTGTATCCAGCCGGAAAGATTTCATTGCAGGAATGTTTTCTTCAAAAAAAAAGCCGTTATGCAGTGCGGAACAGTGCATCAGTTGAAGAGGTCCAATGTAGATTTATGTATGAACTATTTCTGTACGTAGCCGGGCCGGGCACTTCCTGGCAAATTATTTGAAAAAACATGGTGAAAAAAGGGTAAATAATCTGAAACTTACTTACATTTTTTTTAGTCGCAACACATCAGCAGTGTCAAATTTATGTTTAAAGCATACGAAGGAAAGTTTTGGTTTGGTTTTTGATGAAATAAACTTTCACAAACTCAATTTTTGACAAACAATTTTAAACTGAATTTGATTTTCTTGTTTCATTTTCCAAATAATGTGGATAAAACTGGGCAAAATCCAAGTGGTTTTTTCACAATATTCGGGCATCCGCAAATTGCTGTATACTTAGGTTTATGTACTTTTAATATCGTACGTAGGAAGCATTAATTTACAAAAGCAGCAATTCGAAAAGTAACATTTACTAAAATTATCCAAAAATCTTTGTCTTTTAAACAAACCGTGAACATTACGCAGGGATCTGGGACAAATTTTAACAATAAAACTTCAAAACTTTCACAAATCGTAAAATTTAGGATTTATCTTCCTTAACCGTTACGCTTTTGATATTTTTCGACCGAAGAAAGCTTTCGTAGCTAATCATTTGTCCTGGTGCAGAACATCAATTTAGAGGACCTCGCTCAGGAATGAAAAGATAGGTGTTTTGGGCAAAGTTGTTAATTCGCATATTTTGATATAAAATTTAAAGGCGAGAGATTTAAAAATAGCGCGATAATAACAATAACTTTTTGTAGAGCATTTTTCAAGTATTTTTTTTTTTAATTCAACCGTATCTCCTTGAGTTAAGACTGTAGAACTTTGATATGTTAAGCAAAGTTGTGTATTTTGTTGAGATAAATAACTTTGTAGAAGAAACTAAAGCTCTAAAACGCTAAACAAGAAAGTTATGATTTATATCTCGCTATTGGTGGACTTCTGAACTTCATATTTCATATCAAAATATGCGCTTTATTTTACAGAGCAATGTTGTCGAAAACACCAGCATTCTATCTTAACTACCTTTGGCGTTATTCATTTAGTTAAGTTAGATTTATATTCTGCATTGTAAATTCTGACACACTTCCAAACATCGATCCAGACGCAACCGACGAAGACAAACCGAGTTTTCTGTAAAGCTTCTCTTTCGCCCGAGTGCGAACGAATTAATCTGCACCGAGAACGCACGTCATCAGTTTGCTTGCATCTCTTGCCCACACTTGGGTGAACGCTTGGTCGCTCTGGAGGTAACTGAGCATTTTTTAAAGATTCTCTGCTTGGGAAGAGCACAGCGAAAAAAATACACGCTCTTACTCTGAACGGGCAAATCTGAGGAGCGATGCCAAGCATGGTGAAATCCTTCGACAGTGGGCAGCTGAATTGGCAGAATATATTCTTTTGCTCGCCCAAAAACAACAAGACATGCAAAGAAAACTCAACGACCTAACCGAAAGCTCCAAGGCAGAAGGTCTTAAAATCAATATCGGAAAGATCAAGTCACTGGAAATCAACACAGTAAATCGTTCCAATTTCGTGGTAGCTGGGCAACACGCTAAGAAAGTGGAGTGCTTCCAGTATCTTGGTAGCCAGATAACGCCTGATGGTGGTACCAAGAAAGACATCAAATCCCGGATCAGAAAGACCCGATTTGCGTTCGCGAGTCTCCGAAACATCTGGCGGTCACTCCAGATCTCTTTACGAACGAAAATCCGAATCTTCAACTCAAACGTCAAATTCGTATTGTTGTACGGGTGTGAAACTTGGTGCACATAATATGTGCCACATATGCTGTGACAACACGAAAACATTCCCGGTTTAGTTTCTATTTTCCGTTTATTTCTCGGTTTTCCCGGCGCTAGTTTCAATTCTTGTTTTTTTCCGGTTTGCTGGCTACCATGCAATGCATAAAATTAAAAATATAATATGTGCTGTGATATACAAATGTTGCATGTTAAACCGTTGTTGAATTATGCCCCGATTGACGGTAATAAAAGGGTATTAAGCTTGTAAAAATTGTTAAAATATAAGGTACAATATAGCGTTCCCACTTTTTCTGGTCCTGGACCTGAATGTTAAACATTGATCGAAAAAACGGGCCCGCAAGGGTCATCGCAAGTATATTGATTACTGCCCATGATAAACACATCATTTGCCCATTTTCCCGAAAACAGATTACCCTAAACTGCAGGTGCCGAGTTTCTCTCACCTGAAGGCGATTCATTTTTTTTTTCAAACTGTGCCCCAAGAGTAACTTGTGTACATGTGGCATCTTATGCTTAAGAGGCGTGAAATGCACAACCGGTAGATTCGGCCGTTGTTCACACCCCACAGATGAGTTTTAACAGCTTTTCCCAAACAGTGAGGCGAAAAAAGAGTTTCAAAAAGAAACAACACAAAAACTCACAACAATAACGAAAGCGGAAACGAAATTGCAACCGCGCACGAGTGAGATGTTTTGATGACCCAATACCTAGTGAGTGTGGTCGGAATTGAGACGTTTGCCTCAGCTGCTGGACCAAAGCCCGAGAAAAGAGTGCCCCGGATGATTTGGAGCAAAACAAAATGGTTTCAATGTGATGAAAGTTTCACCGGATAAGATTCATTTTTTGGCTGGTGTTGCCGCCATCGAATGGCACAAATCTAGGTTTGTGCTGTAGGTTTAAAAAAATATCAATTTGTTTACTTAAAGTTATCACATTTTTCTAATGTACATTGTCCTCAACATGTAGTCACGGAATAGTTAATTTCAAACGACATTTCCAAAACAAAAACCAACTAGGTAGGCTCATGTTTATAAACTCAAGTCAAGAGTCAAATCGGCAGTCACCAATAATCCGAAGCAGGGCATTCACAATTTGCCGAGTGTGTTATGAAGCGTGAGAAAATAATAAACAGAAGAGCACATAAAACGCAATCAGCAGTGTATTCGTCGAGTAGCCACCCGGAATAGAATTGATGTAGCGTAGATTTCGGGGGAGCGCACGAGCATCGGTTTTGTTGTTATTGCTATTGTGATTGTGACAATTCATTGGGTTCGGCAATCTCTCGTAGAGATCGCGCGCGCATCGGATCTGAGCGAGCACCCGAGCACAAACAATGGCGATCAAACGAGTTCACAGTCAATGTGATGATAATTGATCGCAAACGGTACGTTCGGCTGTATTGCCTTGATTAGCTCTCGTCTCGACTGGAAGCAGTAGCTATAGAGTTATTTAGGCGAGTGGAGCACATTCTTGTCCCGTTCTTTTTATAGATGGTCAGAAATTAGAGCACTATTTTTTCGGGTTATGATGGACTTTTATTCTTACATTCTTTTTTTTTGCTCACATTTTTTTCTTCATATTCTTTCTTCTTCTCATCATGTCATTACCGCATGTTCTCATCTTAGTGTCTTTTCATCTTCTCATTTTCTTATCTCCTTAATTCATCTTTTTTAAGTTTTTCATTCTCAAAATTTTGTGTACTTCACATCTTTTGATATTCAAATTCTCTAATCTCATCATTTTTCAGCCTTTAAAATATCTCTATACAACTCCTCAACTAACTTGTCAATTTTTGAATTTTCCTTCATCATCTTATTCGTATATCGTTAATTTTTGTATCTTTACCTTTTTCTTAAAATCCTGTCAATAAATCCAGGGATGAGCAACCCACGGCCCGCGAAGTTTTTCTCAAATGTATGTCTCGATTGTTTCCTATGATTTTTTCTTAGTTAGTACTGAAAATGGGGGGAATTGAGAAAATTTTTGAACTATTTTTGTAATATTTTCGTCAAATGCAGCTCTTTTAACACCTAATTTGTTTTAGATGGTGTGTTCAGTTGACCTGAGCAAAACTTAATCAAAGGAAAATATTAAGTAGGAAGAGATTTTTTACTATCAATTTTTTAACATCCATTTTTGTTTACAATGTGGGGAAACAGGGACAGTGGCTCTATTATTAAGAAACTCGTGTGTTTAGAAACTGTTCAACAATAAAAAATACTTTTATTTAAGCTTCCTACATTTAAAACGCAAACCAATGAATAGGGTTTTGCTTTGCAGTTTTTCCCCAGTAATCATAATGCCTAACTCCAGGGACAAAAATAGTCACGAAAATTTAATATTTTTATCATAGTTTTCCAGCGCAAGTTGGAAGCTAAATTCTTCTGGGATCAACTTGAAAGTTAATTTTCTTTTGTTTTACACTATTTTCCACGATCCTATGAGATTCTAGACACACTGGTTTCTACATGTCCCGTAAATCCCACGATTAGTGGGCCCAACGTATATTTTACTTAAACGTATTACGATTTAAAGCTGTTTGAATTAATTGTCATTTTTTCTTTGGAATCATGTTGAAAGAATCCTTTTTCGTACACCAAACTTTCAGACATGACACAATTTTGGAGTGTTTCCAGACAACACTTGTGATGGTATGGGATTTAACGATTTTTTTTTTGCATAAAGTAAACATGTTTTGATTTTATTGTTAAAACATAAAGTAAAATGAAATTATGTTTGCTTTTACGCAATGAATCAAGGAACTTTTTGGTCCTGAAATAATGTGTAGATTGCTTGATATTTAGATTCCATCAATGTTTCCCATTTGTGTCCTGATTCACCTCCATCCCAGCGAACATGAAATCGTACCAGAAATGATAACTTAAGTCGTTTACAATGATGTTGCGAATCGCAATTCTAATGCACAGTGAAAAGATCGTATAAAATATCGTCTGAAGTCAGTTTAAATCGAATTGGATAGAAAGTTCGCCAAGTTTGTAAATTTTGAAAGGATTTTTCTCCCGCGCGGGCTTCAAGTGAGAAAGTAATCGTCAAGTTCTCTTTGAAACCAGAAGTGCATCCAGATGGCTAACAATCAGATGGGAATTGAGTAATATTAACCAATGGCAATGAGAGAACTGGAAAATATTATCGCTGGCAACGATTTGAAGGCTTTGAGAGCAAAATCTTGCGCTCTCTTGCATTCTTCCGATAGTTACGAATAAGGTGTCGGATTGCACCCAACCTGTATACATTAGCATGTCCCAAAATTGCATAATGTCTGGAAATCTGGGTGCTCACCCTCCAAATGATAGATTAGGATGATGAGAACAAACTCTTGTATGGGGCCAACTAAAAAAAATCATGTAAAGTCCACTTTCAAAAAATTTGATTTTAAATAAATTCTAGGTCAAAAAAATTTCACAAAACTTACATATCTTATATTTTTTAAATTTTGTTTGGATTAAATCCCACTCATGAAAAATTAAAAATGAACCAAATTTGTGTCAAAATTCAAAATGAGCAAGCTATTTCAAGAAAAAAATTTTGTTGGTCCAAAAATTTTGTATTCAACTGACCAAAATGTGTGCCTAGCGTAAAATGTGTTTGATATCAATACGTTTTTCGTTACCAATTAATCCTTAGTAATTTTTATTTAAAAAAAATTTCAATTAAGACTAACATTTCACCTGAAGACTGAAACTCGATCGGACTTAAAACAAATAAGTTATGGCGGTTCCAAGATTGTATTTTGGTGGCAAATTGTCGTTCAACACTTAATGAGTACATGTTACTCATTGCTATTACAGGACAAAATGCTTTCAAAATACTACTTGGAACCGCCGTAACTTTTTTGTGTTTCGAGTTGCAGTCTTCAGGTGAAATGTTAGTCTTAATTGAAATTTCAATAAAATAAGCATATTTAAGCAATAACGAAAAAAATATTTGATGGAAAATCAGTTTTCATGCTTCTTTAGAACACAATGTCTCAAAATCCCGTACACACTTGAGATTCAGTGCAACCACTTCCCGTTGTAAGATTCAGCTCAAATTTGGCATATGGCCTCCTGATGTTTTCCTTAAGCCATCCAAGTTTTTTTTTTGCATATGTTTTGATTTTTGAGGTATTTATTGAGACGAATTTGATAAATTGAATAAAAAATATTCTTAATAATAATTTTTATTAAAGACTAGCTGATCCCATACGAGCTCCGTTTCGCTTTCAACTTGGAGTATGTCATGAACAGTTTGTATGAAAATCATTTGCCAACCATTCTCCAGATGCACTTCCGAATTCCTTGTTAAGTGAAAATAGCAAGTATATTGGACGATCACTTTTTCTGTCGTCTGCTACTAAATTTGAAATCAGGTATCAATTGACCCTGCAAAAAAACACCCGTGTATAAGTTTTGACTCGATGGTTGCATAACCACAGAATAATTGCCAAACAGTTAAATCCCTTTCGATGACCTCTTTTATGAACTTTGATATCTAAAATCGATTTCGCTTCTCTCAAAACTCCCGTGTGCAAATTTTCAAAGCAATCCATTGCATAATAACGTTAATATTGCTAAAAACAGAGGAAAATTAATTAATATTGACGACCACTTTCGTCGACCTCTGGCAAAGCATTTGGCAATCAATTGCCCGTTCCTGAAAAGTACCGTGTGCAAATTTTCATCCCAATCCGATGTATAATAACCACGATATTGCAAAAATATTGAAAGGTTAGTATGGACGACCCCCTGTTCCGTCCCCTTACACTGAATTTTCATCTGCATCCAATGTATAATAACGAAAATATCGGATAAACAATGAATACTCAATATGGATGACCCCTTTGGCCGATCCCTGACTTTAATTTGGATAAGTGAAATCAATTGTGTGTCCCTAATAACTCTTATGTGTAAATTTTCATTACAATCCGCTGTATAAAAACGTCAATATCACTAATATATTGAAAAGTTAATTCCTTTTGCCAGCCCCTTACACTAAATTTGATACCTCAAATCGATTGCACGTCATCATAACTATCGTGTACCAATTTTCATCTGAATACGATGTATAATAAAGTCAATTTCGCAAAAACAGCGAACAGTTAATATGGACGACCCCTTTGGCTGACCCCTTACACAAAATTTAACACCTGAAATTGATTGCTCGTCTTTCAAAACACTCATGAGCATATTTTCAACACAATCCGACAAAAAGTAACGTCAATATCGCGAAAATAATATTTGTCTTGTATGGACGACCCCCTTCAGAAGGGGTCAACTCGAATCAATGATCTTTAGAACAGCGGTACGTTTTTTCTTCGTTTGTAGGGGCTTCGAGGACAAATTTAAATAACCTTAGCTTAGCTTGATTGACTACTCACATCCAAGGTTGCCGAAAAAAAAATTGTGTTTTGCGTAAAAAATTCTGACATTCTGTGATTTTACCTAGAAAATTCTGTGATGGTAAAAGCATAAATTTCTTTGAAAAGTCATGCAGAAATGAATCTTATTCACAAATCAATTACTATTATCAATTGAAGCATGATTTTCCAAAGCAAAGGTAGAATTCCAAAACAAATTTTTAAAAATCTGTGAAATCTTGAATCCGAAATACTCAGTTAAAAATTAATTACAAAATTATCTTCATTCAAACGGTTTTCCTACATTTGAATGTTAATTGATGATGATTGTTGTTTTTATTGTTTTATTAAGTTTGCACAAACTCTCTCTTTGACCATCAAAAACGGCGTCGGCCACGTCTTAGTAGTCAATATATAGATATTAAAGGTATATTTAGAAAGAGATGGTATTTTTGTGGTAGAAAATTCGTCTGGAAATATGTTTGATATTGACTTACGTTTCCAACGTTACGATGCTGATTGGATCTTCTTCAGGGACTAAAAAAAGAGTTTATTTAGTTGGTTCTGCTTATCATAATTAATGCTTTCTTATCGAAAAGATGCTTTTTCGTGTGAGTGTCGACTCGGCTAATGATCTGTTTTCCTGTTTTCTGTTAGATATAAGGTGTAATGTATCCGAACACCCTTTATTTTGACTGAACCACAGAATATTACAAAGATTTTGATGATAGAGGTTTCGATGCAATGATAAGGTTTCTGAGAAAAAGTTATAGAAGCTTTATATTTGTCATTTTTTCCGAGTTTCGCGAAATATGGGAACTTTGACGAAATTTTAATAAACATTATTACCAAAAGGAGCATAAGTCAAATCATTTTGCAGTCTTAAAGAAAGTTGTTAAACCATCAAATACTTTCTTGAATGGAGTCAGCAATAGTTGTAATCTTATCTATTAAAATTTCTAGAAATTGTGGAATTTAAATTTTTACGCTTTGTGTTTCTCAAATTAAACCTCTAGGGTAAATTTGAATCCTTGATTGAATGAAGAATAATCTAAAAAAAATCAAAATTTGTTTTATCACCAAAACTGGAGGTTATAGACAAAATCTGATGAATGATTTGAATTAAGGGGTCTACAAACTCAGTTTTTAAAACATAGGCACAATTATTCAAAAGATGTTGTTCTAAGATTCCGTAACGGTAACAGCTATTAACATTTACGTGCCGTTTGCTATAGCTAAGAGAAGCTTAAAAACAAATAAAAATGAGAAAGCATCAGAAAATATAGTTTCATACAGTCTTTCGTTCTGAAAAAAGTATGCCTTAAATGTAACAAAGATGCTGGAATGATTTTTGAAAAAAAAATTTAACCAAAATTAGTCAAAAATTATCAAATACAAAACATATTTTGTTTGATAATCCAAATATTTTCATCAATATGGTTTTTCGAAGAAAAAAGTTGTTTGTAATCAAAAAAATACAACTTCTATGAATTTTTCAGCGTAAACGAATTGGGGACTAGAGGGTTAAAACGTGCATTTTTTTCAATTTTGATGAATATTTCTTGAAAACTGTTTAAAGCGAGGCAAGTTTCATGTTGATTTTGTATGGGAGCCACTGTTTTTTAAAGCAAAGAGTCTTCCGGAGCAAAAAATTATCATGTCACTTAAAAAATTGCACATCTTCAAAGTTGATGAAAAGACTTGAATTGTTTTCGTATTGTGTCGTATTTTACATTGATTTTGTATGGGACAAACCAAGTCGAAAAGAGGAATCATCTTTTTATGTCAAATCAATGATTCTAAAATGTATGAATCATTGTTTTCGTGGTGTAGCAAACTTTTTTGTTGATTTTGTATGAGTGCCACCTGTATTTTCTTTAAATGTTACACATTATTAGTTTCACTGAATCAGTTTAGAATATTTAAACTTGATGAAATGATTTCTCTAGTTTTTCACTTAGTTTTGTATAGCAGCCTCCCTTTTCCAAAGCAAGAAAGGTCATTCTGCCAAATACATATATCAACTTTTATTATAAAATCATGCGTGTGGACAATTATTTTATGTAATCATCTAGAAATTATTCGAGTTGGGTCACAGTTTAAGCTCGTTTTGTATGAGAGGCCGAGGACCATCAAATTGTTGTGCAAATTATTCATGACTCCAAAAACCCGTCGATACTCAATTTCGCGTCATTCTAATCGCTCGTGTATACGCGATGATGTCACAAACAGAATGACCTGATTATTATACATAACAAATTTATATGGGGGCCAGAAGGCCTGAGGTAGTCTAGTGGATACGCTGACGTGAGTCTGGTTCAAATTGCTAGGCATACTGGTTTCGATTCCGGTATCGACTAGAAACCTCATAAGTGGCCGACAGGTAAGATGTGTTTCCTCCTATAACTGACTATAAATTAAGAATTTTCAAGCAGTTGCCACATATATACTCGAATGCCGGAATATTTGCAAGTAAATTAGTCCGGATTGACTTATTCTTCCAAAATATACCTACATCAACACTATACATTCGCTCCATAACAGTTCATACGAAGCTGCCTTGGAGATTTGTGGAACTAATGAATCTAAAAAATGCATGAGTGCGCTGCAAAAGTATTTGCTTTCTTAGGCAAAAACTGCAGTGAATCCGTGCACCCATGGTGGATAACCAACACAGCAAATTTGTAGGAGACCCCCGTTCCACTACAAAAGTGGGAGAGGTCATTTATTAATACAAATGATCTTTAAGCGTCAAAATCGTTGTTCAATAAATTGAATCAAAATCGCTTGCCAACTGTTTGAGTTACGTCGAATTGAACGTTTATTTTGTATGGGAGTCCAGAATAATTTTTGAAAGCGAAAAAGTTCAATTTTTTTCTTCAAATTTTGTATGGAAGCCACCCGTTTTTGAGGCCAGAGGGTTAATTCTGCATGATAAATCAACTTCTTATGTCAAATCATGCTTGTAACTAAATTTTATTTAAATCGTTCATTTGATGAACAAAACTGAACCAAGAATACATCCGGCTACCCTCCCGGGAGCCAGAATGATTCGTGAATCTCCCGAGGAAAAAATCCGACCGGCAAAAACCCCGCGAAGTGCAGGGGGTCGACCGCACGCTGGAATATGTTACGGCACGTAAATCACCAAGGTCACTCGTCGAACGCCGCCCGACGGGTACGATGACGCGCGATGCGCGAAGTTTGTGGCGTCACGCCGGGCCGTCACCGCGGTGATGAATTTTTGCGGTTTAACACATGATTGAGTCCGGGGGGTGGTCTGCTTCGTTCTGGAGGGTTCCAGAAACTTGTTTTTTATTTCTCGGAAATTACACTGCGTTTTGATTGTCAATGTTTGGATGAAACATATTTAAACTATCAATTTGAATTTGTTCTTGAACCGCATTGAAGCCGGTACGCAATTTTCGCCGTCGATAAGAAACGTGCGTACTCGATGTTTTCTCGGGCACGCGACACACTTTCCGGTTACGATGTTGGGTATGACGGGTGATTAAAGTGAACCTTGTTATGGCTACAGGTACGCAAATGTCAGATAACGTAACGTTAAAGTGAGACACCTCCCTCCCCCTGTGCAGGCCAAAAAGAAGACCAATTTTGCCCGCGAAATACGAGCAACCATAACAAATAATAACATAAAACATAGGCATATCTTATCGAGCTCTTCCAAGGCGATTGACGATTACGGTGGCAAAGGAAATGATAGATAATAGTTATACTTAATAGCGATAGGCAATGTCATTATTGAATCGGGTTATGCACAACGATATAAGTGAGAAAGTGGATCAACTAGGGGAGTCTTCGTAAGACGAATTAGCCTTATTGAAACGAGAAAAAAAAGTTTGATTGCTTTATTGAAATTGAACAAATTTGCTTCAAAATGACATCAAATGACCTGTGTTCATTTCGAGGCTGATGAGTCTTACATCAACACTTGAGATAATACTTTCCAGGTGAATTTTTCGTTTAATTTTTTTTTTTCAGAATATTAGCAAGCAGTGTCAAGTGGTAGACCACTGTATGAACTACCGTTAAATGTAAGCTTGACATCATTAAATAATTAAAGGGTGATACGGTCAAAATTTGGTCAAGGGAAAACGCGTGTAAATCGGTGAAAACGTTTATTTAAAAATCAAATTAAATTTTTTTAAAAGTTTAATGAGTATAAAATTCAGGAAAAATATTCATTTAGGCTTCCGCTTTTCCAAATCCGAATTGCCGGGCTTTACGCTTAACTCCTGCCATCAGATTTTGTACAGCCACCTTGTCCACCTTCTTCGCCGCAGAAAGCCAGTTTCCTTGAACTGCTGTTCGTCCTTAGCAGTTTTTTTTGGTCTTCTTTAGGTTTCGCTTGACAATAGCCCAGTATTTCTCAATTGGGCGGAGCTCTGGCGTGTTGGGAGGGTTCTTGTGCTTGGGAACCACCTGCACGTTGTTGGCGGCGTACCACTCCATGGCCTTTTTACCGTAATGGCAAGATGCCAAATCCGGCCAAAGCAGTACGGAACAACCGTGTTTCTTCAGGAAAGGCAGCAGACGTTTATTCAAACACTCTTTCACGTAAATTTCTTGGTTGACAGTCCCGGAAGCAATGTTCCGAAAATCAATCATTTTCACTGAGCCATGCTTGACTACATTCAGAGTCAACAATCAAATTTTCCTTCTTCAACCAATTCATACAAACAATCATGCATGACAACGACGCTTCTGTATTTGAAAAACTTTTGCGATACATGATGTGGTAAAGAAGGGCACCGACTATCAGCTATCGAACGTCTCGATGCTGATTTTCTTCCTTGACGACTGTCAACCCTTTAGGATCATAACTGATATGTATCAGTTCTGAGCGATCTATGTAGGCCATCAGATGATTTTTTATTTTTCGCTTTGCCTAGAAGGACAAAATCATGACTAGGTAACCGCAATGAACTGTCCGGCATGTGCTAAAGCTTTTTTGAACATGTGGTCCTGGTATTTATTCAGATTTTTCCTTTTGAAACATTAATGATCGTCTATCAATAACGAGCATTATCAACAATGATGCGAGGATAGACGTTCGAGAATGATTGAGGGAGCGACGTTCAAAATGTATCACCAAGTATGTCGATCACCTTCGATTAGCCACGTGACGAATAGCAACGGTAGCCTCCGATGGGGCATGGTATATTTTCTTGTATCAAGTTAGTGTTGATTTTCGACATATATTCAATGGGTACTTTTACCACGTGCGTATCACAGTACTCGGAGGTAGCATCATTTTAGCTAGAAACCATTCCTGACTGCTTTTCTTGAGCGATTTTCCGAACATTGCCCGGAAGCTATGAAAATGCTGATTTTCAAGCCACAGGTATAGAGGGCTTGCCAAACCAGATATTTCTTCGCGAACTTTGACAGTTTCATGTGCTTGAAAATATCTGCTACCTTCCCCTTCCTTTTGCCGTATAAAACTCCTGTCCTGGAAGCTGCTTGTAGTCGGCTTTGACATAGATTTCGTCGTCCATTACCACGCAATCAAACTTCGTCAGCATCGTCGTGTACAGCCTCCGGGATCGCGCTTTGGTCGTCGTATTTTGTTAATCATCACGATTTGGTGTCACAACCTTCTTGTAAGTCGATAGTCCGGCTCGTTTTTTGGCTCGATGCACGGTTGTAGACAATACACCCAGCTTATTTGCGGCATCTCGAAGAGAGAGGTTAGGGTTTCGCTTGAAACTACCGGCAACTCTCTTTGTCGTCTCAGCGGCTTCCGGTTTTCGATTTCCCCCCGATTCAGACTTCCTGGCTGTCGACAAACGTTCCCCAAACATTTTAATTACATTTGTAACGGTTGATTTGGCAACTTTTAGCGATTTTCCCAGCTTTGCGTGCGAGTAGCTCAGATTTTCGCGATGCGCGAGCTAAATTTTGATACGCTGCTCTTCTTCCTTGGACGGCATTTTGACAACTGAAGAGTGAATTCCAAAATCAAAATAGGAGCAACATTCTACACACACACACACCTTCAAAATGTGGGGTGTTCAGGTTTTTTAAATGCAAAATTGAAAGAAATACGTCAAGTTGATATTGACCAAATTTTGACCGTAGATAAGATCTAGACATGGTATCATGCATGGAAAGTTTTTCGAGAGTTAAGAATTTTTTAGATATAAAAAATTAAATTTAATGACCATCCTCTGATAAGCAAGGAAGGACACAACCCCCTGGCAACTTGACGTTTCCCATACAAATCGCGTCTACCAGTTTTTTTTTTCGAAAATACCCAAACTTGAGAACTTTCCCAACCACCCCGAATGAAATTCCCTCCCTACAGGTTTGGCTATTGACGGCTTACCCCAAAGTTAAGCTCTTGACAGAGAACTCATCCCCAAAAATCTGATACTACTAATGGAAACCAAATACAAAAAAAAACGATGCGGGTTCGGGAATCAAACCCATACCGGCAGTGGCGCTGCGATTACCATCTAAGGATACTAACCGCTCGACCACCGAAGATCTGTTGGGAATGATCGCTTCAGCAACGCATATGTGAGACTTTCTATGAAGGAAGCAAGAATAAAATTATCCCCCAAAAAACAGTTCCTCGCTTTGAACTGACCACCCAAACGTAGATCTGCCACGATGGAGGTAGTAGAAGCAGATTTGCCAACATTAAAAAACAGTTCTCCGCTTGAAGGGCAAGTTTGACATGTTGATAAGCCGTGATTTCTTCGCAAACTTGAGTTGTCAATATTGAACTCAGGTTTTGGGGGTGGAAGTTCTCAAGTTTGGGAACTTTTTATTTTCAGTGTGGTTCTCTGGTTCTGTCAAATCGAAAATCAAGCGTCTTAATATGTCGGAAGGACGCATATGGAAATATGTTTTCTTTTAATCGATTCAACAAATGAAAAAACGTTCAGAATTGAAAATAAGCTCAGCTATACGTAAAGTGAATCTGTTTTCAAAAGTTCAGTCGAAGCAAACGACACACAGACGTAAATCTGTATGTCCTTTATAAGGTTTAAAACTTGTTGACTGATCAAAATAATTCACTGATATACGGCAGATTTTTGGGAAAAGAACCCCTTCCAGTGATTTTCATAAACATATGAAAATTTTATTTTGGTTTATGGGAAACTGTTCCTATACAATAAATAAATAGGTAGAATATTCAATGAGAATAATAATTTCGGTTGAAACTTTTTTTGATTCATTCGAATTTTATGATTCGCACCACATTTGATGATGTGCCCTTTCCATTCGCATGGCTTGAAAAGTATGTAAACAAGCGGTACACAAGCGAAATCTGCGGATTTCAATCAGGCACACGAAACTCGCCAGAACTGTCAAGTTGCCAGGGGCTTAGAAGGACAGAACTAATGTTATTCTACGCTAAAAGCGGTATGAAGACATTTTCACATAATTGGCATAGAATTTGCACAATTTCCTTCTTTAAACAACTCTGCGCCGAATGGTTATGTCCTGAAAAAAAAAAAACACTTTTCCATTACTCCCTATTCCATCACAAAACAAAGTAAGGAGTATTCAGTAACTGGCCAAGTGCCAGTACACCCATAGAAGAGGTTGCAAAAATCCAATGCCAATTTAGCAAATCTCTGCTTAAGGACTCGAGCTCTCTAGCAAAATGACTTATGACCGATATATTCACGCGAACCTAGAAAAACATTTTATGAGACTTTCATCCTTTTGGATAATTCATCCCAGAAACAAGAAAAAAACACAGTGCCGTAGGGAAATGAGAATCAAACTCACAACACTATTTTTATATCGTCTTGCCAATCCAACATCTCAACCAGTGTACTACATGATGTAGACGGAGGAATATTTGTCATGCGTTCCTGGCATTTGGCCTCCTTTAAGGTAGTTCTTTGTCTTGTGAAGAAAGCGGGAAAGGGAACGGGAATGAAGGAAACGGGAAACTCATTGAATGAGAACTGTGTTTTGCTTACATGAATCAATTATATAAATTCTGTAGTTCTGGTTTAATACAAATTCATTATTTACCTTGCCTACTTTGGCTACCTTGCCAACAAGAAACAGTTCGATCAAATTAACCAAACTTCAAGCAAACTGGGAAACCTGCCAGTTAGGGTTTCTCAAGGCAGTAATTTGAGCACTCTTCTATTCATCTTGTACGTCAACGATTTGCACAACCTGCGTCTACATGAAAACTCCGACTTTTTGTTGACGATACTTCACTCTCGTAAGAACATACTGATCAACAAATAATTATATCTCGAATGGCGCAAGATCTGGACAAACTTAAAGCATACTTCAATTCCAATCTTCTTTCGCTAAACTTGGACAAAACTAAGTAGGTAAAGTACGTTATTTTTAGGACAGCCAATCGGCTCATTGAATGTGAGAATCTGCTCCAGATTAGAACAACGGTAATCGAAAAAGTCAAAACCTTCAAGAACCTTGGGCTTATCTTTGACGAATTTCAGAAATGGGATGCGCATGTAGACCGTCTAAGAAAAGAACTTAGTGCTATACACAGCATAGAAAATTTCGAGGTTCGTACCCACTAAACAGCTAACGTACCTCTATTATGCTGGTTTCACCCAGCTTTCTCGAAGTTACTGTAGAAGTCCATCGTACACACATGAATTTCCCTCCGAGTCCAGATCCCGGCAACGTTATACAATCCGTGTGGAGCACATCTCTCAGATTTAAGTTTTTTTTCTCAAATTTAAGCTTTTTTCCTCAAATTTAAGCTTTTTTCTCAGATTCGAGCTTTCATCTCCTATGTTCTCAAGGCAAAAAAGCTTAAATCTGAAGAAAAAAAGCTTAAAAACGAGAATCACCCTTAGTTAAAAGATGTTGGTCACACGATACATGGACAAATCGTATAACGTTGCCGGGATCTGTCCGAGTAGCGCTCAGACTTTAAAAGACTTTTTCATTTTCTCACTCTTAACACCTTTAGTGATGAATAGCCAACATAAAATTTAATTTGATAGTTTTTTTTTCATTTTTGTTGATTGTTGTTTTCATTGAATTATTTTTAATAAAATTATCATAAGATACTGTTTTCAAGAACTCATTTGTGAAAACTTCACAAATCTTCAAAATCTATCAAAATATAGTTGCTGACGTCTTATCCTACGAGGGAATTTTGGGCAGAAGTACCCTACACCACTTGTTAAGTTGTCGGACGGGCAAGATGAAGGTAGAAAATTGATGTGAGTTCGATTCTCACCGACGTCAATTCTTTTATATTTTCTTGTTTCTGGGATCATCCAATACGATGAAATTCCAATAAAATGTTTTTCTTGTTTCGCTTAAATGTTTGTATGTAGTGGCACATAGTTAGCTCAGATCGGAATTGAAATTTTGCACCTTTTTTCTGTGTCTACTAGGGAGGGATTTTTTTTTATTTTCCTGCATAGCTTTCGGGCACTTAAATGGTACTTTCTAATAAATTTCGATAATTCGTTTTAAAATTTCGCCTAAATTTGTACATTTTTGCCATGTATGGTTAAAAAATATTTTCGTAAAATGTTCTCAACCAATTTAGATTTTAAAAAAATTCAATATTATTGAGCTTGAAAATGTGAGATTCTAAGTTAATATTAGAGAAAACTTTAATTGAAAAACTTAAGCTTTGTGAACACAAATTAAAAACAAAGTTCCCATTGAATGTTTTTTTGTGAATAGTGCGTTGGAGAGTGTTCTCTATAATGCGAGTAATTTTCAAAAGAAGCAATTATTGTTTTCCAATTACGCCTAGATCATGTCCTATCAACCTTACTTCTTTTGAAGCGTAGCTGGAGCTGTTTGTGGCTGTAAACATAAATTTTCCTGAGGCCATTGAAGTTGAAAACGGCTTGTAAGTTACCCCAGTTGACGGTAGCTCGTAACCTAATTTTACGTTGCATGATGCACTTGATAGCCAAGTTCATACACTCCTATATGGCACTGATGAATTTCGAGTGAAGAAAAAAAAATTGAGATCACTTGCAGTAAATCGTAGCACGTAGTAAGTTCAATTAATGCTCAAGACTTCCGATGCTTACGTCGGTATACGAACATTGGAGACCTTGCCGAGATATCGAATAAATCCTACCGGGCACAGATGGAAGGAATTGAGATGAATAAAAAAAAACAATCCCTGCAACCGGTCCTCTTTCTCTCAATCTTTAGGAGTAAGAAGGTCTCGTATTTGTCAAGGGAAAAGGCTAGGGGAGGGAAAACTAGTTTTTCCGCATCACCAGCCGCATCGAACTTTGCGCGCTCTGATGAAGGAGGTATCGTATTACGGCGGTTACGCGTCCTCACTTGCGTATGGATTACACTATATAGATACATTTCCGACGTAATGGATTATGGATGAACCGGCTCTTGTCGAAACATCTGGGCGTTACTTCATCAACCTCCAACCAAGCAGTCAGGAGAACCTTCAATCTTGGATCTCGCCCCAAACCTCTCAAATCTTCTAGCGCCAAGTCGCAAGTTTATTGCCCTATCCTGTGCAATTGCTTACGGTAGATCACGCCCAATCCACCAGATTCGCGCGTATGAAATTCTTGGGGCGCGCAATTCAGAACGGCCGCAATGCAACCTTTGACGATCGAACGAATGTTTACCTTTTGCCCGCCCGGCTGCTTTTCTATCTATTCTTGGGATGCTCATTCAAGTGTGTCGAACAATTTATGACAGTCAGCGGCTCTGCTCTGAGCCCGGGGGTCGTATCGTAAAGCACGGTTGAATGCATTTTGCTCATCTCTAAGGGACACTGGGATCGAAATGGATTACAGAATCATCGTTTATCCTTCATTTTTCCAATCAATCAAATTGTAGTATAATTTCTGATTAATTTAGCATCTTGACCTGAGTTTTGGGATTTAAAATGATCAAGAATTACTTTCTCTGATTTCATAACAACACGTGTCACTTTGGATTAATCTTTTATCCAATTTTATTTTTCATTACTAGACACATTTCTACGTAATCTTGTCCTGTGTAATGTAGTGCTAAATCAATTAACCAAAAAAGATGCACCGAATGTTAGAAAAGTTCCATAATAAACAAAAAAAAAATCAAAATTTAATATTCATGATAAGGATTTAGAAAGTCGGCATTTCGTTTGAAACATGGAAGTTTCCTGTTACAATTTTTTTATAAAGCCCGCATCTAACACACATTTACATCGCTATTAACTTGAGTAACTTTTTCAAAACGTCTTACCAGAAACAAAAACAGCAATAAAAGACCAATCATAAAACTATTGTATGGTACATTTTTAAAATATGTGGATACCTGATACTTCCTGTCATAAGCAATGTAGTCCGATGGTTCAAGTAAGCTTACCTGTAAAATGAATAAAAAGAAAGGAAACAATTAATATTTTTGTATATAGTTTTATGTGGTTAAAAAATTGGCAAAATTTGAATGAATTTAACACATTGCGGACCAAATACGAGATATCTCGACACAATTCCAAATTTTGGTGATTCCCGGATAAGATATTTTCGCGGTGCTTGATGTGTTAATATATTAAGAATTTAAAATACACCCAATCGAAAAAAAAACTGAAATCGGAGAGAACTTCGGCTATCACTAGAGCAAATTCTACAAATTTTCTAATTTTGTGTTACCTACTCAAAGTTTCGTGTTTGATTTTTGAATGTCAAAACCCAGCTTAAAATTCCTTAAAATTCCAAGCTTTTTGAATTTTCAACTTGACAATCAAAACTGATTTCATATTAACTGTTTCATGTATTTTGCAATAACTGCGTGATTATGAATCCGAACAAGATAAAAATCGTACACGGGTGTTTCATTTCGGCGACCAGTATCAGTTTGATAGACAGACCACTGATTCTAATTTCACAAACTTAGCCTTTTTGAATTTTTGAAGTGTCTAGTTTTAACTAGTAGAACATTATTTTTCTCTAAGTTCGCTTAGATACTGAGATTTTAAGCATTAACATGTTGAGCCAACCTTTTTTAAAAAAGTTACCACTATACTCTTCCCTCGTATTTCAATTCTTTAATTAATTGAGAAAAAAAATTAATATACCTCGTGCTAAAAAATCGTGTCAACAAAACAATTTAAGCCAACAATTCTTATCAATTTTTATCACCACCCGCCTAAAGTACGTTAGCTTTAGCATGAAATATCTCTTTCATTTGCCAAGATACAAGCATAACAATTATAGTGCTATAATCTTCAGGTTCCTTGGAATCGAACGGTATTTATTTAAAGGTATTTAAAAAAAACTGTAACATGCTTTTTACAAAAAACAAAAAAAAATAAAGCAGGGACCGAACCGATTGAGTGGGCTGGCAATTGAAAGAATAAACCAATCGTGAGAACGCATTTGTTGATGGTGGTTATCAGTTCGCTCAACTGCCGTAGCTACCTTTTGTTGTTGGAGAACCACCCCAACTTTTTCGCTTGCCATCAGTTTATACTTTTTTCTGTCTACTTTAAATATACACAATAGAATCAGCCAATGATGAATTCTCGATATTTCAACGTAAATGGCATGAGATGTGAACGCGAGCGACGATGATACGAGCTGTGATAGTCGGCGTTAACCTCCCAGACAACTGCATTGCGTTTGACTGAAAAAAAAAACAAAATAAAAACGTTTTGATATCCTTTCCTATCCCATCACAAGACCAAGGCGTATGGAAACAATCACCGGCCAAACGCCAGGCAGCTATTGGGGCACAATACACGTTTAAGTACTTTTTGTATAGAGTTAGATTCGATCGACATTGAAATTTGCAACCTCTTCTTTGGGTGGAGTTTTTCTGAGGATGGCTGAAATTTAGTAAGCCGAAACGTAAAAAACAGCACTCTCAAGACACATTCCACGCGCTTGTACCGCTCAAAAGTGATTTTTATCCGTTCGCGTATCAAAAAATCTCAAAATTGTCTATAATTTTGATAATTCAAATCACACAAAACCAACGGAAAAAAGAGAAAAAAGTTTTTTTTACACATGTTTTAGATGATTTTGAAAATCAGTTTTTTTTGTTGGAAAAAGTTGTGTTTTTGACAACTTTTACAAAATCATTAATTTTAATATATGGATGATTTTTTTTTGGAAATATTTTTAGTATGTTCAGAAATCAAAAAACACGGCTTCATTTTGTAGAAAAAAGAATTTGATTATAGCCAATGTAGTTGGTTTGAAAAAGAACAAAAACAGTCGCAAATGAGTGAATTCACGTCACAAAAAAAGGGAAGTTTTTAATTTTACGAGAAAACTCTGACTTTTTTTGAAATAAAAAAATGAGATTTTCTTTGAAAATGATAAGACGATTCTAAAACTCTAAAATTTATAGAAATCGGTTGAAATCTAGCTGAGTTACAACAGCGCGAATGAGTGAATTCACGTCACAAAATATGTTTTTTGTTAAATTTTATATGAAAAATGTGCTCTGAAAGCTGTTTTGACCCTCCAGATGGTCGGATTTTTACAAATTGAGCATAATTTAGTTGATTTTTTTAATAAGTTCATTATTTTGAAATAAAAATACAAAAAGATTGAAAAAAAAATAAAAAATTTTTTTTTGGTGAATCTTTAAATGAAGACAGTAGTAATTTTAACATATGATCCCTCAATATGTTGCTATTTAAGTGCCAATCAAAATAAGGAAAAAGTTAGGTGCAGATACTGAAAATAAATGATTGTTAAAGTCGGAACAACAGAATATCGTTTTTGAAAGTATGTATAT
This sequence comes from Uranotaenia lowii, assembly GCF_029784155.1. NCBI lineage: Eukaryota > Metazoa > Arthropoda > Insecta > Diptera > Culicidae > Uranotaenia > Uranotaenia lowii. The sequence goes on from NC_073691.1 coordinate 142,260,109, forward strand.
GTATGTATGTATGAGAACCCACCAGTGGCTGATAGGTCTTTCGACCTGAGGCGGTACGGGAAGTCTCGATCGCGCATTCAGATATTGTTTATGCTTAACTCATAAACAATAATTGCAGCACAACCAAGGGGTCCGTTACCACTGGTTTGGGACAGGTTTGACTCATCTCACTCCCTTCCAACTGTTCAAAACAAATAAAGAATCCTGAAAAGGAGCCTAAGTAGCCTAACCATGATTCCAAATTTGCCGAGATACTCCGGCTGGCTTGAACCCACAATCCATTGTATATCAGTTTTCCGGTCGTTTGATGACCTGTCCAATCCCCCCGCGAGTCCCCAATAACAGAGTTAAGCAGTTATGAAAATATGAATATAATTTGAAACAAAGTTAAACATTTTAATCATCTTACCATTTGAAAAGGATTCTATAATTTCTTCAATTGCACGGAGAAACACTCTGCCTCATGGAACAGCTGACAGAATTCCAAAAAGATTGAAATTTTGCATGGTTTGCACGTTGTACATTAGGTTGAACCAGTTGATGCTTGATGTGAACTTTTTCACTATCCACTATTTCACCAATTTTTCTGAAAAAGTACTAGGAGTAAAGTTGAAAAAAAAAACCATTTTTCTTCTCGTCAATTTTTTTATTTCTTCTTAGGCGAAGAACTCATGTACAATTTTAAGAACGATAATATTAATATTAACATCATTCAGATACTTAGCTTTTCATCCAGTGCGAGAATCTTCCGAATCATAAGGAATCCACAAATTTGTTTTCCCGATCATAAATTCGAATTGCCGTTAAATTGTCCTAATCCATCCCAGCTTGGCTTTCGTGTTCAGGATCTCCTTTGAATTTCTCAATCAACTGATTTCTTTACTATCTATGAAAAAATGTACAATTTCACTAATCACCATTCTTAACGATAATTCTCCAATTTTAATTATTGTAAAACCGAAGCAACATGAATTCTCAAAGCTTTACGATATTTTTCACAGCCAAGAACAAAATCGAGACAACGAACACGCCGACTCAACAGAATATATTTTTTTTTTTTTTTGTTTCGATTATAGTCGTTTTACCATTTTTTTTTTTATGGCATTCGCGACTTTATCAACGTTACAGTTGACGGATCGTTATTGAAGAACTTATCCGGTACAACTGTGTTCGATGTTTACTCTTGGGCTCGAACTCGCGGACATCGGCTCAGGAGACAACAGACTTGCCAACTGAGCTATATCACAAACCCACTCAACAGAATATCGTTTTTGAAAGTGTACATAAAATTTGAAGGCTCCAAAGAATGGTTCAGTATAACCACAGGAATAACTTTATATTCGTGACGTGAATTCAGTCAACTACCCTGTTCTGTTTGAACTGAGTGAATTCACGTCACTACTTCAAATAAGTATAACTTCGTTTGTTGTTGTTCAATCGAAAAGCTACGTACATCAAATTGTGGGTAATTGTTTTCTTTACAACTCATTCGAAGACACCGATATTTTATTTTCACAGAGAAAACAGGAAATCAAAGATGTATGTACTAAAGTCGGAAATGGATAATTCTAGCGTGAATTCACGTCACAAAAGTAATTAATCACAACAAAAACAACTTAAATTTTAAAATGACCAAATTATATTCATATTGAAGGAAATTCAATTTGCGACCGTTTGCAACAATTTCTTTCATTTTCAAGTAAATTGGTTGACTTCTAGAATGATAACAGTGCAGAAAAGTCCGGAAAAGCGATTTCACGTCACGGTGGAATGTGTCTCAAGAAGAATTGCAACTAAAGAAGATCACAAGATGATTCGAAACCAAAAAAAAAAATTAACAGTTTTTTAATGAAATTAACCATAACCTAGTTTTCCCGTTCGAGGTTTTTGATACAAGCTGGCAAGGACTCGCGATTTAAATAAAAACAATAAAGGAAACTGACAAACTAATCACTATTGCTTTTGTAAACAACAATTTGGATTGCTCGAATAGCTTATTGCTGCTGCTCCGAAAAAAACTATCTCTAACTAACTAACTAACCGATATTGGACTAATATCTAACCGTTGCAATTCGAGTACCGCCATCTTTGCAATTCAATCGGTCCGATTGCAAAAAAAGGCTCTGGACAGTGAAACTGCGATTTGAAGAAAAAGTCTTTTTTTTTTGTCACCAGATCAAGGAATTTGAAACTAACATTACATACTTCGTATTTAATGATTTTTTTTTTTCAATACAAATTAATGCATATTTATTATCAGGCATGTTTATTATCAGGCATGTTTTAACGATTTAGCATCATGCCTTCAATCACCGAAACTACTGTTTGCTGATGATTTGAAGATCTATCGAATCATAGATTCAATAGTGGATTGCGCTATGCTTCAAGATGACATCGACAGATTACTGGCGTGGTGCAATATACATGGAATGGAAGTCAATGGCGGTAAGTGTAAGTGCATAAGCTTCTTTAGAAGTAGATCCTCAATCGTTTACGACTACGCTTTAAGTGGAAGCTCACTCGAAAGGGTAACCTCCATAAAAGATCTTGGGGTTACTTTTGATCAAAAGCTCACTTTTTCCCAGCATGTCGCGACGACTACAGCCAAAGGCTTTGCTTTGCTCGGTTTTCTGCGTCGGAATACGTCAAGTTTTGAAGACCCGTATGCATTGAAAACTTTATTCTGCTCGTTAGTACGCAGCGTCTTAGAATATGCTGTTCCTGTTTGGGCACCCTACCACTCCGTTCACAGCGACAGGATTGAAAGAATCCAGAAAAAATTTCTGCGGTACGCATTACGCCGTCTGCCCTGGCAAGATCCCGTACGGCTACCTGCTTACTCTGAGAGGTGTGGCCTACTATCAATGACGCCTTTGAGTCAAAGAAGAAACTATCTTCAACGAATGTTCATCTATGATATTTTGACCAACGCTGTTGACTGTCCTCAACTGCTCCAGAGTTTAAACCTCTACGCCCCAGCTCGACAACTACGCAGTCAGTTGATTTTTTGGTTGCCAGAAGCAGAACAGTATTTGGACAAAATCCCCCTTATACCGATGTTGTCAAGCTTTTAATGTTGTCTCGCACTTATTTGACTTTCATATATCTAAATCTACGTTTAAAAGTGCAATCCGTGATGTAAACTAATTTTTAACTAATTTTTAATAGTATTGTAATCTTATTTATAAGTTAGTTTTTAATATTCAGTCTGTATGGCAGTAGTCAAAGACACAAATAAATAAACAAAACATTAACTCTGGAATAATCTAGAATCTAGAAGAAATAATAAAAGTCTTAGAGTCTAGAGTCTGACGACAGGTCAAAAAGGCTGAAAGAACAAAACAAAATCTGGAAGGTTGACATCACTGGATGCAAAGGAATGAAATGTAAAAGGAGGCTAATACCGTATTCGTTTTCTCCACTTGCTGTGTGTAGCACAGATAACAGACGTACAAGCTAGCCCACGAAACTTATGTAAAAATTTCAACACCCTTTTTGAAGCATTTTTGTTTTTTTGGCTTCCAAACACGCCAAAGAGAACTGTCAAAACAAAGCTAAGAAAAAAATGACTTAGTTTCAGTCAGTTTTCTATAGGTCGTATGAGCTGTTTACCACGCTTCAAGAAAATCGCTGTTTAAGTTTCGTAATATGTTCATCATGTTGCATGAAAAACAATCATAAAAGTTATTTTTTTCCTTCAAATTTGTTAGAAACACAAAGTTTAAAACAGCTGGATGCTAAAGTGATATTTGAAAGTAACCTGCTTTGAGATGCCTAGAATCAGTACTGCTGGGTGAGACTGATCGTCAAGAATGTTCTTGTATTTGACTGGACATAGTTGATGCATTTTCTAACATAAATTACTGTTCAAGAATTGCGAAAACTTATACCAAACCTGTTAGTTATCTTAATTGTCATAGTAGTGCAAAAATTAAGAAAGTGAAATTTCGCCCAGTTAAAAGTAACTCTGATTTCATTTATTTAGCAATAAATTAAAGACTTACAACAGTGGATTGATTTTTTTGTGAGTTCATATACGATTACGCCTTTTCAAAAACTGGGCACTTTAAAGTTGATTTGTAACTTTTGAACGGCGCAATAAATGGCACTGTTTGAAGTCAATTTCTAACGTATTTTTTTGGTGATAGCAATTGAAATTTTACACACTTTTTTGATTATTTTTTTTTCGAGCTTGTACATCTGTTAAGCCTAGTCCACACTAGGCAACATGAACTGCGATTTTTGTTATGAGACGAACTTTGTTGTCTGTTGTTGTTGGAAACCTGAGACGGTCTCAGTGTCTCCCGAAGAAAATGGTAGACGCTGAGACCGTCTCGAGACGAACCGTCTCCTAGTGTGGATTAGGCTTTATCTGTGTGTGTAGCACTCTTGCAGCTTAAAACCTGGGGGAGGAAGACTGAATAAAAAAAGAAAAAAAAATCTTTCAAACTTCAAATTTCTCTCATCAATCTACCGACCAGTGCAAAGGTTCAAAAACTTACTGTCATATTTAGTAAATTTCAATAAAACTTTTTTTGAAAAGCACTTGTTTTGCATGAAACAATGATTTAATTAGGTTTTGTTTTGCTCTGGCGAATTCTGCAGATCAGGCGTATTGAGTTGCTCAAATTTCGTTGAAGTTTTTGAAGCTGATAAATAAAAATTGTTTGATTAATGGTTGTTCTAAAAATAGCTTAAATAACAGATTTAGATTTAGGGTAGTTCCCATTTATCGAACAAATTTTTTATATAATTTAAAGTTTACGATTACAAATCTTTTAAACAATTGTTGGCTTTTTGCCGAACAGTGAAAAAAACGATACAGAAAACGACAAAGCGAATTTCAGTCTTCCTCCCCCAGCTTAAAACTAACAAAATCCAGTTATGAACTAAACAAAAGTTAGTATCCGTGAAATCGATAGCACCAACTGTAAACATCAAGCTGTAAAAATCCATTACCAGCTGACATTTGTTTTCGCTTACCATACCAGAACAAAATATTAAATTTTCCCATACAATTTTCCATACAATCTATATATTAATGAATTTCTGTCTGTCTGTCTGTCTGTTCTCGATAGACTCGAAAACTACTGAACAGATTTGCGTGAAACTTGGCATATGAGGGTATTGAAGTCCAGAGAAGGTTCTTATAATAGTTTGGGACCCCTCCTCCTTCATGGAAGGGGGGAGGGGGTCTCTCATATAAAAGTAATAAGTCTTCATAACTCGATAACTGATTAAGCAAATCGTATAAAACTTGGCATGGGTGGGTACTTGGGTACGATGAATGTTTCTAAGAATATTTGGTACCCCTCCCTCCTTTCAATGGGGAGATAGGAAGGGGGGAGTGGGCCTACCTTACAATTTTGTACATAACTGGAAAACTAATCTAGCTAATGGAACAAAATTTGGAATGGGAGGGTAGTGGAATACGAGATATGGTTTTATAATTATTTCAGACCCCTCCATCCTTCCATTGGAGATACAGGAAGGAGGGGGGGGCCTTTAACCCCTTTTTTATTGCATAACTTGAAACGTATTCGAGCAAATGAAAGTAAATTTGGTTAGGAAGGGTATTTGGGTACGATAAATAGTTCTATGAAGAATTGATACTCCTCCCTCCTTCCAGTGACGAGATAGAAAGTGGGGAGGGGCTCCATTACAATTTTCAGCATAACTGGAAAAATAATCAAGCAAATCAAATCAAATTTAGCGTGGGAAGGTATTAGATTACGAGAAATGTTTTTATGATATTTTCAATTGGTAATACAGTTAGAAAAAACGGGAGCTCACATACAATTGTTTTACATAAACCAAGAACTTATCTAACAAATGGAACCAAATATGACACGGGAACAATCGAGCAAATGGAACAGAATTGAGCATGGGAGTGTATTTGAATACACGAAATGTTTGATCTTGACTCCCTCCTACCAGGTAGGGGATAGGTAGGAAGAGGGTCTCCGTGACGTTATTTTGTTACAAAAAATATTTCTAGGATAGTTTGGTACCCTCTTCACATTAAAAAGGGACAGCGAAGATTCCATGCCCTGGTAGTGCCTTGGGGCCGTTCACTAATTACGTAAGCACTATTTTAGAAATTTTCAACCATCCCTCCCCCCCCCCCCCCCTGGTAAGACAAAGTAAGATTTTTCCAAACCCCCCTCCCCCTAGTAAGAATTTACGTGTTTTATTCTTTGAGAAATTGACACGTTTTTTCAATAGCTTGAAAATATTAAAAATGTGACATACATGCTTCAAAGCAAAACACTTTTTAAGAAAAATTTAAAAACTGAATTTGAAAAGCAAAATCTATACAAAACAACAGATGAAATGTCATAAACGATCAAAGAAAACATTATTCAAGACATGTTTGGGGTAGCAATAATTTTCAATAAATTTCCACAATCGATAAACAATACCAAATCTAAATTCCGATTTCATAAAGAGAGATCAGGTTAGCCATAAAAAAATGTTATGTTTTTTATCTAAAAATCATAAAAATCTATAAAAAAAAATATCATTCTATACTACTAGAACTGGCAACATTTTTAATGACAATTGCGTTGTCAACTAACCTAAAAGCTCGGACTCATTCAGCGGTAAGCGATAAAGTTTTAGGATTTATTTGGTAAATCTTTTGTAAAACTTGGAATTGGTAGTGTCTATCACTAAAAAAAACTGTCTAGAAATTCATTATTTGAAGCGCCTTATTTTGGTTTTAAAATTTTTTTCTGGATGAAGTCATTTTCGAAATATGATAGATTCAAATCGTGGTGATATGATTTAATAATTTTTAATAATGTGATTTAGTGTTTTTCATGGCATGTTGGTTTGAATTGGTTCTCTATAAATTTTATAGAACCTGCAATTTTTTTATTTATTCAAAGACATTAAAAGATTAAATAACATAACATCAAAATTAACCAACAAATAGGTAGTGAGTAAAAAAATCTGAGTAATATGGTTTCGTATGGCTGTCGCTGTGATGAATTTTTAATGTAATATTTCTTACGCAAGATTTTCGGAAAATTTAGGAAAACCATAAAAATCTTGAGTATTCACAATTACATATAACAGTTTTTTCGTGGTGCTATAACTCTGTTTACTACACCACATTCTATTTATTCCAATCTCGACATCCTTAGGGTGTTGAAAATTGGCACAAGATGCTCTGCCAGAATGGCATTAACAAGCTTTGTGACCGGACCGTCAAGCTACCCGGCTGCCACGCGCTGTGCGTGTGGTATTAGACTGAGTCGATTTGGGGTCATTTTGGAATTTCTCAAACCCTGGGGTCTTAAAAGCTTCGTCTTGGTCCAAAACTCATCCATGATTTACATACCCCTGACATACCCCTGTTAAATAATAAGATACGAAGTTATGGTCTTCGACAAAGTTGTTCAGCGGAAAATTTCGTTTAGGAATTTTATAAATTGGCTCAAAAATCATCAGCTGGCTCGGTTCCACAGACGAAACAAAAATGATGTTGATTTTTCAGTACAAAATATTCAATTTTCCCATACAAGCCTAAAAGTTCAAATTTATTCATGTAAACGTTACTTAAAAATTCTGCAAAAAATCATGGATGAGTTTTGGACCAGGACAAAGCTTTTAAGACCCCAGGGTTTGAGAAATTCAAAAATGACCCCAAATCGACTCAGTCTAGTGTGGTATGTAAGCCGGCATTAGAAAAACTGCGAAACAAAACCCTATTTTCTCGATTTTTCCATTCCCATCACAAAGCAAAAGAGGTTAAAAAAAAACTACCGGCAAAAGCCAGAAAACAAACGTGAAAAAAATTGAATGAATCGGCCGAGCGTTGCGTGCATTTTTTTAATGGAAGAATTCAATCCTTCATTGGCCGTGACAGAAAAAACCATGACAATTAAGTCTCGTTTACAAACTGACTCAGATAGAACACATGACAAAGTGATGCAACTGGCAAGAAGAGATAAGACAGTTGTTATGAGTTCGATGCTCACTCTTCGTCGGCATTTTTTGTTTTGTTACTGGGTTATCCAATAGGATGAAAATACCTTGTTTCGCTTGAATGCTTGCTTGAGAGCTCGAGCCTTTATGGCAGTAATCAAAAAGACAATCATGTCATCTTTAGCGCCATGCACGTTATGTTACTAGAGCTCAGATATGCCAAATTTTAGTAGCGTTGTGTTGGTTATGAAAAGGACTATCTTGCCTATTTTTCCAGACTTTTAAGATAACGTGTGTTAGAGATATTTACGATGCAAAAGGCATGGTGGAAACAATTTTGCACAATCGCTTCGGAAATTCTTCATTGTCGACTTGAAAACTCATGAACTGTTGATTGTTTATGATATTTTTGGCCCAAATGGTTAAGAAGTATAAGGTACCACTCTACACAGCAAAAAAATTCTAAAAGTACACGGAATCTAAAACACGAGTGATCTATTTTTTCTTGAGTGTAATTACAAAAAGATGTAATTTTAAACTTCTGTCGATGTAATATTAGTCTGTTTTCCAAAATTGAATAGAAATAAACTGTTTTGATTTAATTTTACACTGCATCATGCAAAAATCAACCAGTCAACGAAATTTATATCACAAACAGTGTAAAATTATATCTGTTTGATTTAAAATTGAATGCAAATATTTAAATTGTGCCTTTTTATATTTCAAGTTAGTTTGCGCGTCGGACACAAAGTAAACAAGTCGGAAAATTATTCGGAAACGAGTCATTCAAAGGCGTAGCTACAGAAGCACTTTAAGAGTCTTCAAAGTAGTAAGTTTATGAGACGTGAAATAAAGAATATGGTTGAAACTGATATTTAAGTTTTCTCTCCATTACAGCAAGGTCAGATTTTTCGCAGCGGCTGATATCCGGCCAGTGATTATCCGGAAAAACTTTTGTCAGAACAATTCGAGTGTGCAGGATGCTGACCGAAAAATTATGATTTCCGGAACCATTCGAGGATGCTGATCATGCTGATTCGAAAAACATCCCCGTGCTGGGAATCATCGGATGCAACAACAATATCAGCCTGACGCTATCCGAATGGTTTTTATGTTCAGTTTTGTAAATAAATGTGAATTAAAAATGATACATGCGGCGTATTTATTCAAGACAAAAGCAAAAAACTAAATATTTAGAAAAAATATCAATAATTACGATAATAAATTTTAAAATTTACATCCCTGTGTATTTTTACACGACGGCTTTTGTGATCCAATCTCGTGCATTGATTTCGATCTAAATTTACACGCCTCAAAAATTACATCCTCGAAAAAAATACACCGTGATAGAATTTTACATCAAAATCGATGTTCCGTTTTCGTGCATCGTTTTCGATCTAAATTTACACGAATTTTTCTTGCTGTGTAGGATGCTCACGAAGTTCAAACCAAGCATCGGAGTGGGACCCTTTATCTCAAATATGGGTAAAAAGACTAAGGATATTGAGAATAATTGAAAATAGACCCCTTAACTATGCAGTACATTCGAAGATCAAATTCTTCGAGATGCCTACTCATGAAAAGGTTCGAACTAGATTCCAATTGGTTTTTCCAGGAGAATTGATGTAAAATATCAAGATTTTGCAAAGGTTTTGCTTCTGTGGTAAGTATAATAGATCAATACATCACTGAAAAAAGTGTGCAAAGATAAAAAAAGAGATTTTATAATAAAGTAAGAGCATTTCTTGTAATCAAAGAATTTTTTGAAATATTTTTACATTAAATATCATATTAACACCTTCATTTAATCCATAGAGAGTTTTTCGATCAAACGAATAGTATTTAAAATACACACATTTGTAATTGTCCGGATTCTCAATATACTCATAGCCTTATTTGGGTGTAGTTTTAGCTATTTATTAACTTATGCTGTGTCCGTTTCTTATAACACATTTCTATTTGTGGTTCGACGGCAGTTCGACCGTAAAACAAACCAATCCGATCCACAAGGGTGAGCAGCAGAAAATAACAATCTTACTCGTGGTTCAATATTTGCTTGAAAAAATATGGTACTCAAATGCTGCCAACTCACAGTTTTGAAAGAATGTCTCATCCCTTTCTCGGTTTGGTTAAGGCCTTCTCAAATTGCCGTTACGGGACAACACCCGCTCATTTTCTCAAATGAAAAAAAAAAACGATTCTGTCATCTAATATCAATATTTAGCGTATTGGATCGCCGCCGGGGTTAAAACGAGGGTTAGCCACAAACCAAGCCACCTTCTCCCACATTCTGGGTGGCACAGAAGTGTGAATACCGCGCTGCGTTATAAATGCAAATGGATTGTTTGTTCAATTGATATTTTTCTTTTTTTTATCGCTGCTAGAAGAGAATGAAATGGAATGGCAACCAGTTATGTTAGTAAATATTTGCCATGTGGATGTGCATTATATACAATCTGAGTGGAAAGTTCTCATTTCCAATATTGAAAATGATTTATTTAGTCTCATTTATCTCAAAAAAAATTTGGCGTGTATTAGACTGGCCCATACCAAAAAAAACCTTATATTTCACGTGGTACCCCCTAGGTTGGTGCCTTTAGATGAAAAATAATTTTCTGAAGGTTTCAGGTCATTGACAAAAGCACGAGCTGGCGCAAAAGAAATTTGTATGGAGATTTTCGGCAAAATGTATGAAAAATCGACATACTTTCACTCTTTGTGTTCTAAAATATGTTTCCAGTATGCTAGAAAGCTCAAAATTTCAAGAATTATAGTTCAAACAATGGCAAACAAGTTTGTAGAAAATTGAATGTGAATGTGTGATTTTTTTCGCATTTCTTTGATATATCGTGAACGGTGCATGGGCTAATAATCGCACTAACTTGATAGCATCGTCACACAATGAGAATAGCAAATAGAAAGTTTGTGTCCTTGACAAAGTTGCGAAAAAAGCTCTGACAATCATTATTGTGGGGCGTTTAGACCTTCTTGCATTCACAAAACTTCTATCAGTTATTCTTATTGAGTGACAATGCGATCAAGTTTGTACTAATAATCCACATATACACCGTTCACTATACAGCGTTGAAATGCGAAAAAAAATCACACATTCAATTGCAAATAACTCATTACAGTCAACTCGTATCGCGTCACAATCTTCTACAAACTTGTTTGTCATTGTTTGAACTATAATTCTATAATAACTGAAATTCTGAGCTTTCTAGCATACTGGAAACATATTTTAGAACACAAAGAGTGAAAGTATGTCGATTTTTCATACATTTTGCCGAAAATTTCCATACAAATTTCAAGTCCTTTGCGCCAGCTCGTGCTTCTGCCAAATAACCTGAAACTTTCAGAAAGTAATTTTTTCACCTAAATGCACCAATCTAGGGGGTGCCATGTTGAAAAAAATGTTGCAAAAATTATCCCATACAAATTTGGGCCAGTCTAGCGTGTATACGTTCTCCTCGATTGTCAAATGATCTGTCATTAAGTTTTATCATGCCTACATGCACTGTTCCAATAACACAGTTTTTCAACATGGCTTTAACGCTAGATTCGAAAGAACATTGAATGCTTTTTTAAAACAGGAATGGAAGAATTATGAAAGATTGCTACTCAAATGTTTGTGGGGGATGGTGTTGAATTTTCGAAATTAGATATATGTACTTTAACCTGATGATTTTTGGTTACATTTTTTTATCCATAATTGTGAAAATTTTGCCTTGGAAATTATATTATGTAACGAATAACGATCTAATCCAACACAAAATCGAACATCAAACGGGTTCAATGGAACATTTTTCCTCAATTTAGGAGCGATCAAATCGCAATATACCCAACCAAAATTGGTCCATACCAAAGTTCAAACCGAAATTGAACTCTTAATTTACCCTAATGTCTGACTTCGAGTCTTGTCGAAGCTTTCATAATTGATCATAACCAAAAGTGATGTAAAACGGCGATGACCTTATTCGATCTAGCGCTGTTGTATCGAAGCCTAATTTTCTCCGAAGAACGCCTTCAAGCGTACCGCAAACCAGTTCAATGTACTCACCCCTCGCTCCTTCGCATCTGAGAAGCTCGCTCTCTATCGGTCTTGCCCTTGCTCCCTTTCACTCGGTTCAACCCTTCGCTCGCGGATGGCATTCGTTGAAGTGCACATAACTCATTCGCACTTAGATTTCGGTAGCCGATTACTGCATAGCATTACGCGCATCGCCGACGCCCTCTTCGGCCGAAGCATAACAAACGCGTCTCTAAACAATAACAATCATGGCTCTAACCACTTACTTACTTGGCCATATACGTTTCTCAAAAGTGTTTTGTTTTGGCCCCTTCACATATGCGCCGAATGCGCCCGAGTGCCTCCAACTATTAGCTAGCTAATCCGAAACACCCGAAGGTACTAGACCAGGGTATGTCTAGCTCTCGGCAAACAAACATAATACACGCACACCGGCTGAAAGACAGAGAAGCGTATCAGACGTTGGAATGGTCCCGCCAAAAAGTTGCAGATTATTAGACCGAAGCGGCAGCCGAAGAAAGAAAGCTAATTTGATTGAACTTATGCAATTGCCCCGGCAAACTGTCAGGTCCCCTTACTTGTAAGGTGATGGTCAGTGGAACCGAGATGGCATTAGGCATTTGTTTTGTTTGTTTATTTTTTCTATTTTTGATTCAAGAAATCATTTTCGATGCGTGTGTTCCGGACAGCTGGACAAATCTCTGGCCGTACCGAATCGGGCACGTGGATTGGTGCGTAGCGGATTTTGGCGTGGCTCTTACGATTGCCCGGTGGGCTTGATGGTTGAAAAAAAAAGCAGTTGGACATACAGGATGTTTAACAGTCCATCCGGGGTACCGGAATAATTTGGTTGGCAAAAACTGGAAATAGTATGGCTTTGTGGGAAAAACTGAACTAAACGGCCCATGCTTCAGAGCTTGAAATTTGAAGTGATCAAAGTAGTGCATTTTACAAAAAAAATGTAGAAATTAAAAGTTAAATTTTTAGTTTTATATTGTTCGAAGAAGGCATACTTTTTGACCAGTTCTAAAGATTCTTGTTACTTGTAACGACTTTTTCACGAGCGTATAACGTGAAGTGATTTTAACGGGTAAAAGATTCACAACAAAACCTACAAATCTTTCTGGGAGGTGGAATTATCGGCATAAGATTTTATGCCAAGCCGGCACTAACTAGCTTTTTCATCACTGGCAATGTTCTCCCAGAGCAACCGAATTGCAGATGTCTGAAAGAAACTAAACAAAACATATCCCATATCCCATCACAAGACGAAGCAGGATGGAAACAGCAAGGATATTGTAGTGGTCATGCACCATTTTGCTGGGAAGCTCGAGTCTTCATGCCAGAAGTGCTTTTTAAATCAGGTCATCTTTGGTACAGTAAACTTTATTTATTTGATTTGAGAGGTTTGCTTGGTAGATTCGCTCCTATATTTTTGACACAGAGTTAACGCCGAGCGGCATTGAAATTTTGCAACCTTTTCTACTACTGTACCTTATATGTCCATTGGCTTTGAGCTCTAACTTACACAATGATGCGTCGATTCTCCGGAGCCAGCGTCTTCACTTGGTCCCAGCCAAGACTCTCGTCGAAAGTTCGGATTTCGGCGGTTGTGCTTTGCCGCCACGGCACGGGCTTCAGGGTCTTCTGGGCCTCTTCTTCGATATCCTTCTGGATTCTATTCAAGCGCCTCTCTACAAATCTCGTTCTCATCTTTTCGCAACGTGCGCCCAATCCATCTCCACTTACGTTCCCGAATCTCTATTTCTAGCGTCCTTTGATGACACCGGCGATGTAGCTCCTCATTTGAGATCCGGTTGCCAGGCCACCAAGCGCGGATGATATTCCGCAGGCAGCGGTTTACAAATACATGCAGTTTTCGCGTTGTACCGCATATGTGCACCAAGTTTCGCACCCGTACAGAAATGCGGATTTGATGTTTGAGTTAAAGATTCGAATTTTCGTTCGTAGAGATATCTGACGTGAGCGCCAGATGTTCCGGAGACTTGCAAACGCAAATCGAGCCTTTCCGATCCGGGTTTCGATACCTTTCTTGGTACCACCATCACTTGTAATCTGGCTGCCAAAATACTGGAAGCACTCTAGTTCCTTAACCTGTTGCTCAGCTACCACGAAGTTGTAAGGGTTTTCTGTGTTGATTTCCATTGATCTGGTCTTTCCGACATTGACTTTGAGACCTGCTGCCTTGGAGCTTTCGATGAGGTCGTCGAGTTTGCTCTGCATATTCCGTTGTCTTTGGGCGAGCTTAGCTGTTCCATTGTCGAAGGATTCCACGGAAATCCTCGATTTGATCTACAGTCAATCGATCCAATCAAGATCTCATCCTTAACGATGAGAAAAAGCAGCGGCAATAAAATACATCCTTGTCTCACTCCAGCAGTTACCGGAATTGGATCGGACAAGACACTGTCGTGCAAGACCTTGCACGAAAATGCCTCGTACTGTGCTTCGATGAGATGGACTAGTTTTTCTGGGACTTCTCGTCGTTTAAGAGCAGTAAAGATGATTTTTGGTTTAGTCGGTCGAATGCTTTTTCGAAATCAACGTACACCAGCAGAAAAGAGTCCTGCAATTTGTTGATTTGTTTCAGTATGATTCGTAGCGTTGTGATGTGGTCCACACATGATCGTCCGGATCGGAATCCAGCTTGTTTTCGTAGAAATATAGCGTCGATTTTCTTCTGGATCCTGTTCAGGATCACTTTGCAGAGTACTTTGAGGGTTGTACAGAACAACTTCAGGTCAGGTGTACAGAACAAATCTGTCAGGTCTCCTTTCTTCGGGACGTTTACGAGGATACCCTGAATCCAGTCGGCCGGGAATGTTGCAGTATCCCCGAAGTCAGCGAAAAGACGGTGCAACATTTGTGCTGACAAGACAGGGTCGACTCTCAACATTTCAGCAGGGATGCAATCGATCCCAGACGCTTTGTTGGATTTCATGTCTTCTATAGCCGCTTCTATTTCAACCAGCAAGGGTGCTTCCGAGTTGACGCCATCAATATGACTAGCTGTTGGCGCTTTGATCTGCGGGTTCTGTAGGCCATCGCTATTGATGACCCGAAAGAGTTGTGCTCAGTCTATCGTTTGAGCTGATCTGTTCGATCGGTCTGCTCGGTCTTTCAGCGGCATTCTAGCACTAATCCTTGCGTCACTTAGGCGGCGAGAAATTTCATAAAGTAATCGGATATCTCTATTGGCGGCGACTCTTTCTCCTTCTCCGGCTAAGGACTTTATCTATACTCTCTTGTCTCGTCTACCAGCCCGTTTAACTGCGTTTTTCAGGAAGCATATCGTGAGCGGGAATCTGCTTTGGCTGACTCGATATATGCCTGCTCAGCGCTCAATTCCGACTTTTGTCTTTCTCCGATCATTGACCATCCTCCAAGTTTCATCCGACATCCATTCCCTACTTCCTCCTAGCAACTCTCTGTCGTTTCTCGCCAAAGACGATGGTCATATGCAATGTCTGCGCTTTGTTTTGTTTTGCGAACATCAAGAAGGCTCCTTCTCCATTTTCGGCTGATGCAATGCCCAATGACAGGACGTTGTTCGACTGTCTGTATGGTATATCTATACCACTACTGAGAGCATGTAATAGCCAAGGCTACAACAGCTCTATGGGTTTGCCTCAAAGGACTAGGGAAAAAATGGGGACTAAGGCCGAAAATCATCCATTGGATATTTACAGCTATAAGAAGACCCAAAATCACCTATGCCTCCTTAGTATGGTGGACCAAAATTGTGCAAGCTACGGCCCGGAAGAAACTAGCGAAGCTTCAAAGAATAGCAACGCTATCTATAACTGGCGCTATGCGAAGCACATCAAGCGAGGCTCTAAATGCACTACTAAATATTCTGCCACTACATCAATTTATTGATTTAGAGGCAGAACGTAGTGCCTTGAGACTCTCAAAAATCAAAACTTTCTAAGAGGGGGATCTTACAGGACCTCTAAAAATCCTGAATAAACTTAAAATTAAAACACTTATTGTTAAGAATGATGACTGGATGGAGCCCGTTTTCAACCTAGACATACCATACAATGTAACTGTCAACGATAGGGACGTGTGGGAGTCAGGTGGTCCTGAGGTTCCTCCCGGATCGATTAAATTCTTTACTGATGGGTCAAAAATGGATAATAGAACTGGGACAGGGGTGTTCGGACCTAGACTCAGGATCTCAATTCCTATGGGAAACTGGCCAACAGTATTCCAAGCAGAAGTTCAAGCAATTCTAGAATGCACTTTAGCCTGTTTGAAAAGAGAATACAGGTACACAAGTATCTATATGTTTTCTGACAGCCAGGCCGCTCTCCGAGCACTAAGTACGTTCACATGTTACTCCAAGCTAGTATGGGAGTGTATTGTTGCACTAAGAA
Source organism: Uranotaenia lowii (assembly GCF_029784155.1). Classification (NCBI taxonomy): domain Eukaryota; kingdom Metazoa; phylum Arthropoda; class Insecta; order Diptera; family Culicidae; genus Uranotaenia; species Uranotaenia lowii. The sequence goes on from NC_073691.1 coordinate 142,276,471, forward strand.
ACCTGGCCATACGGAACAGAGTATTTTAATTCTGGGTTCCAGGCCACTGCGGTATCCTAGGGAACGAAGAAGCAGACCAGCTAGCTAGGAAAGGATCTCAGGGCCTGTTTATTGGACCAGAACCCTTCTGCGGAGTATCGAGGAGTGCCTTAAATATGGAACTCAAGAACTGGGAAAGCACCACTATTGGCTCCAACTGGAGAACAGCAGAGGGAGCAGCTCAGGCGAAAAGATTCATTGAACCAAGCACACGACTCTCCAAAAACATGTTGAACTTAAGTAAGTACGAGTTAAGTACTTACACAGGTCTCTTGACCGGACATTGTCCAACAAAACAACATCTCAAACGGATAAACATTATTCAAAACGACGACTGTCGGTTCTGCGGATTCGAAAAAGAAACTGCAGAGCATCTTCTATGCAACTGCTGCGTCCTCCTTAATAGGAGAGAGCGTGCTCTTGGGGCAAAGTTAATAAGCACACAAGACATATGGTTGCATATCAGCCCTAAGAAGGTTATATCATACATCTTTGATATCATATCCGATTGGAATAAAATGCTTAATCAGCAATCAACTGTCACTTCAACCCATAGTGTACAGTAACGCGGGGTAATTACCACAATAGATCAACTACTGGTCGCAGTGGGCTCTCCCAGGGTGGCCAGCGAGTTTCCATTTTCAAATTCCCGGTTTTCCCGAATGACATTTTATGGTTTCCCTCGTTTCAAAATGCGCGAATAAATATGTCCATTTGACCAAAACTGAAGATATGTTTATGCAAGTTGAATGAAAAAGTGTGAGAGGACTTAGTTAAATCTTTAAACTCAAAAGTTATTCGAATTATGGTGATCGTGATACGGTAAGAAAAAAAAAGTAGTTGTCCGAACCTTAACCTCAAATTGTTACTTTCTTTTCAGTCTTTCATACCATCTTTGTTTTTGTATGAGACAAACTGCTATATTTTGATTATTCGCTCGCATAGATAAATCATAGTTTTGATATGATGCCATATAATACTTTTAAAATTTCAAGTTAAAATTCTAATTTTTTCTATTGAAATCTATAGACTGACCTTCTGATATTTTTTCTTCTAAAGCTCTTAAAACAGATTCAGCTGAACCTTATTCATGATAAGCTATCTGATATTTTATTTCGGTTCTCATATTGAATACTGAAACAATTGGATACCTTAAACAATTTACTAGAATGCGCTGAGTTCTACATTATATGTCCTATCTCAAAAATGCATGTTTTTATTCCATTTTTTATGTAATGTAAACAAGAATCACACAAAAACTTGTTCTCTTGTTACATCTTCTGTCTTCTGTGCGTTTTTCAATAAACAGAATGAAATGGTGCCATTTTTTTCTGGCATTTTTTCCGCATGGGACAATATCCGATTTTCAAAAGTTGAAATTGAGCTAAATATTGAAAGAAAATATTTTCGCAACCAAATAAAATAAGTTCTTCGAGGTCATGTTATTTGTCAGAAATTTGATTTTTGAACTTACGTTTTTGACAGTTTTTCGACGCAAACAAATTATTTGATTTTTTTAAATGTTTTATAAATCAAATGAAAATTTGAAGTATGGTTATGATTATTTTTGATTTTTGAGGTACTGTAAACTAAATTGAAAACAGCTGAAAATAAGTAAAGTCACGTATAAAAATTCTCATTGTTCAATCTATTTAAAAACTACTATTGATCATTAGATTTTTGTAAAAATAGCTTTTCAGTAAATTTGTCGACCGAGTTAAGACTTCATGGCTGAATAATTGAATTCATATCTCTCATATCTCGTTTTACGTTCTATTGAAATTAAATTTTTTTCATCAAATAATCCGATATTTTAGTCGGACTCTTCAAAATAACTCCCGCAGTGTAAATGCATTTGAAAGATTTCTGCTTATTTTTCAAGTTTCGTTTTTCGTATAACGTGTTTTTCTGAAAAAAAAATGAGCTCCTGATGCCGATTTGAACTTCGTCAATTCTGGACAAGTGTATAATTCCAGTCATAAGATGATGATAAGCTTAAATCTTAGTTTTTGAGATGTGGATTCAATTGAAGACTGTCTGATTTCAACATATGAATTCACATCACAATTCATTTTTTTTTATTTTGAATTGAATTTTTATATTTCTTCATTCAGTTTTTTAAGTTATATTTTTATCAGATATTCGCAAAGAAAGTGCATAATGGTAAAAATCTTTAATTAATTAACGCTATAAAAGTTAACTACCAAGACTTAATGCATTAAAACTTCACAGTTGTGAAACTTTTATTTAATTTAAAAACATTTTTTTATTCACTGTAGTGCACAATATGCTTGAGCAAAGATATAAGCTAAGTTTGTGGTCGAGACATCTCGATTTTTCAAATATTCTCGAATTTTCTCGGCATTTTACTCATTAATATAAAATATCGACATTTTCACGCTCCTCTCAAATGGTTTACAATCCTGGAATAAACGACTATAGATTGTAAACTTTCTGAGAGAAAGTTCAGTCATGATGAAATTAATGTATTTTAGGAATTCATAGTATTTAATAATCCAGAACAAATTTTCCCGGTTCTGATTTGAAACTCCCGGTTTTTTCCCGGTTTTCCCGGTCTCATTTTAAATTCCCGGTTTTTTCCCGGTATTCCCGGTTTTCCCGGTTCGCTGGCCACCCTGCCTCCCCTACAAGGAAAAAAAAACACCACTACTGTTAGTTGTCTACTCCTCTAATCCAACTCTATAAGGTTCCAAAGGTCTTGTCGAAACATGAAAAAGTTCATATGAAACCAGAAATCTCTACCATGGGATGGGAGAAAAATTGTGATTATCGAAGCGATAATAGTAGTGAAAATGAAATCTTTTTTAAGCTGTATAAAAGCCTCTGGAACTAGTACTATTTCTCCAATAAATAACTTGTTTCTCCCATGTGTAGATTTTTTTTGGCCCCATATGTATTACCTTTTTCTTGTTTCGTCCAGACGTTTTGAACCGAATATTGCACATCCGTGTACACTAGAAATTCAAGTTAGATATATACATTAGACTGAGTCGATTTGGAGTCATTTTTGAATTTCTCAAACCCTGGGGTCTTAAAAGCTTCGTTTTGTCCAAAACTCATTCATGGTTTTTTGCAGAATTTCTATGTAACGTTTACATGAGTAAATTTGAAATTTTAGGTTTGTATGGGAAAATTGAATATTTTGTACTGAAAAATCAACATCACATTTGTTTCTTCTATGGAACCGAGCCAGCTTTTGGTTTTGTGTCAATTTATAATTCCGCAGAAATTTTCCGCTGAACAACTTTGTTGAAGACCGTAACTTCGTAATTTATTAAACACAAAAGTTATAAGCTGTTTAACAAGGGTATGTCTTTTCGCATGGACAAACAATAAAATCAGTTATCTTATGACATATTGCATATCGTTTAGTCTTCTTCAACGGATCATGAGCTTCCTCATATGTATTAAGCCGAAATAATGTATTAACTTTATATGACTTAAACTTGGCTTTGCTTAGTTTTGCGCTGATATTTTTCTTCTAAATTCGTTAACAAACACAATATCTTTCAAAAAACATTTCCATAATATTCATTTCAGTTTGTTTGTATTTAACCCTCATATTTTTTTTTTGAAAACGCATTTACATGAGTTTTAACTGTTAAATAGGACATGTTGGTACTGTTATTGAAACTCTTGCAACAGAGATTTCAATATTCCCGAACTATGAGAATTGACTAATTTTTGATTGAAGGTGGACCTTAATTCGAACGATGCTTGAAAACTAGAAAGGCCCCAGCATTGGTTCTCCCCTAATATTGAAAATCATCACCCCTTGCCAACAGGCTCGAAGTTGTTAGGTACATACCTTTTATGTCTAGTTTTGAGCCGTCATGTTTAGCAGCTTGCTCACTTGTTCAAACAACACATCGTGGTTGTCGTCGCGTGCCTTCAAGTTTGTTATCGATCATAAAAAGCCGCCGAAACATGGAGGTTTAAAAAGCGAAAAGTGCCCCAATGTTTGCTGCCGACTCAAGAATGTTGGCTCACATTCCTCCGAGTAGACAGACACCTACATATACAACACAGCTATGCGGGGGTGGTTTATTTTCCTCGATCTAACAGCTCATAAAATGGGGCGGAGCTGATTATAAGGGTTTCTGTTTTGATGTTCGCAGCCGCGTTAGCAACTTTCAACAGGTGTAAGTGCACCTGTTGCACCATATTTGGAGGTTAACTTTGTGCTTTAAGGTTATGTAAAGCACCCGACGATGAGTTTGTTTTAAAATGCATTGTGTACCTATCTATGTATTTATGCTTTCGAAAATTATCAGATCAAAACAAATTGAGGATACAGGCACACATTTATTTTTTTCTTATCTTCAAACCTGGCCTCAAATTGTGCCATTCACGAGCTTAAATTGTCATTCGCTAAAAGCACGTGTCAGGCTTGTGGTAAAGATTTAGACCTAGTCCCTTTTCAAATTCTGACAATGCCTTGACTAACACGATTTTTCCTATTTGGATTAGTTTATTCTAACAATACCAGCCGCAGCCGGGGCGGATAGCCTTCAAATTATCTAAGCCAACGGTCATGAGATCAAATCCCGGTCACGGCATACATAGTACACTTTTTGTGGGTTGGTGATTTTAGCATTTGTAAGATACTAGCCGTCATATCCTCAGAAGATGTACGCTGAGAGTCACGGGTGGCAAAACTCCTCAGATCGACTTGTCCAGTGAAAGAGAGTGCAATTTTTTTCGTCTGCTCCCCCAATCTCTGCGGGGAGAAATAAATCGCACTGAAATCAAGAGTGAGATTGTCAACACATAAGAGTGAGCGAGAGCATTCACATCCGCTGATGAAGAGAATTCCCTTCTCCGGAAAAATCTGTAGCGCATTGTGTTGAGGAGTAATCTCAGAGCTAACTCAGTTTATTCTTGGTACGTTCACGAGAAAAGATGCTGCTCTCCGAATCAAAGGTCTTAGAGGTGTCCTGATTTTCTAGAAGCCGTCCTGATTTTAATTGCAATTGATTTCGTAATAACAGTTTAACCTCTTAAACGAATGGTAATCTTCGGTTCAGATGATATTTTGAACGGTGTTTTTCGGTATAAACTACAAGCCACCTAACTTCTCATCTCTTCTGTTGCATAAATTAAGGCGTATACTGCACAGCTATTTCGCTTTAATTTATGCAATCTAAGAAGAGCTAAATTGTATTTTCACCAATCTACAGATGTCCTGAAAAATCCTGTTTTTGTTGTTCGCGATGTCCTGATTTTTTGACTAAACCACCTGGCACCTCTTCTTCGAACGCTACCTTTTGCAAGAAAAAAGAATCCAAAACAGCTAACAGCAGTGGGCATGGTAGCGATGCAGAAATTGTTGTTATTTTTTCTACGTTGTGTGGTGGGAGTCCAAATAATTTTTTTCATCATTTACTCTGGGGTGTATGACTGAAACACAGAGCGCTATTTGTTAAAATTTCTCTTTCTCCCACTCAGATGCGAATGTTCTCACACTTGCCGTCCGAGTCACTTACAGCTCGTGTAACGAGTGGAGCACGATCAGTGAAAAAGGATTACACTCGGAAGCCGAACTGAAAACAGTGTTGTTTTCTCCCGGCTCTTTGTTGTTTGAGAAGAGCCGACCAACCTTGCTGAGAGTTAAGTAAAAAAAGAAATCTCTTTGAGGCAACATTGAGATCCTATATGTGTTTGTGTTCGTTAAAAAAAAGTTTGTTATCACAAAACGCAAGAGTGAAAATCCTAAGCTTTCCTGAATCGAAAGTAAGTGAGATTAGAATCAGCTATTAATCTGCGATGATGATTCCTTTCATTTTGATGTTAAAGTTAACGTCAACTTAGATAATAAAACATTGCTGCCACAAATGATGTTATCTGCCGAAAACCTGATACTGCCATTTACATTTAACAGATTTATCCACTTATGGAAAAATGGGTAAAAGCGCTATTCCGTTTTTATTATTTTCGTGTTTCCAATTGATATTTTTAGTAGTTTGAAGGGTATCAGCCCTTATCGAAACCTTTCCATCAATTTCCGTCGAATAAATCACCTTGACAGGCAAAGGCAAGTGTTAACCTAATCAGTCAACTAATCAATCAATCGTTCAAATCGTGCTCACTCATTGAAAAACGTCCGGCCGCTCCGGGAGAGAAAGCCAGCTCAGCTAGCCAACTGTCATATGTCTCGGCATGAGTCCACCAAGCCGCAACTGTATCACCAATCAAGTTTGTATATCTAGTCTGACAGCTTCGATGGAGTCCGAACCGATATGATTTGAAGTCATATGGCCGGCTGACCTTTATTTCACCCAAAGGTACACCTTTTTTGGACACCCAACTGGGTCAACCGGTGAATAGTTACTTCTGGTGAAAATCATAACGGGCATGATGCACGAAAATTAATTGAGTTATAACCACCCGAACGAGAAGTGAGCTGGCCATCGGGTGTCGAAATCGCGACTACGATGTCACATTTTCACAACCATTTATTTCCGCCTCTTGTGGAAAGAGCGGTTAAATTGATCCATATTCATCCAAGAGTCAATCAAGTTAGCCTAAAAACTCTTGAATTTTAAAATTTTTAACTATACTGTAGTCATAATCACTGGTTCTGTGCACTCAATATAATTCGGGAATCAATACTGTAGGTTATGTAAATAGGTTTTTCTCACATCCTAACGACCTACCTACCAAGGTACGTGGATTAAAATCAATGATTTGTTTAAAAAAATCAAAAAAAATCTGATATTTTTTATTTAAATCTTTTTTTTTATTCAAATCAGGTTTTGGTAAAAATTTCAATAAACTGGAAAAAAATATTTTACCACCAGCAAACAAACACGTTCTGCTGGACGCACTGCTTGTGGTTCTAGAAATTCAGGAGTGATTTTAAGTTTATAATTTTCATATTTTTGTGAAATCTTTCAGCGTGAATTGTTGCACCTCACTAGAATGTAGATTAAATTTACTTTCCAATGAATATACCTTTGATTGGTCCAAACAAAGTAAAAGCACTGAAAATCCGGGTACAACCTGACGGTGAACCACAAAAACAGATGAAATTTCAATTTGTAAAAAAAATTGCGCAAAATGGTGAATTTGGAAAAAATCCAATTAATTATAATTAAAACGACTTAGATAGATTTTACTTTTGGAGTGTCAAATTGACACTCTAAGTCGAAAAAGTGAGTTTTTTTGTCCAGGCTTCCAGGGTTCGTTCATAAAAAAAGTAAAGATACATTTAAAATATTTAATAAATGATTGCTATTTAACTTCTATTTTTTAATAACTAAATGAAGTCACCAATAACTTCAAGTTGATAAGGAAATAAAACACCTAAAATATGCCTCCACTTCCACTAGTAGCCAACAATCGAATGACTCATTTATTCTTTCGAATAGATCGAGCGATCAACGCTATCTCTAATCTATATATATAAAAAGCAATTTCTGTATGTTTGTTTGTTTGTTTGTTTGTCCTCTATAGACTCAGCCGTCTTAAGAGCTAGAGGTCTGAAATTTGGCATGGATGCTCATTAGGGCCAGGAATGATGAAAAATGTTTTCCGATTTTCGGATGACCCCTTCTGAAGGGGGTCGTTCATACAAGACAAATATTGTTTTCGTGATATTGACGTTACTTTTTGTCGGATCGTGTTGAAAATTTACACATGAATGTTTTGGAAGACGGGCAATTGATTTCAGGTGTCAAGATGTGTGTAAGGGGTCAGCCAAAGGGGTCGTCCATATTAACTGTTTGCTGTTTTTGCGATATTGACGTTATTATCCATCGTATTCAGCTGAAAATTGGTACACGATAGTTTTGAGTGATGTGCAATTGATTTGAGGTATCAAATTCAGTGTAAGGGGTCGGCAAAAGGGGTCGTCCATATCAACTATTCAATATCTTAGTGATATTGACGTTTTTATAAATCGGATTGCGATGAAAATTTACACATAGGAGTTATTAGGGACTAACAATTGATTTCACTTATCAAAATTAAAAACAGGGGTCGGTCAAGGGGGTCGTCCATATTGACTATTCACTGTTAATGCGATATTGTCGTTATTATACATCGGATTCAGATGAAAATTGGTACACGAGTGTTTTGAGGGACGAGCAATGGATTTCAGGTATTAAATTCAGTGTAAAGGGCCGGCAAAGGGGGTCATCCATATTAACCTTTCAATATTTTTGCAATATCGTCGTAATTATACATCAGATTGGGATGAAAGTTTGCACACGGTAGTTTTCAAGGACGAGCAATCGTTTTCAGATGTCAAATGTTTTGCCAGGGGTCGACAAAAGGGGTCGTTCATATAAATAAATTTTTCACTGATTTTAGCAATATTGACGTTATTATACAATGGATTGCTTTGAAAATTTGCATACGGGAGTTTTGAGGGAAGGGCAATCGATTTCAGATATCAAAAATTGTATAAGAGGCCACCGAAAGGAGTCTAGCTTTTTGGCAATAATTGCGTTGTTATGCAACGATTGAGTCGAAATTTATACACGGGGTTTATGGCACGGTCAATTGATTCCTGATTTCAAATTTAGTTGCAGACGACAGACAAAGTGATCGTCCAATATTTTTGCAATTATTACTTAACAATGACTTCAGAAGTGCATCTGGAAAATGCTTGCAATTGACGTTCATGCAAACTGTTCATGACATATTCCAAGTTGAAAGCGAAACGGAGTTCGTATGGGATCAGCTAGTATTGTATATAATCTTCGGATACAATTCAGTTCGCATAATTCGTTTTATATAAAAAGTAGGATACTACCGCTCTTCACCTTTTAAGAAAATTGGTACATGAATTGATGTTACAATCTTGAATGTAAAACATGCTATTACTGTAAACTTCATTCGAGGGCATAAAATGCCTTTTGGTAGCACGACGCGCTTCCACATATTAGTCCAAAAGTCTACGTTTTCGAGATCGAGTAAGAATCGGACTTCTCCCGCTAATCATTTGTTTATCCAACAACGCAGCACCAACATCGAGGCTCACTGATCCGTCTGGAAACCCAAGGAACTCCTCCTCGTTATCTACAGAATCTCTCCTACGTTTGCTTGTGCTATTCCGAGACACGAACACTTTGGAACGACCCAAAGGAAGATGCGCCATTTTGAGTTGATGTTTGTGGGCCGTGAGAACGTGACTTCCAGTGGATATCTGAAAGACATTTTTCGAAAATCTTTTAAGAAATTCAAGCCATCAAGCCATTTAGGGATGTCATGCTTGTTATTATTTTTATAATAAAGTCAATCCCCTATAAATCACCCTACTACCAAAATTATCTGGGGAATCCACCTTCTCATAATTGTTGTTATAAGATTTTTCAGAACTATACTTCAAATGTTGTTTGTAAGTTTTAGTTGGATTAATCAAATCCAAATGCATTTTTGGTTTAAAAGAGAGAACTTTATCTGAAGGAAACAATCCTACAACTATTTCTATAGTTTATTAAAAATAAATTCAAACGTTCGTCAATATCTAAAACTTTTGTTTCATTGTCAAGTAAAAACTTTTTTAGAACATCCTTAATAACCCTAACCAAACGTTCTGCCTGACCATTACTACTTGGGTTATAAGGTAGACTTTTGAGGACCTTTGTTCCTTTCCTTTCAAGAAATTGAATAAACTTCCGAGAGTTGAAAGGTGGCCCATCATCCGTAACTATTACATCAGGCAACCCAAAACGAGCAAACCTACTAGTAAATTTTTTTATAACATTTTTAGCAGTCGTACTGGTACGCATAAGCTCAACCTCAACCAATTTTGTATGACTATCAACCATAATAAGAAATACGCTGCTATTAAAGTGGAAAAAGTCCGCGTGTAACCTGCTAAAAGGACGTGTGGTTGGCACCCAACCATTTTTTTTTCTTTAGGTTTTGACACAATCTGCATTTTAGCACAAATCTCACAAACGTTTTACGTATTCTTCAATGTCAGAGCTCATCCTGGACCAATAAACAGTTCTCCTAGCCAGTTGCTTCATTCGAACAATACCGCAATGGTTTATGTGCAGCATTTTCATAACTTGCTTTTGAGAAGATTCGGGAATCAAAAGTTGTGTTTCAAAACTCTTTCGTTTAATAATAGAACACCATCCATCATCTCCAATTTATTTTTTGAGGCAAACAATTCTCTGAATCTTGAATCTACTTTTCCCGGTCATCCATTGATAACGTATTGACAAACTTTTCCCAAGAAATTGTCGATTTTCGTTTCCTTCGAAATGGTCATAAATTTTAGGGGAAATTCATTTGAAAAGTTCAGACTGTTGATTTTATCACCATCCAAATAGCTGGGAACAGTTTGCTGCAAAGGGAAACGGCTACAGAAATCCGCATTAGCCATTTTAGAGCTCCATTACGTATCTCTGGAGTCTTGTCACACAAATGGTATTTTTTCCTTCTTTCCCAAATATGCCTAAAAGTGGTTTGTGATCTGGAAAAACTTTGAAAATTTGTCCAAACAGGGACTTAGGAAATTTTTTTAATAGTACATACTAGGGCTAAAGCCTCTCAATGCAGTATGGAATATTTTTTCTTGGGCTTATCAATTATTACAACAAGTTCGTTCCAAGGATGTCGGTTAATCTCAGACCTTTATACGAACTCTTAAAAAAAATGTTATGGTTATCACTGTAAAATATAACTTGAATGAATTTATGAAAAAACAACTATCCTAAGCTTCCAAATGAACCCTTCAGATCTGCAATACGATGTTAGATGAGAAAAATATGAATGAAATAAATTTGCATGTTTTTAAAAGAATGATCCCAAACTTTTAGCTGATACACCATACTGAGGGGTGATCCCAACATTTTGGACGATAACTTAAGTGTCTATTTTGTTAATTAAAAGTACATGCTTAAATTTTTGCACATTTCTTTATTGTGTTTTGAGAAGTATAGAATAAGGATTCTAATGCAATTCAAATTTTGAAATTTTGTCCACCCTATCCCGAGATGATCGGCTTTGAATATTAAGTACGATTTTTTGAAAATGCCCTGACTTTAGGTTAAGTTTTAGGTGCAAAACTAAAACATTATTTCTGGGCAATATACCTCCGAAATAGCTATTGCTTATTATCTTTCAAATGAGATCAGAAGATTTTCAATATGTCCTAAGACGGCTGAGATATGAACGATCAAAATTTGCATGTTTTGTAGCGGGTGATCCCAAACTTTTGACCGGCAGTGTATATTCAAGTTTTATTTACTTAGAAATTTCTTAAAAGACCTCCGAACTTTGTTGAACCATATTGAAAACTCACTTTGCATGTTTTCAGTTGTGTATTTTTTCGCTTTTTAATTTCATACTGTGCCTACCTTGAATGTTGAAAGTTCCACTAATAGTTTTTTTAAAGTTATCGAAAACAAATCATCTCTGAACCGAAATCCATTTGAATGTTGTGAAAAAGGTTTTATTTCAGTTCTGTTTCGATTTTTCTTTTCTTGGGCACAAACATCCCATTAATTAATCATTAATTGTTGTTTTGAAGAGTAATCAATGTAAAAATTCTAAGATATCATTTGTTTGAATTCGCAATACTAAACAGTTTTACAAATTTTTTCTCAAATTTGGATTGTAGAATCGATCTCATTGGTCATCAATGATAACTCAAAAGTTAGAAATTGGTCAATGAAATTGAATTATTTAAAACTCAGAACCTCAGATCTAATTATCTAATAATTTATCTAATCAATTCTCTAATCCCCCGTTTAAATTCCTCGATGGCTATCGAAGCGTTGAAATCGCAGCTTTGGACTTATAACTTTGAATCTCATAAATTTTTCTTTCTCTATGAGGTATTCTAAAAATGGTTGGCTCTTAGAAACAGCGATTTATGAAAATCGGTTCATTTCAGCACTCAGTCCAAACAGTAATTCAGCTTAAGAAGTCAATTCACTGTTCACTGTTTAGTTCACTGTATATTCTTGTAGACTCTCAAAGCCTCGCAGCGGCCGGTAGGGAGCACTTTGAAAACCATTTCAATTCTAGTCAGTAGGTATATTCCTAACAGGCTAGTTATATTTTTCAATGCAAAATGTAGGCTCATTTTTGCATCCAAATATCTCGTACCGGTACCACGTGCTTTGAACAGTAGAAGGATAAAAAAACCCGGAAAAAATTCCCCTATCAAATCTTTTATGCTCAGCAAGCTTTGATTTGCTATCCAGTACACGTGAACTCTGAGTGGTCGTTTCTTATGCCAAACCATGGGGGTGGTGAAAAGAACCCCGCCAAAGGAAACGAAAATCGATCGACAAAATGGATGCCATAACTTTTGGTTCGTGTGAAAAAACCAAAAGTTGTATGGGAGGGTCCCTTTTCTTAAGTGGGAGGGGCTCGAAACTATTACTAAAACCTTACTATGGTCCAAACACCTCACTGTACCAAATTTCAGGCTGATCGGAGTTTGATTTAAATCAAATCCCTGCTGTAGGGTCTGGCGCCGATTGTCTGACGCATAGGACTGAGATAAAATACCTCCATTGCTGGCGAATCTTCACCTGCTGCCAGCCCAGGTTTCCGTCAACTGTGCGGATTTCAGGGGCTAGACTACGCCGCAAGGAGCTTCCAGGCCTGCCTCTTCTTCGATGCCCATCTGGTTTCCAGTCAAGCGCATCTCTGCAAATCTCATTTTTATATCTCCGCAGCGTGTGCCCAATCCATCTCCACTTGCGTTCCCGAATGTAGATTCCCAAGAAACTTGCAGTTTTCGCGCTGTTACCGCATACGGAATTGACGTTTGATTTGAAGATTCGGATTTTCGTTTGAAGAGAGATCTGGCGTGAACGTTGGAAGAGTTGGAAGGATTTTCTGTTTTGATTTCCATAGACTTAGCCTTTCCGACATTGACTTTGAGACCTGCTGCTTTGGAGCTTTCGGTGAGATCGTTGAGTTTGCGCTGCATGTCTTGTTGTTTTTGAGCGAGCAAAAAAATTTCGTCAGCCAGGTCAAGTTCGTTCAGTTGCTCCATTATCAAAGGATTCCACGGCAATCCTCGGTTTGGTCTACAATGAATCGATCTAGTCAAGATCTCAACCATTACGATGAGAAAGAGTAGCGGTGATAAGATGTATCCTTGTCTCACTCCAGCAGTTACCGGGATTAGATCAGAGAAGACACTTTCGTGCAGGACCATGCACGAAAATGACTCGTACTGTGCTTCGTTGAGATGGACTAGTTTCTCTAAGATTCCTCAACGCCTCAGGGCTGTCTAGATGCTTTTGTGGTTCAGTAGCTCGAATGCTTTTTTGAAATCAACGAATATCAGCAGAGGAGAATCCTAGAATTCGTTGATCCATAAGGTTGCGATGTGGTCCACACATGATCGTCTGGATCGAAATCCAGCTTGTTGCCGTCTGAGTGTAACAATTTCATGGATCCTGTTTAGTATCACTTTGCAGAATACTTTGAGAGTTGTACAGATCAAAGTTATGCCTTGCCAATTACCGCACTCGACCAGGTCTCCTTTCTTCGGGACCTTATCGAGAATACCCTGCATCCAGTCGGCCGGGAATGTTGCAGAATTTCAGATGCCAGCGAAAAGATGGTGCAACATTTGTGCTGACAAGGCAGAGTCAGCTTTCAGCATTCCAACAGGGATGCAATCGATCCCAGGCGCTTTGTTAGATTTTATGCTTTTGTTTGCCGCTTCTATTTCAGCCAGTGAGGGCGCTTCCGATTTAACGCCATTAATGCGACTTACTGTTGGCGCTTCGAGCTGCGAGTTCTGTTGGCCATCGCTATTCGTGACTCGGAAGACTGTTCTTCGACTGTTCCGTCTGTCGGCAGTTCCGAGGCTCGGGATTCCAGCTGTTCAACGTATGCCCTTTTCACCTCTGGGTTCCCTTACCAGGGGACGTTGCATCGACCTCCGACTTTCTCCTCGCACCGTAGGAAACGCGCAATTCTCAGTCTCGGAGAAAAGAGTATCAAAAACGATAGCTGAACATTCTTATCGATATAAAAAAAAATTGATCAAAGATAGTGTTCGTAAAGAAGAAAAAATAGCAAACTTCAAAACATACTTACTAAGCGACATTTTTTCGCAACATTATGTAGGATGAAATCATACCTGGAAAAATAGAAAAGAAAGTATCATTAATAATTTGAACATTTTACTCAATATTGAATTTATTTTCTTCATGACAAGCACGGAAATAAATGTTTCTTTCCGTGTGCTATTTACTAAATTATTGCACCAACTGCAGGGAAATGCCCCAAAGTCATGCAAATGTCAAAAGAACCCAATTTATTCACTTCACAGGTGTCGCTTTAATACATGAAAAGTAAAAAACGAATCGTGATCTACTCATATTTGTCACCCCATTTCCTGCACTTGCCATTATTACGCTTTTCTGAAGAAGAATAAAAACAAAAATAAAAAAAAACACAAACCTCTTAGTCACGGAATATCTTACTTGTAACAGGCAAAGCATGCAACTATTTTTGTTTTCATTTTTTTACCTCTGTTCGATGTTTCGGTACTGAAAATAAATAGACTTTTGGCAGGAATTTTTGGCTCGTGGAAGTGTCGTTTGCATGTTAGAACGACCAGGCAGTTGAATATGACAGACCCCCTTCCCTCCCTTTTCTTCTGGTAATCGTCGATTGCAAGCAAGGGAGAAAGGAATGCAGTGATCCCGAAAGACGATGACAACGAACGGACCAGGTTCTGCTACATTTCGGAAATAACAAATTCATTCACATAACCGGACCCGGCTCACCTGTCCGGTATGGGAGCAATTTTTATGGGTATATTTTTCAAACGATGTGCCTTTGCAAGGCACTTGAAAGGACAAACAGAAACAAAATCTCGGAAGGTTTCTTCGAATCGGGTCTGATGATGCTAGATTGAGGAAGGAAATTTGGCAACTGCATCAAAATAAGTACCGGTAATAAATTGTAACGTGTCAAGTAGTGCTGAAGCCATGCATTTTGGTTCTACTTCGGCGCAGCGAAGCATGGTTTGGATTACTTTCAATCAACTTGTGAATGTCAAAAAGTCTTTTTCACGTGACAAATGTCAGTTTTTTGGGGATGAATAAACCTATGGGTTTAAAACCCCAAAAAAAACAATGTCAGTTTTTTTTTTTTGGGAAAAAAAATAAACAAATAAAAAGCAACAAATCAAATAAACATCCTCTTTTGCAGAGCGAATTTAACTTGAAAGTTCATAACCAATTATTGAAGAATATATTTTCAAAACATCAGGGATGTTCACTGAAAAGTGAGAATAATTTCAATACATTCCTGAAGAAAAGTAAAATGCGTAGTAAATGTTTTTCTCACCGAAAAATTGCTCTCAACACTCCCTAGAAACGGTTCGCTAACTTTTTTTTTGATCGGATTTGATCAAAGATGGCGTCGAAAAAATGAAAGCTCCACGAGCGGTTTTCGGAACGCATGAAAATCGAGAAAAAAAATTGCGGCAGTAAGGCCACTTCCGGGAAGAAAATGTGCTTGTAACGGTACACTAATAGTGGTTGTACGGCAGAGATCATGACGAAAACCAGAAGAAGGAATTTGCTTGAAATTTTCGGATAGCGTCAGGCCGAATTCTACCGTCGTTGTTGTCGAACAGCTGTTTCAGAGATTCCTTCTTCTTGTTCGTCATGACCTTCGTCGGACGGCCTCTTTCGGTCTTCCACTTGACGCTCCGGGATTCCAGGTTCAGTATTCACTAGCATATTAGCTAACAAGAAAATTTGGAGGTTGGTGTTCCGCAAGGAAGCAATATCGGACCCTTACTTTTCCTACTTTACATTAACGGTATACCTCGCCTGTCTGTGGATAAATACTTTTTTTTTATATACATTCAAATCGAATCAATCAAACAACTAGTAACATTCTTTGTAATCTTGGATTCCAGTTTGAACCAGAAAAATACAAGAGAACAAGAATTGCTCAAAATACCATCCTTAGACTTTCACACATTTTTTCAGTAAGTAGAACATGTATTTGACAACCCTAAAACTCTTTACAGGCTTTTCTTCATCAACGCCAAGATTTTTACAACTGAGTCACTTCACTGCCACCAATTGTTCAAGGAGGATCAACAGAATATTCTACAGGAAAAAAAATCCTACCAAGAAAAACACCCGTCACTCAAAGATGAGCCACATTGCAACGAACTTGTTAAAGTGACCCTCTCGGAGGGAATGAAGTAAGTCGGTTTCGCGAATGAGGTTGTCCAATTTACTATGGGTCTTTCGACAGAAATCGTCCAGTTACGTTCTTCAGAGTTTATAGAAGCGGTAGAAGGCTGGCTGAACCTCAAAATTTTGTAGTGAGCTTGCCACAAAACCGAAATGGTCCTGACAAGAACTCTGATCTCATCCCAAATAAGCAAAACTAATTCGACTATAGTTTTGCTTATTTGGGATGAGATCAGAGTTCTTGTCAGGACCATTTTGGTTTTGTGGCAAGCTCATTCGCCAATGCATTCAATTGTAAGATCAAATATTATAAGGAACATTTCGACAACCGACTCAAATTTGAAAACCACATCGAGTATGTGAGCAATGGAAACGGCTGCTGACGAAGATAACGGCGAACCCCTGAGGGATCCCAAGTAGTAAGCGGAGGGTAATATAGGGTGTTATTTCGTGAATCCTTCGATACGGAGCAGTGGTTTGAAATCTGTCTGAAGTGAAAGTCTGTGTAGGCTTCGTGGGTGGATAACATCTGTTGCTGTGGAAGGAATACGAGCCTTGGAGATCTCCATGACCATTGCAGCAGCTGTGAGACACATCATTTTATCCCGCTCTTGCTGACTTGAGGTCGAAGGTACTTCGTAAAATAACACCACAGGTTTGGAGATATGACCACGCGACTCTGTCTTAAGTTTCGATGCAACATGTGATGATCGGTGTACGGTGTAGCCTACAAAGTCCGAAAGTATCTGAGTAGAGTGGGTCTTATGAATGAAACTTCTAAGGTAAGACTATACCTTCTATGGACTATACCTGTACTATGTGGGCGGCGGATTTGTTGGATACACCGCCTGTTTGAGAAGCAAAACTGTTCTAGGAGTATCTGAGTTGTGGCACTCTTCGCGTTTGGAGCTATGCGAACCTACTAAACGTGGACATCGTAGAGAAAAAGGTGTTTTACTGGCGGGAGAAGCCTTGGAGTATATGGCGGGCTCGACATCGGGGAATCTCGAGTCGTTACTAGGAGACATCATACTTTGAGTCATTAATAAGGAGAGGTCAAGTTTCGATTCGTCCAGAGGAGAGACATGAATACACGTTATGCGTGACATTTCATGCGTGTTGCCGTACTAACGCGAGTATGATCTCCTACTGTCATAGGAAAGCTTCATCATAGTCCTTTTTTTGGTTACCCAAGTGGTAAATTTAAAGGAGGAATTTTACGAACCGGTACCAAGCCACGTCGAGTACCGCACAGTGGGCCAGGAACACCACTTTTGCGGTCAAAATTGACTGCATGCCAGAGGCTTCGTTGTAGCTCATCGGTGTCTTCGACAAAGTTACTATTGCATTCCAAGACACGGCGAGCCAACGCGCCCCCCAGAATGCTACTCTGGGTCCATGGGTGCAAATGGTCGACTCTAGATAACCCCTACGCCATAAAGTCCACCAGGGGCCTGTGGTCATAATTCCCATCCGGACCTGCATTAGTTTCAAGTCCAAACTTCAGCATACATACCCTGCCTCTTGTTACGGTTCAAGACTAAGGACCTCTCCTCTGACGATTGGAGGTCCGGCCTTTACTCGTAACTCGAGGCTCGCTTAGTTTCCACGACTCTCGTGCGCTCCGCTTATGTTCGAGACCACCGCAAGAGACCAATGACATCTCCTCTAACGACTCGAGATCTTGGCTCTGCTTGGTTTTGCTTGAGGCCCTCTCCTCTTTGCCAGTCCGTGTGCCGGATCGAGAGCAGTTTATCCTAAACTCGCGCCTGTCACAGCAACGTCCCGGGCTTTACGAAAACTCGAGTGACTCACCCGCCGACAACGTGAAATCACTCTACCCGAGAGTATTTCGTGGCGTGAATACTCTTCCCTCTACGAGTTCGACAGCGAAGAAGGTATAGTCTTATCCCTGCAGCTTTCGTCGGAGGGAGCGCGTTACTCCGCGGCGGTGGAGGTATCCTACACGTACCAAAAAGCTCGGCATGCGCAGAAGATAGAATCTTATCTTTGTATGCTTTATTGCTAGGATCGGACACACACTACTCGAATGCCCCCCACCAAAAGGGCATTCTACTCCGACCGCGATAATCATATCCAAGTAACACCGATAGTTTTGTAAGGCTCCTCAAGCCCGTTATGAAACCAAAGCTTGATGTAGTAGCCGGCTATAAAACTTAAAAAGTTACTTGGGTAGTTCTGGGTGGGATCAAACGATCAGAGGTCTCTGGTGAACTTTCGGGGGAAGGGTTTGTATATAGGTTTACAATGAGTCTTGTAATACAATTCGCAAAAAGAAATTTTCACCCAGGTTGAAATTAGTCGACTTATGGTGTATGTTATTTCAGTATTACATACTGAAACCGATTTTCCCAGATTTTTTCTCTAAAAACTCGAAAGCTTTATCACTGGAAAAAATTGACGTCATTCAAGCATAAATTGAGTGTAATTAGCAAAACGCTTGCAACATCTTTCCCTTATTTTAAAAAATCGATTAAGCTTATCTGCTCTCAAAGTTTTCTTTCCCTACCCTTTATAATGGGACTAACAAGCGTGAAACTGTAAATAATAACTAAGAAGAGCAAAACCCAACAGGCTGAGTTGTCACACGTAGCAACACTTACATATGTCAACGCTCGGAATTTAGGTCAAACACGATTGAAACCTTTGCCAGCAGAGCCCCGGTAGCAATCTGAGAGCCAGAGGCCCTAAGCATTTGCCCTCTGTCGTACCGTGGCTGGGCGTGATCTTTACGGGTTCCTCGGGGGCCACCCTGATCTAGCAGCCTGAACGTTTGTCCGGTTGGATTCCATCATAACTTTTTTCAGTTTCTTGTGGGTCCATGATTTTTATGGGACCCACCACGTTTACCTGACCGAGGCACCCACATCGACTTTATTAAGGCGTGTTGTATTGGTATGTGCCATCGATTTTCGACGACATCGTGATCGGAATTAATGAAACCCGGGAAACCATTTCCAGGTTCAATAAATCATTTTTTGTATCCGCCAAAGACCCACACAACTGGTTGTGAATTAAATATCGTTATTTCAATGACTTCACCAGAAGAGGATTTTTGAAATCCAGGTGACAGAGGCCCAATTTCGATGATTTCGAATTGTCAAAACAAATTTTGCCTAGCGTCCCGCCATCGATATAGTCACCGACAGCCGCAAATTAGCAGTGACGACAGCAATTTTCCATGTTATCAGATTGGAAAATTAATTACATACCAGGCAGCAGCAATAATATTGGCCGCTTACGCCTGACGCCGCTCGACGGTGCTAATTACGCGCGCAGCTCGTTCATTCCTGTTGTTGTTGATGCGCTTTTGCTCTACCTCTCGTTGCCTTTCTCACAAACACGAGAATGGACCCGATACACGATTGAATCGTTGGACAAGTGTTATCCAAGTGTACATATTGATATCGCCATGCAGAAAATGTTTGACAACTCTTTTCCAAGTTTGTCAAACAACTTGGCATCCGTCACTGCGCTTCATAAACATTTAGAGCGAATCGGCATCAAAAACAATCGCTCTTTCAAACAATGATGCTATAATATCGGTTTTGATCATAAAGTTGAGTGTTGTTTTCTCTCTCCATTTGGATTGGGACGATAGCGTTTATCGCTAAAAACTTTCAGTCAGGTGGTCTGTTATTAGTGCAAAGATGCTTTGGTTTGTTAACGATTAGGTCGCCGTTATCTACATATTGATTCGTCATTAATCGGTGATTAAAACTGCCGACAGACGGAACAGTCGAAGAACAGTGGTGTGGAATCAAGAATACATTTATCACGACGAGCCATGGTACGCTGGGTAAAGCGTTTGGAGGAAGAAGTGAATGGATGTCGGATGAAACCTGGAGGATGGTCAATAAACGGAGAAAGGTGAGAGTCGGAATTAAACGCCTGCCTTCGATATGCGGAGCTAGAAAAGGCAGTTAAACGAGCTCGAAGATGAAACAAGAGAGCCTGGACAAACACCCTAGCCGAAGAGGGAGAAAGAGCCGCCTCCATTGGAGATATCGGATGGTGCAAGAACTAATGCTAGAATGCCGCTAAAAGACCGAGCAGGTCAGATGTTGATAAATCGAACAGATCAGCTCAAACGTTGGACTGAGCATTTTGAACAAACTCTTCCGAGTCACAAGTAGTGATGGCCGGTTCTGTTGGCCAGCTCGAAGCACCAACAGTAAGTCGCATCAATGGCGTCAATTTGGAAGCGTCCTAGCTGGAGGCAATCAAAGACATGAAATCAAACAAAGCGCCTGGAATCGATTTCATAACTGCTGAAATGCTGAAAGCCGACCCTGCCTCGAAAGCTAAAATGTTTCACCATCTTGTCGTTGACATCTGGGATACTGCAATATTCCCGGCCGACTGGATGCGGGGTATCCAGGTAAAGGTCCCGAAGAAAGGAGACCTGACGAGGCATAACTTTGATCTGTACAACGCTCAAAGTACTCTGCATAGTGATCCTAAACAGGATCCACAAGAGGATTGACGCTACACTCCGACGGCAACAAACTGGATCATATCACAACGCTACGAATAGTACTGGAATAAATCATCGAGTTCCAGGACTCTTTTCTGCTGGTGTTCGATGATTTCGAGAACGCATTCGACCGACTGAACCATGTAAACATCTGGGCGTATCTACGAAAACCCTGGCAAGCAGCCAGTGAAGATGCTGGCTCCAGATCGCCAGCAGTGGAGATCTTTTATCACCATAGATACAACGTGATGACACGCGCAGACTTCCTGAACTCCTTTTAAGGTCTCTGACCTATGGCTTCACCTCGAACTGTGGTTAACCTGTACTTCGATCATGCGAGGTCATATTCGCGCGTAGACGAAACCACTTTCAGTGAAAAACTTACGACCTCTTATTTTAACAAATCAAGAAGCCATCTCGTTTTGCCGAAGTTTTATATCTGGTACCGAGGTCCCACTACTCCGAAGCACTGGAATGTGATACTTGCAGCAGGAGTAGTGTGACCTCGGTGCCAGATATCACACTTTGACAAAGAGAGGCCTTGAGTTGTTAAAATGAGAGACTGTAGAGTATATATTGAGAGTGGATAGCGTAGGCGTAAGGCGCAAATATGGCCTCCAAAACCTCAAAGCACAAGTTAACCTAGTGGAGATGGGAAAAAAAGGTCAAAGACAAAGATTGAGCAGCTCTCGTGTTTCGCTGTTGTGCGGATTGACTCTGAGCCGACTGAATCTCGCATTGGGAGGATTACGCATTGCGCTGTTTATCCTTTGGCGTAGCCTACTTGAAGTAATTGACCTCTAGGGTAACCAGCTTCTTTACTGAGTGAATCTGTACTTGGTTCTCCAAAACTTGCTCTGTCTAGGCTTCGCAATCGCTAGTCGTTATCCTTTTAGGATTGTTACAAAACAATATCTGTTAGAGGAATGCGTGAAGCTCAATCGGGATCGATTGCATCCCTGCTGAAATGCTGAAAGTCGATCCTGCCTTGTTAGCAGCCTTTTCGCTGACATCTGGGATACTGCAACATTCTGGGCCGACTGGATGCAGGGTATCCTCGTAAAAGTCCCGAAGAAAGGAGACCTAACAGAATGTGGTAACTGGCGTGGTTTAACGTTGATCTGTATAACCTTCGAAATACTCCGCAGAGTGATCCTGAACAGGATGCAGGAGAATACTGACGCGACCCTTCGACTTCAACAAGCTGGATTCCGATCCGGACGATCATGTGTGGACCAAATCACAACGCTAGGAATAATACTGGAACAAATCAACGAATTCCAGGACTCTCTTCTGCTGGTGTTCGTTGATTTCGAAAAACGCGTTCAACCGACTGAACCACGAAAACATCTGGGCTGCTCTTAGACGACGGAGAGTCTCAGAGAAACTAGTCCATCTCATCGAAGCACAGTACGAGACCATGCAAGGTCTTGCACGACGGTGTCTTGTTCGATGCAATCCGGTAACTACTGGAGTGAGACAAGGATGTACTATATCACTGCTACTTTTTCTCATCGTAATGGATGAGATCTTGACTGGATCAATTGACCGTAGACCAAACCGAGGATTGCCGTGGAATCCTTTGACAATGGAGCAGCTCAACGATCTAGACCTGGCTGAAGATATTGTTTTACTCGCTCAAAGACAACAAGACATGCAGATCAAAATTGGACGACCTCACCGAAAGCTCCAAGACAGCAAGTCTCCGAATCAATATCGGAAAGACCAAATCGCTGGAAACCAACACAGTGAATCCTTCAAATTACGTGGTAGCTGAGCAACAAATTGAGAATGTGGAGTGCTTCCAGTGTCTTGGTAGCCAGATAACGCCTGATGGTGGTACCAAGATGCGAGTCTTCGGAACATCTTGCGGTCACGCCAGATCTCTTTTCGAACGAAAATCCGAATCTTCAACTCAAACGTCAAATCCGTATTGTTGTACGGGTGTGAAACTTGGTGGACATATGCGGTGACGACGTGAAAACTGCAAGTATTTGTGAACCGCTGCCTGCGGAATATCATCCGCACTTGGTGACCTGGCAAATGGATCTCAAATGAGAAACTACATCGTCGGTGCCATCAAAGGGTGCTAGAAATCGAGATTTGGGAACGTAAGTGGAGATGGATTGGGCACACGCTGCAAAGAGATGAGAACGAGATTTGCAGAGAGGCGCTTGAAAGGAATCCAGAAGGACATCGAAGGAGAGGCAGACCCAGAAACTCGTGGCGGCGAAGCCTAGCCGCTGAAATCCGAACTGTCGACGAGAATCTTGACTGGGACCAAGTGAAGACACTGGCTCCGGATCGTCAACAGTGGAGGTCTTCCAATCGGCTATGCTTATTTACACACGTCTCGGTGTCTTCTGTACCAGTCCAAAATTGGGGGGAGAGGAATTAAAAGTGTTTGTTGTACAAGTTCAAGAGCACAACTTCTTTTTGAAGAAGCATCATAGAGTGAAACCAAGGGACCAATTCTCTTCCAACCGAATCAAGATCCGGTCTCTGCTGATCTTACACTGCACTACTACTGTCGATTAGTGCTGCTCGCACCTCAAGTTCTTTCGTTGTATCGTCCAGGGGTTCGACTAAGATGTTTACTTCGAGGTCTAGGGCACTGAAGGATGCACTTTCTTCGATGCTGAATCACGATTCAACCTGATCACCTCACCGAAACGAGTACGACAGAGCCTTCACAAATTGTTGCGTGGTTTATTAAGCTTGACTACGATCGCTTTGCTAACGCGACTACGCCAGACCATGGTGAAAACAACGGTTTGTTGTCGTATCTTCCACATTCTTGGGTTCATGCGATTCCTAAATTGACATAGATCCTTAAGGACTACCTGATCCCAAGTTAGTTTCTTTAAGGTGCAAGCTCCTGGATGAATGTTTGGAGCTTTTCTGAGTGATGAACTCACTCCCCACAATTTGAATTTGATTAAAAGAAAAAAAGACGACTTACCAACATGATTCCAATTCGCTGTGCCATGGACCGAGAAAGATCATTCGACCCAAAACAAACTAGTTAAGCGAAGCTCGAACCGCGACAAAGACTCTTGAAACACACAACAACAGAAAAACTTCAACCAACAACTTAGATGCTACAACTGAATAGTTTGCAGCCTATTTGAGAGCAAAAAAAAGAGTGAAGAGTTCCACCGCGAGCAAACAAAAGTGAAAGCAATTAATTATGTTTATTCCACGTGCCAGTTGGCACGATTTGATCTGGATGATGCTGTTGATGGCGGCCGGCTGATTGGAAACAGGCAGGATCGCCAACTAACTATGTCGCTTTCGTTCGTTTGTTTAGGTTGATTTTTGCATAGCGAATGCGCTCACTTTGGACTCAAGCTGCTGTGGGCTAGCAAAACGACGACAACAATTCAACTTCTTGCAAGTTAGAGGCCTATTTTAGTTTTTTTTTTGCTGTGGTACCGAAAGTCAATTGATTCATATGAAAGTGTGAGCAAACCAGCGGGAAGATTGATGTGGAACTGTTGTGATGATGAATGACTTTTTTTAATTTTTTGTTTTTTAGGTAAATAATCAATTTGATATGCGATATTTATAAAAACTTTGGAAATTGTGACTTTTTAAAAAAAACTGCCTCTTCTGTATTTTTTATTAAAAGTTTTTTTTCTAAAACATCACATATGTATTTTAGATCTTCGGTTGATGTACGAGTTTGTTCCAATAAACATTTCCGCGCCCGGTGCAGATTCGCGTAAACAGGAAACACTTCAACGCAAAATCAAAAATGAGTACATCAGCCTGTGCCATCAAAATATAAATCTCCGAGTTACTTTCATATAGATATTTTATCAAGACTGAATGATTGCACCTGCCCACTTCAAATTAGAAACCGGATTAAGCAAATAAGCTTCATCGAATTTAGCACTTCAACATCGTATCATTGGAAAATATTTCATCAAATTTAGGCATGAATCAAACAAGGTCGGTAGCTCGTTGGTTATTGTTACTTATTAGACCGAAAGGTTTCATAAGGTTATTATTTTAACATTCTACTCAGAGCAAAAATAAAAAATAAACTAGAGCATTGGAAACTATTTGGTTTCGTGCCTACAAGGAAGGATTTTTATTATTGTTGTCTTCATTGAATTGCTGCCAAATGTGTCAGGGAATCAAAATATCGGTGTCTTCCCGTGAGCGGCTTTTTCACTCTCAAGAGAGTGTGAAACCATGCAGCGATGTATGAGCTATTGTTCTCTCTGGCTTGTTTCTGTTTTGGCGGAGAATACGCTAAAAAACTCACGGAAAGCTAAGAAAAATGGTCCAGGGAGTTAACGCTTTCTCATTTTTTATCACGAAGGGTAATTAACGAGATTTCTTCATCTCTCACCACAGTTTCGTTATTTTAAATTCCGAGTGAGTTACCACTAGGTGGAGCAAACTCGTGACTACGAGAGTATTTTTTCCGAAACGAAAAGGGAACTGAGTGAACCAGTTTCACTCCATTTTGAGTACATAGTTTGTAATATTATACAATATCGATCGAGATCGATATTCAATTCAATTTAGATTCTACTTCTAAATATTTAATCTGTTGGATACCATTAGCAAAGCTGCGAGGCATTGTCAGGAACCCCAATTTCTTGACAGGTTTCAAATTCCACTTCTCCTAGAGTGCAAAATGCAAAATGCATAAAAGCAATGATAGCTGTGTAAACATTAAAAGAACGAACTATTTAGGTTCATCTCACAAATATTTCTCCCATCGAAACAACGCAACGGAAACCGGGAGGCCATAGTTTCGCGCGGCGGCACTGTTTAAGTTTTTTTTTCTGCGGCTGCCGCCGTTGGAAAAATGAATTAGCAAATTCATAACGGTCACAGTTTCTAAGTTGATGCCGCCTCATCTTCACCTAGAGCCGTGGTCGTCATAGTTTTCAATTTAGTACCTACTTGGTAAGCGGTTTTTGTTTTCCTTTTCAAGCCACCCCGAACCACACCCGGTCCATTGGTCGGTTCAATGTTTTTATGTTTTTCTTTCTTTAGTGTGCTGATGGGTTTGAGAGAAATGTATCTGGGACAACTGTGCTTCGACGGACCGACTGACAGCTGCCAAACTGTTTACCTTGTTATGAGTTTTAGCCGTCATCGTCACCTGTGCAGGTTAAAAGGGTTATACCTAGCCCGAGAGGATGCTTGTGAGAACGATTGTAGTTTTCACAATTCAGCTTGTGTTAGCGGATTTTGAGATGAGTTTGTTTTAAACTGGAATTCCACCACATTTCGTAAGATTATTATCATTATGAGTTTTGCTTGTTAAAATATGAATGATTGACAAAATGATGAAAAAAAACAATCTAGGTATCTAAATTTGAATCAGAAAAATAACAGGCTTTGAATACCATTTCAGTTACAAGGTGTAGATGGCAGCACTATCTAGCAGTTCAACCAAATTAAGGCTTAATATTGATTAGTCTGATTTATTTAGGCCCATATTCATCATTACGACGTTGTTTTCCAAGTTTTTCTGGAGCTTACGCTGAAGAAAGTTTTTTTTTGGATTTACAAAAACTCACCAGCATAAGAATATATCACCGCTAAGATTTTGGATCATCTCAACTTCCGAGTCAATTTCAAATCATACTAATAACACTGGTAGCAATGAAATCAAGCTTCATCCGAATGTACATAGGGGAAAGGTTTCCTTAATGGGCCTATCGGGTTAAATGACCCTACGGCTGTTTGATGAAATGGCTGACTAGAGAGCTTATCTGACCAATGCATTTTGAGGATGATACGCTTAGAACATAAAGCAAGAAAGAATTTTATGAATTTACAAACTCAAAAAAATTTAAAAAATCAAACAAAGTTTTGGTACATTTTGATGTAATATTTCGACTTTTAAAAATTGTACGTAAAGAAGCTTAAAACAAAAACTAGGATGGTTTTTGTTTCTTACTCAAATGAACTTAGGAAAACATATTTCAGCTTTTGTGGAGGTTTAATAATGATTATATAGTGGAATAAAAGAGTGTTTTTGTATGCCCCCATCATGTTTGTAAAATGCCTCCATCTTAAAATAACAGGTTAAAAAGAATAAATAAATGATTTTTATCATTGAATCTTCAAATCTAGCTCTGAATAACATCTTAAGAAAGAATTGAAGATCCAAAAACATATTTGATAAAGTTTTTCTCATGGATGAACTGCCTCCATAGTATGGCAACCCTAACTTTTGTTTTATTCCATAAAATTATAATATACATAGATTTTTATCGAACTTCAGCTTATTCGTACGGAAATTATTACTTTCTAGCAGTTTCAATGAAATTAAACAGAAATATTGCCCAAAAAACAGAAATTTTGTTAAAAACATAAATAGGCGCATTTAGCCCGCACGGTTCGAGGTTCGGCATTTTAGACAACACTTATAATAAAATAGTTTTCTTGGAAACAGAAGAAAATTTTAACATAAAAATTACTTCAATGTATAGAAAACAGATGCCTGCACACGTGTATATAGCTTTTGTACACATATTCGATGTGATATTTGATTAAATAAGTGTTCTGCTTAATAGGCGCATATAGCTCGTTCCTCCCCTACATACATATATCATTATTCCGATTACCAAAAAAATCACTCTCTAGTGAGCTTGATTGATATAAAATTATTTTGATTTAGTGATCTGAGTGATAAAAAACTCTTATTTTCTCTCACGTCAAGTGCCTTGAAAAAAAGAGTGCACTCGTTAGTCGTTGGTATATTTTCGGTCTAACGGTTTCAAGTAACCGATTTTATTTTCATTTAAATGTTTTGATGATCCTGTAATGTCTGGACAGATTCAACCGAAAATATTCCGTGAAAACGTGTTTCAGTAGCACAAAAATAGCCAAGTCCAGCGGGAATTGAGGAAAAAAGTTGCATTCACCCGAAAAATTTATAATGGACCAATACCATGGCTGTAAAAAGTATGCGTACACCGAAAACCCAATGATTGATTAGGGTAAATGATCTTGAGTTTAACTAGCTGAAAACTAATATCCAGTTGAACTATTTACTTTATATAAGATTCAAGCAAAGATTGATAATGAACCTCGTCGAATGTTGAGGAATCACCCTTTCGGAATCTTTTCATACAAACTCCGTCATTTTCATTTTAGCTGAAAATTATTAAATTAAGTTATATTATTAACAGTTTTAACAAAAAAAAACATAAATTACCGCAATTGGCATATTTACATACTATTTATATATTCATTTGAAAAATTGTTTCTTGCAAGTTACTTTTCCCTGACTAAGTTGTAAAACGTACATTTTTGAGACATTTAAAATTTTTACAATGCTTAAATTTGATAAAAAAAACAAAATTTCATGTTTCTCTAAAACTTTTCACCGCCTTCGAAAGTTTGGCAATTTTCAGGTACAAAGATTTTCCAAGACGAACTCAGAACATTAGAGTGTCCATTTCCCGGCCATTTTCCCGTTCCTGCTAATCGGGAAATCTGGTGGCCTGTTTCCCGGGAATTCCCGGGATCCCGGGAAATATTCAAAAACATGTAAAATATATGCAATTCGATTCAAATATACATAGCTTATCGAACTTTTCGTGCATACAAGCCCATAATTTGTTCAAAATGTACACTTAATAATGTTTTTTAACTTATTTTTAATCAAATAAAATAAACTGTTTTCAACAATGATATATTAAATACAGTCTAACGAACTATAAAATAACCTGAATAAGTCAAATGAAGCATTCATCCATGCAATTAGAGGTTGATTAAAAAATATGTTTTTATTTGTTTGATAATTCCAACCATTTTTCGTTTTTCTGAACACAATATGTAAAGCTCTTCATATAAAAAAAAAACAATTTATTTTTCATTTTGAGGATTTGAAATTCATCTGGCTTTCAAAGCCAAAGGGAAACAAGTGCATGAATGTTACTTTCGGAAATCTGTCTACCTGCTACGCAATTTTTCATATATTTTTCGAACTGTTGTGGATTTCGTTCAATGAATACGGTGTGGAAATACATATAATCTTTTTAAACTTCTCTATTTTAATAAAAAAAATTGTACCAAATGGCTGCAAAATGTCTACTGCCACAGAAATTCTCAATGACATATTCTCAATGAGTTTTGTATGACTACATTTTCAAAAAGGACAACTTTCAGGCTTTTCCAGAGTAAGAATTTCATACATGTCAGGAATTCCCGGGGATGAAATTACGATTCGCGGGAATCGGGAATTCCCGAATTTTCAAAATTCCCGGGAAAGACACTCTACAGAACATTAGATTTGATTTCAACAGAGCAACACCTATATGTGTAACTGGTCTGTCTGAACCTTGAACAGCACTGATTACCAGGGTTGTCAACTGTTTTTCGAAAAAGTCTGGAAGATTTTGAAAAAAATGTCTGCACACCTAAGTTTTGGAGGTAGTGACCTTTTTTTTTGGTCGTCAGATCTCAATACATCTTCAAAGCACTAGCCATTTTTAATAGGTTTCCAACACTTATGAATTCATAATTGATTAATTCTAATCATTTCCTGCCATATTACACCATGACCAATTTTAACTTTCATAATTTCTTTGTCCAAACCCAAAAGTCTGGAATACGCTGGAAAAAATGTCAAAAGTCTGGAAGTCTGAAAACCTTGAAAAATGTCTGGCAAAAGTCCAGAAAGTCTGGAAGTTCCAGGGAAAATCTGGAAGGTTAACATCACTGCTGATTACTTCTTCATTTGACCTTAAGTAGCGACAAGCCCTAACAAATCGACCATGGCCAGGGATGCCAAAAAATTTTTTTTTTCAAAAAACAGGTTCATGAGAAAAAAAAATTAGAATACAGGATTTATCGGAAACTTCGGTCGATTTGGTCATCAATCCACTTCAACGAATGTCTTTAAAGCAGTTTTGTACTAGTCATTTTAAAACATAATAACAACAATCGGGGAAAATCAGGCTTATTTCTAAAAATCAGGAAAATCGAAGCTTTTCAGGTTATCAGGTTAGGCCTCCAAAAATCGGGCAAATCCTAAAAAAATATGGCACATTGGGAACCCTGACGACTGTGTGCACGCTCGTCTAAAATCCCGAGTCGATGGGTGGTGTGATGGGTGCAGGGTTATCAGATCTGCGGATTTTAACCATTTCAACGGAGCTACGGATCGATGCTCAAAATTTACGGACTTTCAGCAATTCTTACGGATTTTCTACGGATTATTGAAAAAATTAACGGGTTTCTGCGGATGAACGAAAATTCTACCTGACGACCAAAAAAATAAAGGTCATCAAGTTTCATTTTGCTAAAATCAGTACATTTTTGGATTTTCGTCAAACCTACGGACTTGAGCGGTTTGCAATTTGGCAACGCCGGGTGTGTGATAGAGAAACGACAGAGAGAAAAGAACACATGCAAGCAGGGTTTCCAACATTTTTTTTTTCAAAAATCAGGGAACTGATGAAATACAAATCAGGCGAAATCAGGCTACGTTAAAGTAACGGAAATTGCGCTCAAAATGATGACCTTTTTTTTGGTCATCGCTTCGCCACATTTTCACTCTAATATGTGATGTGAGCCTTGAATAATTATACAGAATCATAGCAAACAAAAGATTCCCTTTAATTCCCTTTTAAAATAAAAATTAAAGGGAATCTTTTGATTGCTTTGATTCAGCCACATTTTCACTTTTTCACTTCTGCAATGGTACCTAATCCAGTTCCTTACTACCCATTTTCCTTCACATTCGCGCAAAAATAAGGCATATTTTCCAAAATCAGGGAAATTCAATGGATTATTAGGTTGTCAGGCTGAGCCTCGAAAAATCAGGCAAATCCTGAAAAATCAGGCACACTGTCATCTCTGCATACAAGATATACATGAAGTGTATCGATGGAAGATCAAGCAGTTGAAAGATGGACCTTGACTAGTACATATATTCGAGTCTGTTTCATCACGTTCACCGTAGTGAAACTGGCTAACTGTACTGAAACGGAAATAGTGGGTTCAAGTCCCGTCGGTGAGCAATTGTAACATTTTCGAAAAATTCATGATTCTTATGTTCTTTCTTTCTTTGATAACTCATGTTTCTCTAAAACTTTCCATCACCTTCAAAAAGTGGATGATTTTCAGGTTCGAAGATGTACCAAGATGAACTCAGAACAAAATGTTGGTGTTTTCGGGCTTAGATTTATTCGCGGTCCTGGATGTGTAAATGGCTCTATACATTGCCAAACATCTGCACAAATCGATTGCAAGAGATCGATCCGAATTAAGTTTTTTGTATGGCGTGCCTCTTATTATTTTGATTTCCTCTCTATTTTGTGACTTTCTCTCTATTTTGCGCGAAATGTATGTATAATGTATGGCGCCTTTATTTATCAGAGCTGGGAGAACATCAAAACATGCCTCATTGGACGCAGCAATAACAATTAAAAAATACCCTGTCTTATTTATCGAGACTGGCTCCATTCAATTCTCTCAGATCCGGAACTACTCCCAAATTTTCAGAGCAATAGCCTTTTAATTCAAGGATTATTTATCCACTGCATCATATTTATTGGATCTGAAGCAATTTCAGACATACTCAGAAAGAAGCATAAAATTTCAAGAGTTTCAGTGTCGCCCGAATAAAATGGGAGACGTCTTGAGCCGAGACCAACTGTTTCCTAGTGTGGACTAGCCTTAAGCTTCTTCATTTCATGTCAATGAGACGGAGTAATATACATTTCAAACATAATAGATAACGCAGCAATAAAATCAGTGTTGATTCTGTCAACTGTACCACCGTCGTTTATTGACGAATTGTCTAGATCTAATTCCCATTTCTACACCCACAGATCAGATTCTACTCCAAACATGACATGCAAGGGGCGTTGAAAAATTGGCACAACATGCTGTGCCAAATCTGCACTAACAAGCTTTGGGATTGCCGGCATTATCTTCGTAGCGCAACCGCATTCCATATGGCTTAAGGAAATCAAACAAAATACTTGTTTCTCCATATCCGATCACAAGACAAAGGATGGAAACAATCGCAGACCAAGTGTAAGGCACTGTACGTGTGTATGTAAGCAGGTAGTAGTCACCAGGCTTGTAAGTGGTCACCATCGTTTGAACTTTTTCGTAAACGATCACAAACACATCGTTCTTGATTATCAAGGAGAGCGCTATCGTTTGATCGGAGAGCAAAAAATGTCGATTGTCGAATGATATTTCGGATATTTGTAGTGGTTAGTCGTTTGACTTTCATTTCATGCGTGTAAATAACACATCCCGGCAATGTTATTCAAACCGTGTGGAGCACACGATTTCCCCCTTTTTTTCTCTTTTCTTTAACAGATTTAAGCTTTTTTCCTCAGATTTAAGCTTTCATCTCTTATGCTCTCCTAAGCCTATAGCTTCCGCTGCGTGAAAGGGACAGGCGACGTCGTAGACTGTCGGGAATTTTGGTCGTTTGACCATCAAATCATCGTTCTCGTAAACCTTGAAACGAAATTTCGTGCGACAATCACACATAGGGGAATGCATGACATTTGGACTGATAGTAGTCGGCTGTTGCGTTGATATTTGATCGCATTCGTTTGATGGAAAGGCCACTAAGGCTGATGTCATGCTGAAGCAACTAGCAACGCAACGCAACGCAACGCAATCACGAGACAAACCAGCTCTCATTTGATCTCCATGGAAAAAGCGCAGACCTGTCATACTGGTCGCTTTGTAAAGCGCGACAAATCTGATGCCAGTGTGTTTTGTAGCGCGACTAGTAGGAAATCCAATGGGAATATTGTTTTTTCTCGATTTGAAGCAGTGATTCCGAGTTTTAAGCACAATAGTACGAAGATCTGTCCGAATTTGTGATAATAAACTAAAAGATATCTTAATCGGTGAGAAAATTTTCATGAATTCTTAGTTCCGGCAAAAAAACAAGGAATTTTGTCGGTTCAAATTTCGGCATTCTTGCAATCCGGGTCGTGATTTGATGAGTTTTTGATGGCTCCCGAAAGAAAGGAGACGATTCAAAGCATTATCAGATGTAGAGAAGTGATGATTTGTAGGGAATTTCAAAGCGACAGGTCGCGCCAGCATGACATACCAATGCGATGCAACGCTTTCATATTGGAACGTTGCGTTGTGTTGCGTTGCTAGTTGCTTCAGCATGACATCAGCCTAAGGCTGATGTGATACTCAGGCGACAAGCAGCGCGTTGATTTGCGACGCTCTCACACGACATACCTGCTCTCATTTAATCTCCATGGAAAATCGCAGACCTGTCATACTGAGCGCTTTGGAAAGCGCGACAAAGCTGATGCCAGGGTGTTTTGTAGCGCGACAAGTAGGAAATCCAATGGGAATATTGTTTTTTTTTCTCGGTTTGAAGCAGTGATTCCGGGTTTTAATTTAAGCACAGTAGATCGAACATCTGTCCGAATTTGTGATAGTAAACTAAATAATATTCTGATCGGGGAGAAATTTCTCATGAATTTTTAGTTCCCGCATGATAGCAAGGAAATTTGTCTGTTGTAATTTCGGCATTCTTGCAATCCGGATCATGATCTGATGAGTTTTTAATGGCTCCCGAAAGAAAGGAGACGATTCCAAGCATTATCAGATGTAGAGAAATGATTATTTGTAGTGAATTTCAAAGCGCCATGGCGCGCCAGTATGACATACCAATACGTTGTATTGCTTTCTTATTGGAACGTAGAAAGCAAAGCGACGCATTGTCGCCTCAGCATGACATCAACCTAAATTGATGGAAGCAAGCTGTGCGACTGTCAGAGAGAATGTCGATGGTTTACAAGTTTGGAAGCCACGGGGATGCAATGCTACGGGATTTCTCTCTGTATCGGGTTCAAGCTGTTTTTTCTCAGATTTAAGCTTTTTTTCCTTAAGAGCATTGGAGATGAAAGCTCAAATCTGAGAAAAAAAGGATAAATCTGAGAAACAAGCTTAAATCTGAGAGATGTGCTCCACACAGGTTGTAGAGAGCTGCATCCCCAATCCCCGCGGTAGTAGCAAAACTGCGAAGCAAAAAACGTTTTCTTGTTTCTCCCATTCTCACCACAAAACAAGGGAGATTTGAAAAACCACTAAACAAACGTCAGGAAGCAAACGTAAAAATATGGAGTGTGCGTTATTTTAAAGGATTAAATCTTTGATAGGCAGCAACAGAAAGAGTCTCGTTCTTCAACTGACTCAGGTAGAACACATGGCAAAGTGGTGGAACTGGCAAGACGAGTTAAGACAGTTGTGAGTTGGATGCTCACTCTAGATCGGCATTTTTTTATTTTATTTTGGGATGAATTACCCGACAGGATGAATTCCTGAAAAAAAATTCTGGTTTCTTGTCATATTGGAACAATGCACGTGCTAGCACATTTATGGCATAGAGTTTGCTCCAATAGGCATTCAAAATTTGCAGTGTAAGAAACAAATCAGCTCTTTCTAAATTGTTTATTAGAATGAAGAAAAGAAATGTTGTAAATTCTTGTTTGATTTTTTAAAAGAAAAATAATGTTTTGACACTTTTTTCTGAAAATAAGCAACGATAAACGAGTGCAACGAACTTGCCGCGCAATCACTCATCACTCGTGTTCTTCGAATTTTGTTGATTTCGTCTACCCGCCACTCTGTCGGTCCCCCATCATGGCTGATGTCATAAGACGAAATAAACATTTGAAGAATCATAAATTACGATTTGGCCCCCAAAACGCAGTTGACGATTGATGTTTTTCTTTTCAAAGACCGTTGATGGGCAATGTTCGGTTCACGGTTCTCCCCTCAGGTTTTTTTTTGTTGTTGTACCGTCTCGATGTGTCTTGTGTTTTCGAAAGAATTTCAATTACAAAGGCCATTATTTGCACTGTTTTCGCCTACACATTCACTCTACACCTGAGACGAAACCGAGTGGAAAAAAAGAAAACAAAATAGACTTACAACGAAATTCCTTTCTATGCCTTGAGGTAGCAACCGATTTTTTTCTGTTTCTTTCCAATCAAACTAATTTCGATTTCTTTTATCTTATCTATCCGAACGAAAATTTGTGGGGAGAAAAATACACCACAAACTGATGCTCGTTGAAACCAAAACAATGTTTAGATAATGATTGAACAAATGGAAAAATAAAGGAGCGATAAATAAACCGACCTGGACTTGAAATTTTACACACACACATTGTGTGTGTCATATCTGTAAAGTTAAGTGAACGATAACGTGTTCACTGCTTTTTTGCGAGAATTTGGTAATTACATTTTATTGAGAAATTGATGCATCACTCTTCAATCGATGGTTTCATTTTTTCGGTGCAAACAAATATAAATCAGTCCAGTAGCTCCTACGAATGAATAATTTTCAGCAATGCTCAGCAATTCGACCCTTTCACGCGATTCTTTGAACTCGTGATAAAGTTGCAGCAGTCTCAACAATAAACAATTCATCGATGCATCAGCTTTTCAACAAAACTTGTAATTAAAATTTTAATCGATTAGTAAAAAAAAATCTCCCACCATACTAGACGCACTTAGGAATCGCACAGTTCGATAACAAAACAACAACACCAGACGAAAGCAATTGCAGCATCGAAAAACGAAACGAAACCAAAAACCCAAAGAAGTTCACATTATCGCACTTTCACTTTCACACCATCATCATGATCATCAGCATCGCGAGACGTCTTCTCGATTGCGTCGAAGCTGAAGAAAGAGGAGAAAGAGGCAACGGCGTCCATCAAAACACAACTCATGCAGCTATTTGGCATTTTTCGGATTTTCCGATAAGCTCTAAAACAACAGAAAAAAAAACAAAACAAAATGTGAATCAACCTTTTTAGCGTTGTCGGCGAAGAAAGGCGTACTAGCTATACGAATTGTTCGGTAATATCATGGTAAAGGTAGAAACACGAAAAGCGTCGGGGCCCACATGTTAAACTGGGAAAATTTATCGCACACACATGTTTTCGGTAGCATTTGGAGTGTTCGAAAATGTTGCAGAAACAAACTTTCGAACGAAAAAGACAAAGCAGTTTGGAGCTTGACGGTATTTTAAATTTTGAAATTCTTCATATTTTTTTCCAGATTTTATCTCAACAAAATATAATATCGGAACGCATTTCAAATAAGTGTTCTGTGGCAAATTTGATATAACAACACACAGCTGTGGCAACATGTGCAGATATTTATTGACTCTTTCGGAATTCCAAGTATTTTCAAGTCATAAATAAACTGGATATTTTGTTCTAAGGAGAAAAATCGAATTAATGGTCTTGCAACAAGCCGCAAGAGTTACAGTTCGAGACGTCCGTTTTTCTTCTATGGCGATCGTCAAAAATAAACAGAGCGATTTTAAATTTCAAATTTAATTGAAAATATTTCGATAGAAAAATTCTTCATTGGAAAGTTGATATGATAAGTGATGATGGTTGATTTTTTCAAATTTTCTGCTAGAACAATTAAAGACCCTATACATTTTTGACAATTTTAAGGCCAAAGATTTGTTGATTCACAAAATATGGCAGCAATTTGTAAACATTAAAAAGAAAGAACAAATCACATACAATCCG
The DNA here is from genome assembly GCF_029784155.1 of Uranotaenia lowii. NCBI lineage: Eukaryota > Metazoa > Arthropoda > Insecta > Diptera > Culicidae > Uranotaenia > Uranotaenia lowii. The sequence goes on from NC_073691.1 coordinate 142,312,724, forward strand.
TACGTAGTCTAGGGCAATATTCTTGATTTTGTTGATATAAAGGGTGATACGGTCAAAATTTGTCAACATCAACTTGACGTCAATGTTCCGAAAATCACTCGGAAGAAACGCTCATGATAGGTTTCTAGTTGGAAACATTCAAAGCCGATTGCTTCTGCCTTTTGTTCCCCAGAGATTTGGCAGATCGACAATGCGAATTCAATGTAAACAACATTCAAAAGCGAGAGCGGATTCGCATCTAAGTCGATCTCTCAAGCTCACTACCTGGTGTATCAGAAGTGATTGAGACACTGACCGATACAAGATTCAATTCGAAAATCCACTCACTCACTCACTCAAACTCAATCAATGCGGCCTTGCATCGGTTCATACTGCCTGCGTACTTTTTGGCAAAGCGGCAGATACATACTGCCTGCGTTTTGAATTGCTATTTTAGTCCTCCCCAACAACAGCAACAACAAAGCAAGATGTATCAGGCAGACAGCATTCGATCATCGATCGTTAAACGAGTGAGTGAGTGAGTGATTGAGCAAGAAAAGTTATTGACTGAAAGCAGAAACTGAAAATCAGGTAGCTCCTCACTCAGTTGAGAATTCCAACTGGAGAAGAAACGTCTCTCTTTCAAATTTTATTTCTTTGATATTCGGAGCAGCGCTGTCGAACACAATCTTTGCCCCGCTGGAAGATAAACGAACCGACAATTTAGGTTTTGCTTTCGCTGTTGAAAACGTTTCAGTGTCTCTCATGAGAATTGAAAGATTTTCGGAACACTGCTTGACGTATTTCTTTCAATTTTGCATTTAAAAATCCTGAACACCCCTCATTTTGAAGGTGTGTGTGTTGCTCCTATTTTGATTTTGGACTTCACTCTTCAGTTGTCAAAATGCCGTCCAAGGAAGAAGAGCAGCGTATAAAAATTTTGCGCGCGCATCGCGAAAATCCGAGCTACTCGCACGCAAAGCTGGCAAAATCGCTAAAAGTTGCCAAATCAACCGTTACAAATGTAATTAAAGTGTTTGAGGAACGTTTGTCGACAGCCAGGAAGTCTGGATCGGGGGAAAATCGAAAACCGGAAGCAGCTGAGACGAAAAAAAGAGATGCCGGTCAAGCGAAACCCTAACCTCTCTCTCCGAGATGCCGCAAATAAGCTGGGTGTACTACCACCGTTCATCGAGCCAAAAAACGAGCCGGACTATCGACTTACAAGAAGGTAGTGACTCCAAATGATGATAAACAAAATACGAAGGCCAAAGCGTGATCCCGGGGGCTGTACACGACGATGCTGACGAAGTTTGACAGCGTGGTAATGGACGGCGAAACCTACGTCAAAGCTGACTTCAAGCAGCTTCCGGGACAGGAGTTTTATACGGCAAAAGGAAGGGGAAAGGTAGCAGATATTTTCAAGCACATGAAACTGTCGAAGTTCTCGAAGAAATATCTGGTTTGGCAAGCCATCTGTACCTGTGGCTTGAAAAGCAGCATTTTCATAGCTTCCGGGACTGTCAACCAAGAAATTTACGTGAAAGAGTGTTTGAATAAACGTCTGCTGCCGTTCCTGAAGAAACACGGTTGTTCCGTACTGTTTTGACCGGATTGCCCGGACCATGGAGTGGTACGCCGCCAACAACGTGTAGGTGGTTCCCAAGGACAAGAACCCTCCCAACACGCCAGAGCTCCGCCCAATTGAGAAATACTGGGCTATTGTCAAGCGGAACCTAAAGAAGACCAAACAAACTGCTAAGGACGAGCAGCAGTTCAAGGCAAACTGGCTTTCTGCGGCGAAGAAGGTGTAGAAGGTGGCTGTACAACATCTGATGACCCCTGCCAGCGTAAGGCCCGGCAATTCGGATTTGGAAAAGCGGAAGCCTAACTGAATATTTTTCCTGAATTTTATACTAATTAAACTTGAAAAAGAAATTTAATTTGATTTTATAAATAAACGATTTTACCGATTTACACGCGTTTACCCTTGACCAAATTTTGACCGTATCACCCTTTATTCTATATATTTAAGCAAATAAAAACACTTTATGATGAAGGCAATGCAAATTCCACCAAGAAAGTGCACACCTTACATACCGAGCGCTTTGGAAAGTGCGACAAAGCTGATGCCAGAGTGTTTTGTAGAGCGTCAAGAAGGAAATCCAATAGGAATTTCGTTTTTTCTCGGTTTGAAGCAATGATTTCGGGTTTGAAGTACAATAGTTCGAAGATCCGTCCGAATTTGTGACAATAAACTATATAATATGTTAATCAGTGAGAAAATTTTCATGAATTCTTATTCCCGCGAAAATAAAACGCAAAATGCAACGCGACGCTTTTTGCTCCGGCATGACATCAACCTAATGAAAAACTGACTGATTTGCAGCTTCTACAAGTCGTCAGCCTCCTCAAGTACTAGGCATCAAATTTTTCAATTTTTTCCTTGTTTATCTTCGGAAAATACAGTCGAGACTTTTCAACAGAAATTTTTGCTTGGAAACCTGCCAGGTGTACGCTAAAGGGTTCGTGTTGCTGTCCAGTACGAAATTTTTCCAATTATCTCCTCTGCCAAATATTCTGCGCACGATTTAACCACCGTATTATTGACGGTGGACAGATTTGTTTATCTTGTAGAAGTGAAGTCAGGTCTGACGCTAGACGAGCAAGAATCAGAATTTCATTTATTATCACCTCCCCAATCGAAAAGTTCAGATAGCGTTTGATAAAACCTCTATCTACGCTTGATGGATTTCTTACCTTCTGAAATTCAATCATCTTCACTTTTATTTAAAATTAAGCTCACGGTTACTTACTCTAGAACTCCTTGAGCGATTCAACATATGAACTTTGGTCGAATTGTTGATTACTAGCTGTTTTCGGGTCTCTCACTGGGAACTTCCTGGGTTTTACTCGAACCTGCACAGAAAATTTCGTTTCTGTATTGAAAGTTATCTGAAAACCCACTTGATAGATTGTCATCAAATTTGGCATCCATCCAGAATTTAAATTTTAAATTTCATACTGAGCCTGAATGTTTATCAATTTTTTCTAAATCAAGGATCACTACAAATCTGAACGTATTGAAACAGGTCTATCTCGGAGCTATGTAAACGAAATAAAAATGTTTTGTAATCAAAATGTAGCGTTTTTATTGCACTTTAAAGGAAAAATAATAAAAAAATATTCCGTTGTTGTTTTGATGAATTTTCGAACTTTTCGTCGAGTATCACGTTATAGTTTGGACACCCTATTCGCTGACCTCAGCGGCCATTTTGTTCCACAATCTCTTCATCTCTGTTGCATCCAGAGTCGTCCTACTATTTTTCTTCATCTTCTGAATGACAATTACCCAAATTTTTTCGATAGGGCGGAATTGAGGGCAGTTAGGTGGGTTGAGGTTCTATTCGACAAAATCCACCCATTGGCCCGATACCACTGTAGTACCTTTTGCTGTAGTGGCAGCTTGCCAAATCTGGCGAAAACTTAACTGGTCCTTTGTGAGATCTAATGTACGAAAAAAAAATAGTTTTTCAGGCATTCCTTCTTGTACATTTCGGAGTTCATGGTCTTGTTTTTCACAAAAACCGGAGTTTTTCGTCGGCAGCTACAAATACCTTGCCAGATCAAACACTTTCTCGCAAACTTCTCAGCAAAAACGAATTTGAACTTGCCTGTGTTTTCCTTGATCTTCTCAACACCTTCAAATGCAGTTTCCGATCCTTAATTCCACTATGACGCTTGGTATGAACCTACCGATCTATAGTACGCATCTCACAGACCCGTTTGAGAACGCTACACACGGTTGATTTGACCATTTTTAACGACTTCGCGATTTTTGAACCCGTCTCGCGGCTTCCATCACGTGTAACTTTTTTGAAACAAAACGAATCGTGATGAAATTTTCAGCACTTATAGAGGACACTGTTCCGAACAAAGAACTGTCAAAAAATTCTAGATCTGACAACTAGGAGCGCTATGGTATAATAAACAGTGCGTCCAGATTTGTAGTGATCCATGCTTTCTATCAATTCTCAATCCAAAATTTGGATTCTGAAATTAAAAATTTTGGAACAAGATTTAAAAATCCGAAAAATTCTAGCTTTAATTTCTGGCATTCGGTGAAAAAAGCGAACATAGAAGAATGGAAATATGCATAAACTTTTCTGATTTCGTATTTTCAGCAAAGAAAACAATTAACGTCTATGTCAATTTTTGAAAAAAAGGTTGACTTCAACCTTCTCTATAGATAGGATATTTATATAAAAAGTTTTTTTTCCACTGCATAAGTTTTTTCCCGGTTTTGATGTCAAATTCCCGGTTATTTCCCGGTTTTCCCGGTTCTATTTTTAATTTCCGATTTTTTCCGGTTTTCCCGGTTCGCTGGCCACCCTGGGATATGATAGCTAACATCTTACAACTACTTAACACTAACAATCCAAAGAAACTGTTGAACAAAAAAAATGAAAACAAAAAACGATGCGAAATTTACTAAATTCAAGTGATTCCAATGTTAGTAAACTGTTCCAGGTTTCGTTTTGAGCATTCTAATTTGAAATTCAATAACTCTACACAAATAAATTCATGATTTTTTGGTGGGATGGGGTACTTGTAAATTCTCGCCCAATATTTTTGATAGTTCTGAGTTCTGGAATTGAGTAAATATTTTAAGCTTTTCTATTTTAAAGCAATCTTCTAATTGTTTTAACTTTAAAACTTAAACTTAAAAGTCTCAATTTGTATTATACATTTGAAAAAAAAACCCTTTAACCAAACTTTAACTTTGAAAATATTTATAACATCCAATTCCGGATTTCAAATGTGAATCCCATTTTTAAATATATTTAATTTTTATTTGAGGGTTTGGCTTATTAGCAGCACACTTTCAAACGGGAGAATTGTGCCGAAGTTGCAACAAATCAATGTCGAATGACAAATTAAAATTGGACACTGGGGAGATTTCGCAGAACAGAACAGACGTACAAGCTCGAACAAAAAATCTTCAGAAAAGTGAGTAAAGTTTCAAATGCCATCACCAAAAAATACGTTAAAAATTGACTGGAAAAAGTCTCATCTATTGTACCGTTCAAAAGTTAGAAATCAACTTTAAAGTGCCCAGTTTTCGAGAAGACGTAATCGTTTATGAACTCACAAATAATCAATCCAATGTCTCAGTAAAATTGACGGCTTCAATTTATTGCTAGATCAATGCAATCAAAGTTAATTTTAACTGGGCGAAATTTTTTTTTATTTTGGCACTACTGCGACAGTTAAAATAACTAACAGCTTTGGCACAAGTGTTCTTCTCGAACAATAATTAAAGTTATAAAACGCATCGCCTATGTGCAGTCTAATATACGAACATTCTTGACGATCAGTCTCACCCAGCAGTACTGATTCTAGCTTGGGCTAGCTTGTACGTCTGTTCTCTGTGGAGATTCTTAGGTTTAATTATATGTATGAAGATTTCCCAGAGCCAAAATAATCAACTGTATAGAATTCAACTTAAACTGGAACACTTTAAGATGTATGTATGTATGTATGTAGATAATCCACCATGGGTGCACGGATTCACCGCAGTTTCGCCAACGTATGCGCTAAATTGCATTCTTTAGATTATAAGTTCGGAAAATCTTCGATGCAAATTAGCACATACCCGACACCATGGCTTCGTGTGAACTGTCATGTAATGAATGAATTTCGTGTATGTGTATGTCTTATTTGTAGACCGAGCAAACAGTTTCGCAACCGTATAAAATTCATAACATTCTCAGTGTTATGAATCTACGACAGGTATTACGCATGCGTGTAGATACCTGCCCAGCTGGCAACTGGTTGGTCGTTCTGATAAATATATTTTAAAAGCATATAGTTGGTTAATAAAGCAATCTTACCTTTTTACCAATCTTACCTTCTTACCAGGGCCAGATTAAGCCATCGGGGGGCCCGGGGCATTTTTTCTCGGGGGGCCCTATGATTCGATTTTTTTTCCAAATGCTATCCCAGAGAATACAAAACATTTTAAACGTGTAAAAGAATTGGATATAAGCTCAGTTTACAGTCTTCAAATTGCCATGTTGTCTGCACAGAAGATAGTTTCTGATACCTTCAAAAAAAAAATGTTAATTAATCAGGTGCAAACATTGCGGAAGAATTAAGACATTTTTAAACCATGAAAGCTTTGATTTGAGCTGCAAAATGCTCAATTTAATCCTCTTTTTTTTAATATCCTTATCACCAACTAAAGTTCTATGATTTAGAAAAATTACCGAACATATATTTTAAATGATTTTCATTTCATCATTGATCATCTGGTTTGTGATTCATCGAGAAATATTTACCTCCTGACAATTCGGAAGTATCATGAAGATTTGAAACATAGAATACAAAATTTAAAAAAAATTAACAAAATAATTAAATTAAAATTCCATAGAGTTACAGATACAAGAGTTAAAGAATTCGAAACTTTTAATCAGGTTATATTCAGAACCAAAATTCAGTGTCTCAAATCGAAATCGTAATCTCAAATCAAGTTTTGAGAAACAAAAAATGAATTAAATAAAAAAAAAGAGATTTAAAGTTGCATTCAGAGCCAAAGCAGAAATTGCTCCAAATGTGAATTTCAATTTTATATCTTTGGAACACAAAAAAACGTTTTCATGAAATGTTTATGAATATGATTCTCATCAGATAAAAAAATGGTTACCAAATTGTTATTCTAAATGTGATAAAAATTTCATTCCATGCCAAGGAGGTATAAGTACAAAAATGATCGATTGAAAAAAAAACAATTCAGATTAGAGATTAAATGCTTAAAACACAGAATCAGTTATCATTGAAAAAGTCAGATAAGGAATCCAAATGAGGTAAGTACCTTAAAAAGATCCTGAGTAAAAAAATAAAAATTTGAGTTGTTTTGCCTCATATTCTTCTCAAAATTCAGAAAAACCATGAAACTGAACCTCAGTAACTGAAGAAACAACACAAGACTTGAAAATCTCAATAAATTGAACCTAGAGAAAGATAAGATTGAAAAAATTGAAATATACATGTAAGGAGAATCACTCAATGATATTTGCAACTTAACTATGAGATTATTTTTATAATAATTCGAGAATGATCATTTGGAAAATGATGTGCTGACTTCAGAATATTGACTTTAGTAGATGATAAAATTTTGGTTATATCAGTTGAAAATGTTTTAATACGAATTTCAAGTTCAAGACCGAAATTGGGATGGAAATTTAATAAAGAAATTCTGTACTGATGATTGGTCCAATTTAGACAACTACAGTTTTTTTTTAAAGATTTTTTTTTTCAAATATTGGGAAGGAAAAGGTTGAGAATTTATAAACCAACGGAAATTTCAATAATAATGATCGAAAAGTGAAAAGCTAAAATAATAATACTCGGTATTCACCCGGATACTGCGCAAGTAAGATCCTGAAATGCTTATCATAAAGTTTTCTGTTCGCTCTTAGCACAGTGAGCCAGTTTTGGCGAAAATAGCTCCTAGTTTAGTGCAGTAAGGATTACTTGGAAAGTTAAAATAATAATAAACATTATCATTGTGCAAGAGGTTTTAATGCAATGAAAATGAGGAGATGTTTTTCTTAATTTTTACTGTTCTGTACAGAATATCCCGACTGACATGTTTCGATAAAAAAAAATAAAGTTGTTTTGCGTCATATTCTTCTTAATTTTTGTTTCGAATTCGGTTCATATTATTTTTGTCCAGATTTTGAGTTGAAATTTTTAAAATTCTATACCGAGATTTTGATACTCTTAGCTCACAAAATGCAGGAGAACTTCTTCACTGCTAACTCTGGGGGCCCCCTTAACTTATGCAAGAGAAAAACTATTCTAGATATTATTTCCCGGAGGCCCTTTTAGTTTTTATATTTCAAATTGTCATTCCGATTTTTTAGTTTTTTCATAGATTTGTAGAAATTGAAGTAGTATGATTGAAGGAATGTTAAAACTTTTTTTTCTCTCGGGGGGCCCTCCTGAGCCGGGGGGCCCGGGGCAATTGCCCTTTTTGCCCCCCCCCTTAATCCGGCCTTGCTTCTTACCAATCTTACCTCATGTCACTTAAAGTTTACCTGTAGCTGTATTTTTTACAGATTACATATAAAAACAATATTTATTTTGACCAACTGCGACTTGAGATCCGACCAGTACCCCCAGCAATCCAAACTGCTTAGCGCTTTCACGTCCATTTGTTTTATTAACACTTCTTTCTAGCTCCAAGGTTAGCACCAACGGCAACCAATTTATTCTTTTACTACATACACACCCCCTACGTACAACCCCCCCCCCCCTGCTTCCACTCAAAAAAAAATTTCCCCCGCTTCAAGAATGATTTTTTTTCTTATTGCGTGACGCTTGAAATTTTATGGATATAATGCACATTTTAACCTCGTTTACGCTTTGATCTGCTATACTAATTATTTCAAAAGGTTTGTCAAACGAACTTTTTCGCAAAGCCAAAAAATCTGATGACTTCAATTCCATGCATTCAGATCAAAAACCACCACTATTCAATTTTCAAACGCCATTAACACGTTCGTCGCCACGTCACCCATATTCGGCAGACGGGTCTATTTCCTGGGGGCCCCGTCACATCAAAAAGCAGGTGACGCTCTCTTACTTGATTTACAGCTCAGCTTCGCCACACGTTTCAAATATGGGAGTTCTCCCTCTTTGCTTTCTCTCTCTGAAAATTTCTTTGGGCCCGGCAACTTAAACTGGAACACTTTAAGATGACCCTAAAATACCTTGAATGGAGAAAAATAGTTTGATCCAGAATTCTGAATGTAATACGAAAAATCAATTTTCACCACCATGAAACTTTAGACATGAGACCTGAGACATGGAACAGGAAAAAGGAACTGTAGACATGAGACCTGTGATTTGAGTCCTTAAAACCTGAGACTTGAGACCATGATACTTGCGACTTGAGACTTGAGAAATGAAACATAAAAATGGGAAATTTTCACGTCTTATAACACACTACTCTGGTCTCTCCTTACGTCAAAATTGTTTTTTTCTTCTCTGAATAAGATCAGTACCTGTTCTGTTATGTGGTAATCATCAACCATCTTATCCAATTTTGTTTTAATTTACATTTATGTATTAGTAGTGATTTTCCCAAACTAAATGGCTTTTGTTGAGGAAATTAGAGTTGGAAATAATTCTCAAAAAAATATTTTTTAACGTTACACACGTCGAAAAAATAATGTTGATAGAATTCACTTAGAAGAAACGCATCTAAAAAAGTTTTTAGCAAAACGAATAAATTTCAACTTCAAAGTATCAGGAACAATTAATTTTCATCTCTAAAATTCTTCGAGAAATCGTGATTCCGAAGCCAATTTGCTGCCGTAACAAACCTGCCTTGAGGTCATCCAAACCAGCACTCCAAATCTCGACACTGCCCCACGAAACATTATCATTCGCGTAGCTACATCGAAATCGTGTGTAATTAGAGACATGCATGCACCCTCCTGCACAGCAAAAAAAAGCATTGTGAAATTACATCAAATACCTGCACATAACTTGAGTCGCAAATCGAACTTAATATTACATCGTCAGCATGTATCCAGCTGTTTGAAACCATCTGATATGTATTGTACCGCTGATGCCAAATTTCCTAAAAATGAAAAATTAGGAAATTATATTCAAAGCTATAGGTTTGCTTACGTTTTTAATTAATTTTGGTAGTACTTACACGCCAAACAAATACAGCTGAGGTCCGTAATCCGTTTCTAACTTTTTGAAATGTAAGAAATTTGAACGTCAATTGAAGAAAACATCGACTACTTGATGCGATATCACACAGAAAGTTGTGATATTACACCACACGACGTATTCACATTGTGTACATCGTTTAGATGTATTATTTCAACAGAAATCCCTAATACTACAACGTCTCCAGAAATTACATCGTCCAACGTTACATTTTTTTTTTTTGCTGTGTGGCTCCCGCATTTCTTTCGCTAGGAGGTCTCCGGAGGTCAAAACCGCGACTCCAGCAGCCGTGTGTCATCCGGCACCGGTAGGTCTTGAGATGGAAAGCGCCATCATTGCTCGGGTTATTTGCATAAAACTTTATTTCCTCAACTGTTCGAGGTACTCTGGGGTGACTTCAACCAGTGTTTGTGTATGAGGTTCTTTTGATATGGCGACCGTCACCAAGCACCAACATTAGGCAACGGATACTTTGTGCATCGGTCCGGATGAGGCCGGCGCACTGACGGATCGGCGAAGATCAAGTTCATGATCATGGTTTGCATCGTGCGGTTTTCCGAGTGTGGGATACGACTAACCTTAGGGTGGTTCTAGATTTTAGAAATTTCTGCGATGAAAAAAATGTTCCGGAACACAAAAGGAGGAAATCCTACTCAATTTACACATATGCAAAAATATTACATTAGAAGATCTTTAAAGTTGTTTTCAAATTTGAAGGAGCTATGAATTTAAAAAAATACATCTCACCCTACAATCAAGCGAAGCATTAGAACGTCTTTACTCTTTAGTACGTTAACTAGCTTGCTTCCTCAAACCAACCCTTTTTCCTCCAGCGCACCCATCCTGTTTTGAGGGCCGGGCACGACGTTGTTGCCTGGAGTTCTGTCACACCAGTAGTCGGTCAACCAGAGGTTTTTTTCCTTTCCCTGGATTTCTGACCCTGTAGGAGCTTAACCCCAAAAGCCGGATGAACCGTGTGATGATAGTCCGAGCCAGGTCCGAAGACAATTTCCCTCGATTGAATAATTTTTCGAGTAACAACATCATGTTGACGCGGATCTTCATAACTACTTGGGACTGGGCCTGATAGTGCAGGGCATGAACTCCACGACTTCAGTGCGAGAGGGTTTCTCATTAGACCAGTGCCCCGCCGATTGGCAGTGATTGCATAAATTAATCGGCTCAATCAACTGGCCATCGTTGTCGGTGTTCGACGGCAGTGGCCAGTTGCCGCTTTTTGAATGGTTCAATCAACTGGCAGGCAAATCGAGCTGCGTTGGTTTTGGAGAAGCGATGTTAACACTAGTTTAATGGAAATTATACTTAAAACATTATCTTCAATTTCAAAGGTCAAATTTCTGCAATTTAATAGAAATGAACAAACACACACACTGGATTTTTACACGTTTTCAACAGTGCGTTTTTACAGGGTTTTCGCAGTTAACACGGTATCTGAGAGAAAGTATTCTGTGTCCTTTTCAATCAAAAACACTTACAAAATTTTGAAGCTGAGAGAAGCTTAACTCTGCGATTTGGAAGGTGTAAGTACTGAGACCTGAGATTTCCCATCTGAGACATAATGGATTAAAATATGGATCCTAAATACATAAGACATGAGATCTGAGGTCTCAAGATATGAATATTGAGAACTAAGACCTTAGAAAAGAGACGTGAGGTATGAGACATAAGACTTAAGACCTGAGATTTGAGACCTGAAACATGAGACATAAAATAGATTACTTTAGACATGAGACCTGGAACGTAAGACATGAAACCGGAGACCTCTAGACTTGAGACATGATACCTGATACCTGAGTCTTCATATATCAGAGATAAGATATGAGACATGAGATATGAAAAATAAGTCATGAAACCGGTTCCACATCTCACTTCTCCATCACACATTCTCAATCCTCATGTCCCAAAACTGGGATTTGAGGCGTCTTAAACTGAATATCACATCTTAGTTACTTGATATTTGATTAAGATATCCCCAGATTAATGATAATCTTTGATACTAAACGCGCCACAAACACCAGACTTTCAAAAATTGACAAACTTATTTGATAAAGAAAACAAATGAAATATGATATTTTCCCATAAAAATATATTTTTGATAATTTGTTGAAATATAACATATGAAGGCTTATTTTGAAAGTTTTCATTTAAGCTGTTTAAAATTTTTAAACACTAAATGTATCTATCTATAAATATATAAAAAGTATGTAATTTCCGTTTGTTTGTTTGTTTATTCGTTTGTATGTTTGCCTTCAATAGGCTCAGCCTCCTTAAGAACTAGAGGGCTGAAATTTGACATGGGTGGACCAGGAACCAGGACCAGGAATGATGAAAAATGTTTTTAGATTTTCGGATGACCCCTTTTGAAGGGGGTCGTTCATACAACATCAGGGATGGGTATTTGATTTCAGGTATCAAATTTTGTGTAAGGGGTCGGCAAAAGGGGTCGTCCTACAACACACATACTGTTTTAGTGATATTGACGTTATGGTTCACTGGATTGAAATGGAAATTTGCACACCGGGTTTTTAAAGGCGAGTAATCGATTTCAAGTATCAAACTTTGTATCAGGGGTCGCCGAAAGGGGTCGTCCATTTTAACTGTTCAGTGTTTTTTGCGATACTGTCGTTATTATTCATCGGATTAAAATAGAAATTTGCTCACAGGGGTTTTTAGGGAGGGGAAATCCATTTCTTGCAAAAAAGTTTGGATCAGGGGTCGGCCAAGGGGGTCGTCCATATAAAATGTTCACTCTTTTCACGATATTGTAGTTATTATACATTGGATTGACATGAAACTTTGCGCAATTAATTTTAAAAGAAGAAATCACTGATTTTCGGTTTCCAGTTTTGGGTCACGAGTTGAGAAAAGGGGTTGTCCAAATCAACTGTTCACCTTTTTTGAGATATTGTCGTGATTATGCATCAGACTGTGATGAAATTCTGCTCATGAGAGATTTAAGAGAAAGGCTATTGATTTCATGTGTCCAATTTTTGATCGAAAAAGGGGTTCATCCGTTTTAGTTATTTGCTATTATTGCAATATTTTTTTTTTATCATATTAAATCCATATTTCATATTAAATGTTTTGCGAAATTGATGTTTCGAATATAGTCAGGGTGGCCAGCGGGTTTCCATTTTCAAATTCCCGGTTTTCCCTTGTGAGATTTCATATTTTTCACGGTTTTAGAATTAACTGCTAAATACCTTTTACATGATTAATTGACCGAACAAATAGACATCTTATTATATTTGTAACAGAAAGTATGTGAAAATTTTTAGTGAATCAATTTTATAACTCGGAAGTTATTCAAAACTGCAAAATTTGCGGTGAGACTTATTGGATTTCGTACCGATAATAAAGCATTTAAATGTTGAAATGTAAAAGGGTAAGAAAATAATTGCAGTATCCCATTTGTTCAACGAAAATTGACACCTTCGTCATAGTCTTTGACAAAAAGTTTTTCCAACTTTGACAACTGTTTTTTTAACGGAAAATTCTTGATTTTTATAATTTGATTTTTTTAGGCGTCATCTTGGAATCTTGAAGTACAGCATTACATCATTTTGAAACCACATTCTGTTCTATCATGTGATAAATCTAAATTGATCTTCTTAATCTCTGGATCTAAGAGATTTCAAAGTTCGTTCAACTAAACAGAACCGAAACTTCTATTTGTCAATAAAACAGTTTTGGGTTCAAAGGTTTCTTAAATATTTAAATTTATCGTGAGTAAAATATATTCTCCGAGACATTTAAGGTAAGATTTTTTCGTGAAAATAATTAAACGATATATGAAATGCAAATATTTCGTCAGGAACGAAAAGCCCATATTCATGTCTAAATGAAATCTGCAACACCAAAAGGGCTGGAAAATGATATATTTTGCCGAATATTCAATGATACAGATGATAATTTTTTTTTGGAATTCTCATGTAGAAGTTTACTATATTTTAAATCAAAACCTGGTAAAATTTTAATGCTATAATTTGATTTCACTTGGGAAGCTATAAAATTATAAATGCATTTGAAAAGGGGTTCTCAACTCAAAAAATTAAATTTTTTAAAATCGCCAGAATAAACCAAATTTCAAACAAATTTAAATTTTTGGAATAATTCAGATAAATTAGTATATTCAGCTAAATGAACAAGTTTATTTTGTGCTGTAAATGTATTTCACTTTTAAAGTCGGACTTGAAAAGTTGAACTCAAATTCTGAAATACCAACTTAGTATTAAAATTCTGATCCATAAATGTCGATATTAGTTTCAAAATTTCATTGGCAATTCGAACTTTGAGTTTAGATTTTGAATGCTAACCATAAGATTTAAACTTATAATTCTTATTATGGATATATAATTTCGAATGTTATTAAAACAGTTATTTCTGAATTCATAGTATCTACTATGTACTGGGTAATAAATTATGGATTTAGATTACTAGTTTCTTAGTTTTGGTTTTATTTCTTTTCTAAAATTAGTATGTTAAATCCAGATATTGAGTCTGAATTTAAAATCTCAAGCTTACTTATATTTTTACATTTACCGTAGAACTTCTGAATACCTGCTTAAAGTCTTAACACAGAGAATTTAATTCGATCTTCTTTATTCTCAGTTCTGAATCAAATCTGTATTCAGAATCTAAATTTGAAATATCATACTGAGCCTAAATTTCAAATAAAATTTTTCTATATCAATTCTGAATCCAATATTTGGATTCTGAAATTATAATTTCGAACAATTCGGGCTTTAATTTTCGGTGGAAAAGCGAAAAACGAAGAATGGAATCACGCATAAAGTTTTCCCATTTCGTATTTTCATCAAAGAAATACAATTAACGTCTAGGTCAAACTTTCAATAAAAATTTACTCTTGATTAACTTCAACCTTATCTATACGTAGGATTTGTATTGAAAAAGTGATTTGCACTACATAAGATTTTTTCCCGGGTTTTGATGTCTAATTCCCGGTTTTTTCCCGGTTTTCCCGGTGCTTTTTTCAATTCCCGGTTTATTTTCCGGTTTTCCCGGTTCGCTGGCCACCCTGAATATAGTACGTCTCGGTGGTCGAGTGGTTAGCGTGGTAAGACGGTAATCGCTGGTCCACTGACGGTATGGGTTCGATTCCCATCTCGGTACTGGGTGTTAAATGTTAATCTTAAGTTGTCCACGTCCTTTTTTCAGTCTGTAAAAGCCTAAATTGGCTAAGACGGTGTATGTCTTTAAATAAAATAAGAAAAAAAATAGCACGAGGGGGTTACAAGGAACGGAAAATTGGTTTCGTAGATATAAACAAATCAATGTTTCTACAATAATAGTATGATGATGCATTTCAACCGATCGAGGTTCACTCACAGGTGTTCTATTGGACAGTTGATGAATTTTGAATTTATAATTTTAAGTTAAACAATAGTAAAAGGGACATCCTTAATACTGTTGAATGTTGTATGCAGTGATGGTAAATTTCGCCCGTCACGCTTGACCCGATTAGTTTTGTTTCATCAAACGACTGGCACTGTTCTCAATTGACGGAGCCTCACTACTCGCATGACGGACAAAGCACGACAACAATCAACATTTCTCCATCATCGACTGGCGAAGCTCCTACTACACATGGTCAAAATTTCTCCTGAGAGTGACTGGTAAATCTCTTCACACTTCGATCGGCTGCTGACGGCAGGTACAACTAATTGAACGACTTGCTGGCAGAGAGCAACAATTGCAATAAACAACTGAAAACGAGCTTGCTGGCAGGAGCAACAATAATAATAAATGCGTTTTTTTTTCGTCATCGGTTGCTTGAATGCGATTGCTTGACTAGGTTATTATTTTAGCTTCAAATGAATGGGGAATGAATGACTGGCAAACGAAGTGACTGGTCGTTAAGGAACAGTCAATTGAGTTTGACGGACCAAGAGGCTTCACAGTCACAGCTTCACGCCTCATGACGATGATATTTGTCAAGCCTGGTTGTATGCAACATTGTAGTGAAAATGCATACACTTCATAATTCAAAAGCAAACTCATCTTCTGATTAATATCAGCAAGTTTAGTATAAGAATGAGTAAATAATCTTTAACTTTTACAAAAGTCAAAACCATTAAACCTAAGGTTGCCAGATTGCTCAGTTTTACCCGGGTTTGCCATGTAAAATTAAAATGTTTGAATGTAAAATTTGGGAACAGTCCGGCCAAGCCCGGTTGCCCGGATTTTGCCTGGATTTGTTCACCTTTTTTGGCAAATCAAACAAAAAAATGAAAAATTGTGTTGTAAATATATGTTATTTATCTATGTATCGAAAAACGACATTTTTAAGCAATTTTTACAAATATAATCATGAAAGGTTTTTTTGGAAGCCTTGAATGCGATATAAAATCTGCAATAAATATTGATGGAGATTTTTTTTTAAATTATTTTTGATTGATTTTTGTTGAGTTATTTCTTGATTTTGACAAAATTTGCCCGGATATTGCCCAGATTTAAGGTCGTCAATTTTGAAATCAAATGCCCGGATTTTGCCAAGTCTTTATATAAAATTGACCTAATTTTGTCGGCCCGGATACGTGCTGGAAAAATTCTGGCAATCTTAATTAAACTCTAGTTAAAAAAAATGCCGCGCATTGTCCCTAAAAATTTTTGATTTTAAGACCTGGTTTTGCGTGTTTTTGAACTCAATGAAAGAGGTTCTAGGAACGTTTTAAGAGAGTGAGAAAAAGCTGAAAAACATCAAAAGGAAAATTTTAACCCATAAATGACTCATTTAAAATGAGTATAAATCAAAAAAGTTATAGCTGTTTTGTTTGGATAATTGCTTTTCGCACTATTCATTGATCGTTTGAACACATTTTATTATTGATTCTCATAAAATAATTAAATGAAATTGATTATTAACTAGCTGATTTAACTCTCAACTATGTAAAACTTAGTCGAGGAAATATGTTACTGATGATGTTTTTCATCTCAAAATTGTAAAATAGATTATAATATATTACTTCGGTAAGACATTTATAAATTTTTAATGATATAGATGCCTTTCTAAATTATTTCTAGTTAAGAATAAAAAATCCTGTTTTTTGTGTAGAATTTGTCGATCAAGTTTGTTCCATGGAAGGTGTATAAAAAGTCCTAGGAAATAAATAATAGCATCAAAAGATTCCTTGAATATTGAAGGAATCCTGAATAATAAAATTTATTGTCGCTGACTTGAAAATTGGACTTTTCCACTTTTTTGAGGATTTGAACCACTGCTGCGGCCCTTCCTGGCTAATGGCATAGTGGTTGCACTCCGTGATTGATTCGAGATAATCAACATTTCTCAATGAACCGAATGAAAAGTTGCTTTTGTACTCCTATACTCCTATGCTCCTAAAATTTCTAAGTTTTTATTAAAATTCCTGCCTTCAGCTGTCAAGACCCATTTCAGAAGCATTTAGTTTATAATAATCATACGTGGAGAAACAGAATCGTAACCACTTTTTAATCAAGATCTTAAAACGCTGAAATCGTCCCTGTGACGTAATTCACTAGATAGATCCAAAAAATAATTCAGTTTAAAATATTGCATCCTTCTAAACAGTGTTAAAGCTGTGATAATTGCAGCAACCTCCATAAAAGAATGATAAATTTCAATAAAGCCGAATGGCATAAACTGTGTTACTTGGGAAAAAACGGGTCGCTTGATTGTTTCTGCTCAGAAGTGAAGACCCGTTATTTTGAAGATCATTTGTGTCCAGCAATTGTTGTATTTTTATAATAGTTATTGTGAATTTTTTGTAAAAGTTATTGTAAATGGTTTTGAGGAAGACCACTCGATCAATAATTTCAAATATTAGATTTCAAGCCAGGTGTACGTCTCGGTGGTCGAGTGGTAAGCGTGGTAAGACGGTAATCGCTGGTCCACTTATGGCATGGGTTCGATTCCCATCTCGGTACTGGGTGTTAAATGTTAATCTTAAGTTGTCCGCGTCATTTATTCAGTCTGTTAAGGGGATTTTTTTTATTATCTGACAATTTGCGCCGGGGGTCTTCAGATTTTCCCCAAAATTGAAAATTTGGTTTATTTTTGCGACTTAAAAACACATGTATTTTTTCAGATTTCTAACATTTTTATTTTTTGAGTTAGCTTCGGTTAGATTTTTTTGTAATTAAAAAATAACCATTTTTCAAAGCTACATAACTCTGTTGTTTCTCAACGGAAATTATAAAATAGCACATCAAAATGCATTGAAATTTTATTAGCTTTCCAAATAAAATAGTTGAAAAAAATTAAATAATGACCTTCAACATGAAAAGTTGTAAATAAACTTTAAATGGCGTCTAAAAGTACCGTCTGCACCACCGAATATTTTGCATAAAATACCATTGTAAAGCTCGATTCATGATGCAACTTTCATCTGAAGACACCAAAGTGGGCCATTAACACCTTGAAGAGTTATGAAAGAAATAATGACAATAAATCTCTTTTTTTTTGCATCGAAAACAAACAATGATCGAACAACTGCACTCACATATGGAGATAGCAAGCACTTCTAACAACATGGAAACAAAAGAACTTACCAAAGCAGGTAAAAACACTACTTTTTCGTGCTTTGTAGAGTGTTTGCAGAAAAAATGACTTTAAATTTTAACCAAAATTCTTAGTATCGTATTTTTAATGTGATATAACTAATAATGGGAATGTTGCTTTTACAACCTGGTCATATACTATATAACTTATTAACTTTTCGATCAAAGATCATTGTGAAACATAATCAATGCCAATAGTAGAAGGTTCAGTCCCTCTGTTTGGAATCACAAAAATGTGATTAAAAAATGAAATATAGACGTGCTTTACATAGTTTTTATATCGGGAGCTAAGCACTGGACACCAAAATTCTTTCCCATTGATCAATAAAGTATGAGAAAGTGGCACAAATGTTGTAGAAATAATCGAAGAGCTGAGTATGGCCAGCTCAGGCTGTAAAGTGATGAAAATATGATACTTACACCGTATTCGTTTTCTACATTCGTCCAGTTTTAAGGTTTACCATACTAGAACAAACATAGTTCGTTGTCAGTGTTTTGCTACCTCGATCGCTCACACACGAATCTTCAGTGTTCCACCGTCCATTTTAATCAAATCTGGGGAATTTCGGATGCAAAACTTAGCGCATAAACTTCTAAAAATGACAGTAAAATGTGCATAACTCGCTGTGACCTGGTGCAAAACTGGGTATAACTAAACGAATACGTTATTAGATTTTTGGATATAACATGAAGTCAGTTAAGCTGCAACAATCTACCGCCTCTACTTTTATAACAGTCCCATATATAAAAACAAGCAAGCGAGACAATCAGCTTTTTCTGTTTTGGAATATATTTTTAAATTGTGACCACCACTTTCAGCATAAAAGAAAATCGTTTCTAGGTTGTCATAATTAATCGTTAGACCTGAAATTTTCGAAATTGGGTTATTGGTAAGGTCGAGAGCACCATTTTTATTCATTATGGGACTGTTAATCGACAATATTTGAAACCTTTTTCAAATCTACTAGCATAACAGTCCCATACAGAATATATTTTTCTCGCCAAGTTACTATCTAAGACTTGAATTTGATCATTTTTGAACTTCTAAATGCAATTGTCAGAAAAAGAAACATACTTTTGGAAAAATATCGTGATTTGCACATTGTAAGTTGAATCTTTTTACGATTTTTGATTGCATCCGATAGTTTTTCGCTCAGGAAGTCATTCCTAAGAAAGGCAGACCAGCCTTCGAAAACTAGTGTGCATCATTCGACATCAAGTGAGTTAAAAAAATGTTTAAATGATTCAAAGCAATAAACCAAAGACTATTTCGCCGAAAGAAGCATTGAAAAGTAACCAAATCCGTGGTATTTCACATATGGGACTGTTATTCAGGTATATTTCATATAGAAATATAGCGAATTGATTTTTTTTTTCGAAATTTCTAGAACAAAACCTCTTTTTTTAGTGTTTTATTTTGAAGCCCTATGTTGACCTAAAATGACGAAAATTCATATGGGACTGTTATGCGATTAGGAGCAGTCTGAAAAGGACGAAAAAATAGTGTTTTTTACCTGCTTTGATGAGTTCTTTTGTTTCCATGTTGTTAGAAGTGTTTGCTATCTCCATATGTAAGTGCAGTTGTTCGACCATTGTTTGTTTTCGATGCAAAAAAAGAGATTTATTGTCAATATTTCTTTCATAACTCTTCAAGGTGTTAATGGCCCACTTTGGTGTCTTCAGATGAAAGTTGCATCATGAATTGAGCTATATAATAATATTTTTTGCAAAATATTCGGTGGTGCAGACGGTACTTTTAGACGCCATTTAAAGTTTATTTACAACTTTTCATGTTGAAGGTCATTATTTAATTTTTTTCAACTATTTTATTTGGAAAGCTGATAAAATTTCAATGCATTTTGATGTGCTATTTTATAATTTCCGTTAAGAAACAACAGAGTTATGTAGCTTTGAAAAATGGTTATTTTTTAATTACAAAAAAATCTAACCGAAGCTAACTCGAAAAATAAAAATGTTAGAAATCTGAAAAAATACATGTGTTTTTAAGTCGCAAAAATGAACCAAATTTTCAATTTTGGGGAATATCTAAAGACCCCCGGCGCAAACCCGTCAGATAATAAAAAAAAAATCCCCTTAAGCCTAAATCGGCTAAGACGATGTGTGTCTTTTTAGAAAAGGGGGCGTCTATAAACAGAAAGAATGATTTTGGGATAAGCTTCGTAAGTCGTAAGAAATCAAATATGAACGGTGCGAAAATTTACACGCGAGGTTTTATCCAAACTGTAAACTGTACTTTGATTTAAACTTATGGGTCGAAGGCAAGAAAAGAAGGTTATTGATAGTGAGTATTCAACGTTTTAGCGATATTTTCATGAAAATTCTTCATATTGACAATGGAAATTGCACAAAGTATGATTATTTCACCCAATTTTTTTTAATGCGTTGCCAAAAAAGAGGGTCGTCCATCATTAACGATGATTTTGTGAAAATATGTTAATGAAAACTACAAGCTTTTAACGTGAAAGTAACTTTTGAATTAAAAATGGGAAAAATTGAAAAACCTTTCCAAAACCATCGATCTCAGCTCTTAAATCTTGAGGTCTAAAGGTGGAAAACTTTTCCTTGATGGATGGGGTCTACAGTTTTCCGGCATTCGGTTTTCGATGAGGCTTCACTAAACATTTTACAGAGATGATCTGAGATGGATGCTCCGATCAATCATCAAACATAGCTCGCGTGATAATATTTATTTAGTTTCTACCTTTAGTGGCTCAGCAAATGCGCCATCACACTGAGCACTCATCTGTTGTTGATGTTTTTTTTTTGCTGAAGGCTGCTGCCATTTGTGTTTTTGCTAATTGTAATTTAACAGCGTGATATGGAAACCGGCGCATAACCAGAAGCAAATTCCCGGCAAATAGCTTCCATCCGTCTTCACGATATCGTACCTCAACTATCGAAATTCGGGGAGGCACTTTCGAAAATTAAATCAACCATAAGGAGTACCATTACATCGATTCTGCGTATAAAAAGGTAGCAAAACATAAAAATGAGGAAAGCCATAATCTGTGAAAAAATGTATCGCCACTACAGCATGGGATAAAAAACAACCCCCCATGTATATCTGCCAGGGCAAAAAGTTATTAAAGTTGATTTTTTGTACCTTTATTGCTCTCTCCGGTTACATTTGGGTCTGGCATAAATTTACATTCCCGACTGTGGTACCGTTCATCCATGAGATTGTCGTCTGCAGTTAAATTGAGCGAGCGAAGCAAATTAAGGCTTGATATCTTATCGCACTGCTTCCAGTTTTGAGTCTCGAAATCAATTTCAATTTGAACCCCCAGAAAAAAATGTATGAGCTACCAGAAGTCGAAATCGAAAAAGGTAAATTCAAACTGTGGCGTCGTCGTCGTCGTCGTCGTCGTCTTTGAGAAACTGACGATGGCCGGTGGCCAAGTTTTTCATTCTCTAGCCTAGCTTAAGAATCGATTTTTCCGCCTGGATGCAAACGGTACTGCGGTTTTATCGTTTGCCAAAAAAAGGCTATTTGAATTTTTGAATAGAAAAATTCAAACCAAGTTGATTTAAATTAAGTTTTTCACGATTTAATTAACATGGTCTTGACACCCACAGATCAAACCTTACGCCAAAGAGGGGAACCCAGCTTAGTAGTACAACTGGCATGAAATATAAGTTGAAAATAATATTAAAAATAACATTGAACAATTGACATTGTATACAAACCTGAGCACAAGCCTGTATGCGAAATAATAGTTAAAGAAAAAAACGAAACATTTCTCCCGATCCCATGTCAAAAGAAAAAAAAATTCAAATTTATCATATCTGTCGTATGCATTTTTAATATTCAGTCTTCCTATATAGATTGGTGTTTTTACTTTGGTGACTTCATAATGTTTCATTAGTCAAACACATGTTATCTTTTTTCTTCATTGTTAATTGAACGATGGATAAATTTTCCATTCTTGTATTTTTACCCAAAGGATTTTTACAATTTCTCGTACACAGTAAAAGGGAATCGCCAAAACCGGTAGATTTTCACCGAATTTTTAACATAATCTCGGTGATATTTTACAGGAATTTTAGGAAATTTTTACCGAAAGTAAGCTAATTTGTGTCGATAAACTAAGCATTTTTACCGAACAATCGACAATTTTTACCGAACACTCTGTGAACGTTCGGTAAATAACTGCTCGGTAAAATATGGAACCGAACACGTAGTTTCCCTGTTAGTGTGCATGCTTGTAGGAAAACCGAGTTTTGGTAAAAGCCTCTTCAATTTGTGTTCTCCCTTCAGAGTCTACCATTCTTGATTGATGTCCTAGACATATCTTTTCTTGTGGTTTTGTCATAGTAACCTTTCCTATTACTGGACTTAAGTTGAAAGTCAGGATAAGAAGAGAAATTAAACCACGGATCGTCTGATTGGCATCCAAATACCTACAGTTGACTACCCAACCTGAATTGAAACCTCGATGGAGTGGACCAAATGAGTGACATGGTCACATTTGACAGGGCTTGTGATATAGCTCAGTTGGCAAGTTAGCTGCTTCCTGAGCCGATGTCCATGAATTCGAGCCCAAGAGTAAATATCGATCACAGTTGTACCGGATTAGTATTACAATGACTGTCCGCCAACTGCATCGTTGATATAAATCGCGGATGACATAAAGATGTCACAACGACTATAATCGAAACTAAAAAAAAGTCACATTTGACAGGCCAATGTTCAAATTGAGCTGGATGCCTAGGTGTTGAGAATTTGACACAAATACCCTGGATGTTGGAATTTCCCCTTTCCTGTAATTGTACTTATCACGATAAATTGTTTGCAATTTTTTTTGCAAAACTAGAGTTTAATTTATATATCAATGGAAAGCCAATAACTTGACCAAAAAAAACCCACTCAACAAATTATATAACTTACTGAAAAAGGGCATTATTTTTTTAGTTGAAATTTGTATTTGACATGTTCCACAAAATTGTGTGTTTCAACAATTTGAAGAACTTACTCCAATATAGCAAGTTTCTAAAACGTATACTAAAAAAGATATAAATTAAAAATTTAAAATTACTTGTATTATTTTTAAAATGCTCGTAACTTTTATAATTATAATGCGATCTTGATGGTTTTTTTGATAAAGTTTCGTAAAATAATAAGATCTACAACTTTTGTGAAGCCAACAAGTCTCCAAACTACAATAGGATGAAAACCTCATAAAATGTGTTTCTAGGTTCGCTTGAATGTAGTGGTCATAAATCATTTTGATTGGGATCTCGAGTCCTTTTGCCAGTAGTGCTTTATCAAACATATCATTTTTGGCATAGTACACCTTTCAGTTCATTTTTGCAACCTCTTCTATGCACGGAGAAAAAAAGACCACAGTTGTTCTAATTATTTCAGCTAGCTAGACTATTATATTTATAGATGAATGCTGATTTTAAGCATTCATCTATAAATATAATAGATTAAACTATACATTCCTGGTTGACGTCTCACATCTATATATATAAAAATGAATTTCTGTCTGTCTGTCTGTCTGTCTTTCTGTCTGTTCCCTATAGACTCAGAAACTACTGAACAGATTTACGTGAAACTTGGCAGGAGGGGGTATTGGGGGCCGGGGAAGGTTCCTATTATGGTTTGGGACCCCTCCCCCTAACAGGAAGGGGGGGGGGCTCCCAAACAAAAGACAAATTTTAGCATTACTCGAAAACCAATCAAGCAAATGGTATCAAATTTGGCATGGGGTGGTATTTGGGAACGGAGAATATTTAAATGAATATTAGGTACCCCTCCCTCCTCTCAGTGGGGTGATAGGAAGGGGGGAGGGGGGCTACCTTGCAATTTTTCATATAACTCGAAAATTATTCAAGATATTTGAACCAAATTTGGCATGAGAAGGTATTTTGATACGAAAAATATTTCAATGATTATTTGAGACCCTTCCCTTTTTGCAATTGAAAGGGGGAGGGGCCTTTTCCATATTTTTTTACATAACTCAAATACTAATCAAGCAAATGGAACCAAATTTGGCATGGGCGGATATTTGGGAACGTGACATGTTCTAAGGATTGTTTGAGACCCCTTCCTTCTTTCAGCGGGGAGAAAGGAAAGAGGGAGGGAAATTTCATACAATTTTTACTGCAAAACTCAAGAACTACAACAGCAAATGGAACCAAATTTGTCATGGAACGATATTTGGGTACGAGAAATGCTTCTTTGAATATTTGGTATCCCTCAATCCTTTAAAAAGGTGAATGAAAAGGGGGAGAAGAGGTCTCCCTTACAATTTTCAGTATAACTGGAGATTTGATCGAGCAAATTTGAACCGTATTTGGCATGTGAGCATATTTGGATACGAGAAATGTTTCTATTTTAAATTGAAGCCCCACATTTTTCAGCGGAAAAAAATAAAGGGGAAAGGGGGGCTACCATACATTTGTTTTGCATAACTTGGGAATTAATAGAGCAAATAATACAAAATTTGGCATCAAAAATTTTTTGAGTACAAAAAATACTTTTATGAATATTTAGTTCTCACCGATCCATTCAATGGGGCGAATGGAAGGGGGTTGATACTTCCTTTCCAGTTTATGCATAACTCAAGAATTTACATCGCAAATAAAACCAAATTTGGCATGAGGTGGTATTTGGGAACTGGGAATATTTCAATGAATATTAGGTACCCCTTCCTCCTTTCAGTTGGGGGATAGGAAGGGGGAGGGGGGCTACCTTACAATTTTTCATATAACTCGAAAACTAATCAAGATTTTGGAACCAAATTTGGCATGGGAAGGTATCTTGACACGGAAAATATTTCTATGATTATTTGGGACCCCTCTCTCTTTGCAGTTGAAAGGGGGAGGGGCCTCTTTCATATTTTTTTTTACATAATTCAAAAACTAATAAAACAATTTTTTCTGCATAACTCAAGAACTACAACAGCAAATAGAACCAAATTTTGCATGGAACGATATTTGTGTAGAAGAAATGCTTCTTTGAATATTTGGTATCCCTCACTCCTTCTTAAAGGTGGATGAAAAGGGAGAGAAAAGATCTCCCTTACAATTTCCAGTATAACTGGAGAGCTGATCGAGCAAATTGAACCATATTTGGCATGTGAGGGTATTTGGATACGAGAAATGTTTCTATTTTAAATTGAAGCCCAAACTTTTTTCAGCGCAAAGATATAAAGGTGGAAAGGGGGGGCTTCCATACAATTTTTTTTGCATAACTCGAGAATTAATAGAGCAAATGAAATAAAATTTGGTATCCAAAAGCATTTGAGTTCAAAAAATACTTTTATGAATATTAAGTTCTCACCCCTCCATTCAATGGGGATAACGGAAGGGATGGTACTTCCTTTCAAGTTTATGCATAACTGAAGAATTTACAACGCAAATAAAACCAAATTTGGCATGGGATCGTATTTCAATACGAGAAATTGTATTGTGTTGCAATCTGAAACTCCAGCTGCAGCTCTCATTTTATAGCGGTTGCTTATGAATTACGTTATAATTTGATTTAAAGTAATGCAAACAAAACAATAAAAATTTGAATAAATTCTGAACATATCATTCGATTTTGAAAGGTGTAGCAAAGCACACCGGGTCAGCTAGTTCATCTATAAATACGATAGATTCAACTGTAGTGGTTTAATTGATTCAACTGTTAATATGATAAATTCAACTACAATTGTATGATCGATTTTAGGCATTCAACCACTGTTCCGAAAATCAATCATTTTCTATCAGCCATGCTTTACTGCATTCAGAGCCAAAAAATCGAAGCAGTCAATTTTTCCTCTCCAACCAAATCATATAAACAATCATGCATGACAACGACGCTGCTGTATTTGATACATTCCCGCAAAACATGATTTGGTAAAGAAGGACGCAGACTATCAGCAACGAACGTCTCGATGGTGATTGCCTTCCTTGGTGGTTTTTAACGTTCTAGGATCACAACTGATAGGTATCAGTTCTGAGAGATGTGTGAAGGTTACAATATGATTTTAAGTTTTTCGCTTTGCGTAGAACAAAATCATTACGAAGTAACCGCAATGAACTTTCCAGCATGTGCTACGGCTTTTTTGAACATGTGGTCCTGGTATTTCTTCAATTTTTTTCCTTCTGAAACATCCATGATCGTCTATCAATAACGAATATTATTATCAATGATGCGAGGATAGACGTTCGGGAATGATTGAGGGAGCGTCGTTCAAAATGTATCACTAAGTATGTCGATCACCGTCGGTTAGCCACGTGAAGAATAGCAACGGTAGCCTCCGATGGAGCATGGTATATTTTCTTGTATCAAGTTAGTGTTGATTTTCGACATATATTCAATAGATACTTTTACCACGTGCGTATCACAGCACTCGGAGATATCAGTATTTTAGCTAGAAACCAATCCTGATTGCTTTTCCTGAGCGATTTTCCGAACATTGCATTCAACTATAAATATAATTGATTCAACTATAGTGGTATAATTAATTCAACCGTAAATATGATAGATTCAACTTCAAATGTATGATTGATTCTAGGTATTGAACTATAAATATAGTAAATTAAACTATATTTTTACGATTGGTTGTGTGCTACTCGAAAACTATAGTGTTCATTCGTGTTCATCGGCAAAAAAATCGTAAGTATGCGACCAGTACGTGTTCCCAGCAGCTATCATAGTGCTGTTTTTAAGGGCTCAGCCGGCATTTCTTGACGTCGGTGGCAAAGCGAAAGCGCTCTCCGGAGATGGGTAAACATTTTACTCTACCAGTTCCTGGCAGCGGTCGTGTAGTAGGGCGATAGTTCATGGAATTGGGAAGGTACACCTACTCTGGTTTTTCTGCACCTCTTGCGTTCCTAGAATTAAATCGTTTTCCTTCGTGAAGTCTTCGCGGCGAAGCATGATCGTCAACGAGTGGAGTAGATTCGACGCCGTTTACTGATGACTAATTAGGTGAAGAAAAACAAATTAGATATGCGTCGTTCGATGCTGAAAAGCGTCGTTCGATGCTGAAAAGCGTCGTTTGTAAAGAAAATAGACTTCCTATGTTGAGGAATAAAATGGTTGGTGAATAGGATGGTGGTGAAAAATCATTCTGAACGGAGATCAGCAACCTTGGTTGAATCCATGCTTCCGAAAATCAATCATTTTCACTGAGCCATGCTTGACTACATTCAGAGCCAAAAAATCAAAGCAGTCAAATTTTCCTTCTTCAACCAAATCATACAAACAATCATGCATGACAACAACGCTTCTGTATTTGAAACACTTTTGCGATACATGATGAGGTAAAAAAGACGCAGACTATCAGCAACGAACGTCTCGATGTTGATTTCCTTCCCCTAACGACTTTCAACCTTTAGGATCATAACTGATATGTATCAGTTCTGAGCGATCTATGTAGGCTATCAGATGATTTTTTATTTTTCGTTTTGCCTAGAAGGACAAAATCATGACTAGGTAACCGCAATGAACTGTCCAGCATGTGCTACAGCTTTTTTGAACATGTGGTCCTGGTGTTTATTCAGATTTTTCCTTTTGAAACATTAATGATCGTCTATCAATAACGAGCATTATCAACAATGATGCGAGGATAGACGTTCGGGAATGATTGAGGGAGCGACGTTCAAAATGTATCACCAAGTATGCCGATCACCGTCGATTAGCCACGTGACGAATAGCAACGGTAGCCTCCGGTGGGGCATGGTATATCTTCTTGTATCAAGTTAGTGTTGATTTTCGACATATATTCAATGGGTACTTTAACCACGTGCGTATCACAGCACTCGGAGGTAGCATCATTCTAGCTAGAAACCATTCCTGATTGCTTTTCTTGAGCGATTTTCCGACCACTGGTTGAATCTACTATAATTTTTGTTGAATGTATGACATCATTCGTTAATTATAGTTGAATCTATTATATTTATAGTTGAATGCACAAAATCAATCAAACAACTATAGCTGAATATATTATATATATTGTTGAATGTACGAAATCAATAGTTGGTCGACAACCAATCAGATCTATGATTGAATATAAGGAAAATATAGTATGGAAATACCATACTTTTTTCTCCGTGTGGGTGTACACAGGCACAGCTCATCTTGGCTTGGCTGGTGATTTTTGTCACCAAGTAGTTCGGATTTGAACCCCCTCGACTATTTGATATGGACGTATGTTCAAGCGAAGGCATGTGGATCCTAGTTTCGATTCTCTAAGAGCTTCAGGGAGAGTAGTTGAGAACGAAAGTGGACACATCGAGTGATCGTTTTTAAATATGATTATCTACGTGTCCGAATGAATAAAACAGTTTTTAAATCATGTTTTTGAAAAGTGTTTTTGAACCTTAATGAACGATTATTGCATTTTTGTGAGGTACTATAGTAACTTAAAAATATTTCAAATCAAAAGTTATATTTTTATTTTAACCGTCAGTACATTTCTGGTGATATTTGAATGAGAAATGTTGTGTTGCCACACGCAGAATAATTTAAAAAAATTTAAAACGGGATTTTCCACGTAAACAAAGATTTTTCAGCATAATTTCGATTCTAAGTACGTGTGTCTTGTAGTAAGCACAGTGTTTAAAGAAAACCTGATATTACTACTTTCCTTCATATAATTATCGCATGAATTTCATGTTAAGTCTAATTGGATAATTTAAATCCGTTTTGTTCATTTGTCTTCTTACTCTTGTGGTTGTTGTAAATTCTTATTAGAAAAGAGAATTGTCAGCCAGCCAATTTCGTTAGCTGTTGTGAATTTGGTACCAATAGCTCTGGAGGCAAGTTCCCTCTCGTTGGACCTGGTGACGATCGCTCGTTTTTAGGTTGGATTGTCCGGAAATTTTTTTTTTACAGAACACCATGAATGCAACAAAGGTAAACTATTTTCCATTAAAATATTTTTTTTTTCATTAAAGCATACTTTTAGATATTTACAGAATTCTAAAACCAAGCTGCGTTGCAGGAGCTGCATAAATTGAAGGGTTTTTAAATGTAGTGTAAGTGATAAACTTTGGTGAAAATAAAATTTATTCACAATGAAATTTGGTTTTATTTTAATCATAATAAACAAAACAAAAATTACAAAGAAAAAAACGACATTAATTTTATACCGATAATAAATAGTTTCCCGGTAGCTTTCACAAACTCACAGCATTGATCTTCAAGTAAATTAGAGGTGAGTTCAATGAAGCACTAATCCTTATAGAGACGCAAATTGATTTCGTAGCATCTACGTTAAAAATTTATTGGATAAAAATTATGTAGGTTTTCACGTAGCCACTACGTGCAGATATTTTGGGTGCATATACATTTGCATAGAAAATTAAATCACGTTGCGCTTATTCAGCATCAAATGAATCGCTTCCAAATTTTTGTTTGCTATTTTCGGCAGTTAGAGCAAGTCCACTGGTGTTGGGAAAAAGTGGTAGAAATTTTGACACTTACGGTACATTTTGAAGATTTTGTCATGTAAAAACATTTTCAAGATCTGTGGCTTTCTAGTTTTTTTACAACACGTGTTATATTTTCGCATGCTGTGATGCAAAAATAGCAATATTTCTATCACATACGGCTGAAATAGAAACAGTGTTGTAAAAAAATTCAACGCCCCAAGATCTTGAAAACATTATTGCATGGTAAAATTTTCAAAATGTCAAAATTTCTACCACTTTTTCCCAACACTAGTGAACTTGCTCTTAAAGCAACCCAAAAAAGTTATGAGAGTTGTAGAAAAATATTAATTCGAAATTTTCATACAAAGCAGGCAGCGGTCTAAAGGGGCATCCTTTCATGCTGCGGAATACCCTCCGATCTACAGTTTTTATTTGGGAAACTCATACAGTGTTGCATCTGTGTTACATGATCAAGATTCCAGTTAAGTATCAAGTTGCGGAACAGGGTCCGAATTAAGATCGGTTTTGTGGCCAGTTTAAGGATCCAGATCTGTATGAGGGTCAAAATCAGGGTCTCGAATACAATAAGGATCAAGATCAGAATCTGATTCGAGTACAGGATCAGCATAAGGAAAAGGATCCAGATCGGAAGCGAGATCAGAATAGGTTATAGGATCAAAATCAGGATAAGTTAAAGGATCAGGATACAAATCAGGAACGATTCCAGGTAAAGATTAGGGTTCGAATCCGGTTTTAGAATAAGATCAGATTCAGCATCAGAATAAGGTGCCGATTAGAATCAAGATAAATTTCAGGATCAAAATAGGAGTAAGTTTAAAGTTCATGATCAGGTAAGAATCATGACCCATATCAATATCAGGGTTTGGGTCAAGGTTCTGAATTTAGATCAAAATCAGGATAAAATTCTGTATCATAATCTAGCTCATTTGAAGGATCAGAAAAATGTAATCGATCTACAATAGATTATGATCTTCATTCAGGTCAGTTATGAATATGAACAGTATCTACTTCTCTTCAACGGACTTTTTCAGGCGTAGAAAATGATTCTAACGTCGCACTGACTGTAATTGTACCACATTTTCTCCTAATATATTGCAATCATGAAATTTCATAGTTTCAAACTAAAAAAAACAAGTCACTTCAAAAGTAAACAACAGCTCACCTTATACACTTCCGAGAAAAATCCGGCCCCGATCTTCTCCCGCACGAAATCGTCCAGGCAGTAGAGGGCGGAGACGGCCGTCCGCAGAGCCCGGCAACTGGGTCCGGTTACCGAACGATCCGAACATCCGGTCCGATTCAGTGGCGGCCCCGGGCCGCTGTGTTGTCCCACGTTCATCGTTTTACGATCAGCTCACAACTCCGACGTTCCAACACTGATTATTAAAACCAATTGGATGTACGCACACACCGCGAACACTCCCGTAATCCTTCCAAGATCGTTCGGCTATCCCACAAAATAACAACAATTCTAACCTGGGAGAGAGAAAGGGTGGGTTATCACCCAAACAACAATCAGAACACCGTGGCTACCGATGAAGTTTGGTAGTGGGTACACTTTCTTTGAACCGACTGACACCGCCGCTTGTCATCGGCTTTCGTAGTACAAATTGGCCCTCGGCTGCGTCATTCGGTAATTCCGAGGTGCAATCCCTTTTAATTTTTGTTTTGACTGGGACGCTTTTTGGGTATCAGACAATTGGACGTAATTCACAACCAGTAGGGTTCACCACTTCCCGGTACGTAATTCGATACGGTGCTGCTGTTTCTGCTTCTGTAAGCTTTGATTTTTTTTTTCCTGTTTCCCTTAACATGGGCTAGCTGATTGATGGGAAGCTTGTAATATCGCCGGAAAAACAAGGTATTTTGACACTTTCAATCACACACTTTTTCTTTCTTTTTTTTCAAGAAGGGCTAGAGACAGCCTAATAAGGCTTAGGGATGCAACAATTTTAGTCGATTTGGCCACTAATTAGAAGAGGGGGAAGATGAAGAAAAGTAACAGGAAGAATTTGTTGCCTCTGTTATTGATACAACAGGTGATGTCTGAAAAAAAAGAAAAAAAAACATCATTAGAATGGTTTAAGATCACAAACAATATATATCTTTTTTTAATTCCACTTAAATTAAATTAAAAAAAAATAAAGATGATCGAGTTACTTGAAATAGCAGGGAGCTTTCATTTAATTTTTTGTGTTAAGCGTCAATATGTCAATAAAGACCAACAAGGAATTGTTTTTGTATGTTTGCAACAGAGATATTGAACAATGAAAACATGCAATTTTTAAAAGAAATTACACCTAAAGTACCATTAAACTTCAAAACAGTGCAGTGACTTGACTCCTTGAATGAAGTTGTGTAGTTTTACAGTTAGTTTTTTTTTAAAATGTCTTTTAAACACTCACAATCTGTGTACAGTCTTTTGCCTAATTGGCTGAAACTTGAAAAAGTCGATAAAAATGCATTTGAATTAGTTTTTTGCCGAAAGTAGAAAACCAGTCACTGTAGGGCCATAATAAGACCCCCCCCCCACCCCCCTTCCCCCCGGGGCAGTATGAGCATCATTGATCGGGGCACGATGAGCTTTTTCTGCCATAGAATCTAGCAGCGAATTCAACTCGATGAAGTCAACTGAATAATAGAGCAACAGCTTGTCTTGTTTCATCTGACGATTTTGCCTATTGGTAAGGTGTCGGAGAGGTAATCACTATTCGAGTTCGATTCCTGGTGGAGGTGATTTTTTTTCTTTTATCATTCATGATCGATGCATTTTGCACTAAACGGTGACGCATAGATCCATCAAACAAAGCAATAACAAAATAATTTAAGTCTGTTTGTAGAAATCAAACAATTCACACACGCTCATACATTTTTTTTTGTTTATTTGTGACATTTTACCAACGCTTTGGCATTCGTGTCAAGCTCATACATTATGTTCTGGTACTTTGTTTGGCGAATGATGCTTTTAGCCGTATAATGTAACAATAAAAAAAATCAATCTCGAATGGTATTTAAAAAAAAATCACCCCGAACAGGAATCGAACTCGAGTTTTTTGATAACCTCTCCTACACCTTGCCAATAGGCTAAATCGTTAGATGAAACAAGTGAAGCTGTAGCTCTATTATTCAGTTGACTTCATCGAGTTGAGTTCGCTGCTAGATTCTATGGCAGAAAACGCTCATCGTGCCCCGATTGATAGTGCTCTGTTCCCCCCGAGTCAACAAATTCAAGTAAAACGCGTTTTAAAATTGATTAAAGTGAAAAATCAAATATTTAATGATGGTGAAAATTGAGAAACAAAGTGTAAATCATTTCCAGTGCGTACATTTTAGATCAAAATGATTTAAAGGTCATAAAGCTTTTTTCATGGTGCTCAAAAATTATAATATTTTCGTCACTTGAGAACCTAGCTGGTTATTTTTTAATATTACTGTAAAGATGATAAGGATATTTCTTTTTCGACGAAAAATTAATACTATAGGTTAGAGATGTACCGAATAGTGGTATTCGGCGAACGGCCGAATACCGAATATTAACCTTTTCAACTATTCGGCCGAATATTCGGTCGAATATTCTATTGAGTTTGTAATGAAAAAAACCTAAGCGATTATTTGAATGCTTTCCATTTCTTCCATATTAATGCCCCTCATTATTCTCGATTATTCTCAACCAGATGATATTATCGGATGAAATATTACAAGATATTTTTTAAATAGGGGTCTTTGTTGTTGTACGTTTATTTAAAGAGGGTTTTTAGCCCTAAACTTTTACCCTCAGTAGGGGTCTTCCGGGTTTTTAAAATGCCACCAACAACTGAAAAGACATCGGATGACTAGTCGCGTTTATCAACAAAAAGATTGCTTTCCTATGAAATCTGGAATAAAACATGTCGAAACAGGTGTCAAGCTATTTGAAATTGCTTCTCTGATATTGCGTTAGATGAAGGTCGAATTTCAGCAAGGTATCTTAAAGATAAATGATCTTTAACCTTAAGCATACCATACTTTCAACCATACGCATCCACACAATCAGGCATTCAGAACGATTTTTGAAAAAAAAAATTAAAAAGATCAAAATTTAAGAATAATTTTAATTTTTTGAAAAATTGTTACTGAACACAAAATCTAGGAATTATTAAGGAGGAATTTCAGTTTTTTATTTGATTTAGCAAATAATCTGAATAAACCCGAGCAAAACTCGGGAAGTTGATAACAATATCTGAACATTCCGGCCAGATTTGACTTATCTGGATTCTTTACTGGATTTATGGGCAAGACTGAATATATCCAGAAAATCTGGAATAAACCATAATCAAAGTACAGTCAGGCTTGCAATTTCTCTAACGAGAATCACCGACGTGCTCGGTTTTCGATTCTCGGTAGAGATTCACTGAAACGCACCGCAGAGATTTTTAGCCAAACCTCTGTAGAGAATCTGTTAATCAACACGACAGAGCGAACACACACTATGGTGAAAAAATGTTTTCACCACGGAGAGCGACAGCGACGGCAGCTAGCTTGGCTTGTTGCGTTTACCAATACATTCGAAGCTTAACCACTCGCCCGAAACATTCATCGTTTGTTGATGCTATTATTATGCACACCATCGTGTTTGTTTTTGTCTTTGATTTTTCGTGGCTTAAACCAGTCGGTCCTGTGTTGTCACCGGGGTGCTCTACAGTGACAAATTGTCGCACGCCGGAGCAATTGGAACTAGGTGTGTGTGGCTTTCGAAACCGGGTGCGAATAATCTGTGGAGAGGAACAAAAAATCTCACCCGGGTGAAATGCTGTTATCGCACGGGGGTGTTTTATTCTCCGTTCTCCGTTTTTCTCTATAGAGAATGGCATCCCTGAGTACAGTCCCCCCACAATCATTAGTCACTTAACGTATCATTTCACTACAAAATGTTCGTTCATTCGGGTGTTAGTGGACCAAACATCAAGCTTTGCATGAATTTCAGTCATTAAATATGCCCTCTTTGATTTCAAACATGATTTTGTTTCCAATTTTGTTGAAAAATAAAATAATTTACCGAAACAATCAACGTTTTTCAAAACCACAATTATGGGTCAACATTGAAGCTTGTAACAATTATTAGTCATATTGCCCACAATTATTAGTCACATAGAAGTCCATGGCAACACCCGAATATCAACATGAAAATCAACAAGTTTCTGGCAAACATTCAGGGGCATTCATCGCTAGTATACGTTCAAGGGGCAATTGGGTTGAGCTAGCAACCAAGAAATGTTTTGTTTTGCTTGCGAAAAAGTGACCCATGATTGTGTGGAACTTGGTGGATTCTGTAACAATTATGGGTCACTTTTATTTAGCTAAATATTATTGAATTTTCGCATTTCATTCGCTCAGTTTAACTTGGAAAATGTAAACTCGTCATTTGTGCTTATATGCGACCAATTCATTTGGTTGGAATCTTTGAAATACCCGCATAAGGGGCTTAACGGTTTAAGATGTCAACCTTATAACATTGGAATTTTATGCGATAGTTCCACAGCTTATAGTTCACCTTTGATAAAATGTATTTAAACAGCAATTTTACTGTTATCAAACCCACAAATAATATTTTTAATGAATTTTAATTATATTGTCGATAAACTAAAAATAATAAAATGATATAATTTCTTTTGGTTTAGTAGATATCAGCAGTTCTAATGATCGGTGACTAATAATTGTGTGTGACCCATGATTGTGGAGGGACTGTATACAGCGATACCGTTCGGCATTCTCCTTAAAGATTAACAGTGAAAGATACGAGAATACACCATAGATGTTTTGATGAAACCATAAGTTTTTAATGATTGTGTAGCTTCCACAACATTACTTTTGGATATTTGATAAATTATACAAAGTTATTTGAAAAATTTACAAGTCTGTATTCGGCCAACCGAATATTCGGTACATCTCTACTATAGGTAGTACAAAACTAATCCTCATGAAAATTTGTTTGAGAAAATACGTACTTTTGTAGAAAAGAGTAGTGCTTATTATGCCTCGGGTGCTCGTTATGCCCTTATCTCCCCTAAAGATGTTACAACGATTATAATCGAAACAAAAAAAGTGACGAAAATTTGCGTAACTGGTCTGCTCAGAACCTTAAGTAGCATTGATTGTTTCTTCGTATGACCGTAAGTAGCGGAAAACCGGAAGCAATCGATCACGGTAAAAAAAAGACAAGGTAGGCTACTCCCATGAGTAAAAAACTCGTCTGAATGTGAACAAGTGACGTCATTGTTATCTTCGAACAGCGTGCAAGGCAATAAGCTTTGCGCGCGTAAGATAATGCTGCATACACTAGATGACTGACGTCATTATCGGGAATATATCGCCTTGTGTTATTTTACACCGTGGCAATCGACCATGTGCGCACTCGGCTGAAATCCCGAGTCGATGAATTGAGGATAGAGAATCAGCAGAGAGATCAATAGTGGACAAAGAACACATGCGAGATACACATGAAGTGTATCGGTTAAAGATCCAGCAATTGATATCTCGATATGTACGCATGCTGGAGCCTATTTCGCCACGTTCACCGTGGTGCAATTGGCTAAGGCATCGTTGTACTGAACCGGAAATTGCGAGTTCAAGTCCCGTCGGTTAGCCATTGTATCTTTTTCGAAATATTCGTGATATTTCAAGTGTCGCACAGTAGTGACAATCCTCTCGAGTTAACGATCAAATTTTTTTATCGTCCGCATACATGAGTACTCCACATTAAACAAGCAGCATGTTATCATCATTACAGAACGGGGTGAACAATAAAGGGCCCAAATTACGCCCTTGTGGTCCCCATGAATTCGGAATTAAATCTGAAGATTCAGACGATCCGATTCGAACAACATGCCGACGATTAGTTAAGTAGCTTCTGATCCAGGCGCATAATCTATCAGATAATCCCAAGCATTTTAAACTTAAAAGTAAAATTAAGTGAGTCAAATGCCGCAGTGTTGTCCGTGTAATTGCATCGACTCGTTTGCCACAATCTATAAAAGATATGCAGAATGATTTGAACACTGCCAGGTTTGACGTTACCGAATGTTTTGTAGAAAAACTCGTGTTGATTGCCCGAAAACCAGTTTTTTGACAATTTTTTCTAAGACGTTCGAGCAGGCAGTTAGCGATGTGACATCTCGATAATTGTGCACCTCTTACTTTTCACCCGATTGTTATCAGTGTGGCATTGACCACACCTAGAACCACGATTTATCTACAGATAGACGAATCTTCTCTCAGCCCTTTTTGATTTACGATATCTCATCTCAAGGACCGAATTTCCTTTAGTTATTCTACCACAAACTCGACGTATCCACGACATTCACTACGCAGTAGACTATGCCTTAACTTTGTAGATTCATTTGAAGTTTCAGTGCGTTCGAACAAGAATGTCCTCCGACGGTGTTGTTATTCTAATTCGATCCACAATGACCAGGGTTAGGTACTGGAAGTACCTTTCAGCAGGATCAGCAGGATATTACGCTCGGATGGATGTTCTCTTCGAATGCAGCAGGTAAGTTTTCCCCTTGGTGATGTAGCAGGTAAGTTTTTCTTTTTCAGGTGATGAAAAGCCGCAGTTTGTTCCAGGTAAGTACACTTTTATTAAATGTTCAATTTTTCACTTTTCATAATTATTTAATTTCACTTTCTTCATTACAGGTACTAAACTTTACTTTTATTTAACTTAACTAACTAAATTATTACTTAAACTTCTTCAACAAATTTTCACAACCTTACATGCTAGACATCACTTGTAAATAAACTGGACAGAGTGCGTTCGCCGGCTCGATGATGACGTATTCTCGTGTCAACGCAAAAGAGAAACATATGACTTCTCGATCGGCCTTTTATAACTTAGGGATGCCGGAAACTCCTCTTTTTCTTCTAATGTTTCCTAGCTCCCGAACAACTGACAGCATTCCGAAGGCAACCCATCGCAAAAAACCCGGCGGCAAAATGTTTTCAGCAGCGGGCATTTTCGTTTCTACCCATTTTCGTGTGTGCGCGAACATCCTGGCCCCTTCAGAAACAGCGTTTCTGACGATGATGATGGATAAATTCTTCCGTGAAATGAGTAGATTCCGTTCAGCGTGAAGATGGCGATGGTGATGTTTGTTTACATCTGTCTCGTGTTGTTTTGGTCGGTTCTGTCGGTTCGTCTCGTCCGTGGAGTGATTTTTGGTGGTTTTTGTCTGAAAATATTGACCCGGTAGATTTTCCTAAGACAAGTGATTTGATTGGACAGGGGCTCACCTGATCCAACATTGGATAATGC
Source organism: Uranotaenia lowii (assembly GCF_029784155.1). NCBI lineage: Eukaryota > Metazoa > Arthropoda > Insecta > Diptera > Culicidae > Uranotaenia > Uranotaenia lowii. The sequence goes on from NC_073691.1 coordinate 142,350,738, forward strand.
CTTGAAAGGTATAAATCTGGAACGGGATCGGAATCGCAACTGCACCGAAGGCTGCTGCATGGTGTTGTGTTTTTTTTCTTTCGTGATGTGTTTTCGTGTTGTGCTCCATTCGGAAGGTGATAAGTGCGAAAGTGCTGAAAAAATTTAGACCCAGTAGCGAAGTTGGAGGAGAATAAAAATCTTGGACAGGAACTCACCTGATCCAAGTCAATAAGTGCCTTGGATATTTTTCTTAACTGGATCCGAAATGTTAAGCTCCTTCAAACACGAATCTCGTCTGGTGTTGATTGCTCAGCGCTGGATGGTGCAATTGATTCCTCCAACGATGGTGCAATCGGCAGCAGGCAGATTTTAGACACCGGTCGCGTACAGGATCCTTTCGTTGTCCTCAGAGTGACCACTCTGACTACTCCGTCGCTGCCAGGATGGGTCTGGATTATTCTTGCCGTCGGCCAACGCATCGGTGGAGTGTTATCTTCCTTCAACAGGACGAGCTGGTTTTCCTTGATGGAAACAGGTGAGTGCACCCATTTGCTTCTTGGTTGTAACGTATTTATGTATTCTAGATGCCACCTCCGCCAGAGATCCTGAAGCAGTTTTTGGATTTGTTGCCAATTTTTTAAGCAGTTGAACGGAATCTCACTGAGCTCGTCATCCGGAACAGCTTTTAATGCAGAGCCGACAAGAAAATGCTCGGGTGTTAATGGCTCATAATCCGTTGGATCGTCGCGGATGAAATGCGGATGAAATGTTTCTGAGCAGAATGAATGGCAGATTCCCATAGTCCACCAAAATGGGATGCTCTAGGCGGATTAAAGTGCCATCTGATATTGCAGACTGAGCATTCCTGGTCAACATTGCGCGAATAATCTGGCTGGCGAATAAGTCGCTTTAGTTCATTCTTGGCTCCGAGAAAGTTTCGGCCATTATCAGAGAAGATGTCGGAAGGTGGGCCTCGGCGAGATACGAATCGTCGCAAGGCCTGAATGAACTTTGCTGTTGTCAAGTCGAACACCAGTTCGATATGTACAGCTTTAGTGCAAAAGCAGACAAAGACTGCAACAAATGCCTTTGTTGGGGATGCTCGCCGATGTGGATGCTTCAGCAGGATTGGGCCCCAATAATCAACCCCCGTTACCGTGAATGGACGAGTGGCTGTGATCCGTTCCTTGGGCAGCTCAGCCATAAATTGTTCAACCAATTTAGGGCGAGCTCGGAAGCAAATGGTGCAGCGATGTACGATGTTTTTGGCCAGATTCCTGGCCCCTATGATCCAGTATCGTAGGCGAAGAAGTCCGACCAGTAGTTGCGGTGAAGCATGTAGATTTCGTTCGTGATAGCATTGGACGAGTAACGCCGAAAAACGATGATGATATGGGAGCAGAATCTGGTGCTTGCTGTCGTAGGTTAGTGGTGCTTTGTCAAGCCTGCCTCCCATACGCATTACCCCGTGAGGATCGAGGAATGGAGAGAACCATCGGAGCCGTGATTTGGTGTGGATGGGTTTCGAGTCTCGAAGCGCGCTGATTTCACTGACGAATTCTTGGAGTTGGACTAATCGTATTAGGGAAAATTCAGCATTTTGGATTTCGGTTGGTGCAAGAATGGTGGTGAGCTTCGGTTGTTTGCGGTTCACGGAGATCCGTAAACAGAATGCCGCTACACGGAGCATGTGTTGGAAGGAGGAAAAACGTTCGACAAAAAGATCAACGAAGGAAGGGTCTGCTGTTGTTGCCAGAAGTTTAATCGGGGGAGATCGAGATTCAAGCTGCGTCTCAAACGATTGGTCATGCTGATTAACAGGCCAAAGCGATGGTTCAGATTGAAGCCATTGAGGACCTTTCCACCAAAGGTCGCAAGAAAGAATTGTTCCTGCCTCGATGCCTCTAGAGATGTGGTCTGCGGGGTTCTGTTGCCCAGCAACATGGTTCCAGGAAGTGTCTACTGTAGCAAGCTGGATTTTGGACACTCTGTTAGCCACAAATGTAGTCCAAACAGATGGGCTAGACTTAAGCCAGGCAAGAACGGTAGTAGAGTCGACCCAGAAGAATGTCGTGAACCTTGATCCGAAGGCGGAGCAGACCTTTTGGTACAATTGAGCCGCTTCTAGTGCTTCGCAGAGCTCGAGTCGAGGAATGCTGCGCCTTTTTAACGGTGAAACTTTAGATTTGGCTGTCAACAAAGTTACCAGAACATTCCCGGAAGCGTCGGTCGATCGAAGATATGCACAGGCGCCATATGCTTGTTCCGATGCGTCCGAAAAGAGGTGAAGCTGAATGTTACATGGATCGGGCAAAACAACACATCGAGGAATTCTGAGTTGCTCAAGCAGAGGCAACTGCGAGTAGTATTTGATCCAGTAAGTGGCGAGAGAATCTGGTAGCGGTTGATCCCAGCCCCAAGGTGTGTCGTCTTCGGATGTAAGGCTCCACAGCGTCTGCATAAATATCTTAGCGGTTACGATGACTGGTCCAACCAGGCCTAACGGATCGAAAAGTTGTGCGATTTGTGACAGAGCGATTCGTTTCGTCATAAGGGTGTCTGGTGGTTGCTTGGGGAGTTGGATGTGGAACCGTAAGTTGTCGGCTGTTGGTTCCCAGTGTAGGCCCAGGGTTTTGATGCACTGGTCTGCTGCTAGCTCGACCGAAGATTGAATGGCACGCCTTTCGGGAGAAACGCCGTCGAGAACCGATTCTACGTTTGAAGCGAATTTGCGGAACTCAAGTCCGCCCCTTTTGCAAAGATGATCAAGCTGTGTTCGTAGTTCTGATACTTCCTCTGGTGAGCTGCCTCCGGTGAACAGATCGTCGACGTAAACATCGCGCTTCAGAATCTTGGCTGCTTCGGGAAAGTTCTGGTTTTCGTCATCGGCTAACTGCTGAAGTACCCTGGTAGCGAGAAACGGTGCGCTGGCCGTGCCGTAGGTGACCGTTTTTAGCTCGAAGGTCTGTAGAGGTTCCTCGGGGGAATACCGCCAAACAATCCGCTGCAGTGGAGTGTCTCTATCGTCGACCAGCACTTGACGATACATCTGCTTAATGTCAGCGATGAGCATGACCTGGTGGAGCCTGGACCTCAATATGATGGCTCTCAGATCGTCTTGAATTACTGCGCCTACCATAAGCACATCGTTCAGAGATTTTCCGGTTGCAGATTTACACGATGCGTCGAAAACAACTCGGACTTTGGTTGTGGAGCTCGTTTCTCGAATCACAGGATGACGGAGTAAGTAGTACCGGGAAGAATCGGATCCAGCTGTGTCCGCCACTCGATGCATGTGGCCAAGGGTTTCGTATTCTGCCATGAAGTCCCGATACTGAATCTGCAGCTCCTTGTTGCGTTGAAGGCGAGATTCGATCATGTGAAATCGACGTCGCGCAGTGTTGCAGTTGTCGCCTATGTTGTCTGCCGCTTCCTTCAACGGCAATCGGACAATATACCGGCCATCTGGCGCACGTTGAACTGTACGACGAAAATGCTCCTCGCACGCCGCTTCTTCTACCGAGAGACTAGGAACGGCGCTTTCCTCCTCAATCGCCCAAAACCGTTGCATGAATCGTTGGATGTCCGCCACTGTAGCGACGTTGCAGGAAATAGTCTTGAGGTGATTGGACTGCATTACCTTCCCAGAGACCACCCAGCCAAAGACCGAATTCACCAGCATCGGAAGCCCATCTCCAAGTGATATTCTGCCTGATGGTTTGAAGATGTCGAAGAATATTTCAGCGCCCAGAACCACGTCGATGGGATTTGACTGGTAGAAAGCTGGATCTGCTAGCTGAATTTCCTCCGGAAAACTCCAGCTCGAAACGTCCATGGTTGTCGACGGTAGATTTAGGGTGAGTTTCGGAAGCACAAGCAATTCGACGATGGTGGAAAACCGGGAGGTGCGTGAGCGTACTGTGGTGCGGAGCTTCAGACGGGCATGTGTAGAAGAGTGACCAATTCCGGAGATCGAGAGATGAACCTTTTGCGGATGAATCCGAAGCCGTTGAGAAAATGACTCAGTAATGAAGCTGCACTCGCTTCCTGAGTCCAGCAGTGCCCTTGCTACGTGTGAGTTGCCGTGATCGTCGACCAAAGTGACCACTGCTGTTGCGAGAATCACCCTGTTAGAAAGACGACCAGTCCCTGGGTTGTGAATCGCGGCTGACAGTGATGGTGAAGCTGCTTCGCAAGCCGCATTGGTCTCCGTCGTTGCGCTTGCTTCGACTCGCTGGTTGAGGCGCTCCTGATGAGTGCGATCGTCGCTGCACAGCTGGCTGTGGTGTCGTCCTCGGCATTTCCGGCAGGTGTTCTTCGACGAACAGTTTCGAACCACATGACCCTTCCGTAGACAATTTCGGCAAAGCTGTTGGCGGCGCACAAGTTTTTCTTTGTCTTCGGAGGTCATTTTTGAGAAAACTGGACACTGATACAAAGGGTGATGGTCGGAGCAAGCGAAACACTGCCGATAGTTGAACTGAGTTGCTCCGTGGCTAACGAGTGGAGGACGAGAAGTCGATTTTTTCGCTGAAGTCGTTGCTGAATGCTCTTGCTGGCCATTGCTCATGCACTGTAGAACCGTAACTCGTCGTTGAAGAAAGCCTACCAGATCTTGGAATGTAGTTGACTCTTTCGCCGACGCGAACTCTTCCCAATCTCGACGAGTTGTTGAATCAAGGCGGATACTCAGCATTCGTATGAGCAAAATGTCCCAATATTCAGTTCTTTCTCCAAGCTGCTTTAGGATTCGAACGTTAGCTTCAAACCTTTCGACCAACGAATGAAGATCTGAAGCTGATTCTTTCTTAAGTTGCGAAAATTCGAACAACGAGTCAACATAAGTTTGTTTTAAGCGTAATGGATTTTGAAAATGCTCAATGAGAAGATTCCAGGCGACGGGATAGTTATTGGCACTGATTGCAATAGTTTGGATTAACTTAAGGGCATCTCCACTCAACGACGATCTCAAATAATAAAATTTTTGGATGTTAGATAAATCACTTGATGAGTGCACCAAAGAAACGAAAAGATCGTGGAAGTTTAACCATTGCTCTAACGACCCGTTGAACACGGGGAGCTTTACGTCGGGTAGCCGTATCTGGGAGGAAGCAGGGAAGTGCGCATGGGACTGAACAGGATGAGAATACGGAGTCGAAGCATGTTTATTTACGGCCAGTAAGAATCCCTTCACTCTGTAGTATTCTGTCTCGAAATGCGATCGCTGCTTGAATTGCTGCTCGACGATTGCCATGTCGTCGACATCGGAAGCTTCCAGCTCAGCTTCGGTCTTGGAGTAGTCTGCCCAGAGAACACCGAGATTCTCTAGCCTCACGGGGACTTCAACTGATTGAGTGTCTTCGTCGTAGTTGTCGACGAAAACCTTGATGAGGTTGAAAGAAGTCTCCAGGCTGCGAATCCTCAATTTCAGAGACTTAATACGTCGCTCTGAAGCCATTTCCAACGCCGGAAGGTCTGGAAATCGAAAACCAGCGAAGCACAAACGACACTCTTATAGGTTTAATGGAATTATAATTACCTTTTAGAGGCAATTAGATTGCCTTGTATTTTTATTACAGCAGGAACGAATCCAAATCCGGCAACGTGGAGGTGTTGTTGATGACTTCCGTAAATCGTGTATAGGTTCCGGATGCTCGGAGTTCGACGGGCATCCGGTTCGAAGGACCAAATGGAAGTACCTTTCAGCAGGATCAGCAGGATATTACGCTCGGATGGATGTTCTCTTCGAATGCAGCAGGTAAGTTTTCCCCTTGGTGATGTAGCAGGTAAGTTTTTCTTTTTCAGGTGATGAAAAGCCGCAGTTTGTTCCAGGTAAGTACACTTTTATTAAATGTTCAATTTTTCACTTTTCATAATTATTTAATTTCACTTTCTTCATTACAGGTACTAAACTTTACTTTTATTTAACTTAACTAACTAAATTATTACTTAAACTTCTTCAACAAATTTTCACAACCTTACATGCTAGACATCACTTGTAAATAAACTGGACAGAGTGCGTTCGCCGGCTCGATGATGACGTATTCTCGTGTCAACGCAAAAGAGAAACATATGACTTCTCGATCGGCCTTTTATAACTTAGGGATGCCGGAAACTCCTCTTTTTCTTCTGATGTTTCCTAGCTCCCGAACAACTGACAGCATTCCGAAGGCAACCCATCGCAAAAAACCCGGCGGCAAAATGTTTTCAGCAGCGGGCATTTTCGTTTCTACCCATTTTCGTGTGTGCGCGAACAGGTACCATCTGTCTATCTTTTAGTATCTCGCTCATTCTTTGTATCCTTTGTACTTACAATCGCGAGCGGTTGTAACTTAACTGACCTTAGGAGTTACCATCGACCACCCTCACAAGTGTCACGAAACATCCGCATTCAGGCTTACGCTTGTCGAGGTTAATTTTGGTATGAAGGACTACGACTTCCTTCTATGTCAGGTATTGAACCCTCTCCTTAAACATTGCCCTCTCTCCAAGGCCGTGCGAACGGGGGGGGGTTTTAGGGGTTTAACCCCCCCCCATGGAGATTTTTTCCAAGTAAAATTTTCAGTACAAGAAATGAATTTACCGGAAACTACTTGATCCCAAAAGGTGTTTAAAAATTAGTGTTGACAAACATGTTAGAAATTCGACTCGCCTCCGGCGGAATTTCGTCTTAAATCATTCTCAAGGCCTAAGACTTTTCGTTTTACGTCTCTATATGACGTTCACAAATTTAAACTAATCAATTGTAGATTTCGATTTGCAATTCAGTTAATAACTTTTGTATTGAAACTCAAATCTTTACTCACAAAAATCCTAACTCGTGTTTAAAATGGGTTTTTACTAAGAAGTATAACTTTTGAAACCAACAAGTTGAACTTCAAAATTCATTCATAGAATACTAATTTTGTACGATAGTCAAAATCCTAGTTTCGATGACTTTATAACTAACCACTTTGATTGTAAAAAAGGAAAATCTCATTCTTAATTTTATGTTGATATGAAATATTCCTCAAGAAACCAATTTCAGCCTCAATTGTTTTTTTGTTTCTCTCTTGCTCAAGGCCTCAAATTTAAAATTTTTCCTTGGCGCAAATAATTTAAGAAATAATTTTATATAATTTGGGTGCCTAAAATCCAAACATGCAGTTATGTTTTTGTCTAACAACTCTGTTTTTTAAATCACTTTTATCACAATAAGTGAAAATCATTTAAACATTTCTTTTTTTACTTTTTTGACAAATCCGTGGAACATAAAAAAATAAAAGGCTTCAAAAAAATTATCCAATTTCCCCTAGATCGCAACTTATTTTGGTTCGTGCGAAAAAAAGCTATAGCAGTCTTCTACTTGTTCACGTTACTCCATTTAAATCAAATTTAATTTAAGATATTTGTGGGTGAAAAACAAATGAAGATTTCAACAAATTTGTTAAATTTAATATTATCTTTTTTATTTTAAATTTCTTTACTACAGTCGGACATGCTTGTAATGATATATTCCAAGTTTATAAAAACTGTAGAATTAACTTTTTTAGATCATGCATTATCATCATCATCAACTTTATTATTCCTGAATAAATTAAATGTAATAATTAAATAAGGAATCATATTTTTTTTAATTTCATGAAGATTTGTTAGAACATCAGTTATTAATGATTGATTTCACTTAAAACTGATTCATGTTTAAATTTATAAACTCTATATCATCGATACTAGAAACGTATTTTTTTAACGTCTTATTATGTTTTTATATGTTTTTATAAATTATCAAATTTTATAGGTTTTTTTATTTTAAATTTTTACATGAGTTTTCCAATTTTTATAGTCAATTATTTTTAATTTTTTTTCAATATAATTTAAATAATTTTCTCAACGTTTTTTCAAGTCTGAATTTTTGTTTTCTGAGAACATAATAAGCCTAATAATCTTATTTTTTTAAAAGAAAAACTTAGTTTTCTCAAAATATATGAAGTGATGTTGTAAACTTCAGAAATGCACAAAACTATTTCAGTCTTTAAGGTTGATAACAGGACGAAATAAAAAATGATGTTATCTCTGATTTTGATCACTGGTATTCTTGAAATAAAATTGATATTCTTCTTTGTATCAAATTAAATTTAATCATCAAGTAGGTATGTGTTTCTGATAAATTCTCTCAAGTTCAAAATGGATTTGTTTCCTTATCAAGATTTCACAATTCAAATGGCGATTAAATATTTCTTCGAGTTTAAAATATTACAGCGAAAATTTTCAATCAAACCATCAATTGAAAATGAAGGAAAGGAATGTTAACTAAGAGGATTAATAAATAAAAGTTATTATAGTTTTGCTGAACAATTTAAAATCATGATTAAATTCTTATCTTTTCTGAAATTTATTTTAGAATTCAGATTTAGTTTCTTTTTAAATCTGGTTTAAACTGATGAATTTTATTTTTATTATTCTTATGTCCGAAGCTTTAAACTCTGTTTTAATTCAAAATTTTAAATCGCATTCGTTTTCTGTTTTTTTGAAATATTGATGTTAGATTTGTCAACTTGATTGCTTCGTATATATTTTCAAGCAAATGTCTAGTTCAGAATAAGGAACATCATTTTCAATAATTTATTGATGATTTGCCGGACACAGCTCTGATCCAAAACTTTGAAAATCTGGATTTTGAATTTTGAATTTTGAAAACCCCCCCCATGAGCGGGTCCTTCGCACGGGCCTGCCTCTCTCTCTATTTTTTTTTCTTTCTCTCTTTCTCTTTCCGTGACAAGCTGAAAATGAGAACGAATAATAATTTCTATCATTGAGAAATACTCCATACCACTAAACATAATTCTAGGCTCGTTTCTATTTGCATATTTTGATTATACATGTAGTCATCGACATAAGTTAAAGTTGAAGACCAAAACAAATATTTAACTTTACTCTAGAGACTCAGACATGTGCTTATTTTTTCGGAAACACTTCACGCCAAAACAGGTGCACCATACGAAACTAAAATAAAAGTTTGATTTTATTAAGATCGCAATGAAATCAGAATCGAAAAGTTATTATTCTCAAGCTGTGCCATGCCTACCTGTAATTCGAAAAGAATCTTTATATCAAACTAATTCCTCCGGAGATCGCCATCGCCATTCATGGTCAAGTACGTCAACGTGTGCGGCTTTTCCAATGGACGTTCTGCGCTCGGCGATAAGATAAGAAAATATGGTTGTTTATTGCAATTTCAGCTCATATCTAGAAATGACCGAACGGTAACATTTACGTGGGACGAACCAAAAAACCGAAACGATAAAGGGACGTGAATCTGCGCAATTACATCTACACCCGAACGAGTGTGACTGTGAAATACTTAGAAGAAAAAAAAAGCTTAACCAAATGAAGAAGAAAATCGCACCGCAAAGTCATGATAAATTAAACGAGGAATATTGTAGAAATAAAAAAAAATCATCTGCGGAGGTGACATAGCACGTTGCTCGGAAAATCTAGACCGGAACGGCGCTAAGTAGTCGAGGAACGATAAAGATATTGAACAGAAGATACCTACAAGTAAAAAAAAATCATAGACATAAGTGCTCTCGTAAGAGCACATGCCCGACTTCAACTGATTCTAGAATTTGTCACGTTCGGTTGTACCGATAAATTGTATCATCTATCTGCTGAGACAACAACTGTTTGAAACTTCCGAGTGCTTTTCGATTCGTTTGCTCCAGAATTTACGGAAGCTCTGGTGATCGATGATTGAGGGTAAAAATAAATTGAAGTTTTAAAACACTAAACGGATGAAAAGGCAAGTTTGTTATTACAAAAGATTTATTTTAATACTCTTCTCTTTTTTTTAATTTAGGGAGAGAGGCTTAGAAGGTCCCGTACTAAATAAATGTAAATAACGGCAAAACTTAAGCAATTTTGATTCAATTATTGTGGAATTTGGTGAACAAGAAGAAAAGAATATTAAAAGTCCTCTTCCATTTTGACAATAAGTAATGAGTGTTTTAAAAGAGCTAAAATGATGCTCAAATACCTGAAAAACCAACGATCTTTCAATTTTTGTCCGAGTACTATTCTATAGATACTAGAATTCCAGGCAAGGCCAGGTAAGAGAGATGGATGGCAATCGCTTCTATCTGTTATTGTACCATGAAAATATTAGAACTTGAATGAATTAAATGATTAAAATACGTTTAAATAAAACATAAACATGAAAACATTTACTCACAAAACAGTCAGGTCGTTTTTTAAACGAAGCAAGTTGAAACTAATCAAAACCGATCCAGCTCGGCAGGAGGACTCATTTCGACCTGGTAGAAATCGGTCGAAGTCAATTGGAAAGAGACAGGTGATCAACTGTCAATCCATTTCTACTTGTGTGTGTCCACTTATTTCGACCAAACTTTAATGATCAGACTAGAAATCAGGACAATTCGAAAGTTTTTCAAATCGGTCCTCGAAATTCAGGACTAATTCTAAAAAATCAGAACACCTGACATCATTGGTCAAAGCTCCGAAAAAATGGGGATTTGAGGGTAAAATAGCCATAATTCCTGTTCCCAACGCGTGCGGTGACTCAAATAGGCTTCGTTGGATTCCTCGAAAAAGTCACACAAGATACGTCCCATTTTGTTAAAAATTTTCAAGTCCGAACATGCTTTTTTGAAATAATTAAAAAATGTAGGGGAATTGAGGGTAAAAACAACCATAAGACCATTTTCCGAAGCGTGCGGTGGCTCAAACAGCTTACATTTGATTCTTCAGAAAATATCACACAAGGTAGGTCTATTGTTGTTCAAAGTATATAAGTCTAAAGTAGTTTTTTTTTATAGATTGTTTACAAAATATAGGGGAATTACGTCTCCGTTCGTAAGATCGTGCGGCGTCTGAAACTATGTTCAATCGATTTTCCGGACATTTTCACAAGAGGAAAGTATTTTTTCGAAGATTTGTTTTGTGTAGGAGGGAAGATATTGAATTAATTCGCGATTTATACACTTTTTGCCCAATGATGCATTGGCTTAATCCAGCCCTGATTCCAGGATATAATGCATGGAATTTAAATGCTTTTAGTTCAAATTGTAACGACAGCTGATCTAGAGCTGATAATTAATAACTTTTCATCAAATTTACAGTAGAACGAAGTTTACCGGTTCAGCGAGTTTAATGATGAAACGTTTGATTAAGTTAAGAGTAAATCCGACCTCGTTGACCCAACGGTCGAAAAAGGTAAATAAATGTGATACAACGTTCGAGCTCTGATTCCGTTTATTTGACTTCTGGCCCGGCCTTTCCCCCGAAGTCAATCGATGAACTGAATATCGATCGATTGTATCCAAAGATGGGTTTTTCTCCTCCATTCACTAACTCATTGTATAACAGCAAACCTTGACGTGAGCATCAACAAAAACTAATTACAAACCGTGGATAAAAAGCAACCGATAACCGATCGATTGATTTTAAACCGAAAAATTGAGCCCAAAGTTCAACCCAAGCTGGGTCGAGAAAACCTGGACTAACATTTGAAAAGGGGGTGTATGTCATATCGTTCGCTTATTTTGAAAACCAGAAAATTAATATCATTTTTTTATATTTGATTTTTCAATTCTTGGGCCACGTTCACAATGAAAATGGAAATTTGCTAACGTTTTTTTCGGGAAAATGACGCCGCAGAAAACAACCGCTCATCACTATCGGCCTTTTCCGTTATCCTCTTACCGCGACAGCCGATATTAGTTTCGGACGATCAATCAGTCAGTCGGTCAGTTTGTTCCACCAAGGCAACTTTCTTTCGTCGCCGTCGTCTTCGTTTTCATCATCATCATCATCGTTATTATTGCCATTATGACTCGAATGCGAAAATCATCCCGGAAGCGCGCCCGTCAATGTTTGAGCTTTTCCGAGCAGCTTTGGACGATAATGTACAAAATTCAGGCTGGTTTACCCACTGCACAGTAGGTAAGTCCATGGAACATGTGATTGTTTTTGTAGGGAACTATTTTTAATGTTCCAATGAATACTTATAATTCTATCAATCGTTGATTGCTTCAACTACCGGTTATCAAGGGTATACGTCGAGATTCTTAGTTGCCTCAACCTTGTTCAAGAATAGCGTAACCTTATAAGTAGTTATACTGATGCAAGTTCCGAGATCTTGAGAAGCTCTTGGCTTCGCACTTATTAACTTTCACCAGCTTAGGCCCGTTAACAACGTTGAGATCATTCTGCAACATGATGAAGTACCCACCTTCGTTCTCAACTACTCCCTCAAGGCGAGATCTGAATCGGAAGCATACCTTCGCAACATAACCCTCTGACGTTGAAGCTCACGCCTTAGAGATGGACGCCTTCAGAGAATCGACAGTTGGGTGAGAGGATCCACAAGCCTTCGTTGAACATATGCCCGTATTGAATAGTCGAGGGGGTTCATATCCAGAGTACCCGAAGGCTAAATATCTCTTGGTCAAAACGTCATATTTTCCTCCAGCCGATGGAAATTTCTGCTGCCTGGTCGGAAAAAATCATTTCAACTGGGAGTCTGCTAGAGTTTTGCGGATAGGTATGTATGTATATATGTATGTTTTTTTTAAAGATGGAAATTTGATTTTAAACCATAACAGCCGGGTGTTTGCTGCCGTGAGTTCGTCCCACTAAACCACCTTGGGCTTTGTGTGCCAGATGTTCCCCTTGGTTTCACCACATCAAGGGGTAGGCTGTGCTCATGCTCTTATACATCTTACCATTTTCCTTTTTCTCTATCTCATTTTTTGTCGATCCCATTTATCTTCTTTCTTCTTTCTCCTTTATCCCCTTTCTCCTTTTTATTCCTTCTCTTTTTCCTCTTTCGCCAACTTCAAACTGGTACGGAAGACCTCGAGACGTGTTCCGGTTAGGTAAAGCTTTCAAAGTAACTCGCACTTGTCACAGCATCCTCTCCCGTAGGATTTATTACCACCAAGGCATGACCGATTGAGAAACTAACAAGCTAGAATCCTGACATTACCACCCCGAATGGTATTTCCGCTTCCTTAGGGTTATACCGCACCTTAAGATCGCGTTGCTTTTGAATTGTGGTTTCATACGAGGTCAAAGACCTTCCATTAGTTTGTCAAGTTTGGTGGACTATCTCTCTCTCGATGTTCATCATCTTTCCTGATTCTTATTAGATCGCGAATGATTTGCGAAATTTCGTCGACTATAGTGCGCCACGACTGTTCGACAGACACATTTCATTAGTCTATGCGACCATCTTGCGTTGTTAGATGCATCCTATTGCTCCTGCTACTTGAGCATTGACGCTGCTCGTTGAACTCTCTTGCTACTCTTTGGACCATGGCAGTTCGGCATAATCTAGGCCAATGAATCGATGACTTTTGATGCACTTTCACAACAGTATTTGACATGCGCACCAAAGCTTAAACGATTGTCGACCATTACTCCAAGGTTTTTCAGCTGCTGTTTCGAAGATGTCTTGTGCCCTCCAACAGTAATCTCCATGTGCGGCACAACTCTTTTATTGGTCATGAGCAGAGCTTCGGTTTTCTGGTGTGCGATCTGAAGCTTAACTCCCTCCATCCAGATGCCAACCCTTTCTACGGACACCGTTGCAAGGTCTTCTACCTCCTCGATTTTATCGCCGGTGATCATGAGCACGATATCGTCAGCAAATCTGCCCGCCTGCTGGTAGTTTCAGCGTTAACACTTCATTATACTTGGCCTTCCAAAGGTCCGAGTATGGAACCCTGTGGAATACCCGCTGTTAGGGCAGTAGATCGTAACCCAGTTTCGGTTTCGTATGTCAGGACTCGATTTTCGAAGGAGCTTCCTATTATCCAGCAGAGGGTATTGGGAACACGCATCTTGTGAAGACTTTAGCAATAGCTTCCTAGCTGGCAATGTTGAAGACATTCTTAACGTCGATCGTCACAATGGCGCAGTGACGAACATCTGTCCGCTTCTTTTCATATGCGCGCTTCGCGTACTCTGTCACCATTCGGATGGCGTTCACCGTAGATCTCCCTTTCCGAAAACCGAACTGTCTGTCCGACAGTCCACTTTCGCCTTCTGTGTTGATAATAAGTCTGTTAAATATTATCCTCTGCAGTAGCTTACCAAGGGTGTCCAGCAGACAAATGGGTCTGTATGATGATGGATGCCTCGGAGGTTTTCCAGGCTTCGGTAGTAGCACCAACTTCGCCGTCTTCCACGAATTTGGAAACGAACCCTCGTCGAGACACTTTTGTAGCACCACTCTGAAAGTATCCGGAATGATCTGTACCGCAACCTTCAGCACTGAATTTGGGATTCCGTCCGGACCAGGGGCCTTATTCACCGCAAGTTTCTTAGCGATTTCCACAAGTTCCTCGTTCGTTACTGGTTCGATGTCGTGGGCACCCGCGTCATACGGGGTAAGTGGCCACTGCGTCGGGCCATGCTGCGGGAAAAGATGTGCAACGATCTCTCTCAGTTTTTCCGGACACTTTTCAGTCGGCGACCTTGGGCCACCGAATCTCGCAAGTGCAACTTTATAGGCTTGTCCCCATGGGTTATCATCTACGCTCTGGCATAACGCTCTGTAGCAGTTCTCTTTGCTTGCTTTAATCGCTCGCTTAAGTGCCACCTTGGCTGCTCGGTAAACGGCACCTCTCGTTTCCCTATCAGCTTCATTTCTCGCCCTTTGAGCTCTTCGTCTGGCTTTTGGACAGCTAGTACGAAGCTCAGCTATTTCTGAGGTCCACCAGTAAGCTGGTCGCCGCCACCACTTCGGTGTATTCCTTCTGGGCATGGTCATGTCGCACACCGCTACCATCATTTTCGTCAGCTGCTCAGCATTGGGGACCTGCAATGCTTCCTGCATGTATATAGCTTCAGTGCACACTTCCTTATCGAAAACTTTAGTCTTCCATCTTCGCTCATGCACTGGCAATTGCCTTACTGTCACCGGATTTCGGTCTCCTACGCTATAGCGTATCGCCTGGTGATCACTGTGTGTATAGTCGTCACACACTCTCCAATTCATGTCAGTTTTTACTGATGGACTCGCAAAGGTGATATCAATCACTGACGTTCTGTCTGGTATTCCATGCTTGCGATAGGTGCTGATGGATCCGGTGTTGCAAAGCTCAACCTCCAGTCTTGCGAAGGACTCTAGTAGACTGTGGCCCCTAGGGTTGTTGCACCTACTACCCCAGTTTACCGCCCAGGCGTTGAAGTCTCCTCCTATTACTACAGGGGCCTCTCCTGTCAGTTCGTGAGTAAGTTCATCCAACATTGTGTTGAACTCCCCGATCGTCCATCTTGGTGGAGCGTAGCAGGTGCGGAAAAAGATGTCGTTAATTTTAGCAATCACGAATCCGTCCCGAGAATCTACCACTATCTCCTGGAGAGTTACACGAGGAAACACATTTTACCTGTCGGCAACATTTCTTGCCGTTACCGAGAATCGAACCCAGCCCAGCTCGCGCCAGCCGATCCGCTAGACCGCATCGGCGCTTTTCTGCTAGAGTTTTGCGGATATATGAAAAAAAAAACAATCCCGATAGAGTTTCTAATCCTTTTCATCATCCAAAAGAACAGACCAGGATTAGATCGATCTCGAACTGGCAAACTGGAGAACGTCTTCTTACTCCCCGTAATCGATTACGATTGACCAATGAGACAACTGGACAATATTGTCGCTGCAAACGATTTGAACGCTATGAGAGCAAAATCTTACGCTCTCTTGTATTCTTCCGATACACTGATAAAACATTTCAACCTGGAGTGTGATTTTCACACACCATGCAAGTTCGAATTTTACACATTATCCGAATAAGCGGAAGAGGAAATAACGTGTGGAAGTAGTCTATTCATCAGTTTGAAAACAGCAAGAAGAGGAAAAATCTGTTGAAGGAATTCATCGGCTACGATTCAGTACTGAGTTGTTTGAATCATAATTCATTAAGTAAGTTACTTGCATTTTGAACCGAGAAATGTTAACCAGGGGTTATTTATAAATTCATAGATCCTGCTTTGGAGCAGCTGCCATCCTTCGCTTGGAGGAACATTTTCTGGAATATGTAATTTTTGAAAATTGCCCTCCTAACAGCAGGATAAATAAAAATACTTTAAAAAGCAACAAACGTTTTGATTTCGAATCACAAATCGAAACTGCGAACTCCCTGAGCTCGTATTGCTCAATTTTACACATTTTGCTCGTTAATCTAAATATATTTTACACATTTTCTCTTTTTGAAATGCTTTTTGCATAATGTGTCAAACGTGCACATTTCGTTTCCTTAAACGGTGTTTTATATTAATGTGCAGGAGTAAAGGGTGTCCACGATGAAATTGCCTCAGTATAAAATTGCTCTAACTTTTAAACCGTTGGGTAGAATTTAATGGAAATTTGGGTGGATTTAGTTCATAGTGATTTGTTTAAAGTCCTGTGATCAAAACTCGCGGAAATGGAGTCGAAAGAACAGCTCGTGTGAAATAAAATCTTGCGCATTCATCACGAGAACAAGAATCTCTCACATCGTTCCATCGCTCAAACGTTGGGAATCGCGAATTCCACGGTGTCGTGAGTGATTAAGCGATTCGAGGAACGATTGACTACTGATCGGAAGCCTAGAAGTGAAGGAAAAAGTATTCCGTGCAACACCAAAAATCACAACCGCGTAGTTGGAGCCTTCAACCGAAACAAGAGCGCCTCCGTTCGGGATGTGGCCAAGAAGCTGCACCTAAGCCGAAGTTTCGTCCAGAAGGCCAAAACTAAGGCTGGGCTTCGAACGTTCAAGGTACAAAAGGCCAATAATCGCGACGAGAAGCAGAACAAATCCGCCAAAACACATGCCAGGAAGTTGTACGTGGTTGTACCTCAACATGCTGACGAAAGTTGAATGCTGCATCATGGACGACGAAACATATGTGAAGGCCGACTTCAAACAAATCCCCGGCAACCTGTTTTCACGGCCAAGGATAAGTTCAGCGTTTCGGAGCATGTCCGCTCTCAGAAGATGTCTAAATTTGCGAATAAATGCCTTGTTCGGCAAGCCATCTGCTCGTGCGGGAAGCGGAGTGCACCTTTGGTGAACCAGGACACAATGAACAGACAGGTGTACATGAAAGAGTGCCTCCAAAAGCGACTGCTTCCTCTCCTGAAGGCCCACAACGTCCCAACAATCTTCTGACCGGATTTAGCCTCATACCACTACTCCAAGGACGTGCTGAAGTGGTATGTGGACAGTAAGGTCAATTTAGTGCCGAAAGTGTTCAACCCTCCCAGCACTCCGAAGCTCCGCCCCATCGAGAAGTACTGGGCGATTATGAAGGCAGCACCTTCTTTAACGACCTAAGGTAGTGAAGACAGTCGAGGAACTGGACAAAGTATGGGTTTACATGCAAAAAACGGTTGATTGACAGGTTGTGCAGAACCTTATGGCCGGGGTTAAGGCCAAGGTGCGGACATTTGCGTATGGACTGTAAATAAAATACGAGTGAAATGGTGAAATGAAGTTTAATAGTTTTTTTTTCAATCCCTGAAAATTTGATGGCAATCGGATGAAAACTCGAATTTTGCGAATCTATTTTGTGTGTGGCAATTTCATCGTGGACACCTTTTATGTAGTTCTCTGTTCCAGTTTCAGACGTATTTGGGTCCATTACGTGTTGAAATACGACATAAACTATTAAAACGTTGGAAAACAAAAGAAGGTTCTAATGGTGAACGTTACGTTGGGCGTTAAATTTTTTCTTTGCCTTTTCTCTTCCCCAAAGAACGTTAAGCGTTACAGATTTTTATGCAGTTAAATCATGAGAAAGAAACTAGCAATTTGCATTCTTCAAAAAGATTTCTCCATTCCTAAGTTTAAGGTGACTGCCAGTGTAAAAGATGTCAGAAATTTTGCGAACATCACTTATTTCTATTCGATTTTTCAATTTCCAATAAATTTTCAATTTATCTGTAACAGAATTTCCCGGGAACTCACACATCCCCGAAATGCTCCACTTTTCTGACACCCACTTGAAAATCGAATCTGTCTAGCAAACAAACTGCCGTGGAAGCTATAGAGCGTAGTAACTATAGCTATGGCGCGTATAGCGCTAGAGAGCATCTGAAAAACGAATAAAAAAGCGGAAAAACTGCTGCCGTATTGAGTAGAGATAATTTTTACGAGTCTCGCTGAGGATTATCGAGTTTGATAGCTGAAGCGACACGAAGAGGAGAAAATAATTCTTCTGAATCGCTTCTGAAAGTTTTTTTTCCGATTTATCCATTTTGATTTTTAAGAATATTTGCTTGATTGATTCACGTGTGGGAATTAGATTCATATTCTTTCGATGGTTCCCTGAGGTGCATTTGTTGAAAAACTTGGATTGTGCCAGAAGGTATTTCACCAGCTTTTAAGGGATCGGTTTTAATTTAAAAATAATTGATCAATATTGAACAGTTCACGGAAAATGATTTCGATTTCTTCCTTGTTTTCGTTCAAACCAAACTAGTGGATTCAGATGGATTTTTCCTCCGATGTGATCAGACCCAGAAAAAAATATCCATCCCAATCCACCGCTGTCGATTTTGCTAAAAATAATTAAGAATCCACCATTTTTTTTCCCCACTGCAGCTGCTGGTGACTGCTTTGGTTGCACCGATTTTCTCTCCCCCTTTTCGATTCGGATGGAAATTTTGTTTTCCCAGCAAGAATCGTTCTAATGGCGGGCGCGAAATTAACGACCACTAACCAGACTACTAATAAAGTCCACACATACAAACGAATACCTACATAGAACAGCGGAAAGTGTCGAAGAAATTTGGCTACTGGTTTGTAAACAGGAACCGAAACTGGCAGCGGCCCTTAAAGAAAAGAAAAAGGGCAGAGAACAAGTTTGGCCTACATGAAAACGAAAACGTGATCGCCTTTTTCATCAGCAGGCCGAATTGGTTTCCCATTCACAACTTTGTCGAAGCTATTTCTAGAGAATGGCTGCTGCAGCTGTGCTGGTGAGTGAATGTTTTGATTACACGATGCAACAAATTTGACTATGTTATAGTTCTGAATTCGAACTGAAAACTAGAAACTAAAAATGCAAATTCATATTTCAGCTCCTAGTTCTATTCAAGATTCAAATCAAAGATTCAAGATTCAAATCGTAGATTCTGATTTCAGATTTCAGGTTCAGATTTTGATTTAAATTTCAGATTCAGATTTCAGATTGAGATTTCAGGTTAAGATTTCAGATTCAGATTTCAGATTCAGATTTCAGTTTCAAATTTCAGATTCAGTATTTAAATTTCAGATTTCAGATTTCAGATTCAGATTTCAGATTCAGATTTCAGATTCAGATTTCAGATTTCAGATTCAGATTTCAGATTCAGATTTCAGATTCAGATTTCAGATTCACTTCAGGTAACACTGCCCCAAAGTATGCGCCCTGGTGGACTGAAGAAGTAAACGAAAAAATTAAATCCCGTAAAGAAAATTGGAAAATTTTACGAAAAACTCTGAAAACGGATGAAAACTGGGCAGAAAGAAATGAAAATTTTAGGAAAGCTAGAGCTGTTGCAAAGGAAGCAGTTCAAAAAGCCAAAAAAGATGCATGGATAGAATTTGCCAGCTCCTTCAATATCCATACACCAGCCTCCCTAATGTGGCAAAGATTCGGAAAAATTACAGGAAAGAAAACTGGCCGAACCATTACATTAACGATAAACGGAAAATATACTGAAAACCCACTAGAAATAGCAAATCATATTGCAGATAATTTCCAAGATAATTTCACGCACAACTATCCTGATCAAAACATGTGTCAGCTACCCCCGTCTATTTCCGTCAACGAAACTTTGGATACTGATTTCTCAGGAGCAGAACTGAACTCTGCTCTCAGCAAGTGCGCTGGTAAAGCAACAGGTCCGGATGATGTTACCTCTAGCATGATTACGAACATGCCACCCATTGCAAAAAGGATAATTCTAAAATTTTTCAACGTTCTTTGGCAAAAAGGAGATTACCCAGCGGAATGGCGAGAAAGCAGAATCATTCCAATTCCTAAACCTGGCGAAGTTTGAAACGTATCAATTAGTTATGGCTAGAAAAGCTACTTTAATAACGTTTTTGATTGCCCGGCTGGGCGTTCACTGATGGTCTCCAGGAGTTATCGATTTGGCGGGACTTTCTTCCCAAACTCTGCTGCACGAGTGGAACTATTGCGACTAGTGAATTATGAACTGTGTGATTGAAATTTACTTATTTGATCTGAAAACTGAATTTTACTTTCGGGGAACATCAATTACAAAATAAATAGAACACAACAACTGGATTTTGATGATGGACCATACATATTTCAAGTTTTATTGAAAGGTTTTATTTTTGGTTTTCAAGGGAAATTCTTTTCCCATCATTTTTGGTTTTAGGATTTTAGGTGTCGATTGTGTGGACAAACTATGATTGAAAAGGTAAGTACTTGCGCTTTTGTTGGTTTTATTTGCAGGTTGTTCGTACACTCGTTGCGGCCGTGATACTCGGTGGTCGACTCGTTGGGGGACTTGCAGTTGGCGGATGATGGCAGGTAAGGCTTCGGCGACGGTTGGTGACCAGGATGGTAATTCTACGGTGAGTTAACGTTTCGGGAACTTCTTCAGGAACTAGGTAGGTCTTTGTTGACGGAGACCTTTTGCTGCACCTTTTGCTTTTCTGGCAAATATCGGGTGCCAGTAAGGTCTATGGTGACGGAGACCTGTGATGTTTTCTTGGCCGATCAGCACGAGGTCTATGTTGACGGAGACCCGTGATGATCGTTTTCGAAGGCTAAACGGGTCTATGTTGGCGGAGACCAGCGTTGCCCAGTAATGTTCGGAGAGCGGAACCCAGGTGAACTTTGAACACACGTGTGGGAATTGTTACGGTAACTGGAGTGGTCGTAATTCACTTTCAGATTACGGATTTGTGAATTTCACTGAAGTAATTTGCACTTCACGATGGAACTTCGGCCATTTACACATTCGCGGTTCGTTTTTAAGGTCCACGGGGAATTATTATTGCTAGAGTCACAAATTTGTGGTGTGACAACTCTAAACGCGACGTCGCTTAAAATTCACGCTCCCGAACTGTTTGATCGAATACCAAGAAGAGCCCTCATGTACCGTCGGGGGTCATATATATATCCTTCGGCCCATCTTCCATCTCCTTCATATCCGCCCAAATCCTGTCCCCATCGTTGACACGCCTTCTCGGTGACAGGAGCAATACAATTTTGGTTTTATGGTTGGTGTCAATATGATTTTCAATTCTATGTTTTTATTTTTAATTTTTTATAGCACATTCAAATTTGAAAATTTGAATTGCGATGTTCCCTTCATGCAACAGTAATTATATTTTACTTTTAAATTTTTATTTGACAAATAATTAAACAATTTTTTTCATGAGCCTAAGTAATACTTTTTTTTTTTTTTTTAAATAAATAAACATTTAAATATGAACAAAACTAACGATAAATAAATAACGGAAAAACAAACTAACTAATGGTGACACCAACCCAAGACTACTAAACACAAAATACAACATAACTCAAACACTTAACAGTGAAGTACAATGTTGTAATCTGGGTTTAGGAATTTAAGAACAATTTATAAAAAAAAATATAACAATTGTTTTTGACATCAATCCAGTTGACCCGAGCAGCAGAGTTTTAATTGTAAACTGCAGAAGGCTGGTTACAATCTTCCCGTACTCGGGGGAGAAAAAACCCGAGAAAAATTGTGCAATGGACGGCGGTGCAATGTCCATCAACCGCGGCTCCCTTAGTTCAATAAGCGCGCTACCGAGTACTGTGATTTTTCATGCTAGGCAGAGGAGCTGCTAAAGTACTTAGTGCTCAATTTTCAAACGGGGTTACAAAGCACGGCCACAATTTTCCTGTACTCAGGACATTGTAACTTAGAAATACTTGTAAATCCATTTCCGCGGCTCCCTTGATTCGATAAGCGCATGCCGAAGCAGTGTCATTTTTTTATGAAACAGCTCCTTCGTTCATTTTTCGAATGGGGTTACAATGCACGGAACGACTTTCTCGTACTGATGAGAAAATTGCAGGATGGAAGTACAAGCACTAATCCGCGGCTCCCTTGGCTCGAAAAGTACATGAATAAGTAGTGTGATTCACTAAATCTTCGAACAACTTTTTGAGCGGGGTTACAAAGCACGGCACAATGCCCCAAAACTTAACGAGGGTTTTTTCTCTGAGGTTAAGCCTCTTGTCTAATTCTCTAGAAGTTTGCCTTTGATCAATCTCAAGATATTGTCTGGATATCTTCTGGTGTTCCAAAGCATCAGCGCAACAAATTAAATTCATTAATACCTCCTGCACGTACCAGAAACATATTTTAAGAACCATTATCCATCCAATCGGTTGGCAAACGAACAGCTTTTTTTTTATTAAGGACAGAATTATTTTACACCTTTCTTTTAAATACCAATCAATGGCGAGTTTTATCAACAACTTTTAACTACCTTATCCTCATTCATATATCATACATACAAACACTCATGCGGGACTCCGGAATCCTTTTTTCTCATTCATACACTTCTCATTCTTTTTACACATTCATACAAGAACTTTGACATTTAGAATCCTTATTAAAGGATCTAATAAAATATTCAAATACCATTTCCTTTGTAGAATTGGTCAGAAAATCATTGAGGAAAATGGGAAGTCTCTGAAAAATTTCTTTTTATATAACCTAACTGTGGTATCCCGTGGAAACTTTCAGAATTACCCAACTTCTTTGAAACAGAAATACATCGAGAACTACGGTGGCTGACAGAATATGATGATGTATAAACGCCTCCGCACTCACCTCTACCGGGGTTTTAGACTTTTTGTTGTTGATATCTATCTTGATTGTCTGCGTATCTCAGATTCGACGACGGACAATGGCTTTCCTGATGTTTCTGAATGAACGTAGCTAATGGTTACTGATCTTAGAATTCTTTGAGAACTGATTTATTATGCTTTCCGATTAGAACTATAATATCATGAGTGAACAGCATGTCATACTTCTTCTCTAGTTAAACGGATCTGGAATTTCATCCTGAATAAAGTCGGTTATCATTGACGCAAATTAGCAGCGGCCCAAATGCCTAGGCTTTTACCGTCTAGATCTTCAATTTCGTATGAAGAGGTTCCTATTTTTGTTCGAATTCGGCAAGGAAGGAACAGTTTTCCGTATTTACTGTTATATCGCTCGGCAGCATTAGATTGCTTCATATTCTTCCGGTACACGAGTTGACCGTCCATAAAAGCTACGGCTGTTTTCCTATGTCGGAGATTGTATCTTTTTTTACTAGATTCGTAGGCCTTACGCAGATTTTGACGGACTATTTCATAAGTATTTTTAAACATATCTTCCCGTCTCGATTCTAATTCTTGAGGACTTAGCGATTCTTGATGCCGAAATAATTTGTAATCTGAACCCGTTTCTGTGAACTCTCGACCGTGAATTATAAAGTAAGGTGTGAATCCGGTTGGCAAATGCGTACTCGTATTCAGAACCATTTCGATTTCTGAGACACGAGTGTCCCAGAGTCGTTGATCGTTCTGAACATAAGTACGTATAGCCGCATTTATAATCCGGTTCACCCTTTCGACTGGATTAGCTTGTGAGTGATATTTGGAGTTCAGCCAATGTGTTATTCTAAAATGATTCAGCATACTTTTGAACTCCTTTGACAGAAAGCAACTTGCGTTGTCCGTAATGATGATTTCTGGCACTGAATTTCGCAAGAACCACTGATCTTTTAGAATAGCACAAAGCGATGAACTGCTAATATTTCTCACAGGCTGAATCATTACCCACTTTGAAAAGTAATCGGATACTACTAGCATATGCTGATTGCCATGCTTACTACGAGGCAACGGTCCTACATAATCTATCGATATCACTTGCCAAGGCTGATTGGCTAATTTCATTTTTCCCATTTCAGCGTTTACTGGCTGTGATGGAGCTTTTACTTCTTTGCATGTGCCACATGCTTGAACGTACCGGCGAACATCTGTGGCCATCCTGGGCCAATAATATCGCTGGCGTATTCTCGCGATCGTGCGATCATATCCTGTGTGGAATACCGAATCATGATTCGTTTTGAGAATATCAGGAATTTCATCACTTCGTGGAACGATTTTCCATTCGAAGCGTTGGTCACATGGATTGTTTCGTTGTGACACAAACTTCCACAACATATCGTCTTCTACTCTGAAGTCAACGTAATCATCGGGGTTATTTTTAACTTTACTCATCATAGAGGAATGCCAGGATGTAGTAGGAGAATCTATGATTGCAGCTATGCTACGAGATAACGCGTCGGCAACAACGTTGTCTTTGCCCTTGCGATGCGATATCTTCATATCATGTTGCTGCAAACTTAGAGACCACCTGCTACACCTGGATCCTACTTTCCATTTTGTGTTTAAAATATGCGTAAGTGCTGACGAATCAGTTATTAAACTGAAACGGTAGCCTTCCACATATCCGCGAAATGCGTCTATGGATAAGATTGCCGCCAGCGCTTCTTTTTCTGCGGCGTGATAATTTTTCTGCGGTGTTGTTAATTTGTGCGAATAATACGCGATAACTTTTTCTCCGTCTTCCTGCTGCTGTGTAAGGATACCAGCCACTGCCACGTCACTGGCATCTGTCTGGATAACAAACTCGCGATCGAAGTCTGGGCTGGCTAATATCGGCGATGTCACTAGGAGCTCTTTTATTTTAACGAATGCATCCTCTGCAGCTTCCGTCCATTTAATGGATTTGGATTTCGTTTGCAAAAGGTCGCTGAGAGGAGCCGTTACCCTACTAAAGTTAGCGATGAATCGCCGATAATAATTCGCCATGCCCAAGAATCTGCGAAGTTTAGTAATCGTGGTCGGCCTTTCATACTCGACTATCGGGCGGATCTTTTCTGGATTTGCTCTAAGACCTTCGGTGCTTAGCAGGTACCCGAGAAACGGAATTTCTG
Organism: Uranotaenia lowii; assembly: GCF_029784155.1. Classification (NCBI taxonomy): domain Eukaryota; kingdom Metazoa; phylum Arthropoda; class Insecta; order Diptera; family Culicidae; genus Uranotaenia; species Uranotaenia lowii. The sequence continues at coordinate 142,375,691 of NC_073691.1, forward strand.
CGACACCGAACCGCGACTTCTCAACGTTTATTGACAGATTGGCCTCTCGTAAACGTCGCGCAACTTCTGTAAGGATTTGAATATGGTGCTCAAACGTTTCTGTGACCACGACGATATCGTCGAGGTACACAAAAACGAATGGCTCTAGCTCGCCATGCCCTAATACTCGGTCCATAGTTTTCGCTAGGGTAGCTGCACTATTGACAAGTCCGAAACACATTCGAGTGTATTCGAAAAGTCCCCTACCTTGAACACTGAAAGCAGTGTACTTTCTCGAGCCCGGATCTAAAGACACCTGTAGAAAGGCTTCAGTTAAATCAATTGTAGAAAGGAAGTTCGCTTTCGGAAGCTGACCTAAAATGCGTCCGGGATGAGGCATCGGATACGCGTCGCGCACCGTGCGCTCATTGATCTTACGCGCATCCAAACACAAACGAACTTTGTTTGGCTTGACGACTGGTACACAGTTTAAGGACCAATCAGAATTACTTCTTTGGATGATTCCCGCCTTTAATAATCGCTGAAGTTCGACATCCACTAATGCTTGTACCTTAGGTGACATTACGAATGGGAACTGCCGAACCGGTGGCTTATTTTTCCATTCATCGGAGATTATTATGCTGTGTTGCGCTAAAGGTGTAATCGTTAAGCTTCCCTCATTCGCGGGTAAGAACAAAGTTTTGATATTTTCGATTGCTTGATATTGCTCATCAGTGAGCCGTGGATCTGTATTGATATCTACTGAGGCTAAAATTTCACAGAGATCTCCTTCTCGATCTAATCGGGTTGGGTGGATTGAAAATTTATCCCAGAAGTTCATGCCACAAATACAGGCTAGCGCTAAATTTGCCACAACTAATGTGGGGATTATTTTGGTAACTCCTCTAAACTCAAAAGGGAGATGAACCTGTCCGAGAATCTTCAATTTGTCTCCGCTGGCTGATCTTAGTGTTAACGATTTTTCAAGAGTGTTGAGTTTTTTAGATTTTAGTTTTGAAAAGAGTTTCTCACTGATGATGGTGTAGCTACTGCCACTATCAAGCAGGGCTTGGATGGTTTGGTTGTAGATAATCATTGAAACAAATGGGCGGTTATCATTGGGTTCTGGTAATGAGATCTCACACACCTCTGGTTCATTTTCGTACTGTTGATCAGTAACGAGTTCCCAGAATAACTGTGGAGATAATGACGGTTGGTTATTTCTCACGCTTGCGTTGTTGCTCCAGCCGAACCGCGATTTTGGTTCGCTGGGCTCCCGTTTTTTAAACAATGGGGACAGCAGTTGGTTGGAAACCCTCTGAGTCCACAGTTTCCACATACGATGATTTTAGGCATTCGGCACACAGCAAAGTGATGACCATCTCTCCCGCAATTTACACATGAATTCGGCGGTGTTGGTTTGTGGGCCCGCACCACCGATTCCAGTGTCAGAGCTGGTTGAGATGGTGCACCGACCGCACTGGTACTCGGCTGGATAGCTAGATTATTGGATTGGTAAGTATTTGATCTTCCTGGCTGAGGACTTTTGTTGGCTGAGTTTTTGAAGCTGTACGGATTTTGATTATTAGTTCGATCGTTACTGAACGTCGCAGTGTTGATTGCAGCTGTCTGCCCGGATGACGATGTACCCGATAATTCATTTTTATGTTTATTCTTTTTCGCTTTTACGTTTTCTGACACCACATTAACCGATTTCTCTAAACCGAAAACTTTGTTATATGCAGAGAAGTTTAAGGCATCTAACTTCTGACCAGCAGCTACGAGTGAGGTAAGATCGTAAATAGGCAAAAATGCCATTTGTCGTTTATAATCGATCCGCATATTTTGTTGCAAAATTTGCACTTTTTCGAAATCGGGTATTTGGTTGCTCATTATTCGACATTGGCCATCAATTTCGCAGAAAAACTCATAAAAGGATTCATTTTTCTGTTGCCTTCTCTGGTAAATTTTCATTTTGATTAACGCATCTAAATCTGGGTGCATAAATGTTCGTTTTAACTCGAAAACCAAGTGTTGCCAGTTCATAAGTGATCCTGTTGACCTCTGGGTCATAAACCATTTGAGAGCAGAGCCTTCGAAGAGATGGACCGCAGAAGCAAAAAGTTCTGGTTCCGAAACTCCTTCTGCAATAGCAAGTGCATTTACTATTTCTAAAAACTCGTTGAGTTTTAGTCCCTGATCATCACCTCGGTACTTATTTATGCTCCATTTTGATACCGGCAGAGTGTGACGCGAATATTGTGGAATCTGATACTGCGAAAATCGAGGAGGGTTGAGTTGTGTGTTAGAAAAATTCTGTGGAACTGAGTGTCCAGTTGGATTTGGATGGTTTGTCGGTGCGAAATTTACTGGCTGATTAAATGGGACTTTATTCTGTGGTGGATTAAGACTGAAGTTGTAGCTATGGTTTGAGATGGATGGAATATTTGTGACCGGTGGACAATTAGAAACTATTGGTGGCATATTGGAATTGAAATTTGTAAAATTTGCATTTGCTGTATGAAAATTATTGTGATTTTGTAACGGAAAGCTATTTGGTAATTGTTGAAAATTTTGATTAGATGAAATTGATGGAAATGGATTATTGATGTTATTATTAGCTGATTCGTTATGTGATGAATTTATCAACTCCACTTCGGCGATTCTCTCGGATTGATGATTATCATCAGTCTGAGTTTCTATATTTTTATATTCTGCTCTTTTCGCAAGTTGTGCTTCAAGATCCATGATCCTCAAATGCAGGCCATGAATCCACTCTTGATCTTCCTGATTAAGAAAAGGCAATTGTTGCCTGGAATCGACTATTGATGGGATGATTTGGTTAGATGGGTTCTCACTTTCAATAACCGAATTTTCGATGTGTTCTGTGTGGCAGGTACTATCATCACAAAACGGTCTCATGATAGCCACAATATCTGCCAACATATTTTGCATAGTGCTGAGTAAATTAGGTGAGCCACGAGAAGAAGTTAACATTACTGCCACTCGCATACCAATATGGGCAAGTCGTGATAAACATGTTCGTTTAACTGTCGCGTCGGCTCCATTAGACTCTAAGTCTTTTTTAATTTCTTCGAATTTTTTAAAACAAATTTCCCTTTCGATTTCTGCTTCTCCTTTGAAAGCAATATTCGATAAACCCGAACCTTCTTCTTTTTCTGCTTTTAAACGATCGCGAAGGAACTTACGTTTTCGAGACAAATCTATCGTGCCCGTCATGATAAGATCGCGCGATTTGAGTTCATGATCGAGTTCGTCCTCATCAAGCAACTCCGCTCGTAATTCGTAATACCATTTGGAAAGCAATTCCAATGCTTGATTGAAATTAATTTGTGAAACTGCCATTGCGTCGAAATTTGCTGTTACTAAATGAAATAAAATATTTAACTATTGTAGATTATGAAAAAGGTAGAATGGTATTTTTGTGAGGCGGTAGGTTTTTGTTTAGTTAAGCTATTATGCAGTTGGGATTACAAAAATTAAATAAATGAAGGTAGATAAAAGTTGTGCTTATTGGATGTACAGGTCCTTTTGATTTTTCGTTCTGTTTGCGCTGTTGTTTGGATGGTAATGATTAGTGAAATATATCGCTGTGTTCGCGAGTTTGGCTAATGATGGCTAATATCCATTAGCAGTTCGCAATTAACATAATCATTTGCAAAGATAAACCCCTTCAAATATCCTTCGCTTCCCAAGAGAAATCTCTCCGGACAAACTTTTCGAGAAGACACGCGATATTGTATTGATGATTTTTGAAGTTATGAAAATATCGAAATTCTCCGGGAGACCGATAAAAAAAAATCACTTTTGGTCCTGAAAAAGTGATCTTTTTTTCTTCTTATTATTTCAACAATAAAAAAATTTACCGATGGGCGCCAAGTGAAACGTATCAATTAGTTATGGCTAGAAAAGCTACTTTAATAACGTTTTTGATTGCCCGGCTGGGCGTTCACTGATGGTCTCCAGGAGTTATCGATTTGGCGGGACTTTCTTCCCAAACTCTGCTGCACGAGTGGAACTATTGCGACTAGTGAATTATGAACTGTGTGATTGAAATTTACTTATTTGATCTGAAAACTGAATTTTACTTTCGGGGAACATCAATTACAAAATAAATAGAACACAACAACTGGATTTTGATGATGGACCATACATATTTCAAGTTTTATTGAAAGGTTTTATTTTTGGTTTTCAAGGGAAATTCTTTTCCCATCATTTTTGGTTTTAGGATTTTAGGTGTCGATTGTGTGGACAAACTATGATTGAAAAGGTAAGTACTTGCGCTTTTGTTGGTTTTATTTGCAGGTTGTTCGTACACTCGTTGCGGCCGTGATACTCGGTGGTCGACTCGTTGGGGGACTTGCAGTTGGCGGATGATGGCAGGTAAGGCTTCGGCGACGGTTGGTGACCAGGATGGTAATTCTACGGTGAGTTAACGTTTCGGGAACTTCTTCAGGAACTAGGTAGGTCTTTGTTGACGGAGACCTTTTGCTGCACCTTTTGCTTTTCTGGCAAATATCGGGTGCCAGTAAGGTCTATGGTGACGGAGACCTGTGATGTTTTCTTGGCCGATCAGCACGAGGTCTATGTTGACGGAGACCCGTGATGATCGTTTTCGAAGGCTAAACGGGTCTATGTTGGCGGAGACCAGCGTTGCCCAGTAATGTTCGGAGAGCGGAACCCAGGTGAACTTTGAACACACGTGTGGGAATTGTTACGGTAACTGGAGTGGTCGTAATTCACTTTCAGATTACGGATTTGTGAATTTCACTGAAGTAATTTGCACTTCACGATGGAACTTCGGCCATTTACACATTCGCGGTTCGTTTTTAAGGTCCACGGGGAATTATTATTGCTAGAGTCACAAATTTGTGGTGTGACAACTCTAAACGCGACGTCGCTTAAAATTCACGCTCCCGAACTGTTTGATCGAATACCAAGAAGAGCCCTCATGTACCGTCGGGGGTCATATATATATCCTTCGGCCCATCTTCCATCTCCTTCATATCCGCCCAAATCCTGTCCCCATCGTTGACACGCCTTCTCGGTGACAGGAGCAATACAATTTTGGTTTTATGGTTGGTGTCAATATGATTTTCAATTCTATGTTTTTATTTTTAATTTTTTATAGCACATTCAAATTTGAAAATTTGAATTGCGATGTTCCCTTCATGCAACAGTAATTATATTTTACTTTTAAATTTTTATTTGACAAATAATTAAACAATTTTTTTCATGAGCCTAAGTAATACTTTTTTTTTTTTTTTTAAATAAATAAACATTTAAATATGAACAAAACTAACGATAAATAAATAACGGAAAAACAAACTAACTAATGGTGACACCAACCCAAGACTACTAAACACAAAATACAACATAACTCAAACACTTAACAGTGAAGTACAATGTTGTAATCTGGGTTTAGGAATTTAAGAACAATTTATAAAAAAAAATATAACAATTGTTTTTGACATCAATCCAGTTGACCCGAGCAGCAGAGTTTTAATTGTAAACTGCAGAAGGCTGGTTACAAGTTGTAAGCTTTCGCCCAATCGCTCTGACTTCGTGTATTGCAAAAATATACGAAAGGATGATCAATCGTAGAATACAGCATTACCTAGAAGAAAATAATATCCTTCACCGAAATCAGCATGCTTTCCGTAGTAGCAGAGGCACCACTAGTTCTCTTAGCCAATTAAAAGATATTTTAACGGAACACCGTCACGAAAACAAACATTCAGAGCTCGTGTCTCTAGACCTCTCGAAAGCTTTCGATCGAACCTGGCGACAAGGTATATTACAAGCTCTGATTAAATCGAAAATCGGAAACAGAACTTACCAAATGGTGAGAAATTTCCTTAAGGATAGAACATTCCGCGTGGGAGTAAGTGGTGCACTTTCTTCCGCATGCCAACAAGAAACCGGGGTACCTCAGGGCTCCGTGATTTCACCAACTTTATTTCTGTTGGTGATAAACGGTGTCTTCGAATCGATTCCTAGATGCACAACCGTATTAATATATGCCGACGACATTTTACTGATTTGTGGGAGTAAATTTTCTGCAATTTGTAGAAAAAACCGAAAGGTCGGCACTATTTCTTTAGATTGAAAGCGCTCACAGCAAACGGAACAGAAATTTTAAGAAAAAGAAACATGCGAATATTGGGCGTTAGCATAAATCAAAAAGGAAATGCCAACTCTCACATCAAAACTTTGCAAAAGGATTGTGAAATAAGAAATCGTTTTCTTAAAATAATTAGTAGATATGGTAGTCGTAAAACACTACTAAAAATTGGCTTTGCTACTGTGATATCTAAACTATTCTACGGATGGGAATGCTTTGAACCGCAAGAAATATTAAAACTGAAAACCATCTACCATAATATGTTGAGAACGGCATCTGGTGCATTTTATACTACACCAATATCAGCATTATACGTAGAAAACGGTGTTCTTCCATTTGAATATCTTGCTGCCGAAAACTGGACAAGAAAAGCTACTTGGATAGCTGAAAGGGTAAATTTCAACGAAAACTATATCTTAAACAGAGCTAATGTTCTTCTTAAAGGTATCAATAACCACAAAATCCCCCCTGTTCTAAAGCTACAAACTGAAAATGCTAAAATCTGGAATGATAATCTTCCCAAAATTGACTGGACCATAAAAAATCGATTTAAAACCGGAGGAAATAAAAAATCTGCGACTGCAATGTATATTCATCTTAAAAACACTGAATATCGTTGCAGCAAAAAAAATCTATACCGACGGATCATTAGCAAACGGGAAAGTTGGAATTGGGATATTTCACGAAGCCGATGAAAATATTGCTAGTCAACTGCCGAACTCGTATTCCATATTTTCAGCTGAAGCGCTAGCAATTCAAATGGCCGTCCAGATTGCAAATAGATCAACAGCAATATTCACAGATTCAGCCAGCGTGCTTTCAGCCCTAGAAAGTGGAGTAAAACATCCAATCATTCAAAGCATTTTGAAACACAAAAATCTAAAACACGTCACACTAGTTTGGATTCCGAGCCATATTGGAATAGTTGGAAATGAACAAGCAGACAGACTGGCAAATCTTGGAAGAGACGGTGAAATGATCCAGATAAAAACACCCAAAGCGGACGCGCAAAAGTGGGTTCGACAAATACTGTGGAGATCACATGGACAAAAATGGTGGAACGAACAGGACACAGCACTTCGAGAAATAAAATCAGGAAAATGGACGGACGTCAAAAGCAGGAAGGAGCAAAGGATTCTCACGAGATTAAGAACGGGACACACGAGGTTGACTCACGGTCACATACTGGAAGCGAAGGAAGAACCAACGTGTATTTCTTGTGGTGTAGTGATAACAGTAAAACATCTTTTGACAGACTGCAGAAAATATTCCACCCAGAGACAAAACTTTGAAATAGAAGGTGGACTGGAAAAAATCCTTGAAAACAACAAGGATAGTGAGAAAAAACTTATTGAATTTCTTAAAAACAGTGCATTATATAGTGAAATCTAGTGTGATGTAGAAAAGTTCAAACTTAAAAAGGAGGGTGAAAACATTTGGTTAATCCCTCTAAAAATAAAGCGTACAAAAAAAAAAAAAAAAAAAAAAAGAAGATTTCAGATTCAGATTTCAGATTCAGATTTCAGATTAAGATTTCAGATTCAGATTTCAGATTCAGATTTCAGATTTGAGATTCAGATTTCAGATTCAGATTTCAGATTCAGACTTCAGATTTCAGATTCAGATTTCAGATTCAGATTTCAGATTCAGATTTCAGATTCAGATTTCAGATTCAGATTTCAGATTCAGATTTCAGATTCAGATTTCAGATTCAGATTTCAGATTCAGATTTCAGTTCAGATTTCAGTTCAGATTTCAGATTCAGATTTCAGATTTAGATTTCAGATTCAGATTTCAGATTCAGATTTCAGATTCAGATTTCAGATTCAGATTTCAGATTCAGATTTAAGATTCAGACTTCAGATTTCAGATTCAGATTTCAGATTCAGATTCAGATTTCAGATTCAGATTTCAGATTTCAGATTTCAGATTTCAGATTCAGATTCAGATTTCAGATTCAGATTCCAGATTCAGATTCCAGATTCAGATCGAGTAAGAAAATCAATTTTGATTAACTCAAACACTCCGTTGATTCCAAAAAAAAAACCTTCAAATTTGTTACTTTGGTAAACAGGAAACACTATAAAATTTCAATTTTTTCAACCAGTTTTTCCTTTGTTAGAATGCTTTCAAAAACAGAACTTCCATAAGTTTAGTTTACAAATATCTTAAACATATTTTGAATGTATGTTAAAATATCAATTTTTCATTCAAGAACTACCAAAATACTTTGTTGAGTTTTCAAGGGCAAGAAAGTTATCCATATTTTTTCAAAAAATGGTATAAATACCAGCAGAAGATCTAATAATTGATTCTACCTACTTTTTTTTTAGATCTTCGTAATAAAAGACCATAGTAATATGCGTTCCAAATTCATCGAAATTTTTCACCTTTTTGTTTAAATTTATTCCTTATTACAAAACTGGTATCCCGAGAAAAATAACTTCGAAAAAAGAGAGCGTAAAAAGAAAAAGAGTCGATCTTGGGTGATCGGTTTGAAAAAAACTATACTGAAAAATGGACGTATTGTAACTTTTGTGTGTGCATTGAAGGAGTCGCAAGAATAAGTGTCGCTACAAATATGGAGTCTTGGAAGGATAAGACCATCGATTACGTCACCACTCAGTATATCTCAAATTTCAATATTCAAAATTAAAAAGAATTCGGGGTTTAATAAATAAGATATAAAAATCAGATTCAGTTTGAAGAAGAAGGTTGGTTTTCCCATCTTGAATTTAGGATAAAATTTTGTAAATCAAATCGAATACAGATTTCCCACTTTTCTCATCACTTACATAAAGGGTGTTCGGATCAAAAAATGCTCAACTCAAGTTCACCGTATTTTTTCTAATCATTCTTATAAAAAACCTAAAACCCCTCAATTGGTGTGTGTGTGTGTGTGTGTGTGTGTGTGTGTGTGTGTGTGTGTGTTTTTTTTTTTTTTTTTTTTTGGTTACCCAGGTGGTAAATTCGAAGAAGGAATTTTACGAATTGTTCCCAATGCACGTCGAGTGCCGTGTCTACATGGGAACAATGGGTCAACTCGTTATATACTCATCCGTATATACATATGCCCTAAACTCCACCTGGGGCGTCAGACTAATTCCCAAACCGGTACCTGCCCTAAGGCAATACTTCGGTAAGGGGGTGTCTAATTCACGCATAGCGCTACTTTCGCAACACTCGCCAAGAAGTTCATATTTTAATTAAATATCATCCTGACCGCCCAACATCATCTTCACGTCCCATCGGCTACGCTGATTGTTTTGCGTAGTTCATTTCATAGCTTCGGACTCTTTAAGCTTAGTAAAGTTAACCTACGTTATCCTGCGTCAATTGCAATTTGCGTCAGTCTCCAACTCCTTTGCAAAGCAGCCATTATCCGGGCGAGCCCATCACTGACTGCCTGCCATGTGTTAATGTCATCACACATCTTCTGCAACATGTTGTCCGCTGTCGTTTCTGGTCCGCAGGCGGCGAATATGTTGGCACGTTCCTCTTCAAATCTTGGACAATAGAATACCACGTGTTCGGGTGTCTCGTCCACGTTACCGCATGTTAGGCAGACCGGCGAGGCCGCATGTCCGAACCTGTGGTGATACTTCATGAAGCATCCATGACCAGTCAGGAATTGCGTCATGTAGAAATCCACTTCGCCATGCTTTCTCTCCATCCACTCTTCTCTCTGTGTTTGTGTGTGTATTACGCCATTATTTGGCTTTCGGCATTAGATCTTTAGTTTTCAAAATGGCGTCCAAGCAAGATGAGCTACGAATCAGAATTTTGTACATGTGTCGTGAAAATCCAAACTACACGCACTCAGAATCGCACAGCAAAATCGTTGAATGTGGCGAAATCAACTGTCACCAAAGTATTAAAAGTGTTCGAGGAACGTATTTGGACAACTAGAAAGCCTGGATCTAGCCGAAATCGAAGTCCGGGAGCCGCAGTGAGGAACAGAAGAGTGGCTAGCACTTTTGCGAAACTCCAATCTATCCGTTCGAGATGTCGCCAATAAGTTGGGAATATCGTCTACAACCGTGCGTGAAGCATAAAAACCATCGACTGACTGCTGATCGCAATAAAAAGCAAAACCTTACGGCAAAACAAGATCTCGGAAGCTGTATACCTACGACATTGTTTAAAAAATTTGATTGCGTGATAATGGACGACGAAACCCACGCCAAAGCAGACTTCAGACAGCTCCCGAGACAAGAGTTTCATTCAGCAACCGGATGAGGAAAGGTGGAAGACATTTTCAAGCATGTTAAACTAACAAAGTTTACCAAGAAATATCTCGTTTGGGAAGTTATCTGTACCTAACCTCAACCAGGAAATTTACGTAAAAGAGTGTCTTCAAAAGCGTTTGCTGCCTTTCCTGAAGAAACATGACTTGTCTGTCCTGTTTTGGCCGAATTTGGCATCCTGCCATTATGAAAAAAAAAAAAGCCATGGAGTGGTATGCCGCTAACAACAATCAGGTTGTGCCCAAGGATAAGAACCCTCCCAAGACACCAGAACTTCTTCCAATCGAAAAATATTGGACGATAGTTAAGCAAAACCTTAAGAAGACCGAAAAAACTGTAAGAAGCTAGAAACAGTTCAAAAGTTCTGCGCCGAAAAAGTGGATGAGGTGACGTCAAACGAAAGTCTCGCCAATTTGAACTAGGTCGACAAAAATCACAACTGAGTAGTTTTTACGTCTTTAATACATATTGAACTTCAAAAGAAAAATACTTTGATTTTTTTCAATAATCAAATAATCGATAAGCACGCAATTTAGTTTGACCACCTTTTTGATCCGAACACCCTTTATACCTTGAAACGAAATAGAAAGTAGTTCAATCAACACACTAATGTCTGCCGAATAGCATAGTTTGTTCCAATTGCGTTCATTGTTGATTGAGAAAAGCTTTGTTAGTTTAAAATCCTAAAAGCCTAATAATCTGGTGAACCATCAAAAAGTTCAATGAAATTCGCGGTGAAAATGGACAACAAAATAAAAAAGGCCAAATCGAAAGGCGAAAAGTGCAAGAAGTTTGCTGCACAAATCCGCACAACCGGTTTCTTTTTCCGACTATGCTGGCCAGAACCTTTATATTATAAATCGTGCTGATGCTGCAAGCCAGAAGGCGTCAGATTCTGCTCTCTCGCTTCATAAGTTGCTTACTTATTTATGTTTTATGAAGTTCAATGGCGTCTTCTGTTCTAGCCTTCCAAAGTAAATGTTACTGATGTTGTTAGCCTCCCTAACGCATTCTTTTTGATATGATATCAATGAGCAACGGGGCTATGTGCTACGCATATTGCTATAATGTGGGAGCGACATTTTTTTTTTATTTTACATCATTTTCTTCGGCCCAAAGAATCTGCTGGTCCACTCGCATGAAAAGCGGCTAGGCGCGATGCAGGGGAATACATAATATTAATTAATGTTGTTGTTTCTAAATTCGAGCGAGGGGCGCTGTCTACGGCCGATGTTTCTGATTTTTCTTCGCATTCCCATCCATGGGCCTGAGGCATAAGCATAACCTACCGACTTGTTTTGGGTATTTTTGTACATTCGCTCTTGATCTTCCTGCGGTGTTTAATAAACACCAACACAGTGTGCTCCAGAGAACGGAGAATTGGCTCTCATCGTGCTCCTTTTTGCTCCCGCTTCTAGACCAGGGGTCGACAACATGTAGCCGCTCTCTAAATGTGAAACTGGCTTAAAATTCATGAAGCAAATATCTAGAGTTTGTTTTGATTAAGTCGTATCAGCCACCTGACTTATTTTGAGAAAATCGCTGCTGAAGTTTTGTAACACATTTTCAATTATGGTATTTCATATTTGACTCAGAATTGTCTAAAAAATTAATATACGATACAGAAAAAAGAACAGAAATGTGGCAGTGTACTCGATACAGGCATTAATTGAGATTTTCGGGTTAAAAAGTACTAACGACCTTTTGCATTACGTTTTTGGCGCAAACGTCATTTTGAACATTTATATATTTTATGTTATAACATAATTTGTTTTGTTCTAATCTTCGGTAATACCTGCTACCATGCTTTCACTACAAAAATCCTAACATAAGTTCCTTGTGGTGTGACTCGATTATTGCCTTGTAAGTAATTTGAAAAAAAAAACTGCAAGTGCTAATTTGTCAAGCATCTAGCAAAAATATAAAAGAAAGAGGACTTACGTGTGACTCCCTGGAGCGTTACCTGGCCCCGTGTGTGATGTGCGCACTACAAAATTGGTGAGAGGGCCTGGTCCCAGTCTGTAACATGGAGTGAAGTAATCTCCTCACCACACCAGTGCAGCAGTTGGAACCTGTTGGAACCCAGTTGAAGACATTTATTGCCCTACGATGCTGAAAAACTCTTTTGAACGATTTCTGTTGTAAAAAAAATAAGGTTTTCATCACCTGGCAATGAATTCTCTGGCCAAAATACATTAGGTCGTAAAAACCATCACGGCGAACTGTTGTTTATGCGTCGTTTTGCATCACGGCAATCCAGTGCTGCGCAAAACGTCGTTAAAACCAAATTGCACTCGAAAATGAGAAAGTCATTATACGTCATAAATTTAAATCATGTTCTAAAATTTATTTATTGATCAAATGAAACCAAATTTTTATCTAACGTAAAATACATGTTTCTCAATTGTTTGCAGTAAATAACTCAATTTTGATAATGTTGGTTCATACGACCTAATCAAAACAAACTCTAGATATGATTTATTTTTCGAACAGATTTCTGTAATTTTCTTCTGAACTGTGCAGTGTACACGGTTATGAGCACATCTAACAGAATTTTACTAGATTAGTGGTTTTAAATTTACTTAAAGTTCTTGCACTTAGATTTTGTTCACACCCTTCTTCTGTATAAAGCAATGTTTGACTAGACTGAGTTGATTTGGGGCAATTTTTTTTATTTCTCAAACTCTGAGGTCGTCAAAGCTTCGTTTTGACCCAAAATTCATCCATGATTTTTTTGCAGAATTTTAAAGAAAATATTACATTAGTCAATCCTAACTCTTAAGTTCGTTTAGAAAATTTTAATTTGCTTGTTCTGAAAAAATCAACATCATTCTTTCTCCTGCAATACCGAGCTTTCTTACGGTTTTGTGTGAATTTGGAAGATATTCACTGTATAAAAAAATTGTCCGTACAGCACGTACCTTGAAATCCAAACAATCAAAAAGTGCACTTTTTCAGTCAATAAAAATACTACAATTACATCATTAGCTGCAGAAACTAGTCCTTTTTGTAGATCAGTTTTAAAAATGTTTATGAATTAAACCTTAAAAATAATCCAATTCATTTTGTTTAGAAAGTCCCAAAAACGACGTCAAAAAATTGTCCGTACACTGAAGCCTTAGTCAAGTAAACAGTTATGTGTCAGTCTGTCAAACGCAGAAACGTGAGTTGAATCTCAGCAAAGACCATTTCCAGTGGTCTGAGCGATAAATACGGTAAAATGAACTTTATTTAGCATAAATCAGTAGATTTCAACAATTTGTGGAATAAATTAACAGGAAAATGTTTGCTCCTAACAAAAAATACCCGTTGACATCCGGAAACTGATTGTTGACCTGAAGAATGACGGTAAAAGCTTGTCCGAAATTGCAGGTATAGTAAAACTGCCACGATCGTCGGTTCAGTATGTCCTTCAGAATTTTAAGAAGACTAACTCCCTGAACTACTCTTCGTATAAGCTGATGGTTGGTTTGATCGTATTTTCGGGTCAGAACCAAACAATCATATTTATATTCCTATGGACGCGTAATATGACTGATAAATCTATTTATTTTTCTCCGTGAATGAATGTTAAGTTTCCGGTGCCATTTGCGCTGAAAGCATACCACACCATTACATAGCCACCACCCTGCTAAACTGTCGGTCGCGAATTTTTCGGATCCAATTCAGTATTTGAATTACGCCATACTCTTACATTTCCGGCAGACCCAAAAATATTAAATTTGCTTTCATCAGTGAATATGACGCTCTGCCAGAATTCTTCCGGTTCCAGGATATACTTTTGAGCGTATTCCAGACGCATTTTCTTATTCTTAGCAGATATAATCGGCTTCTTACGAGCAACACGACCTCGGTATTTTTTTCGTGTAGTATGTTCCGTACCGATTGAGGATTAACCTATATGTTCTCAAAATTGTTTAGGCTGTCAGCTAGTTTCGGGGCACTGATTTTAGGATTCTGATTGATTTCCCTGACAATGATGCGATGGTGACGAACTGTAAGCTTCAGTTTGCGGCCTCTTCCTGGAGTAGTCTCCAGGGAGTTAGTCTTCTTAAAGTTCTGAAGGACATACTGAACCGACGATCATGGGCGTTTTACTATACCTGCAATTTTAGACAAGCTTTCACCGTCATTCTTCAGGTCAACAATCAGTTTCCGGATGTCAACGGGTATTTTTTGTGAGGAGCAGACATTTTCCTGTTAATTTTTGTGGATTTTATTAACAGGAAAACGTCTGCTTCTCACAAAAAAATACCCGTTGACATCCGGAAACACGAAAAACTACTGATTTATGCTAAATAAAGTTCATATTACCGTACTTATCGATCAAATCACTGGAAATCGTCTTTGCTGAGATTCAACTAACGTTTCTGCGTTTGACAGACTGACACATACCTGTTTACTTGACTAATATTTGACAAAGGCCTCAGTGTACGGACAATTTTTTGACGTCGTTTTTGGGACTTTCTATACAAAATTAATTGGATTATTTTTAACGTTCAATTCATACACATTTTTAATACTGTTCTACAAAAAGGACCAGTTTCTGCAGCGAATGATGTAATTGTAGTATTTTTATTGACTGAAAAAGTGCACTTTTTGATTGTTTGGATTTTGGATTTCAGGGTACGTGCTGTACGGACAATTTTTTGATACAGTGTACATCGTCTTAGCCGATTTAGGCTTTAAAGACCGAATAAACGTAGACAATTTAAGATGAACATATCAACATCCAGTACCGAGATAGGAATCGAACTCATGACATGCACTCGATTATCGTCTTACCACGCTAACCGCTCGGGCACGGAGACTTACTTATGGAATCTGCTGAACAACTTTCTCCAAGACAGTAACTTCGTTAAGTTTCAGGGAAAAAGTTATAACTGTGTAAATAACGGTATGTCTTTTCGCATTGGAAAAACATCTGTCAAACTGACATCACTGCTAGTGCCTGGCGAGGAATCGCATGCAGGGATGTCAGGTGTCCTGATTTTCGAGAGGCCGTCCTGATTTTGCAAAAATATTGAATAGTCCTGATTTTTTAAAAATGGCACTTTAAATGTCCTGATTAATCCTGATTTTTAAAAAAAATATTTGAATTATAACTAAATTTATTGTAAAATAATGAGAACATCTAACGAATGTTTAAATAAAATCGTTTACCCAGTTTGATCAATGATAATTTTCGGTTCAAATGATATTTAAATGGTGTTTTTCTATATAAACTGCAGGCCAGCCAAGGATATTCTCGCTTCAGTTGCATAATTCGCGGCGTCTTCAGCACATATATTTCGCCTTTAGTTTTGCAATTTAAACAGAACTGCATGTTATTTCCACCAATTTAGTGGTGTCCTGAAAAATCCTGATTTTTTTCTTCGCGGTGTCCTGATTTTTGACAAAACGACCTGGCACCTCTGATCGCATGACTATTTTGCAAGCAAAACTTCCGCCCAATTTTCAGAAATATTATTTTGGCAAAAAATAGGAGTTACCAGAAATTAATAGTCACAAGATGCCACGGTTTTGCCAAAATTAAACTTAAATCAGGTTGAACTGTTTTTTTTATCTTCCCATTTTAATTGGGAGAAAATATGAACTTACAATAAATTGTGCAATTGACATTTTGAATTAAGTTTGGAATTTTTTTAAATGTTTTTCTCATGTTTAAGGCTTGTTTTTGTGTATTTGAGACATTTAACCAACTTTGTGTCATTCGTTTCTTTTCAAGACTTAAAAAAAAACTCAAAAGGTTGCTGACCCTTGATCTAGACGGAAATCTTCTTATTGGGTTCGAAGCAGCTCGATCCGTTTTTGTTGTTGTTCGAACTCTTATTGGAATGATTTCAAGGGGCAGTTAGAATAATTTGGTCACGAAAATTTTGCAGAGGTACATAAACAATGCAAAAACGAAAAAATTACCTTCACAGTATCTAGATTTCGTTCGCAAGTATTCCAACACTGTATTCCTTAATCCATCGTTTGACAGTCCTCTGATCCAGCTGGGCTGGAAAATCTGGTCACACTTTTTCTGGCAGATTTCGCTCACATCTTATAATCCAGTGCGCTGGAGAAATTGGTAACATTTTTTCTTCACTTATTTTGGGGCCTCGAGGAGGAGGGTTTCCAATACCCGTTATCTTGTGTTTTCCGTTTTCTTTTGTTTTACTTTTTTGCTTTGCTACTCTTCACCACCACACCATTAATTGCTGGCACACACATAATCCACCATTCCGATGATTTTATTTTTTGGTTTTCTTTGGCCCCTTTCATTGATTTAAAATCATTTTCACACTTGACGAATCACTTGAGACGGGGGGCCATTGCTGGGCTGTTTTGGCAACGAAATCAGAGAAGCCAGAAATTAAGCGAAAACACCAGGATGCTGCGATCGGTGAAAACCATCCAACATTTGCCAAGAGAAACGTCACTAAATTCACGAGCCGAGAAAATAATGGCACTTTTTCCCGTGCAGCGTTTCAGCAAATGATTGATAACATCCGTTCTCTCCCCGCATAGCTTCACATTCTAATCCAATTAGAATTTCCCCCGAAGGTGTTGTAAATAAATCGGACGTCACCCTCTTCGCTTTACTTTTCATTCAACATTCTGCTTACCACACTTGGCTTTACTGACAAATGAAGGAATCCGTGAAAGCCCAACAACCATCGATCACTCGAAACCAATAACCGCACTATTGTCACTACTGGTATTTATGTTGTTATTTAACAACAAGATGCATTACAGAATCCCGTGTCCCGAATCACGGAAAGCTCTCACTCACACGCAGTTCACTTCACAGCACACGCCACGGGAAAAATCGAGCAAAACGCGTCCGATCGGCAGCGCACCGATTCTGGCTTTGAGGGAGCTCTTCTTTCTTTTCTCACGGGCGGCGATGCACCGGAATGGCAAAACTATAACAACACGCACACACATGCACCTCGAAACGGGTGGCTGGGCTAGCCCCCATATGAGAACTTGAATTGGTGAAAAACATCGCGAGCTTTCCCGACGCCACTGGTTCGATGATACTCTGCTGAGAAACAGAGCAAAAGAGAGCAAGAGCATGCAAAGCATGAACTGAACACCAGAGCAAAAGGAAACGCTATGGCTACGGCTAGTATAGTGGGGTGGGGAGTGGGAAGAGGAGTGATTTGCACAAGACGAATATTGAACTTGTTTGGAAGGGAGCGAATTCTTCTCTCTCTCATCAGTTTTGTCATGTTCTCACTTCCTGAGCGAACACACCAATACACTCATCGTATGAAGCTTGTTTTGACAGCTGGTTGACAGTTGGTTCGGCCAGTGTTGCTATTTCGAAATTCACTTCAAATACGAAAACATTTTTTTTTTTCTTCAAATTTTTGTCATTGATTTTAAAATTTTGTCAAATATTTTTTTTCTTTTTTGTCTTTTTTTCATTTTATAATTTTTGTAAATTTATGAATTTCATCATTTTTATCAATTTTGTCATTTTTGTAATTTTTATTCATTGTTTTCATTGTATAGAATATTGGGAATGTAGAAATATAATCGATGTGATGTGAATTCACTAAGAGTGAAAATCAATTGAAATGTATGAATGTTCGTGTTATACTAATTATGTTAAACCCTGTATTTGGTACGAAATGAAAATATTATTGACTATTCATGAATGAGTGTGTTAGGAGCTTTTATGCGAGAGAGTGAAAGCGCTAATAGTGGAGAAAAGAGAGAGTAAGTTGAAGAGGAGGATATAGGTGATCAGTTGAGAG
Source organism: Uranotaenia lowii (assembly GCF_029784155.1). NCBI lineage: Eukaryota > Metazoa > Arthropoda > Insecta > Diptera > Culicidae > Uranotaenia > Uranotaenia lowii. The sequence continues at coordinate 142,393,816 of NC_073691.1, forward strand.
AGAGAGTTGTTACCAAGTACAGTCGGATGCTTTTTAGAATGAAAAAGTGGAGGAGGTAGCAGTTTAGCTACGACCGCTAAACGTACAATTAGAAGGAAGTGTTCCTGAATGCGCATATTGGGTAATATGCGCATACAGCCTATTGACGATATGGCTGCAGATTCATCATATCTAATTAGTGCAGTTTGACGGTAAAACGCTTTTAACGCTTTTTGGCAACATGTCCGTACATTTTGTGTTGCAAAATCGAATGTTGCCAAAATCAAACGGTGTTTTCTCTAAATTTTTTCTTTCATTTTTACAAGATAACTATTTTTATTATCATGAAAAGGGATTGCACCATGAGGTACAACTCCGAATATTTTTATTATCATAAACGTTACTTTTAGTCAATTTCCGACCATTTTTAGTAGTTTTTTTTATTATTTTTTCTCATGATTTTGAAGCATTTTGCACTTAACATGTTTTGTTTATAATCCTTGTGTTTTTTGTCATATTTGCTGTTTTTGCCATTCTTTATAATTTTTTAGTTTTTTTTCCGTCATAACTTGACTATTGCTTGTTTTTGTTTATGAGTTTTTTGAATTTTTCATCTTTTTGTCATTTTTGAATACTTAATTTTTTTAACTTCTGTTTTTGCTGTTATATTTTATCATCATTCCTGAACGTAAAAACGTATTTATGGTGTTTGTCTAAGTTATATTGTTCCTGTTATAGCGAAAACTTTAACAGAATCATCAGAATCATATAACAGAATTTAACCATTTGACATAAAATTATCGCCAGAAATAATCTGAGCAAGTAGTCCATGTGACATAATCGGACCAAATAACATAATCCGAACAAGTGACATAATTCAACCATGCTAGAAAATCGACCGTCTGACATAATCCGACCATGCAACATAATCGACCATGTGACACAATCTGACTATGCAACATAATCAACCATGTGACAATATTCGACCATGCAATTTAATCGAAGATGTGACATAATCCGATTATGCAACATAATCGGATCATGTGACATAGTCTGACCATGTGACATAATCCGAACATGCAACATAATCGACCGTGCGACATAATCCGACCGTGCAACAAAATCAACCATCTGACATAATCGGATTATGCAACATAAATTGACCATGTGACATAATCCGACCATGCAACATAATCGAACATGTTACATAATCCGGTCATGCAACATAAATCGACCATGTGACATTTTCCGACCATGCAACATAATCGGACCATATGACATTGTCAACCATGCAACATAATTGAACCATATGCCAATATCGACCGGGTTACATAATCCGATCATGCAACATAATCCGACCACGCAACATAATTCGACAATGCGACATAATCCAACCATGCAACATAATCGGACCATATGACATTATCCGATCATGCAACTTAATTCAATCATGCAACATAATCGACCATTTGACATAATCGGACCATGCAACATAATCAGACCACATCACATAATCCGACCATGCAACATAATCAACCATGTGACATAATCCGACCGTGCAACATAATCGACCATGTGACATTATCGGAACATGCAACATGAATTGACCTTGTGACATAATCCGACCATGCAACATAATCGACCATGTGACATAATCCGATCATGCAACATAAATCGGCCATGTGACATTTTCCGACCATGCAACATAATCGGACCATATGACATTATCGACCATGCAACATAATCGAACCATATGACATTATCAACCATGTGACATAATCCGATCATGCAACATAATCCGACCATGCAACATAATTCGACCATGCAACATAATCGACCATGTGATATAATCCGATCATGTGACATAATCCAACCATGCGACATAATCGGACCATGTGACATAATCCGATCATGCAACATAATCCAATCATGCAACATAATCGGTTCATGCAACATAATATTACCATGCAACATAATCGGACAATGTGACATAATCGGACAATGTGACTAATCCGACCATGCAACATAATCCGATCACGCAACATAATCGACCATGTGACATAATCCGATCATGCAACATAATTCGATCATGTGACATAATCGGACCATGTGACATAATCGGACCAGGTGACATAATCGGACCATGTGACATAATCGGATCATACAACATAATCGGATCATGCAACATGATCGATCATGTAACATTATCTGACCATGTGACATAATCGGACCATGTTAACATAACTCATAACATAATCGGATCATGCAACATAACCCGACTATGGAACATATATCGACCATGCAACATAATCAGATCATATGACATAATCGAGCATGTGACATAATCCGTTCATGCAATATAATCGACCATGTGCCATAATCGGATTATGCAACATAATTCGAGCATGCGACATAATCCGACCATATGACATAATCCGACCATGCAACATAATCAGACCATGTGACATAATCCGTTTATCCAAAATAATTCGATTATGTGACATAATCTGACAACGCCACTTGCAATGACCTGTAGGATCCCTGCCACTGAAGTCCTCCGCCACTGGACATTTTATAGATTACGGAATCCGGGGTAAGATTGATCGCTTTTTTTAATATTTTTCGATTATTTTTTCTGTTAAGGGGAATGTGGCATGTTCATATTTTGAAAACCAGTACTGGATCTCTATGAACCTAAAAGTGTATAAAACATGGTTGCAGAAATTTACTACACTACTTTAAATTTGATTTGAATATCGTTTTCGTAGCTGTTTAGAGTTTGATGCTTTGCATGGGATCACATTGACCATGCAGTCTCTATTTTGACGGTTTCAACGAGTTTTCTTGATACAAAACACCTTCTGAGTATCTGTGTTTCTCGGTTTAGATTTATTCGCGGTAAAAAAAAAACAACATCGCGATCCTTAATGTGTTAAGGCCGAACAACAATTAAAATCGAAAGATGGACAATGATGTTGCATAAATTAAGCGGCTAAATTTTTTAACATTTCTAACAAAAGGGATTAGTAAATGAAAATTGAACAAAATTTCCTATACTTTATTTATTTCAATATTGTATCATCGCCAATTTTATTGTTATTTTTTTAAATCATTAGATCGGCGTTCGTTTATGTGTTGGCGGGGGTCTGCTAGAAGCGTTCGGATGATTTTCGAATCACCAGCATCAGTGAACGAGAAGCCCAGTTTGGCTAAATGGCTACCTTTATTGGGTTTGATTTCTTTCGAACGGTTGTGTTGACAATGATCAGTTTGGTGGATGCTTCAGGGTTGATTTTATCAGGAATTTCTTAGCAGATTCAATTTTGTTCAAGAATCGGATTGTTTGTTTTGCTGATGTAGACAATCAAAGAATATTTTGACAGAAATTTGACAGATAATTTTGAGAAATCACTTTGGACTTTGGAGACTTTGAAAGATCCTTGATGCGATTTAAATGCCGCCGCCTTTGGCCTAGAGGATAGCATTAAGGTCTTCAAAGCAAACGGTCATGAGAACGAATCCTGGTCGCGGCATACATCATACACTTTCTGTGGTTTGGTAATTTTAGCAATGTAAAATGCTAGCCATCATATCCTCGAAAGATGTACGATTAGAGTTAAGTTAATGAAATCTCTTCGAGGTAACATCTAGTTTCATTGAAATCCGATATGTGTTTGTGTTCGTTTAAAAAAAAAATAGAAAAAAAATGGTTCATTGGACAGTCCTTAGCAGGCACATGGTTCCTTTGAAGAGAATAGCGCGGACAAATCCCATGGTAGGCACTTAGGTTATAAATGCGTGAGGTGTAAAATACGTAAGGTGTACGTAAAAGAGCGGCATTAACTTTTAATCTACGGTGTAAAATCCAATCTCTGAGTAAGCCTCCCATTCCATTCGGAGCTTCGGGACTGAAGCACGAGAGCTTCGGACGTTTTAGTACGTACATGATGTGCTGAGCTTTTTTTAGTACTAGCAGAAAAGCTGAACTTTCGTTTAGGATAAAATGAAAAGCGCGTGAAAGCTTGCAGTTTTCGGGGATAACATGGTGCACTTCGGGTGAATTGATAACATGAACTTTACGTTAGCGTCAACCGGGATATGTACAAGCTTTATTTTGCATAGGCCAGTCCAGTAGGGGAGGAGCGGGCTATATGCGCCTATTAAGCAGAACACCGATTTAATCAAATATTACATCGAATATGTGTACAGAAACTATATGCACGTGTGCAGGCATCTGTTTTCTATACATTGGAGTAATTTTCATGTTAAAATTTTCTTTTGTTTCCAAGAAAATGATTTTATTGTGAGTGTTGTCTAAAATGTCGAACCTCAAACCGTGCGGGCTAAATGCGCCTATTCATGCTCTGAACAAAATTTCTGTCCTTAGGGTAATATTTCCGTAGAATTTCATTGAAACTGCAAAAAAATATTAATTTCCGTACGACAAAGCTAAAGTTTTAGAAAAATCTATGTATATTATAATTTCATGGAATAAAACTAAAGTTAGGATTGCCATACTATGGAGGCAGTTTATCCATGAGAAAGACTTTATCAAATCTGTTTTTAGATCTTCAATTCTCTCTTAAGATGTTATTCAGAGCTTAGATTTGAAGGTTCAATGATAAAAATCATTTATTTATTCTATTTAACCTGTTATTTTAGGATGGAGGCATTTTACAAACATGATGGGAGCATACAAAAACACTCTATTATTCCACTATATAATCATTACTAAACCTCCACTAAAGCTGAAATATGTTTAATTTTTAAAGTTCATTTGAGTAAGACTCAAAGTTCATTTGAGTACATTTTTATGTAATTTTTCGACTTTTGAAAATTATACGTAAAGAAGTTTAAAACAAAAACTAGGATGGTTTTTGTTTCTTACTCAAATGAACTTAAGAAATTAAACATATATCAGCTTTTGTGGACGTTTAATAATGATTATTTAGTGGAATAATAAAGTGTTTTTGTATGCCCCCCTCATGTTTGTAAAATGCCTCCATCCTAAAATAACAGGTTAAATAGTATAAATAAATGATTTTTATCACTAAACCTTCAAATCTAAGCTCTGAATAACATCTTCAGAGAGAATTGAAGATCTAAAGACAGATTTGATAAAGTTTTCCTCATGGTTGAACTGCCTCCATAGTGTGGCAACCCTAACTTTTGTTTTATTCCACAAAATTATAATATACATAGATTTTTATAAAACTTCAACTTTGTCGTACGGAAATTATTATTTTCTAGCAGTTTCAATGAAATTATACGGAAATATTGCCCAAAAAACAGAAATTTTGTTCAAAACATAAATAGGCGCATTTAGCCCGCACGGTTTGAGGTTCGGCATTTTTGACAACACTTACAATAAAATCGTTTTCTTGAAACAGAAGAAAATTTTAACATAAAAATTACTCCATTGTATTGAAAACAGATGCCTGCACACGTGTACATAGTTTTTGTACACATAGTCGACGTGATATTTGATTAAATCAGTGTTCTGCTTAATAGGCGCATATAGCCAGCTCCTCCCCTATCTATTAGTAGGCCAACCAAAAAAAAGTTAAATAGAAAATCCACAGAAATGTGTGTATCCAAAGTAAATTTTAAAAATATAAGTTTTTTAGAAAAACTACTAATTTTAAAATTCTGCAAAAAGTATAAAAATATTCACCAAAGATTTACAATGAATTATGCGGATGGAAAAAATATTTTTTATGCGGATTTTTTATCGAGTAAAAAAATGTTTTTCTCAAAATTACATGTAATTTTTTTTTAAAATTTTGTAGGATCTAAAATAAAATTGCATTCATTGCAAGTTCATTTTTCTAGCATATTTTAATAACTAAATAAAAAAAAATGCTTTCAAAAATTCTAATATATTGTTGAAATATTGATAAATTTCCATAGAAAAACGTGGAAAAACTATCTCGTAGTCAGAATATTGGAAGCTTTTGAACATAATATTTACTAATTGCCACACAAGTTATTTCAAAGAATGCGACTGATTACTAATTTGAACAATAAGACCTCTCAAATTTCTATAAATTGTAATTTTTTTTTTTTTCGAATCCCATACATATGGTTCGAAATTTCATTTTTGTCATTTTATCATTATTGTCAATTTATCATTTTTATCAATTTTGTTACTTTTGTAATTTATTTCGTTTTTGTCATTTTTGTCATTTTTGTGAAAATATTACCTTATTTCGTCATTTTTTTTTTTTTTCATCAAGTCATTTTTTTTTCTTTTTGTCAATTTCAATTGTTTAGTTTTTTTTTGTAATTTTAACATTTGATAAAAACAAAAATCCTTAAGTGCCTATCAGGCAAAAAGAATTCTAAAAGGTTATCTTCTACCCTATAGTTATTGCATACTTCAAGACGCAATTTTCTAGTTTTTAGATAAATACAGTAGTAGAAATTTCATAACTATTCTTGGCACTTCGTTTACGCGGCTCTGTCGATTGAGGTTAAGTGCAATGTTATACCTTTCCATCTACATATCTTGAGTCCAGCATACTATTCAGACTAAATTTTTCAGTAGGTAAGTATATGGTTATTAGCAAAAAAAATTGGATGATCAGTAACAAAATTAAGCATTGAGAATTCTAAATTTTGAATTTACTCAGAGATCTGAATAATTCAGTAATTATTGATATTTAGTAGGAAAAAAATTTGATGATCAGAAACAAAACTAAGAATTTTGAATTTAAAGTACTGAATTTTGAATATTGAAATTTAAAATTCTTAATTCTAAATTCTGAGGTCTGAATTATAAACCTATTCTGGGTTCTGAATATGAATTTTGAATTCTGAACTTCGAATTCTGATTTTGAGTTTTGAAATTGCACAGAAAAAAAATGTTGACTATTACGTTTCACTGAAACTGCAACCTTTAAAATAAATCAACCTGTAATTAACAAAACCTGTAATTTTAAATTGTTTTTCTTGAAAGTTGACGAAGATTCATTTATTATTACAGCAAATGTCATGTAAAAAAGTTGTACACTGAAAATTAAATGCCACGTATTTTTTTTTTCGACCTGTAAAATTACGGTAAATGTCCTGCTCCTTTTTGTTACAGGACATTTGCGTAATTTTACAGGAAATAATTTTTGCTGTATGGAATATGAATTCTGAATTCCGAATATTTGGAGCAAAGAAAAACGGGTAAATAGTTGATATTTTTCAGAAAAATAAGTCGAAAATTGTTCATAATTATAAATTTCATAATTATAAAAGATAATCAGTATGACTGATGGCTAGGAAACAAATTTCAGTTCTTGGCTTATATTAAAAATTCTAATCGGGAATCTAAATTCAGAAATCGTTGAAATCGTTTGTACATTCTGGAAATCTCATTGAAATTCGAAAACATATCTCGCGTGAGCTTCCATTACGTCGTATGAAACAACACCACAGAAAACTGCTGCAAAAACTACCAAATCAAATTTAAAACTTCTATTTCACATATAAAATATGTTGTCAAGATTACAAATATTCAAAATGGAAAAAATGGCGACTAGTATCTGTCAGTTTTTGTATTTTTTTTGCAATAAAACTGTTCGTTTACATTTTGTTTCATGCGACGTAATGAAAGCTCACGCCAGATATCTTCAACTCAAATTGTGAATTCATGTTTAGAATTCAGATTCCGAATAAATTTTCAAAATTTAGATTCAGATCTAGCTCGTAAATGAGTTTCACAATCAAATTAACATTGAGGAACAATTTAATCCAAAAAACAACGATATTCGACATTCCTATCTCAGAAACCACTGGACCAAATTCTACAAATTTAGTATCTCTGAATTGCCGAAGCTGTTGTGTTCAATTTTTAAGAATATAATTTAATGATTAAATTTATAACATTTGAGTAATGCTTCTGAATGTAACACATACGCGCAAGAGATAGAATGAGATATCTCGTATTTAGTCCTAGTCCGCATGTTTTTAAATTATCAAAAGGAATATTTTGTTGAGGAATTCAATTCACAAACATGAAGAACAATTTGAGATTAGTTTGCACGTTTTGTTTAATAGAAAAAACTGACATGACACATCTACATTCGAGTGTCCGTCCCGGGATTTCCCGAGCGGGAATTCCCGGGAATTTGAAAAATTCGGGAATTCCCGATTCCCGGGAATCATAGTTTCATTCCCGGGAATTCCCGACATATATGAAATTATTTCTCTGGAAAAGCCTGATAGCCTCCGGCATGGCCATAGGAGTGGGGGTTAAACCCCCCCCCCCCCCATGAGTGTCCAAAAAAGCAAGCGAGGTATTCTACTCTAGACTCAAAATTTTAAATTCATAATCAAAATATGATAATAGAGCAAAGATATTCAAGAGTAATTATCTGGACTAAAAACTAATGCAAAAACCTCAAAAATCCATCCCAAGCTTAAAATCTGCTACAGTTTTCGAAATTTCCTCACTGCTTCATAGAATAAGGTTGTCAGATTTTTTTCAGCACGTATCCGGACAAATCCATGCTGTTTTATATTAAAACCTGCAAAAGCCGGATATTTGATTTCAAAATTGTCGACCAAACCCAGGCAATACCGGTCAATTTTGGTCAAAACCTAGGAATTGCTCATCAAAAATCTATAAAAAAAAAAACTTTAAAAAACCTTTCATGATTATTTTTTTGAAACTTGCTGCAAAAATTTTGGACGCATAATTAAAATTTTTTTACACAATTTGTTTTTTTAGTATGATTTAAGAATGAGAATGAAAACAAACCCGGGCAAAATCCGGGCTTTTCCAATGAAATCCGGGAAACGGGGCGGACCGGACTTTTCCCAAATTTTATATTTAATATCCGGGCCAATCCGCTTAAAACCAGGCAATCTGGCAATCTGATTATAGAAATTCAGTCCTGAATATTGAATTTTAAATCAAACCCATTTTGAAGCTTCTGGTTCCATATTCCCATAACAAAAATTATATTTCGACATATTTTCGTATTTCTGATTCTGTATCAAGTTTAGGATTCTTGATTTTCAGTTCGAGTAATCATAAGAAATTAAGAATAGAAAGCTGCTTTGAAATCCTGGCTCAAATTCGGTTTAACATTTCATATAAAATTTGAATAATGTTTCTCGAAAATCACATGCATTTTCAGTAGATTTCAAATAATAATAAAAAAAGAAGAATTTTGTTTTACATTCATATTCGAAATTCTTAAACATTATTTAAGCACAAAATTTAAACATATAAAGCTTCTAGGTGGCGATCCAAAATTGAAAACTCAGATTCAGTTTCATCATTTGAAATTCACATTTTTAACCAGATTCACAAAACAGATAAAAAATCAATCATTGAAATGATGAATGAAGATTAAACCAGCTCTACAGAATTTAAACAACAGATGCATGAATGAGGGCTCGAAGGCTTGGATAATCAAGTTCTAATCTAGAAGTAAGATTCCTAAATCATATTTTTTGTACATTTCAAAAATCGTATAGAAATTTGGAAACAGATTCAAAGTTCAATTGAATGAGTTTTTCAATCAACATAAAATAGTTGAGAAATTCAAGAGAACATGAACTTAAAAATTTGCTTGTCAATTCAATTTCCAAATATCATATTTTTAATCAGAATTAGTTTGTACATACAATTCAACTGAAAATCACAAATCTAAACTTAAGTTATGATTCCTGAAAAATATCCCAAATTATATTAAAAAGAAATCATCCACAAGATTTTTATCATGGAATTGATTCTTCATGAAAAATATTTCCAGTTAAAGAAACATGTACCTGATCTTCACTTAAAAAATCTGCATAAAATACTTAATTTTTTCAGTGTATTGTTAAACATTATTAATATTGCACTTTTTAAAGCCTAATTTCAAACTAAAATCATAAATTTAGTTCAAGTTTGCATCAAACATATTTGATCCGAAATTTTTTTATCTCTTGCTGTTTTTTATTTTGTAAAATTATATTTATTTTCATCAAAAGTTAGAATCTTAAAATTTGCAAAAGAGTTTAGAAGATTGGGCTTGTTTGATTTGAGTATAGAATAAGTTTTTTTTTAAAGAAATTGAAGGCTACCCTAAAAAGAACTTATTTTATGCTCAAATCAAATAACTTTGATCTACCAGACTTTTAAACAAATTCAAAAATTTTAACCATCGATGAAAGCAAATTTCATATTTTGGCTTCATTATAAAAATTTAGCTCACCCTTTAGGCTAAGGACCACTGTTTTAAAGTTACTTTTTTAAGGTTTTTTTAAATGACACTTTATCATCCTTGTGGCATTCGTGTCTTCTCTAAAGTTACGATTTCATACAAAACTATTAATGAGTACTTAAAAATGAATAATCATCTAGTTACAAACATAATTTGTTTTATTTTTTTTTTATTCGTGTGTTGTTGGGCAAAAAATCATAGGTAAAAATAAGTCACCAAAACTCCCCCCATGAGTCGGTTCTTCCTACGGCCCTGGCCTCCGGAATCATTCTAATTTTTTTTTTTTGGTCTTTATTTAAAGAGACTTTCAGCCTTTGGCTGGTTCGTCTCTGGAAGAAGTTTATTCTAGTTTACACATCATCAAACAAATAAGATTCTTTAAGGAAACAAATTAGTTTTTCTCTTCTACTTCGTCGTTTGAAAGGATATTCCTTATGGACACGCCAATCTGGTACGCCTCTCTGGGTCCTTGGAGTTCTGGACATTCGATGAGTATGTGTTCCACTGTTTGCCTCACGTTGCATAAGTCACACATCCTTGCTGGTTCCCCGGAGACATAATGCCGATGAGTATACCTCGTATGCCCAACCCGAAGCCTCGATAACAATAGGAGAGAATGAGGATACTTGATCCCTGGGGATACTTGATTCCTTAGCTCTATCTCGAAACTGGAATGTCTTATAAAGATCAAATGTTCTAGAAAAATGTGCAAAAATGAGCAAAATAACAATGCATGAGGTTTAAAAAATTTTAACAAAATAATTGTTTGAGTAATTGAACTTTGTTTGAAAAATTTCACAAAATGTAACTTGAAGATCTTTTTTCATCACTTTAAAATGTTCCTTACATGGGAAAATTATGAAAAAATATATATTCCAATGTATCAATCGTTCGAGCGTAAAATGAACTTCATAATGCCATATTTTCAAAGCAATGGAAAACTCTCGACTTTTTTCAGAAAAAGTTTTCTAAAATGTTGATTATGGGTACAATTGATCCCCTAGAGTTGGGTACAATTGATCCCCCTTCCAATCGGCATATTCTTCTTCTTAATTGATCGTTATGATGGCTAATTACGAAATTACTAATATTTATCCAAAAACTAATATTTATCAAACAATTGTCTGAAGAAAAGAGCAAAAATAATTAATTTTCTCTTAATTATAAAAAATAGCGCCTTTAAGTATGCAATGTTATTAGCATTGTGACAAAGTTATAGAATTTTCTTCTTATGTCTGCTATAAATTGTGAAATGAGAACAAACATGACCAAAATAGTCAATTAACATTCTATCTTGGGGTTTTGTTTGATTTTTATACAAGGATTAGGGCTTCCTGAATTAAAGATCAAGTCTCCTTCAATAGGGGATCAAATCTCCCCTAACTTCAGAAAAATCGCAATTTTTTTACTCCCACGAAAATGCTTCTAGTTCATCTACGGGTTCAAGTATCGTTCTTATTTTTGGAGCATAGAAACTTGAAGTTACAAGCTGTCAGAAAATGTCAAAGAGTGCGAGTTGCTAAATTTGTCTGAAAAGATATGGTGAAAATAAGAAAAGGGGATCAAGTATCCCCACTCTCCCCTACTTGTTCTTTTCTACTAGCTCGATCTTTCCATTTCCTTGGATCCCCTTTGATTTTCGTTAAGTTCAGGTACCTATGTGTTCTCCATTCCGATATCCATGCAGCCCAAATTTTGGACTTAACCCAGTAAGAGAGATATGTCTTCGGAATTCCAACGTCGTATTGCTCTTCGTTGCGTCCTATGGCTGCTAATTTGTCCGCTTCAGTATTTCCATGGATTCCGGAGTGTCCGGGAATCCAACAAAATATGAAATTGTCGGATGCTGTCTGTTGAATATGTTGTATCCAGGGGTGACGATTTCGAGGATTTTGTATGGCAAGTAACACACTTGCTGAGTCTGAAAAAATCAAGAAGCTCCCTGTAGAACTACTGTGGTGTAAAGCCAACGCTATTGCTGCAGCTTCTGCTGAAAAAACTAATATTTGTTGTGGGAGACTTCGCGCAATTTCTAGTGAGTCACCAAAGAGACCAGCACCAACTTTGTCCGCTAGTTTAGACCCATCTGTATAAAGTTTTTCATGATTTCGGAATTTTGTGGCCACAATCGCATTGAAACATGCTAATATTTTCATTTGGTTGTTTGCAGCACGAACGTTTTTCTTTATTTCCCAGTTCACTTTCGGTATATAACAGTTCCATCTCCGGTCCCCTTATCTAATTACCTGCTCAGTGTTGGGTAAGTGAAGTTTAGTGTATTTTCTAAATATATTTCTTGCCATACTGTAGAGGGATACATTTTTGTTCGTCTTTTCAGCTATGTTTATAGCTTTTTTAACAGTAGAAAGAGCAGCTATTAAATGGAATGGAAGGACTCCAGCTTCTGCGCAACTAGCTAAAGCGGGGGAACTTGGAAGAAGCCCGCTAGCATGTCGTATGATTTTGTTATAGGTCGGGCCTAGTATAGATATAACTTTTTCGAAGGAATGGCAAGTTATTTCTAGTCCATAAAGAAGTTTGCTGGTGACAATGCTATTTCCAACATTTAAAAATAGTGTTGCGGTTGGATACAGTACGCTTTTTACTAATCATTTCACACGTTTTTTTATGTCCTGTTTAACCTTTCTGCAATGTAAGTCAAAGTTGAAACGTCTGTCAAAGGTTATGCCTAGGATTTTAGGTTCTTTCTTATATGGAATTGGTACTCCATCCAGCTCGATTTTAAGCTTCCAGGGAATATGATTTTCAAGGCAAAAGTGGCTCCTGAGACATTTCTCTGGAGCCATCGTAAAACCCATAGATTCGGCCCATTTTGATATCTTGCTTACAGCTGTTTGTAGCTTCCTTCTATTAATTTTGATACTACGACCCGTTACGATAATCAAAATGTCATCAGCATGTACTAAGATGTTGATTCTTTTGTTAAGGTTTTTGAAAATAGTGTTCATTGCTATCAAGAATAATGTCACAGCGAGTACCGACCCCTGAGGAACTCCATTTTCTTCTTTTTTGATTGAAGAGTATGATGTTCCTATGACGACTCGAAATGTGCGATCAGATAAAAAAAAATTGTACAAATTTACCTAGTTTTCCGCCAATCCCCATAAGATCAAATTGTTTCAAGATCCCTTCTTTCCATGTACGGTTGTATGCTTTTGATAGGTCGAGCGATGCGATATCGACGTGGTGATTGTTAGAAAATGCATCGTTAATTATTTCTCCAAGATCTGCAAGGTATGTACTTGTTCCATATCCTCGGCGAAATGCATGCTGTCGTTTGTCCAACAGATCATTCTCTTCCAAAATATTTACAAGTCTGCGATTCACCATTCGTTCCAAGATTTTCGAGGGGCAACAAGTAAGGCTAATAGGTCGAAAGTGATTGGGTTCCCGACTACTACATCCAGTTTTTGGTATAGGCACTACGAGGCTGGTTTTCCAAATAGCGGGAAAATCACCTTCATTCCACAGTCGGTGGAAAGCTGCTAGAAGGGCTGACTTAGCTGAAAGCGGGAGGCGTTTTAGCATTGGATATCCAATAGAACAGGGGCCGGCTGATTGTCCTTTAGAGTTCTGGAGAGCGAAAAGAAATTCATTCATTGAAAATGGTTGGTTGTAGTATTCGTCGATGTAGTCCATGTGATGAAAGTTGGTTGCATTTGCTTCTGCACGTTCTTTTTGAGCTCGAAAGCTGGAACTGTAGTTTCTAGTTGCTGAGAGTTCTTCGAAATAATTTCCCAAACCTTCTACGATTTCGGAAGGATCGTCGGTATAGTGATCGTCAAGTTTGATAAAGAAGCCCTGTGCTCTTTTTTTACCATTCAAAGAATTCACCCTACTCCACAGTTCAGTACTTGAAGATTGTGGGCCGATTCCGTTTAAAAAATCTTCCCAACTTAGTTTTTTGCTTTCGAAAATGATTTTCCGGCAGTTATTCCGCGCGAGACAATATTTTCTGTGATACTCTTCGAATTTAGGGTCATTTTGAGATAATTTCTTAAAAGCACGTAAACTTTTCCGGCGGATTTTAACGGCAAGGGCAACCTCTTTGTTCCACCATCGCGTGGCTTTTTTTCGTCTTTTTCCATAAGTTCTTGGGAGGCTGTTTTGGCCGGCTTGGTAGAAGATATTATTAAGTTCTTCGATTCCATAGTTTGTATTTGGTTCAAGTTGGTTTTCAATCCATGTAGCAAAGTTGTCCCAATCAGCCTGTTCGTAGATCCATCTTTGTCTACGGCTGATAAGCGGTGAGCTCTCTCTAATAGTGATTTCTATTGGAAAGTGGTCGCTACCCCGGGGGTCACGGTGAACAAACCAATCTAGGTTATTGGCAAATTCTCTAGAACACAACGATAAATCTATTGCCGATCTAGCCTGACCGCGAATGAATCAATCATCATTCTAATTATTATTTTTGAAAATTTAGTCATACAAAACTCATTGAGAAAATGCCGATTCCTGTGGCAGGACACATTTGGGAGCCATTTGGTGCAATTTTTTTCTATTCAAATAGATAATTTTAACTGTATTCATTGAACGAAAACCCACAACACTTCGATACATATATGAAAAATCGCGCAGCAGGTAGGCAGATTGTGATTTTTCGAAAGTAAAATTTATGCACTTGTTTCCCTCTGGCTTTGAAAGCCAGATGAATTTAAAAACTTAAAAAATGAAGAATACATCGTTTTTTATATGAAGAGCGAATATGTAAAGTGCTCAGAAAAACGAAAAAGAGTTGGAATAATCATACAAACAAAAAGATAATTTTTTATTTACCCCTAATTGCATGAATAAATTCTTCATTTGACTTATTGAGGTTATTTTATAGTTCGTTTGATTGTTTTAAATTTATCATTTATTTAAGTATAATTAAAAATAAGTTAAAAACATTATTAAGAGTACATTTTGAACAAATTATTGGCTTGTATGCACGAAACGTTCGATAAGCTATGTATATTTGAATCAAAGTGCATATATTTTACATGTTTTTGAATGTTTCCCGGGATCCCGGGACTTCCCGGGAAACAGGTCACCAGATTTCCCGATTCCCGAGAACGGAAAACGGCCGGGAAATGGACACTCTAAATGACTACATTACATCTACTATTAAATAGCATTGATTTTTAATAAAAATAATCGCTGATTTTTTTGTTGAGAATTCAGTATTTTATGGTGTATTGATCAATATTATAAATATTGCAGTTTATAAACTTAAATCTTACATTTGGATCGAGTTTGCAAAAATCAGATTAGATTCACAAAAATATAATCTTTTACTTTTGAACATCTTATTCATCATATAATCAAATCTCCAGAGTTAGATAGATTTTGCTTAATTGATTTGAGCGTATAGTTAGATTGTTTAAGAAATTAAAGGCTTTTTTTTTTAAAATAAAAAATAATTTATGTTCAATTTGAATAAGTTAAATCCATCAGATTTTTCAAGCAAATTCAAAGATTTCAAACATCGACGAAAGTAATTTTCCCATTTTATTACTAAAAGATTCCTTATACAAATGTAGCTTAAAATTTTAAAGATTTTAGGGAATATTTTCGGAAGTTTCTATAAATTGAAACAGGGAAAACATTAAATGGAAAAGAACTCAAACATGAATTCTTAATTAGTATAAAATTTTTTTTTAATGTTTTAAATTATTTTTTTTATTCATGTATTCATTCCCTCTCCTCCCCCATGTAGCGGTTCTCCCTACGCTCTAATGTGTACATGTAAGTTTGCATGTGTGTGTGTGTGTGTGTGTGTGTGTGTGTGTGTGTGTGTGTGTGTGTGTGTGTGTGTGTGTGTGTGTGTGTGTGTGTGTGTGTGTGTGTGTGTGTGTGTGTGTGTGTGTGTGTGTGTGTGTGTGTGTGTGTGTGTGTGTGTGTGTGTGTGTGTGTGTGTGCGTGTGTGTGTGTGTGTGTGTGTGTGTGTGTGTGTGTGTGTGTGTGTGTGTGTGTGTGTGTGTGTGTGTGTGTGTGTGTGTGTGTGTGTGTGTGTGTGTGTGTGTGTGTGTGTGTGTGTGTGTGTGTGTGTGTGTGTGTGTGTGTGTGTGTGTGTGTGTGTGTGTGTGTGTGTGTGTGTGTGTGTGTGTGTGTGTGTGTGTGTGTGTGTGTGTGTGTGTGTGTGTGTGTGTGTGTGTGTGTGTGTGTGTGTGTGTGTGTGTGTGTGTGTGTGTGTGTGTGTGTGTGTGTGTGTGTGTGTGTGTGTGTGTGTGTGTGTGTGTGTGTGTGTGTGTGTGTGTGTGTGTGTGTGTGTGTGTGTGTGTGTGTGTGTGTGAGTGTGTGTGTGTGTGTGTGTGTGTGTGTGTGTGTGTGTGTGTGTGTGTGTGTGTATGTGTGTGTGAGAGAGAGAGAGAGAGAGAGAGAGAGAGAGAGAGAGAGAGAGAGAGAGAGAGAGAGAGAGAGAGAGAGAGAGAGAGAGAGAGAGAGAGAGAGAGAGAGAGAGAGAGAGAGAGAGAGAGAGAGAGAGAGAGAGAGAGAGAGAGAGAGAGAGAGAGAGAGAGAGAGAGAGAGAGAGAGAGAGAGAGAGAGAGAGAGAGAGAGAGAGAGAGAGAGAGAGAGAGTGCGTGTGTGTGTGTATGTTCAACCTTGGATTTGAAATTTTACACATGTTTTAACAAATTAAACTTTAACTTTTCGGTAAAGTTTGATACGGTCAAAATTTGGTCAACGGAAAACGCATGTAAATCGGTGAAATCGTTATTTAAAAAATCAAATTAAATTTCTTTTTCAAGTTAAATTAATATAAAATTCAGGAAAATTATTCAGTAACCATTCCGCTATTCCAAAACAGAATTGCGGGGCCTTATGCTTAACCCCTGCCATTACCACGCAGTCAAACTTCGTCAGCATCGTCGTGTACAGCCTCCGGGATCGCGCTTAGGCCGTCGTATTTTGTTTAACATCACGATTTGGAGTCACTACCTTCTTGTGAGTCGGTAGTTCGGCTCGTTTTTTGGCTCGATGCACGGTTGTCGACGATACACCCAGCTTATTTGCGGCATCTCAGAGAGAGAGGTTAGGGTTTTCGCTTGAAACTACAGGCAACTCTCTTTGTCGTCTCAGCGGCTTCCGGTTTTCGATTTCCCCCCAATCCAGACTTCCTGGCTGTCAACAAACGTTCCCCAAACACTTTAATTACATTTGTAACGGTTGATTTGGCAACTTTTAGCGATTTTGACAGCTTTGCGTGCGAGTAGCTCGGATTTTCGCGATGCGCGAGCAAAATTTTGATACGCGGCTCTTCTTCCTAGGACGGCATTTTGACAACTGAAGAGTGAATTCCAAAATCAAAATAGGAGCACCATTCTACACACACACACGTTCAAAATGCGGGGTGTTCAGGTTTTTTAAATGCAAAATTGAAAGAAATACGTCAAGTCGATATTGACCAAATTTTGACCGTATTACCCTGGCGCAGTTTTAACGCCAAAGATCGGAACACCATAATCAAATTTACAGTTTTGAAGAAATTAGAAGCAATTTGTAAAAAACTCACTTAAAGAGGATCCGTATTGAATATTGATTTTTGGAAAAGCGTGACATGACGACGGAATTTCGCGCAGGTGCATCTAATGAACAGCTGAATCGATTTTCAAATAATGATACTTTTTGGACAGCTTTCGGCAAGAACTTGATGATCTGAAAATGTCTCGAAGTTTTCCAAATTCTTGGTGAAGAGAAAACTGAGTTAATGTTCTTTTTTGTGATGTGATGATACAAAAAATCGTATAATTTTGATTAAGGTACTTTACACGGCAACTTCTTTGTACGTTCAGTAAACTACTAAACTGCATTTAAAGAATTTGGATGTGTTAAATTTTACGTCCTGGAAGTGAATTTAATTCATAATTCTGAATCAGAATTTAGAATTCAGAATTCAAAATTCACAACCAGAAATAATATTCAGAGCTTTGTAAAATCAATTAAGATTCAGTAAAAAATTCTTCTCGCTTTTCTGTTGCCATATTCCAAAATAATGTTTATAAAAGCATAGTTACGGTGGCTAACATATCTTAAGAATCAGAGCTCAGGAACAGGTGTCGTTGCATTCAATGCTGGAATGGGGTTGTATATTTCCATTCATCAGCACGGTATTGACAGATGTTCCGAACAGTTCTCTCCTTTGCCGAGATAAAAAAAATCCTACCGACTTCCCGGAATCCATGGTCTGCTGCAATTCGCAACCTCCGGGGAACATTTTTCCATACCAGTGCTCATGTCTTCGATTCGGATTTGAATACGGGCTTGCCGCATTGTTCGATGATTTTCCGGAATCAAAATGTTGCCCCTCTCCGCTACAAGTGACGGGCCAAGAAAAGCTTCTTTTCTGGAACTCAGATTCAAAGTCAAAACCATCCCAAGAACCCAAACCAAGAATCCGAGTTAGAGAAATAGAGAATGATGATGGAAAATTCGAGTGCAGTAGCCAAAAAATTATTTCCGATCGGGTGAACCGGAAGTGCTTTCGGTTTGAGTTGTTGCCGCCACAGTGCCATGTATGATGGAACATGAGTATATTTGAAGGTGTGTGTATGTGTAGAATTGTGTGTATAACATGGTGGGATGGTGAAATGGTGACTGGAGGTTTTGGTACCATTTAACGAACTATCCGGTCAGAGGACGACCAAGTAGCGACAATCCTGTTGGCTACAGTACAGCTTCCACATTATGTGTGATTGTGGCCAAGAAAAGACAATCCTCCACATCCACAGAGTTGGGGTGATTCGCCTTTTGAGAAGCAATTGGCACGGAGTGTGTCGCCTTTTCTGTTTTTTTCTCCCCATTTTCTTCCGGACTGAATTCAATTATACATGAAAAGGATATGAACTAGGTGAGCTCCACTTTCTGTATGCAGATTTTCCGGTACGATGGGAATAGAAATAGAAAAATCATTGGAACGAAAGCTGAAGTCAGCTGGCACCACAGTCAGTAAGCCGGATACCAGATTAACTTTTAGCTTTCCATGACTCATGACATGGCTTCAGCATGGAGAGGAAGATCAGAGCTATCAGGGATCTGATCTTAGGATACGGAATCACCAGAAAAAGAAGCTTTATTTATCAGCAAATAAAAATGGCACGAAGCTTCAATTGTATTCAAAATATTGATCTAGCTGATTTTTAATTTAATTTAATTTCCATAACTTCAAAAAAGTAGAGGGGATAACGTACAAAGTAAAGTTTAGGCCCAGTCAGTGGTTAAGGATCACTTTACTAATTACTAGAGCGTTATACATGATTTAATTATTTTTTTCTCAGATGAATGCCTTCAAACTACTGAGAAGCTCTTATTCTTGGCCCCTTGTTCCTAATTTTGACCGTTTAGCAGTTCCTGGATTTGGCCCTCGAATAAAAGGTGGGCCTCACTAAAACAACAAAGGGCATATGAATTCATTGATAATTCGTGATGGGCTCGCTCAAGAGCTCGATGTTTAAGCCACAACAACTTTTACAATTTATTATCGACCCGGATTACTTTTTTGGCTGTAATATAAAATTACTGAACCGCTTTTCATAAGTTATACGATACGACTTCATAAATTATACCGAATCGTCTACATGTTCACTATCTATCTATGCATGAAGTTAAAAGTTCATTAAAATTTTAATGACGTCTGAAAACTGAACTAAAAGACAAAAGAGCCAAAAAGGATGGTGTTTTCGAACAAAGATGGTGACCATCCCGAATCGAATAATGAAATTTTTCTATGTAAGCTACTTTAAGGCTGTTACAAAGATTTATTTAAAGTAAAAAAAAGTTTTTAAAACCATATGCCCTCAATAATATTGTAGGAAAACTGAAAAATACACTGATTTTTCTCTTGTAAAGTCTGTTTCACATAGAATCTGGTCGGATAAAATAGATCATTTCTCCGCAAAGAAATAACGTACAACAAAATTAAAAATGTCATTTTGTAAGGTTTTTATTGCACTTTAAGGAAAAAATACATACAAATCAATCGTCAGCTTTTCGGATGAATTTTCGAACTTTTTTTGTGATACCACCCATCATTTTCTGCACAGTACTGCTGGTAACCTCATTCGCCATCTTGTTCCACCACTTTTCCAGTTGAGCGGATTTTTTCATGGTTCTGCCACATTTATTCAGTTTGCCCTTAACTATTGCCCAGTGTTTCTCGATGGGACGAAAATCCGGACAGTTTGGTGGATTGATACTTTTTTCAACAAAATCCACCTTTTTCTCCTTATACCATTTAACGACATCCCGGCTGTAGTGGCAGCTTGCCAGGTCCAGCCAGAACTTCACCGGACCTTTGTGGGACCGAATGAATGGCAAAACCTTCTTCTGGAGACATTCTTCTTTGTAAACATTTCTAGCGTAATATTCATAAGGCCTTGTAGCGAGAGACCCTCTAATTGTAAGTGGCGCAATTTGTGGCCCAGAAAAAGAAAAGGCTTAAACTTCCGGCCTAATGCCGAGCACCCTAGAGGATAAATGCGCGTGTGACTCACCTTCCAATTCCGGCAGCAGCGCTGGCAGCGCGGTGATAGGGGCACTGCGAAATTCCTCTTCCTTCCCGCTGCAGGCTTTCGCGGAGGATGCGATTCCTTATCTTGCGACTCGTCCCTTTTCTTCTTGGCGAGGCTACCTGGGATGGGATCCAATTTCCAATTTTTTCGCCACGTCACGCACAGCACACAACTCTCGGAACATCCGTCGAAACTCCGCACACCGTATTTCAACCTCCACCGAAAACGGAACTTCGGAAACCCGTAGACCGGAAACGGAAACGCGAACCTCAGAAACGAAAGTGCAAAACTCCACGGCGGAACTGCACCTACTTTGTAATCGAATGCTAGTTTATCCAAGAGGGCACACTACTTCTTGCCACAATATATTCGTCAGGGACGGTCGTCGGTCACACACCGAGCGAAAATTCTCCCTTTTGCTGCTGCTGACTGCGATGAAGGAACCCGAAAAAAACTCTCGTCTCCTGTTTCCGAAGCCAGCCC
Organism: Uranotaenia lowii; assembly: GCF_029784155.1. Classification (NCBI taxonomy): domain Eukaryota; kingdom Metazoa; phylum Arthropoda; class Insecta; order Diptera; family Culicidae; genus Uranotaenia; species Uranotaenia lowii. The sequence continues at coordinate 142,414,997 of NC_073691.1, forward strand.
GCCTTTTTTCTGCCGCGTGGCCTCCTTTTTTTTTCTTTTTTTTTTGACGTTTTCTCCTCGGTTGTCATTTATACACGCTCAAACGCATTTCCTTAATTTAGGGTGCTTAAGCCATATCATACTCAATTTTGATGAAGACGTTACAGCCTTTCATGCAAGATTTAGTTTTTCAATATCAATTGGAAATGTATTTGAAGAGAAAAGCTATTTTTATTAAATAGTATTCCATGATTCTTATAAAATTATTATTAAACAATCATAGTTAAAAAAACTTGTTAGGAACTATTAAAATTTCGAACTGTGATCTGTCAAAATCTGGGATCAATAGAAATCCAGCAACATGGATAAAGTACCGTATTCGAGATCATAATCCGGGGTCAATTTCGGGGTCAAAATCAGGTTCCGCGCTCATAATGAACGATCAGGATTCAGATTCCAGTTTAAAGATCAAGTATTCATTAAAATCCAGGATCCTGAACCCTGATCAGGAATTCGGGATCCGAGACCTAGGAGTCAGGAACTGGATCATCAATTAGAATGTGGGATTAGCCTTCACTATCAGGATCCGGGATCAGAATTCGAGTCCAAGATCTGGTTAAGAACCTGGGGTTCAGTATGAATATCCAAGAACAGGAATCAGGACCACGATCAGAACCAAGGATTCAGAATCCAGATTCAACTACTCAGAGTGCTGGTTCAAGAGTAAAAAATCCGGAAGCAGGAGCAGGAGCAAGTTGGAGATCTTTTATAATCATTTAGGATATGGATCCAAGATTAGGATCAGAATCTTATCAATGATGAGGATCTTATATAGCATCAGGATAAGGATCCATGACAGGCATTCGGAATTCATGTTTAGAGTCCAGTTTAAGAATCAGGATCAATAATTGGGAGTCAGGATCCAGGGTCAAGATCGGTTATCAGAATCCGGTCATGATCCAGGACTCAGATCCAGAATTCGGTATCAAGAAACCGGACCTGGTATGGGTAAATATGAGTATGGGATGAGGATCACGTTCTAGATCAGGATATTGATCTAGTTTTGGATCGGAGTATGGAGTATACTTACACTCAGAAAAATACTATTATGTGTGTCATAACTCTTAAGATTCAGAAAAAGAAAGAGAAAAATCATTGTAATGCATAAGAGTGTCTTATGACGCGAATGAACTCTTCAAATGAACAACTTCTTCAAGTTTGATTTTATTTTCTGGCTAGTTTGTATGGAATTATATCATGTCACCATCAGAAACTTATTAACCCTCGATTCCAACGAAGTTGTTTGCCGCATCCAGTCCTTTGCACTTTTTCGGTAAATATGCTGGAAAGTAAACAAAAAAATGCATTTTAGTCAACAAATTTACAAGAAAAACTTTAACACAAACTTACCATTAAAAAGATCGCACTCACATTTCACTTAAGGAACACTTAAAACTTCATGAGATGTGCTTCTATAGACGATGAAAAAACTGATGGAATGAATCAATTTGTTTATTATGTTTTCTCAAAGTCGTTTCTGCTATTTTTCATAAGATGTTCATATGAAAACTGAAAGAAATTCATAACATTCTCATGAAAAACAATTTCACACTCTAAATAGCGGTTCATAAGACACATCTTATGAAAATTATAATAAGAATTTGCCTGAGTGTAGGATCTTGATTGCAATCAGGCCGATGACATAGTGAGTGCGATGCGATGCGAACCAGCGAATGCGATTCAATGCGGCGAACCACATTTGATGAAAATGTACATATGTGAATCGCTTAAACCTGACAGACTCAACGCGGGGAAGCAGATGTCAATTTGTTCCGCCGCTCAAGTTCGCGTTGGCCGCGTTCGCCAATTCGCATCGCATCGCTCTCATTATGTCATCGGCCTCAGGGTCTATCAGGGTTACATTTTTTTTACCTGTTGACTGGGCTACCGATTTTCCATCACCAACACGACTGAGAACTCATTTGACTTTAACCTTGGAAAAATAACCTTGGAGTCTAACAACCAGGGTGATTCTTCCCTAACAACTCATTAGACGGAACCTCACCACTTGCACTCATAGTCATAAGAAGGGATGGGGGCTTGTGATATGTGTAGCTCAGTTAGAAATCAGTTGCCTCCTGAACCGATGTCCGTGAGTTCAAGCCCAAGAGTAACCATCGAAAGCAATTGTAAATACCAAGAAACGAGTTTGGCTTTTTAGAACCTGGATGTTAGTTATAAAAAGAAACACAAGCAGCAAAGCCAGATGCATTGAGCTTTGATTTCAGCTGCATTAGATTTTGTTAGCTGCATCAGCCCATTTCTAGTTCAAATAGAATTGATAACAAATATTTTCACGGTCCGTTTTTTTCCTGAACGGTTCGCTGGGGTCAGGTCACTAAATCAATATAGACACTTCAAAGACCGGCGCCCGTCACTGTTTAGCTTATCGTGCTGCCAGTATTTAAATTTTGATATATTCTTTCAGACAAATTTTTTTTAGGCGCATGACACGCGAAAAATTTGTCCCACCTCAGCAGAGGTAAACTTAATTTCAACCGACACCGAGACAGCTCGCCGGAAGCGCCCGTTATTAGCTTTACATAAATCAATGTATAATATAAATAAATTCGATGTTTATCTTTATTATTGCATAAATTTGCTTTAAATTGACTTTTCATATGGATGGAACTTTGGGCTGGTAGGGTGAGTTTTTTTCCCGGATCGGGTCGCGCGTTGCATTTTCCCGGCCAACGCATAAAAATAGCGAACGGAGCTACGTTGGAAGGGTTGGAAAGTGGCTGGGTTACTCATGTTGTATGCATGAAAAGCGAATTTTGCATTGGCTTGGCGCTCCCGAGGCTCTCGGCTAGAATTTATGCAGCTCAGCAGCAGTGGCACTACACTGGCATCTGAAAATCAGCTTTCATCCCAAATGGCTCGTCGTTTATTGCCATCGTTTTTGGATTATTTCGATTTTTATTTTACAAACGAGCGTGTGTGGTGCCGGATTTGCCCCAAATAAATCCTTTTTTAAATGCACAGAACATGGGAGTTGAGTGAGTAAAATCTAGAACACAAATAACATGTGTTACTCCTCCTCGGTATTGAGTTGGTTATTTGAAGTTCTCGAAGCTTTAAGCCTTGGATTTTTCCGAGCAGTTATTTTGATTCCTTTTTCCAGATTAAATCTTCAAAACCATCCCGTAGCAAACAAGTAGGTATGTGAGTTCAGAGGGAACGATGTAGAAAATAGTTTGTGCTGGATGGGAAAAAATTTACCATGCACATGAAATGGTCAATATTTATCTCTGCACCACAAACAGACAGCATCACTTCATCTCTATCAAACGGTCAACATCAGAAAACCAAACACTCTTAGCTTACGTCCGTTTCCGGTGCATTTCCCAACACAATTTTTCCCTTAAATTACATCGACATTCTTCTGGGGTTAGTTTTTTGCAGTACGAGTTGAGCTCCATCGTTTTCATCTTTTGGGTAAATTCAGTCAAGTAACAAGGATCGATAAAATTTGGAGAATATTGTTTTAGCAGCTTCGTTTCGAAGGCTTGGCATGAATTCTAAAACAACTTCCTTTGACTTAACATGATTTCAATTATGCTTCGCTGCCAGACAATTTACCGGCAGCTCATTTGTTCCCCTCCCGCACCTTCATGGATTATTCCGGCAGTGATCAACGTCAGAAAATCTTTTCTCAACGAATCTAACCTGTAGGTACATACAAAATCTCGGTAAGCATCCCCATAAGTTTGAACAGCGTGAGTTTTGCCCACGCCTGACTGCACAAATTGTGTTTTTCCCATCTTGATCATAAGCTACTTTCATCGCAGCTAAGCACTCCATCTACCCGTCACGTTGTCGTCGTCCCGACATTTGCCGGAATCAGACTAATACGGCTGCCTCTTGGCTCTGCTGCTACAGTTTTAATTCTCGCGCTTTTCCGACAAAGGGGACGAAGGATTTTTTTATATCTCGCTTTTCTGGAAAACCACGGCTGACTTCCGCGCATCACAGCTCATCCGACAGATGTAACAGCCACTTTGAATATGGCGGAGGGTTTTAATCAACGTGTTTTTTTTTTAAATCATACCGTACGAGGGAGCTGTGTTTTATTTTTCTAATCCCAATAACAACCGACTGCACTGATGACTTGTAAACGTCACGGGATGAGCGACCATCACGTGTCAGTGGCGAAGAAAAAGTAATGGGATATGACAGCTTTGCCATTTCGATTTTAAGGATATCGGTACTAGCCGGGAACATTGGGGCTATTTGATACGGTCAAAATTTGGTCAATATCATCTTGACGTATTTCTTTTAATTTTGCATTTAAAAAACCTGAACACCCCTCATTTTGAAGGTGTGTGTGTATGTAGAATGTTGCTCCTATTTTGATTTTGGAATTCACTCTTCAGTTGTCAAAATGCCATCCAAGGAAGAAGAGCAGCGTATCAAAATTTTGCTTACGCATCGCAAAAATCCGAGCTACTCGCACGCAAAGCTGGCAAAATCGCTAAAAGTTGCCAAATCAACCGTTACAAATGTAATTAAAGTGTTTGGGGAACGTTTGTCGACAGCCAGGAAGTCTGGATCGGGGGGAAATCGAAAACCGGAAGCCGCTGAGACGACAAAGAGAGTTGCCGGTAGTTTCAAGCGAAACCCTAACCTCTTTCTCCGAGATGCCGCAAATAAGCTGGGTGTATCGTCTACAACCGTGCATCGAGCCGGATTATCGACTTACAAGACCGTAGTGACTCCAAACCGCGATGAAAAACAAAATACGACGGCCAAAGCGCGATCCCGGAGGCTGTACACGACGATGCTGACGAAGTTTGACTGCGTGGTAATGGACGACGAAACCTACGTCGAAGCCGACTACAAGCAGCTTCCGGGACAGGAGTTTTATACGGCAAAAGGAAGGGAAAAGGTACCAGATATTTTCAAGCACATGAAACTGTTAAAGTTCGTGAAGAAATATCTGGTTTGGCAAGCCATCTGTACCTGTGGCTTGAAAAGCAGCATTTTCATAGCTTCCGGGACTGTCAACCAAGAAATTTACGTGAAAGAGTGTTTGAATAAACGTCTGCTGCCTTTCCTGAAGAAACACGGTTATTCCGTACTGTTTCGGCCGGATTTGGCATCTTGACATTACGGTAAAAAGGCCATGGAGTGGTACGCCGCCAACAACGTGCATGTGGTTTCCAAGGACAAGAACCCTCCCAACACGCCAGAGCTCCGCCCAATTGAGTAATACTGGGCTATTGTCACGCGGAACCTAAAGAAGACCAAAAAAACTGCTAAGGACGAGCAGCAGTTCAAGGCAAACTGGCTTTCTGCGGCGAAGAAGGTGGACAAGGTGGCTGTACAAAATCTGACGGCAGGGGTTAAGCGTAAGACCCGGCAATTCGAATTTGGAAAAGCGGAAGCCTAACTGAATATTTTTCCTGAATTTTATACTAATTAAACTTGAAAAAGAAATTTAATTTGATTTTTAAAATAAACGATTTCACCGATTTTCACGCGTTTTCCCTTGACCAAATTTTGACCGTATCACCCTTTATATATATTTTTGATGTATGATTAGTTAAATAAGTTTTTAACGGTCGCCAAGGAGGCAGAAATGCTACCGTTCATCATACATGCATACAACGGATGTCCAGAAAAGAGGTAAGGTTCGTTCTACTTAGTATTCCGTCTTAGTACTCTTGAAGAAGATCTTATTGATTTTAAATATTCATTTTTTTCTTACCGTACCACTACACTCCACTCCACACCTTCAACAATTCTTGGAACTTGCCTTAATTGGTCCAATGATACATTGTATCGCTTATCACGTAAAACCTAAATAACAGAATGCACTAATGGCGCAGAGCAGACGAGTAGTTTCTTTAAAGAAATATTCATTGCTAAATTTATGAAGTGTACCCAAGTCCCAAGTAATGTTTTTGCATCCTCCTTTCTGATTCCTGAAGTTAATATGGATTTTCTTGAGACAAATACAGTCAATAGACAAATTCTATGATCATTATCTCCTGCCAGAATTAGAACAGGTTTCGAAGGCATTCTCATTTCTCATTAAATCAATCCATATCGCCATAAAGATAAGAAACAGTATCTGAATAAGAACCGAGAAAGTGTTTCGAAAGCAAACGTTACGATGCCTCCTAATTAGGGTATTGTGAATCTTTGCGACGTATGTAGCTGGGAGTCCCATTTTCCATTTGGTGCCTTAAGATGCTTTGGCCTGATCATCTGGGTCAAAAGTGTCGACGGTTTTTATCGGATAGTTGGCTAGTCAGTAATTTCATCCCTTTCTTCCTTGGCCAATCCGCTAACCCAAGATAACACTGGAAAGCGTGATATACCATTATAGTTTAGTTATTTTTGGTTTGTAACGGATCTAGGGCAGGCATTTCTTCTGACAAGTTAGTCGATGCCGATGGTCGGTATCAACACGATCCGACTCCCAGCAGCACCATCCAATCCATCCGCATGAAGGTAGGTAACCAGGGACAGGGAATGCTTCTATTTGGCTGGCAAGATTACCTACAGACGATGCCATAACACAAACCGACACCGGAAGGATAGGAATCTGCGGTTTGGTCTCTTTGGAGTGCCCTCTTTTAGTCTTGCAGTTCACTTTCCTGGTGGAACGGAAGCGAAAGTTCGGCAGTCTAGGGCAGAAGTAGGAGAACAGCGGCGACGATTGTGTGTATGTGTGTTTGTGGTTAACGTTAGCCTTGCTTAGTCCGTCAGTATCCCGCCAGGGGCGTCTGAATCTGGGATTATGAGTGTTATTTAAAGATCTATGGTGGAAACTCGGAACTTCTGACATCAAAAACTAAGATTTTATGCTGAAAATCCAAAAAAGAAAAAGCCAGAAAGGATTCATCCTATAAATTTTGAACAAATAGGACATCCGCTACCACTGGCCAATTACTCTCTCAGCGGCAGGCCTTCACTCGGGTGGCCTCAAGACAAATCAAGATGAGTTGTTCGGCTAATTCTGTTGATAGGAGGACGTGTTGTTATCTAATGGTTAACCTCACTTTAGAGCTCTCAGATTTCCAAGCCACATGCAGGCAGACAACTCACACAGCCAAACCCCCACATACTGGAAAACAAACACCAACACACACCGACACACCCTCACATCCTAATGAATGGTTCCGGATAGATTTGGGTTGCGTTCGGCTAATTAGCAAGTTTCACATAAAGCAAGCAGGGAGTCCCTCTTGGCCAGGCGGCCATTCAGTTTTGCAAACCGGGCAGCAGCGACGGGATGATGAAATATTTGAGCACCGGCTAGGACAAAAGATGGCAGATTTAAAGGCCTAAGAGGATCTTAGTCAATCCGAATCTTTAAGCTGACTGGTGACAAAACCGGGTTTGCTCCTCACCAAATCATGGTATTATAGTCAGAATCTTACGGATGCGTATGTAGAACAGGTCCACTCGATTTAATGACTTTCAGGATTGAGATCTAGTTACGTGATTTCGCTGAATGCTGATCTGTTTTGGAAGATTTAATCAAGTTTCTGCTTCACTTGTTGGGTATACTGCAAAAACTATTCAATTTCATTAATGATTCTAAGATTTTTTAATCCGAAAAATCATTAAAAATCTGGTTAATCTAAAACGAATAAAGCTTTACCCTGATGTACATTACATAGCAAGCTCACAACAAATTTTTATTGTTCCAACTAAATACTTACAAATATCAGAGAGAGACTGATTTAGGAAAAGATGTGTGTTGGAATCGAATTCTCTAAAGGGTGATACGGTCAAAATTTGGTCAATATCAACTTGACGTATTTCTTTCAATTTTGCTTTTAAAAAACCTGAACACCCCTCATTTTGAAGGTGTGTGTGTAGAATGTTGCTCCTATTTTGATTTTGAAATTCACTCTTCAGTTGTCAAAATGCCGTCCAAGGAAGAAGAGCAGCGTATCAAAATTTTGATCGCGCATCGCGAAAATCCGAGCTACTCGCACGCAAAGCTGACGAAATCGCTAAAAGTTGCCAAATCAACCGTTACAAATGTAATTAAAGTGTTTGAGGAACGTTTGTCGACAGTCAGGAAGTCTGGATCGGGGGGAAATCGAATACCGGAAGCCGCTGAGACGACAAAGAGAGTTGCCGGTAGTTTCAAGCGAAGCCCTAACCTCTCTCTCCGAGATGCCGCAAATAAGCTGGGTGTATCGTCTACAACCGTGCATCGAGCCAAAAAACGAGCGTCCGGCTTACAAGAAGGCAGTGACTCCAAATCGCGATGAAAAACAAAATACGACGGCCAAAGCGCGATCCCGGAGGCTGTACACGACGATGCTGACGAAGTTTGACTGCGTGGTAATGGACGACGAAACCTACGTCAAAGCCGACTACAAGCAGCTTCCAGGACAGGAGTTTTATACGGCAAAAGGAAGGGGAAAGGTAGCAGATATTTTCAAGAACATGAAACTGTCAAAATTCGCGAAGAAATATCTGGTTTGGCAAGCCATCTGTACCTGTGGCTTGAAAAGCAGCATTTTCATAGCTTCCGGGGCTGTCAACCAAGAAATTTACGTGAAAGAGTGTTTGAATAAACGTCTGCTGCCTTTCCTGAAGAACCCTCTCAACACGCCAGAGCTCCGCCCAATTGAGAAATACTGGGCTATTGTCAAGCGGAACCTAAAGAAGACCAAAAAAACTGCTAAGGACGAGCAGCAGTTCAAGGCAAACTGGCTTTCTGCGGCGAAGAAGGTGGATAAGGTGACTGTACAAAATCTGATGGCAGAACAAGCAGTAAAAAAAAAAATTACCTCCTGAGCGTCAAATACTTCACTTTATTCTCGAAAAAATATTAAGTGTTTTTAGAAAATGGTCAGAACTTCAAAACAGGTGTGACGTTATCATAAGTCCTTTTTCTATAAATTCCCACTTTTCTATCACGTTTCACAAAACTAATTTGCAGGACACATTTAAAGCTATAGCCATTCGCGATCAAACAAAACATCGCTGAACAAACGAAATATTATTTTTCTTTTCATATTATTTATTTGTACCATTACTCTCTACAAGGTGGTTTTTAAATGAAAGTTGTCCCAACTCGAACTGCATCACTCTTCAAACGCCAAAGATGATTTACCATTGGGTGACAATTTGAAAATTTGATCTAGTTTGAAAATCGTAACAAGTTTCGCAGCTGACAATTTTAACAATTTCAATAATTTTGACTTTTTTGACAGTTCTGATAATTTCGAGTAGTTTGGCAATTGTGACCGTTATGACAATTTTGATAACTTTGACAATTTGGCACTTTTGAAAAATTTAGACAATTGCGACAATTTTGTGACAACTTTTGAAAATTTTGACAATGGAACAACTTTGACAATTTTGTTTATTTTGACCATTTCGACCCGAAGCAATCAACCTTGGCGCGCTCGGTTAAAATCCCTAGTCGATGGGTGGTGATAGAGAAACAACACAGAGATCAATAGTGGGCAAAAGATCCCATGTGAGATATACATGGATTATCGATAAAAGATCCAGCGGTTGACCGACGGAGCTCGAGATGTACCCATACTAGAGCCTATTTCGTTCACCGTGGTGTAATTGGCTAACGCGCCGTTGTACTGAAGCGGAAATTGAGGATTCAAGCCCTGCCGGTGAGCCGTTGTATTTTTTTTCCGAGATATTTAGGATATTTACGGCTTATGTTCGTTCATTTTTTGATATCTCATGTTTCTCTAATACTTCCTATCACCTATGAAAATGTTAACACTTCGACAATTTTGACAAATTTTGACAGTTTTGATAATGTTGATGATTTCAACAAGTTTTTCAATTTTTTTACAACAATATTTCGGTAGTGAATTTTGAATAGGGCGAATGTGCCAAATGTAAACAAATGGAGTTATCAGCTGGGTGATAAAGCACGTTCCAAGACCCACATTTTTTTTGTACAACGTTAAATGAAGGATATTTGGTTTTAGAGAGCTCTCGGGTGAACTTAAAAATTCACAGAAAACTGCAGCTAAATTTATCAAAACAACTTTATAATTTGCAATTCACATATAGAATATGTTGTCCAGGCTACAAATATTCTAAATGGAAAGATATTGCGACTAGTTTGTGTCAGTTTTTGCATTTTTTCGTAATAAAACTCTTTGTTTACATTTTGATTCATACGACGTAATGAGAAATAAGAAAAACTAAAAGAAAATTCGCTGGGAGCTTATGGAGCTGTTTAACTTTGAACGTGTTTTTCTCGAAACAGTGATATTAGCGCATCCGCCGTTTTCCAAATTCGATACCGATATATCTATTTTTGCCATTTCGAGAATTTTGACAGATTTCGACTGTATTGATAATTTTAACAATTAAGACAATTGTAACAATTATAACAAATTTGAATATTTTGACAATTTTGACAACTTTGTCAAATTTCGTCAGATAAAACAATTTTGTCAAATTTAGTCAGATTAGACAATTTTGTCTATCATGATGGTTTAAACGATTTTGATAATCAATAAAAATTTGACAACTATCACAATTTTGACGATTTTTAGAAAATTCGTCAGTTTTGATACTTTTCACAACCATGATAATTATGATTATTTTTATGTTTTATTTATTATCTCTTTCATTGAAAATTGGATTTCGTGCAATGTTTAGCAGTCACAGTTATCCGTACAAAGGTTGACTGAAAAGAAGTTAGCGTGTAGAACTCCGACAGAATTTACACTGATTTGACAAGTCGCAGGAATGTACAAGTTCGCACAAATGTCGCAGTCATGAGTGCGCAGTCCAATTTAGTGCGCTGCGATTAATAACTTCTATTAAAATTTGACTACTTTGACAGATATATCAATTTTGACAATTTAAACGACCTTGAAGAATTTTGACCATTTCGATATTATTGACAGTTTTGGAAATTTTTATCTATTTTTTAAATTTTATGGTTATGACCATTTTGACCATTTTATCTATTTTTTAAATTTGATGGTTTTGATCATTTTGACAATTTCCAACAAAATCGATAATTTTTAAAGCATTGCCATTTTTTGACAACTGCATCAGTTTCGAAAATTTCAACAATTTGCCCAATTTGAACAGAATCGGTAGCCTAATGGCGAGCGTGTCTGGTTTGTAATCAGTCGATCTGGAATCGAATCGCACCATATCCAACTAAGTTAAAAAAAATTGTAAGTCCACGGACGATAAAATGAACACACACAACGAAAAATGTAATACATGAAAAACAAAAATAGAATTGTAAACTACGGAGTATAAAAGAATGCAAAATATCTCAACGTAGATAAAAGATTGTAAACTCATACATATATGGTCATATAGTCTCTGTGATTGGACCATTTTAGGAGCTTATCGATAAAACAGTTCGGAGTCGTGCTGAAAATAGCATCGGTGGAAAGAATTAGAAGTAGAAGACAATGTAATTTGAATAAACAAACAGTATCGAGTGAGCAGTGCCTAATGATTTGTATTAGTGAAAGAAAAATATAAACTATTCTCAATCTGTCAATTAGAAAAGAGCGATAGAAGAATCTGAGAGAGTGAGAGCTGTCTAGGGTTCAAACCAGCGTTGCAAGATCTACGGATTTTAGGCACTTCAACATATCTACGCATCGATGCTCGAAATCTACGGATTTGCAGCATTTCCTACGGATTATCGAAAAAAATATAAGATTTTTGGGGATAAACGAAAACTCTAACTGACGACAAAAAAAAAGCTCAGCAAGCTACATTTTTCGGATTTGGGCGGTTTGCAATCTGGCAACGCTGGTTCAAGTAATGAAACATTGAACATTGAGATCATCAGTTAATATGAAGTTGAACAGAAATACGGTTCGATTGGAGAACTCTTCGATTGTTTGAACAGTCGTTGCAAAAATGTGAAATTTAGATCCATCGGTTACTACAGACCATATCGGTTATATTAAAATTTTTGACAATTTTAACAGTTTCAAAAAATTTGACAAAGTCCTACTGTAATGCTTTTGCATGATCTGTAATGCATCAGTTTACCGTCAGAGGCTCAGAGTACAATAAGGTTGGTTCAATAATCTTCCCTCGTAATCACACTTATCAGCCAGCCAATATGAGGCAACATGCACGATAACAATTGCCGTTTTAATAATATGGCACATGAACGACAGAGTATCCGGACAAAAGTCTATAATTTCATCTTATGTCTGCTCAAAACAAAAACAAAACATCGTGGCTGGTTGGCTCGACTTTGCATCCATTCATCCGAGCCAAGCATGATGCTATTTTCCGAAATGTTCTCCCCCGACACAGCGCCCTCCGAATAACGATAACCGTAGCAATAATGAAACATAAAACCCAATAATGGTGGCCGGGAAAGCTCTCCGAAAAAGCTCTCGTTGAACGTTCGGTCGTCTTGGGCTCCCATTTTCCATGTTTTCGGGTTTTGATGAAAAAGTTATCCCTGGAATGCGGGGGGAGGGAAATACGCAAGAAAAATTTGCTAGCGATAGAATAGAAAGATCAGCAGAAACAAAAACGGAGCCATATTGTTTGTTGCTGCACTGCTGCAGTGTAGTAGTTGAGAGTGTTGTCGAACGAACTATCATTATGACCGAGCAGCAAGTGCCGAACGACATGCATTTACATGTTGCATTTATTTTAGAAAACCGTCATATTCCATGGCTTTCATGGGCCAATCTGTGGCAGCAAGGATTTTGGGAAGTCGTTTTCCAGAAATGGTTTTTTAGAATGGTTGTGGTGCATCGGTTCATAATAGGGCACACATAATCTCGGAACTAAGTAGATGATTCATTTCCGAACAATTGCAACTTGGATCATGCACACGATATACTTTTTTACATAATATAATTCAGATTTTTTTGGTTAGTCATTCTTCATTTGGGGTTGTGTCAATTGTCTCAAGGGTGGAATGGGGTTAATGATTTTTTCTCTTTCTCCATGAGTCCCCAAGTAACAATTTTAGCTTTATTATGGTCAGCAAAATATCGTTTGGACTATCGCATTAATCTTCATAAAAAGCTAAAGCGCATTCTATAACATCACCTGGACTCTAATAAAGCCAAAATCAGGCTATTTGGCCCTACCCTAGAAACGTCATCAAGACATATATTTGTTGGTCATCAATGTTGGTCACCAAAGCTTTTAAAAAGCTATTATTAAACATGTTAGAAATTTTTGTTTTTTTCGGTTCTGTCAGTTCTCGGAGTTTTTTTTTCCAGCAACCAGAATGGTTGATGAATGATGATTGCATTATTCAGATATGATCTGGTAAAATTAATAGCTAAAACAACCAATGTTTTAACCATATATTGAGCGTCTTTTCTACTGCCAGTCAAGATTTTAGGTAAAATGTATATGAAAAAGTATCTTAAAATAAATGCGCCTCGTCAAATCTGATGGTCAATCATGATGGAATTGATGGAAAAAGGCCTGAAAAAATATTTTCCAATGCTTGCATTGTGAATCCATCAACATGGCGTCATTTTGTGCCCTTCGATTTTGCAACCAACATGGCGTGAGTCAATTCATAATTTTATTATGGTTTAATGATGACCCCAAAAAATGCTACGATTTGACGTTTCTCTCGCAAGCCAACCAATTACACGCCAAGGTTGAGTTTCTCATTTCTGAGTTGTACAGTAAATGAGGACAGACTTTTTGAATGAAAAGGGATTGGTTTTAAATGACCCGTGGAATAAATCATGAGTTGAAGTCAAATTTCGTTGTCTGACGCCATCTTGAAATCCAAGATGGCGGCTTCCGCTGAACTTTAAAATGGTGTAAATGACTTGAAATCGCATGAAACTCCAACAAAATGGGTATCGGGTGAAAGGGCTAAACGAGTAGAAGTTGAATTTCGCTATCAGACGCCATCTTGAAATCCAAGATGGCGGCATCCGCTCAACTTTTAATGCTTAATGCTGACAAAAGGTCGCATTAAACCACCACTATACGGGTATTGGGAGAAAGGGCTAAACTAGAAGTCGATTTTTTTTCTTTCCGACGCCATCTTGAAATCCAAGATGGTAGCTTCCACTGAATTTAAAATACTGTTAATCAATAAAAATCGCTTGAGCACAACTTTTTTTCACGTAATACTACATTAAAACTACTATTTTAAGACAATTTAGATCATTTTAAATCACTTTTATTATTTTTTCATTATGTTTCTAATGCATTTAGCACTTTTCTTGTTTTGTTTATAGTTTTTGTTTTTTTTTTTGCCATTTATGTAATTCTATTATTCCTATCATGCTATTATGTTTAAATTGTATTGGCCTTATTCTAACGAAAACTATAAGGCTATGTTGTTTCTGTTAACCGTCTGATTTAGGCACATGTGCCAAATTCGATGTTGCCAAATTCGATGTTGCCAAAATCGAATGTTGCCAAAAACGGACAGGGTCTGTATTGTGGTGGTTTTTGTGGGATTTTCAGTCACTTACAGATTTCCAGAGAAACGCGAAAAGAGATATTTGACTTCTATCATGTAGCCTTAGCACCCAATACAATATATTTGGGAGTTTCATGCTATTTTCATTCATTTACAGTATTTTTAAGTTCAGCTGAAGTCACCATCCTGGATTTCAAGATAGCGTCAGAATGCAAAAATAAACTTTTTATAACCTATCCCAATTGACAAACACCCATATTTTGGAGATTTCATGCGATATTCAATGATTTAGAGCATTTTTAAAGTTTATAAAAAGCTGCCATCTTGGATTTCAAGATGGTGTAAGATAGCAATATTCGACTTCTACTCGTTAAGCCCTTCCACCCACTACCACCTGGGTTTCATGTCATTTTAAGTCATTCACTACATTTTAAAGTTTAGCGGAAGCCGCCATCTTGGATTTCAAGATGGCGTCAGATAGCGAAATTCAACTTCTACCGGTTGATTTCTTTCAACTTATACCCCTATAATATAGGTTTTATGCGATTTTCAGTCATTTACAGTATTTTCAAGTTGAGTGGTAGCCGCCATCTTGGATTTAAGATGGCGACGGGCAACGAAATTTGACTTCTACTCGTTTATTACTTTCAACTAATAACCATATTGTGAAGGTTTCGCGATATTTTCAGTAATTTACAGCTAGTAAATTTGAACTTTTAAGTTTGTATGGGAAAATTGAATATTTTGTACTGAAAAATCAACATCAATTTTGTTTCTTCTGTGGAACGGAGTCTGCTTATGTTTTTCGTGCCAATTTATAAATTCTCTAAAGGAAATTTTCCGCTGAACAACTTAGTCGAATGTCATAACTTCGTATCTTTTGAGACAAACAAGTTATTAGCTGTTTAACAGGTGTATGTCTTTTGGCATTGATAAACAAGAAATTCAATTGACACCACTGCTGGGTGCCTAGCGAGGTACTGCATGACCAGTTTTCATGCAATACTTCGCGGGGCACAAGCAGTGATGTCAATTGAATTTATTGTTTATCAATGCCAAAAGACATGCACCTGTTAAACAGCTAATAACTTTTTTGTCTAAAAAGATACGAAGTTATGACATTCGACTAAGTTGTTCAGCGGAAAATTTCCTTTAGAGAATTTATAAATTGGCACGAAAAACATAAGCAGATTCCGATCCACAGAAGAAACAAAATTGATGTTGATTTTTCAGTACAAAATATTCAATTTTCCCATACAAACTTAAAAGTTCAAATTTACTCATGTAAACGTTAATTAAAAATTCTGCAAAAAATCATGAATGAGTTTTGGATCAAAACGAAGCTTTACAGACCCCAGGGTTTGAGAAATTCAAAAATGACCCCAAATCGACTCAGTCTTATGATCATTGATAGCAGAATGTTCAAACGAAATTAGTGGCTATAATCAAATGTTTGTTACAAGACCAGATTTCATGTTTCGGTGTAACTTTGATCACTATAGTTTTAGCGTGTTCCAACATCTTCATAATTATTATTTTGATGCCAATTAGCACAGAAAGCTTAAACATCAGTAACTGTAATTTTTTGTTTTGACTCAATTGAATTTTTCAAAGTTTTCTTTCAAAAACAAATAGGTACACTCAGGCAAATTCTTATTATAATTTTCATAAGATGCGTCTTATGAACCGCTTTTTAGAGTGTAAAATAACGTTTCATAAGAGTCTTATGAAATTCTTTTAATTTTCATACGATGTTCTTATGAAAAAAAAGAATAAACGACATTGTGAAAAAATAATGAACACATTCATTCATTGCATCAGTTTTTTCATCATCTAACAGTACGAAGTAATCACCAGTTCATAGTTATAATAGTTTCCTTCAATGTTAAATGTTATCGTTATCTCCGGAATGGTAAGTTCGATTTGATGTTTTTGGTGTGAACGTTTAATATATTAGTAAACTAAAATACATTATTTGTTTACTTTTCAGCAAGCTGATCGAAAAAAAAATGAAAGGTCGAAGATTAAGATGCGGCGAAAAAAAACTTTGATGGAGCCGTCTGTTGATGCGCTGCTAATGGTGACCATGAAGGATTTAATTTTAAACAAATTTGGCAAACAATAAAGTGAATGTTTTCAGCATGAAATATCTAGAATTTTTCTTATTAGAAAATGATTTACTGTTTCCATAAGAATCTCTTATGAAAAGCAACAACCTCTCATTGAAGTAGGCGTTCATTTTTCTGAGTGTAGAAGCATTTTCGTGGTAGTAAAAAAATGCGATATTTTTTGAAGTTAGGGGAGACTTGATCCTTTATTCAGGAAGTCCTAATCCATGGAAAAAATCAAACAAAACCCCAAGATAGAATGTTAATTGACTATTTTGGTCATGCTTGTTCATCTTGCACATTTTTCTAGAACATTTGTTCTTTGTACGACATTCCAATTTGGAGATATAGCTAAGGAGTCAAGTATCCCCAGGGATCAAGTATTCTCATTCTCCCCTATTATAAAACTTTAGAATTCGATTTTAAGTCATATAAAAAATTTTCAACTACAAACCAAATTTAGCCTATTTGAAACTCAATTTAAAGGATTTAAAACATAGAAAACAGTATCCAGATGTTTGAACTTTAGACTTAGTTAATTATGATTATCTGCAAATATTTCATGTTAATCAAGTTCATAATTAACACACGACGTATTACAGGACACGACACTTAACGTTCTTACAAACGGAAAAAAGGATTCAAAATTACCTTTTTTGTCGACCGGTTTCGGGCTCGATGTTGCCCATCTACAGGACGATGTCCGACTGATCACACGAAGAAATTACTGGCAGGATCGTACTACGAGTGTCATAGTATTCGTCAAAGGATGGTTCCTTTTTAAATTTTTCTTTTGGTGAAGGTGAAAAGCGGCGACATAATTGGTGGGTCATCTTCATTCATTAGCGGGTTCTCTGAAGTGCAGCCCGAAACCGGTCGACAAAAAAGGTAATTTTGAATCCTTTTTCCGTTTGTAAGAACGTTAAGTGTCGTGTCCTGTAATACGTCGTGTGTTAATTGTGTAGTAAAGTTCTTACGTTAGCACAAATCCGCTTGAAAATGAGTTAATCAAGTTCCCCAAGTTTACGGTACTTCTGTTTTAAAGTTATCCTCTGCTGAAGTAAATACCCAAAATTCAGCTTACCATTTTCAATCGACCATTATCAAATTATTTTATCATACATATCATGAAATAAACATTTGAATTATGAATTCAACATTTTCAATTCCTGTTATTGCTCCGATTGTGAATTTGATTCTCAATTTCGTATGAGAATTTGATACGTTATTTGTGTTCTAAATCTTGATTTTAAATGATGAACTTAATTTGAGACACTGAATTATGGCTCTGTATGAAATCTGTAGGAAATCTTAATTTTACTTCCCAATTGTCATGAGGGAAATATTTATTCTGAAAATAGAACACATATAAGGCGTTCAATGGCGAAATGAAAAACGTTTTAATAGTTATATTTGAATTCTTTTAAACCAGATTTTTTTAAACCAGAGAATCGCGAATTTAAAAATAACGCATTTAAGTTGGTTTTTGATAAGTTGATAAACTCTTCTGTAATGTTCGCTCGTAATTTATCAACAACTTTTTATTTTAAGATACCACAAGTCTACGCAGACATAATCGTTATTTGAAAGCAATATTCTGAACACATTTTCGGACTCATTTTCAGACCACAATTTTGAACAGTTTGAAGACGAAACAAGGTACAATCACGCTTTGTTCCAAACAGCTATTCAGTAGTATAAACGGGAGTGTACAAAATCAAAATAAACGTGTTCACCCTCCTCAAAACTCCGCTCAATGTGGTAGAATCAAGAGAGATTTTCGTCTAGAATGATTCCTAGTTAATTAAAACTAGTAACTTTAATAGTAATGTTGGGTAGTTTAAGATCACATTGAAGTTCTTTTTTTTTGCAGGGAGAGTGGTAATCATGTACTTTGTTTTAGCAAGATTGAGAGTTGGGAGGGTTGGCTGAAAAATATTAGTTACGAACGGGTTTGTACCGCGGTTCCAGCCAGCAATCCCAACACCCAGATTGGGAGCAGTTGGCAACAGCGGACTCAGCAGTTCTTGATGTACACCTTGTCATCATCTCGCGAGCCAGGTGGCTCACACGGTAGAAACGCACCATCAGCAGAATCACCGGACGTCGGACGATCGCGCGTATCCCAGCACCGTCAGCAGTTAGTTAGGGACCAGGTGGTAGAAGTAAGTTAATTGAATAAACGTTCATTCATTCAGTATCGCGCAGCCATAGATTTCAGTTGTTCCTTTTTAAAAAAGCCTGATTCCGAACGCCCGAACTTAACTTATTTATGAAGAACTTTTAAATCTTCTTCCATATTTGTTATTTACAACAGCATTAGGACAGTTTTCAATAGAATAAGGTTTATCATCAGCAATTAGGTGAGGTATACCACGCAACGGTAATTTACTATGATCGTTGATGTACAGGAAGAACAGTAAGGGTCCTATATTGCTGCCTTATGGGATACCAACTTTTAAGCTTTCTAGATAGCTCATTGCTTAACTTAAAGTAACAAATTGTATATAGCTAGAAATACATTGTATTTTAAACCTTGTGATACTTGTGAATTTTGGAAATTTACAAAAATACAGACCAACGATATCGAAAATCGATACTAATAATTTGGTTAAGCAAACAAATATTTGATAACTCCAATAAAATAAAAATCATTTTTAGGCGAAAGTCTCAATTGCATCTTAAATTGATAGCTGAAAAACGACAATCTATCGCGAGCGTACCGTTACAGTTCATGTTGAGTACCATTCATCGTCGCTCAACAAAACATGATTATAAAACAGATTATCGCCTCAGCGAAAGTTGTTCCTAGTGCTGTTACCGTGGGAAATTCACGAGAAGGGTGTGCGAGTAATCTTTATGCTCGGCTGATCGTCGTTTTCTTTTGTTCCCGATTGGCTTCCATAAAACGTTAGTCAGCCTCAGTCTTACGGTCGTGCACAAATGAGTTGAAGACAACATCGTTCACGGAAAGGATACATCTTCTAGTCCTTGCTCGCAACACAATCGTCGGCCCAATGAGCCGACGGACGCCAACCCGACACGTGCTTCGTGGACCAACTTTTAATCCTCCGGAGACGGTACAAACAAGGTTGCGAAATCTCATGAGATTGAGATTTTTTTGAGTGAGATTTTCCCTTTTTGAATCTCAGTGTGATGCTAGGTAATCTCATCGTGAGTATCACAAACGGTTCTTGTCTTGAATGTCAACGATTTCTCAGACTGAGAATCACGAGCAGAAAAACTACTTTTTGGAAGGCAGAGATGCCATGGAATAATATTTGTGCAAGCTCTTGAACAATGAAACAAGTTTTATTGTTCAGAAAAAGCTGAACATACAACGACTTTTTAAAACCTGTCAGTTATACTTGATGAATGTTAAAGGCCAGTTATACTTTTTTTAAACATTTTTATAGAGAACATACTATTAAAAGCTCAGTACAATCAGGTTGATGATAAGAATTTGTTTTTTTATTTATGTCTTAAGCAAAGTTGCGAAATCTCGTTCAGTTAATATTTTATCGAGTGAGGTTCTTCCTTTTTGAATCTCAGTGTGAAACGTTAACGTTGATTGTGAATGATAGTTTTGATTTTAAAACATCTTTCTGAAGAATGTATTATCATGACTTGTAAGAATCTGATTATTATATTTATGTCTAAGTTTAATGAAAGTTTTACAGAATTTTTAAGACCAAATATAGCTCGTATTCAGAGCATTTAAGACATGCAAGATATGAAATTGTATTTCCTACAGTAATGTACTTTTAAATCTCTTAAAAACGTTGATGCAAAGTTTTGCAATCATGGAAAAGAACCGCAAACATTGAAATGCCCAAGCTCAAAATTCTTCAAAAAAACCCCAATGGCTTAATGTGCTTGCCAGAAAAAAACATCTCAAATCTTCTGGCATTACAAGAAACTATAAAAAAATATAGCAAAATCTGAATTGCTAAATATTTGATTATTATAAATATTAACACAAAAAGTACCGCAAAGACAACTAAGCTGGGAAACACTAAAATTCAGAACTAAAATTATAAGGATCCACCGGGCCCTAATTTTACTAATTTAGTATCTTTGAATTACCGAAAGATTTTTTGTCAATTTTGCAGAAAAAAGTTTTATGATTTTATTTATAGCATTCGAGCTATGCTTTGCTTTTACTTGTAGCGACAACCTTAAAAACGAAGTTGAAATTTATAGGTAGCTATGTAGAGTTTTAATATACATGAAAAAAAATGTTTCTTAATCTTCCAAACAAATTAAATTTTAAAATATAAAAATTAAAAAAAGATTGTTACCAACGAATAACCATTCCAATTAAAACGCATGGCATCCCAGCTTATGCAACCGGCTGGAATCGACAACAAGTGAAAAGCATTTATCAACCAAATAAAAAGTAATAAAGAAATATCAAAATTTTCCCTTTCAAATGCAAGCGGCGGTTTGTAGCTTCTATCCTAATGGTTAGTCTTTTTTATTTCAATTTAAAAAAGACATTTTAATGATTTTTTATGCATTTTAACGATTTTCTTTTTCAAGAGAAGGAAAACCGGTTTTATTTGCACCGGTTCACAGATCTTTTTCAAATATTATCTCGACTCACGTGATGTTTGAAATTCCCTGTGGGAAATTTCTGAAGTAGAAAACATGATCGTTGCTCGAAAAAGTAGGATATGATTTATACCAGCCTATCTAATGTCTGATAAATTCACTTATTGTATTAAGAGCGTTTCCAGAAGATTTATAGAATTCTGTAACCATGGGAAAGTTTCTATCCAAGATTGTCAAGATTTATCGCGTAAATGTAAATGTCAAGGAAGTGCTGGTGATTAAGTGTAGAGTGGAGCGGACCTGCTTTTGAACCCCGAAAGAAAACCTCGGACGCAGCCAACCAACATAAACGTCTGGAGATGTTGGTACGCTTCAACAGATGGCAGCACATGATAGGCTTCTGAGTCCAGGGCTGGATATAGCAGCAGAAAATGGATGCTGAGCTGCTGAGGGGAAACCGTATGAAGGGATAGAGGGGCATGAGAGGTCAACGGTCGGGTACGGGAGCCATAGACCTTAACAATAGGGTCATTATTCGTCGCAACTCTGAGCGAATACTACGGCAAGAAAAGCGCCAAAGTATCTTTCGTTCTAAAGGCCAAGTTCCTTTTTGAAAAAGCCGTTGAAGACGGTAACATTAGTGAGTTAGCGAGAAATAAAATTATTGTGTGTGTGTAGAGGACTCCCAGGTAACCCAAGACTCCGAATGTCAGCAAAGTACCCGACCTAACGCCAAGCCGCCATTTTGTTCCCTCTATCACCAGGACCCCGTATTTTACCCTTTTAAAGTCCGGTAGGAGTACCCGAAGCAGCTTTCCTGAGCGTCAATCCTGCCCTCCACCCGCGACGTGTCCGGAACCGTGATCACCATCCAAGGGCGTTACCAACTACCGTTATTAACAGCGGAAGGTGAGGGCCACTTACCATCCAACGAGACTGTCCGACACGGCAGACGGCACCCTGTACTTCGGAGTCGTGAGGCAACTACAACGCGCTGCGAGCTACGGAGGCGTTCGAACCCATTAAACCCGCATAGTAGGCTCAGTACGCAACCGACGAGTTGCTGCATCGCCGATACATCGCAAGGAGGAGGTGCGCGCAGAGCGAAGGGATCCGGAAGCAGACGAATGAGGTAGGAGATATTAACAGCTATTTGGGAAGATCGATCTGTCGACAAGTGCCATTATCACCAATTAAGGGGAAATAAAGTGGGCGAGCAAAGCTCGAAGTTTAATCATTTAGCGTTTCCTTAAGTTCTTGAATTCGAAAAGCCGACCCTGAGGCAAGAATTGGGGGAGTCTTGATAGTGCTGGGCAGTGACTCAACCTTAGGTTACAATTCTTAATAGAAAAAAGAATATGACAGAAATAATAATGTGCCATTGAATATTAAGATTGATCAAATATTATTGTACTACCATTTGGAGTAATTGTAAAATTGCTTCTTTTGTTAAGCGGCCTTACTTCTAATTTTTTGATCATTATCTTATGAGCTTTTAGACACATGCATCAGAGATGAATTGTTCTTTAATTATCATAGCTGGATTTTTTTAACGATTTTTGAGTACGTTTAAAAATGCCCTTCAAAAGAAATTCGTGAAACCCTTGGAAAAAACACTGTTTAATTTTATTAAAAATGGCTAGTTTAGACTGTTAATTGATCATTCACAGCCTAGTACATCATTTTGAAGTGGTTTTTGTGAAATCGGGAATGTTAAGATTGGTTTCGAAAATTGGTTTTCTCTACGGTTGTTCCGGATCTTTTTCAGTCTCTAAGTGACTATTACTGTCAAAAATTCGGCAGAAAATTGCACTACCAATGAGTAGTTTGGAACAGAGAAGGGATGTCAAGGACCAAGTACGTTTAAAAAAAGATCGTTTGAAAAGAGATTTAAATAAAAGTTGGAACAAAGGACAGCTTATCACTGACATCACGGCTTCTATTTTTTCATTTAGTTGATATAAAAAAGTAGGTTTTAATTCTGAATATATTGATGAATTTGTTAGAATACATGATCTTTATTAATATTTCCAAATTTAGATATCCTTCACTCGTACACAACATGCTCTGAAGAAAGGACCGCATGAAATTTGATGACTGTGATCATATTACAGTTCAACATATGTTTTTTTTTGTATGGCAACAGCCGAGAAAATATACAAAAAAACCTAAAAAAATCTGAGTTTTGACCTTTTTTTTTTGTAAAAAATTCAGCCCTTGAGAGTTAAAACAAATATCGATTTTTCTATTAATGTATTCTATGCTTAGCTAACTAAGCATATTTTTCTGATTTCAAATAGCCAGAAAATCGATTAGAAATGTTCGATTATGTTATTGCTTTTATTTTTGAAAACCAACAAAACGTCAACGACTGAATTTCATATTTTTTTATTTAAGTCGTCTTGACTATGAAATTATGTTATAAATTGTTTAGTACCAAAGCGCCGTATTTGCAAATAATATTATAAAATTAAAGTGTTGTTCTCAACATTTTTAAGGTAGTGTGTTGTGTACATATACACTTTTTAAAACATAGGTACCACGAGCTTTAACACTTTCGTTTTAAAAAAAGTTTCAATAAACTCCAATCATTAAAGCGCTCTTATTTTCTTTATATCAAAGCGTTTGGAGTCGTTCAACTTGGCGTGTCGCTAGTGTGAAAAGCTAATCACATTCAAATATTCCATAGATTTGTTACAAATTTAACTATCGTCAAAAAATAGTAGGGGAAAAAGTGGGGAATATAGCTGAAGATTTCTCTAATGGGATTCTGGATTTCTGATTTTTTTCTAGATGTGATGCTCAGTGAATTTCGTTTGACATCGAAAGCTTTGAGCATCACAACGAAATTCATTGTGCTGCTTAATTGATACTCATCACGGTGAGTATCAATTTCAAATGATTATCTGAAATCTTGCAACTCTGGGTACAAAGTTTCGGTAACCATCACTAGAGGTGGTATTTCACGTTCGCGTTCCAGATTTCTCATCCATACCCACCTATTTATACAAAAGCTCACAAAAACTTGCGCGTCTTTCAGTGCCAGACCGGCTGAAAAGTGTCAACTTGATGGCAATTGGGTATGTTTCCTAAGAGCTGAACTCGTCCCAGGCGCTCCCGCCCGTTTCCCGGGTTGCGGATTGAATGCGTGATTGATTTGCTTCGGAAAAGTTTGTTGCTTGAAGTGGGAAACTTCGTCTTCATTATCATCGGAATGAGTAGATTGAGCTTGTTAGACTGCCAATTGTCAGCTATATTATATAGCCTGTATATGCTACCAGCCTTCTGTTTACAATTTTAACTCTTCTGAGCTCGGATCAACTGGTTTAGATATTTGAGAATATTGTTAAAACTTTTTAAATTTATTGTTCGTTTATTTTTAAATAGTGTCCTGTAATAAGCATCTTGTTGGTGTCGAAATTAGTAAGTTTGAATAATTAATACTTTTCTTGTTTGTTCCATTTTGTGTTGCAATAATTAAGTTTATGAATTTGTCTAGTTATTTACTTTCATTAAGAATTTTATCGAATATATCGGTGAATGTTATATTTTTATGGGAAGTGTGGAAACCACATTATGCCAAAGTGAAATATAACCACCTCATCGGAGTGTAGGTAAAGGAGAGGTCTGTTACCTTAGCGATGCATGACAACGATAGTGAGCTACAACGATAGATAGCATTCATGCTTCGGTTCTTCAGGTCGAGTTTGGCCCACACAATCACCCTCCTCTCAGAAAAAAATGAAAAAAAAGCAATCAGCTGGTATCTCTTCATTCTTCAATCTGCTGGGAATAATTTTTTTTATGAATTGTTATCTCAAGCTAAACATTTTTATCCTTTACTTTTTCCGTGATACTTCGATTGGTGCATAGGTTTTCATACAGGTTCGTAGAAGATTTCGGCAGTACGTTTCTCATAAGCGCAATCGAGAGCAGTTTATCTGTCCCAGAATTTTCTTACGCAGTTATTGAAGAACTTTTCGTTTACATTTCCAATTATGCTATTTTTTTTTTTTGGAAACTATCAGCAAGCTGCCACTGGTGTTAAGGATGGCTTTCTTTACACAGCAACTTTAAGTTCCATTTTCATGCGCAGAGCCACCTTGCTTTCCAGGAGCATTTTTATGATTTTCACTATATGTAGGCTCGCGTGCAAGCGCTGTTACTTTAGTTGCAGCTCAGTTTAGCTCACTTGTAGCATTGTAACGCAGTACAATTATGCTTTTGTCCGCTTACAGCGGAACACCTTGAGTAGCACATTAGATCCGCTTCTAAGCGTAGCACATTTAGCTCGAGGTGATCCGCAACAGTTTGTTCCCAGGCGCAGCACTTATAGATCGCATTTCGACGCCGTACTATCAGCTTGTATTTAAGCGTAGCATCAGTTCTCGGTGTAGTGCAGCCGTTTGCTCGATAGGCGAAACACTCGCTGGCATATAGATGGAACTTTTATGCTCGCATTGAACGCAGCATATTTTACTCGCTGACGCAACACAATCCACAAACAATTCGGCGCAGGAAAATGACCCGACATTTGGCGCAGCTTCCAAACTCTTGAGTGTAGAATGATCAGCTCACATTCAGCGCAGTATACTAATTTTCCACTAAGCGCAGCATAGAAATCTTGCATTCAATCGCAGTCTATTTCAATTAAGGTGAAGTATACTGAGATCGAAACAAGTGCAACACTTAAGGCTCACATTCTGGCCTTTTTTATATAACCATGCATCATGTTTGACTTGTATTAGGCGCAGCACAAATAACTTCAATTCAGCGCACCAAGTTTAGTTTGTATCACACGCAGCACCCATAGTTCGCATTCAGGCAGAGCTTCCATTTGCTGGTGATTTGGCGCAAAGGAGCTCATCCAGCTCGCAATTCGGGGCAGCTTTTCAGCTCGCAATTTAGCGCAGCATTCGAGCTCGCCATTTAGCGCAGCCTCCACCAACGCGTAGCTCATCCAGCTTGCAGGCGCAGCTCATTCAGCTCACAAGCTCGCAATTTAGCGCAGCCCATTCGGCTCGTAGGTATGCTCGCTCATTTGGCTCGCAATCTAGCGCAGCTCATTCGGCTCGCATGCGCAACTCATTCAGCTCGCTCGCAAGCGCAGCTAATTCAACTCGCAATTTGGCGCAGCATTCCAGTTCGCAATTTAGCGCAGCCCTGTCAGTTCGCAAGCGCAGCGCATTCGGCTCGCAATTTAGCGCAGCATTTCAGCTCGCAATTTAGCGCAGCATTTCAGCTCGCAATTAGGCGCAGTCCACTCGGCTCCCAGGCGCAGCTCTTCAAGCTCGCTATTTGAAACTCTATCAAGCAAAGCTTTATGAACATGAACTAAAAAGTAGCATGATTGTTCAGTTCAGTAATCATTAAATAGATTCTTGCTGAAATTTAAATTTATATTAAAAACTAGCTGACCCGGTGTGCTTTGCTACACCTTTCAGAATCAAATGATATTTTCAGAAACCATTCAAATTTTTATTGTTTTTGGTATTATTTTAAATCAAATTATGACGAAATTAATAAGCAACCACTATAAAATGTGAGCTTTAGTTGGAGTTTCAAATTGCAACACAAACCATAACTTATATTCTGAATCTTGATCTATAAATTTGTTTTAAAGATCTGATAATTTTCATCTGTTTTCTTAAGTTTCGCCCTAAAAAAGAAGGGTCCCAAATTAATCGTTCGCAAAAAATCTAACTTATAAAGTATGGTTGTTTTTGCTTGATATGTTCTGGATTTATGCTAAAAAACTGATTAGAGAGCCCCTCCCTGTCCTTCCCTTAACCCCCTGCTGAATGGAGATCGTGATCTTTAATAATCATACCTATTTTTTTCGTTCCAAAAAATCCTCTTATATCAAATATAGTTCCATTGGTTGATAAGTATTTCAGCTTTACAACAAAATTTATATGGAGCCTCTTCCTTTCTTCCCCTCTCTACACTGTAAATCGTTAGAGTCTATAACAATCGTAGAATCATATCTCGTAACCAAGTACCTTTCCATGCCATATTTGTTTCCATTTGTTGGCTTCGTAAGCATAAATTGAGAACATATGCTAACAAAATTGTATTGAGCTCACCTCCCTGCTCCCACGTACCTTCTCACTGAAGAAGGATGATGTGTCAAATAATCATAGAGTCATACCAAAATGATTTTACATGTTAAGTATTGTCCATTTTTAGGATTTTGTAAAATAAAAGTTAAATGCAAGGTTCCCTCTTCCCTTCCTATATTCCATGCCATGCCAAATTTGGTTTTATTTACGTAGTAAATTTTTGAGTTATGAATAAACTTGAAAGGGAGTACCATCCCCCTTTCCGTTCTCTTCTTTCAATAGAGGGGTGATAACTTAATATTCATGAAAGTATTTTTCGTACTCAAATACTTTTCGATGCCAAATTTGGTTTCATTTGTTCGATTAATTCTCGAGTTATGCAAAAAAAAATGGAATCCCCCCCTTATTCCTTTATATCTTACCGCTTGAAAGATACGGCTTCAATTTATAATAGAAACATTTCTCGTATCCTTATACACTCACATGTCAAATATGATTAAATTTGCTTGATCAGCTCTCCAGTTATACTGAAAATTGTAAGGGAGACCTCGCCTCCCCCTTTTCATCCACCTCTTCGAAAAAGTGAGGGATACCAAATATTCATAGAAGCATTTATCTTACCCAAATATCGTTCCAAGCCAAATTTGGTTCCATTTGCTGTTGTAGTTCTTGAGTTATGCAGTAAAAATGGTATGAAACTCCCCTCCCTCTTTCCTTCCTCCCCGCTGTAAGAAGAAAGGGGTCTCAAACAATCATTAGAACATATCACGTTCCCAAATACCCGCCCATGCCAATTTTGGTTCCATTTGCTTAATTACTTTCTTAGCTATGTTGAAAACTATAAAAGAGGCCCCTCCCCCCTTTATATCTCCCTACTGGAAAGATGGAGAGGTCTCAAATAATCATAGAAATATTTTTCGTATCCAAATACCCTCCCATGCCAAATTTGGTTCCATTTGCTTTATTAGTTTTTGAACTATGTAAAATAATATGAAAGAGGACCCCCCCTTTCAACTGGAAAGAGGGAGGGGACAAAAATAATCATTGAAATATTTTTCGTATCCAAATACCTTCCCATACCAAATTTGGATAAAATATCTTGATTAGTTCTCGAGTTATATGAAATATTGTAAGGTAGCCCCCTCCCCCCTTCCTATCACGCCACTGAAAGGCGGGAGAGGGGTACCAATTATTCATAGAAATATTCCTCGTTCTCAAATACCACCCCATGCCAAATATGAAACCATTTGCTTGATGGGTTCTCGAGTTATGCAAAAAATTGTCTTTTGTTTGGGAGGCCCCTCCCCCCCTTCATGGGAGAGGGAGAGGTCTCAAACCACAATAGGAACCTTCCCCGGCCTCCAATACACCCACCAGCCAAGTTTCACGCAAATCGGTTCAGTAGTTTTCGAGTCTATAGGGAACAGACAGACAGACAGACAGACAGACAGACAGACAGACAGACAGACAGACAGACAGACAGACAGACAGAAATTCATTTTTATATATATAGATTTTCTCAGTTAACTTGGCCAAAAACAGGCTCCTGGCAGGATTGCCAAATGTGGAAACTACACAACGCAGAAGTGAATTATAACCACCTCATCGAAGTGTAGGTAAAGGAGAGGTCTGTTACCTTAGCGATGCATGACAACTATAGTGAGCTACAACCAGTGATGCCACATTTCTATCGGTATTTTGAAACCCAAAAAAATCTTTTATCGGTATGTAAATTCTAAAAATCTGTATGAAAATCGGTATTTGATGTGGATATTCAAAAATGCTTACATTTTCAACTTTCTAACGTATTTTTCTTTAAATAGAAGCTTGCAATAAACAGCAAGTCTAAGAAATCTTATGAATGTTCATTTTTAGTTCAAAACTAGTTGACTAAATGTGTTTTACAAATATTATTGCATTTTCTCCGTAAATTGGTTCTAGGTAACACTAGTTTACACAAAATGATGGTTTTGAAAATTTAACAGAACTTTATGTTTGTTATGACTTGTACATTTTTTTTAAAATTTTAAAACTATCTGCTTTTGCTGACGAAAACAAAAATCACAAATGAAAATTCAGCAGAAAATCCAGTACTCATAACTGAATGGAAATTTATTTTAAAAGTTACCGTTTGATAAGAAAAATAGAGGCATGGCGAGCACCTTCAGGTTACACGTTGGTTAGGCATATAAATTAAGTAAAAACTTGAGATTTGGATGTTTGGCTAAAGTGGGATGTAAATTGGATAAATTCGATAAGACAATAATAGAACCAGGTAAACCTAAAGGAAATTTTACTTTAGTAAGCTCTTACAAATCCAATGGCTTTTTGACGTGCTAGGTAAATATGGGCACAAGTTGATGTTCTTCGATTTATTGATGGATTTTCGCCAATCTGGCCAATTCAACTTTTAGTATTAGATATGAGTTCTAGCGATTAGAAAAAGAAATGATTGCAGAAACTTGAGAGAGTTGTTGCTTAAATTTTTTTATAGCCAAAAAAAATATTTTTATTTTATGAAAAATCACGCATTAGTCATATGAAAATCCAAGAATTTTGTGCGAAAATAAATGAAAGATGTGCTCTAAAAGAAGGTGTTCTTCCGAAAAAAGATTAAAAAACACAAAGTTTTACTATAACTGAAACCCATTTTGCCTGGCGTGGTCTTTAATTCTGCGATCTCTGCAGTTTAGGTACTTATGATATAATTTATTTGGCTAACAAGATGCAGAAGGATTGAAATTTATACCGATGATATTACATATATCGTGTATCTGATTGCACTTCAAATCTCGACATACCCCATCTGGCGACGAGTTGAACAAGGATCATGATTATATTCAAACAGTGTATGTATTTCCTTGAAAAGTTAGCATCTCACGAGACATCAGCTTTAATGCGATCGTCAATTGAGATTGACCTTAAGGAACTTCTATTGGCAGTCGCAGAAGGTCAAATATCAGCCTTGAGCTCCATTAAGATTGAGTACCATAATAGTGCATCATTTGACAGAACAAAGGAACAAAACAGCGCGAACATCTGAACGAATTATGAGAGTCAGCCATGGAGATTTTTGCAGAATACTTTAAAAGTTGTACAAATCAAAGTTAAGCCATGCCAGTTACCGAACTTTGTCTTCTTTCTACGGGACCTTCACGAAGATAGCTTGAATGAAGTGGAAATGTTGAAGTGGAATGAATTTTGAGCTAAAATCTTAAAAATCGGTATGAAATCGGTATGTTATGCCAAAAATCTGTAATCGGTATATACCGATTCTTGGTCAAAATTGTGCTCAAAAATCGGTATAAATACCGGAAAATCGGTATGTGTGGCTTCGCTGGCTACAACTATAGATAGCATTCATGCTTCGGTTCTTCAGGTCGAGTTTGGCCCACACAGGAAGAATATTTAAATTAAGAATTGAAGATTATAAACGCATAGAAGAGAAGAATGTTCATCAATTGTAAACTCTTTGTTTTGTAATATTGTGTGGCTATTTTAAAAACGTTGTCATGTTAATTCTCCATTTTTAAATTCATTTTGAAGGATTTAAATTTTTTGTTTTGATATTGTTTTACATTTTTTTTCATGAAACACATAACTTCTTCTCGTGGTAGTATAAAATAAAGCTTAATAATAGGCAGAACAATAATCAAGGACAAACTTCATCTCAAATTTATTTGAAATTAAAAAAATGCAAAATTTCATCGCGTTGCTCTAATTGCTGGGTGACCTAAATGGCATCGAATAAGCATGTGGGAGCAAAAAGTCAATTTATGAAATGGTGTTTTATACACTTATCAGTAAAGTGTACAATCAAACATGAATTGGCACATGATTCTCCAAACAAAACATTTACTTTCCAGGTCCAGGTTGGGACCTTTCAGAGTCAAAAAAAATTTAGAAATATATTAACACAATTTGTCTAACATTCATCAAGTTCAACAAGAGAACTTAACTACCGGACTATTCATCACACTTTAAACGAGGGAAACGAAAAAAAAATTGCACATCATTCATTCTTGTCTAAGACATCAAACGGATCCAACGACTAACAGCATCTGTAGCGAATTTCCCTTTATTCCAAGACAAGCTCAATGGAGGTCGTTCAACGCGTGTCCTCGGGGCAGCAAACAGGTGAAAGCTGTGAAAGTTTCGCCGTTATAGGAAAAACCCGTGAAAAGTTGTGGCGCGCATAGAGAAACGAATTCATCGTCGCCACAGAGCCGAAAAAACAAATCAAACGAATGCATGATGGAGAAATCCTCACGGCCTTATTCGAGTCCCGAAAACAGCTGAAATATCTCCCTTTCTAGTCGGATGATTCGGTTCCAGTAGGTACGTGCCTGAATTAAATTGACACAACAAGAAGCCAGAGGCCATTTGTAGATCTACTCCGGAGCAGCCATCCCAGTTGTAATGATACGCCCTCACCCTACCGCAACTCTGACTTATTCCTAAATTTCGGACGACAACGTCCAGTAATGCTTCTATCGTCTGGCTGGCAGTTGTTGATCCAAAATGAACTTTCGAGGACCTGAAAGTGGAACCGGAACCGCCTTCTGCTTCCTGCGTTGTGCGTACTGCCAATTTTAGCGAGTCAACATTGCCGGAACTACGTCCATGTGGTTGACATTGACATTGTCTTGTGTATAGGTGAAGCGGCTCTATACACGAAAAAAAAATTGAGTGGCAATTATAAGGGGTCTTTCTTGGAGCTATGTACACGAAATAAAATTGTTATGTACTTAAAATGTAGGTTAAAGGAAAAATAACAAGCACTCCTCAGTCCTCACCCTGTTCGCTGACCTCAGCGGCCATTTTGTTCCCCCATCTCTTCAACTTCTATTTTCAGCACTGATAGAGGAAACATTCTAAAAAAAGTATTGTCAAAACATTCCACTAGGTGCGCTGTAGTATAATATACAGTGGATGAAGGTCGAATTTGAGCAAGATAATAGTTTTTGATAATAACGATGATCTTTAACCTTAAATATTTTACCATACATTCAACTACACGTATTCACACGGTCGGACATTTCAGGACGATTTTTGAAAAAAGGGGAAAATCTGATAAAATCTAGGCTTTATTCTTAAACATCCAAGAAAAAAAGAAGGGAAAGAAAATCTCTGAAATTTAAGCTTTTAAAAAATAACTTTTAAAAATATGCAAAAATCATTTGAGAAAATTTGAAAATTTTCCAACAACACTTTAAAACATTACAAACATTTTTGAAATAAAGGTTTACAAATAATTATCATTTTTTTTCCTAAGACCGCAAGTTATTTAGTTTTCTGCGAATAAAATTAGGGAAGTTTTCTATTTGTTAAATTATCCCTATTCTGTTATATAAGGGAATTTCAACAATTTTATAAAGTAGTTTTGTTATATTTGTAACAGTTAATAAATAATATGCCATCGCCGACTCACACAAATGTAAGCTACCTAGAGAAAAGCAGTTGAATAAAAGTTCTTGACCTATAAACCTTTATTCTTAAACATCCAAGAGAAAAAGAAGGGAAAGAGAATCTCTGAAATTTAAGCTTTTAAAAAATAACTTTTAAAAATATGCAAAAATCATTTGAGAAAATTTGAAAATTTTCCAACAACACTTTAAAACATTACAAACATTTTTGAAATAAAGGTTTTCAAATAATTATCATTTTTTTTTCCTAAGACCGCAAGTTATTTAGTTTTCTGCGAATAAAGTTAGGGAAGTTTTCTATTTGTTAAATTATCCCTATTCTGTTATATAAGGGAATTTCAACAATTTTATAAAGTAGTTTTGTTATATTTGTAACAGTTAATAAATAATATGGCAACACTTTCCATCGCCGACTCACTCAAATGTAAGCTACCTAGAGAAAAGCAGTTGAATAAAAGTTCTTGCCCTATAAAATTGCGTCTTTCTTCTCTCTGCACCGAACACCACAACATGGTGTCAGAAATTATCGCGGAATAATTTCGATCGCGAAAAGTTCGTCCGGAATAGTTTCCGAGTAGCGGCCGCGATGTTCGCCGTGATAGTGATTGATAAATATCCGGGAAGTGTTCTTTTCTTCTGCGAAATTGTTCTCCTGCGGTGTCAATCGCTTCCATAAGTGCTTTTCATTTTCCTCCGGCCTGAACTGAAAAATTTCAAAATGGCTCACGTGCATCAAATTGCGCAGTTGCTTGCGAGCCTGAATAAAATTTTCGAAGGATTGTTGCGGCGGGTACAACAATCAGAGACGGGAGCAAGAGCTCCGTCAGTGTCAGTGTCTCAAAACGTGCCTCTTCCTCCTCCCTTATCGGTCGATGGTGACATGGAGGAAAAGATAGATTTTTTTGAGAACAATTGGAGAAATTATGCGACGGCAATCGGAATGGACAATTGGCCAGACGCCGACAATGCAAAAAAAGTGAGCTTTTTGTTGTCGACTGTCGGAGTGGCAGCTCTAAAAAAAATTACAATTTTGAGCTGACGGAGGACGACAAAGTGAATCCGACAACGGTTCTTGCAGCGATTCGAGCAAAAGTGGTTCGTGTTCGAAATGTTATTGTAGATCGTTTGGATTTTTTCAGTACTGGACAACTACCGAATGAAAGTGTAGATGATTTTGTTTGTCGGTTGAAATGTCTGGTTAAGCCGTGTCGTTTCGCAGCTTTGGAAGAGGAAATAATAACCTATAAAATTGTTACTTCCAACAAGTGGTCGCACCTCAGAACAAAGATGCAAACAATGAGTGACTTAACCTTTTTGAATGCGATTGACTTGTGACGTATGGAAGTGCTCTCGCTTCAAAGCCAAGTAGACGTGAATAAAGTGAACGTGTCGAAAAATCGAAAATGCAAATTCTGTGGCGACTGGCATTTGTTCGTGAAAGGTGCTTGCCCGGCATATGGTCAAAAATGTAAGAAGTGCGGGCAAAAGAACCATTATGAAAAAGTGTGCAAAGGAGGAAAAGGAAAAGATTCGAAGCGAAACAAATCGCGCATAGTGAAAGAAGTGAGAAATGAAAACTACAGTGAAGATGCTAGTTCATCAGAAAGTGAATATAGAGGACAATCTAGTGATTCCGAAGTGGAAGGAGAAATAGGAAAAATCTACGATAATTCACATAAAGGTGGAAACGTACTAGCAGATGTTGTAGTGAAAGTTGGAAATAAATGGAAGAAAATAAAGTGCGAGCTCGATACAGGAGCTAATACAAGTTTTGTTGGATATGATTGGCTGTGTGAGCTACTCGGTGATACAAAACCGCAGCTATTGTCATCACCATATAAGTTACAAGCGTTTGGTGGGAGTTCCATATCTGTATTGGGCCAGATGAAGCTGCTGTGTAAGCATAAAGGAAAAAAAATATCGGCTGGTATTTCAAGTGGTGGATGTCACTCACCGGCCGCTGTTGTCGTTGAAAGTTTGTACGACGCTGGGGCTGATCAAATACTGCAATACGGTGTCTTTGATTCCGGCGTTACCGAAGAATGACGAAGAAATATTGAAGATTTACCGGATCAAAGCCGAAGAAATAGTGAATCAGTATAGCCATATTTTCGAAGGATATGGTCAAATGCCAGGAAAAGTTCATTTGGAGGTAGATTAAAATGTTCAACCAGTGATACAGAAACCCCGGCGTGTATTTACCAATAGCGCTGCGAAATCATCTCAAGGAAGAACTCGAGAAGCTTCAAAAGGATGGAATTTTGACCAGGGAGTACAATCACACAGAATGGGTTAGTAATATACTTCTTTTTAAGCGTGGCCCTGCAGAATCCCAGTCTCTCCGAATTTGCTTGGATCCTATTCCCTTAAATAAAGCCATAAAACGACCAAATCTTCAGTTCGTGACCCTTGACGAAATTCTTCCTGAGCTGGGCCAAGCAATAGTGTTTTCCACTGTCGATGCAAAAAAGGGGTTTTGGCATATGGCTTTGGATGAGTATAGCAGCAAGCTCACCACGTGGACTCCATTTGGCCGTTTTCGATGGTTACGCCTCCCTTTTGGAATCTCCTCCGCACCCGAAATCTTTCAATCCAAACTACAGGAGGTCATTCAAGGATTGATTGGCGTTGAATGTTTGGCCGATGATGTGTTAATATTTGGTCGAGGGGATACTATGAAAGAAGCTTTGGAGGATCACAATAGGAATTTGGAAAGGTTGTTTGCTCGTCTTCAGGACAATAACGTGAAACTGAATAGGTCCAAATTAAAACTTTGTGAAACTCCGGTGAAATACTATGGTCATGTTCTCTCCAGCTAAGGTCTCAAACCCGATGAATCTAAAGTTACTTCTATCGTCCACTATCCCATCCCATCCAATCGAGCAGAACTTCATCGGTTTGTTGGCATGATAACATATTTGAGTCGATTTATCCCCGACTTGAGCTCCAATTGTATAGAACTGCGGAAATTGATATCAGAGAAGGTCCCTTGGGAATGGTCGAATGTGCAGCAGAAGGAATTTGAAAATCTAAAGTCTCTTGTTTCGGACATTAAAACTCTCCGCTACTATGATGTCCGACTGCCTCTCGTTATCGAATGTGACGCCAGTTCTTTTGGATTGGGCGTAGCTGCATTTCAACAAAACGGAGTTATAGGATTCGCATCTAGGACGCTTACGCAAACAGAGAAAAATTATGCTCAGATTGAGAAAGAGGTACTGGCCATTCTCTTTGCTTGCTCTCGATTCGATCAGTTGGTGGTCGGAAATCCAAGAACTACAGTGAGCGAAATAAGAATAGCACCACTATGTGTTTTGCTTGTAAAAATATGAATGATTGGAAATCACGAAAATTTTCTTCTACAGTTTGTTCTGAATTGCTTAACGTATAAATCAAGCATAAGTTTACTTTTTTTGGACGTAGCAATTGGCGTTGAGGACCAAAAATGTGAAAAAAGGGTGCGAAATAAGAATAGCACCACTTGAGTTTTTCAACAAAAACAAGATTATTTTTAAAAATTTACTGTGTAAAAGTGATTAATAATGCTTCTACGAGTTATTTGAATAGATAACTGCATTTTAAGGAGTTTTCTAGAATTCCAAAGGTTTTCAAAGGCAAATTCCTAAACGCTAGAAGAGCATCTCTTAAAACCCCCTTTTAATACCTTTGAAAACTTTTGAAATTCTAGAAAACTCCTTAAAATGCAGTTATCTATTCAAATAATTCGTAGAAGCATTATTAATCACTTTTACACAGTAAATTTTTATAAATAATCTTGTTTTTGTTGAAAAACTCAAGTGGTCCTATTTTTATTTCGCACCCTTTTTTCACATTTTTGGTCCTCAACGCCAATTGCTACGTCCAAAAAAAGTAAACTTATGCTTGATTTATCCGTCAAGCAATTCAGAACAAACTGTAGAAGAAAATTTTATTCATTGATGTATTGTATTCATTAATGAGTACATATAGTTTACTCAAGGGAATTGGTCAAAATAAGTCACTTCTCGAATTTAAATTAATTAATGAGTACATGAACTTCACTCATGGGACTTGGGCAGCTGATTCTCTTTGTCAGTCAATATGTAACTTACAAAGGCTTTATATTCAAGTAAATATGTGACTTGGGGTTGCTTGGGAGTTAACGATATTGTTTTTTTTTTCAAGTCCCTTAATTCGAAGATCGCGCTAGTATTTCTACCAGAAGCGAAAACTCCTTTCTCAAACGGTGACTTGACTTTCAGAGAGGGGGTTCAGCTTTTGCTACTAAATACCATGCTGCCAGAGCCAGGCCGCGACTCGTTCAACTTCACAAGAAAACCTACCCGAATTGGGGCTCAACGGAACGATGATTCTTGCCACCCTCGCATTCAAAGCCAGCATTATGATTCACGACTACCGGATCTGAGCAAAAGCATGCCGAAAGTTGGAACCAGCAGCCGGCCCAGCAAAAAAAGAATCCTTACTCTCGGGAAAATGACCCGGGCGTCAAGAACGGTAATGCACAAATGTGACATGGGTTGGTTGCGCCTCGTTTGCCGGGGCGTGCATCAGTGAATAATGTTTCCCCGGGTCGTTCAAAATTGTGTGCAGCTCATTCTGCGTTGCCCTTGCGCTGTGCTGTGCGAAACCTGTCCAAAATGGATCCGGATGCGGAAAACCGGGAGAAAAAGGTAAGCCCGGATATCCGCTACTTTTTCAGTTGAGTTGAATTGAAATCAAAATTTCCCGTTGGAAAGTTACGGAACCATCGTAAGTAGCAGCGGTGTGGTGCCCTGGCAAAGAAGCCTTTGTTGGAACTTATTTGTACGGGCTTTGCGCGTTCGCGGAAAATTCTTCGCTCGGTTCTAAAATCCTTCCAACTGGAACTGGGAGAAATGAAATATGCCACTTTCAGAAGCTTATACAGTTTTTTGGATTTCTAATTCAACTCAACTCAAATGCAAAGTTCATCACTCACAGTTATTGAAGGTTCATTGGTGTTTAAAAAAGTATTGATGACTTTGTCCATAATCAACTTCAGTTAAAACAAACGGAAATAAAAACTGCCCTCATAAAGATGTTAAGAAAAAGCAGTCGGCTGCTGTTATGGTTGTCACTTGTCAGTACCCCAGGGCTGGAAAACCAAAAAAAAAAAAAATGAAAAAAAAGCGCTCAAATGTCAAATTGGTCTGATTGAATCACAGACCAGTGAGCAAATAACAAATTTTGTTTCATTAGAATAATCAGTACTGGTAGCTGGTAAACGATGGATAATGTGCTACAGAGACCCCATAGTGGTCATATCACCTCTTATTCACAACTCCTATCTCTACCTCCCCGTGGTACCGGCTGGGATGCGAGTAACCTAAGCGGAGATCGGGTACCCAACCCCGGTGGATGCTTTGGTCGCATGCAGACTGAGAAGGTGGCCGCACGCGTCTGTTCCCCAGGTCAGGGGCGGCGTGCAACAACAAACGAGCGTCTGTTCTCCAGGTCAGGGGCGGCTCAAACAGCGTCTGTCTTGCAGCAAGCGGCTGAATTTATGAAATGCGGCTCCCGCCAGCTAAGTCCAAGATGGCAGCCCCATCGCGGGATAGGGACTTTAGGCTAACAACCTACTGCTCCTGATATCTTGTATTGTTACAGAAACTGAGAGAAGAAATAACCGAATTGGAACTTTGGCAACGACTATTAGCATGAAAACACGGACTAGAATTGGAACTTGGAATGTTTTGACCCTTGCCCAGCCAGGTAAGCTGGCTCAACTTGCTAAAGAAGCCAGCCGCCTCAAGCTAGAGATATTGGGACTGAGCGAAGTCCGTTAGCCTAACACTGGAGAACACAAGACACAGTCTGGGCAAGTACTGCTTTACTCTGGCATACGAGGAGAACACGCTACTCGGGAACGAGGAGTTGGTTTCCTATTAACCCCGCAGGCCCATGCGGCCCTCATAAGATGGGAACCGATAAACAAACGAATAATCGTAGACAGATTCAGAACACGGGTTAGAAACCTTACAATGCTCCAGTGTTATGCGCCAACTGACGTTGCCGATTTGCAGGAGAAAGAGCAGTTTTTCAGTCAATTAAACAGCGTGGTTGAGAGAATTCCGAAGGGTGACATTCAAATCCACTTAGGCGACTTCAACGCAAAGATTGGCTCCGACAATCAGGACTTTGAGCGCATCATGGGGCGCCATGGTCTAGGACAGATGAGCGAAAACGGAGAGCTGTTTGTAGAATTTTGTGGCAACAACAACATGGTGATTGGTGGATCGCTCTTCCCTCGACCAGCACATAAGGTCACTTGGGTATCCCGAGATGGCCGAACAGAAAATCAAATTGACCACATCTGCATCAGTCGAAAATGGAGAAGGAGCCTTCTTGATGTCCGCAACAAACGAAGCGCAGACATTGCATCTGACCATCACCTCGTCCTTGGCGAGATACGACTGAGAGTTGCGCGTGTCCAACGGCGTGAGGAGAAAGTCGGGTGTCGATACGACGTCCGCCGGTTGGAGAATCCAGAGGTGAAAAGGGCATACGTTGAACAGCTAGAATGCGGAGCTGGAAAAGGCAGTTCAACGAGCTTGTTGTAGACGAGACAAGAGAGCCTGGACAAACTCCCTAGCCGAAGAGGGAGAAAGAGCCGCCGCCATTGGAGATATCCGATTATTATAGGATATTTCTCGCCGCCTTAGTGGTATATTACCACACGTCCAGAGGGGACGGGGTCTAAGCCCTCGGATCCCTGGTCGTTCCTCTGGGGATCAGTGAGGGTGGGTCTACATCACCTTCTTTTGCACTGGCTAGCTCGATCTGGATGTCAACGGAGGACCTCAAGGTCGGCTTTGTGCCTACTATTTATACCCAGAACTCGGATGTGATATTGTGTGGATGTTACAAGAGGATATTTAGTTTTAATTGTGTTTTATTGTGTGTTTATAATTTCTGTGTGTTTTGTGTATTGTGTGTTAAGTGTACTCACGTCGATGCAGGCCTGCGGCGGGGAATCTCGGTTCTCAAGTGGCGGTTCCGGTGGCTCGTCGGTGGCTGGGAGATGGTGGCGGATTTGTAGCGATCAACTAGTGTCTTGGCGGTGGTCTGGCGAAGGCTTGGCGAGAGTCTGACGGAAACCTGGTCTTGGCTTAACGGAGACCTGGTCGTGGCTTACCGATGCATTCGTCGAGGCTTGGCGGCTCGCCGGAAACTTGGCGATGCACTAGCGGTGACCTGACGAACGAATATTGGGCTGGTGACGATTATTTGCCTGGTTGGTCGAGGCACAAGGCGGGCTTTCTAGGTGGAAAGCAATCTTCCGGGTGGTTTGGTGATGATTAGCGGACTCGGTTCGATGATGGCGCAATGACATGTGTCGGGCACGTGTTGGCGGACTCCTTTCACCTGCGGATGTTGGCCAGTAATGGGTTGGCAACTCCAGCGCAAACGGGATGTCCGAGGTATCCGGGACTTTTGTCGTGTCACCGGAGGCTTAATTTCACGATAACTTGCGACTTGGGCGTTTTGCTGGCCCACAGTCGGATTTACTTCCTGCTTATTACGCCTTAATGTTCGCAACCGAAGCACGCGTGGTGTTCACTCTGCGGCTACCAACCGAAAGAGACACTCCCTCGGCCTCTTCGTTCTGACCTGTCATCCGATTTTCCCATTGCCGCCCACTGAACCGTAATTCGCCCCTTCTGTGTTGTGATGTTATACGTGTGCTGTCAAATGTTTGTGACGTCTGTTTTACCTAGCCATTATTTAAATTCAAATTCGAACTATTGCCTAATACATTTATAAAATAAATAAATTAACCAATTGACATGGAACAAAGAAACAAAAACCGACATGCAACCTATGAACTGTTACAACGGTAACAGGTACAAGGACTAATGCAAGAATGCCGCTGAAAAAACCGAGCAGGTCAGCTACTGACAGATCGAACAGATCAGCTCAAGCGTTGGACTGAGCATTTTGATCAACTTTTCCAAGTTACAAATAGCAATGGCCAACAGAACCCGCAGCTCGAGGTGCCCACAGTAAGTCGCTGGCTGAAATAGAAGCGGCAATCAAGGACATGAAATCCAACAAAGCGCCTGGAATCGATTGCATTCCTGCTGAAATGTTCAAAGCCAACCCTGCCTTGTCAGCACAAATGTTGCACCGTCTTTTCGCTGACATTTGGGATACTGCAACATTCCCGGCCGACTGGATGCAGGGTATCCTCGTAAAGGTCCCAAAGAAAGG
The DNA here is from genome assembly GCF_029784155.1 of Uranotaenia lowii. Lineage (NCBI taxonomy): Eukaryota > Metazoa > Arthropoda > Insecta > Diptera > Culicidae > Uranotaenia > Uranotaenia lowii. The sequence continues at coordinate 142,455,780 of NC_073691.1, forward strand.
AGACCTAACAGAGTGCGGTAACTGGCGTGGCATAACTTTGATCTGTACAACCCTTAAAGTACTCTGCAAAGTGATCCTGAACAGGATCATGTGTGGACCACATCACAATGCTACGAATCATACTGGAACAAATCAACGAATTCCAGGACTCTCTTCTGCTGGTGTTCGTTGATTTCGAAAAAGCATTTGACCGACTGATTCACGAAAACATCTGGGCTGCTCTTAGACGACGAGGGGTCCCAGAGAAACTAGTCCATCTCATCGAAGCACAGTACGAGGCATTTTCGTGCAAGGTCTTGCACGACGGTGTCTTGTCTGAGCCAATCCCGGCAACTGCTGGAGTGAGACAAGGATGTATTTTGTTACCGCTGCTTTTTCTCATCGTAATGGATGAGATCTTGACTGGATCGATTGACTGTAGACCAAACCGAGGATTGCCGTGGAATCCTTCAACCATGGAGCAACTGAACGACCTTGACCTGACAGACGATATTGTTTTGCTCGCCCAAACACAACAAGACATGCAGAGCAAACTCGATGACCTCACCGAAAGCTCCAAGGCAGCAGGTCTCAAAATCAATGTCGGAAAGACCAAGTCGATGGAAATCAATACAGAAAATCGTTCCAATTTCGTGGTAGCTGGACAACAGGTTGAGACAGTGGAGTGCTTCCAGTATCTTGGTAGCCAGATTACGCCTGATGGTGGTACCAAGAAGGACATCGAAACCCGGATCAGAAAAGCCCGATTTGCGTTTGCGAGTCTCCGAAACATCTGGCGGTCACGCCAGATCTCTCTACGAACTAAGATCCGAATCTTCAACTCAAACGTCAAATCCGTATTGCTGTACGGGTGTGAAACTTGGTGCACATATGCGGTGACGACGCGAAAACTGCAAGTTTTTGTGAATCAAACGTTGAACTTCATCGCCGGTGTCATCAAAAGGCGCTAGAAATCGAGATTCGGGAACGTAAGTGGAGATGGATTGGGCACTCGCTGTGAAGAGATGAAAACGAGATTTGCAGAGAGGCGCTTGACTGTAATCCAGATGGGCATCGAAGAAGAGGCAGGCCCAAAAGCTCCTGGCGGCGAAGTCTAGCCGCTGAAGTCCGCACAGTTGACGAGAACCTTGGCTGGCAGCAAGTGAAGACGCTGGCTCCGGATCGCCAGCAGTGGAGATCTTTTATCTCAGCCCTATGCGCCGGTCAATCGACGCTGGACTCTTAGGTATATAGGTATAGAATTTTCTTCTTATGTCTGCTATAAATTGTGAAATGAGAACAAACATGACCAAAATAGTCAATTAACATTCTATCTTTGGGTTTTATTTGATTTTATACAAGGATTAGGGCTTCCTGAATAAAATATCAAGCCTCCTTCAATAGGGGATCAAGTCTCCCATAACTTCGGAAAAATCGCAATTTTTTTACTCCCACGAAAATGCTTCTAGTTCATCAACGGGTTCAAGTATCGATCTAATTTTTGGAGCATAGAAACTTGAAGTTACAAGCTGTCAGAAAATGTCAAAGACGGCGAGTTGCAAAATTTTTCCCCAAAAGATATGGTGAAAATAAGAAAAGGGGATCAAGTATCCCCACTCTCCCCTTTTGTAAATGCAATCCTGGGGCAACACTGTAGCATGGTTTTTGATTGTCTTATTTTGAAAGCTATCAGATGGCGCCTCTTTGTTTTCTACAGCCTCTTTAGATGTCAGTTGACTCGTTGTCATTCTTTTTTGGAACTTCATCGGTTATCTTTATTATGTCTATCGGTCACCTTCTAGTATATACTATCTTTGGCGGCGTGTAGGAGAATGGATTGTGGAGGCGAAGGATGAACCACGAGCTCGCGCGACTCAACGGCGAACCCAGTATTCAGAAGGTGGTGAAGGCTGGCCGGATACGCTGGACAGGACATGTTGGGAGATTGCCTGACGATTGTCCTGCAAAACAGATGTTCGCTACAAATCCGGTAGGAACGAGACGAGCAGCGGAGCAATGAGCCAGGTGGTTAGACCAAGTGGGTGGGTAGGCGAATGTAGGATGTCCGAGAAATTGGAAAACGGTTGCCATGGACCGAGTGAAGCAAGGGAAGATTCACAAAGACAAGCAAATAAAACATAGAAGAAAAGTGAAGATTTACAAATTGGATGTTTCCCCTTATTTAGTCTTTTATCCAACATTTATTCGTAGGTTCCGTTGCTGGATTCATCGGACTAGACGAGTGATCATCTGGCACTCTAACGGTGGCCTCAGTTCAAGAACACTAACTGCGTCCATCCACAGTGTAGAGTTGAGCTTTCACTTATTCTATAAGCTGGTTTTTGCTCAACCGCCCTGCGTGACTTCCTAAAAATTTTAGGCTAAAATCGACTCTAATATAGTTTTCTGAGGATGGCTGAAGGTAGTTAGCAGAAATGTTAAAAAAAATTGTATTTATTTGATTTCAAATTCACCGAAAAACATCAACCAGAAAGCCAATTAAACCAACTCCCCAACCCAAACGAATTATTTGCTCTTCTACCTCGCGTTTGTTCGATGAAAGTGTAGTGGTGTAGCCTCTCTTCAATGCTTTCCATGGGAATATATGTGCCTCAATAGAATGCTTCAACATTTTATAAATAGTAATTCTACACATAGTAGATCCGGCCATAACGAACAACCAAGTCTGTCAAGTTTTGAGGTTCGACAAGTTTCGGACTTCCTTCCGAATCGTGTCGCGGCCACATCGCTGCTCCAGCTGAATCAAAACTCCGGTAAGCCCAAGCTGGATTTACGTTGGATCTAGGTGCCTATTACCACCGCATCATTAACTACATACAAACTGTCGTTCCTTTAAGCGTACGACTCACGGATAAACTGTCCGTGAAATTTTGCGGAATCGTGGCTCTGCCCCTGTTCTGGCACTCCAAAATGTCGGCACAATGTGGTGCAAGGACTTCGGCAATATCTAGTATCGCTGCATCGACGGCGTCGACCGTTCCGATACAACGGGCACGGATACCATGTTGCGGCTGGGCCGTAAGGAGTTTTGTAAAAATTCGTCTGCGTCCGTATCAAGGTGCTGGCGTTTCAAATATCATGGCAAAGCGAAGTATCGGCGGCGATTGTATCGCTGCAGCAACAACATCAGCATTTACGGCATTGGCCATTCCGGCCCAACGATACTGGTTGAAAAAGGCATCGGCACACGGAGAAAAAATACGACTGTTGTTCTAATTATTTCACCTAGTTACACCAATTATCACTATGTAGTTGATTTTTTTGCATTCAACTGTAAATATAATAAACACAACTAAAAACTGCTGATTGACTTTATGCAATCAACTATGCAGATAAAGGATTCAACTGTAATGGTATAATTGATTCAACTGTATATAAGATAGATTCAACTTCAATTGTATGGTTAATTTTAGGCATTCAACTATAAATATATTAGATTCTACTTTACATTTCTGGTTGACCTCTTCCATCTAACCATAAATATGATTGATTAAACTGTAATGTTATAATTGATAAATTAACAGTATATTCAAAATATTTTAACAATATATACATTTAAATTACACGCTGTTGATCATTTTTAACGACCAAAATCATTGCCACCACCACAACCAAGAAGCACCAAGCCATAAATTATTTTTCTCAAAATCGACACAGACCATCATTTTTTTGCCTTTCTTTCAGAAAGGTATAGTTATCGGTCGATTTGGGAGATCATTAATTATGGGTCTTAGATATACCTTTATAGGTACCAATCGAATCAGCTCGATGAGTTCTGATGATGTCTGTGTATTTGTGTGTATTTGTGTGAATTTTTGTAAACTTTGTTCTCGACGTTTTTGTGAAACTGAGCAGTACAATAAAAATGATTTTTATCTTGAAAAATTTGATTTTTTTTCTTCTTCAACCTATAAAAGAAAGAAAAAAATACAAAATAGTTTGAAAATTTAATTTTCATAGTAAATATCAAAAATCATCGCTCCAAAAACGTGTCAATTTGGCTTGCTAGCCACAACCAGCAATCACTAAAATCAAGATTATCGTATATATGACGTCAAATTATACGTGACGTCATAGATACGCGCTTGCTATCTAAAAGTATGGATCTGTCGATTTGTGGAAGGGAGAACAGACAGGCTTCACTCCCACTCAGGTTTGATGTCATCGTGACAGAAACCATGTGGGAGGAAGACGACAACTAAAATTTTCCCGGCCAATCTTTAAATTTTTCCTAATAATGGTTCAGTTTGCATCCGAACCATTTCAAAAATTTCGGAACCGAAGCTCCAAATTATTGAACATAAAAATGGTTTTCACCAAGGGGTACGACCCCGATATTAAAGAAGTCGTTGATGAGTACGTGATGCTCACACTGCATGGTACGAAAGCGATAGTAACTTCGCCCAACATTATATTCAGGCACAGATTGCTCTGAGAAGGGGAAAACAACACGGGTACTCGGCAATGTTGCCACATCCAAATCTGTACCGCTCATCGAAAAAATCTTTTTCATCTGTACCGAAAACTCAAAAATCTGTACCAAAATCTGTACCGAAGAAAAAAAAAGTTCTCCATTCAATTTGTTGATATGTGAAGATTTTGTTTCTATTTTTTTAATCTAAAAAAACATAGATACTTCATTGCACATACTACAGTTTTTTAGTTAAACACTTTTTGTGAAACTCATTTATTCATTTTTATTTTCTCTCTTTGAAAAACTGACATTGAAAAATATTTTTCATAACAAACATTACCTAATGTTTATAATTTGTATACAAAGTTTTATTAAAACGATTTTTGAGCGTCATATTTAATACGACATTTTTCGATCCGCCGTTTCATCTTAAATACTAACTTTTTGTTCTAAAGATAGCGTTTCAACACTCAGACGCCTACGAATTTTGGATTAATTGGCATTTACTTATGAGAAAATGCGCTCAACCACTGCTGACGAGTGGAATCAGATCAGGGAACTGAGATAAAAAGGAGATTCATCGTCAATGATCATACAAGTTTTGCAGCCAATGATTGAATTTGTGGTAATTTGTTGCAATTTGTTAGAGAGAATTAGAAGGTTCAAGCACTGGTTCAAGTTAAAATGAGAGAAACGGGTGCTCAGAGAGAGTGAAAATTGTTGCAAATTGTTGCGATTTGTTAAGCAGTTGTGGAATTTTGATCATTACCGTTCCAACTGCAAAGAATTCTCTCTCCACTGCAATCCCTCGAATCAGATATTTAATTCTGCCTGTCAGCGTTACAGTTTGATTTTTAACATCCTTTATATGGAGTGTGTACTTCCCAATAAGGAACTCCTATCGTCAGAATAATAAAAGCAAACTTTTGACATTGTTTTTTATACAGTTTTCAATAAACTGGATGAAAGCAAAGTGTAGACACTTGTTTCAATTTTTAAAAGTAAAAAATCTGTACAAATCTGTATAAAATTTCGAAAATCTGTCATCTGTACGTACAGATTCTGTACCAAAAATGTGCTCAAAAATCTGTACCTGTCTAGATAAATCTGTACATGTGGCAACCGTGGTACTCGGGTACGCGGACGATGTATGCACATCTATCTAATAAGACAAATGCTACTGAATCCTCTCGAGCTTTAAGCTCTCGAGCTTGTTTTTTTGTTCCCTTTTCTCTTCCTCTCTTCAAATCTAACGTTGCGTTGTTGTTGTTGGGGTTGGTGTCTAGAGAAAAAACATGACGGCTTGGAGGTCAATCTGAACTTTCACTTGCTGAAGCCAATGGAAGATGACAACCAAACAGTAGCGCCACCAAGCCCTCCATAGTATAGTTTGAAGCATTTGGGTTTTTTTTTGGAAAGCTAATAATAATTATTGACAAAGTTGAAGAAACAGGAAAAAACTCCGAATTAACCATTTTCACCAGGTTGACCAAATACAAAAATGACAAAATCGACAAAATTGACAAATTTGAAAAAAAAATGACTAAATAGACCAATTTTACTAAATTGACGAAATTGACAAACTTGACATAATTCATTGATTTGACAAAATTCACTTAGTTGAAAAAATCATAAAATTGATAAAATTTATAAAATTGACTAAATCGAGAAAATTGGCAGAATTGACCAAATTGACGATGACAAAATTTACAAAATTCACTGAATTGACAAAATTGACAATATTGATAAAACTGACAAAATTAACAAAATTGAAAAAATGACAAAATTGACAAAAATAACAAAATTGACAAAAGAGATGACAAAATCGACAAAATTAATTAAATTGACATAATTGACAAGATTGATAAAACTGACAGAATCGACAAAATTGAAAAAAAAATACTAAATTAACGATGACAAAATCGACAAAATTCACTAAATTGACAAAATTGACAAGATTGATAGAACTGACACAAATCGACAAAATAGACAAAATTGAAAAAAAAATTACCTAATTGACCAAATTGACGAAATTGACAAACTTGGCTCAATTCCTTGATTTGACAAAATTCACTTAGCTGAAAAAATCATAAAAATTGATAATATTTATAAAATTGACAAAATCGAGAAAATTGGCAGAATTGACAAAATTGACTATGACAAAATCGACAAAATTCACTGAATTGACAAAATTGACAAGATTGATAAAACTGACAAAATTGAAAAAAATTACTAAATTAACGATGACAAAATCGACAAAACTCACTATATTGACAAAATTGACAAGATTGATAATACTGACAAAAATCGACAAAAGTGACAAAATTGATCAAATTGTCAAAATTCACAAAATTAACAAAGACAAAATCGACAAAATTCACTATATTTACAAAATTGACAAAATTGGAAAGATTGACAAAATTGGAAAGATTGACAAAATTGACTGGCGAAATTTACAAAATTGACCCAATTGACTAAATTTTGATCAAATTTACAAGATTGACAAATTTACAAAATTGACAAACTTGACAGAATCGAATAAAATTGAAAAAATTGAGAAAATTGGCCAAATTGACAAAAACAAAATCGACGAAATGCACTTAATTAACAAAATTGGCAAAGCTGTCAAAATTGACAACATTGACAAGATTGACAAAATCAACTAATTTGATAAAACTTACAAAATTGACAAAATAGACAAAATGAATAAAACTGACCAAATTGACAAATTTGACAAAATTGACAAATTTGACAAAATTTACAGAATTTTCAAATTTGAAAAAGTTGACAAAATCATGAAAATTGTTAAAATCGACAAATATACAAAATCTAGAAAATTGGTTAAATTGACAAAATTTACTGAACTAACAATGCTTACAAAATCATGAAAATTGATAAAATTGACATTATTGACAAAATTTAAAAATGACCAAATTAACAAAATTAAAGAAATAGACAAAATCAACAAAACAGAATAAAAATCTCAAAATAACAAAATTTGCAAAATTTACAAAAATGATAAAATTGACAAAATGAACGCAATTGTCCAAACAAACAAAACCGACAGAATTGATAAAATTGACAAAAACTATCAAAATCGACTAAATTGACAAAATTGACAGAATTTGAAAAATTGACAAGGAAGACAAAACCCACAAAATTGATTCAATTGACAAAACTGAACGAATTGATGAAATTGACAAAATTCTTAAAATTGGCAGAGTTGAAAAGATTGACAAAATTGGAAAAAACTGACAAATCGACAAACTTTTCAAGATTGACGAAATTAACAAGATTAACAAAACTGACCAAATTGACAAAAATGAAATTATTGACAAAATTCATAAAATTGACAACATTGAGAATAATGACAAAGTTGACAAAAATAACAAAGTTGACAAAATTAACAAAATTCACAAAATTGACAAAACTGTCAAAATTGAAAAAAATGATGAAATTGACAAAAATGAAAAAAATAGCCAAAATTGACAAGATTCACGAAATTGACAAAATTGAGAAAACGATGAGAAAATTGACGAAAATGATAAAAAAAAGACAAAATTAAAAAAAAATTACAAAAAAGACAAAACTGACAAAATTGACAAGAATGATAATAATGAAAAATTAACTTTATGAATGACAAAATTGACGATGTTGAAAAAAATGACTCATTCGACAAAATTGACCAAATTGACAGCAACTGACAAAACTGACAAGATTAAAATTGAGAGAACAGACAAAAGTTTAAAAATAGACAAAATTGGAAAAATTTACAAACATGACAAAAGCTTTAGCACCGACATAATTCATTTAATACACATCATTTATAAAACAAGACCATGACTAAAGTGCAAATAGGGGAGAGGAAGGCTATATGCGCATATTAAGGAAAGCACTAATTTTCTCCTATACTCCAAAAGATAGGAGCCTGAAAACTATATGCACATGAGCGGACATCTGTTTTATATACGTTAGTGAAATTTTTCTGTTAAAATCTCTTACAGTTTTTGTGAAAATAATTTTATAATAAAAGAAGTCAAAATAGCCGATTTCCGAAACTGGCGGGCTAAATGCGCATATTTATGTTTTTAGCTATATTTCATTACCACTTGCAATATTTTGATATTATTTAATTGAAAATGGTAGAAACGGATGTTAAGCATACGTCAAGGCCGAAATTTTGGTGAAATTTTTTACATCACTAGTTCTTTTGCATGAAACATAGTTAAGTATGCCATATGGCCATATTTCAGGGTAATATTTTGTTCATATTGTATTTTTATCGGATCAGTAGGAAGTTCTTCTTTTTTCGCTGTAAGATCGTGATTTGAGCGTAGATTTCATGATTTCATGATAGAAAGTAAAAAATTTATAAGACTAATCTATTTTTCTTGATATAGGCATTTAACCTGCCTTGATATGGGCATTCAGAACCTGTCTCTTATTCCAATATCTTATCATTTACAACTTTGCCAAAAGCTTCGATTTGTTGAATTTCCGATTTCCAGATGAATAAGAAAGAAAAACCACTAAAATTTTTGTTCACAGAATCTGTATGCACAATAATTAAAGTTCAATATATTATAACAAAACTGACAAAAATCTTGTTTGAATTTTTAAATTTTTTCGACTTTATATAATAATTTAATTTTTTTATGCCATGTGTTAAAAGCGTATTACCCTCAAACTGCACTAATTAGATATGATGAATCTCCAGCCATATCGTCAATCGGCTGTATGCGCATATTACCCAATATGCGCATATAGGGACACTTCCCCCTATGGGCCAATCGTAGAAGAGTGATTCTTAACCGATCATTCATTTATTATCCAGTTCAGCCATTGGCCGAAATGTAAACTAAGACCGAATTCCTCGGAATCATGATCATGTTATCTGAATTTAAGAATCAAGCATAGGGCCTAGACCCTCACGTCGCATATTTCTATAGTGATATTAAGTCCATCCTTCGCCCAACGATAGATTCTCAAGCACAGATTGCTCTGAGAAGGGGAAAACGACATGGGGATGCGGACGATGTATGCACACCATCTCATCTTCTCACGTGCCGTTCGTGCTCAGTCAGGAAGCTAAGCACGAACGACAGGAGAGAATTTCGCCCGTGGAAGCAAATTGAATCTTATTAGACAAATGCTACTCAATCCTCTCGATCTTTAAGCTTTCGGGTTAGTTTTTTCGTTCCCTTTTCTCTTCCTCTCTTCAGATCTAACGTTGCGCGATGGAAGCTTTTCGTTCGCATAGAAAAACCTGTGCAATTGTTGCGTATTGTTGTTGGAGTTGGTGTCTGACGATAACGGTTTGGGAGTCAATCCAAACACTAGCGCCACCAAGTTCTCAATAGTAGAGTTTGAAGCATTTGGGATTTTCTGAAACATGCACATAAATACGAATTAACTATTTTGGCAAGGTTGACCTGAAAAAAATTTAACTAAATTGACAAAATTCACAAAACTGACAAAATTGACCTAATTGACAAGATTGACAAGATTGACAAAACTGACAAAATTGAGAAGATTGACAAAATTGAGAAGATTGACAAAATTGACAAAATAGCCTAACTGAGAAAATTGACCAAATTGACTAAACTGACAAAATTGACCAAATTGTCAAAATTTACAAGAATTACAAAATTCACAAAATTGACAAAATTGACGATTTTGACAAGATTGACCAAATTGACAAGATAAACAATTTCGACAAAATCGACAATATTGACACAACTAACAAAATTGCCGAAATTGACAGAATAGACAAAATTGACAAGATTAACAAAATTGCCAAAATTGACAAGATTGACATAATGTACAAAATTGACCAAATTGACAAAATTGACAAATCTGAACAAAATTGACGAAATTGTTTAAATTGACAAAATTAATTAAATCGACAAAATGGTCAAAATTCACAACATTCCCAAAATTCATAAAATTGAAAGTATTGATTTAATCTACAAAATTGAAAAATTTGACCAAATTGACAAAATTGACGAAATTGTCAAAATTGACAAAATTGCCAAGATTGACAAAGTTGATGATATTGTCAAAATTAACAAAATTGACAAGATTGACAAAATTGACCAAATTGACAAAACTGAATGAAATTGACAAAATTTATAAAATCGACAAAATTAACAAACTTCATAAAATTGACAACATTGATTAAATCGGCAAAATTTACAAATGTAACATATTTGACATATTTGACATATTTGACAAATTTGGCGAATTTGACAGATTTGACAAAATCGAAAAAATTTACAAAATTGACAAAATTTACAATAGTCACAAAATTTACAAAATTTGAAAATTTAAAAAAAAGACCAAATTGACATAATTGACCAAATGGACAAGATTCAAAAAAAATTGCGGAATCAACAAAAGTAGCAAAATGTGGCAAAATGACATAATTGAAAATATTGACATTAAAAATTATAAATATCGTTATCTTATAATTTAATTCTACCGATTATGATACCCTACGTTGCAGCATTGTAGTAAAATCTAGCAATTGTAATTTTATCCAATAATTTTATCAATGTATTTGTTTCCTTTACTTGAGAGGATGAATTATTTTAAATACATGGTCAGGTTTTTTTTAGATTGTATTCTTAATTTTGACCCCTTCAATTTTAAAGTTACCTATAACTCCAAAAGGAGTAAATTGAGTGAGATTATAATGTCATAGAAACGGGATCATACAAGATATTCCAGAATCCAGATTCCAGTCATTCTAAAATCTTTAATAAGTTGCAAATAATGTTATTTATATGAAAGTAATGATTAAATCAAAATACTTTGATCCTATAAAAAATTTTGAATCTTCATTTCTTAAATTTATTTTGGATTGACTATGCGTTTGAAATCCTTCAATCATAATTCAGAATTTATAAATCTATTATTTGTTTATTATTTTGTATCATATGTATCCAAATATAATTGACAGGCTGTAAGAAAGGCTACAATCCACTGTCAAGTGTATTAAATCGGGATTTTTTGTTTGCGACGGGTACGAAATCTAGCCTTTTTAGAATTTTGCGGTTCCGAGTCCAGGATCTTTCACGGAGTACGTGGAATCGACGTGAATTTCAACCCGAGCTGGTTGATCCAAACGTGCACGTTTATTATCTTCCGCAAATGGCCATCTAAGGGAACCCTCAGTTTCCTCTACGGAACCTGGATGATGTAGTACTTCATAAGAACGGCACTATAAGGGAAACGCTAGGCATCATCAAAAGTCTGGCGACAATAGTGGTTTATAGTTGACGTGGAAAATAAATATCTAAGCGGCGTAACATCCCAAGCAACCAAAAGTCACATATTTACTTGAATGAAGGCATTGAAAGTTACATATTGGCTGACAAAGGGAATCAACTGCACAATTCCTTTAAGTGAACTTTATGTACTCATTAACGAACTTGAAAGTTGCAAAAGTGATTAATACGTACGTTGTAAGGGACTTAAGTCACATAAAGGGTACAAACGTGCTCAAAACGGGATTTGTGAAGTCACAAAAAGTTCATTGAGGTGCTTTCAAAATCAAATCACCACTTCGAGTTTTAGCTTCAGTTAGAACAACATCTAGGCATGGTCTTGTGGTAGCGTGTTCGATTCTCACCACGAAGGTCAGGGTTCGATCCCCAAGATGGGCAAATTTTTTTTTATCAATAAGTAATTTTGTAATTGAGTGATCATTCTGATGCGATATATTAAGGTTGCCAGATTGCCCGGTTTTATCCGGGTTTGCCCGGATATTTGATACAAAATTTGGGAACAGTCTGGCCCGGCCCGGATGCCCGGATTTCATTGAAAATGCTCGGATTTTGCTCGGATTTTTTCACTTTATTCAGCAAATCAAACAATAAAAAAATTGTGTTGTAATTTTTTTTAATTTGGTTACCAACATAAAATTTTTCGAGCAGATTTTGTAAAAAATAATCATGAAAGGATTTTTCGAAGCCTTAAAATACGATTTGACAAAAATTGCCCGGATTTTTGGTCGTCGATTTAGAAATGAAATGCCCGGATTTCGCCAGGTTTTTTTTCTAGAAAATTGCCCGGATTGTCCGGCCCGGATACGTGCTGAAAAAAATCTGGCAACCTTACGATATATGTAGGAAATGTAGAAAAGATTAAAATTTTAGAATTAAGCAATTTGTCGAATTTGGAATCCGGCGGATATTTTTATTTTTAGGGTATTTCAACGTTGGCACCAGTACTATTCCAAGCTGCATAGAATGCACTTCGGCACTAAAACGAGTTGTCCCCGAACTGGAAAAGTGCAGCTCTGTGACGTTCTGTCGAATAAATTCTATTCTGCCTCTCGCTGAAAGAAATCTAGATTTAAAGAAATTAAGTCGAGTGTCTCTGGTAAGTTAATTTATTTCCCGAAGTCAAATATTATTTAATTGCTTGTGTTTTGATTATTCTAGGCCGAGGCATGAAACCCAGAATTAGTCGATTCAACGGAAAACCTCTGCAGGTGATAAATGGCGACGGAAAAGTCAAGGCCAAATCGAATGTGTTCCGTCAACGATGTGGTTGCATGGGGAAGAAGTGGATAACGGCTGATGGCCAATCCGACTTGCTTGAATCCCAGAACCGTTCTTCGAGAGGTTGGTTAAAATTAAAAGCGTTCTACTGAATGATAATTTCATTACTATTAATCATTTATTTACCACAGGTTTACCATCTTATACTTCGCGGCTCGCTCACAGGGAACCATTTCTAAACAGGATGACATAATGATGGAAACATCAAATTCTAATGGAGACGTGGAAGTGGAGAAACAAATTATGGCGGTAAAGACACAAATCGAACTTAGTGATCGCCATTCCATTGATATGTAATATTTGGCTGGAATAAAAAAAAATTTAAAACATAAAATCATGATGAAACATAAATATTTATTACACGTACAAAAACTTAATTTCTACCATAAATATAGTTGTTTACCGCGAAATCAATCATACGAATATAATTTAATCTAATATAGTGAGCATTCTTTATAAGCAACCTTTACACAAGCAACATTCTATTGAAGCAACCTCTGCATTAGCAACTTTTTTTTATTCCAAAATTTCTGTACAAGCAACCATGGTTTTATTTTTCATTTTAACTTTCATTCTTCCGTAAAAATGGAGAAGAAAGGCAGAGTATCAATTTCTTTGAAAACAAAATTATTTATTTTAAATGAACTCCAAGATGGCAAGACACCGACAGAGATCTGCAGAAGCTACAACATCCATAAGTCAACTTTAACGAGGATAAAAAATAATAAAGAAAACTTGGAAGAACTCGCCTCAAAAACGTATGTTATTCAAAAAAAAATTAAGCGAATGAAACCATTAAAAAATCCTGGTCTTGATGATAAACTATACGCATGTTTTTACTACGGAGAGAAGCAAACGAATTGGTTTCAAACGAGATGCTCAAAGTTAAAGCACTGCACTAGATTTGAAAAGGTCACTCAATGGACACGAAGAACTTCCATTTAATTTTTTTAAATTAAAAAAACACCACGGCATAAGATTTTTGACGGTTTCCGGTGAAAAACTTTCCTGCAATGCTGAGAGTGCTGCTAAATTTACAAGCGATTTCAAAAAGATTATTGCCGAAAATGGGTTTTTATTGGAACAGATCTACAATTGTGACGGAACCGGTATGGTTCACAAAGGTTTGTACAAGAAAACAAACGCTACCGAAAAAACTGCTGTAGGACGGAAATTCATGAAGGAAAGGGATAATGGTGACCTTGTGTAAATGCAACTGGGACGCATAAACTCGATTTGATGATGATTGCAAAATCTAAAAATACTCGGTATTTTAAAAATGTAAATTTACCACTGTATTACAAATCATTCAAAAATGCTTGGCAAACTTCTGCACTTTTTAAGGAGTGGTACAACGATTTATTCATCTCTGAAGTTTCTCGTTACTTAGAAGCTAAAGGCTTACCAGTAAAAGCGATTTTATTGGTCGATAATGCCCTGTCATGGGACAGCAAACACTTTTTCCCATGATGAAAACTTTAAGGTTATTTTTTTCCACCCAACAATACACCCTTGTTGCAATCACTTGACCAAAATGTCATAAAATCCCTTAAGCAACGGTATCAAAAGCACCTTCTGTCAACACTCTTGGCGTTATGTGTAAACGGCAATAGCGACATAGACATGAAGCCTGGAATGATGTCCCACGATCCGTTGTCATGAGTTCATTTAAACATCTGAAACTGCTTATTTATCTATAAATCACAAAACTGATTTTTCTTAAAATTTATACTCCTTTTTCTATATAAGCAACTTTTTCTACATAAGAAACTTTTTTGAAAAAATTGATTCAGATTAGTTGCTTGTATAGAATGCTCACTGTATATTTATAGTTAAGCCAATCAGAAAAAAAATAATTTAATTTATCATATTCATTGTTGAATGCATAAAATCAATCATACGATTATAATTGAATCTAATATATTTATAGATAAACTAGCAGGCCCGGTAAACTTCGTCTTACCATGTTCAACTTGGCGTCCAATTTCCATTTTTCCTAGTTTTTTTTTACATTTCCCTCCTTTCCCTTTACTCGAATCGTCCCGCTTAATTCTATCAAAACAAAACCTAAGAATTTTAACTCAATTCTACGGGTCCTTTAACTTTCACTTTTCGTTACTTGTTCCATAAATAACTGTATGTTGATAATATGTATGTTTCATTTGTTGTATTCCATTTAGTAGATTTATTCCGTTTTGTTCGAGTTCACGTGAAGGTTTAAACCGAAATAAAAAGTTTCTCATTTATTGGAATATATTGCGTATGAATCTTTTTTTTAAATAGAATTTGGACTATCGGGACAATTTTGAAGTATTTGCCAAATATTTTGCCTAACGCAGCGCTTTCAGCTTCCTATTTGCTTTGGATAGTGTATTTTTTAGAGCTGAAGAAATAAGCTAAACATTTTTTACTGGCATTTTCAAATAACTTTTTTTTCACCATCCTCATCCTTCGAAGCAGTTTGAATTAAAATCCATATTTTCACCAAAATTATGTTCAAAAAAGTTTCGCCTGATACTAAACTTATAGACTTTACGCATTTCAACTCAAAGTGTTCCCAAACAGCACTTGTCATGGCATTAAATCTGTATACTGAAAATCCTTTTTTTTATTTTTTCAAGAAAAAAATGCAAATTAATTCCTTTGAACTTCAACCCAATGAATCAACGAAGCGATTGGTTTTTAAAAGAGGAAAAAATATGTTAAGATATGTTCACCCATTATTTAAAAGATTCTAATTGCAGCATTTGGGTGTTCTGATTTCAAAATTTCCTGAACATTGTTGGTGGTGATCTGCGATTTTATTTGGGATTATGTCATATTTTCAGGATTTAATAACATTTAATTGAAAAGCAGATTTTTTTTAAATTTTATAAATCGAAAAGAAATAATCTGTTCAAGCTTCTATGGTTTCATGAGTTCCTGGAAATCATCATATAAACAAAACCTTAATAAAAGTTAGGTATCTTTTTTACTGTAAATCTTAATGTTCATAAATGAAAGACCGGGGCAAATGCAAACGAATATCACCCCAGTTCAACTTTCATATTGTCTGAAAAAATTAATATTTTCAATAAAAACAATAGTTATGCTGACAAAAATAAATATTGAAGTAGACATTTGTCCCTTTTATTGGGGCAAGTGAAAACACATACGTTTTTTTTCAGACGCGTCAGTGAAAAGACTTTAGCTTAGCTTAGCTTAGTTGACTACTCATATCCACCTTAAATCATTGAACTTGAAGTGTTTAGATATGACCATTCATTTAAAGCTTCAGATAACATATTTGATTAGACTTTGTTCAACTTACGCACTTCAAATTCCATGACCGCTGGCGTGGTTAAGCAGAACAAGTTCTACCGCGCCAATGGTTGCTACTCCGTGATTGATCGAGGCCATCAGCTTTGTGCAAGGGCCAAAAGAATGGTGCTTGGGACTAGCAGTTCATTCACAATGCACAAAACTCATGCTCTCCCTTTGCAAATGATCAATAACGGCGCCGGCCACGTCCTAGTAGTCAATGAGGAATGAAGGAAGGATTGTTAGTAGGATACTGCGAAGGATCTATTAACAACCTTTTGTCCCATTATATTCCAAATATTAGTTTTGAAAAAATTCAGAAACAAAGGTTCGTCAATATCTCCAGCTATAGAAATCGTCTATACGTCTGCGAATCTATATTTAAATATCCAAGGAAAGGGTTGTGTTAGTAGGGGAAAGGTTATAGATCAGGATCCATTTTGGTGAATGGTGCGATCGAGTTTTCCTACACCTCCTATGCTCCTAGATTTTTTTAAGGAAACTCCTATTTCTATCTTAGAGGCAGTGAAAAAATATCAAAAGTAAAAAATGTGTTTAAATTTTCTATTAGCTAACTTGTTTTCCTAATTCTTTTTCCTGATATACTAATGTGTTTTCAAAAACGATCCTATAGATTGAAGATCTTCTATCAAACTTCGAAGAATATTAATAAGAAAATGTTTAGATTATAAAAGTTTTGCTAATGAATGAAGTTATTCTCTTTTTGTTCCTTTTAATATTTTAATTTGTTATGTAGGTTGTGATAACAGAATAAGATCGTTTTTGGAAACTTATCAATGAAATTCAACTCTTTGCCTCAGTTTGAAGTAAAAATAGAATCACAAAATTGACCAAAATATTTAAAAAATGTTTAAAACTACAAAAATGACAAACAGTGCAAAAAAATGCAGAAATGGACAAAACAAAATTTTGTCAAGTAGGTTTAAAAATGACTAAAAATTTAAAAAAAACCAGAAGACTTGAATCACAAGATAAATATGAGCTAAGCTGTTATATCAGGTCATTTTATATTCGTCACTGAAGTTCCCTAACGAAGTCATTTCAGTCCTTTAATAGTCCACAAATCAAATGGTGTTCTTTTTTCTGTTAATTTTTTCCAATGCTCTCATTCAAACCGATAGTAGGCAACTATGTTTGAACGGAAGAAAACATTTCGAAGTCACCAATTGAACCGCAGTAACAGTGTTATAATTTCAAATACTTTTATATTTTGTCACGCTTTTCAAATTATTAAGCCGTCCTTAAGAACTCCTTGCCCAAGTATTACTAAATGGAGATACCTGCTAAACAGTTTAAAGCAGTCAAATGAAAGAAAAAATAACAACATTAACCTATAAGTATGTCTTATTATATTTGAAACCATTAAAGATAAAACACTTGATACACGTAATAATATATTGGTATATAATGTTTTTTGTTCTGTTAAAATTTGCATAACATACAGCTTTCTGCAGTATATTGAATAACCTTGTACTGATTCTTGTCAACTTATTATTTTAATTCTCTTTGATAACAGTATTGTTTTATCACAAAAAGCAATACCAAATAATAAATCAATACACTGATTTGGTAAGAGCTACATTACTTATAAATAAATTTTAAGATGGAAAAATATCAAAAGGCTATCATTTAGTAATGACTCATATGGTTATCATTGCAATTTTGACAATATAAGCAACCAGGCAAGGATTTATTTCCGCTACCAACATGAATACAGTACAGTAGTTTTTCGATTTTATCACAGTCAAAAAAAATTTCACCGTGAATATGGCGAAACCGTGAATTTGGCGAAACTAAACATTCAAGTAGAAAAAAGTATTTTTACTGTCTTTAATCAATTAATTATTATATTTTCAATAGTGGAAACGTTTTGTATCAATAAATTTCGATCATAAGGCGTAATTATCAAAGATTACTAAACAAAAAGGATCGATTTCAGTTCTAATTATTCTTCTCTAAAGCAAATTTTTAGGCTTTTTTTTTAAATAAAACCATGTTGTATATCCATTTGATAGTCTACATCACAGAGAACAGACATCGGGCCCCGAACAAAAATTTGTTGAAATCGTGTGTGAGAATACCCACCTAAGTTTCAAACCAAATTCGTAAGTGGACTAACATCCATAAGATGTCGCTACCAGTACACATATTTTTCCATTTTTTCGACACGCTTAGAAATTAATACTCATAGCTTATCTCAAATGAGGCCATTGCAATGTATGAGAGTAACACAACTTTTTGTGTGATAAATTTTAAGAACATCTTGATTTAAAAAAAATGCAAATCATATTTCAATCATACTTTAATCGCTGTCATATGTCCCAGCATATGCCCCATATTGTTCAATCAATATTGGCGCTGAATTGAAAGTTGAATTCCAAGTTTTAAAATACGTCTGACATTAAATAGTTTTCTATTACAGAGAATGTGAACATAAATGTTATAATTGTTAATTATGGGTCGGTATTCCGGTTGATGGTATCTTGTAACTCATGTTTATAGATAACTTAAATCATTTCTACTGATTACTAACCCTGAGTTACAAGTCCTCATATCGATCTCAGGTAACATCAACCAGAATATCGAGTCATAGTTTACAATTATAACATTTATGTTCACATTTTCTGTTCTAGAAAACTGTTAACTGATAGTAAAATCCCAACACATACTTTAACACATGAAATTCAACTTTCAATTCAGCGCCAAAATTGTTTGAACAGTATGGGGCATCTGACAGCGTTCAATTGTGATTGAAATATGATTTGCATTTTTTTTTTAAATCATGATGTTTTAAAATTTATTACACCGAAATTTGTGTTACTGTCATACATTGCACTGGCCTTCTTTGAGATAAGCGATGAGTATTAATTTCTAAGCGTGTCGAAAAAATGAAAACAAAAATAGGTGTACCGGTAGCGACATCTTATGTATGTTAGTCCACTTACGCATTTGGTTTGAAACTTAGGTTGGTATTCAAACACACGTGTTGAGCTCCAGCTCGAACTCTGTTCTCTGTGTCTACATCTAATTAAAGTGAATTATTTTGTTTTGATGGAAATTTAACAGTCGTCATCTCTTATTTCGATTTTGAAAATAAGTTAAAAAAAAATTAGCATCAAAAAATTTGTTTCTGCTTATTTCAAATTTCAATATTTTAATCTTAACACCTTTGATGAACTAAAAAGTATATTTATTCGAAAAATATTTTAAAATTTGCTCAACTAAGACTTTTTCAGTGTGTTTCTCGAAATTTGCTTTATGGGCAGACAATCTTTTGTCTTTATATGTAGAAAAAACAGAAATCTTAGTCATATTTTCAGACAAAGCTAGTAGAATTTCATTTTATTCTTCCAAAATTATCCATTCAGACAATACTAAAGGCTATCCAATAAGGATTACGCACGCCACCCTTTAAAATAAACAAGTTCAACAAAGAAATCAGAGACACTTATCTCTTTTAAAAACGCTTAAGTTCACCCACATTTTTATATGATTCGCATAACCAAAAAAGTTAATTTTTCTAAAGCGACTAACCAACCCAAGTAACAACACTAGCATCAGCGTGACGTTAAAATACTTGTGTCGATTATTACAAGCGTTTTTAAAATCCAAATGACGATTTTAAACACTATACAGATAAAATGAGCAGTTCAATGGCATTTTCATATTATTGGATACCTATATACTATAACATAAACCATAAAAAATATCATAAACAAAGACGCTCTATGCTTTTGAATGAAAATTAAGGACCTGGTAATGGTTTCTGAATGATTTCTTAAAAATCGTGATAAAAATCGAAACAATAATCGTGATAAAATCGAGCGTGAATTTGGCGAGTATTGATAAAATCGAATAGTGATAAAATCGAGAAACTACTGTAGTTGCTCGCTCACTACTGGACCAAAAGGTGGGTCCGATCTACGCAAACGTCTAGTTATCAAACGGTAATAAAACGTCAGTGAAAAGACTTTAAAATGAATTTTTAACTTGTTCTTGTTTGTCTGTTTTATAAACTTTCAGTAATATACATATCCTAAGTTTTTCTCCGGAATAAACTAATGTTTGGTACTTCAATTTCACTGAATGCTGTTCAACCAAAAGACCTTGATTTACAAAAACCTTTATAATAATTCTGAATATCCGCTTCAGATTCAACACTCGAGATATCCTTTCTGGCCATTTTGGAGATAACATTCTTAAATGGTAGATGTCTCATTGCTAAATGGCGCGTTTTCACTTATTCCACCTAAGAAATTGCAGAAGTTAATATTATTTTTAACACTTTCAGTTCATATTAAAAGTTCATCATGGAAATCTGCTGCCCCTGGAATTTCAATTACAAAAAAAAAAACATTTCAACAAAAAAGTGAACCAAAAGTCTCTTCTATGTAGCCAAAATATGTAAAACAATAACACACTTTTCATGTTATGTTCGTTCTTGAATTGTGTGTAAACAAACAGTAAACGTGTAAACAGTTTTTTAGTGAATGCTTTAAAAAATAGAGTTGACCTTGTTCATGTATCTTTCTCTCTTGTTCCTGTATCTTTCGCGATTTTCATCACATGGTTGGCCTGGCCGTAGTAGAATCTGCAATGCATGGTAATATGTAACAGATAATACGCTGAAAAGAAAAATGAAAGACGCAAGTCTTCCATTTTCCAGGATGCCTACATGTTTTGGCCATGTTGATGTAAGAAGAAGAAGAAAAAGAAGAATGATTTAAAAAATTGAGTTGAGTTTATTTAATCAGATAGTTTTTTTTGGGCCCAACAATTCTTAGATGAAGAAAAAATGTATACATTTTTTGTAAAAGTTGAAAGTTTGCACTTGCTATAGCCTACTTTCTTAATTGAGAGTTCTTCCGGAAAATGCATATAACCACTTTTTCTTATTAAAAAGTAGATTATTTTATTGATAACTTCAACTTACGTTTTCAAAAAATCAAAAAGTTCATTCGGCCTTTAAAAACTTCAATCCTATCTAATCTATCTCAAAGGACAGACTCTTATTCAGTTAATGTGTCTAGCGTTCTAGGCGTATTGGATTATACGAAATTGAATGTAAAGCTTCCCAATTTATTTTTTTCAAACGTCCGCAAAGTGTCATAACATTATTTCATATGCATCATTACCAAATGCATATTATTTGGAAACAATTTACTAGGTACTTAAATTAACACGAATTGAAAATAGTTTTAATATTTAAAATCGTTCATATGGTTTTGATTCGATCGATAAAATATGAATCCGTGTCACATCTAGGCGTCATTATTACCATGTGCTGTGCACAAATAAGGAAGGAAAAAAACACATCTAGGTTGCATATCGCCCCCACGTGCATAAGAAATATAGGTGCTTGGTTGAGAAACAGGCGCCAAATTTTTAAATTTTTCCAGCGATCAATTAACAGTACCTATGCTTTGGTTACTATTATCTTGCAACGACGTTTGCTCGCGACGCCTCGCCCATGGAGAAAAAAACAAACCCCTCAAAGAAAAGAAAGTCTCTAAAAATGGATGCCTGACTCAAATTCAGATTTCGGCATAACAAAATTTATATGTTTTATTCGATCGGCAAAATGTCAATCTGAGTCACATCTAGGCGTCATTCATAACCATGTGCTGTACAAATGAGCTAGGAAAAAAAATCACATCAAGGCTTCATATCGCCACCACTTGCATTGAAAATATGCTTGGTTGAGAAATACGCGCCAAAATATTCTCACTGATCAGTATGCTATGCCATGGTTACTATCCTCTCACGACGTTGGCTCGCGACGCCTCGACCATGGAGATGAAAAACAAACCGCCCAAAGGAAAAAAAATCTCGAAAAAATGGAAGCCATGACTTTTATTTCATTCAAAAAACTACAAATTTAATTATTACGGACAATTGACGCGACATTGTGTATTTTTTATTCGATATAAACCGATTCGCATGCCTACAGAACATTCAAAAAATAATTTCATTTGATTCGTTTGGGTCGTTTCGGAGGAGTAGTACTACAAACACCGTTACAAGAGAATTTTATATAATAGATGTATAAAATCAATTATACAACTACAGTTGAATCTATTACATGTATAGTTGAACGCACAATGTCAATCAGATAATCAATTATTCTTATAGTTGAAAGTTCAATATTTATAGTTGGCTGAGAATCAATCAGAAATATGATTGAATATAAGTGGATTATTGTTGGAAATACAATATGTACTTTATTCTCCGTGCATGCATCGGCAATTGTGAGACAATTGCGTCAACGAATTCCATCCAGAGGGCATTATCAAGAGAGGCGTCCGACCAAGAAAGCAGATTAAGGAATCACCGCGTCCTTGTACATCGAAAATCGCGGCTCGAGGGCCGGCTGTCGGCTATGATCCCCAGGCACCACAAAGAAATGGATCTGGTCACTCTACAGGGAACGAAAATATGACCGAAAATTATGTTAGAATTCTAATTTGCTATCAAAACACTAGAGGGCTAATAATTCGATTGTAGCTTTATGCCAGGCACAGGAAAAAACTTGTTCTAATATTTTTTAATCATTTTTATTGTTTGTAAGGAGTGTAAAATTAATTATAAACATATTTGGGCCTTCTACTTACTAACGCGTGAACGCGCACAACTGTGCTCACCTGTATGTAGCATCTTGATCTGTCAAGAGTAAATCAGCACTTTGTTTACGATTGAAACATTCGTTACTCTCAAGATGTCGCGAATTAAAAAGAAGTTAAAATTCGTGTGTTGGACACTTGGATGCGAGAGAAGGGCATCTCGATGAATGAGGTGGCGAAACGTTTATGCATTCATCCGGCGAGCGTAAAATCCATCATCCACAAGTTCGAGGAACACTGTCTACGAGTGAAATGGCCCCTAGCGACACCACTGATAGCCGGCAACCAACCAACCCAAAATCCAAACCAGCTGATCTCGACCGAGCCGGTGTTTCTACATGGACCAGACCAAGCGAGCAACGACCTACAATCGACCACACAAAAGACGACAACAGACCGTTTTTTATCCCAGGATTGGTACCCGAGTCACTGATCGATGACACCGGCCGGTAATCATCAGACAGTAAATCTGGAGATGATCATCACCAGCCGGTATTGTTTCTGCTACAGCAGCGAAGTATGTTGAGCGAGAGTATTGGAGCCAAAAAACATCGCAGCCTGTTGGTTTCGGAGGTAGAAGGCAAAACTCGAAACTCGCACCAGTCGAGTTGAGCCTGCCAACCACTCCGGATTTTACATAATTTAAGTTCAAATCAGTTTTTAATTAAATTTTAAGTAAAAAATAAATTATGTGTTTGTAAATAAAATTGTGCGTAGTTTTATGGAAATCGTGCGTGTGTTTTAACTATTCGGTCCGAGAAATTTTGTATGCGGGAAGTTTTCGTTGAACCAAGGACCGTTGCAGTTTCGTTTGGTTGGTTCGATGTTGGCAAGCCGACGGGAAAGTTTGGATCCACTTCGAAGGAAAGGTACGGCCCCCAACAAACACTATATGCTCGATGATTTGCCAGATAGAGGCAGAAAACCAGGACCATCTGACCCATATATGGACTGTAAGGTAATCGACCTCATCAACCGGAATCGATCGATGTCCATACGAAATTTGACGAAAAAAGCTGGGACATCGATCGGAATGGTACAGTGGATCATGATGCGGAACAACCTGAAGACATACAAAAAGCAGAAAGTGTCCAAACAAACAGTTGAACAAAAATCACGAGCCAAAGCCAGAGCCCGGAAGCTGTATCATCGGATTTTGCAGAAGCCAGATGCATGCATTCTCATGGACAATGAAACTTATGTAAAAGAGGATTCCAGTACTTTTCCGGAACCACAATTTTACACTGCAGCTATTGGGGAAGGTGTGAGTGACCACGAGAAGTCGATTGAGGTGGTAAAATTTGGCCAGAAAGTGCTTGTGTGGCAGGCCATCGGCTTCTGCGGATTGAAAACGGCAAGTTTCTTTACAAAAGGAACAATAAATGCCGATATCTACCAAAAGGAGTGTTTTCAGAAAAGGTTGCTGCCACTATATAAGAAACATACGACTCCACCATTGTTCTGGTCAGATTTGGCGTCAGCCCACTACGTTAAATCCACTCTTAGATGGTTTGAGGATAACGATGTAGATTTCGTTGAGAAAGATATTAACCTATCAAACTGCCCCCAGCTTCACCCCATTTTGTAACTTGACAGCTGCTACACTCAGTGGGTGGGGAACATGGGAAAAGAAATTATGATGGAACTCAGGATCGTATGCTTTTCAACCCAAGACACTTTCCTCCGGGGAACTCACAGAAGGGATATCCAGAAGGAACCAAGCTAGACAGGGACGTACCGGGTGGTACTTCGCATGCTATCAACCGGGTCAAAATCTTTAATGGAACCAAGATAAAGCGGAGCTAGCCAATCCCAACCTGGACCGTTTACGAGTGAAGTTTCTGAGGGGCTTTCAGCCAATAATGTTACCGAGCAAATGGTGTAAAGGAATCAAAAATTATCCCATAAAACAGAAATCTTCATATGTTGGGTTTTACATAATTTGTGGGGATTTATTTATAATTTTGGTTTCCCTAAATGTGTTTCTTCTACCTAACGTCACATGGGTATACTTGCGGTTTTTTCGCACATTTGGCCGGTCGATTGAAGTTTCGTCTTCCGATGAACCCTTTTGCGTACGGCTGATGTTGGTCGAATTTATATGGGTTGGACGGCTGATAGTTCCAGCACCGCCCAGGGTATCACAGGCTCTTTACCGGCGTCCCGGAAGAGCCCACGATCCTCTGCAGGATGTCACCACCGTAGGTTGGTTATTCACCACGAGGGGACGTGCTGATCGGTTTATCAGTCGGATTTTGGCGTTCCGACCGCTCCTTTCTGCTGCGCCGTGCTGTTAAGCAAATTGGATAGAAACACAAAAAAGGCCCTCTTGGACCTGCCAAATGGGTTTTAACATATATCTGTGACGTTTTTTAATTTACACGTGGTTTACATTTTTGTTTGTTTCTTTTTAGACAATTTACCTTTTTAATGTTGTGTTTCGTCGAATGCGGTTTTACACTGCTTGTGGTTTTTGTATTGTCAACCACTTTTTATCTATTTAAGTAATATACATTTAATTAAGTTTTAACATTTTTACACTACATCATAGCTTCTACTAACCGTACTATTTTTTTTTTTTAACTTTTAGCTTATAAGATTTTAACTAGGTTTTTAACTAATGTATGCCTTGTTGCGGTTTTACTTGGCTACTCTTTTCTGTAATTATAGGAAAAAACTTTTTAAACATTTACACCACAATTTCACAAATTTTACGAACTTTTAATGACGCGCACTTCCGTTCTCTGAAACGGTCACAGACAGAAAGAACTAGCCCCGCATGTGCAAAAATCTACGTTACATTTGACCGACACACATACGAAGGAGAATGTAATTTTTACGCGGGTGTGTTCGCTCTCCGGGTGATCACACTTCCCCGGCATGTACCCTGCCTAAACCCGACGCCCATGGATATCCCTCAGAGAAAAGTGCCTGCATTTAGGCGTTTAGGAAAGAGGAATTGGATCTACTGTGGTATTACTCTCAACGGAGTACAGGAGTGGTAGGATTTTGTGGCGGAGTCACATAAAAAGCAGTAACAAACGGTTACAATTTTTAGAATGATATTGGGCTATCGTCAAGAGAGTTTTCAAGAAGAATGGTAAGACCATGGCGGTTTTCAAGAAAAATTGGAAGTGTGATCAATCAGCTGTACAAAACTTAATGAAACGCGTCAAGTCGAAAGTCCGAGAATATTACCAATATTTACTTTTTTACTTGTATTTCTTTATAAACGGTAAGAATAAGCTTTTTAAAACACTTCCGAACTGTTTCTTTGTTTGAATCATCGATAAAATCAATACAATGAAAATAAAAATGTGTTTATAACTTATTTTCGATACACTCCTCAGAAGCTCCTTAGCACAATACTCAGTAGGTATTAACAGAAAATAAGCCTTTTTGGAAAATGTACCATGAATGCCATGAGGACCTCAAACATAAGCCGACAATAAACGCATAAAAAAGATTGGGTAAAAGCTAAAAAATGTGTTTAAACTCTACCCAGTTTGAAAAATTCTACGAGAATGATTCAAAATGAGTTAAAATGCGATACAACCTGTTGAATGTAGTATTCTCTATTTTTCCCTGGAGAATTTAACTGTTTGCTCTGTGTAGTGTGTGGTGAATTTTTTCCATAACACTGTTCTCCTTAAATTCCACTTTCCTTTTCCGTTCAAAACCTATCGATTTCATGTCACATCCACGCATCGCCAAACACAATCCTATCGCTCCGAAATACGAATCTAGAATGATCAAAGTAATCAGTTTATCCAAGAATCTCCTATGACAGTCACTCACGTTCACTCATCTCTCAAGCACCACCCAATTTACATAAGCACTCACCATGTACACTCTTAAATCGCGTAACCATGTATACTTTTCTTATTAATCATTTTATTACACGGCATTAAAGAATCATTTGACTTTAGTTAAATATCTGTTCAGCATCAATATTTAATTAAATGAATCATCTTTAAATAAAGATGTTTTAATTCAGTATTCAATGACTCTTTTTAAATGAAAAGTAAATTAATTAGTTTATCTTAGATCATTATGAATATTTAATCTTTTTGTCCAGGCGTATCCACCACATTCGCCTCCTTCTCTACTCTACAAACGAGGGAACAATCATACTTTCAACACGATTTCTATAACTTACGACTATATTGAATTATTATGTTGATTTCATTTTTTTTTTTACCTCGATTCATAGCTAAAAGTAAATTTCAAAACATATCAGTTTTGATTGACCGATTTTTTTGGAGAGAAAAAAAAAACAATGATATAACAATATGACTTACAAAATATCTGGCAATAAGTGGCAATATATTGAAAAGATAATTGAAACTCTGGACCTGCCATCACCTTACTGTATGTCGCTGCTCGGAAGGCATGGTACCACAGACAAATTATACTTCCAATTAAACTGTGAATCGTTATCATAACTCGTTTCGAAGTTTCATTCCTTTTTAATTTTGCGTTGAGCAGGGGTCCCAGATGTTTAAAATCGAAAATCTTGGCAACGTTTCTATACACGAGCGAAGTCAACAAATTCGCCTTGGACTTATAGAGTTTTTCGATTTGTGTATGTTGGTGATTGTTTCGAGTTTCCAAATATATGAAATAAAACTACTCTACCACGTACTATTCCGATCTACCTACAAAAATTATGTTTAAGTGACGGGTAGATGAAATAACCATGCATATAAAGACGCTAGATTTAGAATCTCCCTGTAATTATCATATTGAAATCAAAATTCAACACTTTAAATTTAGAAAATGTGTACTTTCTGTGTGGAAATAATATTTGTGTTATACAGACAAATCGGGGCACCTGGCATCCCTGGCGCTGAGTGAATTGAGTGCTTCCAGTATCAATAACTCACTAATTTGACAGGTCAACAAAAACAACGATTGTTGATGATAGTTCCGCGAGCGTTCGATGGTTCAGACTGGTGACGAGATTCCTGACTATTTCGCAAAACGGATACAAAAAATGAGACCCGGACTAGGATATTCCACAACAAGGCCCAATATTCCGGGTAACGAAGGCTGCTCAAAACTTTTTTTTTATACCACCGGATTGCTCGAGTTTAAAGATCAAGCGCGAATGTATCATGTTTTTTCGGCACTTTTATTACGTTTTTTTTTATTATTTTACGAAATGCCTTAGTATAACTGAAATATAAATGGAAAATTCATGAGAACCTGATCAAAATATCGTGTCGTTGATGTATTTTCTACAGGCTACAATTGAAAGCTGACAGAAGCAGGTAAGTGAAATTTTAATGTATTCTTTTATTCCTATCTTCGCTTCAACTACATTACTACTTCTGTTAACGCTCATCAATGAAGAGATTAGCAATCAATAGTATCTTTTCTTCCATTCTTTCAGAAAAAATAAAGACGCCCCGAAACTAATCTGAAGAGATACCAGAAGCAGCATATGACATTGATTTTGGAAAACTTGATATATGTACAGCTGCCCTAGAGAAAGCTCAAGCCACGGCACTAAATGTACGGTCGAAAATTCTTCGGTCAATATGAAGCCCTACATGTTATTGTTTAAGCGATGTTCAATAGCACCTGAAATAGTGGGGCTTATTCTTATTACTTTAACCTGTATAAATTTTAACTATTAGTACAATCCCCATTATTTATTTTGATGATGGGTAAAAGCATTAGGTGCAATTTTTTTTTTTTTTTACAACTTCCGCGATGCCACGTTATATTGTAGCAATCTTAAGCATAACCAGTTTAACTCATAACCAATGTAAATTTTGATAGAGCAAATAAGATAAATAGTACGTATTAGTTGGTTTGCTAGATTCTTTTACTTCCCATAGGGATCATTTGTTCTATCTGACCTTATTATTCAGTTTTCCCCTAATACATGATAATAATGGGAAATCGAGAATTCAACATCCATGTTTTGATCAATGTTGTCTCTTAACCCTACTCCGTTCTGCAAAGGCGTATAACTGTAAAATGCTCGCATACTTCTAAGGGAAAAATGATAATATTATTGTTGACTCTTTTAAAAGTGAATCATTGTTGATTCCGTTTTATTTTAAGTATTCAGTATTCAGTAAGGAACAGGTATTTAATTTTCAGTTAGTGTTCAGCTTAGTATATTTCTCTCTATGACCCATAAGTTATATTCACATCAAATGAAGGCTGTCTTTTAAACATTTTTTTTTTAAATTAGCTTACTTCAGCTTCCAAGACAATTATACAAAAATCAAAACTAGGTATATGAACAAAATGCACAAAACGAATAAGCCTGTTTCACATTGCGGTAAAGTTATAGATACCAACAATATCGAAGATCTCAAAAGAAAAGTCGTTAAGACATACATGTATGTATTAATATTGTAGCGTTTTGACAAAGTGACTGTGACTGTGCTTATAAATTATATCATTCCACAAATACATTAAAATACAATATTTAAAGCATTCAATCTCCATTAACTCCAAAATGTGAATACAAACACCTCCACTTCCTCACAACTTTATGAATCATGGCTTTTTTGTATCGATTTGCAATTGCTTGCTCCCAACACAAACTTGAACTCTTTCAATGTAGAATCTTAAACTTGTATGTGTAGAATCTGTCCTAAGAACTAGTCCATTTTGGACAAATCCGTACATGTGCAGACATGACTGTAGCCTACTTAGCGGTTTTTTAAGCAAAGTGCTTTGATAAACAGCGTCAATTAAATTTGTTGACTAATGAAAAGTGATATTCTTCCATTTTTCAATTTTGATATGAGAGTTGTATTGGTAAAATTATTGTTCGTCGACATAATCCATTTGTACTTTTTTTTTTTGTTTTCCTACAATATAAATTGAGCATTACCAGTCAGAATTTATTTTGAATTAAATAATAAAAAATAAAAAACCAATTGAACTTTTATCGAAAGCATTTCACATTAACGGATCCGATCGGAATATTCGCTTATTGAATAGAATTTTTTTACTTGTCCTCTTTCATATTGACTTTTATCGATTTTTGCATACTTTTATTCTGCAATTCAACATGTAACGATTATATTTCAATGGGTTTGTGACCTGTCGCACAAACAAAACGGGACCTGACCTGTCGCAAGTCGACTTTTGATTAATTAATTAGGACTTGACCTCTCGCAAGTCTTCTTTTGAAGATTCTTTTATTCATACTTGTATCTTATAATTCAACATGTAACAATTTCATCTCTTTTGGTCTGTGACCTGCCGCACATACCAATTTAACTTGTGATTCAACATGTAACAATTTCATCTCATTTGTTTTGTGACCTGTCGCACAACAAAATGGGACTTGACCTGTCGCAAGTCGTCTTTTGATGAATTTGGGACTTGACCTCTCGCAAGTCTTCTTTCATAGATTCTTATGTTCACACTTGTATCATCTTCCAATTCAACATGTAACGATTTCATCTTATTTGGTCTGTGACCTGCCGCACAAACCAAACGGGACTTGACCTGTCGCAAGTCGTCTTTTGATGGGTTAGTTTGGACTTGACCTGTCGCAAGCCGTCTTTGAATGAATTAGTTTGCACTTGACCTCTCGCAAGTCGTCTTAAATCGATTCTTATATTCATACTTTTAACTTGTGATTCAACATGTATCGATTTCATCTTGTTTTCACAAACCAAACGGGTCTTAGCCTTGCTGCCAGCCGTCTTTCATATAAATTAGTTGTGACTTGATGTCTTTTAAAAATTATTATTTTCATACTTGTGTCTAGTAGTTCATCATGTTTTAATTCAAGTCTACTTTCACTGGTCTACAATTTCTTTCCTATCGTTTCCTTTTAAACTTTGATCCTACATTCGTATTGTTGCTTCATAATTTCACTAAATTTAAATCCCAATAAGCTGCACAAATCGAACAAAATTTAGATCATAGTAAGTCGTCTGAAGATTTCATTTTAACACACGTAAACCATGTAAAAAGTACACATATCTCTCACATTTTTAATTTCTTAAGACATTTAATACACTGCAAAATTTTGTACAAGCTTCTCTTAGTTTTTTTGTGTTTCGACTGATTTCTCATAAACAGCTTATCAAATATTGATTTATTCTTTAACAAATCAAATTTTCCTTATCAAAAATTAACAGCTCAATTACAATATGATCACTTCCACTAAAACTCAGATTTTTTTTAAGACTGTTCCAACTAAAAATGTTATGTTTAAAATAATCATACCAGTAGCTGCATAGAGAAGTTCACTTACACTATTGAATAATATTGACACATCGACATTTTATTGAACTGTACTTAAATGTAATCTGCATAAGGTATTTCTAATGAAATCGAAAAAAATATATCAAAATATGCCTCAAGATATACCTATTGAAAGATCATTTGAGGTTAAACACAGATAAATCTACCACAAATTAGTTTTCAAATCAATTCTGATCAAGTTGAAGTAATGGATCAATATTTGAAACAACTCTTCGTAGTTTATTACTTTGATAACCGATTTAAATTATATTCTGAACCAGAGAAAATCAAGTGGCCGCAACATATCATAAAGTGGTATACTAAGACATTTGGAACTAAATTTCTTTCCAGCTGCACATATATTTAAAAATTCACAAGTTCCATACATAGATAACCCATCCTTCGGCTACCGACAATCTTGTTGATATCCTTCCTAAATTTTGTTTTATAATATTTAAAGCCTGCAAATTGAAAACAACTGTTTTTATTAATTTTTTTTTTAAGCCAGTAACGTTTGCTGAGTTGATAGTCTCCACTCATCCTTAGTTTGATAGACATCAAATCAAAACGACCAGAATTTAAATTTAGATTTTCTACACATGAAATTTATGAGTGTTACTTCTTTAAATAGAAACAAAGTTGCGTAATTTTCGGTTTTACTTTAGTTATATTTACAGCTTAACTAATGTGCACCAAGATTTGTACCACCTTAACATCATTCCATATTAGTGTAAAATTCTTAAAAAGCGCTATAAAATGATATGGAAGAATATTTGATTGATATTGAATTGGAACCGTTCAATTTTAACTTTACTGGGTCATTTAAACTGCGATACTAGAGCAAATCCATAAATACTGTTTACTTTAAATATGTGCGCTTCAGTATTCTCAATGTCTTAAGAAAACACTCTAAGCTTCGCACAGTCGAGAATCTTATACAAATGAGTAAACCATCAAAATACCTAATCAAATATTAGAAAAATAACACCACAATACATACGATTCACTGGGGAATCAACATAACCTAGGAAATCTAATGAAAATGGAAAGAATGATATGCATCTTGCCTAGCAATCAAGCGCAAATTTAACGAGCTTTATTGCTCATTTCCAGATCGTGTAAATGTTCGATTTCCTCAAATGACATCGGCAATCCTTGACTTACCGTTAAAATAACTTGTGAAACTATTCATACAAACAAAAAACATTAAACTTAGCGTTCGCTGCTCGTTTAAATATCAACCATTATCAAGTAATAAGATTCTATTATATTACATCGCTAATCATAATTTGAGGGTGGATATCGAATCAGATAAGTTAATTAAAATTTATTCAACACTCCCTCTGACAATGCAAAATTAATTATGCCTATCACAATCACTACACTTATCCAGAAATAAATCAATCTGACAACACTGCAGATCATGAAACGCATGAGTTACTGTCCATGTCAATCGTCGACGCCATTTTTAAAATTCTAATTTGAAATTTAAAATTTTAAGAAATACTCACATAATGGGAGCGTGAACTGCGCCATTGTGGTGAATTTTTTCCATAACACTGTTCTCCTTAAATTCCACTTTCCTTTTCCGTTCAAAACCTATCGATTTCATGTCACATCCACGCATCGCCAAACACAATCCTATCGCTCCGAAATACGAATCTAGAATGATCAAAGTAATCAGTTTATCCAAGAATCTCCTATGACAGTCACTCACGTTCACTCATCTCTCAAGCACCACCCAATTTACATAAGCACTCACCATGTACACTCTTAAATCGCGTAACCATGTATACTTTTCTTATTAATCATTTTATTACACGGCATTAAAGAATCATTTGACTTTAGTTAAATATCTGTTCAGCATCAATATTTAATTAAATGAATCATCTTTAAATAAAGATGTTTTAATTCAGTATTCAATGACCCTTTTTAAATGAAAAGTAAATTAATTAGTTTATCTTAGATCATTATGAATATTTAATCTTTTTGTCCAGGCGTATCCACCACATAGTGAAATACAAGGGAGTAGATTTTTGGCCTAATTTTAAAGAGCCACTATTTACGGCAAAAACTTACCGGGACTGTTTCGAGGGTCTTGTGAAGTGGTGTGGATAGTCTCAAATCCAGGACCATGGATCCCGGACCAGGATACAGCCAACAACCGAAAACTCGTTTGATGGAGCGCATTGTAAACGCAAATCTCCGCCGGCGATGATGCCATAGGATTTATCGGCGCGCAGAGGATGCCTGGAATGAACTTTTGCACTGCTGCATGCGGCAAAGCCATTAATATTCTACGAGGGTAAACTTCTTTGGATCGTTCCTAAATTAAGCTGACAATTTGGCAGTAGCAACGGCGTCAGCAGCTATAGCTGCACCAGAGTATCAGGGACTGCCCTGCAAGGATACTGGTAACGGCTCCGAAAGCGTGTGTATGTGTATGGGATCCCATCATGTGAAGTGAGCCTCGCATCTTCTCCGCAGAAGATCCTTTCCAGGACACCTGAAGGAGCATCAAAATGTTGCTGCTGCTGTTCGGTGAAATTTGAAAAGATATTCCGGAGCGCAGCATGACAGCTTAGCTTTCAGGATTTATCCGGGGGAAAGGTGATATTTTGCTAACGCTTTGAAAAATATTTTGAATAGAGAGTTATTTTCCCACATGCTGCCGAACTCGGAGAAACGTTTTCTTTAACATTCTTTCATCAGGTGGGACCCGTTTTGTGAAGTGCTCCCATTTTCCCATACCCCAATGCATTGGTTCGACCGAGAGCAAAATGGGATACCCCACTCAATGCACTGTAAATAAGCTTTCCTTTTTTCTCGTCCTCCTGCTACTGAGGCTGGGACGAACTCAATTTGGGTGCCGCACAATATCTTATTCTGTGCAGCCCGGCCAGTTATTTTCCCCCGCATTTCTATAGAATGAGTTTATTCATCGCCTGGAAATGGTTCATTCCGTCGTCTCATCATCATCGTCATCGTCTTCTTGTTGCTCTCTGTTGCCGGTCGTTATTCATGAAAGGCCAAAAGGAGTTACATTTTGTGTGTGGGTAATGTTAACGAGCAGGACTGGCAGGGTGTAGATCCTGGAGCTAATCCTTTACATGGACAAAGAGCTACAATTTGGACGAAACTTTGTCCACACGCCACCACATCGAGAATGGGGCCAGCTCATTTCTGTAGGTATAGATACCTAGCAAGGTTTTGTTCGGCTTGAGAATGAAACCATTCGGATTCAATGGAAGCTGCTTCCATTGAATCCTGCCTGAGCTGGCAAAGTTTGCTCTAAACCTTGTAACAGGGATTTATGGTAGTTATACAGTAGGTACCTGGTCAGATTGAACAAAAATCCTATTAAGGATCGATTTGTAGCAAACTTTCCCCAAATTGGTGGCTGCGGCAACGTTCCAAGTTCCAACGCTTACATTTGTTTGAAGATGTCGTCTCGTTCTGCGAAAACCTCCATTAGATAGAGTTAGAACGAAAGATCAGTGCATTGACTTCGGGGAGCATTGAGGAATGAACATTTTACTGACCTGTTGGTCGAAGTTTTCTTAACTTGAAATACTTAACTTATTAACGAAAATAATTCGTAGGTTTATTCTAAATTAATGTAATCGAAATGTTCCTTCAATTTAACCACGGTATTAAACAATAATATTTGATTCCGTAGTACCTTGCGGCGGATAGCCGGAACCCCGGATGCACACGATTTGGACATCATCAACAAAACTATGAACGAACTCATAGAACAGAACAACCAGCAAGTCAGGATCAATTCTCTCATCGATTCCCGAATTTCGGAAATAACAGGGACGGTCAACAAGCTATTGGAACATGAATCCATGGAAAACAAATTAATAATGGAAGAAATGGATGCAGTAACCCTCCTCCTATACATGGACACGACGAATCAGATTCTAGAGCAACTAGAAAACACAATCCTGAAGACAAAAATTGAACTGCCAAACAGTAAGCTACTATCTCTCCAAGAAATCCTCACAATCGAAGCTATTCTCAACGAACAAGGTATCGAAACGAAATTTCCCGAGGAAGCTCTAAATTATGCTAAGCCAAAAATAGCATCAAAACACGATACAATGCTATACATACTCGAAGTCCCTAAAATCAAAGGAGACTGTGACATAATCCAACTCATCCCATTAACAGTCAACAATCATGTGATTACCAACATTCCAAATCACATAGTGAAATACAAAAAACAACTATTCCAAACCGAATACCCAGAAAAATTGATTCAACGCGATGTCTTTCTTAATCCCCTGAAAGATAGCTGTACTAATTCAATTATATTTGGAATAGAAAGTCAATGCAAATCTGTTTTAGAAGATGCCACAAGAATCTCATTAGTCGACAATAACAAGATTCTGATCAATAACGCAAGAGGCTCCAGATTAGAAACAGATTGTGGGCCACATAATCGTGAGTTGCATGGCAATTTCATGCTTAAAATTTCTAACTGTAGCATTACCATAGACGGGCAGAAATTTTCTTCAGAAGAACGTGTTAGTAATACCGAAGAAATACAAGGAGCCTTTCCAAATCTTACGATGAAGTGGAATACTATTCAGGATCACAACATCTCATTAATCCACAACAAGACGATCCAGAATAGACTGAAGTTAGACTTGATCAAACTTGAACACTCTGGATTCCGAAAATTTTCGCTTACAGCTTTCGGTGGAATATCCACTAGCATAATCATTTTGATAACTCTAACCTTTCTTTGTATCTTTAAGAAAAGAGTAACTATCAAAATAAGGAATAAACCACGGGAAGCAGCAGAAACCAAGAAAACAACAGACGGCTAAGTGTCGAGGACGACACTTTTTCACCCCCCGGAGGAGTTACATACATCCCTCTCCCAGAACCCGAGACAGGATGTATAAACGTGGCGCTCCCAAGCCACGCGCAACCACGCGGTGATCATAATTGCATCGTAAGCAAATATGATCACTTAAATACCGATAGCGAAGGCATGCTCGTTCTCTTTGGTTCCCGACCCGGCAGCAGTAAGTGGTTCAGCAGCAGGAAGTGCAGTTAGCAGTTAGTTTAGTGATAGTGATTAGTGAATAAGTAAGAGGAATGTGAAAATAAAACTTTTTTAAAAACATCCTCGGAGACTCGGTCTCATAATTATAATTAATTGATTAAAAAAATCTTTCCATGTGTTTCCATGTACGCTTGTTTGTTTATCAGTTATCAAAAATCAATTTTACCTTCAACTGACCAATTTTAAAATTTACACACGCCATTTCACCAAAACTAGAGGTGAGAGACTAAATTTGACAAATGTTTTGAATTTCAAGACGCAAACTTTTTCCAAAATCCGTTTTTGAAACAAAGGTACCAAAAATGCTGTTTCCCTGTGTTATTTATTAATATAAAAATGAAGATAGTTTGGATTAAAATTTGTTCAAATTTGAAACTAATCATGAGTTTTTTTTTCATCACAAAAGGCTAAATTTTTATGAAAAAATAATAACACTATGAAAAAAAGGCAAATGTGGTAAATATATGAAAAATGAATGTATGATGAAAACATTACAAACTTGTGATTAAACCATCGCAAAGTTTAGACAAAAAATTTACAACAAAAAAATAACAAAAATATTGAAAATTCTATTTAAACTGCGCCACAGAAAACCATCACAGAAGTTTTGGTTCAAATCACAGAATTCGAGAATTTTTTTTATCAAAAACATAGTTATTTTTTTGGAAACCTTGGGCTTGAATAATCAATTGTTTCTTGTCTTAAATCATTCTAGATGGAGCTTTGAACTTTCTTAAAGAATTGAAACATTTTTTTATAATTTTTCATGGATTTTTCAATACATGTTAACAAAAACAGTCGAAAAACGGAAGAATACATGAAAAAGTTATGAAGTATTTAAAGTTAATAACACTAGTTTACAGCATTTTTGAACTCAGTAAACTGAAGGTCATTTCTAATGTAAAATCGGGCGCTGAATCCGAAAATAAATTCAAAAAAATCTCAGTAGAACCTTTTTTGAGTTATGCTCCAAATATGAAATTTCGAAAAAATTAAAAAAGCTATTGTACTTAGATTAAAATATCTCGGACGGCATAACAGTAATTTGAAATCCCTCTTCCGCATATTGAAGGTGAATAAGTTTTCTATCGATCATCTGAACACTGTTTTTGCGTTTGACCAACAGTATTGCTGATATTAGTGACTTTATGAGAAAAAAAATTATAAAAAACGCATTTTTTTAGAGAAAATTTTGTTTTAACGAAAGTTTTAGACTCGATGGTAGCATTTGAAAAATCTTATTTTCTTTTGCGCTTAAATGTCAATTTAAAATAAAGATTTCAAGTGGTTGTTTATCAAAATTGGTTGAAAATTGAAGAAGTTATGGCTACTTTACCATAACTGAAATTTTCGGAGTTTTTAATAATTTAACGAACCGCAGTACACTTATCATAGTATAGGAAGAATGAAACATGATAAATCTCACTCGCTCCAAGTCAAAATTATTTATTAACTTACCAGAAGGACACATGCCAAGTTTCAGGAAGATCTGACCATAGGGAGGGGTTGCTTAAGTCTCAAACGTGAATAAAATATTGAGGTATTTTGCCCGGAAGGAACGAAAAAAAGTGGTTTTTCATCAAAAACTTTTTCCATCACTAGCTGATTGTTTTTTATGGTTGATTTTCTTAAAGCCTAATTTAAGACAAATATTTCACTCGAAGACTGTAACTCGATTGGATTTGAAACAGAAAAGTTATTGCGGTTCAAAGGCCGCAAACAACCACTTGAAATCTTTATTTTAAATTGACATTTAAACGCAAAAGAAAATAAGATTTTTCAAATGCTACCATCGAGTCGAGAAATCTTTATTTTAAATTGACATTTAAACGCAAAAGAAAATAAGATTTTTCAAATGCTACCATCGAGTCTAAAACTTTCGTCAAAACATAATTTTCTCTAAAAAAAATGCGTTTTTTATAATTTTTTTTCTCATAAAGTCACTAATATCAGCAATACTGTTGGTCAAACGCAAAAACAGTGTTCAGATGATCGATAGAAAACTTATTCACCTTCAATATGCGGAAGAGGGATTTCAAATTACTGTTATGCCGTCCGAGATATTTTAATCTAAGTACAAAAGCTGTTTTAATTTTTTCGAAAGTTCATATTTTTAGCATAATTCAAAAATGGTTCTACTGAGATTTTTTTGAATTTCATTTTCGGATTCAGCGCCCGATTTTACATTAAAAATTTTGGTCAATTAATCAAGTTCACGATTTTTTTTTTTAAATTTTGTAAACTAGTGTAATTGGAGATATTATTTTAATAATAAGATGAACAAGTTTTATAATCTCTTTTCACCGATAATGAAAATGGATACATTTCTTTTTTCATTACATTTATACCCATCATCTCTTAAGCTGATGTATACACATTTCTTAAAATCGAAAATGGGTAATATTTTGCTTTAAAAACGGTTTTTGATAAAAGTAGTTTCTGAATCATCAATTTCATAATTCAAACAACAAATCAAATGTTTTAATGATACTATTCATCATAAAAAAGGATCCACCTAACGCTGACGCTCGAGCTACTTTCAGAAGCGCCCGAACGCAGGCAACCAAACTGTAGCAAAACCAACTTTGCGAGCAGAACGAATGATCGGATGCGGTCGAAAGAATTGCAATCATCAATCGCTCGCTGATGATATTCGTCTGCGATTCTTCTGTGCAGAATCATCTTCCAAAGCAATCGCTTGATGATTGGATCATAGGATGGCAGACAGGCAACCCAATCGCCTCCTGAATGAACTAAAGAGGTTGGCCGGAAAGTCCGATTGGTTCGCTCACTGAGTGCCATCGTGTGTAATTTTTTTCGAATGCGTTCGGGGAATGGGTTACCTCAGAGGGTGAGTGAATCATTTTATGTTCGTCGATTTATTCGCCAATCACCATCTTTGCCTTGCGCACCCATAACTGCTTAGGTACTACTGCGAGGGACTGTTCTTCGGAAATGGTTCTAAACGCGATGTAATCGAAAAGTTATCCTTTCTCTCCTAAAAATCTGTCAAAAGTCAGCCATCGCCTAATTGGCTGCACATTAGACTAGTTCACTTTTCGTCTTTATTTTGTAGATCAAAGCCGGGCTCATATTGGTTCTTCTTTTGCGTTTTCAAGTACCGTATACTGGAGGAACATTGATCACTTTTTTAATTCGTTTTCAAATATTCAAAGGGGTTGCTTTTTTGTAACTAAATGTTTGTTACAAAACCAGATTTCATGTTTCGGGGTAATTTTGATCATTATGATTTTATCGTATCCCAACATCTTCAAAATTATTGTTTTGTTTTCTAAATCATTTAATCAGAAGAGGTGTTTGTTTGTGAGCTTTAAAATAAAAACAGATATTTCTAAACTTTAAAACTACATTTTTAAACTGCGACCCAGAGATGGGTCTTGACTCAAACATTCAGTCAGCGAAACTTTTTTTGTAGAGAAATGAATCCAACTGTGTTAGATGAAATTTCAGGGACTAGATAAGAGAAAATCGATGTTGAAAAACATGCGAAAAAAATTCGCCTTGTCTCCCGGTAGGACTTGAACCCACATCTTGCGCCTCTCCGGGGCCCATGTATTAACATTCTACTACAGGAGACCAACCTGGCGTATGAATATTATACTGGTTGAGTGTCGATGTCTATCGGAATGAAGGGAATAGTTCTCCCATGTGATCAGAATCATTTTTTTTCGCATGTTTTTCAACATCGATTTTCTCTTATCTAGTCCCTGAAATTTCATCTAACACAGTTGGATTCATTTCTCTTTAAAACTACATTTCAAGTAATATTTAAAAATCTCGATCTACAAACTAAAATTTGTTTATTTGAAACTTAATTTCAAACGTAGAAAACAGTTTTCAGATATTTTAACTTCAGACTTAGTTAGTGATGATTATCTGCAAAAATTCCATGTTGATCAAAGTTA
The DNA here is from genome assembly GCF_029784155.1 of Uranotaenia lowii. Lineage (NCBI taxonomy): Eukaryota > Metazoa > Arthropoda > Insecta > Diptera > Culicidae > Uranotaenia > Uranotaenia lowii. Next base: position 142,495,937 of record NC_073691.1, read on the forward strand.
CCCCTGTGATCAAGTTACCCCCGTTTACGGTACTTCTGCCAAATTAAGATCTTTTGGACTGATCTCTGTTCTGTGCAATGAGTTTTTACGAGAAAAGTGATTTTATAAGGGTATGAGGCAAGCCGTTGTGGAAATATAATGATTATTTTATTATGCACTAGCTGACTCGGTGTGCTTTGCTACTCCTTCCAAAAATAAATGAAATTTTCTATAAATTGATCAAATTTTAATTGTATTGTGAGCATGCTTTAAAATAAAATTACAACATAAATCAAAAGTCACCGCTAAGAAAGCGAGATGCAGCTGAAGTTTCGAATTGCATTACAAAGATGACATGAACTAATTTCCATCTTAATTTGTTTTCAAGCTTTAGAATTTTAAATATGTATTTGGAGGGTTAATAAGTTCTTTAATTAATATCTACAGTTGCGTTCAAAAAAGAATGAAATCGCGTGAAGCTTCGCACCCACTTCCAACTTGGTCAAGCTGCCATTTCTCTCTCGGTTTATATTTTTTCATGAAAATTTCACACAATCTAGTTCAACTATCCAACTATTACTCCACAAAATTTGAAGTCTTTACAATAACGGAAAACAAAGATCCAGCTTTTCCCGTAAAAAAGGGAAATTTGGAGTTGCTTCACTAAATTGGCTTTATCTTTGACAATTTTCATTGAAGAATCTTGAAATTTGGTCAAAAGATGTAAAAATGTTTGATCTAATACCAAACCAAGTTTCGTCAAAATCGATGAACGTGATAAAAAATGGTGTTGGATTGAAAATGAGGTCCATTATCGCCCAGCAGACGATTTCATTCTTTTTTGGCCGATGTTTGTATGGAAAACATCGTAATCCATGTATTCTTGGTTTTTTCTTTCACAATACCAAAATTTCTCACAAAGAATGTTGTAAATTGCTAAAAACTTCATTCGTACTTTGTTTCGGAAGAGAAAATGTTTCAACAGGGTTCAAAATAAGAAGAACAGGGTTTCAGAAATGACCTGCTAATTATATCGATAATCCAATTTGATCCACAATTAAAGCGAATATTCTATTCGCTCTTTTGTTTCAATACCAACTCTGTTGGAACAATTTCTATTTCTAAACAAAGCAAGAATGAAATTCCTATCAATTTACAACCTTCTTTGTAATAAATATTGGTTTTGTGAAAGAAAAAACCAAGAATACAAACATCCGTCCAAAAAAGAATGAAATCGTCTGCTGGGCGATAATGGACCTCATTTTCAATCCGACACCATTTTTGATCACGTTCATCGATTTTGACGAAACTTGGCCTGGTATTAGATCAAACATTTTTACATCTTTGGACCAAATTTCAAGATTTTTCAATGAAAATTGTCAAAGATACAGCCAATTTAGTGAAGCAACTCCAAATTTCCCTTTTTTACGGGAATAGCTGTATCTTTGTTTCCCGTCATTGTAAAGACTTCAAATTTTGTAGAGTGTTAGTTAGATAAATGAACTAGATTGTGTGAAATTTCCATGGAAAAATATAAACCGAGAGAGAAATGGAAGCTTGTCAAAGTTGGAAGTGGGTGCCCAGCTTCATGCGATTTCATTCTTTTTTGAACGCAACTTTATATATATAAAAATGAATTTCTGTCTGTCTGTCTGTCTGTCTGTCTGTTCCCTATAGACTCGAAAAGTACTGAACCGATTTGCGTGAAACTTGGCAGGTGGGGGTATTGGAGGCAGGGGAAGGTTCCTATTATAGTTTGAGACCCCTCCCTCTCTCATGAAGGAAGGGAGGGGCCTCCCAAGCAAAAGACAATTTTTTGCATAACTCGAGAACCAATCCAGCAAATGGTATCAAATTTGGCATGGAGTGGTATTTGGGAACGAGGAATATTTCTATGAATATAAGGTACCCCTCCCTTCTCTCAGTGGGTTGAAAGGAACGGGGGGAGGGGGCTACCTTATAATTTTTCATATAACTCGAAAACTAATCAAGATATTGGAACCAAATTTGACATGGGAAGGTATTTTGATACGAAAAATATTTCAATGATTATTTGAGACCCCTCCCTCTTTCCAGTTAAAAAGGGGAGGGGTCTCTTTCATATTTTTTTACATAACTTAAAAACTAATTAAGGAAATGGAACCAAATTTGGCGAGGGCGGGTACTTGGGAACGTGATATATTCTAATGATTGTTTGAGACTCCTTCCTTCTTCCAGCGGGGAGAAAGGAAAGAGGGAGGGGAGTTTCATACAATTTTCACTGCATAACTCAAGAACTACAACAGCAAATTGGCACAAAACGATATTTGGGTACGAGAAATGCTTCTATGAATATTTGGTATCCTTCACTAATTCAAAGAGGTGGATGAAAGGGGGGAGGAGAGATTTCCCTTACAATTCTCAGTATAACTGGAGAGCTGATCGAGCAAATTGAACCATGTTTGGAATGTGAGGGTATTTGACGATCATTAGACCGGTTGTTCTCTACGGGCACGAGACATGGATATTGCTCGAGGAGGACCTGCGTACACTCGGAGTATTCGAGCGACGAGTGTTAAGAACCATCTTTGGCGGCGTACAGGAGAACGGAGTGTGGAGGCGAAGGATGAACCACGAGCTCGCGCGACTCTACGGCGAACCCAGTATCCAGAAGGTGGTGAAGGCTGGCCGGATACGCTGGGCGAGATATGTTGCGAGAATGGCGGACGACTGTCCTGCAAAACAGGTGTTCGCTACGAATCCGGTAGGAACAAGACGAGTAGGGGCGCAACGAGCGAGATGGTTAGACCAAGTGGAACGTGATCTAGCGAACGTGGGGTGCCCGAGAAATTGGAGAACGGTTGCCATGGACCGAGTGAATTTTAGGAATTATGTTCGTCAAGTTATGTCGTGAGACGGAATACTATGTAAATAAAAAATAAGTGAGGGTATTTGGATATGAGAAATGTTTTTTTTTATAAATTGAAGCCCCACCTTTTCAGCGGAAAGATATAAAGGGGAAAAGGTGGGGTTCCATGCAAATTTATTTTTTTTCATAACTCGAGAATTAATCGAGCAGATGGAACCAAATTTGGTATCAAAAAGTATTTGAGTACGAAAAATACTGTTATGAATATTAAGATCCCACTCCTCCATTCAATGGGGAGTGACGGAAGGGGGATGATGCTTCCTTTCAAGTTTATGCATAAATAACTCAAGAATTTACAACGCAATCAAAACGAAATTTGGCATGGGATGGTTTTTCAATGCGAGATTTTTTTCTATGTGAAACAATTCTTCTCTTGCTGTAGGATAGAATTGGGAATATAGGAAGGGAAGAGGAAAGCTTACATATAACTTTTTTTTACAAAATCCGAGAAATGGAGAAAACTTAACATGGAAAATCATTTTGGTACAATTCTATGATTATCTGACACACAATCTTCCTTTCAGTGAGTAGGTAAATAGGAGGAGGGAGGTGAACTCAATACAATTTTGTTAGCAAAAGTTCTCAATTTATGCTAACGGAGCCAACAAATGGAAACAAATATGGAATGAAAAAGTATTTGGTTATGAGATATGTATCAACGATTCTTATAGACCCCCACGCTTTACAATGTAGTGAGGAAAAATAAGGATTTAAGTCGTATTTGTGTTGCAATTCGAAACTCCAGCTACAGCTCTCATTGTATAACGGTTGCTTTTGAATTATGTAATAATTTGGTTTACAATAATACTAACAAAACAACAAAAGTTTGAATGATTTCTGAAAATATCATTTAATTTGAAGGGTGTAGCAAAGCACACCGGGTCAGCTAGTATTGATATAAATTTTCCATCTCTCCCTTCCAATGCTGGAAGGGCTCACGGACTACATTTGTTTAATAAGTGATTTCGAGTTATGTCATATAAAATATGAATAAAACCTACCTCTTTCTACCCGACTCCTCATATTAAGCCGCAGCTCTTGGCGTAGAGGATAGCCTTCTAATCTTCTAAGCCAATGGGTATGAGATCGAATCCCGGTCACGGCATACATAGTACATTTTCTGTGGGTTGGTGGTTTTAACATTTGTGAGATGCTAGCCATCATATCCTCGAAAGATGTACGCTTAGAGTTAGGAAAAAGGAATCTCTTCGAGGAAACATCAAGTTTCAATGAGATCATGTATGTGTTTGTGTTCGTTTTAGTTATGTATAAGATTGTATGGAAGCTCCCCCTCCCTCCCCCTTACATCCTCTCCGCTGGAGGAATGGAAGTCTCTTAAATAATCATAGAAAAATTTCTTGTATTCAAATTCCCTTACGTGCCAAATTTTGTCCCATTTGCTTCACTAACGAATGCAATCCCCTATGAACGAACTTTTAATAACTGGATCGCTTTTTATTTTCACCCCGACGTTCGTTGGATGAATCGATTTGCAATCGATTGTCGAATCACAATCGCCAAACGATTGTACGATTGCATTCGCGAATGTTTCCGTAACCGGTAGAGGATTGCGCCATCAAGTGATTATTTTTCGGCTAATTTTATGCGTGTTATAGCCCTCGCGCTCGCCGACGGTATGTTTTGTCATGGCGTTATTTTAAATTATGTTCGCTTGTTTCAAAATATAGAGCTTTGACGTATTCAACAAAGTTTTTTAAAATGTGATGATCTACAAGAAATCATAGTGATGAAATACAAAAAATAGAAAAATTATGTCACTCATTGATCAGGAACAAATTTACAATAAAATATTTGCTTATTAAAATCATGGAACATTGTAGAACATACCAAAAAACTATTTTGGCATTTAAGCATTCAAAAAGCTCATGATCACGTTTTTCGAGTTTTAAACCACTGAGCGCTGGTGTGTTGTGACAGGTGCGGGTCTACGATAAATTGCTTACCGACACACGAAATGCAAAAGGTGTATAACCTCGAATCTCTCAAAACGAACACAAACACATACAGGATCTCAATGAATTCGATGTTTCATTGAAGAGATTCATTTTTTTTTGCGATAAGAAGTCGAATCTCCAAGAGGAGAGGTTGATGTGTTTAACCCTGCGTCCTCATGATAACGGGTTGGATCTCGAGTCGAAGAAGGAGAGATCACGCCATGAGTCATCAAAGGTTAACCTCGAGTCACGTTAGGACGAGGAGAGGTCAGATCTCGAGTCGTTAGAGGAGAGATTTGGCCTAAAGTTGGGGGCAAACTCGAAGTTGTTATGGACGACACTAATAGTGGAAAATGCGCTTTTCCACTAGGAATCCATATTTTTACGCTCTTTCGATGTTTGACTGTTGTTCTCCAATTTAACAAAAATAATCTGCAACTAAATCACCGGCCTCATAGTTCGCATTTGCGTCAAATCTTCAAAAAAAATGTTCATAAGATTCGTAATTCGCTTGGTAAAGCATCATCTTCAATCTGGACGCACTGTATATTATACCATAGCGCTCCTAGTGGTCGGATCTGAAATGTTTTGACAGTAGTTTATTTTGGAATGTTTTTTTTCTATCAGCGCTGAAAATTTCATAACGATTCGATTTGTTTCTAAAAAGTTTCTAATATCGATCGGCAGGTTCATGCCAAGCGTCATAGTGGAACTAAGGATCGGAAACTGCATTTGAAGGTGTTGAGAATGATTAAGGCAAACTCAAGGCAGTCGGACTATTATGTCGCCAAGAAAATCAATGCCGACCGGTGCTTCTATTACCGACTCTTTTGACTCACAGTATTTGTTTGCCTTTAAATTAATTGCAAATGATTAAAGTGACTTGAAAACTTTATCATAGTCTTATTGCCGTAAAGATTTCATTCATAGTATTTGTTTATATTAAACGTTACCAACTCTCTTTAGCTTTGACTTAAATTGTTATTCTTCTACAATAATGATTCACACATAAACAAAAATTTTATCGAACATGATTCTATAATTCTATTTCACAGTGCACATTTCATGCAAACTGTGGTTTCTTAAAAGGAAACAATTCCAAATGGTTTTGATTTGCCTTGAAATGGTCTTATGCCTAGTGTTTAATTACTTGCCTAGATACGCTCCTTCTCCCATAATGCACATACGAAGGACCGCTGATGTTGATTTCTTTTCTTCTTTAACTCCGGCAAAGAAGGAAGAATCAAAACAAACGTGGGAAATGCACCATGTGGCGTGCTGGTGTTTGTGAGACTTCTTCCTGTCACCGGCTCTCCGATGATCAATTGCGATCCCGTTCTCCGACTACTGATCGCGCTCTTGCTTATTTCACGAACACCAGTACACTGCCTTCGATCCCGTCTCACTAATTTCCATTCATGCACCTGGAAATTACTGGCTTCAATTTGCCAACATGCAGCTCCACACATCACACACTTCGGCTATCTGCGCATCCGATCCATGCAGCATGCACATTCCTTCCGGAATCGATTTCCTTTTCGGACGCGAAGACGTTCGTTCTCGACGATAAATGACCACGACAAATTACCGTGCGCGTTCCCGTCTGATCTGCTCACTAACTGAATCGTTCTCTTGCCCGCCCTATCGGGTGCACCTTGGTGGCGTTGAATACGTATAGAGAGGCGATTCTTTACCACGATGTTCTCATGTGTGTTGGATTTTGGGATGGGTCACAAAATTCTGTCGTGGGATCTGCTCCAGCACGATGTCTTAGTCCTACACAAAAGCCCTGTAGGCAAGCTCTTTAGTGAGAGAATTTATGCATGTTTGTAAAAATGTTACCTCTCTGGAGGGCTTGTTTTCCTATCGTCAATTATCGCCTTACGGAGCTGCATTCGAGATTCCAATTGGATTTTGTACGACCTCGATCATCGGCCTGCGAGTTAATGGAGGAGTAAGTATTTATGGGTCGGAATCCAAGCACTTTTGACCTTACCTTGTTTATCTTTTAGTAATGATCTAACTCGTGTTTTTCCGTATATGATGGTTCCTGCTCCACAGCTCGTATTCATGCGATGTACGTAGCCTGGTTCTAGCAATCGACGTTTTGCGATCACGTACGGTTTGTGGTGAACTACGTTCCCTAAAGAGACAGGTCGTCATTAATGATGGCAGATTGATTTCATCTCATAAGCTGTTACCTGTCTGCTACTTTATGCGTTTTCAAGCGTTCTAAGTGATCTGGTAGGATTGGCAAGTATTTAACGCTTTGCTCCGGATACACTAAGGTGTTGATTCGATTGAACTGAGTGTCCTATTGAAACAGGTTATATTTAACGATTTTAGAACATCGTTTGGGTCTTGTAAAATTACCTGACATGCACTTCATGCGATTCAGGTAGTCTGGTGGGAATTGCAGACGATTTGTTGATTGCTCCGGATGCACTCGCGCGGTGACGCTGGAGGGTTCTGTTCCTTAAAGTAACAAATTATGTTTGAACTTTTGAACCTTTTTTGATCGCATGAGAATATACCTGCCTGTGCTGTTCAGCGCAGCTTGCATTCGTTGATCACAGGTTAAGGAGCTGTTTCTGTACACTTTCAAGGAACACTTAAAGTTCTCCTTCCACCTTTGCATGCATGTTGTACGGATTTCACGAGTAGAATGAGTCTAAGCGGAAATGGTCATTTGCTGAGTTTGACAGCTACGCTGAGCTTCAAGGTTTGTCGATTCAAAATTTGACATCTGTAGGGTCTGTCTGATTTTCTCAACAGTGATAAGTTTTGTTAGCTCAATTTACTCTCCATGATTTGAAATATTTCAGAACGGTAACACAGTTCCCGTTAACTTCAAAAAGAAATTTTCGTGATTTTAAAAGTAATCACGAAAATTTCGCTAACGCTTTTCTTATGCTTGTATTCTTTTCGACGTAAATTAAGTAAATCTTCCCGCTTCGACAGAACTTCCATATTGGATCTCGAATACAGGTTTGACATACATCATCATCAAAAATTCGCTTGCTTCCACTGATTAAAGTGACAAAACTGCAAGTCTTACTGGCGTGTAATGCTGACCGATTCTGCGCAGAATTACATGAACTTATTGTAATCTTATTTCTATTGTGTTTTTCTGTTAAATATAGTAGGCAATTCGTATCTCATTTGACTACTAGGTCTAGGCGATTGATTCATTATTAGGCTATATGTTCGAGAAGTTTGTTTTCTCTACGTTCGAGATTCTGTTATGTGTTTCTTATGTTTTGTAGATTTTCAAGAGAGATTTACGGAACGATAATAATATTTGTAGGAATTTTATTTCTCTATGAATGATCTTATTTAAGTGTGCAATTTACGGTTTAGGCATAAAATATCATATGAGTTTAGGCGAAACTGATCTGTGGTTGCGATTTTTCGAATGTTTCTGGCGATATTGTTTGGTCTAACTTTGTTGATGAGGCTTTAACTATTCGGTTGATGTTCAGAGATTGACGAGGTTTCTGTGTTTGATGTTGGTCCTTCGGTCGAATCTTGAGCATATTTTCTAGCATTGCTTGTGGTCTGCAGGTTGCTTACATAGCTGGGCGTTGAGATTAATCGGGTTTAATGTCTTTGGCATGGTATACTCCCATCTTAGAACTTTTAATGTCTTCCAGTAGATAGTTGTTACACCCTTGCTTCTGTCGGATGATACTTGGGATGAATTTCGGACCTAACTTTTTAGTTCGATGGTCGGTAGCTGAGGATTGCTCGAATGAACGTCTCCAAACGATATCTCCTACTTCCAACTCACGTGTTCGTGCTCTCATATCATACCGTTTTTTGCTGTCATCGTGTGCCTTCTTTATTCGTGCCAGAACAAAGTGTTGTACGTTCTCTATGACTTTCATCCTGATTGCGTGCGCTGATGTTGCATCCTCTGGCGTATTTAAATTTGCTGTTGGGTATCCCTCTGTGAAAAGAATATGGTCTCGTCCAAAGTTGCAAAAGTGTGGACTGCACCCTAGAGTTTCCTGCTTGGTCGTGTTTATAGCACAAACGATCTGTTGGATATGAAGGTCCCAATCTCGTTGATCGACGTCTAACAAGGATCTGATGCAAGTGACGAGTGTGCGGTTTGTCCTCTCTGCTGCATTGCACATAGGTGTGTAGAATGCTGTCCTCATATGTGTCACCTCATAACGTTTTAAGAACGCTTGAAAGACATGAGATAAGAATTGTGATCCGGAGTCTGACACGATTATTCTCGGAGTCGAAAACCTGAGGAAAACGTATCCCTCTAGAAATGCTACCATCTGTTGCGCATTCGCCGTTCGAAAAGGTTCAACAATAATGAATTTGGTGATCCAGTCAACAACTACTAGGAGAACTGTATAGCCTTTTCTCGATCGTGTCATTGGTCCTACCCAGTCGACTGAAATCAGTTCCCACGGTAGTTTTGCCGGTTTTTGATTCCCAAGTGTAGGCGTCAGCGTCGTGTTCGGAGCTTTAGAAGCTTTGCAAACCTCACAGGAACGAACATGCCTTTTAATGTCGATTGACATATTAGGCCAGTAATACTCCCGTTGGATCCTTTGCAGTGTCCTTTCATATCCCAAGTGGGCTGCAGTGGGTATGTCGTGGAAGCGTCGGATGATCTCACTCCTCTCTTCGCTTGGAATCACCCTTTTCCATCGATGACTTCTTCCTCCTGTCTCGTCCAAAATGGAACAGTTTTTGTACAAGCTTACTCCAATGATTTTGAAATCTGGAAACTTGTCACCATCGCAAGCTACCTTTTCCATGAGTTCCAGAAACCAAGGATCTGTTGCGCTGGTGGCTGCTGACACCGTATCGACGATCTCAATCCTGCTTAGGCAATCTGGAACGACATTTGAACTTCCTTTTCTGAACCGGATGTCGAATGAGTAGGCGTTTAATCGTAGAATCCACCTAGCCAATAACGGAGTCGGGTTTTTCATTGTTTTAAGGTACAAGAGGCTCGAATGGTCGCAGAAAACTGTAAAATGGGTACCTTCCAGGTATCCTCGAAATTTTTCGATCGCTCTAATGACCGCCAAACATTCCCTTTGGGTTACTGAGTACCTTCGTTCCGCCGGTGACAGTTTTTGAGAAAAGTACGATATTACACATTCCCCTTTTTCTCCATCTTGAGTAAGAACGGCCCCGATTGCCACATCGCTGGCGTCGCATGCCACAGCAAACGGCTTGTCATAGTTGGGCGTTGAGAGCACTGGTGCTGATGTTAATTGACCTTTCAAAGTTTGGAAGGCTTTCTCACACTCTTCAGACCATTTAAACCTTATTTTGCTTCGGGTTAGCTCGGTGAGTGGTGCAGCTGTTTTAGAGAAGTCCTGAATGAAACGCCTGTACCACCCGCACATGCCGATAAACCGTTGGATTTCCTTTTTGGATGCCGGAGTTGGAAATTTGGTGATTGCTTCCACCTTTGTCTCGTCTACATGCCATCCGTTTTCATCAAGAACATATCCCAAATAGTTCAAGCTCTTGCGACAAAAGATAGACTTTTCCGGGTTTATCGTCAAACCTGCCTTATCCAGACGTCTTGCAATTTCAGCCAGCAATTCCAGGTGTTCCTCAAAGTTTTCCGTAGCAAGGATCAAGTCATCTAGATAGACGAACACTTTGGGTTCTAAATTTATAAATATGTGGTTCATGATCCTGGAAAGAGCTTGGCTCGCTGTAGAGAGGCCAAATGGGACCACGCAAAATTGAAAATGTCCCCGTTGAGGAATGGTGAATGCTGTTTTTTCTTTAGAAGAGGCTTCTAGGGGTATCTGCCAAAATGCTGATTCCAAGTCTATTGACGAAAGATAAGTCGAGCCGCTTAGGTTGCTCATTATAGTGGCGATGTGAGGAATAGGGTATGCTTCTTGTATAATAATGGAGTTGAGTTTCCGGGCGTCAAGGCAGAGTCTCATTGAGCCATCCTTCTTTTTTACCGCAACTGTTGCGTTGTTCCACGGACAACACATTGCCTCTTCTATAACTCCTAAACGTAGCATGCGATCGACTTCCTTGTTGAGATCGTCGAGGACAAACTTCGCCATTGGGTAATATTTCTGCTTGAATGGTGGCGATGAACCTGTGTCTATGCGGTGAAAGTACATGTTTGTACGTCCTAATCGACCTTTGGCTATGGATGTGGGGAACTTTGCGATGACGTCATGAAGTTGCTCTTTCTGGAAGTTTGTTAGGGAATTTATAATCGAGGAATTCTCTGTTGTCGTGGTTAAACCACAAACGACTGCTTTTACGCCAAAGCTGTTCCAGAAGTCTATGCCCAAAATAAGAGAAGTTGGCATTGATTCCACAAATAACACGGGCAGGGTGTGAGATCTCTGGTTATATACGATAGGAACATGAGCGAAAAACGAGATTTTATGAGCCGAATTATCCACAGTCCGTATCTCTCCTTTTACTAAATACTTTTTTAACCGGTAGGTGTCTGCTATTCTTGTTAACTCTCCTCCGATGAGAGTGCACGTTGCACCACTATCCAGAAGTCCTCGGAAATCTTCACCCATAATTGAAATTTGTGCATAAGGTCTATTATCATTGTCGATTGGATTCACGATAGATGATTCCACTTTTGGGAAAAGTGGTAGATCAAAAATGTAGGGAATTCTCGTAGAGCCGGAAGAACCCTCCTCCCTCATTGAGAGCTCTCCCTGTTTCCGTTTCCCGGATAAAGAAGAGGTGCATCTGGCGTTAATTGTCTCCATCTCGCCAAGCAGCTTTGACAGTTTCTCGTAGTACATCCTTTTTTGCCGCAAGTGAAACAGAAAAGAAAGGTTTTTGCGTTTGGGCACATGAAATAAGTGTGTCCCTGTTTCTCACATTGCCAACAAATAAGCAGATGTGTCTTATTTTGATGATTTGTTAGATTAATCGAAGCCTCTGGTGGTCTGGATGTTCTGAGTGGAGTTTTAGAGTTCATATTGAATGCGTTGATGTCCTCTACTACCGCGGAAACTGATTCATCTTCGTCGGCGTTCAGTGCAGTTTCTAGTTGAGCAAAATCTGCTTGTTGGTGGTCACCTATGTCCATGTTGACATTGTGCTCAGTGGTGTCTGTGGTTAGCATGTTAACTTGTTGTCTTCCCAGATGTGAGCGATACGTTTGTTGTTGTGGGTATTCTCTTGAAGGTCCTGCAACACGGTTATTGGGCATGTTTATTGGTCTGACCCAGGGAGTTCTTTGAGTGATGGTGTGCCGGTTTTTTAAGGCATAGGAACGAGAGACCTCAAAATCCTTACAAACTTTGACAAGTTCATCAATTGTTGCTACTTGAGAGGCCGCCGCAATTGGTACAAAATCAATATTGAGGTGAGATTTTAGAATGAATAGTTTTTCCGATTCACGCATTGGTGGTTCAATTATTTCAAAAATTGCTACCAAGTCTCTATAAAAGGATGAGAATGACTCGTTTGCTCCCTGAAAACGCAAGTAGAGATCCTGCTTGAAGATTTCTGAGTAGTGCGATGGTAGAAATTCATTTTTAATCCCGCTTTTGAATGCTTCCCATGTAATCAAGCTTCTATAAGATCTTGTATACCACTCAAAAGCTCTTCCTTTGAGAAGTTGTTTGACTACACGAAGTAGTGTCGCATCATCCATGCCTTCGGTGGTGGCGTACATCTTCACTTGGTTGAGGAACTCTCCTAACTTTCTAATATCGTTTTCTCCACCATATTCTTCTATCTTCCAACGATGAAGCGGCTGTGAAAACCTGTGGTAGCTGTGGTTATCTTCACCCCTGTTTTGTTGCATGCCGATGTTCAACGATGGCAAGGTTGATCCATTTCCTATTAGTTCGACTTCCGATACCCTACGATTTCTACGCACTTGTTCTGGAAAATAATTCTGTTGTTGCTGCTGAGAGAACTGTTGTTCAAGGTGATGTCGCTTAGCCCTTTCTTCGTTCAAAGTCCTTTGAAGGTGCTCGTATTGTTCTTGAAGCTGAGCAAATTGCTGAACTTGAATTTGTTGTTGTCGGATGATGTCTTGATACTGAACTTGCCTTGTTTGGTCCGGAGGTGCCAGATGTCCTAGCGGATAAGGTGAGGTCCTTTGTTGCTGTGGCTGCGATTCGAAATTTCGCTGCTGCTCTTGCTTTTGTTGTTCGAACTGTTGTTGCTCCCACTTCAATTGCTCCCGCTGTTGCTGAAGCTGATCGAGTTGTTCCTGAATATTCAGCTCTGTACGTAGCTGTTCTTGTTGGTGCCTTTCCTTTACTTGTTGCTGTTCCTGTCGCTGCTGTTGTTCCCTCTCGTCGTTGTGCTGTTGACCGATGAGTACGTGTTGTTGAAGGACTTCCTTGATACTGGATTGCAGATTAGAGTTCTTCAGCCTGTCCAATGTTTCTTTGTCAGTAGGTAGTATATCATGATCGCCTGTCGTCCCTTCGGTAGCTGTTGCAGAAGTTCGAAGGCACTCTTCGATTTTCGACAACGCTGCCTCAAGTTTGGAGATGGTTTTGTTAGCATTGGAAGTGATGAGAGGGTCCTGGATGAGTGATAGTCTAAAACGATAATGCAGCAATCTAGACTGGTATCTCTTCAGAACTGGCAATGAATTTTGTCGTATTGCAGCTTCAACCAGGTGGATGATTGGTGAAATCCTGGCTTGGCACTGATAAATATTGTCAACATCACTCGCCACGTTTGTTGAGGTTGTAGGGATGTTCTTATCCTTTGCTTCCTTGTCCAATAACTCCTTCAACGTTTTAAGTTTCAGTTTACGATCCATAGTTGGAATCTGCTTGACTCCTCGCAAGCTCAATTCGAAGATGAGCTCTTCATCCTCTAAATGGTTAATGTCCATTTTTCAATTTATCGATCACGTGAACACAAAATAAATTTTTCACTGTGACAGACCTCGCCAGACTAAATCGAAATTTCAAAAAAAACGCGGATTTTCACGTTGGGCGCCAATATTACCGACTCTTTTGACTCACAGTATTTGTTTGCCTTTAAATTAATTGCAAATGATTAAAGTGACTTGAAAACTTTATCATAGTCTTATTGCCGTAAAGATTTCATTCATAGTATTTGTTTATATTAAACGTTACCAACTCTCTTTAGCTTTGACTTAAATTGTTATTCTTCTACAATAATGATTCACACATAAACAAAAATTTTATCGAACATGATTCTATAATTCTATTTCACAGTGCACATTTCATGCAAACTGTGGTTTCTTAAAAGGAAACAATTCCAAATGGTTTTGATTTGCCTTGAAATGGTCTTATGCCTAGTGTTTAATTACTTGCCTAGATACGCTCCTTCTCCCATAATGCACATACGAAGGACCGCTGATGTTGATTTCTTTTCTTCTTTAACTCCGGCAAAGAAGGAAGAATCAAAACAAACGTGGGAAATGCACCATGTGGCGTGCTGGTGTTTGTGAGACTTCTTCCTGTCACCGGCTCTCCGATGATCAATTGCGATCCCGTTCTCCGACTACTGATCGCGCTCTTGCTTATTTCACGAACACCAGTACACTGCCTTCGATCCCGTCTCACTAATTTCCATTCATGCACCTGGAAATTACTGGCTTCAATTTGCCAACATGCAGCTCCACACATCACACACTTCGGCTATCTGCGCATCCGATCCATGCAGCATGCACATTCCTTCCGGAATCGATTTCCTTTTCGGACGCGAAGACGTTCGTTCTCGACGATAAATGACCACGACAAATTACCGTGCGCGTTCCCGTCTGATCTGCTCACTAACTGAATCGTTCTCTTGCCCGCCCTATCGGGTGCACCTTGGTGGCGTTGAATACGTATAGAGAGGCGATTCTTTACCACGATGTTCTCATGTGTGTTGGATTTTGGGATGGGTCACAAAATTCTGTCGTGGGATCTGCTCCAGCACGATGTCTTAGTCCTACACAAAAGCCCTGTAGGCAAGCTCTTTAGTGAGAGAATTTATGCATGTTTGTAAAAATGTTACCTCTCTGGAGGGCTTGTTTTCCTATCGTCAATTATCGCCTTACGGAGCTGCATTCGAGATTCCAATTGGATTTTGTACGACCTCGATCATCGGCCTGCGAGTTAATGGAGGAGTAAGTATTTATGGGTCGGAATCCAAGCACTTTTGACCTTACCTTGTTTATCTTTTAGTAATGATCTAACTCGTGTTTTTCCGTATATGATGGTTCCTGCTCCACAGCTCGTATTCATGCGATGTACGTAGCCTGGTTCTAGCAATCGACGTTTTGCGATCACGTACGGTTTGTGGTGAACTACGTTCCCTAAAGAGACAGGTCGTCATTAATGATGGCAGATTGATTTCATCTCATAAGCTGTTACCTGTCTGCTACTTTATGCGTTTTCAAGCGTTCTAAGTGATCTGGTAGGATTGGCAAGTATTTAACGCTTTGCTCCGGATACACTAAGGTGTTGATTCGATTGAACTGAGTGTCCTATTGAAACAGGTTATATTTAACGATTTTAGAACATCGTTTGGGTCTTGTAAAATTACCTGACATGCACTTCATGCGATTCAGGTAGTCTGGTGGGAATTGCAGACGATTTGTTGATTGCTCCGGATGCACTCGCGCGGTGACGCTGGAGGGTTCTGTTCCTTAAAGTAACAAATTATGTTTGAACTTTTGAACCTTTTTTGATCGCATGAGAATATACCTGCCTGTGCTGTTCAGCGCAGCTTGCATTCGTTGATCACAGGTTAAGGAGCTGTTTCTGTACACTTTCAAGGAACACTTAAAGTTCTCCTTCCACCTTTGCATGCATGTTGTACGGATTTCACGAGTAGAATGAGTCTAAGCGGAAATGGTCATTTGCTGAGTTTGACAGCTACGCTGAGCTTCAAGGTTTGTCGATTCAAAATTTGACATCTGTAGGGTCTGTCTGATTTTCTCAACAGTGATAAGTTTTGTTAGCTCAATTTACTCTCCATGATTTGAAATATTTCAGAACGGTAACACTTCTTCAGAAGGATTCGTCTGCGCGAAGGAATACGATCTTATCGGGCCAGTAAGCAATCAAACCGGACATTGAAGCAGAATGTAGTAGCCAAAGGACGTGCCCGGAAGTTATATGACAAGGTTCTAACGAAGTACGACGGATGCATCCTCATGGATGACGAAACGTACGTGAAGATGGATTTTGGTCAGCTTCCTGACCGAAAATTTTACAAAGCCCTTGGTCGGGGTGATGTCCCCGGCAAGTTCAAATTCGTTTTTTCCCGATAAGTTTGCAAAAAAGTGTTTGATCTGGCAAGGTATTTGCAGCTGCGGACGAAAAACCCCGGATTCTGTGACAAACAAGACCATGGACTCCAAGATGTACAAGGAGGAGTGCCTGAGAAAACGTATTCTTCCGTACATTAGATTTCACAAAGGATCAGTAAAGTTTTGGTCAGATTTGGCAAGCTGCCACTACAGCAAAGAGGTACTACAGTGGTATCGAGACAACGAGGTGGATTTTGTCGAAAAGGACATCAACCCACCCAACTGTCCTCAATTCCGCCCCATCGATAAATATTGGGTAATGGTCAAGCAGAAGATGAAGATGAATGGTAGGACGACTCGGGATGCAACAAAGATGAAGAGAAGGTGGAACAAAATGGCCGCTGAGGTCAGCGTACAGGGTGTCTAAACTATGATGAGTGGTATCTGACGAAAAAATAGAAATTTCACTAAAACCACATTGGAATATTTGTTTTAAATATTTTTTCTTGAAAGTGCAATAAAAAAGCTACATTTAGAGTGCAAAACATTTATATTTCGTTTACATAGCTCTGATATAGACCCGTTTTAATGCGTCCAGATTTAAGATGATCCATGCTTTAATTCTGGCTAACGGGAAACCCTTAAAAGAATCTGGAGCTGCAAGTACATAATCAATCTCTTCCAACCCATTTTGATAGTAGTTTATTAAAAAAAATTAATATTAAAAAAATATAGTAGATGAAATTGCAAAAAATCTGAAAATAATTAATACAATGCTATGTGAATAAAAAAATATCACTAACATATGTCTGTGTAGGCAAAGAAAATTATGTTCTGGAAACCACTTTTAGGCCGGAACAAATATCGAATTCTTCTTTTGTCACCCTACCCCCCTTCGATTTTTTCGAAAAACCAGAAGGGGGGATTAAATGAAATTTGAAATATTTTATGGAAATTTTGATAAAATTATCCAACAATCGTTGTTCATAGATTTGTTGATAGATAGTTAACATCGATAGAGCAGTTTTTTGTAAAAGAAGCAACAAAGGAATCTAAATTTCAAAGATGCATAAGCATTCTACCTACCGTTGAAAACTGCTTCCTAACGTTTTATTTAGATACTCAATAAATTGAAATCTGCAGTTTCCACATCCCCATTTTAATGTCAGTAAATAATATGTTTCGGCTGCCAGCTGGTGAAATAATGCAGCGAACGCGCAAGTTAGAAAGCATCTGATAATCCTCCCAAAAAGCTGTATCTTATCAAAACGAGCGCATTAATGCTCTCGAAGGTTCAATATGTTTTGATGTGTTTCCCCTGTTCTCCTCTCGATTTGAACTGTTTGATTACACTTTAAACGGGCACACTTCCGAGTGCATAAAAGTCATTTCTGGCTGGCCCCAAACCGTAAGTAAGAGACCATTTCCATAAAGCTTCCACGCGTATTCCGTATCTCGTTTATGAAACATCCGCTGGCTGCATAAACAATCGTCGTCGTCGTCGTCGTAATATAATGCGGTCGAATAGTCTATTTTGCCTGTATGGAAATCCATCCATAAATATGAGTTATGTCGTTAAGCCCAATGAAAGCAAATTTTTCCATGCTCGTTATTTTTTGGCGATGTTGGTGCTGGTGGTTTTGGCATAGAGATTGAAACTCGGAAAAGAATATGTATGATATAAAATGGATCAGCGAAAGCGAACAGCAAAAAAAAAACTCCCGGTCAGGGAAAGCCGCGCCCCTTGCCCTTGGCTGGTCGGCCGATCAACATATGGCCCTATTTCCGCCTCGGCCGGCAACCGGAAAAACCACTAAAGAGCCACTGGTTTTGTTTTTCCACGCTCATTTCGCTCCGTTAATCTATTGATATTATTCGTCTGGCAGTTCCAAATCCATCCAATATGTAAGCGGAAAACCCATCATCACACACAGACAAACACCACAGACAAACAATTTCCCTCAAACCGAGTTTTCCCATTTCCTGGCGCGCGTTTTTATATGTAATTTTTTTTGTTGGTTTGCCCATTCGAATAAAAGGCAATGTGGTGGTCTTTAATTTTGTCACACTTATTGCATACATTCGACATTATTTAAATTACATTTTCTCATCTTTGGCACGGCGCGGCGTACTGTCGGCTTATTTTGGCAGCCTTGGGTTTTTTTTCTTTTGAGCCGATGTGTGTGTGTTATGTTTCAGTAAGAAAAAGTCCTCATTCACCCTCGTCCGACCCAACCAAGGATCAAGGAGAGTGGGAAAATGCCAGTTTGAATTGAGACAATCTTACACTTTATTGTCATTGTTCGTTTAACTACGCGAATTTGCATGTAATTTTTGAAATTGTCTTTTTTCCACCCTTGGCTTGGCTGAAAGCCCTACGGGTATGAGGCTGTGATGACAGGCAGCGTTTAAGGGCAATCTAGAGGCTTGAGCTTCTCCGGGATGGGTTTTTTTCTCGCTCTTGTGAGACGACGACGTCGACGGCAGCGGCCCAGAACCAATCTACCGGGAATATGGCCATTCCGTTTCGAGCTGCCTTTTCTCGGCCTGTTGTTGCAAGAACCGTTTTATGGGACACTTTCAAAGGGCAAAGCATCGCACACAGCTGGCAGCAACCGCTTTCCCAGGTTCAAGTGTCACGATTGGTGCAGGTGTGCCAAGGAGTCTTTCAAAACTAGTCCTCGTGTGTTTACATTTTAAATTTTATAAGGACCCCCTCAAAAATTTAGTGTTTTATAATATTTTACATGAGAGAGGATAACCATTTTATTGCAGAAATTATATATATTTGCTTGCATGCATTAAAAAGAATTTTTTTTACCAAACGTTTGAATTTCACAAATACCTATCCCAATTGTGTAAGAAAACACATACACTAGCACACTGAAATTACTGGTAAGTAAAGATTTCATATTTTGAACACTTTAAAGTTCGTCTCCGTGGGACCCATAAACGGGTGACGGCTCTCTTACTCAAGATAGCCGCTCAGTATCGCCACGCGTTGGAAATCTGGAGTTCTTTAGCTTTATTTTCACGCTCCGAGAATTTTTTTGGGCGATGAACGTGTTAAAAGCCCAACTTCAAAGGAAATTCGGGCCCCTCACTGTTTTTGAAACTTCGCAGTTTCTGTTTTGTTGTTGGGTTTAATTGTGAATTTTAATATTGTGAATAAAAATATTTTTAATACCTATTGTGAATAAAAATTTTAGAAACGTCGCTGGTGAACTGGCAACAAAAAACAGACTTCCGACAATCTAGTACTTCACTTTTCTTTGTCGGAAGTCTTACGGAAGTCGGAAGTACGGACTTCCGAAGTAAAATTTAGTGCTGACGCTATTATATAATTTTTAGAAACGTCTCTAGTGAACTGGCAACAAAACACAGATTTCCGACAATCTAGTACCTCACTTTTCTTTGTCGGAAGTCTTTCGGAAGTCGGAAGTCCGAATTTCCGAAGTAAAATTTAGTGCTGGCGCATTGACATTTGAATGGCTTGAAGGTCAAACTCATACACGGAAAATAATAAAAAGGTAAAATTTACCGAGATAGCAGGGTAAACACTCGTGAAAGCCAAAAAGGTAACTCTTCGAGGTGAAACTCACCTCACAGCGAGGTAAAGTTTATCTGAATTGAGCTGGAAAAAATTCCAAATAAAACAACAAAACAAAACAATCAAACAGGTCCAGCAGTTGATCGGCGGAGTTCGACGTGTACACTCGCGTCGATCGATTTCATCATGTTCATCGTGGTGAAATTCCCTAACGCGTAGTTGTACTGAAGCGGAGATTGCGGGTTCAATTTCTGCCGGTGAGCCGTTGTATCTTTTTTGAAAAATTCATAATATTTACGGCAAGAGGCAAGAGGCAAGAGAGATCAACAGTGGGAAACAGAGATGCCAATATGCCTGATTCTCAGGATTTGCCTGATTTTTCGAGGCTCAACCTGACAATCTGATAAGTCATTGAATTTCCCAGATTTTTGAAAACATGCCTGATTTTGCCTGATTTTTGCGAATGTGATGAAAAATGGGTAGTAAGGAACTGGATTAGGTACCGTTGCTGAAGTTAAGAAGTGAAAATGTGGCTTTAATCCTAATTTTTCTCTAAAATTATACGTCATCTTGAAAATTTGATAATTTTGGGCACGAAATGTACCAAAACAGAATCATAAGATTTGATTTGGAAGTTATTTACAAGTGCTTCTAATGGTGACACATTTTAATAAAATATGACCTTGAGTACAACTCTGATTAGTGACATATAACCAACAATCGTCAAAGTTGCACAGTGGCTGACTGGAAACCGCCACAAATGGAAAAATGAAGTGCGGAAGATGGTGACGGTCCCTACAAAGTGTCGATGGGCGATGTCCTGAAGATTCCAAAGAGATAGCGCCCTGGTCGCTTCTTCTGGCTGCCGGAAGTCATACGATGGGCAGAGGCAGCCAAACGGTGCCCTTTCCGCGTACTTTTACGGAATGGTTAAACAAAAAACAGAACAACCAGCTGCCATTCTGCGACTACAGAGCGACCGGAAGTTTGGCTAACGAAATTTTCTCGCTGGTTGTGAGCAAGAAGTAACAGAGACTGACAGAAGGAAAAAAATGCCAACCGACCCAAATCAGCGGGGAGAAAACTTTCGACGATCCCAAATGGCGGAAAACTTATTTCTTATTATTATTTTAAAAATTTAGCAATAAAAAGCGAAAATGAGCATTCATCTTTGACAGCACAGTCTCCAACAGCTGGACTCCATTTTGCAAGTTTATGTCACCAGTTGGTTCTGTGTGATTTCCGGTGGCCTCGATGAGCCATTTAGGGAGGAGAGGAGAGAAATTTTGGACATTTTATTTAAGAACCTTACTGCAGCGCGGGAAATTAGTAGGGTGAGCACATAAAAAATAAGCGGTCGGACCGTTTAATATTAAAGTGCAATTTTGTCTGCACAGCAAAGAAAAAGATGGCCAATGTCATTCCAGATGACGTTAGCCACTTTAATAAATAACGCTTTTGATGAATCATGTTAGTACTTCACACCCAAAATTTGTTCAAAATTACACGAGCCAGGAACACTTAAACACCTCATTTTATCTGATCTAAATTGGAAATGACCGGATTTTAAATCTGATGTGATGTAAAATTGAGTTTCAAAACATAAGATTCTGAAGATTATTTGTTTATGACCAAAAACTCGTGATTGTTGGACGAGAATGTTAACAGATTGATCAGATTATAAATGTTATCGTGATAAAATGTATCAAAAGTCTATAATTTGAATATTGAAGTAAAAACAACCTAATATGGGCATATTTATAGCCAAGCTTTATATGCATCGCTCAGTAAGAAATGAGTTCAGCCAAACATTCCTGTTGTACCGGATTCCAAGCTTAGTCAGCTTAGCTAGTAGAATTTCATGATCAATTGTGTCGAATGCAGCTTTGATGTCGGTTAGACTGCTCCAAATTTGTATGGGAAATTCAAAAAAATGTTATGCGCTGCAGGCTTAAATTTGATCCTAGGCCTAGTACAAGGTCTTATGTCAAATTTGGGCCAGATCGGATCTCACGGGAAGGGGTCGCTCAACGAGTCTAAAGTTTGTATGGGATTTTAAGACATTTTGTTCGGGTAGAACATGAAAATCCAGTTATTCACGAATAACTCTGGTCATTATTATTCAATAGTTTTAAATAGGAAACACCTCTTGCCTGTCGGCCACTTAAAAGATTTGAACCTAAAGGTTATCTTGCTGATACTGGGATTCGAACCGAGTACGCCTGGCATAACAAAACCATACTCGCGCCAGGCTATCCGCTAGACCACATCGGCACTATTCTCCCGCGATGTAAATAGCTCTCCAAAAAGTGGCAACAACAGGTTGGCAGGCGGTTAAAATGTATGCAGAGCTGCGTTTCCACTCTAACTCGACAATGACTCGATTAGTTTTTCATTATAACTTCACGCAGGACAAAGGGTGGCCGAAGTCCAGCCAAGTTTTTTCCAGTGCCCCGGGTGCCAATATAAGGGATATCTCAAGTATACACTCAAAGCTCACAAGACGACCAAATAGGGTTTAGTCACCTTCTAGCTTTCCCCCACCTATAAATGGATCCTCCACTCAAGCCAAAAAAAAACTTCAAAAGGTACTCTGCACAGTTAAGAAAATTACTTTCTGAAGTTATGTCCTTACAGAGCCAAGTTACATTCGAAGACTTTTTCATCTTCTTTCTGAATTTGAATGCATGCTGCTTTCTAACGCAAGGTTTTTTTTTCTGCTGAAAGCATCAGCATCACTGGCTTTTACACTTGGGATCACTTCAATTCAACGGAATTATGCTAATAATTGAAGTCCTATAGTTAAACTAACTAGACTTTAATCTTATACATTCTAATTCGTCCAGTCAGTGCTCGTGTGGGCGTTTGCGTGTATGTTGGAGCCTTTGCATGCTATCAAATGCAGATCAAGACGATGAAGTTGGTGGCTGAGTGTGTGAATGGATGAGTTGTATATGCCTATATGTATGCGCTCTCTTTCTCTCCGGTTATTTTCCTTTGCAAAAGACCCCTACAGGATGGGAACTTACCTGTTCAAGAAAGCCTTCATGTGCAAAGAAGTCCTTGAAGCCGTATAATGAAAACCGGAAGGAGCATAGGTAGTAGCAGCATCAGCTAGCTATCTTCTGCCGGTCGTTTAGTTTCGAATGGCACTCGGCGTCTCGGTTTCCTGTTCTGCTTGCCAGGTTTCAGCTCGAAGGTGACTGCAAACACCTGCACGCCGGCTAGCAGCAAGTGAGTGAGTAAATGGTAAGGTTGTCGGTGAAATATGCATGCAAATGATATTGCTATATCGACAGGGACGCCGGAAAGTGGTAGCTTTAAGATTTAGGTATCTTATCGCTGGAAAAAGGGGACTAGAGTTAACTTTTTAATGTTGCCTTTGTATTTCTGTTCTTTTAAATATTCTTCTCAACGAGAGTAGACTTCGCTAAAAGTCTTTATTCCAGGATATTTCCAAAAACTCCATAATAAGAAACGACCGTCTATTTCAAAATTCAAACTTTTAAGGCCATAATCTTCAAAAAAAGTAAAAATGTTCACAATTACTTGTGGTTTTTCAACCGGATGAATAAAACCCTCTTTTTTATTGAAGGTAAAATAGGTTAAAGACAAATTAAATTCATTGAAAGTGTCATTAGCATCACATCAAAACAGGTGTTCGCTACGAATCCGGTAGGAACAAGACGAGCGGGGGCGCAACGAGCGAGGTGGTTAGACCAAGTGGAGCGTGATCTGGCGAACGTGGGGTGCCCGAGAAATTGGAGAACGGTTGCCATGGACCGAGTGAATTATAGGAATTATGTTCGTCAAGTTATGTCGTGAGACGAAATACTATGTAAATAAATAAAATAAAAATAAATAATGAAAGTGTCATAACTATTTTGGAAAATCATTTTTGATAATTTCTGGCAGTTTTCATTATTTCCATTTTTTTTAAGTTTAACTTATTAATGTGTTCCTTGATTGATCGAAAACGTCAATGTTGCGATACTCGTTTCGTAATGAAATGCATGTACCAATTCTTGAGCAAAGAATAGTTGGATGCTTGAAAATGTAAACATTCACATAGGCACATTCTTATTACAATTTTCTTATGATTCGTCTAATTGTTTTTCCGCACGCGTCTGTTCTACAGCGTCTGGCTCGCAGCGAGCGGCTGAATTTATGGAAGCGGCTCCCGCCGACTGAATCCAAGATGGCAGCCCCATCGCGGGATAGGGACGTTAGGCTAACAACCTACTGCTACCGATTTATTAAATTGTTACAGAAACTGAGACAAGAAATAACCGAATTGGAACTTTGGCAACGCCTTTCAGCATAAAAATATGGACTATAAATGGAACTTGGAATGTTTTGACCCTTGCCCAGCCAAGTAAGACGCGATAACTCAACTTGCTAGAGAAGCTAGCCGCCTCAAGCTAGAGATATTGGAACTGAGCGAAGTCCGTTGGAGAACACAAGACACAGTCCGAACAAGTACTGCTTTACTCTAGCATTCGAGGAGAACACGCTACTCGGGAACGAGGAGTTAGTTTCATATTAAGCCCGCAGGCCCATGCGGCCCTTATAAGGTTGGAACCGATAAACGAAAGAATAATCGTAGCCAGATTCAGAACACGGGTTAGAAACCTTACAATGGTCCAGTGTTATGCGCCAACTGAAGTTGCCGACTTGCTGGAGAAAGAGCAGTTTTACAGTCAACTGAACAGCGTGGTTGAGAACATTCCGAAGGGTGATATTCAAATCCACTTAGGCGACTTCAACGTAAAGATTGGCTCCGATAATCAGGACTTTGAGCGCATCATGGGGCGCCATGGTCTAGGACAGATGAGCAAAAACGGAGAGCTGTTTGTAGAATTTTGTGGCAACAACAATAACATGGTGATCGGTGGATCGCTCTTCCCTCATCGACCAGCACATAAGGTCACTTGGGTATCCCGAGATGACCGAACAGAAAATCAAATTGACCACATCTGCATCAGCCGAAAATGGACAAGGAGCCTTCTTGATGTCCGCAACAAACGAGGCGCAGACTTGCCTCTGACCATTACCTCGTCCTTGGGGGATACGCCTGAGAGGCGCGCGTGTCCAGCGGCGAGAGGTGAAAGTCGGATGTCGATACGACATCCGCCGGTTGAGATCCAAGGGTGAGAAGGGCATACATTGAACAGCTTGAATCCCGAGCCTTGGAACTGCCGACAGACGGAACAGTCGTAGAATAGTGGGGAATAGAATCAAGAATACCTTCACACATCGAGCCATGGTATTCTCAGTAAAGTCTGTGGAAGAAGAATTGAATGGATGTCGGATGAAACTTGGAGGACGGTCGATGATCGGAGAAAGGCGAAAGTCGGAATTGAGCAGGCGTGTACCGGTTCAGCCAAAGCTGCCGCCCGGTTACCTCATGTGGAGCAGGAAAAGGCAGTTAAACGAGCTTGTAGACGAGACAAGAGAGCCTGGACAAACTCCCTAGCCGAAGAGGGAGAAAGAACCGCCGCCAATGGAGATATCCGATTACTTTATGACATTTCTCGCCGCCTTTGTGGTACAAGGACTAATGCAAGAATACCGCTGAGCGACCGAGCAGGTCAGTTGTTGACAGATCGAACAGATCATTTCAAGCGTTGGACTGAGCATTTTAAACAACTCTTTCGAGACACAAATAGCGATGGTCAACGGTACCCGAAGCTCGAAAGGTAAGTCGCATTAGTGGCGTCAACTCGGAAGCGTCCTCGCTTACTGAAATAAAAGCGGAAATCAAAGACATGAAATCCAATAAGGCGGCATCCATAAATTACGTAACGCAAAAAATGCACTTTTTCGACCCCCTCCCCCCCGTATGTCACAAATCGTAACGCTTTGACGTACCCCCCTATGATAATTACGTAACGCTGATAATTACCCCCCCCCCCCCCCATCTTCTTATGATCTTAAATACTGATTTTCGAAGGTAAGTAAAGATTTAAATATAAAATTTTTTACGTTCTTCAAAATAATATCTATCTTATCTATTAGTATCTCCAAATCGCTTCGTCTTATTACTAGCTGCTTTGTGCATGTGAACAGATGATCAATCTTGTTTAATTTATTTTCTTGAAGGAGCATAACTTGTTATGCAAAATATATTCTACTTAGTAATATTCTTTGGAATATCCAAAATTGCATCTTTTTAATCAATTGAGAAAAAATAGTAAAATTTCCGTCTTAAGTTTGAATTGAATTCTTGGGGGAAAATGTACATAATATTCGGTTTTCCAACGGTTATTTCAAGGATATCCAATACACATTTCAAGGAGTCTATCTCAGAATCTTTAAAGAAGTTATAAACCAATTCAATCATGTTGAAGCTTACAAATTATCATTTTGCAAAAATGGCATGATATTAAAAGAGCTGTGATTAAACTAAAATGCTTAAGGAAAAAATCGTTACGTAACGATGAGCATTCCTCCCCCCCTCCCCTATGTCACAATTCGTAACGCGCGACCTTACTCCCTCCCCCCCCCCCCCCCTAGGAGCGTTACGTAATTAATGGATGCCCCCTAAAGCGCCTGGAATCGATTGCATTCCTACTGAGAGACTCAAAGCCGACCCTGACCTGTCAGCACAAATGTTGCAGCGTGTTTTCGCTGACATTTGGGATACTGCAACATTCCCGGCCGACTGGCCGCAGGGTATCCTCGTAAAGATCTCGAAAAAAGAAGACCTGACAGAGTGCGATAGCTGGCGTGGCATATCTTTGATCTGTAGAACTCTCAAAGAACATTGAAAAGTGATCCTGAGCAGGATCCAGGAGACAATCGACGCTACGCTCTGACGGAAACAAATCAATGAATTCTAGGACTCTCTTCTGCTAGTGTTCGTCAATTTCGAAAAAGCATTCTACCGACTTAACCATAAAAACATCTGGGCGGCTCTACGGCGACGAGAAGTCCCAGAAAAACTAGTTCATTGCATCGAAGCACAGTACGAGGTATTTTCATGCAAGGTCCTGCACGACGGTGTCTTGTCTAATCCAATCACGGTAACTGCTGGAGTGAGACAAGGATGTATCTTATCACCGCTACTCTTTCTCATTGTAATGGATGAGATCTTGACTGAATCGATTGGCTGTAGAGAGCTGCCGTGGAATCCTTCGACAATGAAGCAACTGAACGACCTTGACCTGGATGACGATATTGTTTTGCTCGCCCAAAGACAACAAGACATCCAGAGCAAACTCGCTGACCGAAAGCTCCAGGTCTCAAAATTCATGTCGGAAAGACTAAATCGATGGAAATCAACACAGCAAATCCTTCCAATTTCATGGTAGCTGGACAACAGGTTGAGAAAGTGGATTGCAGTATCTTGGTAGCCAGATAACGCCTGATGGTGCTACCAATAAAAACATCGAATCCCGGATCAGAAAAGCCAGATTTGCGTTTGCGAGTCTCCGAAACATCTGGAGCTCACACCAAATCTCTCTACGAACTATGATCCGAATCTTCAACTCAAACGTATAATCTGTATTGTTGTACGGGTGTGAAACTGGGTGCACATATGCGATGACGCCGCGAAAAATGCATTTTTTTTTTAATCGTTGCCTGCGGAACATCATCCACGCTTGGTGGCCTGGCAACTGGATCTTAAACGTGGAAATACATCGCCGGCGTCATCAAAGGGCGCTAGAAATCGAGATTCAGGAACGTAAGTGGAGATAGATTGAGCACACGCTGCGAAGAGATGGATGAGATTTGCAAAGAGGCGCTTGACTGGAATCCAGATGGGTGTCGAAGAAGAGGCAGGCCCAGGGCCAGAAGCTCGAGGCGGCGCAGTCTAGCCGCTGAAATCCGCACAGTTGACGAGAACCATGACTGGCAGCAAGTGAAGACACTGGCTTCGGATCCCATTTATTTACGCAAATGCTCGCACCTTGGACTTAACCCCGGCCATAAGATTCTGCACAACCTGTAAATCAATCGTTTTTTGCATGTAAACCGATATTTTCTTCAGTTCCTCGACTGTCTTCACTAGCTTAGGCCAGAAGATTGTTGGGACGTTGTGGGCCTTCAGAAGAGGAAGCACCCGCTTCTGGAGGCACTTTTTCATGTACACCTGTCCGTCCATCGTGTCCTGGATCTTCGGCTTAGGTGCTGCTCCTTAGCCACATCCCGAACGGATTCGTTCCGGTTTCGGTTAAAGGCCCCATCTACGCGGTTGTGATTTTTGGTGTTGTTCGGAATATTTTTTCCTTCACTTCTGGGCTTCCGATCGGTGGTCAATCGTTCCTCTAATGACTCGCGACACCGTGGTATTAGCGATGGAACGATGCGAGAGATCTTTGTTCTCGTGATGAATGCGTAAGAGTTTAAGAGTGAATACCCTTTATGTCTGAAAGAAACAAAATAGAAACGTTTTCACGTCACTCCTTAATATCCCATTACAAGATTTAAAGAACCTCTTCCACCCGAGGAAAATAACACAAGAACTTCCATTTTAAATTATCAACTCTGGAAAACATTTTTAAGAAACAAATCCTCAAAATCATCACCAGGTACAGACTGCATTAATTACGGGACACTTAAAGATTTGGACCTGCGATCCGCAATGAAAATCATGGATTTACTTAACGAAATGTGGCGTAAAGGAGTACTAGACAATCATCTTGAGGAAATAAAGATTATCCCAATTTTAAAAGCTAACAAACCACCAAATGAAATAAGCTCTAGCAGACCCATAGCACTCCTACCAAGTGTAGTGAAAATTTTGAATGCGGCTGTTCTTGAAGAAATAACAATATCATTCCAAACCTTTCGTTCGGATTTCGTAAAGGAATGTCGACAGAACATTGTGTTAACTTTGCAACTAATCTTATTAAAGCAGCACGAAGAGACAACTACACAACAATTGGTGTTTTCTTCGATTTTTCAAATGCGTTCAACATCGTAAATATTGAAAAACTATACAACATAATGTTGAGTAATGGTTTTAAAAAAGACACATGCACATGGATACACAATTTCCTGAATAACCGGAAAACTTTGGTTTTCACACAAGAAGGACCTGTGAGCCAAACAATTTGCACCGGAGTACCACAGGGAGACGTAATGTCACCTGTTCTTTTTAACATCTACACTGCCTCTTTACACAATACAAACTTAGGCCCAGATATTACAACTCTACAGTTTGCTGACGATTTTTTCAAAATCGTTAAAGCAAAATCTTTGGAAACAGCTATGAGAAAGATGCAAAATGAAATAAATCATGTTACGTCAATAGCCTCTGAGTTGGGATTATGTTTGAATAGTTCAAAAACTAAAGCAATGCTATTCAAAGACTGTGATAAATAACTCTGCCTGACAATGGAAGGAGAGACCCTGGAAACAGTAAAGAGCTATAAATACTTAGGAATCACACTCGATCAGACGCTTAAATACGGAATACACATTAAAACTCTCAAACAAAACGTATTGACCAAACAAAACATGTTAAAAATTATAAGCGGAATCTAATTTGATGTGGTACAAAAACATGTTACAACACGACAGAAAAGGAATCAAATTTTACGAATTCCAATCGAACTTCTCCACCAAACCCCGATTTCACCAATATTCAAACTAGAACTTTGAATCGATTACTCAGCGGACACGATTATTCACCATACTACTTGGGAATCATGAGAATCCGAGAAACAAAATTGTGCGAATTATGTGACGAAAATTTTACCACAGACAGGCGCGGTCCTATGGGGGGGGGGGGGGTGATCGGGGTGATCACCCCCCCCCCCCCAAGCGCCGAAAAACCGTAACGAAATACTCGAAAACGCTGGATTTTATATAAAAACTAAGAACTTTTCGTAGAAGGTGTACTTTCGAATTCTCAAATTTTCAACTCCGTGGGGGTGTTTGTTCAATAAAACAATTTATTAATCCCTTAATAACTTAAAATTGAAAAAAAAGTCGGTCCACCAATCTAAAATAGCTGTGACTTGCAATTCCCTGGAACGAATTTCATCAAATAACTTTTGTTGAGGTAATTATAACGTTGAATTAGAATTTGATGACCATATACGCTACCGGCCATAAGTTTGGCATCACCCCCTTAAAAACAAGAAAATTTGTTTGGTTATATCTCAGTCATCTTATGACATATTGCATTTCTTTTGATCTCATTATAAAGTCGATGATCAAATCCTTTTTCGTATGTTTCGGCAAATGTATATGTTAACTTAAGATGACTTAAACTTGGCTGAAAGTTAGAAAATTTCCAAAAAATCGCACTTTATATTTCAACCCGATCAGTTCAGGGTTGAGTGGACCGAATTCAAAAATTCGAGTTGCATTTGAATCTTTTTCATAAATGTCAAAATACAATTTTTTTTAAATTTTGTGCTAAAAATTTACATAGTGCCTTAAACAGATAAAATAGCTACTTAAGTTATCGATCAAAAGTTAGAGCTCAACCTTCAATATGGTGTATTGGCAAAAAGTTTGGAATCATGCGAAACATGCAATTTAATCTCGTGCGTATCTCTGTCATCAAACAACGTATCGCTAATCTGTTAAATGCTCATGGGTTGTTTTCGCTTTTTGGATATTTAATGAAAATGTTTTACAGACTTACTTCGTTAAAATTTAGGCCATAATTTGATCATTTTTTGATAATGTTCACCAAATAGCCGGAATATACAATAAATGCCTGAAAACTTGTTTCGACCATAACTTAATTATCTTACGAGTTATTGCAGATCGGTTTGGCTCCATGTTTGATAGATTAACATCTCTCGATCCTTTTTAGAAGTGAAAAAAACTTGAGCCTTTAAGTTTTAAATTACGTTTGGGACCGTCCAGATGCCACGTGGACAGATTCGATTTTTCCGTTTCTTGGTTTAATTTTCATTGCAATCTCCGATTTACAGAATGCCTCTCAACTTGAGATTCTCAAAAGCCGATATCGAAACTGCCTAGACAATTTAAATAAAAAAGATGCATTTAATTTTCAGAATATTTTTTTTAATAATTTCTTATTTTGGAACGTTTTTAAAAAAAATGAGCTTTGATTGTATTCGCATCCATGTAGCAAAAATTATCGATTTTGATTTATTGATATAAAACGATTCTTCATAATTCAAACTATTTCCAAATATTTAAAATTTTCATCTACATACTTTTACGTTTGGAAAAGAAATAAAAATTTTAGATAAATATATGGAAAATGGCCAAACACAACAAATAAAAAACGTGTTTTCTAGGAATAAGTTTCTTTTTTTTAAGTAAATCATTTATTTTTCTTTTCAAGGCTTATTTACTGTGATATTTTACTTTCATTGCCTTTTATGGTTTTATACCCCTTTGGCTTTAAGGGCCTCATTAAATTTGAGCCATTAACATAAACAATTTGAATGATTGTCAATAGTTTTTATAAGAAAAGTCTATTTTTTAAAATACCATTGTGAGTAATATTTTAAAAGTGATGATTGAATTGCAAAGCCAAGTACTAATCAAAGCAGGTTAAAAACACTTTTTTTTCGTGCTTTGTATAGGATTTGAAGCATAACTGATATCAAGTACTTTTAATTAGTACTTTTGCTTTGCAATCCAATCATCACTTTTAAAATATTACTCACAATGTTTTTTTTTGCAAAATATTCGGTGATGCAGACGGTACTTATGAACCCATTTTAAGCTTATTGACGATTTTTCATGTTCAGAGTATTCGTTTTACCGAATATCTGAAAAGGGCCAATAGTTGGTATTCGTCCTTCGCACTATTCGGTACATCTCTAATGATATCTATTCAATTTTCGAAAAAATACTGAAAATACTACTTCTGAAATTAGAGGTGATGGATAAAATCTGAAATCGAGTTCAGAAATTTTCAATTTTTAAATCATAGGCTCCAAAAACTTGCCTATTTTTTAATTTTTACCAGGTGAGATAAAACTATTCCGTAATCACTGACTATTTTCTCGGAAACAAGAGACACACTCAAGTTGAACATTCGAAAGATATTTTTTTTAATTTTTGACCAACAAGGCTGGATTTCAAGATTCATACCAACTATATCGCCGATACTGTTTTTAGCTCATCTACACAATAATATTTAAAATTTTGAGTAGAAATCCAGCGTAATTATTTAGGTTTTAAAAATCTACCCTGAATCTGAAAGTTTGATTATTTAAATTGCAATTGATTATGAATTTTCACTGATATTTTGAAATAGTATAAACTTTCAGAAATTGACTCTTTGTTAAATATGTTTTTTTAATTCAAACATTATAAAAATAGTTTGAAAGTATTGAGAGCATGAAGAAAAAAATCAACTTTTCCCTTTTTTTTATTAATATGTATAAGTTAAATAAGTTACTTTTTATTTGGATTCAGTTCTAACAAAATGCAAAACCTAGTTTGAGAGCTTGAGACTCAAGAAAAATCAAATGAAAATGAAGTTCCAAAAGCTAAGAATATGATTTTGATGATCTTATTTTAGAATTAATTTTATATTTTAAAATTGAAGAATTTAAACAAGAATTAATAATAATTCGATACTTTCGAACAACGATTCATCCAAATACTTCCGAAAAATAATAAAATATTTAGTTTTTAATTCAAAGAAATTATTAACAAACACTTTTCTCAAATAATAACTTTGGAATCGTGAAGATTCCCAGTAAAAATATTGTGGATAACTTGAAGATTTTTTTTACATTTTTTGCTAAAACAAT
The DNA here is from genome assembly GCF_029784155.1 of Uranotaenia lowii. Lineage (NCBI taxonomy): Eukaryota > Metazoa > Arthropoda > Insecta > Diptera > Culicidae > Uranotaenia > Uranotaenia lowii. The sequence continues at coordinate 142,528,254 of NC_073691.1, forward strand.
CCCCCCCGCCCTCAAGAGCCAACTCTAGGACCGCGCCTGACCAAAGAACATGCATTACTAAAATGCATTCAATTCAATCATATACGAAACCACTATGATTGGAATCAATATTCCAATCTGCTCGAAATGATTCAAAATTTTGATAAAGAAAAGTTGAGAGAAATTTTCAATTTTCTCGAAAATGCACGAATGAAAGTATAAGCAGTACATAAAGAAAGTGGAAAAAATTGGGAAATAGGAACATCCCTATTTCAAAAACATGCAACACGACTGACAAAATTTTCGTATAGTGGTGATACAGAGTACCAAACTCTCGGCCATCATCTCAAATATATACATACATACATACATACATACATTACAAGACGAAGAAGGATGGAAATGAATACCGGCCAATATCAGGCAGCCAGCGAACCGAGCACTGTGCGTGTGCCTATGTAGCAAATGCAAAAAAAAACATTCCCTTTTTTCGGTCCACCGACAAACAACTCCATGAGCTAGATGTAGAGGTGTGGATGAACTCGGTTTGCCGTGGTATAGGTGATCGAAAAAACGTAAACATTGTGTGTATTACAGTGATGACGTCATAACACCATCGGGGCTGCAGTGCGTAATACAGTTTACTAGTAAAGTTGGTCAAATTAACATGATTAAAGTACTATAATACTGAAAATAGTGAACGCTCGTATAAAAGGTGAAACATATACCCTTGTTGAGTGAATTTCCCATCTCAAAATGAGAATTGAATGGCTTTTTTCAGCGTGATTCGGTTGTTACAGAACGCGTTTTTTTTACCGTGGATTGTTCCATCGTCGTGGAATAACCATCTTAGAAGATCCTGTAATCGAGGGCGATGACTTCAACTGATCCCCAAGTTTGCATTTCTCTGTAGAAATTCTTCGACCACTTGCTTCCGGTTCCTCAGTTTTGCTCTGATGGATCGAGCAGACTCAGTTGGAGGGCAACGAACGGATGGCAAGCTGAGAGAAAAATACAATACATAAAGAATATTGCGACAATGGCCCAAGTTAGAAATACTTACCAGATTTTATAAGAACCCTCCTTGCGTTTCCATATAAACATTGACAAACTCCATCAATTCGAAATGCTGGGAGCACACGTATATGCCGGATCCATCCTTACGGCCACAGAACGCGAGCCATTTTTTGCGTACCGCGGGCTCCTTCGGTAGCTGATGAAAACTCACTGCTCTATTTTGCTTCTTAGCGTCGACCTGCGAAATTTTGCAGGATTTTATTGGTCATTTTTTTATTAAACAAAAGTTATTTAAATCAAAAACTCTTCCGTAATTGCAACCCAAACAACTCTTATGACGTCATTGATGCGTATCAGACCGCATTGCACGCACACCAGTCTGAAGATACTGATGTATTTGTGACAGCATCAAAATATCTCCGCATCTTATGTAAAGCTCATGGCAAACAACTGCCCGGCTTTCAATGGGAATCCATTCCCTTTCCCGTTTCTTTCAAAAGACAAGAGACTACATTGGAAGGAAGCAGAAATCCACTGAAAAACATCCCATATTCTGCATCAAGATCAGGTAGTACACTGGTTAAGATGTCGGATTGGCAAGATGGTGTTGTGAGTTCGATTCCTCACTTACCTACGGCACTATAGTTTTTTTTTATTTTCTTGTTTCTGGCATGAATTATCCAATAGAATGAGTCTCATAAAATGTTTTACGCTCGAATGTAGTAGTTATGCATCATTTTGCTTGGGAGGACCTCGAGTCCTTATGCCAGTTCACTTTTCAGCGCATTTTCGGCACAGAGGTTTGTTAAATAGGCATTTGATTTTTGCAACCTCTTCTATGGGGGTATGAGTAAAAAAAAAACCGCATAAAAAATTTATAATAACACATCTAACATATTTTGTTCAAAGATGTATAACTGATCACTAGATTGACTACGCCTTTGTGCCTTGGAACGGTAAGATATCACTTCACAAGCATGAAATTGTGGTTTGTCGTCCAAAAGATGTGCCTCAATCGAGAAAACATACATACAGCTTGGTACAGCACTGACGTATCCATTGGGCCCGGTGGGTAAACGTTGTCTTCCTTGAGGGAACACAGCCCTGTATCAAGTAAGGACCATGCTGTCCTCGGCTAGATCCGAAGAAAGTCTTCACCTCTTTATATTGCTAGGACGGCTGCTGGGTTCCTCGTCTTGGTCTGATGAATCGCTTTTGCAGCCTCTTTACTCTGGTGCGCTGCAGCTTTGTTGCTCTAGTGATAAGATTCGCATCTCTAATCAAAGGAAAATATATGTATGAATTAACAAACCTAATTGATGCACAGTGCACTCCATCCTTTGGAGAGCCTTATGGTTCCACCTTCTTCTTCCTTGTAGCTGGTAGGAAAACAGGGTGGCTGGAAATCTTTACTACAGGAACCCACGGAACGACAAAACTTTCCCAGTACCCCTGCGTATTTATAAAGGTATTGATATTGTCGAGAGAGTGTGCAAATCCGGATGATGGTTCTCGCTCAAGCTGCCATATGCATATCTTAAACCGGGCGTAATAATTTGCTAGGAATTGTTGGGAGGCAATTTTACGCCGCTGTTCCTCCCAATTTATGAAAGTAATCCGGATCACGGTCAACGATGAACGGGAAGCCCTTCGTGAGAGCTGCTGCTACGAGTAAGAGCAATTATAAGATTGTTGTTTGATGCAAGAGATGTTTACACTGTGTAGATCCCACACTATCTTTCAGATAAACGAAGCGATTACTTGTATGATTTTTTGAATAAAAAAGTAGTACTTCTTCGCAAAATCTCAAACAATTTATGATCACAAACTTTTTTAACATTTCTGAGGCTTAAAGTATAAGAAGCCAATGAAACAACTCGGTTTTGCAGAGCTCAAGGAACATTTCCATTGAAGTTCCAATATCGCTGCCTATCTCGTAAAAAATCCACCATATAAACACACTCACTTGTCAGAATTTACACTTCAAAAGGAGTCGTCCATCAGCCACAATCAATGTCACAATCAGCCAGAAGCATCTTCATTCGATAAGGATTCCACAGTGAACAGCAAGTGAGTGTAATAAATGTCACCCGTCTTCAGAAGTGTGGCTTTCAGAAAAAAAAGCAATCGAAACACCTGGCAAATAGAAGGGATTCAAATAAAACAGGGAGCATTTGCACAGAATAACATCCCCCTTTTTCTGGTCATATTTCAATTCAGAGCATTGTTTCACCCTCCTTTGAATGAAAAAAAACCTTACAACAAATATTGCGATAGGGGGTGCGTTTTGCCATTCATGAACAGCGATTTTGACAGACGTGTGACAGAATGCTATTTGTTGCATAAACATATCAATTTAGCAATATCCCATTAATGTGGGTTTGCTGACAATTCGATTTTTTCGTCAACGTAACTGTAGAGAAAGGTGCAAATCGGCGGAGCACGTTTACATATGACATTTGGGTATAGAATTTTGACACTAATAGCGACATCGATTAGTGTCCGACCTGGTCCGAAAATTTCAATCTTTCATAAAATCTTCAATAGTGGCATGAGAATAGCCATATTTATCTAAGCACTGCTAGAGAGTCAAATAACGATTTTATCGTTTCGCGAAGAATCTTATTTTCTCATCAAGGTTCAGTATTGAAATGTTTAGATTTTATTTAAAACGAACAATCAGCTTATTCCTTTTTATGCTGTTTTTTGTGGTCAAGTTATCAACGTGACATCAGTTCTAGCTGTGGGAAAGTTATGTTTTAAATTTAACCAGGGCAGTGAATTATGTCGTTATTTTCAAATTTTGATATGATTCGTATTTATTTCAAAAATCTTTTACACGGAAACGTTGTAGGTACGAGCGTGGCTTCAGATGAGAATAGTTATTGGTATAACGATCACGTTTTGCAATCGAACAAACTCTGAAGTTGTATCCATTGAAAATGGCTTCCCCGCCTAAGAGTCCATTGGCCAAAGCATAAATCTATCAATGGCCATAACGTAACGATCTATGTAGGTACGTATGGAAATCCGCGGATCCAACTGACTGGATGTTATCTGCCAGTGATGATAACCAGATACAACACATAATGATGAAAGAGGCTCTTGAATAATTTCATCCAATTAAAAACTGGAAAGCTGTACGTGATATGTATATGTATGATATGGTGGGAAACGTAAGAAAAAAAGAGAAACAGCTCTATGGGAGGAGAGAACACACTTGAGCAGGATAAATCTAGCGAACGACCTACACAATAGGTGGAGTCCTTTTCAATCCAAAAGGGAACCTTGAAATATGATGAACTAAGACTTTTCTTTTATTTTGGTTTAGCGATGAGCTATAAAGTACACTTAGCCGAAAAGGAAACGTTTAACTCACATGGATTTTACCGTAGGCGCATATTACATAGATTTTTGTTTGATGACCATGAAGCACTCAGAAGCTAATAAAAAATCACTTGATATTTACGTGAAATTTGCATAGCCGATTGCTGTCAAAACAAAAACGATTTACGTGAAAATCCAGTGATCCGGCCATTATAGATGGGTTTTGTGCATTCTATGTGATGTTCACGTAAATTTTCGTAAGTAATAAAAACTTTATTGTGGTATTGTTGTTTCTTACTAGGACTGTCTGGCAACCGCTGAAAGGGCACACCAAATGACATTTTCGCGACTTGGTTTGAGTTGAAAAATTAGGTGAAGTGAAGTTTGTGTTAGCCAATTACACCAGATAGAGAAACAACAGAGAGATCAATAGTGTGCAATGAACACATGCGAGATATACATGGAGTGTAACGATAGAAGATTCAGCACTCTTAAAATCCCTTGAGAGAAAAAAAAAAGATTCAGCACTCGACCGATGGAGCTCGGCATGTACGCATGCTGGAGCCTATTTCGTCACGTTCATCTTGGTGAAACTGGCTAACGCGTCGTTGTACTGAAATGGAAATTGCGGGTTCAAGTCCTGTCGATGAGCCGTTCTGTCTTTTTCGAAAAAAAAAAATTAGGGTAACGGACCAATTTTGGACCGCTTTGGGAAGTGGCTATGCTATTTTCTGATATAAAAAAATACTTGTTACAATTTTGGACTGCTTTCTTCGTTCATTGCAAAGATCAAAGCTTTTTCTATCGAAACATATCGTCGTTCGTTGCAATATAACAAGATTTAAGCTTATAAACTCGTTTCTTCGATAATTTCTCTGGTCGGTATTTTGGACCACCAGGTTTCTATTTCGGGCCACCCTCTGGACCTATTTTGGACCACCCTTAAACAAAATTAGTTTTTATTCTCAATTTTGCTATATTCACGACAGCGATTGATGCGCAATTACGCGAATGATTCAGTTAATCTTTTCCTTTCTTATTCTCGTAGTCAAGTTTTGTTTGTTCACGTTAATTCATTCCTGAACTAACTTTCTCCAATTCTTCCCCAGCCCTTATTTAGGTACACATGTTTGATGAATATTTGCTACTGAAACCATCTTTTTTTCTACTTCTTTTGCTTCAGTAATTTTGATAAGAATAGAGTGAAAACAGAAAAACTCCCCCGTTACATAGTATGTTTCAAATGTTTAGGTAATTCCAACAGCTCAACGAAATTTGTTCTGCAGTATTAAATACTGGCCAGTTAGCTTATCTTTATCTAAAAATTTAGAACGCAAATCTCCTCCAGATGATTCAATGATAAGTTAAGAAAGTCTGACATCAACACCACGATATTAATTGATGTATTTTAACTTGAAAAACCTTAGTGGATTTGGTTTGGCTTCTGTTCTGTAGAAAAAAAATACATTCAAAAGAGTTTAAAAGGTGCGAGAATTATGCGATCTTTTTAACCATCTAAAAGCAATGTTTTTTTGGTGAAAAATTCACAAAAGTTCATTTTTATCTTTGAAACAACTTCTGTTCTACGAAAAAAAAAATTGTTGGAGTAAATTCTTCAACATATTTTTTTTTATTTTGCATAACCACAGAGGCTGAAAAACTAGATTTTATGCACTTTTTTGCAATAATTTTTACACATTTTTTTTAATTTTTTCTTAGTTTTGAATCACGTTAAGACTATCTCATAGCTATAGTTAAATATATTATTTGTTTAAATTGTTCTACTATTCACTGGGATATTTTAACTATTTCAAATATTAAACTTAGTTATATATTTGTCGATTTGTAGTTGTTTTTTCTTCAGACGGATTTTATATTTCGTCTCTTCTACCTAACCAAGTTTATTTTTTTCTCTCGAAAATCAACCCTGTATGGTTGTAACTTTTACACCAAACTGTCAATAATTTTTCAAGAAGCATTAAAAATAATGACTTAAAAATAATTGGCGCATATCCAGTTTTTTCATGTTTTTAAGCTTCTTTATGTTGTAGCTGTTAACAATTGCTTATCAAACAGTTGCTATTAATGAAGATTGGGAAATTAACGACGCGTCGTTCAAAGCATGGTGCACAAAAAAAAAGTTGAAACAATGATTGGCTGTTCTTCAGTTTAAGCAAGTAAGTTGTACCTTTTTAAAAAAGCCGAAAGGAAGCCCCGTCTGTTAATTGGTTTTATGCCGATTGAAGTGAACCTCATCTAAAGGCGGGTTTGGGCTTTAGCGAGTTGATTAAATAAAATAATGCCAAAATTCCAAATTTTATTTATAATAATCGATGGAAATAGTGTGCATAATTCTTTCCATATCGGCGTACAAAGTTTTATTACGTTCATGAACATTCAACACCAAGTTAAATACTCAGGTTATGTTGGGTGGTCCAAAATAAGTCCCTAAGAAATTAAGTAGGACCTATTTTCGACATGGGTCGAATTGCGATTAAAACAAGTTTTTTTGTTCTTCGAGCTTGCAAACTAGTTTTCAAGTGTTTTCCCATAGCTGTGAACATATTTGTAGTGGTTAAATTCATCACAGCTAGGCAGAAAACTTCTTGGAAGTTGACTCCAATAATGGCACGTCCTCCTGAAATGGGCTTGATTTGGCCCAACTGTGAAAAATCAAAACTTTATTTTCAATTTTCTATCCCTTACCAGCTTATTTAAATGGAATCTTAGATATGATTAGAATCATAAGAAGAAGCTTTTACCACATTTGTTCAAAATTTTCATGATTAACATGATTTATGAGAGAAAGATTGAAAAAAGCTGCAAGGTGGTCCAAAATATGTACCCGGTCCAAAATAAGTCCTTTACCCAACTTCCCATCGACTTTGAAAATGCGATAATTTTCAGGTAGGTACGAAGATGTACCTACTAAGATGAAGTCAGAACATTAGGTTTGATTTGAATTTCGGTTAGTTTGGAAGTGGAAATTTAGAGTGCTATGATAATCGTGTTGTTATCTTACTACACTTTGTCCTTAGCCGTTAGGCCGAGAAGCGATGTCTCTTTATTAGAGACTTGCTGACCCGGTGTGCTTTGCTACCCCTTCCATGGAAAAAATAGGTGCGTTAAAATTATTATAATTTAAATATAGGTAGTTCCTATTGAATCAAATTTCAACATAATTTAAAGCGAACTACTTTTCATCGTATCTTACTTCTAGATTGTTTTGAGTCTTAACATAACTCTATAGTTTGAAGGTTGAAGGAGCCACCCTTAAGAAAAAAAGGAGGGATCTATAATACAATAACACTAAGACACTTAATGCTAAAACACTAAGAAATTGTTTTTATTAATAATATGTATGTTACATTTATTAAATATGAGGGTCTTCATTTATTCAAATGGAAGCGACTATCAATACAATATATAATTCAATTTGGTTTAAACTTGTTTCTAAATTCAATAGATCGTTTCATTAAGTCAAAACGCTTACGTGTATCAATTTTAACAATAATCCACTACGATTGATGAAATTTTGTCAATTTTTTCATTAATTTTGTATGAGAGCCCCCCCCCCCTCCCCGCTTTTTTGGATTTGGAGGGGTTGAAACTATTATAAAACCCATTCTTGGTCTCAAAAACGGCTACAAACAAAATTTCACTTGATCAGTTCAGAAGTTTCCAAAAATTGTTCGAATTGTGTAAAATTTCTGGTTATTTTGTAAGGAAACCCTTCTTTTTAGGATTCGGAGAGGTTTGAAGGTATCATAGAGACCATTCCCGGTTTCGAAAATGGCTAGAAATCAAATTTAACGTTGATCAATTCAGTAGTTATCGAAAATTGTTCGAATTATGTCAAATTTTTGATAATTTTGAATGGGATCCCCCAATTTTAGAAACCAGTTCCGGTCTCGAAAATTGCTACATATCAAATTTCACGTTGAATGATCTGTCTAAGAGAATGTTGTCTAGGAAAATAAGGCAGTTAAATAAAGAAATTTCATGAGGAAAGACGCGTGTAGTGCAAAAATAGAAATTGTCCCTGACGCAGGAACGTCCGGTGACTATAATCAGTTCAGTAGTTTACGAAAGTTGTTCGAATTATGTAAAATTTCTAATAATTTTGTATAGGAGCCCCCTATTTTGGGATTCGGAGGGATTTGAAAGTGTTTTTAAAAACCATCTTGGAAACAGCTATACACCAAGTTTCACGCTGATCGATTCAGATGTTTCTGTTAATTGTTCGAATTATGACATATTTTGAAAATTTTTGTATGGGAGCCCCCTTTCTTTATGTTGGAGCCATTTGAAAGTATTTTAGAAACCATCTCCGCCCCGAAAAACCCTTATATACATCTTTTATGAGATGTTTTGCTTGTTAGCGTTTTTTTTAGTAATTTCATAAAACGATATTGCCAAGGCTCAGTGAATTAACAAACTTATTGGCTATTCAAAACAGCTTTTTTCAATTTTTTATTTTCTTCCATAACCATAACCAGCTTTTTAATTAGGAGTAAATTTTAAAACTATATTTAAAATTTTTTTTTTTTGCGTAACATCGATTATCATTTTTAGTTTACAACTGAGGTTGATTCCTTGTTCACATGGAACGTACTATAAGAATTATGAAATTTTGATAAATATGTTTATGTTTATGTTATGTTTTTTTATTTTCAGAACATCTCTAGTGATTTTTGGATGAAAATTTAAGCTTTTCTAAATTTTTGACAATTCAGAACTGAATAAATCGCTTCCAAATTTTGTTTAACTTTTTTTTTGGCAGCATGGCCGGAAAATATTGAAATCCGTTTTTTGTCACTTGCTGTTGAAACATCGTGAAAGGGGGGAGATAATAAAAAAAATAATTCAAATTTTCAATAAATTCAACTGAAAAACTGAAAAACGTGGTGGTGAAATTTTTTTATTTATTTGAAAATTCCATACAAAGCGCATCACGAATTTGACATGCGTTTGGCATATACTACTTACTAAATGATTTTAGTAAAAAACGAATCCACTTATAATTGTTTGATTTCACTTTGCACTAAGACACAGAATTCATAAGTGTTATTTTAAGGAAAATTCACTGATGTCATGCCAAATTTCTGGCTTTGAAACAAATTGGTAGATTCGCTAAGGATTAAAATATTTCATTCAATTAAATCCGTTCAATTAATTGAAATAAAAAAATTTCCATGTAGAATATGGAAATTGAATAAGAATAAAATTTCATACTCGATTCTGATTTCCTACAACGAGAAACACTGAAACAACCATCCTTTGAAACGTGATTTCGAATAGAAGATGAAAACACCAGATAAAACTGCACTCGAACGAAAAATAAAATCTGCTTTAGAAAGTCCGGCTCCCGGTGTATCCATTTCTCACGTCGAGCTTTCGTCATGTTATTTCTAAATTATGTAAATGATTGCTTGTTAAGAGCTACCCCAGAATTTGCCAGCTGCCGTATGCATCGGAAAACCGCTGACTGTGGATAGCAGACAGCAGATAAAGTCGCCGTATAGAATTCCACGTAAAATTGAGTCATGATAACAAGATGTTGGCTTCCATGGTGCACAATTGCATGGATAAATTTGTTGCTCCTAAATTCGTATTTTTTTTAAATTATGAAATTTGAAAAATTATAAATATATTTGAATTTTGTTTTAGCTTTGCATTATTTCAAATTAAATTTTAACATTCCTTCATTTTCTAGTTAAGTTTTCAAGATATGCGAAAATAAATGTAAAAAATCCTTTCGGCAATATTTTTGCAAGTTTATCTGCAATTTTTTCTGCTTCTTCCTACACCCATTGGGGAGATTGCAAAAATCCAAAGCGGTTTTAGCAAATCTCTGTGCCTAAAGTGCGCTGAAAAGTGTACTGTACCAAAGATGATATGATTGGCAAAGCACAACTGGCATAAAGACTCAGGCTCCCGAGCAGAATGATACATGACCACAAAATTCCAGCGAAACAAGAATTTTTTTATTGGATTATCATCCAATTGGATAATTCATGCTAAAAATATATGGTGAGAATCGAACTTACTGCAATATCTGCTGAAGCTAATGAGCAGTCTTCGATCAAAACTTCGACCACTGCGGCACTGTCATAAGGAGAGTATTCGAAAAAAAATGCAACACTTTGTTTTATGAATATCTTTTGAAAGCATGGAAAGAAATCGATAAAATTTTTAGTGAAGCTACCGAATAATGTAATGTATACGTGTACAAAATTTGGTCACAAACTGTCAAGTTGTTTTTGAGATAGCGTCCAATTCATTGACAATTTTTTTTGGCAAGATCGAGAAAAATCTAGAAAAGTCCCAGTGGGAGACCCAGAAACAGCTGGAAATCAACCTCACATGGTAATTCGTTGAAGAAGTCCTCGAGGATCCAATAGTGAGCTAAAATTTGAATTCAAGTGAAGATGGTTGATTCCATGAGGATAAGGAATGTAAGAGGTTTTTTCAATCTCAATCTGAAAATATCAATGGAGGAAGTGATAAAAAAAGATATTTTTTTCTGACTGGTTCTTCTGGCTGACTAATAGACAAGCCTGACTTTATTTCTATAATGTAGAAAAGCTGCCAACTGCTAAAGTGAACAAAATACGGTGGTCAAATCGTGTGCAAATTATTTGGACTACTAGTAAGGAGAAATTTTGAAAAAATTGTAATGGACAGCAAAACGAACTCTTTAGAAGTCACCTGGCAGGTTTCCAACCACAAACATTTCGTTGACAATTTTGCTTGTGTTTTCCGGAGATAAACAGGGAGAAAAAAAAATCAAAAACTTAATGTCTAGTACTTGAGGAGGCAAAAGATCTGTGGAAACTGCAAATCACTCAGTGTTTCGTCGCATTTGGAGGCAGTCTTCTTTGTATTTTTAGCCATTCATCGTGTCAATGAATGGCCAAAAATACAAAGAAGACTGCCTCCAAATGCGACCGGTTTCTCTACAAAGCACTTCAAAAGGTCCTACAAAGTTTATACTCTGCTTAAGTTGGATCTGGAACCGCCGTAATTCGAAAATCGCCGTAAAAAAATCCACTTTAATTAAAAAACCCGCGCGAAAATCACTTTATTAAAAAAACGCGTAAGAACCATGATTATTTAAAAATTTGCGTACAATGATCGTTTATTTTTAAGATAAAAAACAAAATCAGTTAGATGAATATAATAGTAGAATATGGTGAGGCTTATTTGACAGTGTGGAATTCAGATCGATAGAACAATACGCATAATGCGTATTGAAGAAAAATCAGCTTTTTAATCATTTTTATCAGATATCAAAAAAAAAAAAACGTTCAGTTCATTTAGTCTATAAATATTATATTTTTTCACAACTAAGTTGGAACTTTCAACAATTGGAGCGCTGATGTGGTCTAGTGGATAGGCTGGCACGAGTCTGGTAACCCAGGCGTACTGGGTTCGATTCCCGGTATCGGCAAGAAAAACTTTTGGGTTCGAATCCCATAAGTTGCCGACAGGTAAGGTGTAAATAATCATATATTTCAGACGGAATGCATCTGGGGATAATCTGAAGAGACTATTGCAAGCGAAGTGGATTGCCAACCATTGCAGGTCTCTGAAGGTTGGATGCCTTCCCTCGACGAACCATCGGCCGTGGAAGCCTGAGAAGCAATTCGAAGGCCAAGCCACACAGTTATAGGCTGGACCTTGCTACCGATGGGGGAACCATACATACATACATACATACAAATAAGTTAGAACTTTCAAAACGTATTGAAAGTTACAAAAAATATCGTTAAGCTCATCCAGTGAGAATTCATTAATCGCTGTCGTAGAATACGCGACATCTTCGGCGGCTTACTAATGAAGTCTGGATCCTCCACGTCAACTTTCACTAATTCGGAATACCTGTACAAACAATATTTCAAATCATTGCGAAATAAGATTGCTTGCTCAATGCATGGATCGTGGGACAAAAAGAAATCAGCCAGTTTTTCACCAAGCTCCAGTCCCTCTTTTACTGTGTTTTCGGTGAGTTCCTCTTCTTCGTCGTTCACGTCACTTGTTGTATTGGTAGCAAACGCTAACATATCGTCATCATCGTAGATTGGTTCCGTTGTCATCTCCTCGATATCAGCTTTGGCAAAATCATCGAAACCTTCTTCTCCGATAGCATGGGCGAGAAGGAGAATCCTACAACGTTGACGGCAGCGTTGATTCCACACAGTCCTTCCATAGCGGCTTCCAGCAGGCGTTCATCGTAGACCTGGAAATTTTATGATCCAGATGTTTTTCATAGATGGAAGTAGAGTTCATGCACTAATAAATCGATTGTCACAAAAATTTGAGATCCTTCTTACCAAAACCGTTAATGGTTATTTTTATTAAAAAAAAGCTCACCTTTTCAACTGCTTCACTGCAACACCAATGAACTCCACGCATTCACGCATCGTGAAGGATTTCCATCCTTTTGCTTCAAGATATTCTTTGATTTCAGGAACAAAGCATCCGTCACACCATTTTTTAAAAATGTCTCTAGTGACCCAGGCTTTCGCGTTGGACATCCAATGTACTTGAAGCTTATTGAAGTTCATGCCTTTCATAGCTCTTGGCCGCATTGCCTTGTGAAGAAGCAAAGGCTTCAGCATTCGATCTCCGGAAGCGTTGCTGTAGAAAAGCAATGTCACGCGGTCTTTGGCTGCCTTGAACCCTTGCGCTGATTTCTGAGCCTTGGCGACATAGGTCCTACTTGTCATTTTCTTGTAGAATTCTTTCTGATAAACCGATAAAGCCATCCTTTGCTGGCTGTAAACTCTGTTTTTTGGCAGAGCTTGTTGATGGTCCATCTTCTTTGATTTTACCATAGAGCTGTAATGCTTTAGCCATAATGCTATCTTGGTCCAACGGACAACGTTTTTGCGCCTTCTCTTCTATATAAATTAGCAATGCTCGCTCCATTTTATCCATGATCGGATCACGAACGTATGAGAATCGCTTTGCGAGGCAGTCAGTACAAGTAGGGGAAGAGGGGGCATAATGCCCACGTTAAGAAGAAAGCCTTGTTTTAGAATACATTTGAAAAGATTAACTTTAATTTTCGATTGTGTTTGGAAGTTTGGTTTATTCTTTGTCTAAATCTGATAGCTAGAATAACTGGAAGGTCAAAAAAGGCCACAAATTTAATAAAGTTTAAAGAGCAGGTTGAAAACTGGATTTCAGATTCAGTAGGGGCATAATGCGCATATGTGTGTACCCAATCGCGCCGTTTAACGTTTAATAAGTGTATTTTGATCCAAGTGCCTCCGAAAGTGTTTGCCAGGTAAAAACACTTCTATTCTACTTCACAGATGGAAAAATGTATTGCTACGCGCAGTGCTGCCAAATATACTGAAATTCTTGTGAATAGTTAATAAAATCTATATGAAATTTAGGAATTTTAAATATATTCGTTTATATTCAAGATATGTTTTCCAATACAACTTATAAATATCTTTAAAATTGTTGTGATGAAACTGCATATAAATTTAAACAAATATTAAACATGCTTAGAGATAAACGGACATGGCGCGTTTTGCCCTACCTAGACATGTTTATTAAAACTCGTTCAAAATAACAGGAAAAATAATTGAATAAGGAAATTTTTCGTTTTGTGATTATTTTCAAGACCAGTGTTCATCTACAACAGATGCCAGGTAATTTTTTTTTGTCGATAGATACCGTAATTCCTTACGAAAGTCAAGGCACAAATTGCAAGGAATATGGCTTGAAAAGTATTTTTGGATTTTTGCAAGGATTTATCGCACACTTGATGCTAATTTTTTGTACAAAAGGTTTCTTCTGTTAATTAGAAGGGAATAGCGTACCGAATTCTTAAAATAAGTGTAAATCTAGCTAGATATCGCAGTGGGGCGTTTTGCCCACACTGGGCATTATACCCCCAGTTCCCCTAATTACAGGTCTCTGGATAGTTTCTTCACTTTTCTTGATTGTTCGCATTGTCGACTCACTCAACAGGAAGATTCTGCTGGCAGCGGCACAAGCTTTACCGCTTGAAAGACATTTCAACACGTCCATTTTAGTCTCCAACGTGATGGACTCTCCTGTTTTTTTCCACATTTGATGAAGAAGCCATTTCGGACTGCATAATAGAATAAAGTGTAATTCATATCACCATTGAAGGTAGCTTATGTTTCAAGTTATTCACAGCAGGACATAAAAGCTTTGTAAATTATCTCATTATCTCTATATGACTTCTTTTCTTTAAACTTTTATTTAAAGTCTAACCTTCGAAATGAAAATCAATATGCTGGCCGTTATCTTAAAGATTTATAATAAAAACATAAAAATAAATATTTAAATTTCCTATCGACTGGTCCGGTAATGTTAAAAAGGTTTCTCGGCGATTTCAGTCTCAAAAAATCATAAAACGATGTTTATTTACTACATCCGACGTTTCGGCATATTTATTTTGCCTTTATCAAGGAATCTGGCGAGTTGGAAAGTTTACAAAAAAAATTTAAATTAATTATTGTATCAGCTAATCTTATTCTTAACTTCTAACTGTTTTGATGTTATGAGGACAATACAAATTAAATATTATATAATTAAATGTGGAGGACAATACAGATAAAAAGAGTAAAAAATTATATAATATAAAGCTATGTGAATGTTAAAAACTTTTAATTCTACTTACAGTAATTTTTCGTTTTAATTGTCCAGAATGTTTTTCGAATCTATGAAACTGTCCTGAAGAAAAAGTCGTCTCGTTGTTGGCTGAGCGGATGGAAATCTATTGCAAACTAATGATGTTTTCGTTTGGTGATACTTTTTTAAAAAACTTTTCGAAATGTAATCAGAAAATGAGAACTTTTTGGTTTTCCTGTTCGTTCTTTCGTTAACCACTATCGATTGTTGTTGATTGTTGTGTATGAGATGTGTTTTTTTGTGTATGAGTGTGTTGGTGTTTGTTTTGCATGGAGTTGAAAATACCGGCGTAAATGATACTTAGCCCTTCCGTATCAGTCTTTTTGTTGACAGTGTTACCGTTCCTTGCGATGTGACACATTTCAAGAGTTTGAAGTCCAGAGGTGTATCTATGTCGATCGATGATTTTGGTCCTTTCCAAGTTGAATGAGTGATCTTGTTTGATGCTATGGTGCAGAAGTGCTGTTTGTCCTTTTAATGTTGTCATTCTTGGGTCGTGTTTGTCCGCTCCTTCGCTCCGTAATTTATCTAACGCCTTCTTGTTCGACCTGTGTCCTCCAATCCGTTCTTTTAGTGTATTCGTTGTCATACCAATATACTGTGAATCGCAATCATTACACGGTATACTATAAACAACGTTCGACGAATCATCCTTTGACACAATATCTTTAACTTTTGTCATGATTTGTTTTATTTTTGAAATCGATTTGGTCGCTAGTTTAGTTGTAGAGTAATCAGATTTCAAAAATTTTCCTATCTTATCTGTTAAACCGGGAATATACGAGATCGATTTATATGTGTATTGTTGTTCGCCGGAAACATTTGTTGTTGGACGAGAATTTCTGTTGTTTATTAGGCTGTGACGTAGAGTTGTGGGATAGTTGTTCATTTTTAAATGAGAGTCCATGATTTGGAATTTCCATTTCTCATTCATGTTAGGGGAAAGTTTGTCCACTCGATTGATGAAATTCTTGGCGACATTTATTTTTTGATGAAGCGGATGGACTGATAAATAGTCCAAAAATCTTCCACTTGCGATCGGTTTTTGATACCAGCTGGTATTTATTGTTTGGTTATCTGAACGTGTAAGTAGCATGTCGAGAAACGGAATTTTGCGGTCTTCTTCCACTTCGCTTGTAAACTGGATATTGGGATTGTAGCCGTTGAATTTTTCCTCTACATATTGTAGTTTACATGGGGGAATAGCGGTGATAAGATCATCGACATATTTTTTGATGAACGGAAGAGTGAAATCTAAACTTGGTATGACAGCGTTCAATAATCCTTCCATAACTAGATCAGCAAGAGTTGGAGAAAGTGGATTTCCCATCGCAGTTCCAAAAGATTGTCTGTAAAACTTGTTGTTGAACCTGAAGAAACTGGAATCAATGCAAAATTCAACAACTTCCAGGAATAGATCTAGACTGATGTTATGTGCCAGATTCCTTGATAAAGGCAAAATAAACATGCCGAAACGTCGGATGTAGTAAATAAACATCGTTTTATGATTTTTTGAGACTGAAATCGCCGAGAAACCTTTTCAACATAAAAATAAATATTTATAAAGTTTGAGACGGAGAGTCTCGAATTTACAAATTTACGAAAATACAGGTTGATATGAAAAATTAAAAAAAAAACTGAGTTTTTAATCATCAGGGAACTGACAACCATATTCTTAAACATCACATATGGTAGTTGGAATAAATAAAAATGAACTCTCATGATTTGTTGTTCACTGTAGATCAAAATATCCAAATGAACATTCACACCTGCTGTCCAACAGCATATAAAAATCTTTTAGATCACTTTCAGGGTACGTAATGTTTACTGAAGATCACTTTATCAACAATCACTTCACATCAAACACGATAATAGACAGGATGATAGGGCGTGTATTCCTCGAACAAAGCAAGAGATCGAATTGAAACCTATAAACTGAGATTTTTTTACGCGGGGGTTTAGCTTCGATTTGTGTAAAGGGTGATACGGTCAAAATTTGACCAATATCAACTTGACGTATTTTTTTCAATTTTGCATTTAAAAAACCTGAACATCCCTCATTTTGAAGGTGTGTGTGCGTGTGTAGAATGTTGCTCCTATTTTGATTTTGGAATTCACTCTTCAGTTGTCAAAATGCCGTCCAAGAAAGAAGAGCAGCGTATCGAAATTTTGCTCGCGCATCATGAAAATTCGAGCTACTCGCACGCAAAGCTGACAAAATCGCTAAAAGTTGCCAAATCAACCGTTACAAATGTAATTAAAGTGTTTGTGGAGCGTTTGTCGACAGCCAGGAAGTCTGGATCGAGGTGAAATATAAACGACAAAGAGAGTTGTCGGTAGTTTCAAGCGAAACCCTAACCTCTCTTTCCGAGATGCCGCAAATAAGCTGGGTGAATCGTCTACAGCCGGAGCCGGACTATCGACTTACAAGAAAGTAGTGACTCCAAATCGCGATGATAGACAATATACGACGGCCAATGCGCGATCCCGGAGGCTGTACACGACGATGCTGACGAAGTTTGACTGCGTGGTAATGGACGACGAAACCTACGTCAAAGGCGACTACAAGCAGCTTCCGGGACAGGAGTTTTATAGGGCAAAAGGAAGGGGAAAGGTAGCAGATATTTTCAAGTACATGAAACTGTTCGCGAAGAAATATCTGGTTTGGCAAGCCATCTGTATCTGTGGCTTTAAAAGCAGCATTTTCATAGCTTCCGGGACTGTCAACCAAGAAATTAACGTGAAAGAGTGTTTGAATAAACGTCTGCTGCCATTCCTGAAGAAACACGGTTGTTCAGTACTGTTTTGGCCGGATTTGGCATCTTGTCATTACGGTAAAAAGGCCATGGAGTGGTACGCCGCCAACAACGTGCAGGTGGTTCCCAAGGACAAGAACCCTCCCAACACGCCAGAGCTCCGCCCAATTGAGAAATATTGGGCTATTGTCAATCGGAACCTAAAGAAGACCAAAAAAAACTGCTAAGGACGAGCAGCAGTTCAAGGCAAACTGGCTTTCTGCGGCGAAGAAGGTGGACAAGGTGGCTGTACAAAATCTGATGGCAGGGGTTAAGCGAAAGGCCCGGCAATTCGGTTTGGAAAAGCGGAAGCCTGACTGAATAGTTTTCCTGAATTTTATACTAATTAAACTTGAAAAAGAAATTATAATTTGATTTTTTAAATTAACGATTTCACTGATTTACACGCGTTTTCCCTTGACCAAATTTGGACCGTATCACCCTTTAGGACAGTTGTTTTTGTCATTTCTTTAGCCGATTTATTTTGGCCTGAAACAAAGGTTTTCTCTTTTCAGCTTTGATTTAGCGTTTTTTAATGTATCCAGTATTGTCGTTTCATGTGAACCTATCTGAAGCAAGACTGAGTACGTTCATTTTCGGAAAGAACAAAAAACACACAGAAAACGCTTAATTTTTTTTGGTCAAAAATCCGCGTTTATTGGAAAAACAGTGTAAAAAACTGCACTGATTCGAAAATCCGCGAAAAAAAACCTCAGTTTATGTTGTTTTTGTGCCGAAGGAGGACAATCGGCCAAATTTGTTACAACTTCGACCAAATTCAAAATTTAGTTATTCAGGAAACAGTAAACGTAATCAAAAACACCCTTGATTGAAAAAGAGTGGTTCATATTTAGTATGCATTATAGATGGCGCACGTGCTGCCCAAAAATTTTAAATCGAAAAACTGCTCCATCGGACGCTATCTCAAAAACCACTTGACAGAACATCACAAAAATTTGCACTTGTCAATATTACATCACCAGGTAGCTTCGCTGAAAATTTTTTCTTATATCCCTGCATTAAAAAATATTCACAAAACAAAGTGTTGCATTTTTTTCGAATACACTCCTTACGATTGACTGGAATCTAATTTTTTGTTGTGAAAGGAGGCTATTTATAAAGAACATAAAAGTGAAAAAAATGGACTTCCAACTAAATTGTGTTTATATTGTTCATTTTAAATTGTGCTTAGACATAATGGGACACTCTATATCCACTGAACATATTGACTGGGCAGTCGATTTCGTTTGTTGGATAATTTTTCCAACAGTACGCAATATTGATTCTAGAGTGCGCATCGATCGATTTGGAGAAATGCTATCCCAGTTAGAAGTGCCACCCAACTTTAAAAAAAATAAAGGGAATTTCTACGATAAAATTGTCAAAATTGGAAGGTTCGTAATACCGACGCCACCTACCGTCGGTATTGCGAACCTGCAAAATTTGACAATAAAAAATAAGCCTGAAAATGTTCGAATTTTTGTTCTAAATGAGATGTCAGTATGATCAGTTCTATCTATATCTTTGCAAGGGAATCGAAAATCGTAATAATTTTTTTTTATGGTACAGTTTGCCACAGTCATATTTCTGAAAAAAAAAAACAACATTACCTACTTTAATTCTAAGCTAGAAATTTCCTCTCATTTTGTTCTAGCGTGGGTAGTGACTGACATATCCGGTTTTGTTGTATTTTGCACCGGAACTGCATGTATCCACTACCAACTATCTATTTTCAACCGCTTAACCGTTCTTTTTGTTTCTTTCTTTTCCGTTGTTATTAGCATCCCGTGCTTACTCTTCGGGCGGGACTCTCTAGAAAAAGCCGCGATCTCCGTATCATCCTAAGTGTGTGGTGGATGCTGTGGGATTCACCCAAATGGAGCTAGAAATGTTCTCAGTTGTATTTTTTTTTCATTCTCTCCTGGCTCCATTCATTCTCCAGAGGAAATAACATGAAACGTCCGCCGTCTTCTTCTGCACAGTGATGTAGCTAACAGCAACGTAACGAGTTATTGTGAAGTGATGCGCTTCCAACGATTTCGGTTACTTCCCATGCAGGATGAATTTATTCGACGTCCAAGGGATGGAACTTTTTCTCCCGCCGTCTGCTTGCTTGGAAACGGTGTGGGTACTTTTAATTCACTGGAGAACGGGATTCTCGTTTCGGCGCCATTCCTGGCGAAACAGTCAAAGCTGTGTTCTGGTGCAGAAAATTAACAAATTAAGCCATGTAGACCGACGCTTTTTGGCTTTTGTGTTCTGGTTTTAACAAAGCCGCAGTTTTATTCTGTTACTGGGAGAGGGGCGTTGAGCGTTCAGGGGAGTTGCAAATGCAGCCTTTTGGTCCCACAACAGCCCACATGCATCAATGGGAACTCGGGGAGATTCCTAGTATAAAAGGATCTGATTTTCAGCTCGTTTGGCTTCATGGAATCTCTTCGTTCTAATGAATTGATTATGATATAGTTTTCAACGTTATTATTTATTAATTTACAAAAATATTCTCAAATATTACAATTCTTTATTCTGTATTCACACAAAAGATCACTTATTTGAGTGATTGGAATTTTCCCGTCTATTCCCATATCTTAATCTTTATCTGCATTTAATTTTAAGATTTTTTGATTTTTTTTTACTTTTAAACTTTTTTGGTCGACTAAAATCACAACTTTTTGAAAAATACGTGCCATAGAAATAGGTAAAAACGAAAACTTAGAAAAGCATTTTCTCGAAAACAGCTTTGAGGTTCTTATGACCCTTTGGCTATGAGGGCTGCGGCAATGCGATGAAGAGAGAAGAGACGTCAATGGTCACGCAAACTGTGCAGCAAATGATTGAGATTGGGCTGAATTGTGTCGAATTTTGAATAATACTGGGAAAAATCAATTAATTCCAGGATTCTCTTCAGCTGGTGTTCATTGATTTCGAAAATGCATTCGCCCAAAGACAACAAGACATGCAGAGCAAACTCGACGACCTTACCGAAAGCTCTAAGGCACCAGGTCTCAAAGTCAATGTTGGAAAGACCAAGTCGATGGAAATCAACACCGTTCCAATTTCGTGGTAGCTGGGCTACTGGTTGAGAGAGTGGAGTGCTTCCAGTATCTTGGCAGCCAGATTATACCCGATGGTTGCATCAAGAAAGACATTTCACTCTTCACGAATAAAATTTCAAATCTTCAACTCAAACATGCGGAATATTATCCACGCTTAGCGGCCTGGCAACTGAGTCTCAAACTTGGAACTACATCGTCGTTGTTCCGTTTCAAATAAAGAATTGTTAAAAAAAAAAATCGTCGTTGTCATCAAAAGGCGTTAGAAATCGAGATTCGGGAACGTAAATGGAGATGGATTGGGCACACGCTGCGAAGGGATGAAAACGAGATTTGCAAAGAGGTGCTTAACTGGAACCCAGATGGGCATCGAAGAAGAGGCAGGCCCAAAAGCTCGTGGTGGTGTATTCTTGCCGCTGAAATCCTCACAGTTGACGAAAACCTTGACTGGCAGCAAATGTAAACGCTGGCTCCGGATCGCCAGTGTGGAATTCTTGATCCGCATCGTGGAAAATCACCCAGCGCATCGAGCACTGCCAACCGAACACCTTCACTGTTGCTTCCTGAATAGGAGCGCGCCAGAATTGACGGAAACTTTGTCGACCTTTTGTCGACTCACCGTTGCTGACAGTGTTGCCTGAGGTTCAATTGTGTCGTGCTATTGGTCGATCGAGCTTAAAGTGCTTAAAGGATGATACGGTCAAAATTTGGTCAAGGGAAAACGCGTGTAAATCGGTGAAATCGTTTATTCAAAAAATCAAATTAAATTTCTTTTTCAAGTTTAATTAGTATAAAATTCAGGAAAAATATTCAGTTAGGCTTCCGCTTTTCCAAATCCGAATTGCCGGGCCTTACGCTTAACCCCTGCCATCAGATTTTGTACAGCCACCTTGTCCACCTTCTTCGCCGCAGAAAGCCAGTTCGCCCTGAAATGCTTCTCGTCCTTGGCAGTTTTTTTGGTCTTCCTTAGGTTCCGCTTGACAATAGCTCAGTATTTTTCAATTGGGTGGAGCTCTGGCGTGTTGGGAGGGTTCTTGTCCTTGGGAACCACCTGCACGTTCTTGGTGGCCCACTCCATGGCCTTTCCACCGTAATTGCAAGATGCCAAATCCGGTCAAAACAGTTTGGGAGAGTGGGGATACTTAATCCTTTTTTTATTTTCACCATATCTTTTTGGAAACATTTAGCAACTCGCATTCTTTTACATTTTCTGACAGCCTGTAACTTCAAGTTTCTATGCTCTTAGAGTTAGAACGATACTTGAACCCGTAGATGAACTAGAAGCATTTTCGTGTGAGAAAAAAAATTGCGATATTTTTTAAGTTAGGGGAGACTTGATCCTTTATTCAGAAAGCCCTAATCCATGGAAAAAATCAAACAAAAACCCAAGATAGTATGTTAATTGACTATTTTGGTCATGTTTGTTCTCGTTTTACAATCTATAATTGTCAGAAAAAAATCAATAGCTTATTCTCAACCCTTATGACATTGCATACTTACGGGCACAATTTTTTATAAACAAGTGAAAATCAATTATTTTAGCCCTTTTCTTCAGATAATTGCTGGATGAATATTAGCTATTGGATAAATATTAGTAATCTCGTAATCAGCAATGACCACGATCCATTGAGAAGAAGAATATACCGGGATCATTTGAACCCATATATTAGGGATCAATTGTACCCAAAATCAACATTTTACAAAAACTTTTTCTGAAAAAAGTTGGGAGTCCATCGCTTAGAAAATATTGTATTTTGAAGTTCATTTTACTCTCGAAAGATTGATGTATTGGAATAAATATTTTTGTTATAATATTTCCATGTTAGGAACATTTTAAAATGATGAAAAAAGATCTTCAAGTCACATTTTGTGAAATTTTTCAAACAAAGTTCAATAACCCAAAAACTTATTTTGTTAAAAATTTTTGAGCTGCAACCATTGCTGTTTTGTTCCATTTGGCACATGTTTCTAAAACATTTGATCTTTGTACGACATTCCAGTTTGGAGATATAGCTAAGGAATCAAGTATCCCCAGGGATCAAGTATCCTCATTCTCCCCTACGGAACAACCATGTTTCTTCAGGAAAGGCAGCAGACGTTTTTTTTTTTTGTACATTTATTTAACGAGGGTATGTAACATAAGTTTTCACCCTTCTTAAAACTAATTGTTATTTTACACTATGATTACAATTTTTCAATGAGTTTGGTTTCATTTAAAAAATCAATTAGTAATTTTGTCCTACTCACATCACCATACATGAAATTCTCCTGGCTTATCTTATATTTTATCCTACTCTCTGAGTAAACCTCACATTCAAACAAAATATGATTAATAGTGATTTGTACCTGACAAGTATCACATATTGGTGGATCTTCTTTTTTCATCAAATGTTGATGCGTCAACCTAGAGTGTCCTATCAAGATTCTAGTAAGAGCTCTTTGCTCATTACGACTACAAAATGCATAATTTATACGCTCTATAACAGGTTTGACTATCCTCAGTTTGTTAGTAGTAAGCAAATTCCAACTTTCTTGCTGGGCTTTCCTCAGTGAACTTTCAACCCAACGAATTATGTCCTGCCCTGGTATACACACATTACTCATCTCACCCGTTCTACCCAAACCGGCCAAATTATCTGCAGTTTCGTTTCCTGGTATGCCACAATGGCTAGGAATCCATACTAAAACCAGATCTTTTTTCCTCATCAAGGATTCAATATTTTGTACGATTGGGTGTGATGAACCGTTCTCAAGAGCAACTAAAACGCTTGCAGAGTCTGTGAAACATACAGCTTTTCTATTGACCCTTCTTGCGACCATTTCGAGTGCGACAGCTTCGGCAGAAAATATGGACATTATTGAGGGAAGTTGCTGGGAGATTTTTATTCTAGGGCCAAATATTCCAACTCCTACATGACCATTGGCCACAGATCCATCAGTGTAGAACTTAGCTTGATCTTTGTATTTATTCCAAAGGATATCTCGGAAAGTAGTCACAACTTTTTGCTTATTGTCTCCGGCTCTGCATGATATTTTCATGTCCCAATCAATCGATGGTATAGGATCATTCCATTTCCTACCACCTACGTATAAAATTTTTTGAAGCCTTGGCAACATTTCGCTGGTTATATCATAGAAAGTCTTATTTGCATTATTCCATAAGCAGCTCATCGATTTTTTAGACTTTTCGAGTACTCTGACTGCCCTCCTCACAAGAACATAACAAAGTAAGCTTTTAAAATCTTTCCGTCCACTTTCAACCACTAGAGATGAACAGGGAGATGTTCTAAAAGCTCCCGAGCTTATTCTTAGAAAACTGTGATATGACACATCTAACTGTTGTAATTCCAACGGATTAAAAAGTTCAGCCGCATACAATAATTTCGATATTATAGTTGCCATTCCAATCTGCTCCAAGCTTTTCCTATCACCATGAAATGTCAAAGCAGATAAAAATCGTTCTCTTACTAGACAAGATGCTCTGATTTCTTTTATGTGTCTTTTAGCGTTGTCTCTTCTGTTCAAATAGGCACCCAATATTCTCATAGAACGAACTCTTTTCAGAGGAACATCACTTAACATTGGTTTAATACCTTTAGAAAAATTATGGGTTTTTCTTTCTTTGCAAATATGCATTAATTGACTTTTTTTTGGGTTGATGGAAAATCCCACACTGTTGGTCCAGCTTTCTATAGCATTAAGACTTTGCTGAGCCTGACGTAAACCGCACCGAGTGTACTTGGAGCCAATAATCAGTAACAAGTCGTCAGCATAAACCATCAGTTTTCCGAACGGTAGTTTCATTTTCAATACTGGGTTAACCGCTAGTAAGAATAAGGTTACAGACAAAACGGCACCTTGAGGTACTCCATTTTCCTGACATTTATCATCCGAAAAACATCCACCTACTCGCACTTTAAATCTTCTATCAGATAAAAACTCTTCTATGACTTTGTACATTTTACATCCTATTTCAGCTTTAGATAGCTCTTTTAAAATTGCCGGTCGCCATGTACGGTCATATGCCTTAGATAAATCTAAAGCAATAAGCTCGGTGTGTAATCCAGAGTCATGGTGCTTATCCAAAATATCTCGTAAATCAGAAAAATAGTTGGTAGTACCTCGTCCTTTGCGGAATGCATACTGATGTTCGTGTAATAAATTATGTGTTTCTAAATGCTCTTGCAGACGACGATTGATCATTCTTTCATAAACTTTGCCAATACATGAAGTCAATGATACTGGGCGATAACTTTCGAGTTTACCAGTCGGTTCACCGGGTTTGTGGATAGGTACAACAATACTTTCCCTCCAATTGTTAGGGTATTTTCCTTGGTTCCAAAGTTCGTTATAAACTTTCAAAAGAAATTGCTTAGCTGAGAAAGGTAATCGTCTTATCATTTCATAAGTTACGTCATCTGGTCCGGCGGACTTTCCTTTTCCACTTTCTATGGCGCAAAACAGTTCATGAATGGAAAATTCCTTATCCATTTCCGGGTTTTCTTCAACAGTTATATTAACATCATCAAATATATTTTCTTTGAGAAACTCTTTAAAACACTCAGGAAACCCATCTGTAGAAGAGTTGGTTTCAAAAATCTCAGAAAACTTTTCAGCAATGATGGTTTGATCTTCGACGTATACATTTTCAATATTCATTCTCATAATTCTAGTGGCTTTTTTACCTGTTAACTGGGAAAAACGGTGCCACATTGTTGTAACATTTGTCGATGGATGGAAACTAGTTGCAAAGTTTATCCAAGAATCTTTTTTGGCTTTTTCTACTGCTTGCCGCGCTTCCAATCTTAACTTTCGAAAATTTGAATAAGCTTCTTCGCGTTCAGAGGGGTTTAAATAAGATTTTTTTAAATTTTTTAATGCTTTCTTTCGAGCTTGAATTGCTTCACCCACGTTTTCAGTCCACCAGTAACTATATCTGGAGGATGTATTGCCACTAGATCTCGGAATTGATTTCGCTGCAGCAGAGATTATAATATTT
The DNA here is from genome assembly GCF_029784155.1 of Uranotaenia lowii. Classification (NCBI taxonomy): domain Eukaryota; kingdom Metazoa; phylum Arthropoda; class Insecta; order Diptera; family Culicidae; genus Uranotaenia; species Uranotaenia lowii. Next base: position 142,554,104 of record NC_073691.1, read on the forward strand.
GTAATATTTTCCACCGAAACAGAAGAATTTTTAGTCATTAATTGATCAATGTTGGTTTCAAAAACTTCCCAATTTGCTTCTTTCATACGCCATTTCTGAATCTTTGGAATATTTGGAGGAGAGCCATTCAAACGAACTTCGATAGGTAAATGATCACTGTTAACAGGATCTGGAACAGTTTTCCAGGTGAACTTATTTGCAATATTCGAAGACACGAATGAAACATCAAGGGCAGATGCTTCAAAACCTCTGCTATCAATTCGAGTGTATGAACCATCATTCAGAGGAGCAAGACCATTTTCGGCAGCCCAAGCTGCTATCTTCCCACCCATTCGATTTGTTCGGGTGCTATCCCAAGTAAAGTGGCGGCCGTTAAAATCACCAGCTATCAAAATTGGCTTTGGTAGAACATCAGTAAGTTTACAAAGGTTATCAAACGTGAGATTTGGAGATTTGAGTGAATTGTATACCGAAACAACCGTTACTTTGAAGGGAAAAAAAGTTGCACAGCAACTGGATTTGTGTATCAACATCAATCACTTCATGCGGAAATTCGCGCAGGATTGCAAGAACGGCAGGGCCCCTACGGGTGTTGGGTTGAAATGAGGAATTATATACTACATACCTATCGATCAAAAACTTGCTGTAGGTCTCCGTCAACGTTTCCTGAAGACACAGTACAAAAGGTAGGTCGTCTTTAATTTTGTTCTGGAATTCTGCTGCATTTGCCCAGAAACCTCTTATGTTCCATTGGATCATAAAAAGTCTACTGCGAGCTGAACCCACTTCCAAGGCATGGTTACCCCTTTCAGATGGCGTTCCTCTACCCATTTCGCTGTTGCTGCGTTCTTCATCAGGAATCGTAGAAATCATCTCATTCGGGACGTCTGCAAGGTGCAAGGCAGCAGAATGTGTGTCTGGATAGGAAAAAGTTTCAGATCTACTCACCGGGGAGAGATCTTTTCGTTCAAAGATCGATTCCATCCTGGAAAAATCGTTGGAAGTTGTTTCTGTCGACACCAAAGCTAATTGTGTTGGAGATACTGAAGTCGCTGATAGAGTGATCCTTTCCATCTCTAATTCCATTTGAGATTCATCCGGGAGGTCTGTAAGGTACGAGGGAGCAGGATGTGTGTCTGGATGGGAAAACGTTTCGAATCTACTCACCGAGGAGAGATCTTTTCGTTCAAAGATCGATTCCATTTTGGGAAGTTCGTTTGAAGCCATTTCTGTCGCTATTTGTGTTAGAAATAGTGAAGTCACTGGTCTAGTTGCATTTCCAATCCGATCCGTCTCATAGTCAATTCGGGACTCATTCAGGAAATCTGGAAAGTGCAAGGCAGCAGGATGTGTGTCTGGATGGAAAAATATTTCAAATCTACTCACCGAGGAGAGATCTTTCCGTTCAAAGATCGGTTCCATACTGGAAAAATCGTTGCAAGTCGTTTCAGCCAACCGTAAAGCTGAATGTGTTTGAGATAATGAAGTCTCTAGTCCAAAGTCGATTCCTATCCGTTCCGTATCATAGTCCATTTGGTTAGCAGGTAAAGTCCGGATTCCGTGTTCGTAATTTCCTTCCAATCTGATTTTTGTCGGGTTTCCAGATTCGTTGCCAAAGTCTTCATCGTGTTGTCGAGTGGTAGTTTTTTGTAATTTTCCCGTTACGTGGGCGAAAAAACTGATCGTTATCGGATTCATGCTCAGTTTCGCTGACGTCAATTTGCTCATTATTCGAATCATTTTTATTAGCTTGGGAGTAAGATGCTTTTTTGGAGTTTCCTTCACAAGAGTACTTGGTGGTGATTTGTCGTTTGCTTCTACCATTTGCAAAATCCATCTCCCGAATATCGGTGGTCTTTGTAACAGGCATTTTTTCGTGTTGCTTAGAGAGCATTGGTGAAGGTTTTCGAGATCGAGATCGCTGTCTTGTGATAACGGTCCCCTTAGAGGAGCAGAGGGCTTTCATCTGAGCACGCATATCATTCAACTGTCGTTGTAGTTCTGCAATCTGTTTATCTTTTTGTTCCATCAGATTGTTTTGCAATTCCTGAGCGTATGTAGTAGTTCTCTTGGAATCGGCCAGTGCTTTGCGCGCTTCAGCAAAGGAAAGACCTTTATCGATTCGCAAATGTATGACTTCGTCTTCTTCTTGATATTTAGGACAAACCTTTGACATCGGCGAATGGCCAGCTTTGCAATGCAAGCAAAAGGCAGCTTTCGCACACGTCTCGTCTTCCGTCGTGTGGAAGTTAGCAGAGCAGTTTAAACAAATTGGTTTCTCTGAGTTCGGGCAATTTTTACCAATGTGTCCGTATTGCGCACATACTCGGCAGATCATCGGTGTGGGATCGTCACTTCCATCTGTACCGTTGAGCCGTCAACACGTACGCCGGAGCATCGTATCGTTGCTGTGTACCTGCAGGAACATTTTACATTATTTATTTTTTCCTTACCTGTATTTCAATCAGCACTTTTCAGTGCTAAAATTATTTTCATTTTCTTTTATTCATATTTTCTCTTTTCTTTCCAGCATGGGGAAGTCTTCGGCCGGCTCAAGGGCCGGAAGAAAACGGATTGCTGAACCTAATCCAGGGCCATCTGCCAAAAAAGTTGAAATTCCCAATTCATTCGATGTCCTTCATAACATCGGTGATGAGGAAATATTCATATTTAATTCTGATAAGAGTACTAAGAAACCTTCTTCTTCTTCTTATACTCTTAAAAACGAAAAGATTCCACCAATAACGGTCACGATTCCTGACTTCAATGCCTTTCGAAAAGAAATCGTCACTTCCGTCAAGGATGTGAAGATTTCTTTTCAGATCGGTCGAAGGGGAACTGCTCGTATATTGGCGGAATCTTTTAATGATTTTCAAAAAATTTTAAATTATTTGAATAATAAAAAACACCAATTTTTTACGTACGACACTAGAGGTGATCGTCCTTTTAAAGTTGTACTTCGTGGTCTCACCGGCGATCAGACACCGGATGAAATCACAAATGAATTAAATTCTTTGTTAGGTTTTTCTCCAATTCAAGTAATTCAAATGAGGAAAAGAACCAACACGAATAATACCAGTAGTGTTGGTTTTGCTCCTGAACTTTATTTGATCCATTTTAAAAAGGATCAGGTAAATAATTTGAAAATTTTGGAAAAGGCTCGTCTTATGTTTCATTGTCGAGTAAAATTTGAACCTTTTCGTAAATCCCATACCAATTTTTTACAAAATATTACGCAATGTCGTCGTTGTCAAGCTTTTTGTCATGGCACTAAAAATTGTAGAATGAATGCCAGATGCATGTTTTGCGGCTCATTCGATCATGAAAAATCTAAATGCCTTTTTGGTGGTGATAAGCCAAAAACAGATTTTTTTAAGTGTGCGAATTGTGCAGGTAATCATTCCTCGAATTCTCTAGATTGTCCCGTTAGGGCAAAAATTGTTGCTTCTAGGAAAAACCCCAAAGTTTCCAGAAAAGTTTCTTCTCCTCCTTCCTCTTTTTCGTCTTCGCACGTCAGACCGGCAAACAATCTGCCTATTCGCAGTCAGCCTCGGCCTACATTGGAATCACGGATGGGTAATACCCGAAGTGATTTTAATGTTACCTGGGCTGATTCTGCGCCACAGACTCGTTGTTTATCGTTCTCAGAGGTGGTTGAAAATGGGTTGCCCTCTTCAGGTTTAACTAATAAAAATGGGAAAAAACCAAGTCTCAACGTTCATGCGAAGGCTTGGGAAAATCCCCGAAATTCAAATACTTTTTCTTCTCCTTCCTCTTCTGATTCTAACAATTTTGTTGATTTGGGTGAGATTACTGAGGAAAAATTAAAATTTTTGCATCAAAATTTAATGGAAATGATGCAACTTATGTTGAAAGCAAATTCAATGTTTGAAGCTTTCCAAACTTCTTTCAATTATGCTAACAAAATTATTATGACTTTACGATTCCCTCATGGATCCAAATAGATGTTTAAATATTATGAATTGGAACGCTAGATCTTTGCTGGCTAACCAAGACGAGTTCTTTTTATTTTTGAAAACTCAAAACATACATATTGCTGCCATCACTGAAACTTTTTTAAAGCCAGACAATAACTTGAAAAGCAATGCTTTCTTTAAAATTTTGCGAAATGATCGACTTGATCGACAAGGTGGGGGTGTAGCTATTGTCATCAATAGTCGTCTCAAAATTAGACTTCTTCCTTCTTTCAATACAAAAGTCTTAGAAACAATTGGAATTGAATTAGAAACTTCTATGGGGAAAATTATAATTATTGCCGCATATTTGCCTTTTCAATGTAGCGGTGAACAGAAAATTTTTTTGAAGGGAGATTTACAAAAACTCACCAGAAACAAATCTAAATTTTTTATTATTGGTGACTTTAACGCAAAACACCGATCTTGGAATAATATTTCATCAAATTCAAATGGGAATATTTTATTTAATGACTGCTCTGCAGGTTATTACACTGTTGAATATCCTAACGGGCATACTTGTTTCTCTTCGATTAGAAATCCTTCCACAATTGATTTGGTTCTAACGGATTTAGGCGAGCATTGTAGTCAATTAGTTACTCATGCGGACCTCGATTCAGACCACCTTCCAGTAACATTTTCTTTATCCCAAAGTCCCATTGAAAACCCTTTAAAATCAACTTTTAACTTTCAAAAAGCTGACTGGGAGCGATATAGTAATTTTATTGAACGTAATTTGGATGTAAACGTTCCACTGAATTCAATTGAAGATATTGATTTGGCTGTAGAAAATTTGACAACTTCAATAGTCAATGCGAAAGCCGCTTCAATACCCAAAGTTAAACATAAATTTAATCAACCTTTAATTGATGATGATCTTCAGTTTTTGATACGACTGAAAAACATTCGTCGACGCCAATATCAACGTACTAGGGATCCTTATTTGAAATTTATTTATTGCGACCTTCAAAAAGAGATCAAACGTCGTTTAAATTTCATTCGTAATGAAAATTTTGCCAAAGCAGTAGAGGACATAAAACCCTACTCAAAGCCATTTTGGAAATTAACTAAAATTCTGAAAAAGCCCCAGAAGGCAATTCCTACTTTGAAAGACGGGGATAAACTTCTTTTAACGAATGCAGAAAAAGCTCAAAAATTAGCCCAACAATTTGAGTCTGCTCATGATTTTAATTTAAACGTTGTAAGTCCAATTGATGCTCAAATTTCCTTAGAATTTGATGATATTCTTTCTAAACAAAATGTATTTGAAAGTTCTTGTGAGACAAATATTGATGAACTTAAATTGATTTGCAAAAAATTTAAAAATATGAAAGCCCCAGGGGAAGATGGGATTTTCTATATTCTTATTAAAAAGTTGCCTGAAAGCACTTTAAATTTTTTAGTTAAAATCTTCAATAAATGTTTTCTCTTGGCTTATTTTCCAAATAAATGGAAAAATGCCAAAGTAACTCCAATTTTAAAACCTGGAAAAAGTGCTTCAGAGCCTTCAAGTTATCGACCAATTAGTTTGCTTCCATCTTTAAGTAAACTATTTGAGAGAGTTATTTTGAATAGAATGATGATTCACATTAATCAGAATTCTATTTTCCCTGATGAACAATTTGGTTTTCGTCATGGACATTCTACTACACATCAACTTTTGAGTGTAACTAATATGATTAACGCTAGCATATCTGAAGGTTATTCAACTGGTGTTGCTCTTCTAGATATTGAAAAAGCTTTTGACAGTGTTTGGCACAAAGGTTTAGTAGCTAAATTAGCTCGATTTGATTTTCCTGTATATCTCACCAAAATTATTCAAAATTATTTGACTAGCCGAACCTTACAAGTAAGCTATCAAAATTCATGCTCTGAAAGGACACCCATTAGAGCTGGGGTCCCTCAGGGTAGTATACTTGGGCCAATCTTATACAATATTTTTACTTCTGATCTTCCTGGTGTACCAGAAGGAAAAGGTAGAAGATTATTTGCTGATGATACTTTGCTTTCAGCCAAAGGTCGGAATTTACGGGTGGTACGCAGTAGATTGCAACAAAATTTAAATTCCTTTTTGAATTACTTGAAAATGTGGAAAATTTCTCCTAACGCTTCCAAAACTCAACTTATTTTATTTCCCCATAAGCCAAGAGCTCAATTTTTAAAACCTAATGAAAATCATTCCATAACTTTTAATGGGGTTTCATTAGAATGGTCTGATCACGTGAAGTACTTGGGACTTACACTTGATCGGAATCTTACTTTTAAAAATCACATTGAAGATATTCAATCTAAATGTAATAAATACACTAAATCTCTTTATTCTCTCATCAACAGGAAATCCAAGTTGTGTCTGCGAAATAAGTTACTTATCTACAAACAAGTGTTTCGACCAGCGATAATGTATGCAGTTCCGATTTGGTCTAGCTGCTGCGCGACGAGGAAGAAAGCCATCCAGAGGATTCAGAACAAGGTTCTGAAAATGATTTTGCGGCTTCCACCTTGGCACAGCACCGAAGATCTTCATCGGATTGCGGGCATTGAATCGATCGAAGAGATGGCCAACAAAATAATCTCCAACTTCAGAGGAAAATCGATGCAGTCTTCCATCGCAGAGATTCGTTCTCTTTATAATTAGTTTAATTTTAGGATAGTGTTTAGTTTTAAGTTTAAAATATTTTTGCCATTACAGGATGTTCTCCTACATTAAATACTTAATTGCGCTAAGCAAATTTAATTCTTATAAATAAATTTTTAATATCTAGTTAACTATAGGGCTCTGAACAGTTCATTATTGAGCTGAACACCTAATTTAATGTAATAATGTAATATAAATGTAATGATGAATTGATACAAATAAAGACATATTTAAAAAAAAAAAAAATAAAAAAAAAAAATCGGTGTGGGATAATACTGTCTAACACCAACTCGCAACAGGCCAAAAAATACATGAGTCGGGAGAACTGTACCGGTGATATTGAGGACTAACAGAGGAGTGTTTTTAAGCACCTTACCCACACGTTTCTTTATCCTACGGACGTTGGTAATGCCTTGTGGTTGGAGCAATTGGAGCAAATCTTCTTCTTTAAATTCAATTGTATCCGGCTCATACACTACACCTTGTACGACATTAAGCGATGGGTGAGAAATAACTTCTACTTGACTACCATCTGACAAAAATTTCATGTCGAGCAACTTCTTGTACAAAATCTCAGACCGGGTGCGAATGACATATCTAGATCCTCTTGCTTCTCTGGATGCCGAAATATGCTTGATATTTTCTCGTCCCACAAACCTTTCCACTGACAAACTGATCAGGAAAGGGTTAGCGGGCAATGGTAGGACTTTAGTACCATTCTCGTCACTTTCAGATGAAACCGTTTTACCTCTCATAAGCAACACTCTCGTAAATCCATCATCATGAGCCGTTCGCATGAAACCAGGAAACGCTTTTTGCCCAACTCCATCAGGAGGGGCAGGGTTGGGCCCAGGCATCAGCCTGGAAATGCCAAATCACCCAACGGTAGTATAACCTCTTCACAGCTGAATATAAACAATCGAATCCAAACCAAAATGTTCAAAAACTGTAGTTTAGATAACCGAAAACGCGAAAATTTCACTGCACACGTGTAGAAACACAATTTATTTATTTATTTATTAAGTCAAACTATGTAGACTTAATAAATAAATTTAGGCAGCCACTTGTAACAAAACTGTTAATTTAAACGTCCAAATTATAACCGAATTCCGCAAAAAATAGTCCGCTTGATAAAACACGTGTCTATAACCTCAAATGATGAGACAAGATGATCCAGCAGACGTTTATTCAAAGACTCTTTCACGTAAATTTCTTGGTTGACAGTCCCGGAAGCTATCAAAATGCTGCTTTTCAATCCACAGGTACAGATGGCTTGCCAAACCAGATATTTCTTCGCGAATTTTGACAGTTTCATGACCCCTTCCTTTTGCCGTATAAAACTCTTGTCCCGGAAGCTGCTTGTAGTCGGTTTTGACGTAGGTTTCGTCGTCCGTTACCACGCAGTCAAACTTCGTCAGCATCGTCGTGTACAGCCTCCGGGATCGCGCTTTGGCCGTCGTATTTTGTTTATCATCGCGATTTGGAGGCACTACCTTCTTGTAAGTCGATAGTCCGGCTCGTTTTTTGGCTCGATGAACGGTAGTAGACGATACACCCAGCTTATTTACGGCATCTCGGAGAGAGAGGTTAGTGTTTCGCTTGAAACTACCGGCAACTCTCTTTGTCGTTTCAGCGGCTTCCGGTTTCCGATTTCCCCCCGATCCAGACTTCTTGGCTGTCGACAAACGTTCCCCAAACACTTTAATTACATTTGTAACGGTTGATTTGGCAACTTTTAGCGATTTTGCCAGCTTTGCGTGCGAGTAGCTCGGATTTTCGCGAAGCGCGAGCAAAATTTTGATACGCTGCTCTTCTTCCTTGGACGGCATTTTGACAACAGAAGAGTGAATTCCAAAATCGAAATAGGAGCAACATTCTACACACACACACACACACACACACTCACCTTAAAATGAGGGGTGTTCAGGTTTTTTAAATGCAAAATTGAAAGAAATACGTCAAGTTGATATTGACCAAATTTTGACCGTATCACCCTTAATAATGATAGTTGTTAGTATCTAAGCTAATCATCGGCTACACATCTCCCCCTTACACCAAAAGATAAAAAAAAAAATAACAAAAAAAAAATTGTTGTATGCTCTTTTCAACGCTACAAACATACATCGCCTCTTATCAAATAGGCGTATCTCCTAAAGATGCTTCTGTGAATAATCCATTCTGGAAAGCATAACAATACAATACTGTTGTGGCTAAGGCTGCAAAATTTTACCACTCTGGCCTTCGATTCGCCACACCGCAACTTCATGACAAATAAGGTTAACAAATCTTAGCATCTTCCCAGCTAACATGAAATCGTAATAGAAATGATAATCCAAATCGAATATTAAGACATTTTCAATAACCATTGTAAACATCAATTCGTAAATATGTCTCCAAAACGTTGAGAATATGCTAATTCAACATTTACGATTTGAGTGAACTGATTTACGATAAATGGGTGGTCCTTCAATTGACACTCCTCTCATAACAAGAGAATCTCACCCATAGAGCTATAGCGTAGATCATATTAGTTGATGAGTTGGTATCGTGGTAGATATCGGACAGCCAACTCGGAGGGCTGGAGTTATGATCTCGGTCGGGGTTATTTTTTCGGTTTATTTTGCTTTTTGTGGGAAAATCGAATCGTTGGAATCTTGTCATTGTAGATATATCACCTCCAATTTTGTAGCTATATGCTATTTTGGTAAGTTTAATACAATCTTTTCATCTGGTATATTTGATTGAATAATTCTGTTGTTCCTGTGTTATACCTTCATAAATGTTTGCTAGGTTCTCTATGTTTTAAACAACTATCCTTAATATTTTGAGTCATATCTATGATCAAATAATTGTTTTATTTTTTGCCCAGCTCAAAGAAGTCAACGGTCTCGAAAGCAGCATTTGATTGTAATTTCAATCACAATCTAACTTCAGGAAAGAGATCTATCCTAACCGGAAAACTATTGCTTGGTTCACAATCCATCTCAACCGTTTCCCGATTAAACTTTTTACAACTGTCAAACAAAATCTTGACCTTCGTAATTAAGTTTCCGAGCCAAAAACTTGTTCTCAAAACATAAATATCGTGGTATTTCTATTTGTCTAAGTATTCGTAAACTTTCTTCTTTTTCTTTCTAACTTCAGGAATATTCCACGGCTATCTTAATCTAAATATTCTTTAACAATTCATTGAAATGAGTCTATCTTAATTATGTACTACAACGGCTTAGAGAATGAAGTCTCTGACAAAGAATTCTAGATCTTTATAGATAAGGTTCAAAAGAGACGAAATCGGATTTTCTTCGACCCAATGAATTTAGCAATGAGAATCTGCCCTCTCTATCATTGGTACTTTCGACCAATTGCATTTGTGTAAACGGCGTAAACTGTCTCGATTCGTTACCTTCAGACTCGGAACAACTCGCTTCATATACAAGGAGCACTGTTATCTCAACTCAGTAAGATTTTTCAAATGAACCCTCCGGAAAGCTATTCCATCCCGATCCAACAGTCTAGGTCTATCAAGTCCATCTTTTTATCGTGTACACCTCTGGAAAGTCTTTTAGAACCATACATTTATATGGAACTGGTGATTCCGAACAAATGTTTCTCATACTTTTATTACATTTTTAAAACGACCTTCTGCTTAAGACAAATTCCACTGGTTATCAAAACACAGTATTAAGGTAAGCATCAGAAACTTATTCATGTTGATTACCGCGAGCCAACTTAAATAGAAAACTCTTTGTTTTGGTCATTTCGAGCCAACGGAAATTCATAAAGTGAACCTTCAAATCACTTTTCGTGTTGGTCCCCCCGATCCAACGTAAACTTATAAAACGCAGCATCAGAACTCTTCATGTTACCCTGGAGATCACCGTACCAAACGTAATCACAGATCGACCACGTTTTGATTGACAGCCGACACTTCTCGGACATCATCGACGTCAGATCCTGTCGAGGCGCCAACATCGAGTCAGACCATTATCTGGTAATGGTGAAGATGCGCCCAAAACTCCGTAGTGAACAACACACGAAACCGGCGCCCGCCTCGTTTAAATATCGCGCGACTGAAGCAACCTGAGGTCGCGGCAGACTACGCGCAATCGGTCGAAGCAGCGCTGCTAGCAGAGGGCGAGCTTGACGAAGCCCCTCTCGAGGACTGTTGGGATACAATCAAGACAGCCATCAACAGTGCTGCGGAGAACGTCATCGGTTATGTGGAGCGAACTCGACGGAACGACTGGTTCGACGAGGAGTGTAGGAGGATGATGGACGAAGAGAATGCCGCGCGGGCGGCAGTAGTGCAAAGAGGCACCCGTCGAAATGTGGAAAATCACCGACAGCGGAAGAGGCAGCGAGTCCGAATTTTCCAGGAGAAAAAGCGCCGCCTGGAGGAGGAGGAGCTCGAGGAGCTGGAGCAGCTGCATCGGTCCCAAGAAACACGAAAGTTCTATCAGAAACTCAACGCATCCCGCAAAGGCTTCGTGCCGCAAACCGAAATGTGCCGAGACAAGGACGGGGGCATCCTGACGGACAATCGTGAGGTGATCAAAAGGTGGAAGCAGCACTTTGATGAACACCTGAACGGCGCACATGCAGGAGATCCAGACGGTGGGGTAAGGTACATCGCCGGCGTAGCCAACGACGTAGAGGAGCCACTCAAAACGATAAGTGAGGTTAAGGAAGCCTCACTCGTCAGCTGAATAGAAACAAGTCGGCTGGGAAGGATGGCATCGCAGCTGAACTCATCAAAATGGGCCCGGACAAGTTGGCCGATTGCCTACACCGGTTGATAGTCCGGATCAGGGACATAGAACAGCTACCGGAAGAGTGGAAGAAAGGGGTAATATGCCCCATCAACAAGAAGGGCGACAAATTGGACTGTGAGAACTACCGAGCGATCACTGTCCTCAATGCCGCCTACAAAGTGTTGTCCCGAATCCTACTCCGCCGCCTAACACCACAAGCAAACAGATTCGTGGGAAGTCATCAGGCCGGCTTCATGGAGGGACGGTCCACGACGGACCAGATATTACATAACATTACGGCAAATCCTCCAAAAATGCCGGGAACACCAAGTCCCTACGCACCATCTATTCATCGACTTCAATGCCGCATACGACACGATCGACCGTAACGAGCTATGGAAAATCATGGACGAGAACGGCTTTTCCGGGAAGCTGATCAGCCTGATCAAGGCGACGACGCAGTGCTGTGTGCGGATTTCGGGTGAATTGTCGAGTTCATTCGAATCGCGCAGGGGGCATCGACAAGGTTATGGTCTATCCTGCATGATGTTCAACGTGGCGCTAGAAGGTGTTATTCGACGAGCGGTGGGCGAAATGCGGGGCACGATTTTCAACAGATCCAGTCAACTTATCTGCATTGCCGATGACATTGATATAATAGTCGGCAGATCATCTGCGGCGGTGGAAGACATCTACCGCAAACTGAAACGCGCAGCAGGAAGGATTGGGATGATGATTAAGACGTCCAAGACGAAGTACATGCTGGCCTGCGAATCCGAGACCGACCGAACCCGCTTGTCCAGTAATAACAAGGTCACGATCGACGGCGACGAGCTGGAGATAGTCGAAGACTTTGTCTATCTCGGCTCACTGGTGACCGCAGACAATGACACCAGCCGTGAGATCCGGAGGCGAATTATCAGCGGAAGTCGTGCCTACTATGGACTCCACAAGCAACTGCGGTCGAGAAGACTTAGCCCTCGCGCGAAGTGTAACCTGTATATGGCGCTCATTAGACCGGTTGTTCTCTACGGGCACGAGACATGGATATTGCTCGAAGAGGACCTGCGTACACTCGGAGTATTCGAGAGACGAGTGTTAAGAACCATCTTTGGCGGCGTACAGGAGGACGGAGTGTGGAGGCGAAGGATGAACCACGAGCTCGCCCGACTCTACGGCGAACCCAGTGTCCAGAAGGTGGTGAAGGCTGGCCGGATACGCTGGGCGGGACATGTTGCGAGAATGCCGGACGACTGTCCTGCAAAACAGGTGTTCGCTACGAATCCGGTAGGAACAAGACGAGCGGGGGCGCAACGAGCGAGGTGGTTAGACCAAGTGGAGCGTGATCTGGCGAACGTGGGGTGCCCGAGAAATTGGAGAACGGTTGCCATGGACCGAGTGAATTATAGGAATTATGTTCGTCAAGTTATGTCGTGAGACGGTATACTATGTAAATAAAATAAACAATCTTCATGTTGGTTCTCCCGATCCAACGTAATTTCATAGAATGAAGCATCAGAACGCTCTTCCCGTTGGTTCTCCCGATCCAACGTAATTTCATTAAGTGAACCTTCAGAACACTCTCCATGTTGGTCCATTCGACTCAACGTAATTTCATTAAGTGAACCATGAGAACACACTCCATGTTGGTCGTCCGGATCCAACGCAATTTCATTAATTGAATCTTCAGAACACTCTTCATGTTGGTTCTTCGGATTTAAAGTAATTTCAATAAGTGATCCTTCATAATACTCTTCTTTTACTTTGGACTTTTCTCCCAGTCATGCATTCCTGCCTCCTAGCCACACCTCGAATCGTTATTTGGATTGTTCTACACGCAATGGTGAGCAAATTCATGTTGACACCAACTTGATGCAGCAGTATGCTCCTGATGATATTTCGGATACCGGTTCTATCTCGTCGAATTTCAACTGGACATCGGGACGCACCATTCCTCATACCAATTCGGAAGTTCTCTTCTCTGGCCACTCTTCATGTTGGTTCTCCTGATCTAACGTAATTTCATTAAGTAAACCATGAGAACACTCTTCATGTTGGTCGTCCCGATCCAACGTAATTTCATTAATTGAATCTTCAGAACACTTTTCATGTTGGTCCTTCCGACCCAACGTAATTTCAAAAAGTGATCCTTCAGAACACTCTTCATGTAAGTCCTCCCGATTCAACGTAATTTCAAAAAGTGAACCTTCAAAACACTCTCCATGTTGGTCCTTCCGATCCAACATTATTTCATAAAGTGAACCTTCAGAATACTCTTCATGCTGCTTTCCGATGAGGTTAGCACCTGAGCAGATGAATAAGGCACTTGATTAAATCTTTAAAAATATTCATTTATTTAAATCTTTTTTTGGACAAACAGTTCAAACACTTCGTTGCTTCAGACAAAAATAAAAAATTTGTTTTTTTTGGTTCTTAAAAATGTAATTACAATTTTTAGTTTTCTCCTTGTTAGAATGTTTTTCGAAACAGAACCTTAGTATCATGGCCGTAGGAACGGGGGGGGGGTTTTGGGGGTTAAACCCCCCCCCCATGAGGATCCAAAATAGCACGCGAGGTATTATACTCTACACTCAAAATTATAAATTCAGAACCCAATTATGATAATAGAGTAAGGTGAACCAAGAGTAACAATCTAGACTAAAAACTAAGGCCAAGATCTCAAAATTCCAACCAAAATCCAAAATGCTGCTACACTTTTCAAAATTTTCTCACTTCTTCATCGAAATTCAAGTCTGATAATAAATTTTGAATTAAATTAAACCCATTTCGGAGGTCCCAATTCCATAATTCTCATAACCAAAATTGTATTCCGATTTTTGTATGGATTCTGTATCCATTTCAGGATTCTTGATTTTTTCTTGATCAAATTTGAGTTCCTTAACTTAATTCTTACACAAAATTTAAAAATTTATAGCTTCTAATTGGTAATGAAAAATTGAAAATTAAAGATTGAGATCTTTGTAAATTCATATTTAAATTCTGGTTCACAATACAGATTGAAAATAAATAATTTAAATACCTAGTGAATTAAGATTAAACCTGAACTAAAGAATTTAAATTATAGATTCATAAATGAGTGCTCTGATATTTTGCTCATGATATTCTGATCTGGAACAAGATTCGGAAATCGCAATTTTTGTACATTTCAGAAATCTTTCCAAAAAGAAATTTTTAATTTCAGGTTTTGAATTCATATTCAGAAGGCAAAAGTTTTAACTTTGAAAAAGTTTCAACTTATAAATAAATTTCACAATCAACATAAATTGTTGAGGAATTCAAGAGATCATGAACTTAATTGCGGACCCAATACGAGATATCTCGTTTTTTTCGTATGCCAACAGTGTGCTACACTTCGAAATATAACTCAAATGAACTGAAATTGAATGTTAATTTTTATACGACAAAATTGAACACAACATTAGCCGTAACTTCAAAATTTTAAATTTGAAAAAATTCGTCCAGCGATTTCTGAGATATAAAATGCCGAATTTTGGTGTTTCTCGCAATAGATTTCATCCTGGTTCTTAGTGTGTTAAGATTTCTTGTCAATTCAATTTCCAAATTTCGTTTTTAAACAAAATTTGTTTGTAAACACAATTTAATTGAAAATCACAAATAAGAGGTAGAATTTGAGTTCAGTGTTTTATTCGAAAAACCTAAATTTTATTTAAAAAAAAATCATCCACAGGATTTTTAATATAGAATTGATTCCTTATGACAAACATTTGCTGTTAACGCCAAAAAAATCTGCACCAAATTCTTTATTTTCCCAGAGTATTGTTTAACACTATTCACACATTAAGGACACCAACATTTTGCTAATTAATATGTTAAATTTTGTAGAATGAGGTTTCATTCTTAGATTCAAAACGTTTAAATTATGCTTTTAATACATACAAGCATACAAGCAGCAAGCGGAAAAAACGAGATCTCGTATTTGGTCCGCAATGTGTTAATATTGCAGGTTTTTAAAGCCAAATTTCATACTAAAATTATTAATTTGGTTCAAGTTTCCATCAAGAAAATTCGATACGAAAATCGGATGATTACCATCAGTTATTTTTTTTTTCAAAATTTGATATAGTTTCATCAAAGGTCAAAATCTTTAAATTAGCAAACTAGTTTGGAAGATTGAGCTAAGTTTTTTTTTAAATACCCAATTTAAAAGGAAGACTTTCCCCATAAGCTTATTTTATGACCAAATTAACTATGTTTGATCTACACGACTATAAAACAAATTAAAAGATTTTACCCATCGATGAAAGCAAGTTTTGCTCTCCTTTTAGGTTTAGGACCCATTTTTTAAAGTTACGATTTAATAAGAAAACTATCAATTTCATAGTGCTTAAAAATGAATAATCATATATGGTAACAAACAAAATTTGTGCTTGTTGGGCAAAAAATAAAAGGTACAAATCAGTCACCAAAACCCCCCCCATGAGTCGGGTCTTCCTACGGCCCTGCTTAGTATATTTAGCTCTGGAATATTTACAACTTCCATTTTGGGTGTAAGTTTATGTGAAAATGTAACGTTTTCATTGCAAATCTTCTTTAATACTGTGGTTTGCTCTATTGTAAGAAAACAATATGGAAAGACAGCGGAGGAACAAAAACCAGCAAAATTTTGCTATTTCCCATCAATTCAAAATTTGGTGTGTAGATCAATGACTTGTTATAGATATATTAGAGAAAATAAGAATATTTTTGCTGGAAACTTACAGGAACTACCAACATTCAAACGCGATTATCTCGAAACAGCGATGATGATATCTTCGTCCTTCACTGAAATCGATACCGATTTGATAAATGGCTTTTTCAATTTTGACAATGTTCAACTGTTCAGCTGTATAATTTATGACATCTTGAACAACAAATTTTGGAACATTACCTTAAATGGTGATAAAATGCGACAGCACCTCTTCCTGTCATCTACAACTTGTGTTTAGCAACCTAGATTGTGACGAGTGCTTTTGAATCGAACTATCTGGCAATGATTTAACTTCGCACTGCTGTGTTCAGCAATGTTATCGCAGCAGGCGAATGGAAGCACGCGGCATACTACAGCTTCCCTAATTCAGTGGTATCATATCCGATGCAAGTTTAACCCCTTCCAACCATTTGCCCGCACCTTCATGATTTTCGTTGCGACAAAGGTTTACCCGATTTACGCCTGAGCCTGAGCCCCACGTGTTCTAATCCCACGCCCCAAAGCCCCAAAAGTTCTAATCTCAAATTTGAAAATTAGCACACCAATTTTCAGGGCACACTGCCGGTCGAAAGAATTTCGAACGAATTATGAATGAACGGTTGGTGTTTGGGATTCTCGGAACCACAAGCCAAACCAATAAAAACATTCCTGCGCAAATTAGTACTTATTTCGATTTCAGCAGTGAGTGGATGCATAGAATGCAAACTGTTAGATTGGTTCAAGGCAATGAAAGGTATGGATTTATTGATTTTTTTTTTTTTAAGGTTTTATTAATGACACTTTACCATCTTTGTGGCATTCGTGTCTTGATTTATTGAATGAAAATTATATTTGCAATTGGATACCAGATTTTTATAATGCAACTTAACTTAGTTTTTCAGATTGCCCGAATATATGATAACAAATTTGGGAAAGATTCGGTCTGGCTCGGTTGTTGGGATTTTGTTGAAAAATGCCCAGATAAACTAATTTTATTCGAAAAATCAATCAATAAACCCGAATAGAGTTACATATATTTTTTTTTATTTTGGCGCTCAAAAACGAAATTTTTTGAGCGAGTTTTAGCAAATGAATCCTGACCGGTTTTTTGAATGCCTAAAATATCTTTTGGAATCTGCTGATGTGTTCTGGTAGTAAGAATGCAGGTGTTTTTTTTAATTTTTATTTTTGTTGCATAACACTAGTTTACAAAATTTAAAAAAAATCGTGAACTTCATCGGCTGACCCAAATTTTTAGCGGGCACTGAATCCGAAATGAAATTCAAAAAAAATCTCATTAGAACAGTTTTCCAGCATGAAGTTTTGAAAATGCCAAGTGATTTTTTTTTGCTAAACGTAAAATTTGACATTTCAAATTAAATTTTGATGAACAACTAAAATGATTCAAGAGTAACAATAGTGCAACAATCTCAACTCCAAAACCTCTAAATCTCATTCCAATACCACATTTCTGCAACAGTTTTTCAAAAAATTTCTCACTTGTTGATTGTAGTTGAACCCCAAATATTGAATCCCAATAAAATTAGACCAAGCTTACCAGATTCTCCGGATTTTGACCAGATTTTCTCACTACCTAACCTACCTACCTAAGGGTCCAGCGCCGATTGACCGGCGCATAGGGCTGAGATAAAAGATCTCCACTGCTGGCGATCCGGAGCCAGCGTCTTCACTTGCTGCCAGCCAAGGTTCTCGTCAACTGTGCGGATTTCAGCGGGCCTGCCTCTTCTTCGATACCCATCTGGATTCCAGTCAAGCGCCTCTCTGCAAATCTCGTTTTCATCTCTTCGCAGCGTGTGCGCAATCCATCCCCACTTACGTTCCCGAATCTCGATTTCTAGCGCATTTTGATGACACCGGCGATGAAGTTCAACGTTTGAGATCCAGTTGCCAGGCCACCAAGCGCGGATGATGTTCCGCAGGCAGCGATTCACAAAAACTTGCAGTTTTCGCGTCGTGACCGCATATGTGCACCAAGTTTCACACCCGTACAGCAATACGGATTTGACGTTTGAGTTGAAGATTCGGATCTTAGTTCGTAGAGAGATCTGGCGTGACCGCCAGATGTTTCGGAGACTCGCAAACGCAAATCGGGCTTTTCTGATCCGGGTTTCGATGTCCTTCTTGGTACCACCATCAGGCGTAATCTGGCTACCAAGATAATGGAAGCACTCCACTGTCTCAACCTGTTGTCCAGCTACCACGAAATTGGAACGATTTTCTGTATTGATTTCCATCGACTTGGTCTTTCCAACATTGATTTTGAGACCTGCTGCCTTGGAACTTTCGGTGAGGTCGTCGAGTTTGCTCTGCATGTCTTGTTGTGTTCGGACGAGCAAAACAATATCGTCTGCCAGGTCAAGGTCGTTCAGTTGCTCCATGGTTGAAGGATTCCATGGCAATCCTCGATTTGGTCTACAGTCAATCGATTCAGTCAGGATCTCATCCATTACGATGAGAAAAAGCAGCAGTGACAAAATACATCCCTGTCTCACTCCAGCAGTTACCGGGATTGGTTCGGACAAGACACCGTCGTGCAAGACCTTGCAAGAAAATGCCTCGTACTGTGCTTCGATGAAATGGACTAGTTTCTCTGGGACCCCTCGTCGTCTAAGAGAAGCCCAGATGTTTTCGTGGTTCAGTCGGTCAAATGCTTTTTCGAATACAACGAACACCAGCAGAAGAGAGTCCTGAAATTCGTTGATTTGTTCCAGTATTATTCGTAGCGTTGTGATGTGGTTCACACATGATCGTCCGGATCGGAATCCAGCTTGTTGCCGTCGGAGTGTAGCGTCGATTTTCTCATGGATCCTGTTCAGGATCACTTTGCAGAGTACTTTGAGGGTTGTACAGATCAAAGTTATGCCACGCCAGTTACCGCACTCTGTTAGGTCTCCTTTCTTTGGGACCTTTACGAGGATACCCTGCATCCAGTCGGCCGGGAATGTTGCAGTATCTCAAATGTCAGCGAAAAAACGGTGCAACATTTGTGCTGACAAGGCAGGGTCGGCTTTGAGCATTTCAGCAGGAATGCAATCGATTCCAGACGCTTTGTTGGATTTCGTGTTTTTGATTGCCGCTTCTATTTCAGCCAGCGAGGGCGCTTCCGAGTTGACGCCATTAATGCGACTTACTGTGGGCGCCTCGAGCTGCGGGTTCTGTGGGCCATTGCTATTTGTAACTCGGAAAAGTTGATCAAAATGCTCAGTCCAACGCTTGAGCTGATCTGTTCGATCTGTCAGCAGCAGACCTGCTCGGTTTTTCAGCGGCATTCTTGCATTAGTCCTTGCACCACTAAGGCGGCGAGAAATATCATATAATAATCGGATATCTCCAATGGTGGCGGCTCTTTCTCCCTCTTCGGCTAAGGAGTTTGTCCAGGCTCTCTTGTCTCGTCTACAAGCTCGTTTAACTGCCTTTTCCAGCTCCGCATATCGTAAGCGGGCGGCTGCTTTGGCTGACCCGGTACATGCCTGCTCAATTCCGACTTTCGCCTTTCTTCGATCATCGATCATTCTCCAGGTTTCATCCAACATCCATTCACTTCTTCTTCCACGAACTTTACCGAGAGTACCATGGCTCGTCGTGATAAAGGCATTCTTGAATCCACACCACTGTTCTTCGACTTTTCCGTCTGTCGGCAACTCCGAGGCTCGGGATTCTAGCTGTTCAACGTATGCCCTTTTCACCTCTGGATTCTCCAACCGGCGGACGTTGAATCGACACCCGACTTTCTCCTCGCGCCGTTGGACACGCGCAACTCTCAGTCGTATCTCGCCAAGGACGAGGTGATGGTCAGATGCAATGTCTGCGCTTCGTTTGTTGCGGACATCAAGAAGGCTCCTTATCCATTTTCGATTGATGCAGATGTGGTCAATTTGATTTTCTTTTCGGCCATCTCGGGATACCCAAGTGACTTTATGTGCTGGTCGATGGGGGAAGAGCGATCCACCGATCACCATGTTGTTGTTGCCACAAAATTCTACAAACAGCTCTCCGCAAAGATTGGCTCCGATAATCAGGACTTTGAGCGCAACATGGGGCGCCATGGCCTAGGACAGATGAGCGAAAACGAAGAGCTGTTTGTAGAATTTTGTGGCAACAATAACATGGTGATCGGTGGATCACTCTTCCCCCATCGACCAGCACATAAGTTCACTTGGGTATCCCGAGATGGCCGAACAGAAAATCAAATTGACCACATCTGCATCAGCAGAAAATAGAGAAGGAGCCTTCTTGATGTCCGCAACAAACGAAGCGCAGACATTGCATCTGACCATCACCTCGTCCTTGGTGAGATACGACTGAGAGTCACGCGTGTCCAGCGGCGAGAGGAGAAAGTCGAATGTCGATACGACGTCCACCATTTGGAGATTCCAGAGGTGAAAAGGGCATACGTTGAACAGCTAGAATCCCGAGCCTCGGAGCTGCCGACAGACGGAACAGTCGAAGAACAGTGGTGTGGAATCAAGAATGCCTTTATCACGACGAGCCATGGTACTCTCGGTAAAGTCTGTGGAAGAAGAAGTGATTGGATATCGGATGAAACTTGGAGGATGGTCGATGATCGGAGAAAGGCGAAAGTCGGAATTGAGCAGGAATGTACCGGGTCAGCCAAAGCAGCCGCCCGCTTACGATATGCGGAGCTGGAAAAGGCAGTTAAACGAGCTTGTAAACGAGACAAGGGAGCCTGGACAAACTCCCTAGCCGAAGAGGGAAAAAGAGCCGCTGCCAATGGATCGTTGGAACGATGGACTTAGAACTTCGAACTACTCTTCCGAGTCACGAATAGTGACTACTAACAGAACCCGCAGCTCGAAGCGCCCACAGTAAGTCGCATATATGGCGTCAACTCGGAAGCGCCCTCGCTGGCTGAAATAGAAGCAGCAATCATCGATTGCATCTCTGCTGAAATGCTGAAAGCCGACCCTACCTTGTCCGACTGGATGCAAGGTATCCTCGTAAAGGTCCGGAAGAAACGAGACTTGACAGAGTGCGGAAACTGGCGAGGCATAACGTTGATCTGTACAACCTTCAAAGTACTCTGCAAAGTGATCCTGAATAGGATCCAGGAGAAATTAGACTCTATACACCGACAGCAACAAGCTGGATTTCGATACGGACGATCATGTGTGGACCACATCACAACGCTACGAATCATACTGGAACAAATCAACGATTTTCAGGACTCTCTTCTACTGGTATTCGTTGATTTCGAAAAAGCATTCGACCGACTTAACCATGAAAACATCTGGGCTACTCTTAAATGACGCGGAGTCCCAGAGAAACTAGTCCATCTCATCGAAGAACGGTACGAGGCATTTTCGTGCAAGGTCTTGTACGACGGTGTCCTGTCCGAACCAATCCTGGTAACTGCTGGAGGGAGACAGGGATGTATTTTATCACCGCTGGTTTTGGCTTTCTTACAGAAAGGCATAGGGAACGGTCAGTTGGGGATATCATTAATTAAGGGTCCAAGACCCCACTTTATAGGTACCAATCGACTCAGCTTGACGAGTTACGATGATGTCCGGGAATTTGTATGTTCCATAAAAACGTTCTTAACACATTAACTCCTATTCTAGGTTTCACGATTTTGATGAATTTAGTATCAAAAAATTGCATTTTTTTTCCTGTAGGACTTATTTCAAAACCAAAAAAAAAACAAAATTGTTTAAAATTTTTCTATTCCATAGAACATATCATGCTTACGTTGGCTCCAAAAAAGGTAGACATTTGCTCAGCAGCAGTAGCCAGCAATCGCTAAATTAATTACAAAGGCGATCAAAAATTTGACAAAAATTTCATAAAACAGCAGAGAATCGATCCCACGCCATCTAGCATGAGAGTTTAGGAGGTTAACCCCTTGACCACTAGTGAGCGTCGAGATATGTGGCTCTCAAACTTTAACAGTTTGAATTATTTGGATTATAAATGAACTCGTTGAATATAAGTTCGTTTATCCTCCAAAAAACGTACTGGGCACCTTTTTGGCTTTCTTACAGAAAGGCATAGGGAACGGTCAGTTGGGGATATCATTAATTAAGGGTCCAAGACCCCACTTTATAGGTACCAATCGACTCAGCTCGACGAGTTACGATGATGTCCGTTTATTTGTATGTTCGATAAAAACGTTCTTAACACATTAACTCCTATTCTAGGTTTCACGATTTTAATGAAATTAGTATCGAAAAATTGGATTTTTTTTCCTGTAGGTCGTAGCTCAAAACCAAAAAAAAAACAAAATTGTTTAAAATTTGTCTATTCCATAGTAAATATCTTGCTTATGTCGGCTCCAAAAAAGGTAGCCATTTGCTCAGCAGCAGTAGCCAGCAATCGCTAAATTAATCACGAGGCGATCAAAAATTTGACAAAAAAACATCAAACTAGTGCAGAGATATGATCTCACGCCCTGAAACGTGTTAGACCAGAGAGCTAACCACTAGACCACCAGTGAACGCTTGATATACCGATGTTCAAACTAAAACAGTTTGAAACATTTTTAAAAGTAAATTTCATCCCGGTGTCTTGGCCTGATTTTTTGTCCCATCACAGCAAATGGCATTTCTATATAGCAAATGGTCGTTTTTTACCTTATGATCGGTGCATTATGGATTACTATCAGCTGACAGCTGACGTGATGCTCTCACTTAGGTATACAGGTATTCATTAGCGGAAGTGAGATGACAATATTCTTATTATAGCCTTGCTAGCGCCCAACGCTGAATCTAATGCTAATTTTGTAAGGTTGTCGTTTTAAGCACCTCGAATGTACGCGTTCTCGTCGGCTCCGCGAATTTTCTTTTTTCCAAAGTTGTGCATATTGTAATAACCAGTGAAATACAGTTTCCATCCTTGCATGGTTACACTTTCAAAGGTACGTGGGTTGATTTGTGTTTATGCGTTATTCTTTTAATCGAATTCAGCAAATTCAACCAAGTGAAAATTAATACTCATACTTTGCAAACAACGGATTATTCTAATACAGACGTGAAATCTTTGTATTTTATTTTACGTTCTGTTTGAGTTATCCGGTTT
The DNA here is from genome assembly GCF_029784155.1 of Uranotaenia lowii. Classification (NCBI taxonomy): domain Eukaryota; kingdom Metazoa; phylum Arthropoda; class Insecta; order Diptera; family Culicidae; genus Uranotaenia; species Uranotaenia lowii. The sequence continues at coordinate 142,577,228 of NC_073691.1, forward strand.
TAAATTCAGGTCACAAATAGAACTTTATGAACTTTATTTTGCCATTTTCAATAAATTTCAAAACTGTTTAGTTTTCAAGAGAAAATACGATGGAATGAGGAAAAAAGCATTTTTTCAAAAATTTCGGGTACTTAACAATTTGTTTTACCAATCACTTGTTTTTAACATCGTTTTTTTTTGTGGCGAAGCTATCACACAAGACGATATTTTGAATTTCCGAAGGATACCTTTGGTCTTTGCATAAATTGAAAAATGTAAAATTTTCAATGTAAAGTAAACGTACGAATATTAAAATTTTTATTCGTTTTTTGCGTACATTAACATTGTAAAAGTATAAAAGGTCTCAATCCAATAGCAGTGGGTCGTTATTTTTTGTTTATGCGTTATTCTTTTAATGTAATCAAACTACTTTTTTCACACCTTAGAAATCAAGTGAAAATGAGTACGCATACTCTGCTAACAGTCTACAAATCTTATTTAATTTTAATTTCACGTCTTTGTATATTATTCTACGTTCTATTTGAGGTATGTTCAGGTCACAAATATAACTTAATGAACCAAATTTGGTTTGGTTAAAGTTAAAATACAATATAATGCGAAAAAGTGCAGTTTTTCAAAATTTCGGGTGCTTTACAATTAATTTTACCAACCACTTGTTTTTTAAGATACGGATTATGTTTCACAAGCCGATATTTTGGATTTCGGTGCTCCGCGATTTTTTTTAGAGTTGTGCATATTGTAATACCTAGGAAAGATAGTTTCCAACCTTGCTTGGAAACATTTATCAAAGGTATGTGGGTCGTTTTTTTTTGTTTATTTGCTATTCTTTCAATCGAATCAAACTGCTATTTGCACAATTTTAAAACCGATTGAAAATGATTACACATACTTCGCTAATAGTCTACGAACATGATTAGGTCACAGGTCACAAATAATACTTAATGAACAAAATTTTCCAATTTCAATAAATTTCAAAGTTGGTTTTCAAGAAAAAAATACGATGGAATGCGAAAAAATGCAGTTTTCCAAAATTGTCAGGTACTTACAAAGTTCATTTACCTTCCGTTTGTCTTTTTTCAACATCGATTATGGTTTTTTTTGCCAAGCTATCACACAAGGCAATATTTAGGATTCCAAAAGGACCCTTCTGCTCCGCGATTTTTTTTAAGCTGTGCAAATTGAAATAGTTTCCAACCACGCTTGGTAACACTTATTAAAGGTACGTGGATCGGTTTTTTTGTTTATGTGCTAATTTTTTTAATCAAATCAAACAACTATTTTCACAGCTTTAAAACCAAGTTAAGATAAGTGAGTACACATATTTTGCGTAAAGTGTCCGGAAAAACCTATAATATAATTTCGCGTCCTTGTACTTTGCAAAGAAAGATTTTAAAATTTTCATATGCATCCTACTTAGAAATTTTAAAGACCAAGACGTTTTGAAATACTTGACTTATATGTCAGATAATTTTTCCTAGATTAACTTGGTAAATTAAACAGCATACATTTAGCTAGTTCAGAGTAATTCGTTGTGGATCACTGATACATTTGAAATTTAATCTTTTTACAGTTGACATTTTATTGAATTTCAAGTGTACGTGTTCTTAAATTAATTCTGATTTAAAAATATTTATTGAATTTTAAAGAACCAAGCCTCAGTTGTGCAAAATTTTGAAGTACCCAGAATAGTTTAAATAACTCTGCTCGTAAACACTTCTTGTACGCATATGATTCTTCGATGGAGTTAATTGATTAAATCAAACTCAGGTCGTCATATTTATTGAACTTCAAGTGTATGCGTTTTTACATCTGCTTCGCGATTCGAAAAATAAAATGAATCGAAATTGTGGCTAATGGTGAAGTCATGTTGATTTTTCATGAAGGATAGTCTGTACAACTTGGCTTAAAAATAATTTTGAAAGGTCCTGATTCCCAGTCGAAGCAGTTTACTGTGCAACCCCTTTTTATCGACGGCTGATTGGAAATATTCTTATTGGAAGCCTGTTGCTATTTTTAACTTGGCGTGGTGGCGGAGGACAAACCTCGTAGTCACCGTTTCTGCATAAGAGAGAATCGTAAGTTATCATTACAGTGTTGTTATGAAGCAGTTTCTGAGTCCAGGTTCTTAATATGAATTTAAATTTGTAATCTGAATTCTGTGTTCGATATCTTACAGAATACATTTTTTTTTTTTTACATTTTTAAAATTGAATATTTCGCAAAGACTTTAGCTAACAGAAATATTAAAATAAAAAAAAAGAAAATTTTCAAATCCGAATCTTTATTCTGAATTTCAATTTTAAAAAGCTCAAGGTTTGTTTGTTTGTCTGTCTTCATTTGGCTCAGTCGTTTTAACAGGTAGAGAGCTGAAATGAGACATGGATGCTCATTAGAACCAGCAATAAATAATAATGATTTCAGATTTTTGGATAGCTCCTTCAGGAGAGGGTCGTCCATACAGAACAAACACGGTTTTCGCGTTTTTGGTGTGATTTTTGGTCGGATTGATCTGAAAATTTGTACATGGGGGATTTTAGAAAGTTTTGAGGGAGTTTTGAGAGACGAGCAACTGATTCCATGTATTAAATTTCGGTTTAAGAGATGGTCGAAGCTTTTTTTAAAGAGTATCTAGAATGTTTCGCTTTTTTCGTGAAGTATCCCGTTTTCTCCTGAAACTATCTGGCTAGTTTCCGTTATTATAAATTGGATTGATAAAACAATTTTGCACAAAGGAGTTTTGAGGAGTTTTTTGTGATGTTGACTTCATTATGCTTCGGATTGAAAACAAATTTAACACATGGAAGTTTTGAAGAACGGCCAATCGATATCAGGTATCAAATTTTCAGTTACGCGTCTGTAAAAGAAGTCGTCTATATTAACTGTTGCCTGTTTTTGAGCCTTAGACGTTATATACTATTCTTATGAAATGTTTAAAGTTTTGTGATATGAATGTTTTATGCAATATTATCGAGAAAAAGCATTGGATTTAATAAATATGCAATCGCAAACTCATATTAACATAATAATGGTTGGAGCTAGTATATCATAAATTATGCTCGACTAAATAAAGGGAAAAAAATAGACGGCTTAAAAAACTCATCTCCAAATATATTCCCAGTCGAAGCAGTTTACTGTGCAACCCCTTTTTATCGACGCCGGATTGGAAAATTTCTTATTGGAAGGCTGTTGCTATTTTTATCTTGGATTGGTGGCGTAGGACAAACCTAATAGTCACCATTTGCTGCATTGCAAAACTAACAAAGAGAGAAATCCATGAGAGAGTATCGTAAATTACCATAACAGTGTTGCTATGAAGCAATTTCTGAGTACAAGTTCTTAATATGAATTTAAATTTTAATCTGAATTCTGAGATTGAAAGTTGGGGTCCTAAAAGACCCTCCTCCCTCTCCAATGTCAGGCCGATTGGGTGCCCTTTAAAGAGAAAGCTGTTTTAATTGTTGATTTTCCCTTAAGCCGCCATTTGGATAATATCAACAATAACAATGAATTTCATTTCTGTATTCTGACGGCGTGTTCGTAAACTGATTTTTTGAGTGATGCATCGATTTTTTTTTGTTAGATGTCAAAGCACCTTTCAATGTTTTTGCATGGAGTTTGTTTAATTTCCGAACGCCAGCATCGATAGAAAAAATCACTTCGATAGAAAAAATCAATCTGCCGTGAATCTGTGTCACCCAGCTGGCTCGATTTTTTTTACCTTTGGCGTGTATGACCTATTAAAAAACAGTTAAAGAGTTCTTTTCATTTATCATCTCTCTAATCTCTCCTGCACCAACCTTTAACATAAGATCTCTCTGATCTGGGTAAAATTTTGATCTTATTTTGACATGAGATGACAATCGCTGTAGGAGCATACCGGGTGTGAGCCAAGATCTGGCATTTGAGCAGATGAAACTTTGGGCTGTTCATATAACGGGATGAATCATCCAATAGGATGAAAATCCCTGAAAAAAAATGAAGCTTTGGGGGATATGTCCCTCTAAATTTTTGCAACGAGTTCACTTGAAAGGTGGACTTGTTTTGATTTTGTTTTGACAATACCCTCCAATTATTATGGCAGAATTCACTTATCGTGATTGTCCGCTATATGAACGCATTGTGCTAGTAGTTTTATTAAACTTATCCAAGTTAAAAAAAATGTTTTATTATTAATAAGATTACGATATTTTTGCCAAATATATGTCACAATATGCAATTTGGATTTCGGTAGGATTAATCTGCTCCGCGATGTTTTTGTGTTGTGCAAACTGCAACATCTAGTGAAGAATATTTTCCAACTTCGCTTGGTATTATTTATGTAATACTAGCTGATCCCATAGGAACTCCGTTTCGCTTTCAATTTAGAATATGTCGTCAACAGTTTGAATGAATGTCAATTTACATGCATTTTCCAGAGACAAATTCCGAATGCATTTTTAACGAATAATTGCACAAATATTGAACACGTTATATGTACGATCACTCGTTCTGTCATTTCCTATTTAAATTGAAATCAAGAATCAATTCATCGTGCCAAAACACCCCCGTTTATGAATTTCACGTAACTATTGCAAAGCGAATTCGACTCGATCGTTACCGAACTTAGATCTCTGAAATCGATTACCCTTCCTTCAAAACTCCCGTGTGCAAATTTTCAAACCAATCCATTGGGTAATAACGTCAATATCGCAAAAAACAGTGAATAGTTAATATGGACGTCTTTTTTAGCCGCCCCTGACCGAAAATTGGATAATTAGAACCAATTGTTCATCCTTGATAATTTCTTTGTGCAAATTTCCTTCTCAATCCGTTGAACAATAACGTCAATATCACATAAATATTGAAAAGTTGAAATTGTCGACCCCTTTTGTCGACCCCTTCCACAGAATTCGATACCTGGAATCGATTGCTTGTCATTCAAAACACTCGTGTACTAATTTTCATCTGAATCCGATGTATAATAACACCAGTATGACAAAAATAGCGATCAGTGAATATGGACGACCCCTTTGGCTGGCCCCTTACACAAAATTTGATACCGGCAATCGATTGCCCGTCTCCAAAACCTTCCGAGCGCAAATTTTGATATCAATCCGATGTACACTAACGGCAATATGACAAAAATATTGAAAAGTTAATATGGACGACCCCTTTTGGCGACCCCTGACCCAAAATCCAATACCTGAAATCGATTTCCTATCTCTTAAAACACCCGTAGGCAAATTTTCATGGCGATCCGACAACAAATAACGTAAAAAAACGCGAAAACAATATTTGTCTTGTATGGACAACCCCCTTCAAAAGGGGTCATCCGAAAATCTGAAAACATTTTTCATCATTCCTGGTCCTAATGAGCATCCATGCCAAAATTCAGACCTCTAGCTTCTAAGACGGCTGAGTCTATAGTGGACAAACAAACAAACAAACACACAGAAATTGCTTTTTATATATATGGATTACAATTTTCATTTGTTTTGACATATATTAAGTTTGTTAATGTATAAGAGTCCCCGATTCAATAGAAGTGGGTCACTCTTATTACGAATTAAGTTTCACAGCTCAGATTCGAAATTAAGATCCAGAGACAGAATTCATAACCCAGATCAAGAGTTCTTCATTGTCATTGGAAATTACCATTGAAAAGTATTCTGAGGAAAATCGTGTTCATTATCGTTTAAGTTCTAACTCATGATCAGGTTTAACTATTTTCATAAAGATATGTTAGATTTTCTTAACATTTACCATGAATTTCTTTGTAATTTAACATGAAAACGTGTGCCCATTAATAAATCATGATTATTCCTCGAAAACCGGAACAAATACTGAAAACCAGAACACCTGGTGAGACACGAAAGCCACAACCGTGGTAAAATGTCTATAATAAATAATAAAAAAAAAAAGAACACCTGGCACTCCTGGATTCCACTGAACTGCTGTTTAGTACCAAAACAACAAATTTTTGAGTATGAAATTGGGAGCGTATATGATGGGTTACTGACAGCTGACAGCATTCGCGTTGGTCTCTCATAGGTATGCGGGTATTCATGAGTGCAAGTGAGATGACTATATTATTTTTGTGTTGCTAGCGCCCTACGCTCATTCTAATGAAAATCTTTAGGTAGCCATTTCAATTCCCTCGAAGTGTACGTGTACGTTTGTTGTGTTTAAAAGTTTTGTTGAAAAGTTGTGCAAATTAAAATATCTTGTGAAAGATAGTTTCCAACTTTGCTTGGTAACACTTAATAAAGGTACGTGGGTCGTTTTTTTTTGTTTATTTACTATGGTTTTAACCAAATCATACCACTATCATCGTAAATTGAAAACCAAGTGAAAATGAGAAAACCGTCAAGTTTCCATCTACCGCCCAGTTAAGCGATTTTTCAACTTCAAACATGTTTGATACGAAAACGATGACAGATTTTAATTCGCTTTCTTTTCTAATAATCTCAAAACTGATCTACTTTCAATAAAAATTTAGTGGAATGCGAAAAACGTATAACTAACTAAACCTGGGGTTGTTCAACTGGCCCTGCCCACTCGACTTTTTCCGGTACCGGTAGTGTTTTTTTTTTTAAGAAAAACTATCTTACAAGCCGTAAATTGTTCTTTGTAGTATTGTCCATGTATAGAGCTGTCAAAACTATATTTTGGATCTTGAGAGAATAAATTTTGTGAAAATTTTCTCGCAAATTTTAACAAAGTGCGTTGACTGACAAAATGATGATTCCCGGCAAACAGCCTCCGATTACAGTAACCGATTACTTTCATCATTTTGTAACATAATCAAACTAAATGCTACTTCCAATTTACACATTTGACCGCCCATTACTAAACGCTTCAAAAAACAACAACTATTGAAGAAATCGAAAATTTTCCTATGTAAACCTATTGTGTGAAAATAAATCTATCGTTTCAAGTCGATTTCAGCCAAATATGTACTATATACCTGGTAAACAAAAACCCTTTCCGCACTAGAAGCACAGTAATGCTCAGTTCGCTAAAAGGCATCGAATTGAATAATTTGACCGAAAATGAAAATTCAAATATATAATTAATGGCTATCGTTAGCATAATTGAATGTTGTTTTTTTCAGTAATATGGTTGAAAAATGAGGCCAACAGAGATTAGATGTCTTATTTTTGGGGAAAACATCCCAGTTTTTTTTTAAATGCACATTAATGTGTGATTTTGGGCGGTGAATGGTGTCTGGCCCGTGAATGGTAATGGTACATACTATGCTAACAGTCTACGAAGATAATAATATCTACGAATTAAAACATCATTTTCACGTCTTTGTATTTTTTTTTACGTTCTTTTTGAGCCTTCCTGTATTAAATTTAGGTCACACATAGAACTTAATGAACAATATTCTACCAATTTCAATAAATAGTTTGGTTTTCAAGGAAAAATATAATTTTATGCGGAAAATGCAGTTTTTCAAAATTTTCGGGTCCTTTAGTTATTCCACCACACATTTGACTGTGATCTATTTTATTTTTTTATTTATTTTGACGGAGCTATAACACAAGAATTCCGGTAGGCTTCGTTTGCTCCGGGATAATTTTTCAAAGTTGTGCAAATTGCATTATCTAGTAAAAATAAGTTTCAGTTTGGAAGTTGGGATGCCCTTCTCCATAGCTGTTCACAGTGTTGAAATTTTCTATTTTAATGCAGTTCGTAACCTCCTCCCTCCAGCGTAAGTTGATCATCGTCGTCACTGCCCTTCACTCTTTAGAAAAAAAACAGGGGTTTGATTAAAAGACTTTATGAACCTCAATTTATTTCCATCCGTTTTAAAAATTGATAATTAATAAGATTTTAAACTCAGTATTCAGATTACAAATTAAAATTCATATTGAGAAGTTGGACTCAGAAATTGCTTCATAGCGACACTGTTGTGGTAACATACGATTCTCTTTTATTTGTTTCTTTTTTTTTGATAATTTTTCAATGCAGCAAACGGTGACTAAGAGGTTTTCCCTCCGCCACCAACCCAAGATAAAAATAGCAACAGCTTTCCAATAAGAATTTTTTTTCCAATCAGCGGTCGATAAAAAGGGGTTGCACAGAAGACTGCTTCGAGTTGATTTTTTGTAAATTTTTTCCTTATTTTTGTAAAGCATAATTTATGATAAACTAGCTTCAACCATAATTATGTGAACATTAGTTTGCGCATACAGATTGAATCGATACATTTTCTCGATTATATGGAATAAAACATTCAATAACCCTGTTTCTCGTTCTTTAATTTAAGTCTGAAAATTATCGATTTCAAGGTGTAATTTTCGATTCTCAGTGAGTATTCATTCCAATTTCAAAACTATATTCGAACTCTTTTAACATTTGATTATAATGGTGTTGATGATGGTTATGATAAAATTTGTTGTTTTTTCAGCGTTTTGCTGTCAGTAGAATAAACTTAAGAGTTGTCTACATGTATTTGAACCCCGTGCATATATTTGACGTTTAGTTCCAAAATCTACTTTTCCAGTTACTGCAAAGATGGTTTGTTATATTTGGTCGTTTAACAACTGGTTTTATCCACTAAATTCAAGAAATTGAGGCTCTTAGTTCTTCAAATTTAGTCAGTCAAAAAATATTGGAAGCTTTCTTCTTTCAATTTTGTATAATTAGACCTAGACTATTTACTCTGAATCAAAACGTTTTATGCGATTGTAAACATAAACACAGATGTAAAATGGAGATTATCGAATTTGTATTCTGTATGTAAATTCTTATTTATATAAACTTTGATGATGAACTGATCAGCTCAAATCGATGTAGGGGAATGAGGTGGGACACTATAATCATCATCATCATTAATCTTTTTTTAGAGATTATGTTTTAAATTTTGAAAAATTCTCATACACATATAAATATGGTTTAAAAAATAATTGACATCTGATATGCAACTTGAATTAAATTTTTATTAAAAACTGATTGTAGGTATTTTTAGTTCGGTAAAAAACATTTAATGGAAATAAAAACACAAACAAAGTTGTGTTTACTATAGTTTCTTTTTGCATCTGTTAAATAAAATATTCTAACAGTTCAGATAATCGTGTATGGTGCGTTGTTCAATTTTACTCCTTATGACTGTACAAACTTTTTTAAGAGCTTTTATTTATTTCAGGTGTATACACAATATGAACACTCTTCGTAGTTGCAATAGAAAATCGGTGTCTGAAAACAAGACTTCTATTGGAAAAGTTGAAGCAAATAAAACCCAGTGTGAACAAGAAATTGATCAGCTTAAAATGGATGTACAAAAACGAAAGAAACGTCGTAGTCGAGCTGCCAATGACTCACTTGTTACCAACAAAAATTCAGCACCTAAGAAAAAAAGAAAAGTATCCATTGATTCAATACCTGATGAATTTTTCGATCTAAAATTTACACAAGAAGAAACAAAATAAACATGTTTGTTTGATTAAAATATTTAAGTTTGTTTTGAACAGAGACAATGTTAAGAGTAAAGATGTTAGATTAAGAGAAAATATTATAAACATTGAGAATATCATTGGAAATCAAATTTGTATTACTAATAAAAAAATGAGATTATTATTTTAAATCAATATTGTATTACTTCAATTTATTTATTTTTCATGAGAAAATATTCATTTTAAAAAATTAATTCTTTTGGATGAGGATCCAACCTACTTTTAAAACAATAACTCTTATTTAACAATACATTATCTTAAAGTTCACTCTCTAGCACCAAATATTCTGCCCCTACTTTCATAACAGTCCCATATGCAAAAACGAGCAAGCGAGAAAATCAGCTTTTTCTGTTTTGGAATACATTTTTAAATTGTGAGCACAGCTTTCAGTGTAAACAAAAATCGTTTAATGGAATATGTTCAAGGTTGTCATAATAAATCGTAGGACCTGAATTTTTCGAAATTTGGCAACTGGTAAGGTCTGGAGCACCATTTTTGTTTGTTATGGGACTGTTATGCGGGCATATTCGAGACCTTTTTCAAATCTACTCGCATAACAGTCCCATACAGAATATGGTTTGTTCACCAAGCTACCTTCTAAGACTTAAATTTGACCATTTCTGAACTTGTAAATGTAGTTCGTGAATTCCACATTGTAAGTTGAACCTTATCATGGTTTTTAGTTGTTTCTGATAGTTTTTACTCACAGGAAGACCATCCTTCCTTTATCTTAGCCTGCCTTTCAAAAACTGTAGTTAAATTTACTGTGTAGTGTGCATAATTCGATATCAAGTGAATTGCATCTTGTATAAATGACTTAAAGCAATAAATAAAAGATCATTTCACCGAAAGAAACATAGTAAGGTAACTTCATCCGTGGTATTTCACATATGGGACTGTTATGCGGGTATATTTCATATGGGACAGTCACTAGTTGATATTTTTTTCGTAATTTCTAGAACAAAGTCTCTTTTTTTATTGTTTCATATTGAAGTAAAATGTACAAAATGACGAACTGTCAGGTTAGATGAAAAATGACGAAAATTCATATGGGACTGTTATGCGAGTAGGGGCAGTATTGGAATGAAAACAGTAAAACAGTAGCAGAATTTTCCTACAAAGCTAGTACATAACGAATCGCACACTTCCTTTAGCCAAAGCTGTTCACAGTGTTGACATCTTCAATTTAAATGCAGTTCGTCACCCCTTCTCTCCAGCGTAAGTTGATCATCGTCGTCACTGCACTTCACTCTTTAGGAAAAAAGACTTTTTGAACCTCAATTTATTTTCATCCGTTATGAAAAATCAGTTATCAATAGAATTTCAAACTCAGAATTCAGATTACAAATTAAAATTCATATTGAGAAGTTAGACTCAGAAATTGCTTCATAGCAACACTGTTGTGGTAACATACGATTCTCTTTTATTTGTTTTTTTTTTTATAATTTTTCAATGCAGCATATGGTGACTAAGAGGTTTTCCCTTCACCACCAACCCTAGATAAAAATAGCAACAACCTTCCAATATGATTTTTTCCAATCAGCGGTCGATAAAAAGGGGTTGCACAGAAACACAGAAACGACTGAGAATATATTTGGAGTTGATTTTTCTAAATCGTCTATTTTTCCTTATTTTTGTAAAGCATAATTTATGATATACTAGCCTTAACCATAATTATGTGATATGAGAATAATATGGAATAAAACATTCAATAACCCTGTTTCTCGTTCTTAAACTTAAAATCAGAAATAACTCTTTAAAAAACACATGTGAAACCTTAACACTAAAATTGGATAAGAAATTTTCTCATGAAATCCCACGAAATTATATCACAAAACACTAAACATTTAATAAGGATAGTTGATAACTTCAAGGGCTCTTAAACAGGTTACAGTCAATCTGGACGACTTCTTTTGCAGACATGTAACTGAAAATTTGATACCTGAAATCGATTGGCCGTTTCTCCACTCGAAATTCCCATGTGCTAATTTTTTTTCTCAATCCGATGCATAATGAAGTCAATGCCACAAAAAAGGAAACTTTTTAAATGGACAGCCCCTTTATTTTGACATGTGAATCAAAATTTTCCTGAAAATTCCCAAATTCATTTGATGTCTTATTTAGGTAATATCGAAAATTAAGTGAACAGTTAATATGGAGAATCCCTTTTGCCGACCCCTGCCAAAAATTTGAGTCTTAAAATTAATTGTTCGCCCTCAAAATTATTCTGTGCAAATTTTTATGGCAATCCAATGTATAATAAAGTCAATATCGAACATGGTAGCCATTTGCTCAGCAGCAGTAGCCAGCAATCGCTAAATTAATTACAGAGGCGATCGAAAATTTGACAAAAAGTTCATCAATCAGCCGAGAATCGATCCCACGACATCTATCATGAGAATTGAGAGGGCTAACCCCTTGACCACTAGTGAGCGTCGAGAAATGTGGCTCTCAAACTTAAACAGTTTGAAATATTTCAAGAGTAAATGAGCTTGTTGATTATCAGTTCGATTATCCCCCAAAAAACGTACTGGCCACCTTTTTGGCTTTCTTACAGAAAGGCATAGGGAACGGTCAGTTGGGGATATCATTAATTAAGGGTCCAAGACCCCACTTTATAGGTACCAATCGACTCAGCTTGACGAGTTACGATGATGTCCGGGAATTTGTATGTTCCATAAAAACGTTCTTAACACATTAACTCCTATTCTAGGTTTCACGATTTTGATGAATTTAGTATCAAAAAATTGCATTTTTTTTCCTGTAGGACTTATTTCAAAACCAAAAAAAAAACAAAATTGTTTAAAATTTTTCTATTCCATAGAACATATCATGCTTACGTTGGCTCCAAAAAAGGTAGACATTTGCTCAGCAGCAGTAGCCAGCAATCGCTAAATTAATTACAAAGGCGATCAAAAATTTGACAAAAATTTCATAAAACAGCAGAGAATCGATCCCACGCCATCTAGCATGAGAGTTTAGGAGGTTAACCCCTTGACCACTAGTGAGCGTCGAGATATGTGGCTCTCAAACTTTAACAGTTTGAATTATTTGGATTATAAATGAACTCGTTGAATATAAGTTCGTTTATCCTCCAAAAAACGTACTGGGCACCTTTTTTTATATTGAGTTTAGTAATTTTTGCTATCGATTTTCTTTAATCATAATCTTTTTTATAGATTAATAATAAATAATTCAGAAATAAGGAATCCATTATTGTGTCATTTATTTCCAAAGATAATTGACACTCTGTAAGAAAGCCTCCAATCCACTGATAAGTGTATTAAATCGGGTTTTTCTCATTGTAATGGATGAGATCTTGACTGAATCGATTGACTGTAGACCAAACCGAGGATTGCAGTGGAGTCCCTCGACAATGGAGCAGCTGAACGACTTTGACCTGACAGACGATATTGTTTTGCTCACCCAAACACAACAAGACATGCAGAGTAAACTCGACGACCTCACCGAAAGCTTCAAGGCAGCAGGTCTCAAAATCAATGTCACAAAGACCAAGTCAATGCAAATCAACACAGTGCATCCTTCCACAATAGTTGAAATTGACATTTGTTCCAGCCTTATTAAGGGTTAAATTCTCGTTTCTTAGTAACTTTGTGGCATTCTTTCAACCAGGTTGCTGATAAACAATTAAACCACGATATTTTTCAGCGTTTTTTTAGTAAGTAATTTTCTGTTGGGATATGCTTTTCATGATACTTATCTAGATTATGTCTCAAAAAGACTAGAAAATATAAACGAAAATGAACTTCACCTTTGTAAATCTTGAATGTTAAACTTTATCATAAACTAAATCGTTAACTTCCAAGTGCTTCCATTTCATCAGATTTTTTTTCTGTTGTAAACCTTTGAATAATAAAAATAAACTGTTGTTTATAAAAATTTCTAACTACTTTTCATATTTTTCAGGATCATTCAAACTTAATTAAACTTGAATCCCTCTACTGCCATAGCAGTCGTAGGTGAAAACAAGAGCAAATATCTAATTTATGGCCTACATTTCCGACTCAGTTCACGGGGTCTGGCAGGCTGCGGCTAAACATCCTATTCGATCCAGGCTAGCATCCGTCCTTTTCTACAAACACGTCCCAAACACCACCGACCATTGATGATTACACGCAATGTGTTTATGTTTTGCAATTCATAAGCGATAATTAAACGGATCAGAATCTGCCGGCAGATCTCCATCGGGCGTATATGATGCATAACCACATCAACGCGAATGTAGTTGTGAGTGTAAACTTGTTGATGTATGTATGTATGTTTGTGAACAGTCGTACATGATCGCCTTGGCCCAGTGTAGGTATGTAGTGTGCCAATAGTTTATGTGGCAGCATTAGTTTTTCGCTGTTGCCAGGCTATGATGGTGTGGTGCGGTCCGGAAAGCGGAAACCGGAAGTGGGTGTCCCCGAACCGGATGTGATGCCACGATGAAATGGTGCCATCAATTTCCAATCTGGAATGAATTTTATATTTCATTTCGATACATAGTTATAGTTTTTTCTCTGATCGTTACCATGCCCTACAGTACAGGAAAAATTTATTGCAACACGTCACAAGCACAATATTTTTAACTCACTGTGAGTCAACTTTTTTTTTAAATTCTTGGCACTTTAGCAGCATGATGGATTAATCAACTTATTCTTTAATCTGCCTCTCCTTCCTCAAGTTCCTTTCTGCTTTGATGTTTTGAATTTTTACTTAAATTAGTCTAAAACTCGGTTTCCTTTTTAACGTACTGACTAGGGGCGAAATCAGCCCCTCTTGGTGGGTCAATTTGAGCACCCTCTACTTTTAACAGCAAATTCATCTCAGAGTGCTCGTCGTTTTGTTTGATAATTTGGAAAGTGCTTGTTTTAAGTGATGATGCACACAAAAATTGGACATCCGGGTTGTTGAATTGATATGAAAATGATTTGATATGAAAATGACTTGATATGAAAATGCCTTGGCGAATCACATAATCCAAACAAAGCATAAGTAAAATTATGTTGTTGTTGGTGTACGTGTGTATGTGTGTGTACTTTTCTAACTTCTACACAACTCGTGAGCTTATCTTTATGATTCAGAGGGATGTTTGTGTTTCTCCAAACAGAGACTGATTTTCAGCTTTAAACTAGCCAATAACCTTTCTCGAAATACTGTTTTTGCCACGTGTTCTTAATCTTAAGTAACGTTATGTTCACGTTTAATGCAAATTCGGCAAACGGTCTTCGCTTTGCCCTTAAACCCTAGCTTGAGACAACTTGCTTCTCTAACTAGCAGTTGCTAGCCAGGAATGATCTCAGCTGCATACTTAATTTTGTCCAGTACTGTAGTAGTTTGAAGCAAATTGATGGATTCAGTTTTTATGACGCACTACTAGGCAACAGAGGCAGCAAAACAGAAGCGCAGCGGGCAGAAACCAGCATTGGTCTGATGTTCCGGTTGCAGCAACATCAATTCTAATAACTTAGTTTCGATTGAATGGTTGCGTTTTGTGGTCGAGGGTAGTCATGCAGGATGTAAAATTACAGTTCGAATTGGCTCGGTTTCGCAAGATTTCGTTTTAATTAGACTTCGATCAAATTGATTTGATGCATGTTGTGGCAGTTTGTTGCAAGGGCGAACAAGATAACAGGGTGCAGACGTGTTGATTTTTTTTCAAGAACCTACATCTCAAACCCTTTTAAGAACACATAATTATGATGCCATCAATGAACCATTCAATACTTCTTTCAGTAGAAAAAGCAAAAACCATTTTGGTACTTCAGCCGGAGCATCCAATTGCCTCACAAAGGTGATTTAATCTAACTTTCTGAAACTTTATCACTTAGTTTGTTTCATGATCTGTGACTTAAACTCTGTTTTTATAAGCTTCATGACTTTTAAATCATGCCAAAATGTATCTTTCACATGCATTGATTCCCCACCCTCCATTTTTTTTCAACAGGGACATCATGTAACACTTTTCAACTTCAATGGCTTCTAAAGAATTAATGTCCACAGATAATCATACCGCTTGTACATCAAAAGTTTACTACAAAACATTCTACTAGCTGAAATAAAAAAAAATTGTTTGGATGGATGAAAGTTTGAAGTTAACAAGCGCGTGATGCAAAACAATCATATTTCAGCATATGGAAACGAGATTTAAAAAGTGAATCTTTAATCTCCTTTGTTTAACCTTTTACTTAATAAATCGTTAGAAAATGTTATACTTCATCTACAGATCTATAACCTCTTCGTGCTCGTGAATTAGTTTTCATGAAAATCATCTATAAGTTGTTCGAGTTGTGTTCCATTTCAAGTTGATTTTGTTTGGAAGAGAGATTCTCGAAGATTTTTTACAAACCATCTCTGGCCCGAAAAACCCTCGGATACCAAATTTCACTTCATTCCGACCGTCCGTTTATACGTGATGGTGTTACAAAGAAAACGCCTCCATTTTTATATACCTACTAGCAGACCCGGTAAACTTCGTCTTACCATGTTCAACGTGGCGTCCATTTTTCCTTGTTTTTTTTTTTCTTTTTCCTCCTTTCCCTTTACTCGAATCGTCCCGCTTAATTGTATCAAATTAAAACCTAAAAATTCAACTCAATTCTACGGGTCTTTTTAAATCCACGTTTTGTAACTTGTTCCATTAATAACAGTATGTTGATAATATGTACATATGTTTCATTTGCTGTATTCCATTTAGTAGATTTATCCCGTTTTGTTCGAGTTCACATTAAAGTTTAAACCGAAATAAAAAGTTTCTCATTTATTGGAATAGAATTTGAATATCGGGACAATTTTTGCAGTATTTGACGAATAATTTACGA
Source organism: Uranotaenia lowii (assembly GCF_029784155.1). Taxonomy (NCBI): domain Eukaryota; kingdom Metazoa; phylum Arthropoda; class Insecta; order Diptera; family Culicidae; genus Uranotaenia; species Uranotaenia lowii. The sequence continues at coordinate 142,593,492 of NC_073691.1, forward strand.
ATATTTTGCCTAACGCAGTGCTTTTAGCTCCCAATAAGTTTGGATGGTGTATTTTTTAGAGCTGAAGAAATAAAAACATAAGAAAAGATTTTCTACTAACCATTTTCAAACAGCTTTTTATTCACCATTCTCATGCTTCGAAGCAGTTTGAATTCAAATTTAAATTTTCACCAAAATCATGATCATTATCGCATTCGCATTCATGTTTGCATTAAATTTAGCGATTTTGTATACTGCAAATTCCATTTTTTTATTTGTTCAAGCAAAAAATGCAAATTAATTCCTTCGAACTTTAACCCAATGAATCAAAAATAACGATTGGTTTTGAAAAGAGGGAAACATGTATTTAGATATGTTCACCCATTATTTTAAAGATTCTCATTGAAGCATTGGGATGTTCTGATTTCAAAATTCCATGAACATTGTTAGTGGTAATCTGCGATTTCATTGAGGATTATGTAATATTTTTAAGATTTAATAACATTTTATTGAAAAGTAGAATTTTTAAAATTTAATAGATCAAAAAGAAATAATCTGTTCAGGCTTCGATGGTTTCATGAGTTCATTAGGTTTTCTGGGAACTATAATATAAACAAAACCTTTAAAAAAATCAGATGTCGTTTTTACTGTAAATCTTAATTTTCAAAAATGAAACACCGGGGAAAATGCAAACAAATATCACCAACGTTCAACTTTCATATTCTCTGAAAAAAATATTTTTTTCAAAAAAGTATTAGTTATTTTTTTTAAACTGTGACCCAAAGATGGGTCTTGACTCAAACATTCAGTCAGCGAAACTTTTTTTTTGTAGAGAAATGAATCCAACTTAGATGAAATTTCACGGGACTAGATAAGGGAAAATTGATGTTGAAAAACATGCGAAAAAAATTCGCCTTGTCTCCCGGTGAGACTTGAACCCACATCTTGCGCCTCTCCGGGGCCCATGTATTAACATTCTACTACAGGAGACCAACCTGGCGTATGAATATTATACTGGTTGAGTGTCGATGTCTATCGGAATGAAGGGAATAGTTCTCCCATGTGATCATAATCATTTTTCTTGGTCTATTTCTATTCCCATATTTTCATCTTACGGTAGTTGGACTCAAATTTGGATATTTTAGGCACGGCATTTCTCTACAAAATATATTCCTATCCATTGATATATCCTAAGTTTTTCTCGGGAATAAATTAATGCTTGGTGTTAAATTTCACTGAATGCTGTTCAACCAAAAGACCTTGATTTACAAAGACCTTTATAATAATTTTGAATATCCACTTCATATTCAACACTCAGGATATCATTTTTGGCCATTTTTGAGATGAAATTCTTAAATGGTAGATGTTTCATTGCTAAATGGCGCTTTTTCACTTATTCCACCTAAGAAATTACAGGACTTAATATTATTTTTAACACTTTCAGGTCATATTTAAAGTTCATCATAAAAATCTGCAGCCACTGGAATATTAATCACAAAAAAAACTTTTCAACAAAAAAGTGAATCAAAAGTCTCTTCTATGTAAAACAAAAACACACTTTTCATGTTAAGTTCGTACTTGAACAAACAGCAAACATGTAAACAGTTTTTTGGTGAATGTGTTTTAAAAAAAGTTGAGTTCATTTAATTAGATTGTACAGTGAGCGAAATAAGAATAGAACCACTATGTTAAAATATGATTGATTGAAAATCACCAAAAATTTGTTCTTTAAATTGTTCTGAATTGTATAACGGATAAATCAAGCATAAGTTTACTTTTTTTGGACGTTGCAATTGGCGTTGAGGACCAAAACTATGGAAAAAGGGTGCGAAATAAGAATAGAACCACTTGTGTTTTTTCAACAAAAACAAGATTATTTCTATAAATTTACTGTGTAAAAGTGAATAATAATGCTTCTACGAATTACTTGAATAGTTTACTGTATTTTAAGGAGTTTTCTAAAATTTCAAAGATTTTCAAAGGTTTTAAAAGGGGGTTTCAAGAGATGCTCCTCTAGCGTTTAGGAATTTGATACTTGAGCTATAATACTTTATCAAACTGCTTTATTTTTTCATCATCATTCATAAGTATGATGCAAATTGACGAAACACAGATTTGATGCTGAATTTGAAGAAAAAAACAGGCTTCAAATTCAAAAATACTAATGTTTTTAAATAGTCAAACGCTATTTCTCTAGCTTCAAGTCATAGATGGCAGCACTATCTTGCAATTAAACCGAATTGATGCCCATTTTCGAATATCTGGGATTAATTCAGGTGTGCTGGATGATTTTGGTCAAGCAATAAGTACTTGGTACCGTGTGACCGCCTTGGAAATTCTAAGATCACAATACCAAAAAATAAGAATTTCATCAAGGACCCATAAAAGTGAATTTCTTGGACCGATAATCAGAATAATTTTGTACTTTCCGATAGAGCTTGATGAACCAGATAAATAGCAGTATTATTGGTATGATTTGAAATTGAATCTGAAGTTGAGATGTGTAGGAATTTTGGCGGTGTTATATTCTCGTGCTGGTGTTTTTTTTTTGCAAATCCGGAAAAGATTTCTGCAGCGTGAACTCCAACAAAACTGTGTTGGAAAACTACATCGAAATGATGAATATAAGCCTAAATTAACCTGAAAAATCAATATTGAGACTTAATTTGGTATTAACGGCAAGATAGTGTTGCCATCTATGACTTGAAACTGGAAAAAGTTATGTTTATTGAAAAAAAAATCTAAGTTTATGAGTACCAACCTGTTTTTCTGATTTAAAATAAACCGAAAATGTCATTTCACGTCATTTTAATGAAGAAAGTAAGTAGTTTGGTAAAGAATTACAGCTCAAATATCAAATTCCTTAGTTCTAGAAGAGCATCTCTTAAAACACCATTTTAAACCCTTTGAAAATCTTTGTAATTCTAGAAAACTCCTTAAAATGCAGTGAACTATTCAAGTAATTCGTAGAAGCATTATTATTCACTTTTACACAGTAAATTTTTAGAAATAATCTTGTTTTTGTTGAAAAAACACAAGTGGTTCTATTCTTATTTCGCACCCTTTTTCCATAGTTTTGGTCCTCAACGCCAATTGCAACGTCCAAAAATAGTAAACTTATGCTTGATTTATCCGTTAAACAATACAAAACAATTTATAGAAGAAAATTTTGGTGATTTTTAAACATTCATATTTTAACAAGCAAAACACATAGTGGTGCTATTCTTATTTCGCTCACTGTATTTGTGGGCCCAACAATTGTTAGATGAAGAAATAATGTATAATTTTTTTGTAAAAATTGAATGTTTGCATTTGCTCTAGTCTACTTTCTTGAAATTTTTTCCGGGAAATGCATATCCTCACTTTGTGTTATAAAAAATTGAATATTTTATTGATAACTTCAACTTACGTTTGCAAAAACTCAAAAAGTTCATTCGGCCTTTAAAAACTTGAATCCTATCTAATCTATTTCAAAGGACAGACTCTTGTTCTGTTAATGTGTCTAGCGTTCTAGGCGTATTGGATTATACGAAATTGTTTGTAAAGCTTCCCAATTTCTTTTTTTCAAACGTCCGCAAAGTGTTATGAGATTATTTCATATGCATCATTACCAAATTAATATTTTTTGGAAAACAATCTACTTCTTAAATTTACACGAATTAAAAATGGTTTCAATATTTAAAATCGTTTATATGGTTTTGATTCGATCGATAAAATATCAATCCTTGTGGTCCGTGTCACATCTTGGCGTTATTTATTACCATGTGCTGTGTACAAATAAGCAAGGAAAAAAACACATCTAGGTTGCATATCGCCCCCACGTGCATAAGTTTTTTTTTTTTTGTTTCGATTATAGTCGTTTTACCATCTTTATGGCATTCGCGACTTTATCAACGGTGCAGTTGGCGGATCGTTATTGAATAACTTATCCGGTACAACTGTGTTCGATGTTTGCTCTTGGGCTTGAACTCGCGGACATCGGCTCAGGAGACAACAGACGTGCCAACTGAGCTATATCACAAGCCCGTCGTGCATAAGTGATATAGGTACTTGGTTGAGAAATAGGCGCCTAATTTTTAAATTTTTCCAACGATCAATGAACAGTATGCTTTGGTTTCTATTATCTTGCAACGACGTTTGCTCGCGACGCCTCGCCCATGGAGACGAAAAACAAACCCCTCAAAGAAAAGAAAATCTCTAAAAATGAATGCCATGCCTTTTCAATTTCAGATTTTGGCAAAAAAATGTATATGTTTTATTCGATCGGCAAAATGTCGATCTGGGTCACATCTAGGCGTCATTCATAACCATGTGCTGTACAAATGAGCAAGGAATCAATTAGAAAAAAATCACATCAAGGCTTCATATCGCCATCCCTTGCATTGAAAATATGCTTGGTTGAGAAATACGCGCCAAAATATCTCTCTGATCAGTATGCATGCCATGGTTACTATTCTCTAGCGACGTTGGCTCGCGACACGCCTGGACCTTGGAGACGAAAAACAAACCGCCCAAAAGGAAAGAAATTCTCGAAAAAATGGATGCCATGACTTTAATTTGATTCAAAAAACTACAAATTGAATTATTATGGACATTTGATGCGACTTTCTGTTATTTTTATTCGATATAAACCGATTCGCATGTCCACAGAATATTCTAAAAATAATTTCATTTGAATCTTTTGGGTCATTTTGGAGGAGTAGTACAACAAACACCGTTACAAGAGAATTTTATATAATAGACTAGCTGACCCGGTGTGGTTTGCTACACCTTTCAAAATCAAATGATATTTTCAAAATTTATTCAATTTTTTGTTGTTTATTGGCATTATTTAAAATTAAATTATACCATAAATCATAAGCAACCGCTATAAAATGAGAGCTGCAGCTTGAGTTTCGAATTGCTACACAAAGATAACTAAAACTTAAATTTTGGATCTTTCTCTATGAACTTGTGTTAAAGATCTGATAATTTTAATCTTTATGGAGGGTCTAAAATTAATGGTACGCAAACAATTTAACTTATAAAATATGGTTGTTTTTGCTTGATATGTTCTGGATTTATGCTAAAAAACTGATAAGAGAGCCGCCTCCCCTGTCCTTCCCTTCACCCCCTTCTGAATGGAGGTCGTGATCTTTAATAATCATACCCAAAAATTCTCTTATAAAAATATAGTTCCATTGGTTGATAAGTTTTCAAGCTTTACAACAAAATGTATATGGAGCCTCCTCATTTATTTCCCTCTCCACACTGTAAAGTGTAAAGGTCCATAACAATCGTAGAAACATATCTCGTTACCAAGTACCTTTCCATGCCATATTTCTTTCCATTTATTGGCTTCGTAAGCATAAATTGAGAACTTATGCTAACAAAATTGTATTGGGCTCACCTCCCTCCTCCTATGCACCTTCTCACTGAAAGGAGGATGATGTGTCAGATAATCATAGAATCATACCAAAATGAATTTCCATGTTAAGTTTTGTCCATTTCTCGGATTTTGTAAAAAAAAAGTTAAATGTAAGCCTCCTCTTCCCTTCCTATATTCCCAATTCAATAATCTAACTGCAAGAAAGGTTTCACATAGAAAAAGTATTTTTCGTACTCAAATACTTTTTGGTGCCAAATTTGGTTTCATTTGCTCGATTAATTCTCGAGTTCTAAAAATTATATGGAAGCCCCCCTTCCCCCCTTTATATCTTTCCGCTCAAAAGGGGGGGGGGCTTTCCGCTTGTTCCATTTGCTTAATTAGTTTTTGAGCTATGTAAAAAAATTATAAAAGAGGACCCCTCCCTCTTTATATCTCCCTACTGGATAGAGGGAGGGGTCTCAAATAATCATAGAAATATTTTTCGTATCCAAATACCCTCCCATGCCAAATTTGGTTCCACTTGCTTTATAAGTTTTTGAGTTATGTAAAAAAAATGAACGAGGCCCCCTCCCCCTTTCTAATGGAAAGGGGGAGGAGTCTCAAATAATCATTGAAATATTTTTCGTATCATAATACCTTCCCGTGCCAAATTTGGTTCCAATACCTTGATTAGTTTTCGAGTTATATTAAAAATTGTAAGGTAGCCCCCCCTCCCCACTTCCTATCACCCCACTGAGAAGAGAGAGGGGTACATAATATTCATAGAAATATTCTTCGTTCCCAAATACTACCCCATTCCAAATTTGATACCATTTGCTTGATGGGTTCTCGAGTTATGCAAAAAATTGTCTTTTCTTTGGGAGGCGCCTCCCCCCATTCATGAGAGAGTGAGGGGTCTCAAACCATAATAGGAACCTTCCCCTGCCTTCAATACCCCCACCTGCCAAGTTTCACGCAGACAGACAGACAGAAATTCATTTTTATATGTATAGATAAGATTTTAAAAAAAATTATCATTGTCCGAAATAAGAGAGAGATGAGATAAAAGATCTCCACTGCTGGCGATCCGGAGCCAGCGTCTTCACTTGCTGCCAGCCAAGGTTCTCATCAACTGTACGGACTTCAGTGGCTAGACTACGCCGCCACGAGCTTCTGGGCCTACCTCTTCTTCGATGCCCACCCAGCAAACATAGAATCGCATTAAAAATGTTAACTCAAGTCATTAAAAACGTTACTGTGAATAATCTTAATTCCAACATACGCAAGTAAAAGGTCGTAAAAATCGTTACCCGAAGTCGGTTTAAATGGTTTAAATCGTATATGATAAAAAGTCCGCCATGTTTGCAGATTTTGAAGACGATATCGTTTCTTTTTTTCTCCCGCGTGGGTCAAAAGAGAGAACAGCTTTGTTGTTCTCTTTGCGACCAGCAGTGCAATCAGAATGCTTAAAATCAGATGGTATATTTGCAAGAATTGCCCAATGACAGAGGCAGCATATTTTGTCGTTGGCAACGGTTTGCATGCGTTGAGAGGAAAAAACTTGTGCTCTCTTGCATTCTATCAGTATGTATGAATATGGTGTCGAAATCGTATGATCTTATCGCTTTAGCCAGAAGTTGAAAATTTGTATATATATTGCCTCCACTTTGGTAGGTAAATGCTGTTTTTTCGAGTTTCATACGATCATTCTATAATGTATATGAAACGTATATCAAAGTTGTTGAGAAATATACCTACAAAAATGTTTGCTAGGCATCTGGATTCCAGTCAAGCGCATCTGTGCAAATCTCGTTTTCATCTCTTCGCAGCGTGTGCCCAATCCACCTCCACTTACGTTCCCGAATCTAGATTTCCAGAACCTTTTGATGACATCGGCGATGAAGTTCAACGTTTGAGATCCAGTTGCCAGGCCACCAAGCGCGGATGATGTTCCGCAGGCAGCAATTCACAAAAACTTGCAGTTTTCGCGTCGTCGCCGCATATGTGCACCAAGTTTCACATCCGTACTACAATACGGATTTGACGTTTGAGTTGAAGATTCGGATTTTAGTTCGTAGAGAGATCTGGCGTGAGCGCTTGATGTTTCGGAGACTCGCAAATGCAAATCTGGCTTTTCTGATTCGGGTTTCAATGTCCTTCTTGGTACCACCATCAGGCGTAATCTGGCTACCAAGATACTGGAAACACTCCACTTTCTCAAGTTGTTGCCCAGCTACTATAAAACTGCAGGAATTTTCTGAAGGATTCCACGACAATCCTCGGTTTGGTCTACAGTCAATCGATCCAGTCAAGATCTCATCCATTACGTTGAGAAAAAGCAGCGGTGATAAAATACATGCTTATCTCACTCCAGCAGTTACCGGGATTGGTTCGGACAAGACACCGTCGAGCAAGACTTTGCAAGAAAATGCCTCGTACTGTGCTTCGATGAGATGGACAAGTTTCTCTGGGACCGTCTTAGAGCAGTCCAGATGTTTTCGTGGTTCAGTCGGTCAAATGCTTTTACGAAACCAGAAAAGATTCCTGGAATTAGTTGATTTGTTCCAGTATGATTTGTAGCGTTGCGATGTGGTCCATACATGATCGTCCACATCGGAATCCAGCTTGTTGCCGTCGGAGTGTAGCGTCGATTTTCTTCTGGATCCTGTTCAGGATCACTTTGCAGAGTCCTTTAGAGCTGTGCAGATCAAAGTTATGCCTCACCAGTTACCGCACTCGGCCAGGTCTCCTTTCTTCGGGATCTTTACACTACAAAGGCGGCGAGAAATATCATTTGGTAATCGGATATCTCCAAAGGCCGCGGCTCTTTCTCCCTCTTCGGCTAGGGAGTTTGTCTTGCTCTCTTGTCTCGTCTACAAGTTCGTTTAATTGCCTTTTCCAGCTCCGCATATCGTAAGCGGGCGGCTGCTTTGGATGACCCGGTACATGCCTGCTCAATTCCGACTTTCGCCTATCTCCGATCATCGATCATCCTCCAGGTTTCATCCGACATCCATTCACTTCGTCTTCCACAAACATTACCGAGAGTACCATGGCTCGTTGTAATGAAGGCATTCTTGATTCTACACCACTGTTCTTCGACTGTTCCGTCTGTCGGCAGTTCAGAGGCTCGGGATTCAAGCTGTTCAACGTATGCCCTTTTCACCTCTGGATTCTCCAACCGGCGGACGTCGTATCGACTTCCGACTTTCTCCTCTCGTCGTTGGACACGTGCCACTCTCAGTCGTATGTCACCTAGGACGAGGTCGATGGTCAGATGCAATGTCTGCGCTTCGTTTGTAGCGGACATCAAGAAGGCTCCTTCTCCATTCTCGGCTGATGCAGATGTGGTCAATTTGATTTTATGTTCGGCCATCTCGGGATACTCAAGTGGCCTTATGTGCTGGTCGATGGGGGAAGAGCGATCCACCGATGTTGTTGTTGCCACAAAATTCTACAAACAGCTCTCCGTTTTCGCTCATCTGTCCTAGGCCATGGCGCCCCATGATGCGCTCAAAGTCCGGATTCTTGGAGCCAATCTTTGCGTTGAAGTCGCCTAAGTGGATTTGAATGTCACCCTTCGGAATTTTCTCAACCACGCTGATCAATTGACTGTAAAACTACTCTGCCTCCTGCAAATCGGCAACGTCAGTTGGCTCATAACACTGGACCATTGTAAGGTTTCTAACCCGTGTTCTGAATCTGACTACGATTATTCTTTCGTTTATCGGTTCCCATCTTATGAGGGTCGCATGGGACTGCGGTCTTAACAGGAAACCAACTCCTCGTACCCGAGTTTTTTTTTAGTTGGTAACCACAGGTGGTAAATCCCGGTTTACGGATTGTATTCCAAGGCACGGCGAGCCACCGCGTCCCCCCAGTTTGCTACTCTGGGTCCATGGGTACAATGGGAAGACTCATGATATACTCCGTGTATACCCCCTACTCCCTAAACTCCACCTAGGGCCGCAGACCTGGTTCCCACCTCGAACTGTTTAGTACACTATACTTCAATAGTGGGAGGTCTATTCGCGCTAATGCGCTCCAAGGCAATACTCATTAACGAGACCACTTTCAGCAAAACCTCTCATCCTTACGACTCGACGCCTGAACTCTCCTCTAACGACTTGAGAACCGACATCTCCTCGCAATGACTCGTACCCGAGTAGCGTGTTCTTCTCGTATGCTAGAGTAAAGCAGTACTTGCCCAGACTGTCTCTTATATTCTCCAGTGTTAAGCCAACGGACTTCGCTCAGTCCCAATATCTCTAGCTTGAGGCGGTTAGCTTCTCTAGCAAGTTGAGCCATCTTACTTGGCTGGGCAAGGGTCAAAACATTCCAAATTTCAATTCTAGTCCGTGTTTTCATGCTAAAAGTCGTTGCCAAAGTTCCAATTCGGTTATTTCTTCTCTCAGTTTCTGTAACAATTCAATAGATCGGGAGCATTAGGTTGTTAGCCTAAGGTCCCTATCCTGCGATGGGGCTGCCATATTGGGGTTAGCTGGCGGGAGCCGCATTTCATAAAATTCAGCCGCTCGCTGCGAGACAGACGCTGTTCGAGCCACCCTTGACCTGGAGAACAGACGCTCGGTTGTTGTTGCTCGCCGCCCCTGACCTGGGGAACAGGCGCGTTCGGCCATCTGCTCAGTCTGCATGCGACCAAAGCATCCACCGGGGTTGGGTACCGGATCTCCGCTTAGGTTACTCGCATCCCAGCCGGTACCACGGGGAGGTAGAGGTAGGAGTTGTGAATAAGAGGTGATAAGACCAGCCAAGCCAGCCAAGTTTCAATATAAATCAATTTTAAAGTTGTAATCCATCATACTGCCCCACTTACCCTATAAAGCGGGGTAAGTGAAGACGCCAGCAGTCCTTAACCATTTACGTGATAACGTTTCTGGCTTAGCACCTTTCAAGCTCATCTTTACAGCATTTGTAAACAACATGTTCTGCATCACATTGAACCTAACTTTATCGAAATTGATCCACTGCTGATTTTTCAATGATTTTTTTTAAGTTGATCTATACCACAATCCGTCCCCACTTACCCCGGTGTACTTTACATGAAAAAGCAAACAACGTTGCTGGAAATAGGCATGCTTTTCGCTGGATTGAGTTTCCCAGTTCCGATCGTTGTCAAACACATACTGTCAATATTACTTCACATTTCGGTGAAACATTTGCCAAAAATTCGTTTCATAGTTGACCGCTTCATCTCAAAACTCAAAATTTATGCAAAGTGCATCACCGATTGTATAGATCACTTCAGTTCTTCTCCGTCTACCCTCTCTCTGTAAAAATATTATCATTCAACATCACTCAATCCATTCATCGGGAGAAACAGGGCTCGTTTTTGTTTACCCATGCAGAGGCAAACAGTTTATATTCGAATGACAATTTCGTTCAATTTGCATTTCATATTGCCAAAATAGCAGCACCTTGCCTTACTCCCAGTTGCCGATTTGATCCACAGGACTAAAGCCTCAGGTTCCGGAGTTTGGTTTTGCTTCGGTGCACCAATTCGAATCATCGAAACTGTACTGCCCTCTAGGTCGATAGGATAACTGAAAAAAAAAAAAACAGTTCGTATTTCAGTGATAAAACTCTACTGATGGACCATGCGGAATGGCTGAAGGTAACAAAGGGATTGATTTTGGATTTTTTTGAGGAAATGGGGATAGCAAATGGGGAAAAATTTGAAATCTTGATCATTTTTGCAATTTGAAAACAACTGATTTTTAATTTTGGTAATTTTAGTTTAGCAAAAAAATAATGATTTTTTTTATCAAAGTTTTTTTGTAATGCTTGTCATTTGTGGAATTCGGTCGCCTTTTTTCTCCTCGTTGTTTTTTTTTCATTTCCGTGTTATTGTGAAGAGGAAATTTATTGATTGAGGAAAAACAATTAGAAAATTCCAAAATGGTTTAATTTATGAAAATAGGTTCAGTAGTTTTGAAGATACAGCCAATATTGTAATCCGGGTCTGTATGACAACAACTGGACTTCTTTTCGGCAGGTGGATTTGTGTAGATTGTGATTTTAATATGAGGAAGTCAAGTGAGTGATAAGAAGAGTGGAAATTCAATAAATTTCTTTTGGCGCAAGCACTTCACCATCCGGACAGACCATCCATTATCAATACGGGCATATATGTATCTACAATTTGTAGCTTTTGAGTCAGCTTTAAGATAAGTATTATTTATTTTTTTATTATTATTATCCTTTGTTAATGTTGTTTTTTTTCTTCTTACTAGCTGACCCGGTGTGCTTTGCTACACCGGTCAAAAATAAATGATATTAGCAGAAGTTAGTCAAATTTTCATATTGTGGCATATATAGCGTTATTTTTAATCAAATTATTACATAGGGCCCTCAATCTTCTAATATATAAAGATGAATTGGACTATATATGTTTGTTTGTTTGTTTGTATGCACCTTATACAAATCCACAACGCTTAACCGATCAGCCTGATATTTGGTACAGAGGTGTGGTTGAACCAGGGTAAGGTTTAAGTAAATTATAGTTCCGAGCGCATCCCACACCCACAATTCAGCCCCTGTGCCAATGGCGGCATCATTGGTACAAGGCATCATTGGTACAAGAAGATAACGCGACCGGTGGTGATTCGGTTTGCTCCCACCGGCTTTAACCTCCCAAGTTAACCGAATTGCGTATGTCTGAAAGAAACAAAATAAAAACGAATTCACGTCCCTTCCTATCGCATCACAAGACGAAGAAGGATAGAAATAAATACCGGCCAACATCAGGCAGCCAGCGAACCGAGCACTGTGCGTGTGTAGCAAAAACAACAACAAAAATATTCCTTGAATTCAATCCACCGGTAAACAACCACGGCCAAGCTGTGCGTGTGTATGTAGCAAAAGCAACAAAAAAAAACATTGCTTCAACTCAATCCGCCGGCAAACAACCACCGGCTAAACTGTGCGTGTGTAGCAAAAGCAACAACAAAAATATTTCTTCCACCGACCAAGCTGCCCGGCTTTGGCAGCTGTGTATATGTAGCGTGTGTATGTGATAGCAGGCAGTAAGTAAAGCACAGTTCTCATTCAATGGGTTTCCCGTTCCTTCACTCCCGTTCCCTTTCCCAATTCCATCGAAAGACAAAGGAATGCCTTGAAAGGAGGCCAAATGCCGGGAAGCCACTGTTGTGATTGATCGGTGGCAGAAAGCCTATGACAAATATCCCTCGTCCTGCATGAAGCTCAAACAGTACACTGGTTCAGATGTTGGACTGGCAAGACGATAGAGCTGGTGATGTGAGTTCGACTCTCCCTTCGGCGCCGTGTTTTTAATTTTTATTTGCTCGTTTCTGGGATGAATCATCCAATAGGAAGGAAATCCCATAAAATGTTTTTCTTGTTTCGCTTGAATGTAGTTGTCATGCATCATTTTGGTTGGGAGCCGAGTCCTTATGTCAGTTACGGTTTTTCAAACATATCGTTTTCGGCATAGTGCACATTTCAGCGCATTATCGGCACAGAGATATGCTAAATAGGCATTGGATTTTTGCAACCTCTGCTATGGGTGCACCTAAGAAAAGGGTCCCTCCATACAACTTCTATTTTATTCTCACGAACCAAAAGTCATGGCACTCATTTTTCAAAACCGAATTTTCCTTTTGGCCAGACATTAGTAACGACCATCCAGCCCTATATTTCAAAGTACTATGCATCCAGCCAGAATTCACGTGTACTGGGAAGCAATTCAAAGCCTGCTTATCATTTAACATTTGAAACCAGAAATTTTGACGCGTTTTTTTCCTTCTGCTGTTTGTAGCACGGGGTATAAGCACGAGATTCTCGCATGAATAAATGATCCTACATTTCAGATGAAAAAATACTACTCGCCTGTGAGAAATACATTGATCAGAATAGTGCACCCATAGAAGAGGTAACAGAAATCCAATGCCTTTTTAGCAAATCTCTGTGCCGATAATGCTCTGAAATGTGCACTGTGTCGAAGACGGTATGTTTGAAAAACCGTAACTGGCATAAGGACTCGGCTTCCAACCAAAATTATGCATGACCACTACATTCAAGCGAAACAAGAAAAACATTTTATGGGATTTCGTTCCTATTGGATAATCCATCCCAGAAACAAGAAAATAAAAATAATAACCACAGCGCCGTGGGGAGATTCGAACTTAAACCACCATTCAAATCGTCTTGCCAGTCCGACATCTTAACCAGTGTACTATTTGAGCTTCATACAGGACGAGGGCTGTTTGTCATAGGCTTTCTGCCACCGATCAATCACAAAAAAACGTACGACGGCGGCTTCCCGGCTTTCAAAGTATTCCTTTGTTTTGTGATGGAAACGGGAAAGGGAACGGGAGTGAAGGAAACGGGAAACCCATTGAATGAGAACTGTGCTTTGCTTACTGCCTGCTATTACATACACACGCTACATATACACAGCTGCTAAAGCCGGGCAGCTTGACCGGTGATTGTTTGCCGGTGAATTGAAGGAATGTTTTTGTTGTTGCTTTTGCTACATACACACGCAAGCTTAGCCGTGGTTGTTTGCCGGTGGATTGAATTGAAGCTATGTTTTTTTTGTTGCTTTTACTGCATACACACGCACAGCTTGGCCGTGGTTTGCCGGCGCCGGTGGATTGAATTGGAAAGATATTTTTGTTGTTGCTTTTGCTACATTCACACGCACAGTTCGCTGGCTGCCTGTTGTTGGCCGGTATTTGTTTCCATCCTTCTTCGACTTGTGATGCGATAGGGAGGGACGTGCAAACGTTTTTATTTTGTTTCTTTCAGACATACGCAATTCGGTTAACTTGGGAGATTAATGCCAGTGGGAGCAAATCGAATCAGCACCGGTCGCGTTATCTTCTTGTACCAATGATGCTATGTAATTGACTACACGCCATTGGCACAGAGGCTGAATTTTGGGTGTGGTTTTCAAAGTGGTCTCTACCGCCCTTGGAGGACGTTTAAAGTCTATATGCAGTATGTAAAGTATGGATGCAAGGATGCATCCTCATAATAAATTGACTTCTTTAGCTGGGCTTCTACTATTTACAAACAGAAAATTTCAAATTTACTCATGTAAACGTTACTTCAAAATTTTGCAAAAAATCATGGATGAGTTTTGAAACAAGACGAAGCTTTTTTGTTTCCAGGGTTTGATAAATTCCAAAAAGGTATGGGAGGATTATTTTTATTATCTGACAATTTGAGCAGGGGGTTTTCAGATTTTCCCCAAAATTGATAATTGGGTTCATTTTTACGATTTAGTATATATTTTTTCAATTTTCTAACATTTTTATTCTTCGAGTTAGATTCCATTAAATTGTTTTTGTAAATAAATAAAACCATACTTCAAAGCTACATAACTCTAATATTTTTCAACGGAAATAATAAAATAGCACATCAAAACAAATTGGAATTTTACCAGCTTTTCAAATAAATTATTTAAAAAAATAAAGTAATGACCTTTAACAAGAAAAGTTGTTAACACGGAGTTTTGTCAATCATAAAGATATTGCTCAGACAAAGATTCTGCATTGATTTTTGCAATCCATAGAAGCGAAAAATCCATAGAAGCAAAGCTGAAAGACGTTTGACCAATAGATGACGGTGCAAGCTTTGTCGGTAACGGTTTAATACTCGGGAGTTTTGTGGGACGGGTTATGGATTCATGACATCAAATTTTGTTTCTGGGGACAGAAAAAGGGATCTTCTATATTAACTGTTCAATACTTTTTCATCCGAAAAAATATCGTGAAAATGCTTTATCACATATAAAAAAATTTAAAATGAATCGGAGTTTGTACCGGATCAGCTAGTATATAGAAAAATAGATTGTTTTCAAATTGTGCACTTTTTCTTTATTTTTAAATATTTTCCGCTAGACAATGCGCTCACCCCACCTGTATGGAAATTGAATGCATTGGTCGATATCAAATAAAGTAATAGATATGTGCCAGGAAAAAAATTAAAAAAACACATTCCCGATGCTAATGGGATTCTTTGTTGTGTTTGATTCTGGTTCCTCTCTGCTTCGGGTCAATTCAGTGGCACAACAGAACGACAAAAGTGCAGTAGAGCCGCACTTCCGAATGCCGTTAACCTCAATTTCGAAATTCAGGATCAACATTTTTGGTGACCTGGGAGCACCCTTTGCTAACACAAGGGTGCTCCGGGTGATGATGGGTCCCTGAAAAGTTACCCCATTTGACCGGTCGACAGCAATATTGGCACAACTTTGTATAGGTAACAGCATTAACGTTCGAAAAGCGTTGAAGGGAGAACAGTGGAGAAAATACCTACATGCTGAAAAATCCACTGTACTTAAGATTTGCATCTCCCGGTGATCGGTGTGGTCGTCCAGAGGGTTTATCATGAAAATGCTGATTTTATTTGGTTGTTCTTTCTCATTTATGCAACTGGGATTAGCCGGAGTTAAATGATTATTGGCAATTTTACATCCCATTTATTCTGAGTATGGTGAAGTACCTAATGTGATTTTAATGAATGGAGAATGTGATGGGTTTGAAACCAGTATGTTTGTACTCAGATTTTTTTTCAAATGAAAGTAAGTATAGTAAGCTACGGAAAAATAGAAGGATTGATTGAAACTTTGGTAATAAGATTTTATCTCGCGGAAAAAGATGTTCGTAGTATAGTATTACAGTATGTATTTGCTGGTTGTTTCGTATAAAATATAATGATTTGCCAAGATTCCGCTGCAGTGGAAAAACAACAATTTTCAAAACGATAACATTGATTTTCACTGTTTTTAAAAGCCTAAAAAGAGTAATCTTATATGAACCCTTTGCAACCTACGATCTATACTAACCGATTATACTTGAAGTTCAATCTCATGTTGGTTTTGCTTCGTTATTGTTAGATTTTGCCAGCAGAAATTTCATTTTTTTTAAATATGTCTTTATTCGTAACAATTCATCATTACATTTATATTACACTAGCTGATCCCATACGAATTCCGTTTCGCTTTCAACTTGTAATATGTCATGAACAGTTTGTATAAAAGCCAAATGCCAAGTATTTTCCAGATGCACTTCTGAATTCATTGTTAAGTAATAATTGCAAAAATATTGGACAATCACTTTGTCTGTCGTCTGCTACTAAATTTGAAATCAGAAATCCTTTGATCGTGCCAAAAAACCACGTGTATAAATTTCTACTCGATCATTGCATAACAACGCAATTATTGCCAAAAAAGCTAAAAACCCCTTTCGGGGGCTCTTATATAATCTTTGATGACTGCAATCGATTGCCCTTCCCTCAAAACTCCCGTGTGCAAATTTTCAAAGCAATCCATTGTATAATAACGTCAATATAGCTAAAAACAGTGAAAAATTAATTATTGTGGACGACCCCTTTCGTCGACCCATGGCAAAACATTTGACATCTGAAATCGGTTGCTCGTCCCTGAAAACTACCATGTGCAAATTTTCATCCCAATCCGATGTAAAATAACGAAGATATTACAAAAATATTGAAAGGTTTATATGGACGACCCCCTTTGCCGACCCCTTACACTGAATTTAATACCTGAAATCCATTGATCATCTCTCAAAACTCTCGTGTACCAATTTTCGTCTGAATCAGATGTATAATAACGACAATATCGCATCAACAGTAAATAGTTAATATGGACGACCCCTTTGGCCGACCCCTGATTTTAGTTTGGATAAGTGGAATCAGTTGTTTGTCCCTAATATCTCCTATGTGCAAATTTTCACCCCAATCCGAAGCATAAAAACGTTAATATCACTAAGATACTGAAAATTTAATATGGATGACCCCTTTTGCCGACCCCTTACACTAAATTTGATACCTCAAATCGATTGCACGTCACTCAAAACTATAGTGTACCAATTTTCATCTGAATACGATGTATAATAACATCAATATCGCAAAAACAGCGAACAGTTAATATGGACGACCCCTTTGACTGACCCCTTACACAAAATTTGATTGATGAATTGATGAAATTGATTGCTCGTCTATCAAAACACTCATGTGCAAATTTTCAACACGACCCGACGAAAAGTAACGTCAATAACAATAACAATAACAATAACAATATTTGTGTTCTATGGACGACCCCCTTTAGAAGGGGTCATCCGAAAATCTAAAAACATTTTTCATCCTTCCTGGTCCTAATGAGCGTCCATGCCAAATTTCAGCTCTCTAGCCCTTAAGACGGCTGAGTCTATAGAGGACAAACAAACAAACAAACAAACAAACATACAGAAATTGCTTTTTATATATATAGATTATTACATTGAATTAGGTGTTCAGTTCAATAGTAAACTGTCCAGAGCCCTATAGTTTATTAATCACTAAAATTTAATTATTCGACTTAAATTTGCTGAGCACAATCAAGTATTTTTATGTAGGAGAACATAATGTAGTGTCAAAAAAATTTTTTAAACTTACAACTAAAAAGTATCCTAAAATTAAACTAATGGTAGAGAGAACGCATCTCTGCGATGGAAGACTGCATCGATTTGCCTCTGAAGTTGGAGATGATTTTGTTGGCCATCTCTTCGATCGATTCAATGCCTGCAATCCGATGAAGATCTTCGGTGCTGTGCCAAGGTGGAAGCCGCAAAATCATTTTCAGAACCTTGTTCTGAATCCTCTGGATGGCTTTCTTCCTCGTCGCGCAGCAGATAGACCAAATCGGAACAGCATACATTATCGCTTGTCGGAACACCTGTTTGTAGATTAGCATCTTATTTCGCAGACACAGTCGGGATTTCCTGTTGATGAGACAATGAAGAGATTTAGTGTATTTATTACATTTAGATTGAATATCTTCAATGTGATTTTTAAAAGTAAGATTCCGATAAATTTTAGTCCCAAGAACTTCACGTGATCAGACCATTCTAATGAAACCCCAGTAAAAGTTATGGAATGGTTTTCATTAGGTATTAAAAATTGAGCTCTTGGCTTATGGGGAAATAAAATAAGTTGAGTTTTGGAAGCGTTAGGAGAAATTTTCCACATTTTCAAGTAATTCAAAAAGGAATTTAAATTTTGTTGCAATCTACTACGTACCACCCTTAAATTTAGACCTTTGGCTGAAAGCAAAGTATCATCAGCAAATAATCTTCTACCTTTTCCTTCTGGTACATCAGGAAGCTCAGAAGTAAAAATATTGTATAAAATTGGCCCAAGTATACTGCCCTGAGGGACACCAGCTCTAATGGGTGTCCTTTCAGAGCATGAATTTTGATAGCTTACTTGTAAAGTTCGGCTAGTCAAATAATTTTGAATAATTTTGGTGAGATATACAGGAAAATCAAATCGAGCTAATTTAGCTACTAAACCTTTGTGCCAAACACTGTCAAAAGCTTTTTCAATATCAAGAAGAGCTACACCAGTTGAAATACCTTCAGATTTGCTGGCGTTAATCATATCAGTCATACTTAAAAGTTGATGTGTAGTAGAATGTCCATGACGAAAACTAAATTGTTCATCAGGGAAAATAGAATTCTGATTAATGTGAATCATCATTCTATTCAAAATAACTCTCTCAAATAGTTTACTCAAAGAAGTAAGCAAACTAATTGGTATCTTGAAGCCTCTGAAGCATCGCGGCCCCACTCGACAGGCAAGCGCGCGTCTTGCACCCGACCATAAGACAAGTTGCAGCATCGGATCATACGGCCAGGTTGGAACCATCTAGTTGACCGGAAACAGTTCACAAGTCCTTAGCCGGACGCACAAATACGACTTTAGTTTTTAGAAACAGAAGGATTAATGGAATCGACATGAAACTCGTTATTTATCATGGGTAACATGTAAGGTTTTGTGGTAAAACAGCCTGCGCAATCTGATGAAACTACAGCTTATCGTTTTCCCACTCGTATGCACTTTCGAGAGACTTAAAATATTCTGTTGTATTTTACCACAAATTTTAACTAATACCGTATTTGTTTATGCCGAGTGTTGCACTAGTGTTGCACTGGTGCACCACTAGGTGCTGACAAACTGTTTGTTTATTCGGACGGTGTTGCACTGGTTTTGACCTGTCGGAGTTCTGCTTACGGACGGTGGCCCACCGATAATTTTGCCAGTGTTGTGAGAGAGCGTGTGAGTGAGTGAGGTAGCAATACACTGGCGACGATTTGTGTTTGTTTTTGTCGGGTACGGTGGAACACTGATCGGGGGGAGAAAACAAATACGGTATAAATTCAATCATATCAAAGTTTGGGCAGAATGCCCACAAGACCACGTGTTTTACGTTCAAATTTCAAATGCTGTTCACTTTTGAGAAATCCCGAATATCAAAACAAAATGTCATTCTTTTTATTTGCTCACTTCCAAATTACGATAACAATGCGTAATTCTAACAAATTTCGTCCTTGTTCGAGTTAAAAAGGTGTTCCACTATTCGACTCGAAAAAGATATCCGCCGCCATGCTTGCCGCGATATCAGTCATAAAATTAAATGTCGTTGCCTACCTGAAGGCGTTTTACCTATGGGGATGTAGAAAATTATATTTTGAAAAGCGAAATTTTCGATAAGTTTAGCAATAATAAATAATTTTTTGCCGAAGTATGGTTGTTTTCAAAAATACCATGAACATGTAACTAAACATTTGATGTTTCAATCATTACATTTCGTATAATTATTGTTTTTTTTTTCACCACCCTTTCCATATGGTGCGTTCTATCCACTTGTTTTGGCGTTTTACCTCGGAATTTGTTTTCGAGCAAATTATGTTTTTGCCTTTCTTTCAGAAAGGTATAGTTATCGGTCGATTTGGGAGATCATTAATTATGGGTCTTAGATATACCTATATAGGTACCTATCGAATCAGCTCGACGAGTTCAGACGATGTCAGTGTATTTGTGTGTATTGGTGTGATTTTTTGTTAACTTTGTCCACACGTTTTTGCGAAACTGGGAAGAACAATAAAAATGATTTTTGTCTTAAAAAATTTGATTTTTTTTCCCTCTTCAATGTATAAAAGAAAGAAAAAAAAACAAAATAGTTTGAAAAATAAATTTTCATAGTAATTATCATCAAATCATCACTCCAAAAAACGTGTCAATTTGGCTTGCTAGCCACAACCAGCAATCACTAAAATCAAGATTATCGTATATATGACGTCAAATTATACATGACGTCATATACACGATGGGCGCGCTCGCTGTGTATAGTGGTAAAAATTAGAGCCTCCATTCCCACTCATGATGTCATCATGACCACAAAACGAGCGGGAGGAAGGAGTTGGAGAATTGTTTAAAATTCTAGCGGATATTAAAAATTAATTTTTATACCAGTTCAGTATTGACCGAACCGGTTCCAAAAACTTTAGAGCCGAGGCCCCACAACCATATATGGATTTTTTTAACTGGGTACAACCCCGAACTTGCCATATTCAATCGATGGGAGTAGTATCCATCACCGCATTCTTTTGCAGTGATGGATACTACGACGCAAGCGGGAATCTGTCAGATTATTTTGTAGTAAGTTTGAAAAAGGGCGAACGCATCAAACGAAAACAAACCTAGCGTAACATTTCATAAGGACGAAACTATCAGTTAGCCCGGAACAAAAAAAACGCTTTTGAAATTTCGAAACATCTAATCAAATCCTATCCAAAAATCGACGCTATCTATTGGCCCTACCCGAATAAAAAAACCCATTTTAAATAGGCGTAATTTCATGTTCCAACCTGTTCCAACGAAAATACATCAACAAAAAGTTTCACCCAATTTAATTTTATCAACTGTTTTAAAGTTTAAAGTGATTTTCTTGTACAGACGCGTTAATTTAAAGATGTTGAGTTTCCTGGACTTTAAAGTATTTCTGATTTTAAACTTAATTTAAAAAAAAATCGGGTCTAATAGTGAGTTTCAGAACTCAGATTAAAATCAAAAAATTCAGATGCAATCCAGCGCTAGACGATTTACAAAACAAATTTATAAAACCGACATACTTGACAAAAATGTCAAAATGGTCAATTACAACAAAAATGACATAATTGTTTAAATTTTCTTAAATTACAAAGTGGACCAAATTTACATAATTGATAAAAATTACAAAATACACAACATTTACAAACTTTTATCAAGCTTTAACAAACCTGACAAATTTCGCAAATATGGCAAAAATTGACAAAAATTTACCAAAACAGATACATTTTGAATGGCTTGACATAAATGATAACATTTACAAATTTGGCAAAACTGGATAGATAAAATAAATATAAATCATACAACTGAAAAAGTTTTCAAAATATGCAAAATGACAGAATCAATATAGAAAAAAATTAAACAAATCTACAAAACTTACATAATTTACAAAAATTTCAAAACAGTCTATAATTACAAAAATGACATGATTGTTAAAATCGTCAAAAATTACAAATTGGACCAAACTTGCATAGTTGACAAAATTGATAAAAAATACAAAAAAAAAATGACAACATTCACAAACTTGATAAATTTTACAAACCTGACAAATTTTGCAAATATGGCAAAAAATGTGCCCTTTTCAAAAATCGACCTTACGTTGCGCGTCATTCGTTGGCATACCCAGTATCCCATTATTTTCTTCCAATAAGATTCTATGTTCCCTACCCAGCATGAAAGCAGCAGTGGTATCAATTTTTTCAAAAGGGCGTGCGGCCAAATGTTAACAATCGAATTGTCAGCTGAGTAAGAAAGTACCGTTTGAAGGCCTACATTTTGAACCTAATCACTTTCAACGCGATTTTTTCTAAACAGCTTTCGTCCTTTACAAAAATGAATCATCATAGAAATCAGAGTTTTTAGCATACCTATCATACCTAGTAAGAATGCCCTTAAAAGGTATGCTAAAAACTGGGCTTAATTAACTATACGACAAAAATGAAAAAAAAAAATTATTTTGACAAAGTTGCGAAATTGACAAAATTGACTAAATTGCAAAATTGTTCAAATTTAGGCAATTGACAAAATTGATTTAACTGACTAAATTGACTGAATTTACTAAATTTACTGAATTGACTACCTAGGCTAAATTGACTAAATAGCCTAGATTGACTTAATTCACAAAATTGACAAAACTATCCAAATGATAAAATAGACATAATTGACAAAATGACAAAATTGAAAATATTGACATCTCAAAGTTGTCAAAATGTTTAATATCTATAGTTAATTCGATAGATTATTGTAATCGTACGTATTTAAGTCTAGCAATTGTAAATTTACTGATTTTTTTTTTCATTTATTCGCTTCCTTTACTTTAGAGGTTAAATTATTTGAAACACTTGGTTAGGCATCTTTTTTAAAAATAATACTCTTCATTTTTAGACCTCTTCTATTTTATAGATATAAGATCATAATGTCATAGAAACGGGATCATACAAGAAATCCCAGAATTCAATCATTTAAAAATTTTCAATTAGTTTACAATTATGTTATTATTTATGTGAAAATTATAATTATTTCAAAATACCTTCATCCTATAAAAAAATTTGAATCCTAATTTCTTAAATTGATTTTGGATTTACTACGTTCGAAATACTTTAATCATTACTCAGAATTTATAAATCTATCATTTATTTATTATTTTGTGTCATGTGTAACCAAATATAATTTCTAGACTGTAAGAAAGGCTACAATCCACTGTTAAGTGTATTAAATCGGGTTTTTACAAAAATATAATCAAAATCGTGTTTTTATCATATGATTTCTTTGTGTTAATACGTTAATATTAGAGATGTACCGAATATTCGGTCGGCCGAATATCCGGCGCCGAATACCGCAAAAAAAACCGTTAAGCCGAATATTCGGCTCACCGAATAGTTGAGCCAGGTATTCGGCCGAATAGGCCGAATATTTATTTTTTATAAAATTTAAACAAAACAGACTTGTCAAATTTGTCATCTAATGTTGGACAATTTATAAAATATCCACAAGAAATGTTGAAAAAGCTTTAAAATAATCAAAAACTTATGGTTTCATTAAAACATTTAAGGTGTACCAGTGTATTTTTAACTGTAGATAGCTTTATATATCGATTATACTTCTTGATATATTCAGGCTTGTCCATAAACCAAATAAAGAATTCGAGAAAAGTTAAATCTAACCGGGATGACACATATTTTTTTATACTTTCCGGATTTTACCCGGGTTTACTCAGAAATCAAATAAAAAACTCAAAAGTCTCTTTGAAAATTTTAAAATTTTGCGTTTCAAAACGATTGTTTAGAGTAAATTTATTTGTTTTGTTGTGATTCGATGAAATCTTAAATTTCAAGTAATTTTATTTCTTTTCCTTTTGTATGTTTGAGAATGATGCCTAGTTTCTGTTCAGGTTTTCCATTTTTATTACTAGTTTTTTAAAGAATCGTTCAGACCCGACCCAGCCGTGTGGATACGTGTCGTAGAAAGTATTTTATGCTTAAGGTTAAAGATCAGCGTTCTTTTTGGCTCCTATTTTTAAAATATCTAGCAAAAATTGGACATTCATCTAATTCGACATAGAAAAAAGCAAATTCAAACAGCTTGATACCTGTTTTGAAATGTTTTGTCCCAAATTTCACTGGAACCCAATCTCTTTTGTGATAAACGTCCTAGAAGCGACAAGTCATCTGATGTCCTTTCAGCTAATGGTGACATTTTGAAAATCAAAGACATCTCTATTCAAAAAAGATCTGATGAATTATACATCTGGTTGGAAATAATCGACTTAAAAACATGAGAGGCATTAAGATGCCAGAAATAGAAGAAAAATGAATTTATTGTTTTGTTTTGCATTGAAAATTCAACAGAATATTCGACCGAATATTCGGCCGAATATTCGTTTGGCCGAATAGTTGAAAAGGTCACTATTCGGTATTCGGCCGTTCGCCGAATACCACTATTCGGTACATCTCTAGTTAATATGATCCTTGAATCATCGTGAACTTTCAATTTGGTTCAATTTAGATTTCCTTTGGAAATCTCCGTGCGTTCACATTTAACTTTGGAAGTATGTTATAAAATTGTGAACATTCTAGTTACTTTGGTTAATTTTCTTTGAAATATTGGTTAATCCAATCAATATTATGCTTGCGAAACGCGGCAAACTCACTGACGTTCGTTAGTTTTCCTTTTGCGTGTTTATCTTCATTGTTATTCGCTCTTTTGTTCCGGCCATCAGGAGCTGGTGAACCGGTCATCATGATTTTTCTGTTTTTCGACTACTTTATGTTTGTGTTGTTCTTGAAGGGAGGAAAACGTTACTTAACCGAGAAAAGCAAATGATAGGAGCAAAAAAAGCTTACAAGATAAAAACTCCCAGCCGAGAGTAAACGATACGAGGTGGGCGCGGTTTGACGGAAGACCTGAAACAGCCAACCATTTGAACATCGGTTAAAGATCGCTGAACGTTGCTGCCAAACCCAGATGGGATCTTTTATTCCATTGTTATTCGGCCCGGTAAGAGAGATGGTCGGGTCCAGCTCGTACCAACACCGTCATTCTCCGAGAAAGGAAAACAACTCCCTCGTTTCTTGGCATCCGTTGTTCGGGGGATAACGTTTCGATAGGAGGGTTTCCTACCGGAGCAATTTTACTGCTGCCCACCAGAGGTTAACATTTCTCTGGTGAAGGGTAGATAGATTCGTGATTTTTTTTTCTTACCTTCAAACAGTGAATTGGTTGGTTTTTATCATCCTGCATCCAGAAGGGAAGTTCATAATTTCCGTAGCCCCCTTTGAAAAAAAGTCATCCCTCTGAAGCATTTAGCTTGACAGAGCATAACTGTTTTATTTACTGATCTGTCAACTGACATATTTTCACATAACAATCCAGTGACGGTATTTTTGGAGGATCCCTTATTTTCCACAAAGATAATAATGTTATTCTCAATGAAGATAATGTATCCTTTATCGTCTGGGAAAAGAGGCACCTGTTTCATCCACTGACTAATGGATACCTATTGAACCCAGTAGGTATATGCTTTTCAGAGGTTACAGTTTGTAGAATAAAAGTTTTTTTTTCCAACGATAAATTTTTGCACACTCATTACACTCATCTTTGTAATTAATTGGCACGGCAAGCTGGTTTGAAAGAAGGTTAAATTTTTCAAATTGAATTTTCTTTACGTACGCATATCTATTCAGATTAGGGTAGCAAAGGATGTATGGGGAAAATGTCATGATCGAATTTTGAAAACCGACCATATTCTTTTTGTAGACTGGCCCAAAAAACTGATCTGTGCAAAATTTCAGCTCTTTCGGACTTGATTTTGGGGTGCCCTAAAGGTCCCAAAGCACAAAAGGAAATCCGGTAAATCAAAATTTTACTTTTTTTTTGTTTTGATTATAGCCGTTTTACCATCATTATGGCATTCGCGACAAAATTTTACTGTTGATGCCAAATTACTTGAAATTCATGAAACGTCGAGATCTGGGGCGGGATTATGGAACTCGAAACAATCGAGTTTCGTTCGATTCGACCAACTTTGGCATTACCGATCTCGATTCGAATGGAACGTTTCGAGATGATTTACTACCCGATTTACTCGAAATCTAATACGATAAAATTTAGGACTCGAACGAGATTCGTAATACTGATGCTAATTCGATTCGAGTTCAACTCGAAACGGGTAACTCGAATCGAATAGGATTCATAATTTCACCCCTGGTTTTATATTGAAATATTTTTTTGTGTCGAATCTGATGCCTGTAGCGTGCGTGATACGACCTCGAAAAAGGGTAATTTTCAAGAAAGATTGTGGTTGGTTATGATGAACACACTCATCTGGCGCAACCCCTTATAGTGTAGTTTTGACCCGTTATCGGAAAAGACTGGGTTAACTCCTTTTTCATGTAAAGTCCTTGTACCCCTTATAGTGTACACAGCATGTACGTCAAAGCAGAGGTGAAAATTAGTAATGTAAACATGTAAAATCTACACATTATTTTGGAAGCCCGCTCTGCGATGTCAGCCCTTTGATGTTAGCCCTTAAAATGTCAGAAGGATGGAAAGAAAATAATAAAAACAAATCAGTTAGTTTTGAATTTCTGTATTCGGCAAGGTATAATTTTCATGCTCCTGTTATAGAATAGGAAAATATTCAATCAACTCAATCAATTGAACTGATCTTTCAGCATTAACCGATTCATTGAATCGTCGAACGAGATCGGTTACGGCAGAAAGAGTTCTATATTCTGAATGACAAGTTAAAAAACTACCCTTTATTTAGTAAGCCAGCTTTTCTAAATAATGTGTAAAATTGACTCGAGGAAACGACACTTTTTTTGACAGATCTCGGCTGTTCGCAATAATGGGTCAATTTTACAAGTTCAAGGTGTTGCGCCAAATGAGTGTGAAAAACAAGTCAAAACTAATTTATAGGCATGGGTCAAGACAATCAAGAAGATTCTGATGTTGCTATTAAGAATTGTGAACTATGTTGCCCTAATTTTTTATTTTCAACGTTTTGTGCAAGTAGGTACATTTAAGGTTAAACGACCAAAAGGTGCTTCACCCTTCATTTCTTGATTTTTTTGGTATTTATTGAAAATAATTTTTAGCAGTTGTTTTTTTTACAATTCGTTTATATGAAACGGCTCGTCCCGTAGGTTTTGAAAAGCCAATTGTCGAGACCGACCGTCCCTATTTCTATTGACTTCAACATTTTCTCACTCCTTTCCTTCCAAATTCTATTTTTTCACAAACTTCGCCATTTTCTTCTACGCAAATTACACTTTTTTCGCACAATACCAAAACAAATGACAACAAATCTTTAAGATGACAAAAACACCTACGGGTCAAAAATAACACACCAGTTCAAGAGAGCTTCAATGTCGACCAGATACCTAGTCTTCGTTGGTTCCGATTGAAGTACGAACTTAGCGAATATAGAAGTGGTAAAGCGATGACCTATCAGCAGAGATGCCAATGTGCCTGATTTTTTAGGCATTGCCTGATTTTTCGAGGCTCTGCCTGACAACCTGAAAAGCCATTGAATTTCCCTGATTTTTGAAAATTTGCCTGATTTTTGCGAAAGTCATGAAAAATTGGTAGTAAGGAACAGGAGTAGGTAGAACAGCTGAAAGATTCCCGTTAATTCTCATTTAAAAAGGGATTAAAGTGGAATCTTTCGATTGCTTGATTCAGTGACCAAGTAGGCGCACAACACATTAGAGAAAATGTGGAGCGATGACCCAAAAAAAAGGTCACCACTTTGAGCGAAATTTCCGTTACTTTAACGTAGCCTGATTTTGCCTGATTTTTATTTTTCCAAACCATGTTGGCAACCCTGTCTATCAGACATAGTACGGCGACAAGCACAAAGGTAGAATTACCTCTCCCAGGATCGACGATTTCTGGGTGAAAGAGCTCCTCTGCTAGCAAGAAAAATCACGCCGCGAAATCCGACGATCCGCGATGCCAGGTAAATGTTTGACGTTTTGTATTTAGGAAAAATGTATGGACGTTTTCAAAAGCTCTCCGAAAGCTTCCTAACTAATCAAAACTTTTCTATGGAGGACATGGTGTCGCTAGTGTTTGCTTAATAACTCGGATTGTGGAGAAATAGGGATATACCAAGTCTGTGTGAGAGTTTTTCAAAATCGGTCGACTTAGTAGTAGAACAATTTTGAGATCTTCTACCAAATTGATGTATTTTGGAAAGTGATCTTCTAATTATTAGAGCGAGCTGAGCTTTGGATAGATGTCGCCAAGAAATGAAGTAAGGATGAGAAGCTATTTGATTACGGCCTAAGCAAAACCTTGACTGGGGTATTTCATGAAAAAAGAAACAACAGTTTCTCTTAGCTAAAACCGGAAAACGACCCTTTCACAAAAACCTTAGATGCAAAGCAAACTGAAGTTCATCAGTCAGTCATCGTTGATTCCGAAAAGGTAATAAATTTTCTTGAAATCTGATGAGGTCAAATTATGACCTGTAAAAAGTAGTGAATTTATTCACGAATAATAAAGCGAGCTCAGAAGAAATCAGACCAATCAATCGAAGCGAGGAGGAGATGCTGACCGAAACACGACCGAAGCGAGCGAGCATCGAACAACCACCATAAACGACGATTGTCACGTCATTTAAAGTTTTTTGTAAAAAGTTTTTTTTCTTAAAATTCATCTACGCATTGTAGGTATTTTTGTATAGAGTCACGGTGTCTCTGATAGAACGATTTTATTTATCGAAAATTAGCATCGCTAATTTTTGCACAATTCGAAAGCTGGGACTTTCCCCTTTCATTTGAGCCCAAATTTGAAATAATCCACCGGGGGGTCTAGAACATTTTTTTTTTGAAGATTTTTGAACTTTTTTAATGGTTTTTTTTCAAAAACAAAATCATACTAATCACTGTGAAAACGCTCGTCTTACCTTTAGCGTTAATCCAACATCATATGTTAATAACATGATTTAATAGGAAATTTCCCTGGCTACAATTTTGTAGAAGACATCAAAGTGATACAAATCGAAAGAAAAGAGTTGGAATGTCACAAACGGAGTGATTATTAAAAATCTAATAAAACTTCTCATCACTGATTGTACTCAGACCAGAAAAAGTATTCTACGACCTTAGTTATTGATTGTAGAGTGTATAAATGTTCAAAATGCTTTATTTTCATAAAAAATTTAATCTTTTACATAAAATTTGTCAGGATTACCACAATTATGAACATTTTTGGGGTATCAGATATCAGATTTTTTTTTTGTCACTCCGTTTTTTTCAAAAATCCCGAAATGGGGAATAAATAAATTTTGAGGTATTTTAAACAGAAATTTGATGCATTCTTCGAAAACTCAAACAGTTGAAAGAGCGAAAGCCAAACAATAGAAGATGGGAGTAATATCACCTGTCTTTTAGAATTTTTTTTTTCAAATGTTTGGTCCTATTTTCTCGAATGTTTGATTTTGTGCAATATAGATTGTATACAAGCCAGCTTTGGTTCATTTTTTTCCAATGTATTGAAAATTTGAATTAATTTTTATTATAAATCAACGAGCCTCCCCCCCTCCACCCCCCTCTGCGTGATGTTTCAACTGCAAATGACAAAAGATACATTTGAAATTTGTTCCGGCGATATAAAAAAAATATGGCACTTGCTTGACTTGAAAATTTTGTCACTCATTTCATACTTTGAGCACACATTTTGAAAAAGTGCCGAATCTGGGCAAATATGTATATGTAGAAAAATTATTTTAAGCATTTCAAGCCATTGCTTTAAATACCGTTCATGACACGATGTTATATTTTGTTACCATAAAAGTAAGAAAATAAAATTCCAGGGGAAAGCCAAAAATGCAGAAATCCACAGACAAATGTTTGCAGTGTTCCATACTATCAGATAAAACTCCATGTTTTTTTTTATTTTATCTAGAAAATTTGAAAAAAAACATCAATTTGAACAAATGCAACATTTTCAGAAAACGAAATAAATAAACCCCAAAAAATCTAATGACTTCAGATCTGACAGCTTAAAGTGAATTGAGAGTATATTTTCAGATAATAGTAACTAGGTATAACATCAAATCAACCTCTTAAAATTGTTAAAAACAAAGTTGATGTTGAGATTTTTTAATCTTCTATTTCCCTATTATCAAAAAAAAAATCAATGAAAGACATTAGGTTCAGTTCGTGTACTGTTGAGAAAAATGAACAATCTAGATTTTTGCTTGAAAACTTAAATTCGACCACATTTTTACATACACGAGTGCCTCTAAAAACACTAATAAATGCAATCAAACATAAACAATTGGTTGATTTTTTTTAAATTTTATATATGTTAATTTATCATGCTTGTGATACCCGTGTCTAGAGTTTTTAATCAATCAAAAGTAAAAAGAATGGAAACTTTCAGAAATCATCAAAAAGGATGAAAGATTTTCAACAAAGATGTTTGATTTTGAAATCCAGGTGAATTATTTAAAATTTGGGCTTAAATGTAGGAAGTAAATCTTATGTTTTTCCTAGTCTCAAATGTTTGTTCATAAAGTATTCAAACTAACTTAGCTTAAAATTAATATAAATAACTAAATTTTCAAAAAATGCGGGAGATATTTTTTCCAGAATAAAACCCTATAAATGCTCAAAACTTCAGATAATCCTGATCAATATTATGTGAAAGATTGATTTTTCTAATGTAAAAAACCGTTTTGAACATTTATACACTCTACAATCAATAGCTAAGCTCGTAGAATACTTTTTCTGGTCTTAGTACAATCAGTGATGAGAAATTTTATTAGATTTTTTAAATGAAATAATAATCATTCCGTTTGTGACATTCCAACTCTTTTCTTTCGATTTGTATCACTTTGATGTCTTCTACAAAATTGTAGCCAGGGAAATTTCCTATTAAATCATGTTATTAACATATGATGATGGATTAACGCTAAAGGTAAGACGAGCGTTTTCACAGTGATTAGTATGATTTTGTTTTTGAAAAAAACTATTAAAAAAGTTAAAAAATCTTCAAAAAAATAAAATGTTCTAGACCCCCCGGTGGATTATTTCAAATTTGGGCTCAAATGAAAGGGGAAAGTCCCAGCTTTCGAATGGTGCAAAAATGAGCGATGCTTATTTTCGAAAAATAATGTTTTCTCCCAGAGACACCGTGAGAGTAGATTAGTTTAGATTGTAAGTATTTTGATTCCTACGATCAGTCCTATTTTTCTTATTTTAGTTTTAATTTCCTTATGTTAGGGTTAGTACTTACAACTAGAATTTTCAAAAACTCACTCAAATCTTCGGATAGAATTTGATTTTCGCTTTTAACTTTCCATTTTTTAGTTTGCTTCGATTTTCCAGAAATTTTCCTTCCATTTTCAAATAATTTTCCTTTCATTTCCTTGTACATAAATTCACTTTCCGGTTTTCCTTTTGGCGAACGTCAAGTTAAAAGATTAAAAATAGAATCAGTCGATAAAGTAGAGCATGGTTATACTTTTTTGATAATTGAATTTTAAGTTACCTGGTTTTGATTTTGTTCGGCTAACCACAGTAGGAAGACTTCTCCACAGCGGGGGTAAAACATAGGGTACGACATCCAGTCGACTTCCGGTTCCGAAGGTTCTTGAATTGCAGTGCAGATGGTTAGAACTCGGCAGATGGATCAACACAGTAAGAGCCCTTCTTGTTTTTCTTCGTACCATCACGACGGGTACCTGGAGGAAGTTTTTTTGGCTAGAACGAGAGAAAAAGAACTTATCAACTTACGGTTTGATTACGGAACGATGTAGGAAACTCTCCTGCAGCAGCTTATCACCATCGCCACGGATTTATGTGGATTTTCAGCTGGTTTTTCGCGTTTTTCCTTCGGAACAACTTTTGGGCAGCAGAAATAATCACACGTGATACACTTATGACGGGTTGTTTACATTTGGTTGAATTTGTGTTAGTGACAGATGAGTGGTTCATCAATCGTTCTGCTGGAGAGGAGAACTCTGTACTAGGGGTGTTCATGTTTTCATGAACAATGAGTATTTTGGAAAATTTAATTGGACTATATTTCTTGAAAGTTTTTTTCAAGGCAGATGTCCAAGCAAGGTTTGTTGTGAGATTGTAGATTGGGATGATTTGTTTTGCTCAATAAATTTTGAGGTTAAAATCAACAATTACATTCGAGTTTAGATTTGTGATTGGTTTTTTTTTCTTATCGAGAGCATTAGATTCGTTCTTCTTGAAAGCTGTACTTTAAGGTTCAGTCTAGTTTATCGGAAAGGAGTTTACAATGATAATTTTTTTATGGTTTCCATTGAGGATTTGTTTCTCACTGTTTTCTGTTCTAGCTGATGTGCTGAGTAAAGAAAACAGTGAATGAGGTTTTTATATGATTTGTGCAGCAGTTTAGGAGGAAGAAAATTGTCATCAGTCATAACACAAAGAAAGACCAAATGTAAATTTTCAAGATTTGTTCAGAAGTAAGTTAGTAGATCTTGTGATGATAAAGGTGTTTCTCTAAGATTAGTTTAAGAATTTAATTTCATGAACTTTTTTTTTGTTTCTGCTGGAGACCGGAGTTCAACGAACATTGATGGTCAGTTACAGGAGTAATAATTCTTTTACTACCTGGACATAGAGAATGAGCCATTTAGTTGGTGATGAAAACATATGACCCCGGAAACATCAATCTTTAATGAAATTATTTTTGATTTAACCTTCGAAAATTTGATTGGAACAAACTAAGTTAGTTCCAATCAAATTTCGAAAATCTAGAGAGGAATGATGTAGGAGTATGGATAAAATTAAATAATTTCAGTTTTTTTTTACTTGAACACCCCTGAATAGACCGAATGAAAACCTAGCTGAAAAGCCATCCCTGTAAAAGCCGATAAAATATTAATTTATAGACCAAGTAAACCAAGAGCATAGCCGAGCAGGGGAGAGATATTAAGGAGAGTAAGCAAAATTCTCGACGCACCCCATCGAGAGCGTGACGTCACGAAAAAAACTCTTTTTCTTCGTAAAGCGGATCTGGGTGTTTTAAAGGGATTTGGTGAAACTTTGCTAGAGATATCGCCACCAGCTGATGCATGTCCGGACCCCACCAGATGATAGGTCTTATGGTTGTATGGGTAAGGATCGGGAATTAGAATCTACACCCGAGATCGGATATCAATAGCTCGGGTTGATTACCAGAAAAATGTATTGAAAAGAAGAGGGTTTTTTCGTGGACATTCGTAATCGTAAGTTCGCTAACTTTTACGAAGTTCCGGTCAGGAAATTAGATGGCTGCTCTGATCTGAGGGCTGATACAAGTACTCGACCACTTTTTCTTGAACTGTGGAGTAGGCTGGACTGCTAGTTTTTTCTTTATTTCGAGTCCGCATTTGTACCTCAAGGTACTTTGTAAAAAAAACGTGGGTTTTAATTTTTTCTATAAAAATGTCTTTCTTAACCTTCCCAAAATAGAGTGCAATTAAGAGTGTCCGAAAGTGCGAGCAATACCGTTGTGTGATAGCTCAAAGAGCAATACGGTAAATTTAAATGGTTTTCTTTAGTGCGTTTTCCCTGAAACTAACTTTCGGAAACGGATCAGGTACGAAGCCCACTCGAGCCTACAACAACGTCATCACCACCTGGTCCAAGGAAATCCGCTGCGGGTCGACGCATATCGCTACCGGCGAAGCCACACACCACGGGAGCGGCGCCAATTTTCCGACAACCCCCGGCGACGACTATAGCAGCATCGACAGCAGCAGAAACGACGGTCTGGGAATCTACCGAAAATCTAATTGAGGTTTGATTGCCCAGCAACGTGAGTACTCCAAAATCATTTTATATCATGCGCATGATCGGAATCCCATATTGATTCCTTTTTTGAAGTCGATCACCCATATGAGCAAATAGCTTACTCGGCTACGTCCTTAGCAGAGGACCTAGAGGGCCCGGGTTCAATTCCCATATCGATATAATTTGTTATATATAAACCCATGGTCCACCGATGAGGTTGGAATAACCTCCGGTGGTGAAAGAAGGTGCGTTTTCTTTCACCGTTTCCTCGTCAAGTAAAGGAAATTTTGGAAAGCACTCTCAACTACCGACAAATACCCCCATCCAGGGAAACTCGGGAAGGTTAATATGCCTAGGCAGCGCTAGAGGCGCTAGTGTAGGACAAGAGAAATCTCTGAGAAGAAGCTGTAAAGGAACTTCTAAGCTAAAAGACCACCCACCAAAAAAGTAAACTTACACCCTTACTAATCCAACAAACAACAAACCACCACCTAGAAACAAAATTAGAAAATGTAAATAAATAAGTTGTTGCAACGAACGGTTTTTAAGCAAAAATAAACGATGTTTTTATGAAAAGTTAAGGTTCACGTTTTTTTGGTGGTTCGGTAGAGTAGACTTTTTGAGTTGGGTTGACTCTGGTTTGTTTCTTTTTTTCCATCCAACCCCTTTCCAGTTTCCGAAGCAATCCTGGGGAAATTGTTCGGGGAAAGTGGGTCCACTGAAGATACTTCTGGAAATATAGTTTTTCCAGTCAGTTGATATTTTTTGGCCATCCGAACAACCAGTCTGAATTTTTGTATATTTTTCGAACAATCAGTCCGTGATATTGATGGATGATCAACGGCTACTCTTACTTGTGTATGTGAACGACCAACCCGAACTGCAGAATGACATGTTTGTCTTAAGCAGATATTTTAATGAAGATCTGCTGTCTCTGAACCTGCGAAAATCGAATTACGATCGACTTCGGATTACAATACTTTTGAAGACTGACATTTCCCATGTGAAAAGCCACCAAAACTTGAGATAATAGTTAATTGGTAATTAATCTTGAAAATCCAACTTTGTGATTAAATATAGTTAATAGTTTTTCATCTGAAAACAAGTCCGAATAATTAAATACTTAAACTAACTGATTTCATTCGGGAAAGTCTTCTCTGGCACTAAGCCTGTAGCTCGTGCATCGGTTAGACCACGCAGTTCAGCCTGTTCTATTTCCCCAAAAGCAGAAAGCCTGGCCCTACTCACTTGAAAAGCCTCAAATTCGAAGTATTTTGCTACCTTCAGCCACTTTTGAAAGCTTCCTAGAAACCGCAAAACACACATTTCTTGCCGGTCAGCCGGAAGTAATACTGTAGCTAGGGCTGTGGGGAGAAAGACTGTCCGAAAACTTTCTTCACAATCTTAGTCTTCCCCTCTTTCTTTTGCTCTATCTATTTTTTCCTATTCCATTTTCCGGCTTGTTAAAGGTTGAGAAGAATGTTAATTGTGTCGAAATTCCCACAGGCAGCGTGGATAAAAGAAAGCGGTCTTGATTGGCTCACTTCACGGTTGCGGGGGCGGAATTCCCCATAAAAGCAATACCCCGTGCACGATGGGCTCAATTTGGAATTCTGCAAACTTGTTGAATGCGACTTGAGAAAGCGGACGGTTAATTGGAAATTGTTTTTCCGTGTCTGGCCTACCCATTACAATTGCAGGCGCTACGGCTTACGTATATCTGACTGGATTTGATCATGTGAAGAAGAAAAAAGTTGCTGCTATGCTGAATCTAAACTCGAGGAATTCGATTTCTCAAGAATGAACCGAATTTATTTTATGAAAACGTTCCAGAACGAGTATTATTTTTTCAGTGTGTCTTCAAGTACACAAATAAAATGTCTGAGGGAAAAGATATCATTCAAAACTGCGCTAAATATCTAATTCTACATATAAATCTTTTAATATTAATCCGTTATTCCTGGAATCTCAATGAGAGTTTACCAGAATGCTGTAAATGAATTTCAATAAATAATTCTTACATTCAAGTGTTTGATTGTAGTTGTGATTATTAAATAAGTTCCTACCGCCCTGGGGAGTCGAAGCGGAAGCTTTAAGAAAGGCTGCCCCCACATGATAAAGGGAGATACGGTCAAACTTTGGTCAAGGGAAAACGCGTGTAAATCAGTGAAATCGTTTATTTAAAAAATCAAATTAAATTTCTTTTTCAAGTCAATTAGTATAAAATCCAGGAAAAATATTCAGTTAGGCTTCCGCTTTTCCAAATCCGAATTGCCGGACCTTACGCTTAACCCCTGCCATCAGATTTTGTACAGCCACCTTGTCCACCTTCTTCGCCGCAGAAAGCCAGTTTGCCTTGTACTGCTGCTCGTCCTTAGCAGTTTTTTGGTCTTCTTTAGGTTCCGCTTGACAATAGCCCAGTATTTCTCAATTAAGCGGAGCTCTGGCGTGTGGGGAGGGTTCTTGTCCTTGGGAACCACCTGCACGTTGTTGGTGGCGTACTACTCCATCGCCTTTTTACCGTAATGGCAAGATGCCAAATCCGGCCAAAACAGTACGGTACAACCGTGTTTCTTCAGGAAAGGCAGCAGACGTTTATTCAAACACTCTTTCACGTAAATTTCTTGGTTGACAGTCCCGGAAGCTTGTAACGAGTACATATACACAAGATAAACTTTAGATCAAACAACAGAATAATAAAATAGATTTAATTAACATTCGTAAACATTGAAAGAACGAATCTAGATAACCGGAATAAAATTGACTTAAAATAAGTCTAAAATTAATAAATTATAGCGAAATCCAATTATTGTTCTACAAAGTGCCACCCTAACTCCATATCCATCAGTAACTTTGATGATTATAAAGATACTCGCGCGCATTTGAATGTATTCGATCAACCGACACATTTCCTGAGTAGTAAGCATGGCTTAAGAGGCATCTTCCAGAAGACCACCAGCTGCAAAATTGCTGTGTGCCAGGTGAATGACCTCTTTCGGCAGTCCTTTATATACTTAGGTTTGGGAGAGAAAAGGGTTGGTCTTCGAATTAGGGTTTGGAAGGGGAAGACGAGGTCCCTTCGTAAATACATGGAAAAGGGAAACATTTGTTTAACGGCCCGATCAGACTTTCGGATCGGGTAGTTCCGGTACGAAGTGGAACTAGCTTCAAGTGAGCTGATAACTGATGCGACTACCCAATTCACTTACTTCTGAAGATCAGTTGGGATAAGATCGGTTAGTTCGCGTTGTAATTTGTTAGTTAAACCGTTAACCGTTTGCCTGTAATCCGTGAACCAGTGTTCTGGTTATTAATCAGCATTTTTGGTATTCCATTAAGCTTACGATAAGGCTAGGAAAGTGAAGAAGATTAGCGCGTAACAACTTGAGTTGCGCACTCCAAGGTAAAGTGTCAGAACGTTGTGAGGTTGTGAATATCACGTGAAACACCACGCCCTTTCTCACGACAGATTTTAGGCGCCCACGCAAGCCTTCACAAAGAGAATTCGGCATCGACTGCACCCTGCACGACTGCACCACGGTCGGAACATCGTACCCGGGTTGTCTACGCTTCCGGGCCGAATCCGGCAACGCTGGCCAGCGAAACTTACCACCATTCAACCAAATACATCCGCCGGCTCGTGCTCTGCCGGTGTGTTATCCTATAGTCGGGGAATCCGGAGGGAGGTATTGGCCGAGCGACGAAGCGATTTCATCATCGAGCAGCGACAGAGCCACCTGCATGTTACGGTAACACCATCGTGAACCATCGACCAGCGCATCGCTAGGAGGTCTCGACAGCAGTTGCCGCAGGTAGAATCAAAAATGGGAGATTAGATATTTCCAAAACCCCCATCTGAAACTAGCGACAAACGTGAGTACTCGAATATGGCCAACTTTCTATACTAGTGATTGTTCATGTACATGACATTTGGTACGGCACGCAACTATAGCCGCTTATGTTGCATTGATGAACATTAATCCGTTACATCGTTCGGGCGGACAATTTATAATTTCTTGGACTGGCGAGCCGCAAAGTAGCCGATTCCATACCCCGTATGGGGAATCCAGTGAATGTGGGAAACCCGATAAAACCGATCTATCCGGATATTGACAAACGACCAAGCTGCCCCATCGCATGCGCTAGCGGTTAGAATCTAAAACACGCATGGAAATGTACACCAACAGTAGTGGAGCACAATAAAAACTATTTTATCGTTGTATTTATTGTGCTCCACAACTATTTTATCGT
The DNA here is from genome assembly GCF_029784155.1 of Uranotaenia lowii. Lineage (NCBI taxonomy): Eukaryota > Metazoa > Arthropoda > Insecta > Diptera > Culicidae > Uranotaenia > Uranotaenia lowii. The sequence continues at coordinate 142,631,271 of NC_073691.1, forward strand.
TGTAAGCAATTCCGTCATTATGAATGCTAATCGAGCTGATATATAGTACCGGGTTGATGACATAATTGGGGCATCTGGGAAAGGGGTTGCAGGTAATCGTTGTGCTTTTTGGTTCCGATTTACTGTGGAGGTTGGCCGCGAATCCAACCACGATCTTTTCCCATCCCTGAGCAAGGTAAGTGGATGGGAATTCGTTCGTTAGTTTCCGGCTGCTCTAGTCCCGCTTTTTGTCGAACAACGATTAGCTCCCCTTTCCGCGTATTTGCGGGCTATTCTCGTCTTCGGGGCGGATTCGAAATCGAAGCCGAAGTACGGACCCCTGTTCGGAGACCCTTCTGCTTCTTTCCCAAAATAGGGATTCAAAAAGGAACTCGCGACCGAGTCTTATCTAGCTGGGCAAATCAAAACCAGGTGGGTGGTCTTCCGAAAGGAAGTGGCGCTTAAGCCATCCACTAACAAAAGGGAAGTGTGTCGGGGCTCTCGTTATAAGCTATGAAAATGCTGCTTTTCAAGCCACAGGTACAGATGGCTTGCCAAACCAGATATTTCTTCACAAACTTTGACAGTTTCATGTGCTTGAAAATATCTGCTACCTTTCCCCTTCCTTTTGCCGTATAAAACTCCTGTCCCGGAAGCTGCTTGTAGTCGGCTTTGACGTAGGTTTCGTCGTCCGTTACCACGCAGTCAAACTTCGTCAGCATCGTCGTGTACAGTCTCCGGGATCGCGCTTTGGCCGTCGTATTTTGTTTATCATCGCGATTTGGAGTCACTACCTTCTTGTAAGTCGATAGTTAGGCTCGTTTTTGGCTCGATGCACGGTTGTAGACGCAGCTTATTTGCGGCATCTCGGAGAGAGAGGTAAGGGTTCGCTTGAAACTACCGGCAACTCTCTTTGTCGTCTTAGTGGCTTCCGGTTTTCGATTTCCCCCTGATCCAGACTTCCTGGCTGTCGACAAACGTTCCCCAAACACTTTGATTACATTTGTAATGGTTGATTTGGCAACTTTTAGCGATTTTGCCAGCTTGGCGTGCGAGTAGTTCGGATTTGCGCGATGCGCGAGCAAAATTTTGATACGCTTCGCTGATCTTCTTCCTTGGACGGCATTTTGACAACTGAAGAGTGGATTCCAAAATCAAAATAGCAGAAACATTCTACACACACACACACACACACCTTCAAAATGAGGGGTGTTCAGGTTTTTTAAATGCAAAATTGAAAGAAATACGTCAAGTTGATATTGACCAAATTGTGACCGTATTACCCTTTATTACTGTTCTCAAAGTTCTTTTGATTGAGATTTAAATAAAGTTCTACCAGCTGAAACTAGATATTTCAAACAATTCAATGAAAGACCACAATTTTAAAAACGTGTTATGTTGTTGGCAAACTGTAGATGTTTGAATATTTACAATTTACCTTTTTAAGGTCGAGTCTTTGAATGTTGAAAGGCTTCACGGATTTGACACATGTTTTAGGGAAAGTGTTTTGTATGATGAATGATGTAATCTTCCATCCTATGTAGCGTGGCACAGCCCATTTGCTGCGAGCTATCGCGCATCACAACTTGATCCAAATTTCCTATCTATCAGCTCCAAACTTCCTTTGAGTGGACTTTGTCAAGGGAGTGATGGTACAAGAAGAGTAATCTCATTTGGAGAGAAGATTGTTTGTCTCTACCGAGAGTAAAGTTCATCTATATCTTTATATAAAAAATGGAGGAGGAAGGCGGAGAGGGTCTCCCAAACAAAAGTAACATGAATGCATAACTTGAGAACTGATTATGCAAATGGAACAAAAATATGCATGGTTGTGTATTTGGATACGAGGAATGTTTCAAATCAGATTTGGTTTCCCATATTTCTTGCAGTGGGGAGATGGAATGGGGGAGGGGGCTTCCGTATAATTTTCTTGCAAAACTCGAAAACTAATCGAGCAAATGGAACCAGGTTTGGCATGGAAGGGTATTTTGATATGAGGAATGTGATGATTGTTCATTCCAGTGGAGAAATAGAAAAGGGGGGGGGGGGGGGTTCCTATGGTTATTTGGCACTCCACCTCCATTTCAGTGGAGAAGTATGAAAGGCGGAAGGAGTCTCCAATGAAAATTTTGGCACAACTCGAGAACCAATCAAGCAAATTTACCCAAATGGTAAGGGAGGGAATTTGAATACGAGCATTGTTTCTATGACTATTTAAGACCTCCATTGGGAGGATAGTTCACGGGGAGGGGCACTGTAATTCAGTTTTTTTTGCATAACTGGAACACTTGTCAAGTAAATGGAACAAATTTGACATGGAAAGATATTTTGGAGTGTAAAATTTTTCTAAGACGATTAAGCACCTCTTTCTTCTTCTAATGGGGAAATACAAAGAGCCAAGGGTGGCTTCCATACTATTTTTAGCAAAACTTGAAAACTAATCAAGAAGATTGAACCAAATTGGCGGGTAACAATATTTGGGTACTAAAAATGTTTCTTTGATGATTTGATACTCATTTTCCGTCCAGTGAGGAAATAGGAAGGTCCCTCATACATTTTTTTTAAATAACTCGAGAACTTATCTAGCAAATTAAACAGCGATTTCAGACCCCTCCCGTTCTTCAATGAGAGGATATGAAGTGGGGGCTTCCATATATTTGTAATTGCATGATTTGAACAGTAATCAAATGAAACCAAATTTGGAAAAGAAAGAAAATTTGAGTACGAAAAGAGTATTTATGTTTATTTGGAACCCCCTCCCTATCCTCCTTAAGTCGAAACATACAAAGGGGAAAGAGCTGCTCCCATATAATTTTTGCATAACTCGAGAACTAATCGTGCAAATAGAAACACATTTGGCATGGGAATGTATTTGGGGTTGGGGTATTTTATGATTATTCAAGACCCATCTTCTTTTTTCCAGTGGGAAGAAGGATCTCGAACACTCATAAGGAAAATGAAATAAAATTGGTATTATTTGAGACCCACCAGCCTCAGTGAGCTGCATGCATACCTCGAACCCCACCAGTGCACTATGGGGTTTGAGGCGGCAAAAAGTAAAAAACTGAACTTTATCGGATCGCTTTTTTATTTTTACTAGTAAATAACTTAATATTATTGTTTTAGAATAAAAATCAACGGATCATATGTAGATCCTAATGATAACTTAATAGTTATTAAAATACAAGATAAAAAATTAACACAGGTCTATACAGTTCTTGAAACAGTTAAAATTTTTCTCCGGAACACGTTCCTCGAAACATCGAAGTCGAAATGCTCAGAAAAGCGATTGAACGTTTTCAATATGCCGATAAATGCGCTGTTCGCTCTGTAGTTGTTGAGATGAATAGGAACATAGAGCTGCAAAAGCTGGTTTCTCAATCCTCGGGGACGCACGTTGAGAGGAATGGCCTCCAGCAAAACGGGACAGTCGACTCTGGATGTAAAGAGATCAGCAACAACTAGAGCACGCGTAGCGTTTCTGCGAGCTTGAAACGTGTATCTAGGTTTATGAGGCGGCAGCGATTCTCATAACTTGGTAACGGAACGGGTCTTGCCAGTTCAGATGACGTAGGGCATACCGCATGAAGCGACGCTGGATAGCCTCGATTCGTTCATCCCCATTCTGGTAGAAAGGGCATCAAACAGCTGATGCGTACTCGAGAATGGAACGAACTATGCAGCAATAAAGACTTTTAAGGCAGTACACGTCTTTGAAGTCTTTGGCCATGCGAAACAGGAATCCAAGGTTTCTGGATGCTTTGTCGACGATGTAGTTTGTGTGAGTCTTAAACTCCAGCCGTTGATCGAGAATAATGCCCAGATCGTTGATGTGGTCCACCCGAGAAATGGTTCCGTCTCCGAGAGCGTACTCCGCATAAAGAGGGTGTCGCTTACGAGAAAATGATAAGACCGAGCATTTACTGCTATTCAGGGGCAGGCAATTCAAGTCACACCATTGAGCAAACACATTGAACTGCTGCTGCAGGAAATAGATGTCTTCTTGGCCGTTTATGGTGTGAAAGAGTTTAAGGTCGTCGGCATATGCAAGTTTTTTGCAGTCAAGGAGCGACAGTACGTCGTTAAAATATATCACGAAAATTAGTGGTCCTAAATGACTTCCTTGAGGCACGCCGGAGCAGGCAGGAAAATGATTTGAGAAGGAGTCACCAATACGAACGGATAACTTTCAACCTGTCAAGTAACTATGGAACCAGTGCAAAAGGGATCCATAGAAACCCAGACGTTCTATTCCTTTGCGATAGCGATATCGTGGTTCACCTTGTCGAATGCAGCAGAAAGGTCAGTATATATGGCTTCAGTTTGGGTTTTCATAGCAAAGCTGTCTTGCACAAAAGATGTGAAGGTGAGTAAGTTGGTAGTCGTGGATCGTTTTGCTTGAACAACGAATTAATGGGATTCAAGATAACCTCAAACAATTTGGCCATCGCGCATAGAGCTGAAATTCTGCGGTAATTGTTAACGTCTCTCTTGTCACCCATCTTGTGAACAGGAAACATTTAGGGTTCCTTCCATAGTGAGGGAAAGATTCAACATCCAGCGATGATTGTAAAATATGCCGAATAGGAAACAGCAGAAGTAGCATAAAACGCTTCAAAAAAGTAGCAAACTAACTAAGATATGCCCAGTTTTTCAGCTCATTATCTTGAGTACTGAACGCACCACAGACATCAGGCTTTGAAAAATTGAAAAATTTATATAATGAAGAAAAAAATTAAATCACATATATGTCTATGGAAAACATTTTTTTTCTTAAATTTGAAGAACACCATATGAAAGCTTATATTAAAAGCTATCATTTGAACCATTCAAAATTTTTACACACTAAATTTATCTTTGATAAAAATGAGTAAATAATTATTTTGTTCAAAAAAATCCCCGCATTTCCCCATACTCTTTTCACTATCAAGATCTGCTTTAAGGACCTAAAAATACAGTGAAAGAAATTCCAGGCACCTTAAAGCACTTAAAGCACCGTTTTTTGAGTTATAGTCAAAAAAAGCTGAAAATATCATGCAAATGGGTAATTTTTACCCATTAATGAGTTTAGATTCCACAAAGTTGATGTTGCTTTGTCAAACAAAAAAAATGTTTCTCGTGATTGATCAATCATTTCACACATTTTTCTCTTGATTTTCATAAAATGTCTTGATGTTGTTTATCATTGAATGATCAATAAGTCCAAAACCCGGTTTTCAAAAGAAATAAAAAGTAGGGTCAAAAATAACACCAAATACAAATATACAAAATTTTTTTTAGAATTTATTTTAAGTTAGTTAAGTTAGTTAAAATAGTAATTTTTATACAAAATTTTCAAAAATAAGAAAATAGTCCAAAACATCTTATCATACTTTTTGCCTCCTCATTGTATGGAACTGCCCCATGGTGCAGTGGGGAGATTTCATAAAAATATTGCTGTGAAGCTCAAAAACTTATCTTTTTTTTTAAACAAATGTTGTTGTATAGCTAAAAACCTAATCAAGAAAGTGAAAGCAAATTTGCCAAGGAGATCCCTCTCTTCTTTTTGGAGATGGACAACAAGGGGGCACCAACAGGAGGTTTATGTAACAACATGAGAATTTATTTAACGTGAGAGCATAAATGCAAGGAAAATATTACTTCAATGATTTAGAACCTTTTTTCGGTGGGAGAGCTAGGGAGTTTTTGTGAAAAATTTAAAACATCGATTGAAGAATAAATTTTAGATCAGGTTTTGAAAATAAAAAAATCTTTAACTAAAATTAGAAAAAATCATTTTTGAATAACAATTGGAAAATCAAATTACAGCATTCATTTTAAGGTTGTTGCATCTGGATTATGTTAACATTTATTTAAAATGATGAACAAATGAATCGAAATATTAAAAAATTCTCCAAAATTTTATTAATTTTGGAAGGTGTTGCATAGCACACCGGGTCAGCTAAAGGGTGATACGTTCAAAATTTGGTCAATATCAACTTGACGTATTTCTATCAATTTTGCATTTAAAAATCCTGAACATCTCGCATTTTTAAGGTGTGTGTGTGTGTAGAATGTTGCTCCTATTTTGATTTTTGAATTCACTCTTCAGTTGTCAAAATGCCGTCCAAGGAAGAAGAGCAGCGTATCAAAATTTTGCTCGCGCACCGCGAAAATCCCAGCTACTCGCACGCAATGCTGGCAAAATCGCTACAATTGTCGACAGACAGAAAGTCTGGATCGGGAGAAAATCGAAAACCGGAAGCCGCTGAGACAACAAAGAGAGTTGCCGGTAGTTTCAAGCAAAACCCTAACCTCTCTCTCCGAGATGCCGCAAATAAGCTGGGTGTATCGTATACTACCGTGCATCGAGCCAAAAACGAGCCGGACTATCGACTTACAAGGTAGTGCCTCCAAATCGCGATGATAAACAAAATACGACAGCCAAAGCGCGATGGTCATGGACGACGAAACCTACGTCAAAGCCGACTACAAGCAGCTTCCGGGACAGGAGTTTTATACGGCAAAAGGAAGGGGAAAGGTAGCAGATATTTTCAAGCGCATGAAACTGTCAAAGTTCGCGAAGAAATATCTGGTTTGGCAAGCCATCTGTACCTGTGGCTTTGAAAGCAGCATTTTCATAGCTTCCGGGACTGTCAACCAACAAATTTACGTTAAAGAGTGTTTGAATAAACGTCTGCTGCCTTTCCTGAAGAAACTGTTTTGACCGGATTTAGCATCTTGCCATTACGGTAAAAAGGCCATGGAGTGGTACGCCGTCAACAATGTGCATGTGGTTCCCAAGGACAAGAACCCTCCCAACACGCCAGAGCTCCGCCCTATTGAGAAATACTGGGCGATTGTAAAGTGGAACCTAAAGAAGACCAAAAAAACTGCTAAGGACGAGCAGCAGTTCAAGGCAAACTGGCTTTCTGCGGCGAAGAAGGTGGACAAGGTGACTGTACAAAATCTGATGGCAGGGGTTAAGCGTAAGGCCCGGCAATTCGGATTTGGAAAAGCGGAAGCCCAACTGATATATTTTTCCTGAATTTTATACTAATTAAACTTGAAAAAGAAATTTAATTTGATTTTTTAAATAAGCGATTTACACGCGTTTTCCCTTGACCAAATTTTGACCGTATCACCCTTTAGTACCTAATTGATAAATAGGAAGAATAATGTTTACCATCCGATTAGCCCGTTAGGAGCAGAAAAAGCGAGCAATATACATTAAAAGAAAAAGTTCCTTAAAACGGAACTTATAAATATTGTATTTGGAAAATTGTGTTGTGCCTTGAAAAATCATTGAAATAAATGCACAATTTTTCCAAATGGATTGGATTGATTGTTTTTCTCGTCACTGATCAATGAAGATATAATTATTCATTTTTAAAGTCACGAATGATACCATTTTCGAGAAGACGGTTTAAGTATGACATTTTCTTCAAGATTAAGACAAATAGTTTTCGTGTTTTACGGCTTAATGGTTACTTGGGTTGAACATCGAATTCACACCAACACCCGATTAGCCGCCCAATGAAACCTCCGCGTGCGAAATTTCGTCTCAATCTTCAGCATAATCACGAATATATTGAAAAAAAAAATGAAAGTTTATATGGACAACCTCTTTTTCTTGTTCTGACCTTATAATTTAGATACTCATATTCATTGGTCATCCAGCTAAATCACCGCGTGCATATTTTCATCGAAATCCTATTTAAAATTACGGCAGTATAGCCATACACCACAAGCAGTTCAAATGGACAACCCCCATTTTGCTCATTCCTGGTTCATAATTTTTACCGAAATGTAATTCCTAGTAGGACAAGGATCACCCATGCGTAATTTTTTTTTCAATGAAACCTTGAAGCTAAATTTTTAGTCGCAAACGTCGAGCTGGGTGCTAATTCCAAAATTAAAGAAGTCAGAAGCTTTTTCTGTTCACGTTGAGAATTTTACCTATATTTTTTTAAATTTTTTTTTTGTAGCGACCCACCACACTCCCCCACACCAAAAGGCTCGATTGAGCCCCCTTGTAATAGACGCTACAGGATATTTGGATTTTAGATTAGGATCTTGTCTGATTCTATTTATAATATCTCATGCAATGTCACAAATCGTTAAATACAGGTGATGATATTGTGAACCTATATTTTGCTTCTTATTACCCTGAAAATTTTAAGTGAATACCTAATATAGAATTTTTGATATAAAAAACCATGAAAATATTTCAAAGTTTTCAATAAATCGAACCAATGACACATGTTTCTCGTTGAACGGAGTATAGACAGCTGCATGTTGGCAAGGTCTGCCAATGAAATTTATGGCTCCCTTCAATGGTGCCCCGAGAAGAAAAAACCCCAACTTTATTTCGTACCAACCACATTATTCGGGGAGCCCAACATTATCGGTCTAGAGATGCTGAGAAATTGAGACACCACGGGATGGCAAACGGCTGCCCGTAACGACCTAAAACTAATTCGGAGCAAATCTTTATCTGGCTCCAATTGGATTGCACATTTGCGGTTGTACATTCTGGTCCTCCTTCTTCTGTTTCTGATCTGTCCGAGCAAGAAGATATCCAAAACCATTCCGGCAGCTCACGGATCCGGCAGGGCTTCGCCAGAAACTGGAACAGATCTCCTGTGGCTCCGGCTTCTACCGGAGGGTTGTATCTATATTTTCGCATTCGAAAGGTAACTCTCGGGAGTACTGTTATTCTTCGGAGATAGCAGATACAGGAATCATTCGTCGATAGGGGTGGAAATGCAAGCGGGCGTTGAGAAAACGAGAAGCAAGATGCAAAATCCAAGGCCCCGGCCAGTTGTTCCGAGTATAGGAAAGATTTGCATTTCGGTCAATGGCAAAGCCGTTAGGTTGGATTTTCTGTTTTTCCGCCTTTTTTCTCCCGGAACTGTAAGAAGCATTCGTTCCGTTCACTTACTTATGTATATTCACAAAGCTTTGCCAAGATATCGGGCTTCTGAAAATACCTAAAATGACCTCTTGAGGGCAGCCACTACAGCTAAATTTGTACCGCATATTCATCGATGCGGTGTTACTTTATTGCTGAGCAGGGTGGAATTCCAGAAGTTTTTTGTGTTTTTTGAGCGGATTGGTCTCGACTTCTTAATTTGGTTTTACTGAACCAAAAAAAAAAAATGACATTTGTCATCCAGAAACCAGCAAAGACGTAAAAGTTAAAAGGGGAATATATACGGTCCTTAACTTCAAACGGTCCAAATTCTTCAAATTTTGTACCTTAGTGTCACCAAAATTGTTGAGTTTAATCTAATATAGTTTTGATATAAAAACGTACAACACTCGAGTTATGCTTATAAGTGTAGCACACCCGCTCCGAAAAAACGAGAAATCTCGTATATGGTCCGCAATGTGTTAAGGATGAATACTGAATGGTTAAAACTCTTAGTTTTTCCAAATTAAGTGGAAACCTGCAAAAGCGGTACCGCAAAATCGTTACCTATTTGAATTTGAATTTATTTGCACATTCTAGATAATTGATCCCAGCTAAGGTCGCAGCAAGAAGCCGTGCACTAGAACGGAAGTGTTTTTTTTTTCGCCGTCGCATATTCCCCCTTTTTTTTCTCGTGAACGTTAACGGTTTTTCTTTCGAATTCATCTGGAAAACAGAAACTCTACAAATTGAAACTTTGAGCAACGTTATCAATGATGAAATATTGGTAAAAGAAACATATTTTGAATGCCCATTAGACTGAGTCGATTTGGGGTCATTTTTGAATTTCTCAAACCCTGGGGTCTAAAAAGCTTCGCTTTGTTTCAATGCTCATTAATTATTTTTTGCAAAATTTTTAAGTTAAGTGTTCATAGGTTTTTTAAAGTTAAGGCAGAAGAAAACAAAAATTCCCGTACCAAGTTTTCAGTCGAGAAACCCGCAGGAAGAAGAAAAAATGAAACGAGTGAAACACGTATAGAGGCAACATGGCGTCTTCATTGCAAAAATTTCAACCAGTGTTAATTTTTTGATAATCCTTAAAATCATCGGGAATGTCAATCAAAAGAATCTTTGGTAACATTAATAAATTATAGTTTGGCACAAAATACAGAGTTTTCAGAATAATCATTTTTAAAATTGATCCTAAATCTGCAGTATGACAACAACAGATGCGCTTGGCTATCAATGTTAACCTATTTAGAGTCTTTTTTGGGGTGAAGCGTTTAATTCCGGGAACCACACTAACGTTTTGTTATCAAAAATTTGGTACGATGCGTTTGTTAGCGATTTAACAGCTGTTTCAGTTCCTCTATCAAGAAAAATAGATTAGCCATTTTTTTTATGGATGCATTCTACGTTCTAATTACAATCTTACAGTGAAAATCAAAGAGTTTAATGCTGATCTAATAAATATATGATGTAAACAAAATATTACAATGAAATATCGCTATTTGGCATCCGTGACTATTTTTTAGGCAAAAAAGCTAGTGATATATAAAATTTCGCCAAAACTTCAGTTTTGACGTATGCCTTATGTTTCTACCATTTTCAATTAAATTATATCAAAATATTGCAAGTGTAACTGAAATACAGCTAATAACATTAATATGTGCACTTAGCCCGCTCGATTTCAGAAATCGAGTATTTTGACTACTTTCATTAAAAAACTATTTTCACAAAAACTGAAAGAGATTTTAACAGAAAAAATTCTCTAACGTATGTAAAAATGATGTCTGCTCATAGGTATTTAGGCTCCTATCTATTGAATATGGAAACGAAATAGTATTTCTCTTAATAAAGGGTGAAACGGTCAAAATTTGGTCAAGGGAAAACGCGTGTAAATCGGTGAAATCGTTTATTTTAAAAATCAAATTAAATTTCTTTTTCAAGTTTAATTAGTATGAAATTCTGGAAAAATATTCAGTTAGGCTTCCGCTTTTCCAAATCCGAATTGCCGGGTCTTTCTCCTAACCCCTGCCGTCAAATTTTGTACAGCCACCTTGTCCACCTTCTTCGCCGCAGAAAGCCAATTTGCCTTGAACTGCTGCTCGTCATTAACAGTTTTTTTGGTCTTCTTTAGGTTCCGCTTGACAATAGTCCAGTATTTCTCAATTGGGCGGAGCTCTGGCGTGTTGGGAGGGTTCTTGTCCTTGGTAACCACCTGCACGTTGTTGGCGGCGTACCACTCCATGGCCTTTTTACCGTATGTGAGTAGCGGACTTGCGTGCAATATTTACTTATTGCATTGTGACATTTGCATTCAGTTACCCCTCGATAATTTGACATATATTTCGGGATTCATCGTTGATCTCTTTCTCCATCCCTCCCCATCTTGCTCATCGTTAAAGGATTCGAGTTCGAGTGCGTGTTTCACCGGAAAGCTGATAAACGTCCAGTAGTTCTTCAGAGTGTGGGAAATGCGTAGCCGGAGATTTTCCGTAGGGTAACAACCTGGTATTTTACACCGTAATGGTAAGATGCCAAATCCGGCCAAAACAGTACGAAACAACCGTGTTTCTTCTGGAAAGGCAGCAGACGTTTATTTAAACACTCTTTCACGTAAATTTCTTGGTTGACAGTCCCGGAAGCTATGAAAATACTGCTTTTCAAGCCACAGGTACAGATGGCTTGCCAAACCAGATATTTCTTCGCGAACTTTGACAGTTTCATGTGCTTGAAAATATCTGCTACCTTTCCCCTTCCTTTTTCCGTATAAAACTCCTGTCCCGGAAGCTGTCCAGGTTTCGTCGTCCATTACCACGCAGTCAAACTTCATCAGCATCGTCGTGTACAGCTTCCGGGATTGCGCTTGGGCCGTCGTATTTTGTTTATCATCGCGATTTGGAGTCACTACCTTCTTGTAAACAGTCTTGTTATTGGTCACCATCGTTTGAACTTTTTCGGAGACATCCACAACACATCCTTCTTGACAATCATGGAGAGCGCAATCGTTTGATCGGAGAGCAAAAAAATGTCAAATGAAATTTTGATCTTTGTAGTGGTTAGTCGTTTGACTTTCATTCCATATGCGGTAATAATCATTCCACATCCCAGTAAACATGGATCGGCAGAGAGGTAACTCAAATCGACAGAGGGATCGTATCGATCTCTCTAGCGATTTTGCATCATCTAATCGGCAGAGAGGAACACACCATACGCGTACCTTGGGTGAGTGCCACGAAATAATCTAAGTCACGCCCTCCAGAGAAACACACGAACACAATCCGAATCGTATGTTTCCTTTCGAGACGTGTGTTTGCCTGCCTGAGAAGTCGAGTGCTACGATTGAAAGCACACATAAAATGCGAGCACACCGTACGAGTGAACGATTCGAACTGATTTCGCATGTACGCATTCGTATTCGTTGCCTCTAGCTATCTCGGCAGGACAAACCGAGTGAGAATATATTTGCGTTCTTAGAGTGTCGCCGAAATTAACCGTTTTTTTCTAGTTCGGTGACTCAACTCTCAATTTTTTGCAAGCTCTGTCGATTTCTGAGAGGACGCGCTTACTGGGATTGTTCGACCAACACATCCAAACATCACCCGGCGCTGTAGAGCGACGGATTTTTTTTCCACAGGAGAGAGTGAATAGAAAAGATTGCGTTTGCTTATTAAGTCTGTAGGTTTTGCTGCGTGAAAGAGATAGGCGACATCGTCAACTGTCGGGAATTCTGGTCGTTTGACCATCAAATCATCGCTCTCGTGTACCAAGACACGAAATATTTCGTTCGACAACTACACCAAGAAGAATGAATGTCGTTTCGTCTCCATGAGCTAGATGTAGAGGTATGGATGAACTCAGTTTGCCGTGGTATAGGTGATCGAAAAAACGTAAACATTGTGTGTATTACAGTGATGACGTCATAACATCATCGGGGCTGCAGTGCGTAATACAGTTTACTAGAAAAGTTGTCAAATAAAAGTACTATAATACTGAAAATAGTAAACGCTTGTATAAAAGGTGAAACATATATCCTTGTTGAGTAAATTTCCCATCTCAAAATGAGTATTGAATGGCTTTTTTCAGCGTGATTCGGTTGTTACAGAACGCGTTTTTTTACCGTGGATTGTTCCGTCGTCGTGGAATAACCATCTTAGAAAATCCTTTATTGTAATCGAGGGCGATGACTTCAACTGATCCCAAAGTTTGCATTTCTCTGTAGAAGTTCTTCGACCACTTGCTTCCGGTTCCTCACTTTAGCTCTGATGGATCGATCAGACTCAGTTGGAGGGCAACGAACGGATGGAAAAGCTGAGAGAAAAAACGAAACATAAAGAATATTGCGATAAGTTAGAAATACTTACCAGATTTTATAAGAACCCTCCTTGCGTTTTCCATATAAACATTGACAAACAATTCGAAATGCTGGGAGCACACGTATATGCCGGATCCATCCTTACGGCCACAGAACGCGAGCCATTTTTTGCGTACCGCGGGTTCCTTCGGTAGCTGATGAAAACTCACTGCTCTATTTTGCTTCTTAGCGTCGACCTGCGAAATTTTGCAGGATTTTATGCAGCACTTGGTCATATTTTCATTAAACAAAAGTTATCTAAATCAAAAACTCTTCCGTAATTGCAACCAAAATAACTCTTATGACGTCATTGATGCGAATCAGACCGCATTGCTCGCACACCAGTCTGAAGATACTGATGTATTTGTGACAGCATCAAAATATCTCCGCACCTTATGTAAAGCTCATGGGTCATCTGATGGTAGCCGACTGTTCCGAAAGTATTTGGTCACACTCGTTTGGTAGCACGAGCAATGAAACTGATAGAAGCAGGCTGTGCGACTGTCAGCAAAAATTTCGATGGTTTACAAGTCTGCTTGTAAATCGATGGCTCGTTTTTTGGCTCGATGCACGGTTGTAGACGATACACCCAGCTTATTTGTGGCATCTCGAAGAGAGGTTAGGGTTTCGCTTGAAACTACCGGCAACTTTTTTGTCGTCTCAGCGGCTTCCGGTTTTTGATTTCCCTCCGATCCAGACTTCCTGGCTGTCGACAAACGTTCCCCAAACACTTTAATTACATTTGTAACAGTTGATTTGGCAACTTTTAGCGATTTTGCCAGCTTTGCGTGCGAGTAGCTCTGATTTTCGAGATGCACGAGCAAAACTTCGATACGCTGCTCTTCTTCCTTGGACGGCATTTTGACTACTGAAGAGTGAATTCCAAAATCAAAATAGGAGCAACATTCTACACACACATACACACCTTCAAAATGAGGAGTGTTCAGATTTTTTTTAAAATGCAAAATTGACGTTAAGTTGATATTGACCAAATTTTGACCGTATCACCCTTTATGTATATGCGACCGCCTCTCCCTTAATTGCAAACTAGTAGAGGTTCATTAAAAAAAATAGTGACATGGAAGGACTTACTTTATGAATCCCTGTAACAACTTGTAGATTCAACTATTATGAGCCACAAAAAACTTAGTAGGATCAAACATCAATTAAATTGTTGAAAACTATTGATGCAATTTAACTGCACGTCAATGGAAGCCAACCCTGCTCTTCAATGGATGTTTGCGTATATATCTGTATATTTGAGTGAATGTATTGAGGTGGTTGTTGCCTCGACAAAATACCGATAGCTTTCACCCGAAGGTAACCGGATTCAAACGTGTTCAGCTTCAGCGTGCATTGGTGCTCTAGAACGAATCAGTTCCCCAATAAATCGTATCAAGTCGTATGAATTCGAATTATTGTTGGTTTTTATCACTCATCAATATTTATTGAAAATCTTGTTTTTTTTCATGTTCGATTTGCTGTTGTACTCGGTAAATTTTTTTAACCCTATAGTATTTAAGCTGCCCTTGCGTCTACTAGTCCGATTTGCTGAATGTTCGTTTTTCTTTCAACTCAGTGAACAGTTCGAAACCGTTCACCTGGTTCCTAGCTCAGATCCCGCGTTGTGGTAACAAATTGGTTGAATAAATACCGCTCGTTCAATCCATCGCTAATGGATATTATTGTTATTATATCTAGGTTTTTAGTACATTTGAATCACCCATTTCATCCCTTGAGAAAAAAAAAATCACCCATTTCAACCCTATTTTTCATTCTTTAATGCTTAAAAAACACAGTTTGTGGTTTTTCTGGATGGACCGGTGGTGGTAACTAATTTGTGGACGTTGGAGTTCGAAAAAAACAGTAACAGTTCAAAGAGAATGGCGACAGCAGCAAACGAAGTGTAAATAAAAACAAAAGAACCCACAAATGGGAAATCAATTGACTAGTGGTTTTCTCATGATTCTGGTATATAATTATCGGAAAAGTCTATATGTTCAACATTCTCGAGCGAAGCATTTTAAGGCAGTTAATACAATGTAGATAAATGGTCCGATACATAAAAAATAAATCGGTGCTCAAATTCATCCCCCGGATCGTTGCCATGCCCGACGGGAGGGTGCGTATTATTTTGAAATGTGTGAGCTACTCTTATTCGTGCGAAAAGGTACGAGAAAATTTGATCAAGCAATATGCCGCGCATCGATATTCTGAGAAATGTTTATTTATTTCACGTTCAATCGACAATCTTCAGAGAGTAAAAAAACCCATCAGTGGATTTTTTTTTCTGATTTTTCTACCGTTCCGTTTTAGAAATGGATTTAAATGTTATGGCTGCTTTTGAAAAAAATAGTCTCACTATTTTTCCTTTCGTTGATTGGTCACTCAAAAAAAAAATCTTATCATACATTGCGATAGCTTATGTTCAGTAGGAAGCTAGCATTTCGGAGTGCATTTCTAAAGAAATTATTAACAAAAAACCTCCGGCAACGACACCGAACTTTTGTCCGTCATATTTTCTACCGAAATCGAAATCATGGAAATGCTTTGAGATTTTTCGTATTTTCCCCCTTTTCCCCAGCTATACCCGAGATTCACATTATTAGGAATGATTTAATTTTTCACGCTAGATTAGTTTCTCGGCATTGGGGAAATTTTGGTCCCGTAATCAGCGTTCAAAAATTTTTACTTTGCTTCGTTTAACTTCCGATCGTTGCTGCTGCCGCCGGCAGGAAACCACCATTTGCCACAGTTGGTGGCGCTTCAATAAATTTGTCGTCACGGCTCAGACCAAAAAGGGGTTGAGACGGCTTGGGCAGAATTAAATTGTTGCCCTGCTGGTACCGGGAATCGATTTGAAGCCTCCTGGGGAAGGAGTTGTGTTCTTAAATCTCGAAACGACGACGCGAACTTTTCCCGGCACCTGTTAGTAGGAAGGCTGAACTTTACGCTCCTCATAATTTAAGCGTTTTGTTAAAGTTTTTGAACTTCCCTCTCTCTCGAGTACTTGGTTCGAATGAGTTAAATAAATATTTATTGAGATGAGAATACGTTATTATGTAGAGATCGATGTTAAAAATATTTGACCGGTCAAATAATAAACAAAATTATCAGCTGTCTTCAGATTCGACTTATCAAAAAGTAGTTTCCCAAAGTATTCGACCGGATAGGCTGAATTTTTTTATCGTATTATCCCGAAGCAAGCTGCTTCCTTCGATACAATTAGACCCAATCGCTCCATTGATATTAAACTTTTACATAAAAACATGCTGGCGAATGCTGACAAATATTGCTCTTATCTTTTAAAAAAATTATGTATCATCCTTTTAAATGTACGAAGCTTTTGAGTAACTTGTTGTTGTGCGTATTGCCTACTATTTAATTCGTATCCTAGAAGAAGCCTTTCTGATTAATTAGGTAAATTGCTGAATTTTACTCAAAGAAAAGTATTACCAATCAAAGACCATAATCTACATTTTATGAAAAAAGCCGATTCAAATAGCAAACAATCAAGATTCCATCCAATAATGGTATCTGTGTGAATGGATTAACCCGATACCGCGTCATTCGCCACAAGCGTGCAGCGAGTCAGTCGGTCAGTCAGTCGGCCAGCAAGCGTACTAGCCGAGTAGCGCACAGTTTCCTCGGCAGTTCGAGATCGGGTTGCTCACGGTGTTGCTTCCGGGTTGCAGACCTCCGGACAGGTCTGCACATTTGGCGACCGTTACAGGTAATTTCTTGTTACATTGCATAAAAACAAGAAATTATAAAAACCGAAAAAAATACCGAACCGAAAAAGTAAACAAACGTGGTCATCGATTCACGCTGAGTTTATTTTCATCAAACTTGATTGAAAATCAATCAGTTTGTTAATTACCGTGATAAAATGAGTAATTCGAATACTCATTAAGTGAAATGTAGTTACCGGCGGGTTGTGAAATAATACCGAAACTGGAATTGGTGAATTAAGTATTGAAGTTTCGTTGAGAAGACAACATCAAATCAAAATAAAATTTCAAGCAAGTCGTGAGGACAGCTTGATCATGTTCACAATTTCAAGCGGGTTGAGAGGACAGCTCGAAATTGGAAGGCGAGTTGAGAGGACAGCCTGAACGTATCGATAGAAATTTCAAGCGAGTTGAGAGGACAGCTTGAAATTGGAAGGCGAGTTGAGAGGACAGCCTAAATGTATCGATAGCAATTTCAAGCGAGTTGAGAGGACAGCCTGAAAGTACCGATAGCAATTTCAAGCGAGTTGAGAGGACAGCTTGAAATTGACAGGCGAGTTGAGAGGACAGCCTAAACGTATCGATATAAATTTCAAGCGAGCAGAGAGGACAGCTTGAAATTGTCAGGCGAGTTGAGAGGACGGTTTCGGTATCTCATTAAATTAATAATCAAGTTGATTGAGGAGACAGCTTGAGATAATAGAAAACAATGAGAAAGTCTAGAAAACAGCCTGAACAAATAGTTTGAAATTTCTAGTGCGTTGAGTTGACAATTGAAAAAAAACGAAAAAGTGTATGTCGAGTTTTAAGGGTGAATAGCAAACCTCGATAGCATCTTGAGGGAACAGTTATAGTTTTTTAACGCGCCGAGAGGTCATTTCGTAATTTTACCGATTTGAACCAAGCGGGTTGTAGGAAAGTTTGAGAAAAAAATACAAGATGAGTACTTACAATATACAAAAGTACAATACAAAATAAACCATGTTTTGTGCGTAAGCTTTGAGCTTATCCCCATGAATTTGGATCGAAATCACAATTAGTTCGTTAGATATCACAATTAGCCAATTAGAAATTCATCACACGGGTTTTTTCCGGGCAGTTTTTATCGAAAGTTTTTGTATATCGCGATTTAATAATATTTTGATGCAGTTGATAACTGAAGCTTTAACGCTGGTAGTTTAAATCTTGCCAACCAGAAATGGTAAAAAAAATTATATCAATTCAACAAACACTTTGGCAGTCGACAGCCCTTGCTGTTGTCCGGTACCGATACTTGGAAGATGTTTGTTAGACGTCTGGTCAACATGATATATCGTCAATGAATGTCGCCGGTGTTGATTCAAACAAAAACTCCGGTTTTAGGATTCAGCGACAATAGCTAAAATTCACGTTAAACTTAGATCTATCATCTTCATTCTAACTGCCCGCAATTAAATTTTAAAGTTTCGTGATATGCAGTTAAAACGATAAAATGAATTAAAGATATATGGAAAATAGGTTTTCTCGATTAAACTCATATTTCAAATGAGTAATCGTTGATTTATAATACCATTACCATACGGTTAACATATAAAACCGTGTATCAAATCTGTGGAACGCAAAAAAAAAAATGCAATATAGAAACAAACGTGTGACTAAGTTTGAAACCACTACAACCCAACTTGCTTGCATAGTGTTATAAAATATCTATTTGAGTTTTTCATAGTTCGCAATTTTTTGAATAATTGTCGCTTAGCTAGTCGATGATCAAATAGAGATCTAATTTCATCGAAGTGTTTAGGATGATTTCGTTCAACGGAAATTGAAAGAGAGGTGGAAATGAGATATGAAAGCACCGGCCATGAATTGTAGCGCAAGTTGTTTGTACCTACTTCACATCAGTCCTATCTATCCTGGCAAATGCCAAGTAGACGAGTTTTCTAAAACAAAAACAAACTTATTGTCGATTTGCATTTTTTTTAATTAATAAAAAAAACGATTTCAAAACAGTTTCTTTTTAATTATATTAAATCATTTTGTTTGGGATAGGAGGGGGATGTGTGAATGGATTAACCCGATACCGCGTCATTCGTCACAAGCGTGCAGCGAGTCAGTCGGTCAGTCAGTCGGCCAGCAAGCGTACTAGCCGAGTAGCGCACAGTTTCCTCGGCAGTTCGAGATCGGGTTGCTCACCGGTGTTGCTTCCGGGTTGCAGACCTCCGGACAGGTCTGCACAGTATCCAAATTTTCATGCAAACAATAGCATTTTTTCCGAATCATTATATATGAAAAGAAAAATACAGACTTCAGGAATTTGATGAAATAAATAAGATTCTTTTCAATAACAATCAACAAAAATGATTGCTTTATTCTGAATATTCTCAATAAGAAGAGAGGCGCAGATCGGGATACTTGAACCCTTTTTATTATTTTCTTCATATCTTTTTGGAAAAATTTTGCAGATCGCTGTCTTTTGCATTTTTTGACAGCGTGTAATTTCAAATTTATATGCTGCAAAATTCAGATCGATACATGAACCCGTAGATGAACTAGAAGTGTTTCCGTGGGACTAAAAAAATGAGATGTTTTGAAAGTTAAAGGTGACTTGATCCTTTACTAAAAGAGACTTGATCATTTACTCAGGATGTCCTAAGCATTGGCAAAAATCATGCAAAATCTAAATCACTTCCATCTGTACCGTTGAGCCGTCAACACGTACGCCGGAGCATCGTATCGTTGCTGTGTACCTGCAGGAACATTTTACATTATTTATTTTTTCCTTACCTGTATTTCAATCAGCACTTTTCAGTGCTAAAATTATTTTCATTTTCTTTTATTCATATTTTCTCTTTTCTTTCCAGCATGGGGAAGTCTTCGGCCGGCTCAAGAGCCGGAGGAAAACGGATTACTGAACCTAATCCAGGGCCATCTGCCAAAAAAAGTTGAAATTTCCAATTCATTCTATGTCCTTCATAACATCGGTGATGAGGAAATATTCATATTTAATTCTTATAAGAGTACTAAGAAACCTTCTTCTTCTTCTTATACTCTTAAAAACGAAAAGATTCCACCAATAACGGTCACGATTCCTGACTTCAATGCCTTTCGAAAAGAAATCGTCACTTCCGTCAAGGATGTGAAGATTTCTTTTCAGATCGGTCGAAGGGGAACTGCTCGTATATTGGCGGAATCTTTTAATGATTTTCAAAAAATTTTAAATTATTTGAATAATAAAAAACACCAATTTTTTACGTACGACACTAGAGGTGATCGTCCTTTTAAAGTTGTACTTCGTGGTCTCACCGGCGATCAGACACCGGATGAGATCACAAATGAATTAAATTCTTTGTTAGGTTTTTCTCCAATTCAAGTAATTCAAATGAGGAAAAGAACCAACACGAATAATACCAGAAGTGTTGGTTTTGCTCCTGAACTTTATTTGATCCATTTTAAAAAGGATCAGGTTAATAATTTGAAAATTTTGGAAAAGGCTCGTCTTATGTTTCATTGTCGAGTAAAATTTGAACCTTTTCGTAAATCCCATACCAATTTTTTACAAAATATTACGCAATGTCGTCGTTGTCAAGCTTTTTGTCATGGCACTAAAAATTGTAGAATGAATGCCAGATGCATGTTTTGCGGCTCATTCGATCATGAAAAATCTAAATGCCTTTTTGGTGGTGATAAGCCAGAATTTTTTAAGTGTGCGAATTGCGCAGGTAATCATTCCTCGAATTCTCTAGATTGTCCCGTTAGGGCAAAAATAGTTGCTTCTAGGAAAAACCCCAAAGTTTCCAGAAAAGTTTCTTCTCCTCCTTCCTCTTTTTCGTCTACACACGTCAGACCGGCAAACAACCTGCCTGTTCGCAGTCAGCCTCGGCCTACATTGGAATCACGGCTGGGTAATACCCGAAGTGATTTTAATGTTACCTGGGCTGATTTTGCGCCACAGACTCGTTGTTTATCGTTCTCTCTCAGAGGTGGTTGAAAATGGGTTGCCCTCTTCAGGTTTAACTAATAAAAATGGGAAAAAACCAAGTCTCAACGTTCATGCGAAGGCTTGGGAAAATCCCCGAAATTCAAATACTTTTTCTTCTCCTTCCTCTTCTGATTCTAACAATTTTGTTGATTTGGGTGAGATTACTGAGGAAAAATTAAAATTTTTGCATCAAAATTTAATGGAAATGATGCAACTTATGTTGAAAGCAAATTCAATGTTTGAAGCTTTCCAAACTTCTTTTAATTATGCTAACAAAATTATTATGACTTTACGATTCCCTCATGGATCCAAATAGATGTTTAAATATTATGAATTGGAACGCTAGATCTTTGCTGGCTAACCAAGACGAGTTCTTTTTATTTTTGAAAACTCAAAACATACATATTGCTACCATCACTGAAACTTTTTTAAAG
This sequence comes from Uranotaenia lowii, assembly GCF_029784155.1. Taxonomy (NCBI): domain Eukaryota; kingdom Metazoa; phylum Arthropoda; class Insecta; order Diptera; family Culicidae; genus Uranotaenia; species Uranotaenia lowii. Next base: position 142,652,623 of record NC_073691.1, read on the forward strand.
CCAGACAATAACTTGAAAAGCAATGCTTTCTTTAAAATTTTACGAAATGATCGACTTGATCGACAAGGTGGGGGTGTAGCTATTGTCATCAATAGTCGTCTCAAATTTAGACTTCTTCCTTCTTTCAATACAAAAGTCTTAGAAACAATTGGAATTGAATTAGAAACTTCTATGGGGAAAATTATAATTGTTGCCGCATATTTGCCTTTTCAATGTAGCGGTGAACAGAAAAATTTTTTGAAGGGAGATTTACAAAAACTCACCAGAAATAAATCTAAATTTTTTTATTATTGGTGACTTTAATGCAAAACACCGATCTTGGAATAATATTTCATCAAATTCAAATGGGAATATTTTGTTTAATGACTGCTCTGCAGGTTATTATACTGTTGAATATCCTAATGGGCATACTTGTTTTTCTTCAATTAGAAATCCCTCCACAATTGATTTGGTTCTAACGGATTTAGGCGAGCATTGTAGTCAATTAGTTATTCATGCGGACCTCGATTCAGACCACCTTCCAGTAACATTTTCTTTATCCCAAAGTCCCGTTGAAAACCCTTTAAAATCAACTTTTAACTTTCAAAAGGCTGACTGGGAGCGATATATGAATTTTATTGAACGTAATTTAGATGTAAACGTTCCATTGAATTCAATAGAAGATATTGATTTGGCTGTAGAAAATTTGACAACTTCAATAATCAATGCTAGAGCCGCTTCAATACCTAAAGTTAAACATAAATTTAATCAACCTTTAATTGATGATGATCTTCAGTTTTTGATACGACTGAAAAACATTCGTCGACGCCAATATCAACGTACTAGGGATCCTTATTAGAAATTAATTTATTGCGACCTTCAAAAAGAGATCAAACGTCGTTTAAATTTCATTCGTAATGAAAATTTTGCTAAAGCAGTAGAGTACATAAAACCCTACTCAAAGCCATTTTGGAAATTAACTAAAATTCTAAAAAAGCCCCAGAGGCCAATTCCTACGTTGAAAGATGGGGATAAACTTCTTTTAACTAATTCAGAGAAAGCTCAAAAATTAGCCCAACAATTTGAGTCTGCTCATGATTTTAATTTAAACGTTGTAAGTCCAATTGATGCTCAAATTTCCCTAGAATTTGATGATATTCTTTTTAAGCAAATTGTGTTTGAAAGTTCTTATGAGACAAATATTGATGAACTTAAATTGATTTTCAAAAAATTTAAAAATATGAAAGCCCCGGGGGAAGATGAGATTTTCTATATTCTTATTAAAAAGTTGCCTGAAAGCACTTTAAATTTTTTAGTTAAAATCTTCAATAAATGTTTTCACTTGGCTTATTTTCCCAATAAATGGAAAAATGCCAAAGTAACTCCAATTTTGAAACCTGGAAAAAGTGCTTCAAAGCCTTCAAGTTATCGACCAATTAGTTTGCTTCCTTCTTTAAGTAAACTATTTGAGAGAGTTATTTTGAATAGAATGATGATTCACATTAATCAGAATTCTATTTTCCCTGATGAACAATTTGGTTTTCGTCATGGACATTCTACTACACATCAACTTTTGAGTGTAACTAATATGATTAACGCTAGCAAATCTGAGGGTTATTCAACTGGTGTTGCTCTTCTTGATATTGAAAAAGCTTTTGACAGTGTTTGGCACAAAGGTTTAGTAGCTAAATTAGCTCGATTTGATTTTCCTGTATATCTCACCAAAATTATTCAAAATTATTTGACTAGCCGAACTTTGCAAGTAAGCTATCAAAATTCATGCTCTGAAAGGATACCCATTAGAGCTGGTGTCCCTCAGGGTAGTATACTTGGGCCTATTTTATACAATATTTTTACTTCTGATCTTCCTGATGTCCCAGAAGGAAAAGGTAGAAGATTATTTGCTGACGATACTTTGCTTTCAGCCAAAGGTCGAAATTTACGGGTGGTACGCAGTAGATTGCAACAAAATTTAAATTCCTTTTTGAATTACTTGAAAATGTGGAAAATTTCTCCTAACGCTTCCAAAACTCAACTTATTTTATTTCCCCATAAGCCAAGAGCAAATTTTTTAAAACCTTATGAAAATCATTCCATAACTTTTAATGGGGTTTCTTTAGAATGGTCTGATCACGTGAAGTACTTGGGACTCACACTTGATCGGAATCTTTCTTTTAAGAATCACATTGAAGATATTCAATCTAAATGTAATAAATACACTAAATCTCTTTATTCTCTCATCAACAGGAAATCCAGGTTGTGTCTGCGAAATAAGATGCTAATCTACAAACAGGTGTTTCGGCCAGCAATAATGTATGCAGTTCCGATTTGGTCTAGCTGCTGCGCGACGAGGAAGAAAGCCATCCAGAGGATTCAGAACAAGGTTCTGAAAATGATTTTGCGGCTTCCACCTTGGCACAGCACCGAAGATCTTCATCGGATTGCAGGCATTGAATCTATCGAAGAGATGGCCTCAAAATCATCTCCAACTTCAGAGGCAAATCGATGCAGTCTTGCATCGCAGAGATTCGCTCTCTCTACAATTAGTTTAATTTTAGGATAGCTTTAGTTTTTAGTTTAAAAATTTTTTTTTTCACTACAGGATGTTCTCCTTTATAAAAATGCTTGATTGTGCTCAGCAAATTTAAGTCGAATAAATAAATTTTAGTGATTATTATACTATAGGGCTCTGAAAGTTCATTATTGAACTGAACACCTAATTTAATGTGTTAATGTAATATAAATGTAATGATGAATTGGTACTAATAAAGATATATTTAAAAAAAAAATGCAAAATCTAAAGATAAAAGTTCCTTTGACTTTTTGGCCATATAAGTTTTCATTTCACAGTTTATAACTGTCAGACAAGATGGAATTCTAAAAGTTTGTCTTCTACCCTATTTTTTCATTGCATGCTTTTAGGCGCATTTTTTTAATTTTTAGACAAAAGCACTTTTTGAGTTTTTTTTTATCATAAAATTATTGCATATTACATATTAGTCATTGGATAAACATAATTGATTTCGCGCTTAGTAATGATCAACATGCATTCAGAAGAAAACTTTATCTTTTTGTCTTCGGGGGATCAAGTGAACCCAGAACATACATTCTGGAAAAAAAATTCATAAAATAAATAGAAGTAAAATATTGCATCGAAAATATGGCAAGATCTTCAAGTTACATTTTGATAAAATTTTCAAACAAAGTGTTATAACTCAAAAAACAGTTTTTAAAATTTTTTTTGAAGATGTTTTTTTTGTTTCATTTGGCAAATTTTTCTAGAACATTATTTGATCTATGTAAGACATTCCAGTTTCGAGATATAGCTGAGGAATCAAGTATCCCCAAGGATCATGTATCCTCATTCTCCCATACGCTAGTTTTTCGATCGAAAGAGTGTACATGAACTCTTAAAAGAGTACGTACCGTACTGGGGGAAGTTGGATCAATTTTTTCAATCATTATTGAGTATTTTGGAAAGGGTTGCCTTTTCGTAATACCTGAAAATTTTAAAACACTTACTGAGGAAAGGAGTATAAAGCAAAATCATTGAGTGCAGAATTTTAAACAATATTAGTGGCCACAATTTGTTGCTTATCACATAACAAGATTAACTTTGATCAGCATGGTTTTAACGTATCCCAACGTCTTCAAAAGTATTATTTTGCTGTCATTTTGCAAAGAAGGTGTAAATATATCAATTACAGTAATATTTTGTTAAGAAAAAACTTTTGTTTGGGGCCGACTACAGGGCTATAAGCGATCATGAGGCAAAAATGTAGGGGAAATTAGTTACCTTCAAATGAAATTAGGGAAAAATAAGTGACAACATGAAGCCAAAAATTTCATCAATAGGGGCTTCAATAATTTCAATCAATAGATTAAAAAATCAATTAGTAATTTTAAATACAGTTTTATAGGATTTATGAGCTCCTGGCAAACAAAAAAAAAGTTTATCAAATGCCTCAAGGGCCTGAGTTCTTAAAATTTTCGTTTTGGCTCAAAATTCATCGAATTTGTGCCGAATTTTAAAGAATTTTGGAAAAATTTTGCTCTGCAAAACAAACATGATCTTTCTTTCTATCCTGGAAGGCGTTTTATCGCTGTTGTGCCAATTTTTGAAATATTTAAAAGACATTTTTCTGATAAAGCACTTTGTCTAAGACCTTAACTTCGTATCATTTAGTTACACATTACGTTGCATTTTGAGCCAAAAGAAAAAAAATTGGACCTCAGGACCTCAAATTTGGCATATAGCCTTCTGATGATTCCTTTAAACCATCCAATTTTTTTTCGCAAGTGTTTTGATTTTCAAGTAGGTATTTATTAAGACGAATATGATAAATTAAATGAAAAATATCCTAAATTGTAATTTTGATAAAGGATTGAACCGTAAATAGCTCTTCACATGATGATACAAACAACATGCTTTGTTTAGCAAAGATTAAGTGCACAAAAATCCGCATCTTTTGATGGCATTTGTATCAAAAATATTTAACGCTAAGTACACATTTGGTCAGTTCAATACAAAAATTTTTACCAAAAAAAAATTTTGTTCTTGAAAATAGCTTGCTTATTTTCAATTTTGATTCAAATTTGGTTGATTTTTTATTTTTGACGTGTAGTATTTAACCTGAACAAAATTAAAAAAATATAAAATATAGAAATTTTTTGAAAATGTTTAGACTCAGAATTTATTTAAAATCAAATATTTTGAAAGGGGACTTTTTTCAAAGATCGCCTTAGCGGAACCTTTAAACATGATTTTTTTTAGTCGGCCCCATACGAAAGTTTTCCACATCCTAATCTACCATTTGGAGGGTGAGCCGCCAGATTCCCAGACATTATGCAATTTTGGGACACCCTAATACACATATAAGCTGCCCACGCATCGGAATCAATCACTCCATAGATTGGGAAAGGTTAGATACAACAAAATTATACGCAAAGCATCACATAAAAATGCTTAGAATCCATGTTTATAACAACTTCTGAGAGGCCTTTAATGAACGAGGACAACCGGCCAATCAAATCATCCCAACCAAAAATGATTTCACCATCCAACGACGAATGCTTTGTAGTAGTAAAGTCTGTTTCACATAGAATCTGGTCGCATCTTTTCATTTACTGCAGCGCTCCTAGTTGTCGCATCGCGAATATATTGACAGTGTTTTGATCCGGATGGTTTGTTTACTTAGTGGTGAAAATTTCATCATGATTGAAGCAGTCAGTCAAAAGTTATCGACGGTGGAACGCGGAAGGCGAGAGAAAATTCTGCACACTCACGTAGAGAAACCGACGTGGTCAGGGGTAAAGATCGCGAAATTCCTGAAATATCCAAAATCGACTGTAAATTCGGTGCTGCAACCAGGCGTAAAAGTGGAACATATGACCGGAAGCTGCGAGCAAAGGTAATTCGATCAGTTCACAATAATCCTGGAATCTCCTTGCGTGATTTGCAAACATCCCAACAGGACGCTGAAACAAAACCTGGTTGCCAAAACCAGGGCAAGGAAGTTGTACGACAAAGTGTTGACCAAATACAACGGATGCATTTTGATGGACGACGAAACTTAAGTCAAAATGGATTTCGGACAAATACCCGGTAACAAATTTTACCTTGCGAAGCGTAAAAGGAATGTTGCGGGTAGATTCAAGTTTGTTTTCGCAGATAAATTTGCTCGTAAGTTGATGATTTCGCAAGGGATCTGTAGTTGTGGGAAGAAGACTAAGATTTTCATCACTGGGGACACAATGAATAGAAATTTTTACAAAGAAGAATGTCTCCAGAAGAGGGTTTTGCCATGCATTCGGTCCCACAAAGGTCCGGTGAAGTTCTGGCCGGACCTGGCAAGCTGCCACTACAGCCGGGAAATCGTTAAGTGGTATAAGGAGAATAAGATCGATTTTGTTGAAAAAAGTATCAATCCACCAAACTGTCCGGATTTTCGTCCCATCGAGAAATATTGGGCAATAGTTAAGGGCAAACTGAAGAAATGTGGCAGAACCATGAAAAAACCCGCTCAAATGGAAAAGTGGTGGAACAAGATGGCGAATGAGGTTACCAGCAGTACTGTGCAGGAAATGATGGGTGGCATCACAAAAAAAGTTCAAAAATTCATCCGAAAATCTGACGAATATTTTTTATGTGTAATAAAAACCCTACAAAATGACATTTTTACTTTTGTTGTACGTTATTTCTTTGCGGAGAAATGATCGATTTTATCCGACCAGATTCCATGTGAAACAGACTTTATGAAGCTGTGTTAGTGTTTTTTTAAGTAACTGTCGTGATCGGTGGTATTATCCTCAAACCCGAAATTATTTTTTCGAGACGCCATCACTAATTTTCTCCACTATCCATAACACAACACCTACGAATTTATAATGCGATCTTTCTTTCTCAACAACTCTTTATCAACTGTCGAATCAGTGATGTCAACCTTCCAGATTTTGTCTGGATCTTCCAGACTTTTTGGTCTTTTGCCAGACATTTTTTAGGTTTTTAGACTTCCAGACTTTTGGAATTTCTTCCAGACAATTCCAGACTTTTGTGTTTGTTGTGTTTGAACATAAATTGTTCTAAGACTCTATGAAAATTCAATTTGTCATGGTGTAATATGGCAGGAAACAGGGTGGTTACCCATTCGGGAAATGCGGGAAAAAGACGGGATTTGGAATCCACCGGGAAAAATGCAGGAAAAAGCCGGGAATTTCTCCCGAAAAGTCGGGAATTTTTGACTCGGTGAAAGTCTGTTCAATGAAGTTTGAACGAAAAAGGCGAAACAAGTAAAAATTGATTCACAGTTGATCATCAATCTCTTTCCGATTGTCTTTGACCGATTTCTACCAGGTCAAAATGGATCCTCCTACCGTGTTGGATCGGTTTTGACTAGTTTTAACTTGCTTCATTGAACAACGGGAATAACCGTAACAAAATCGTTAATCCAGTATGCTCGTTATACTCACTCGAAAGATGTCGAGTCCTATTAAAACAAAAAAAAAAAGGAAAACAATCTGTTATAGAAACTATTGCAAATCGGAAGCGAGAGGCGGCCGAGGAGGCGAAACAATTGAAGCTTCTATCCGACGCTCATAGAGAGGAAGCATGATGGACGAAAAAATTTGTACTCGGCTAACGGCCAAATACCGAATATTGACCTTTTAATCTATTCGGCCAAACGAATATTCGGTCGAACACTCCAGAGAGTTTTTAATTATAAAACCAAGAGCGATTATTTCATTTTCCTTATATTTGTTCCATTGTAATACCCCTCATGTTTTGAATCGATCATTTCCAATCAGAAGATATAACCATATGATGTATTACGAGGTCTTTTTCAGGTAGGGGTTTCTCTGATATTCAAAATGTCTCAAAGAATTGAAAGGACATCAGATGACTTGTCGCTGCTAGGGCGTTGGTTACCAAAGATATTTGGATCCTGTGAAATCTGGAACAAAACATGTCAAAGCAGGTGCTAAGCAATTTGAAATTGCTTATTTGATATTGAATTATATGAAGGTCGAATTTGAGCAAAATATCTTGAAAATAGTAGTTTCAAAGAACGATGATTTTAACTTAAAAATACCATACTTTCCATCACACGTTTCTACATGGTCGGGCAATTCAGGACGATTTTTGAAAAAATATTAAAACAAAAGCAAATCTCAGAAATCTAGGTCTAGGTAGGTGGTTTCAAAAATAAATATTCGGATTTTTGTTTTGTTTCCTGTTTTACAAAATCGGGAATTTCATGTTAACATGCGGGAAAAAGTCGGGAAAAATGCGGGAAATCCAAAATAGATTTCGAGTGGCCACCCTGAGGAAATGATTAGTAGAACCTATGAACTATGAATTCAATGAGGGTTCGAAACCTTGGCAAATGCTTTGAGGATGTATGTTGAATTGAGACTCAGACAGAGCACGTGACTGATATAGTGACAGAAAAATACTATTGTAACATTGAGATCTGGGGACCAAAAAAAAAAAAGGTCGCCATCTTCGAAACTTAGGTGTCCAGACATTTGCAGAAATTTCCAGACATTTTTTAAAAATCTTACAGACTTTTCTGAAAAATAGTTGGCAACCCTGTGTCGAATAGCCGCCAGCCGCCAAGGCACGATTCATTTCCTCTCTTAGATCTCCGAGCTTTAAGTGAGAAACTGCTCTCATCAAAATAAGTTTTTGTAACGGTCGCTTCACCTAGTTTTTCACCCGATTTCTCTCGCTCTCATTCTTTTGTTCTTGTAGCGTTATCGATGGTACATTCAAGTATTATAACTTAGGGGCCGTTCAAATATTACGTAACGCAATTTTCGAGCATTTTCAACCCCCCCTCCCCCCTACGTAACACAAACGTCTCAAAATTTCTGAGCAAAATCCACAAAGCGTAACAAACTGCTATACCCCCTCCCCCCCCCTAAAAGCGTTACGTAATATTTGAATGGTCCCTTACCGTTTGTATCCGACAATGGGGGATGAATTTAAGCGCACTAATCTAATACCGCATCAATCAAATAATCAAATTTTATACTATATTCATTCTTGAATATTGCCCATATTGCCCATCAATTTTTGTTTAACGTAACAATGTCATCATTTTCCTTATTTGTGTTTGTATAATCCCGTAATAATTGTATAATCAGCTCGATTTTATTACGTTAATATAATATTACATTAATATAACGTTACAGCCAATATTTCCTACAGTAACCAGTCGGACATCATTCTGTAGATGGACAGCATCGAGCCCGAAACCGGTCGACAAGAGAGGTAATTTTAAATATTTTCGTTAGTAAGAACGTTATGTGTCGTGTCCTGTTACCTGTAATACGTCGTGTGCAGGGTTGCCAACATTTATTTTCAAAAATCAGGGAACTTGCGAAATAAAAATCAGGCAAAATCAGGCTACGTAAAAGTAACGGAAATTACGCTCAAAGTGGTGACTCTCCACATTTTCACTCCAATATGTGTTGTGAGCAAGGTTGCGAAATCTCATGAGATTGAGATTTTTTTGAGTGAGATTTTCCCTTTTTGAATCTCAGTGTGATGTTAGGTAATCTCATCGTGAGTATCACAAACGGTTCTTGTCTTGAATGTCAACGCTTTCTCAGACTGAGAATCACGAGCAGAAAAACTACTTTTTGGAAGGCAGAGATGCCATGGAATAATATTTGTGCAAGCTCTTGAACAATGAAACAAGTTTTATAGTTCAGAAAAAGCTGAACATACCACGACTTTTTAAAAACTGTCAGTTATACTTGATGAATGTTAAAGGCCAGTTATACTTTTTTTAAACATTTTTATAGAGAACATACTATTAAAAGCTCAGTACAATCAGGTTGATGATAAGAATTTGTTCTTTTTTTTTATTTATGTCTTAAGCAAAGTTGCGAAATCTCGTTCAGTTAATATTTTATCGAGTGAGGTTCTTCCTTTTTGAATCTCAGTGTGAAACGTTAACGTTGATTGTGAATGAAAGTTTTGATTTTAAAACATCTTTGTGAAGAATGTATTATCATGACTTGTAAGAATCTGATTATAATATTCATGTCTTAGTTAAATGAAAGTTTTACAGAATGAGCAAAAAGTTTTTATGACCAAATACGTTGATGAGTCTCGCTCGTATTTAGAGGATTTAAGACATGCAAGTTATGAAATTGTATTTCCTACATTAATGTACTTTTGAATCTCTTAAAACGTTGATGCAAAGTTTTGCAATCATGGAAAAGAACCGCAAACATTGAAATGTCCAAGCTCAAAATTCTTCAAAAAAACCCCAATGGCTTAATGTGCCTGCCAGAAAAAAACATCTCAAATCTTCTGGACATTACTAGAAACTATAAAAAATATAGCAAAATCTGAATAGCTAAATATTTGATTATTATAAATATTAACACGAAAAGTACCGCAAAGACAACTAAGCTGGGAACCACTAAAATTCAGAATTAAAATTATAAGGATCCACCGGGCCTAATTTTACAAATTTAGTATCTTTGAATTACCGGAAGTTTTTTTTTGTCAATTTTGCAGAAAAAAGTTTTATGATTTTACTTATAGCATTCGAGCTATGCTTTGCTTTTACTTGTAGCGGCAACCTTAAAAACGGAGTTGAAATTTATAGGTAGCTATGTAGAGTTTTAATATAAATGAAGAAAATAGTTTCTTAATCTTCCAAACAAATTAAATTTTAAAATATAAAAATTAAAAAAGATTGTTACCAACGAAAAACCATTCCAATTAAAACGCATGGCATCCCAGCTTATGCAACCGGCTGGAATCGACCACATATGAAAAGCATTTATGAACCAAATAAAAAGTAATGAAGAAATATCAAAATTTTCCCTTTCAAATGAAAGCGGCGGTTTGTAGCTTCTATCCTAACGGATAATCTTTTTTATTTCAATTTAAAAAAGACATTTTAATGATTTTTTATGCATTTTAACGATTTTCTTTTTCAAGAGAAGGAAAGTTGGTTTTATTTGCATCGGCTCACAGATCTTTTACAAATATTATCACGACTCGCGTGATGTTTGAAATTCCCTGTGGGAAATTTCTGAAGTTCATTGCACCAAAAAGTAGGATATGATTCAGACCAGCCTATCTAATGTCCGATAAATTCACTTATTCTATTAAGAGCGTTTCCAGAAGATTTATAGAATTCTAAATAGAAAAAAGAATATGACAGAAATAATAATGTGCCATTGAATATTAAGATTTATCAAATATTATTGTACTACCATTTGGAGTAATTGTAAAATCGCTTCTTTTGTTAAGCGGCCTTACTTCTAATTTTTTGATTATTATCTTATGAGCTTTTAGACACATGCATCAGAAATGAATTGTTCTTTAATTATCATAACTGGATTTTTTTTAAATGATTTTTAAGAACATTGAAAAATGCCTTTCACAAGAAATTCGTGAAACCCTTGGAAAAAACACTGTTCAATTTTATTAAAATGGCTAGTTTAGACTGTAAATTGATCATTCACAGCCTAGTACATCATTTTGAAGTGGTTTTTGTGAAATTGGGAATGTACAGTCTATACAGTCTATAAGTGACTTTAACTGTCAAAAATTCGGCAGAAAATTGCACTACCAATGAGTAGTTTGGAACAAAGATGGGATGTCAAGGTCCAAGGACGTTTAAAAAATGATCATTTGAAAAGAGATTTAAATAAAAGTTGAAACAAAGGACAGCTTATCACTGACATCACGGCCTCTATAATGAAATTTTTCATTTAGTTGCTATAAAAATGTAGGTTTTAATTCGGAATGTATAGATGCATATTGCTGATGCAATACATGATATTTAATAATATTTCGAAATTTAGATATCCTTCACTCGTACACAACATGCTCTGAAGAAGGGGCCGCAAGAAATTTGATGACTGTGATCATATTACAGTTCAACATATGTTTTTTTTTGTATGTCAACAGCCGAGAAAATACAAAAAAATACCTAAAAAAATCTGAGTTTTGACCTTTTTTTAGTAAAAATTTCAGCCCTTGAGAGTTAAACAAATATCGATTTTTCTATTAATGTATTCTATGCTTAGCTAACTAAGCATATTTTCCTTATTTAAAATAGCCAGAAAATCGATTAGAAATGTTGCTTTTAATCCCGTATTATGTTGTTGCTTTTAATTTTGAAAACCAACAAAACGTCAACGACTGAATTTTATATTTTTTTATTTAAGTCGTCTTGACTATGAAATTATGTTATAAATTGTTTAGTACCAAAGTACCAAATTAAATTGTTGTTCTCAACATTTATAAGGTAGTGTGTTGTGTACATAGACACCTTTTAAAACATAGGTACCACGAGCTTTAACACTTTCGTTACTAAAAAGTTTCAATAAACTTCAATCATTAAAGCGCTCTTATTTTTATTATATCAAAGCATTTGGAATCGTTCAACTTGGCGTGTCGCTAGTGTGAAAAGCTAATCACATTATATGATACATTCAAACATTCCATAGATTCGTTACAAATTTAACTGTCGTCAAAAATAGTAGGGGAAAAAGTGGGGAATATAGCTGAAGATTTCTCTAATGGGATTCTGGATTTCTGATTTTTTTTTTTAGATGTGATGCTCAGTGAATTTCGTTTCACATCAAAAGCTTTGAGCATCACAACGAAATTCATTGTGCTGCTTAATTGATACTCATCACGGTGAGTATCAATTTCAAATGATTATCTGAAATCTTGCAACTCTGGTTGTGAGCCTACTTAGATGAATAACTCTACTGCATCAAAGCAATCAAAAGATTCCCTTCAATTCTCTTTTGCAATAAGAATTAACGGGAATCTTTCGATTGGTTTGATTCAGCCACATTTTCACTTTTTCACTTCAGTTCCTCCAGTTCCTTACTACCCATTTTTCATGACATTCGCAAAAATCAGGCAAAATCAGGCTTATTTTCAAAAATCAGGGAAAATCAATGGCTTATCAGGTTGTTAGGTAGAGCCTCGAAAAATCAGGCAACGCCTGAAAAATCAGGCACATTGGCATCTCTGGTCGTGTGTTATATGTGCCGTAAAAAACTTTGCCCAGTATGACGGTTGGCTTAATGATATCAACTACAAATTTAATTAGCTTTTACTATCCTATACCAACACTGTTGGTGTTAACATATTTTCCGGACAATCACAATTTTTTTTTAAATAAATATAGCATTTACATGCAAATCAAAGATTCACCTTTTATATCTCGTTTCCGTATGCTGGAATATGATTGTTTTGGATAACGTGTTTGTTAGTTTAAAATTTTCATCCATCCAAGTATTTATTTTTATGATTTCAGCTAGTAGAGTTTTTTGTTGAATTTTTTACCCTTAAATGTATGCAACACTTTTTATTTTTTCTTAAAAACATATTGACAGAAAAATGTAGAATTTAGATCGAACAGAACCAAACCCAACCCAAACCCCTTTTTCTTAGTATGGCGAAAATCACATGTTTAAGTAAATTTTAAAATAACTGGTTAAACCAAATGTCCCATCAACCTTAAAACTTTTGATGTACAAGTGGTATAATTATCTGTGGGCATCAAGTTTTTAGAAGCTTTTGAAGTTGAAAAGTGTTGCATGATGCCCCAGTGTCCCTCTTCTGTCCCTCAAAATGTTCCCACCTTTGTAATAGTATTTAGGTAGCAATTTTGCAAACTATTCGATTTTTCAAAGGAGCGTGATTTATTCATGGAATCAAATTACGAAATTACAAAATAACAAATTAAAAGAAAATGGTTATTTTTGAAAATTCACTGTGTATAAGTGAATTATCATGTTTCTATGAATAATTTCAATAGAAAACTGCATTTTAAGCAACTTGTATGATTCCAACGGGATTTTATTTGATTTTACAAGGGTTTCCTCTAGCAATCGCGTATTTTAAATCCAAAAACCTGGCTACCCATTCAACAATTTCGTTTTTTTACATTCAACCTGTTTTAGTTCACGTGGAAGGAAGTTTTCCTATATTGCCAAAACTCGAGATGGATCACCAGCACTTGAATATACCTACCAGCTCCGAAGTGTAGGCTCATCCTCATCCTTACTTTCGAGTTGATCTAAAATAAGATCAATCGTACTTTTAATCTGACCTATCAGGTTTCAATCGAAAAACATCACTATTTAGTTTACCAGTTCATAACACGCACTTTTTTGTGCACTTGATACGATTCCAATTATTTGCTATCGAGCTCCTGTACAAGTGGTCCAAAGAGCCTGGTTAGACCCAAATTCCGACCGAAGTAACCGCAACCGTTATTGCAATTTCAACTCAACTTTTTTTTTACCTATATAAGGATTGGTCGAAAACTGATGATATTTGAACCCAATATGACGCAGTTCAAAACCGTTTAACAATTATTTTTTTCATGAGTGGTATTGTCAGATTTTTTCACAGGATTGGATCTTATTTCGATGGTTCAATTCTTGTATAAATAATACTTGTGAATAGACCACGGGCACAGGTGCACTTGAAGCACCTGTATCCGTGGTCTATTCTTGGGTCTAATTTATACAAGAATTGAGTCCAAATTTGTAATCGAAAATTGTTTTTTTTTATTTTGATTGTGACTTCGATTTAATTAAAAATTCTTATTTAAAGCCAAATGATGCCAATTAAAAATTTATTTTTTGTAATCAAGTATTAAATAAATGATGAAATATAACTCTTAAATGATTACTTTAAAATTGTAAAATTAGTTCTGTTTCGAAAACAGATTTCATAGAATATCCATTGCTCTACCAAAAACACACCATGCCAATGTTTTCCGAATTTGTATTACAAGAAAAACAACAAATAATGTTAGCAGATGGAATTGACGTAGGCATAAAATTTCCATTAACGCTCTAGCCATCAATTGCGAATTCAATCCCTCGGGTTGTCACAACTCGATACACCTTCTAACTAATCATCCGCCCGCATTCTGTAACGAAAGTCAGCTCGAAAACCACGTCACGAATGTAACTATGCAATCATCATTATCATCATTCAGCCATCGTCATAATCCACGTGTCGCTGTGCGTCGATGCGATGCGGCCCCATTCGGAAGGATATTGGAGTGAAACTCCGAACCTACAGTCGGAATAATGTTTTCTACCGATGAACAAAACTGCAAATTGAAGTCGTAAAATACACGTTTACCTACTCTATGTAGTATGGACTCACACAACTCCACGCACAAACTGGAATCCAATCCGTCATAAACCGAAATGAGTTTCGATTGATGATATAAATTTCGATTACCACATACTTTGTGTAGCATCCTGACGCCAGGTTCTAGCTTAGCTTAGCTTGATTGACTACTCACATCCACCTTTATTCATTGAATCCGAAATGTTTCATCATTAACTTTTAAAAGATTTTTTCCTGGTTCTGCACAAGGTACTGACTTTTTAAATTGAATGCATATATCTTGAATCATATCATAATGATAGATTTTGTCCCAAAAGTACAAAAAAAACCCTTTACAGAATAATTTAACCTTTACTATGTTTCAACTTCATCAATGATGAAACAATTTATTATATTCCTTGTACCGATGTATTATCAAAGCAGTATTTTATCAATCATATGAATCTACCTCTCTAAATTTAATCTAAAACTTTACAATATAAGCAAAGAAGCAATTATGCGTCATAAAGGGTGATGCGGTCCAAATTTGGTCAAGGGAAAACGCGTGTAAATCGGTAAAATCGTTTATTTAAATAATCAAATTAAATTTCTTTTTCAAGTTTAATTAGTATAACAATTCAGGAAAAATATTCAGTTAGGCTTCCGCTTTTCAAAATCCGAATTGCCGGGCCTTACGTTTAACCCCTGTCATCAGATTTTGTACAGCCCTTGTACCTTGTCCACCTTCTTCGCCTCAGAAAGCCAGTTTGCCGTGAACTGCTGCTCGTCCTTAGCAGTTTTTTTTGGTCTTCTTTAGGTTCCGCTTGACAATAGCCCAGTATTTCTCAATTGGGCAGAGCTCTGGCGTGTTGGGAGGGCTCTTGTCCTTGGGAACTACCTGCACGTTGTTGGCGGCGTACCACTCCATGGCCTTTTTACCGTAATGGCAAGATGCCAAATCCTACCAAAACAGTACGAAACAACCGTATTTCTTGAGGAAAGGCAGCAGACGTTTATTCAAACACTCTTTCACGTAAATTTCTTGGTTGACAGTCCCGGAAGCTATGGAAATGCTGCTTTTCAAGCCACAGGTACAGATGACTTGCCAAACCAGATATTTCTTCGCGAACTTTGACAGTTTCATGTACTTGAAAATATCTGCTACCTTTCCCCTTCCTTTTGCAGTATAAAACTCCTGTCCCGGAAGCTGCTTGTAGTCGGCTTTGACGTAGGTTTTGTCGTCCATTACCACGCAATCAAACTTCGTCAGCATCGTCGTGTACAGCCTCCGGTATCGCGATTTGGCCGTCGTATTTTGTTTATCATCGCAATTTGGAGTCACTACTTTCTTGTAAGTCGATAGTCCGGCTCGTTTTTTGGCTCGCTGCACGGTTGTAGACGATACACCCAGCTTATTTGCGGCATCTCGGAGAGAGGAGAGGAATTCAAACCGACAATTGGAAGGTTCAGTGAGCACCAGCTGACCAACGAAAACGGCCTCAGACTTATTGATTTCGCCGCCTCCAAACGAATGGCCGTACGTAGTACCTTTTTCCAGCACCGCCTCCCACACAAGTACACCTGGAGATCACCGTACCAAACTCAATCACAGATCGACCACGTTTTGATTGACAGCCGACACTTCTCGCACATCATCGACGTCAGATCCTGTCGGGGCGCCAACATCGAGTCGGACCATTATCTGGTGATGGTGAAGATGCGCCCAAAACTCTCCGTAGTGAACAACACGCGAAACTGGCGCCCGTCTCGGTTTAATATCACGCGACTGAAGCAACCTGAGGTCGCGGCAGACTACGCGCAATCGGTCGAAGCAGCGCTGCCGGCAGAGGGCGAGCTTGACGAAGCCCCTCTCGAGGACTTTTGGGATACCATCAAAACAGCCATCAACAGTGCTGCGGAGAACGTCATCGGTTATGTGGAGCGATCTCGACGGAACGACTGGTTCGACGAGAAGTGGAGGAGGGTGATGGACGAAGAGAATGCCGCGCGGGCGGCAGTAGTGCAAAGAAGCACTCGTCGAAAAGTGGAAAATCACCGACAGCGGAAGAGGCAGCGAGTCCGAATTCTCCAGGAGAAAAGGCGCCGCCTGGAGGAGGAGAAGCTCGAGGAGCTGGAGCAGCTGCATCGTTCCGAAGAAACACGAAAGTTCTATCAGAAACTCAACGCATCCCGCAAAGGCTTCGTGCCGCAAGCCGAAATGTGCCGGGATAAGGACGGGGGTATCCTGACGGACAATCGTGAGGTGATCAAAAGGTGGAAACAGCATTTCGATGAACGCCTGAACGGCGCACATGCAGGAGACCAAGACGGTGGGGGAAGGTACATCGCCGGCGTAGCCAACGACGTAGAGGAGCCACTCCCAACGATGAGTGAAGTTAAGGAAGCCATTCGCCAGCTGAATAGAAACAAGTCGGCTGGGAAGGACGAGAACGGCTTTTCCGGGAAGCTGATTAGACTGATCAAGGCGACGATGGATGGAACGCAGTGCTGTGTGCGGATCTCGGGTGAATTGTCGAGTTTATTCGAATCGCGCAGGGGGCTTCGACAAGGTGATGGTCTATCCTGCATGATGTTCAACGTGGCGCTAGAAGGTGTTATTCGACGAGCGGTGGGCGAAATGCGGGGCACGATTTTCAACAGATCCAGTCAACTTATCTGCTTTGCCGATGACATTGATATAGTCGGCAGATCAACTGCGGCGGTGGAGGAGATCTACCGCAAACTGAAACGCGAAGCAGGAAGGATTGGGTTGATGATTAATACGTCCAAGACGAAGTATATGCTGGCCTGCGGATCCGAGACCGACCGAACCCGCTTGTCCAGTAATAACAAGGTGACGATCGACGGCGACGAGCTGGAGATAGTCGAAGACTTTGTCTATCTCGGCTCACTGGTGACCGCAGACAATGACACTAGCCGTGAGATCCGGAGGCGAATTATCAGCGGAAGTCGTGCCTACTATGGACTCTACAAGCAACTGCGGTCGAGAAGACTTAGCCCTCGCACGAATTGTAACCTGTATATGACGCTCATTAGACCGGTTGTTCTCTACGGGCACGAGACATGGATATTGCTCGAGGAGGACCTGCGTACACTCGGAGTATTCGAGCGACGAGTGTTAAGAACCATCTTTGGCGGCGTACAGAAGAACGGAGTGTGGAGGCGAAGGATGAACCACGAGCTCGCGCGGCTCTACGGCGAACTCAGTATCCAGAAGGTGGTGAAAGCTGGCCGGATACGCTGGGCAGGACATGTTGCGAGAATGCCGGACGACTGTCCTGCAAAACAGGTGTTCGCTACGAATCCGGTAGGAACAAGACGAGTGGGGGAGCAACGAGCGAGGTGGTTAGACCAAGTGGAGCGTGATCTGGCGAACGTGGGGTGCCCGAGAAATTGGAGAACGGTTGCTATGAACCGAGTGAATTTTAAGAATTATGTTCGTCAAGTTATGTCGTGAGACGGAATACTATGTAAATAAAAAAAATAATACATACGAAGAGTCAAACCGATTATTTTGCGCCACCAAGTGCATTGAAAACAGGCTCAGTTGAGAATAATGCACCCAAATTTTCCCATTAATCAGTATGCTATGCCATGGTTACTATTCTCTCGCGACGTTTATTCGCGACGCCTCGACCTTGGAGACGAAAAACTAACCGCCCAAAGGAAAGAAAATCTAAAAAAAATGGATGCCATGACCATTTATTGAAATTATTACAAATTTAATTATTACGGACAATTGATGAGACTTTGTGTTTTTCCTTTTCGATATAAACCGATTCGCATCCCTACAGAATATTTTAAAAATTTATTTTATACCCTTATGATGCTAGTTTACTTCAGTAAAATATTCAACACCATAAAAATTGTGACCAAAATCAAACAGCAAACTGATACTGTTGACACCGTATTATGGTCGTAATTTGCTATCGATTAAGGCATCAAAGTCTGCACGGGTAATAAAGTTACTACTTGTTCCAGGAACTATCGTAAATATTTCTAACATCACCCTCACTCAACCTACATCCAAAGCTCAAACGAGTGCTTCAATTCTAATGGCAGCAATGTTTAACTTTTCCCCTTCTTCCGCATCCCGTTTTCGCACATCATCAATAAAGGTGATAATTTCTGTTGACCCAAAGTTCATACCTGCATGACGCCGTTTAACTTTTGCCATTTTGATTTGCTCTACACGTACCTACAACACCGGGATTAGGTTGCCATTTTCCTTTCGTTTTCCGAACCACTCGGGGTTTTCCCGTTCGTCCAACCAGCATCGGACATTATTTGAAAAAGTTGAATAAATGAAAATCGGAAAAGGAAATAAAAATGGGACCATGACTGCCAACCAGGAAGGCCCCGAGTGGCTCACTACTTAGCAGCAGCAACAGCAGAGCAAGGCTTCGGTTGGTCAACAAATGATTTGGCGGGTGTTGGAACACTTGTAACATCATCCTTTGGACAAACAATTTCTGGCCAAGGTATATGATGCAGGTTTCATCGGAGAAGATGAAGAAATATTCGATTCAATCACCCATTAGTGCGAAGAAACGATGAACGAAATAATTTGAAGAAAGCATCAGCACTGATAAAGTATCAGACCAAAAGCGGTTTTTATCGGTTGAAATATCTTAAAAGAAAACCCTACAAAAATTGAAGTTATATGATTGCTCATTAGGAGACAAACTTTATTGATTTTAACAAGAAAAGAAAATACAAGCAATCCTTAAGGAATGTTAATGAACTGGATTGAAATTATCATCAACGTATAGGTTATACCTATTAGGTATCAACCTTCTAGTGCCAAACCTCACCTTACACCCAAGGTTTTAGATGAAATGTATATGAAACAGTGTCTTAAAATAATGCGGCTCGTATAAACTTGAAAAAAATGCGACTGTTATGTAATTTTTCTTCTGAAATTGAACATAAAAAACCGGTAATATAAAACCCTTAAAGTATGGGTATTGAAATCACTTCCATCTGTATCGTTGAGCCGTCAATACGTACGCCGGAGAATCGTATCGTTGCTGTGTACCTGCAGGAACATTTTACATTATTTATTTTATCCTTACCTGTTTTTCAATCAGCACTTTTCAGTGCTAAAATTATTTTCATTTTCTTTTATTCATATTTTTCTCTTTTCTTTCCAGCATGGGGAAGTCATCGGCCGGCTCAAGAGCCGGAAGAAAACGGATTGCCGAACCTAATGCAGGTCCATCGCCCTAAAAAGTAAAAATTTCCAATTCATTCGAAGCCTTTATAACATCGGTGATGAGGAAATATTCATATTTAGTTCTGATAAAAGTACTAAGAAACCTTCTTCTTCTTATACTCTTACAATCGAAAAGGTTCCACCAATTACGGTCAGGATTACGGACTTCAATGCCTTTCGGAAAGAAATCGTCACTTCCGTCAAGGATGTGAAGATTTGTTTTCAGATCGGTCGGAAGGGAACTGCCCGTATAATGGCGGAATCTTTAAATGATTTTCAAAAATTTTACACTATTTGAATAATAAAAAACACCAATTTTTTACGTACGACACTAGAAGTGATCGTCCTTTCAAAGTGGTCTCAACGGCGATCAGACATCGGTTGAGATCACAACTGAATTTAAATTTTTTGTAAGGGTTTTCTCCGATTCAAGTAATTCAAATGAGGAAAAGAACCAACACGGATAATACCAGTAGTGTTGATTTTTCTCCTGAGCTTTATTTGATCCATTCAAAAAAGGATCAGATTAATAATTTGCAGATTCTTGAAAAGGCTCGTCTTATGTTTCATTGTCGAGTCAAATTTCAACCTTTTCGAAAATCTTCTACCAATTTTATTCAAAATATTACGCAATGTCGTCGTTGTAAAGCTTTTTGTCACAGCACTCAAAATTGTAGAATGAATGCCAGATGCATGCTTTGCGGCTCATTCGATCATGAAAAATCTAAATGCCTTTTTGGCGGTGATAAACGACAAACAGAATTTTCAAGTGTGCGAATTGCGCTGGTAATCATTCCTCGAATTCCATAGACTGTCCCGTTAGGACAAAGATTATTGCTTCTAGGAAAAATCCTAAAGTTGTCAGAAAAGTTTCTTCTCCTCCTTTCTCTTTTTCGTCTTCACACGTTAGGCTGGCAAACAGTTTGCCTGTTCTCGGTCAACCTCGGCCTGCATTAGAATCACGTCTTGGTAATGCTCGAAGTTATTTTAATGTTACCTGGGCTGATTCAGCGCCACAGTCTCGTTGTTTAACATTCTCAGAGGTGGTTGAAAATGGGTTGTTTTCTTCAGGTTTAACTGAGGGAAAAAACAAGTCTCAAAGTTCATGCGAAGGCTTCGGAAAATCCCCGAAATTCAAATATCTGTTCTTCTTCTTCATATTCTGATCCTAACAATTTTGTTGATTTGGATGAAATAACTGAGGAAAAATTAAAATTTTGCATCAAATTTTGCATTGCAACTTCTCAAACGCTTCATCGTTCACAATGTCTTCGCCGAAGCGTCCCCACGTACAGAATTAGCTTTACAACACAGATCACAAAATTATTTTTAACTATAAACATGGATTTTACAGCCAATAATAATTATTATAATACAATTGATGAATTGAATGAAAATAAAAATACAATTGTATCAAATCGTTTCACTTTTAAAATTTTTCAATTAAACGCAAGAGGTATCAACAATCCGGAAAAACTCGATAGTATAAAATTATTACTGGATAACATCGCCGAAGAAATTCACGGGTTGTTATAGGAGAAACTTGGTTGAAGAATGACCGTACACAATTGGCTCGTTTACCAGGTTATAAAGCTTTCTTCTCATGCCGAATAGGTAGTACGGGAGGAGGAATCGCTGTTTACGTGAAAGATGGCTATCCCATCATTGTGATGAAATAATTAATGAGCAAATTGGTGGATATCACCACATTCACATTTGCCTACAGTCTAATGAAGGTAAAATAAATATCCATGCTGTTTACCGACCACCGTCATACCATTTAAACAACTTTTTTGAAAATTTAGAAGCAATACTATCTACTAACAGCCCTACTGCTCCGTGCATCATAATCGGAGATTTAAATATTCCTACGAACAAAACTTCAAGCCCAGATACAGTCGAATATTTGCAACTATTGAATTGCTTCAATTTTCAAATCACAAACAACCACATAACAAGACCTTCTAGTAACAACATACTAGATCATGTTGTCTGCTCGGAAAATGTACAATCCAATATAATAAACGATACTGTTTTGTCCGACATCAGCATGGTTGGTCCGCACTTCTCAAATCCGACAGTGCGCTGTGTAAATCGCACCGTTATCTTCTACGATTTTTAGAGCACCACACTTCATTCCGAAATGTTCTACACTCGTTTCCGAGTACAGCCGAAGCCAAGTGCCGAGCAAAACCGGTGCCCCAATAGCAACACTACTGTGAGAGCAAGAGAAATCCCGAAACACACAACAGAAGTGCATTTTTTTCCTTCTCTTCCTACCACAGTAGGCAAACAAACAGCTTTAAACGATATTGCTTCTTCTTCTTCCTTTTCTTGTTGGGAAAGAACCAAGCCTACTGAGTCGCTTTAGCGCTGCTCCCCTACACTTAATGTGATGATTTTTTTCTCTTGCTCTTACCCTGGCGAAGCGTTCTCTGCTCTTTGATTGGGTGTACGCCCGGCGTCTTAACAGGGCAGGGCAAGTGTTTCAGAACGAAAAGTTCACTGAGTTGCATTTTTCAAGCCGCTCGGGGAGAAATGGACAACCATGGACATCAGCGATCATTGCCTTATTATTTCCTCAATATCCTTAAAAAAAGGTAACCACTCGAAAACTTGAAAAAGTGATTGTAAACAACACAATGTTAAATCAACTGTTTGCTGAAAAAGCTCGTGATCTTTAAGCTAATTCTGCAGAAGAACTTCTTGCAAAAATAATCTCAATGTACGAAGAACTTAAGATCAAATGTTCTAAAACTATTGTAGTAAACGCCAGAGTTAAAGGAATATGCCCCTGGATGACAGCTGAGGTTTGGGAATGGATGAAAATCAAAGATAATCTGTTCGCTAAATGCAAAAGAAATCCTTTCGATTTAAACACACGTAACTTATTGCAACATGCATCAAAGAAATTCAATCTGTGCAAACACATTGCAAAAAAAACTTACTACAGTAATCTGTTCCACAATTCCAACAGCAAAAATATATGGAAGTGTCTGAATAGCCTGACTGGTAACAGATCCAAAGAAACTGCTCCGCTGAAACTAGTAGTCAACGGTAATGTCACAAGTCATGAGAAAACTGTTGCTGACACCTTTAACACTTTTTTTTAGCAATATTGGCCTCGCAACTAGCCTCCACTATCACGAGCCAGCGAAATACTAATCGATTTAGAACCTTTTCAAACCTGCGTCACCCGATCTTCTTGGAACCAACAACCGAACAAGAAATTATCTTAAATATACGAGATCTAGATCCTAACAAATGCGCTGGACCCGATGGATTACCCACTCATTTCATTAAAAGCCATTATCGATTTTTCTCTAAATTGTTACGAGATGTTTTCAATGAAAGCCTATACACAGGAAAATATCCGGACAGTTTGAAGGTTGCCAAAGTCATACCAATTTACAAATCAGGATCTAAGGTTGACGTAAACAACTACCGACCGATCTCAATTTTGTCTGCTTTAAGCAAAATCCTAGAACAGTTGCTGGTCACTAGGATTACGAGTTTTTTCAAGAGCCAACGCGTTTTATATGAGTGTCAGTATGGGTTTCGAGAAGGATCTAGCACGACAACAGCCACCTACGAGCTTTTTCTAGATGTCTAGACCAGAAAAACCCCGCAGGACTTCTTTTTCTCGATCTTAAAAAAGCTTTTGATACAATCGACCACGAAATATTACTCGAAAAACTGTCATTCTACGGCATAAGAGGTACCCAGACAACCATTTGGTGGGTATTTCGAATTCGCAACGCAAATATACGTGCAAATATACGTGTAAACATATCGTATATAATGTAGCAAAACCAGTATATACGTATCATTTTGGAGGCCATATAGGTACATTAGCAAACATATTCTTGATTTGGATTGTATTAAATTACGATTTGCACGACTTGTCATGCGCATCATTTACGACTACCCTGATTCTTTTTGGAATATACTATGACAATTTACATCATCATATAGATGATTGAGGTTGTAATATACGACATTTTTCGTAACAATATGGAAAGTTTGACGACTTATTTGGTCGTCTTTTGCGACTTGAGTGCAAGGCTCTCACTTTCCGTCAGTTGAATAAAAATAATATTATTATCATTTTTGTATTTTAAACCAATTGGTTTATTCATTCCCAAAAATAATAATAGTAAGATTATTTAAAAAAAAATGCTTTTTTTGCCGCCAAATTCAAGTTTATATCGTACAAATTTATTATTTGCCTGACCTGGACTTGATCCCCTGACCATAGGATCTGCAGCTCATGATGCTTCCTCGACGCTATCTGGAATATATAAATTCAAGGGGATTTGCTTCAAAGGCATTAAACCAAAAGCAAATCGTATATTTCTATAACTAAAATCTTTTAAATCGCAGAACACGTCATCGATGATCTAAAAATAGATCAGCATTTTGAAGCCTCCTTTAATACGATTCCAATCATCGATGTCCCATTATCATAAACGATTTTATTGATTTTTTTTTGTCTTCTTTTACGATTGCCAGCAAATACGTTTTACGAAAATCAGACATGCGAATTAATTTGCAAAGGTATACGATTACGAATCAATGCAGTTATATACGTTTTTTATTTCGAATTATTTTATGCATAGCACGACAAAATCTCTCAGTCACGGCTGATCACCGTATATCGGTCGTTTCACGGATTTTTTGCGAATTGTCGTACACAAAGGTCGAGTTCATATGTACATAACTACGAGTCTCTCTTCTTGTCGAAATAAAATCATGCAATGCTTTTAAATACGATAAAGAATATGCATGAACCGCACATTGTAGGTGCAGATATACGAAAATGAGTATGAATAACATTCTATACGATGTAATCTGTAAAAGAAAATACGACTTCTGGTTGTCTGGGTACACCATTGGAAAAAATAAAGAGTTTTCTCACAGGTAGAAGCCAGTACGGATCTATAAAAGGAATTAGAAGCTGTAACCAATCATTGAGAGTTGGTATACCTCAGGGCAGTAACCTGGGTCCACTGCTATTCCTTGTTTACATAAACGACTTGCCTAACCTCAATCTAATCGGTAAACCTCGTTTGTTTGCTGACGATACTTCGTTGTTTTATTCCGGAAGGAATGCTGATTCAATAGTGGAAAGCATGCGTAACGATTTAAAAGTATTGAGTATTTACTTTGATGAAAACCTTTTATCGTTAATCCTAACGAAGTCCAAATATATGATTGTATCTGCGTCCAATAGATCACAAAATGAAAAGATATGTCCCAAGAAAACAATCGCTGTTAATGTACCAGGCATTCGTCCAATCTAAGCTGCAGTACCAGGTGTTTCTTTGGGGCGGATCAGCAGAGACTCATTTGAAAAAGCTTGAAGCAGCTCAATACCGCTGCTTAAAGGCTATTTACAACCGACCGAGATTGTACGCCTCAAGACTGCTGTACTCTGAAGTATTGAACTCAACTCTACCTATAAAATCATTAAGAGAATTACAAGCCATCTTGATCATCCACTCGCATCTGAATGATCAACGTGCTCATCACAATGTTGTATATGAACAACCAAGCCACGAATATGCCCTTCGTGCCCAAGCCAGCATCTCAATAAGTCGACCGAATACTGAAATGACGCGGAGAGCATTTCCCTACTACGGTAAACTCGTTTACAACAATCTCCCTAGAGCCCTTAGGGATGAAACTAATATAAACAAGTTCAAAGCCATGCTGAAACGACACATAAGAAATAAACTAGGAAGTTATTTTAATTAACGTTCCGAAATCCGATGATTTCTATTAGTGAGTTCTAGCCAATAAGCGCTTCCTTTACAGAGATCTGTCTCGCTGGAAGCAATGTGAACATATACCTCCCATCATTCGCCTGTTTTGAATAGGCAACAGCCACCCCATAGATAACTATTCAAAAATTTACAATTCCGTTTAAATTTATTTCGTTTCCGCCACTACCACCGCCACCACCGATCGCTACCACCGACCTCCTCCTCCGACCGCCACCATCAACCGCCTTTACCAACCGCCTTCATCAACCACCGCCACCAACCATCAACATCACCTGCCGGCATCAATCAACTTCACCCGAGAGCAACGCTAAACAACGCACCTATTGTAAAAACAAAAATTGAAAAAAAGACATAAAAAATAATGAATGATGAGGAAGTTTTTCGCCTACTGGAGAAGGACCTCAAGAGGAGGAACACTCCCGCGGGCTTTTCCCTGCTCATAAATAGAAGTTAAAATTGAATGGAAATGATGCAACTTATGTTGAAAACAAATTCAATGTTGGAAGCTTCCAAACTCTTTTAAATTATGCTAACACAATTATTGTAATTTTATGAATCTTTCATGGATCCAAATAGATGTTTAAATATTTTGAATTGGAATACTAGATCTTTGCTTGCTTACAAAAATAAGTTCTTTTTTTTTTTTTTTGAAAACCCAAAATATACATATTGCTGCCATCACTGAAACTTTTTTAAAGCCAGACAATAACTTGAGAAGCAATGCTGTTGGATCTCAACAATATTGGTCACTCTAGAAGCGAATGACGAACAAGCTTGTGTGCAATCTTGCAAAGAATTTGATAGGAAATGATTTGCTGAATGTTGCTAGTTCTATGTTTTCCGTTGTACTATTGTTATGCGTATGCGCGGGAAGAATTGTAATTATGGATGAAGCCTCTTTTTAAGTTCGACGAATTCGAGGCAAGTTGTCTTTTTAATTCCCTCTCGAAATGGTCTGCCCAAACAATGCTTTTTTCAAATTTTTACGAAATGATCGACTTGATCGACAAGGTGGGGATTGTAGCTATTGTCATAAATAGTCGTCTCAAATTTAGACTTCTTCATTCTTTCAATACAAAAGTCTTAGGAACAAATGGAATTGAATAAGAAACTTCTATGGGGAAAATTATAATTGTTGCCGCATACTTGCCTTTTCAATGTAGCTACCTACCTACCTAAGGGTCCAGCGCCGATTGACCGGCGCATAGGGCTGAGATAAAAGATCTCCACTACTGGCGATCCGAGGCCAGCGTCTTCACGTGCTGCCAGCCAAGGTTCTCGTCAACTGTGCGGGTTTCAGCGGCTAGACTTCGCCGCCACGAGCTTTTGGGCCTGCCTCTTCTTCGATGCCCATCTGGATTCCAGTCAAGCGCCTCTCTGCAAATCTCATTTTATCTCTTCGCAGCGTGTGCCCAATCCATCTCCGCTTACGTTCCCGAATCCCGAATCTAGCGCCTTTTGATGACACCGGCGATGAAGTTCAACGTTTGAGATCCAGTTGCCAGGCCACCAAGCGCGGATGATGTTCCCCAGGCAGCGATTCACAAAAACTTTCAGTTTTCGCGTCGTCACCGCATATGTGCACCAAGTTTCACACCCGTACAGCAATACGGATTTGACGTTTGAGTTGAAGATTCGGATCTTAGTTAGTAGAGAGATCTGACGTGAGCGCCAGATGTTTCGAAGACTTGCAATGTTTCGGAGACTTTTCAATGTAGTGGTGAACAGAAAAATTTTTTGAAGGGAGTTTTCCAAAACCTCACCAGAAACAAGTCTAAATTTTTTATAATTGGTGACTGTAATGCAAAACACCGATGTTGGAATAATATTTCATCAAATTCTAATGGGAATATTTTATTTAATGACTGCTCTGCAGGTTATTACACTGTTATAGCCCATTAGCATACTTGTTTTTCTTCAATTAGAAATCCCTCCACAATTGATTTGGTTCTAACGGATTTAGGCGAGCATTGTAGTCAATTAGTTACTTAAACGGACCTCGATTCAGACCACCTTCCAGTAACATTTTCTTTATCCCAAAGTCCCATTGAAAACCCTTTAAAATCAACTTTAAACTTTCAAAAGGCTAACTGGGAGCGACATAGGAATTTTATTGAACGTAATTTAGATGTAAACGTTCCACTGAATTCAATAGAAGATATTGATTTGGCTGTAGAAAATTTGACAACTTCAATAGTCAATGCTAAAGCCGCTTCAATACCTAAAGTTAAACATAAATTTAATCCACCTTTGATCGATGATGATCTTCAGTTTTTGATACGACTGAAAAACATTCGTCGACGCCAATATCAACGTACTCTAGGGATCCTTATTTGAAATTTATTTTTTGCGACCTTCAAAAAGAGATCAAACGTCGTTTAAATTTCATTCTTAATGAAAACTTTGCTAAAGCAGTAGAGGACATAAAACCCTATTCAAAGCCATTTTGGAAATTAACTAAAATTCTGAAAAAGTCCCAGAAGCCAAATCCTACTTTAAAAGATGGAGATAAACTTCTTTTAACTAAAGCAGAAAAAGCTCAAAAATAAGCTCAACAATTTGAGTCTGCTCATGATTTTAATTTAAACGTCGTCTGTTCTTTCTAAACAAAATGTATTTGATAGTTCTTGTGAGACAAATATTGATGAACTTAAAATTATTTTCAAAAAAATTAAACATATCAAAGCTCCGTTGAAGATGGGTTTTTCTGTATTCTTATTAAGAAGTTGCCTGAACGCACTTCAAGTTTTTTAATTAAAATCTTCAATAAATGTTTTCACTTGGCTTATTTTCCAAATAAATGAAAAAATGCCAAAGTAACTCCAATTTTGAAACCTGGAAAAAGTGCTTCAGAGCCTTCAAGTTATCGACCAATTAGTTTGCTTCCTTCTTTAAGTAAACTATTTGAGAGAGTTATTTTGAATAGCATGATGATTCACATTAATCAGAATTCTATTTTCCCTGATGAACAATTTGGTTTTCGTCATGGACATTCTACTACACATCAACTTTTGAGTGTAACGAATATGATTAACGCTAGCAAATCTGAAGGTTATTCAACTGGTGTTGCTCTTCTTGATATTGAAAAAGCTTTTGACAGTGTTTGGCCCAAAGGTTTAGTAGCTAAATTAGCTCAATTTGATTTTTTTGTATATCTCACCAAAATTATTCAAAATTATTTGACTAGCCGAACCTTACAAGTAAGCTATCAAAATTCATGCTCTGAAAGGACACCCATTAGAGCTGGGGTCCCTCAGGGCAGTTTACTTGGGCCAATCTTATACAATATTTTTACTTCTGATCTTCCTGATGTACCAGAAGGAAAAGGTAGGAGATTATTTGTTGATGATAGTCTGCTTTCAGCCAAAGGTCGGAATTCACGGGTGGTACGCAGTAGATTGCAACAAAATTTAAATTCCTTTCTGAATTACTTGAAAATGTGGAAAATTTCTCCTAACGCTTCCAAAACTCAACTTATTTTATTTCCCCATAAGCCAAGAGCTGAATTTTTAAAAATCTAACGAAAATCATTTCATAACTTTTAATGGGGTTTCATAAGAATGGTCTTGATCGGAATCTTACTTTTAAAAAGCACATTGAAGGTATTCAATATAAATGTAATAAACACACTTAATCTCTTTATTCTCTCATCAACAGGAAAGCTGTGCCTGAGGAATAAGTTGCTCATCTACAAACAGGTGTTCCGACCAGCGATAATGTATGCAGTTCCGATTTGGTCTAGATGCTGCGCGACGAGGAAAAAAGCTATCCAGAGGATGCAAAACAAGGTTCTGAAAATGATTTTGCGGCTTCCACCTTGGCACAGCACCGAAGATCTTCATCGGATTGCAGGCATTGAATCGATCGAAGAGATGGCCAACAAAATCATCTCCAACTTCAAAGGCAAATCGATGCAGTCTTCCATCGCAAAGATTAGTTCTCTTTACAATTAAGTTAGTTTTTAGGATATAGTTTAGGCTTAAGTTAAGCACGATGAAAACGTCTCCTAATTTGAAGCTTGAAGTAACGATAGCTTTTTGCGTAGGGGCATCTTGTGAACGGCTGAACCGATTTTCAAGTAACTAGTGACATTTTTAAAAAATCTCTCGCCAAATCTTGTTTATCACAAAGTTGTCAGGGAAAACTAAACTATTGTATCTTACACCCAGAAAGTCTGATTTGAACATCCAATGAATTACTTAACTGCATTTTATTAACATGAAATTAGTCAAAAATTTGTCCTTGGGATGAGTCATAAGTTTATTTAACAAAGATGTTCATTTTTTGAAGGAACTTTACCATTTTTCATCATGCAATTAAAAGGAATGAACCATTAAATCTCGCGTGAGCTTTCATTACGTCGTATGTAACAAAATGTAAACAAACAGTTTTATTATGAAAAAATTCAAAACCTGACCTAAACTAGTCGCAACTTCTTTCCATTTAGAATTGTTGTGGCCTGGACTCCTTATTCTATATTTGAAACACAAATTTCAAAGTTGTTTTGATAGATTTTGCAGCAGTTTTCTGTGAATTCTTAGCATGTTTCATACGATGCGATGAAAGCTAAAAAATGATCGAAAATTGCGTTACGTAATATTTGAATGGCCCTTTTCTAAAACTTGGGAATCAATATGTGCTTCATATTCGATATCCTTAAAAGTAACCCATTGTACAAATTAACATTATTTAAGATTACAAAATCATTCCCAATTGTGTAAAAGATAGCGTTGAGAAGGGTAGATAAAACAGCTTGAGTAAAACGACACAACTTTGTCCAATTCCTTGTTCAAGGCTCCAATCCACTACCTTTTTTCTCGGACTAACTATTGAGGTAGAACCTTTGGTGTTCGCTCGAAAATAGCCGATGAAAAAATAAACTAACCCCGTTGATGTTCCCGAACATAGCCGGGAGCCACACCTGCTGTGACAGAGCGAAATAAATGCTAGGAACAAGAAACCCGGACCAAGTAGAGGCACAACTGATGCCAGCAGCCGCCATCGTTGCCCGCCGGAATACCCATTCGGATATAAAGTATTTCCGTGATTTATTAGTCATTTGTGATAAAAGCTTTCGGGTAGAAGTTAGATTCATTTTTTCTTCGACTTTTCTGTTCTCAGGAGCGCAGCCAGCCGCCAACAACTATCCCAGCTTATGAGGTGAGGCTTAAGATGTGAATATACTGAAAGGGATGGAGGGAAAGGAAAATAGGACAAAACAAACAAGACCCGCCTTTCGCTAGGGATGAACGGAAAAATGTAAGCCCAAGGACGGATACTCAAAACCCGAAGCTGAGAAACGTGATAGGTCCTTTTTTCACCTCACTGGACCCACCTAGAGCGGCATTGTGACAACAGGGCTAGAAGGATGACTATTCGATTCCGAAATAAACTCGGGACCGCTTTTTGACCCGGTAGCCTCGCACGCCCACTCATATTTTGTCCGAAACCTCCGAAATGGGGAAAACGGGGGTTCGAAATTGTAGTTTATGAACGTCCGCTTCGAGCTTTCTGTTGCTCATTGCCGTATAAGGTGTACTGTTACTAGTGTTTGGTCCCAATTTGTTTCCAGCTATGATTTTTTTTAAATTTCCTAGCTCACAGGAGTTTATTTGTTAAACGAAATTGTTGAAACTTAAGCCTAGTCCACACTCGGCAACTTGATCTGCGATTCTGGTTGCTGAAACTTGTTCATGTTTACATCTTGGTTGCTGTTGTCTCCCATACTTGTCGGGAGACTTGAGACGAGCATCTCAGCAACAAGTCTCAGCAACCGAAATCGCAGTCCAAGTTGCCTAGTCTGGACTAGGCTTCATGGTTTCCTCCGGCACAGCAGCAAACATCTGCTACCACGAGCAGAACCAAAACATTGTTTGTTTTGGTTCCTCTTGCTATGTCAAATTCGAAATCGAGGACAATAGATCAATGGGTCGATTCACGATGACGTATGTTCCCTTTTGTGGTGACAGTTCGCGCGTCCTGTTTACAAAATTTTACGAATGAGAAATGGGGTGCGGCGAAATTTTTCGTGTAGCTGCACGGTCAAGAAATTTAACACAAAACTCAGTTTAAGCAAACATATTATAATCAACATTGGTAACTCTCAGCATGCTTCATATGCTCTAGCAAGGACATGTATATCAGCACCACCCCAAGGAGACAGTTCTTACTAAAAGAGTCAAGTTGGCGTGTTTCTTCGAGAATTTCTTTATTTGTTTATTTTTTCATCAGTAAATCTATGTTGTCAACAAAATTTGTATCGTCTTAAATTCAATGGAATGCCGGTGAATACAAAACCTTTCATTTCAAGGAGATTTTCATTATCAATATTTGCATTTCAGATTACTGATTACCCAGACTGCAATGCCGAATAAAATTCGAGACAAATAGAAATCTTTGCTTAGACTTCGAACGCAGTAAAATTATCAACGATGGCTGAACATCGATCGCCTCCAGTTGCTTTCTATCTTAGAAAAGTGAGATGCAAGCTATTTGTGACCGTAGGACGCTTGTTGTCAACGGAATTTTGCAAATGAAGAATTACGAGAACTGGGCCAGCAGACGAAAGGTAGTCTGTCATAATGCTACTCCATGAGCTATAGTTTTAAGGTGAACATCGTGGAGGATTACACACATCGAGAGGAGATGAAATGCCTTTCGCTTTTCGTTTATGCGGTTGGGCTAAGTTGTTTGTGTCGTTTGATTGCTAGCCCTGTGGAAGTTCATGCTTGAAGATAGATACAAACGATAAGGAGCGAAAAACGTTGCTCCAGAGAGTAAATGAAGCTGGAAGAAAAAGTTGTTTCCATTTGCATTTTTATAATCGAACAACTGCATGCGTTAAGCAGCTTAACAAGAACTACGTCATATGAATCTGAAGAAATTGGAATAAAATTGCTTACATTTATAATCGTGGCTCCAGAGAGATAATTTTCGATATCTTTTTTACTAATCGTTTGAAAAGGAAACAAAACTGTTTAATAAAACCAATCGAAAATTTATTGACATCTCAAAACATATCAGTTTCAGAATAATTGTACGGAAATAAATCATTTGAAAAGGTTGCATAGGAGATCCGAAGAGAAACAAAATCTGTAAATTTGATTTTTCGTTATGTACCTTTAAGAAGTTTTGAGTGTGTTTTATTGATGTTATGATTATTTAATTACGAATAGTTAAAATATTTCGAATATGAAATAAATATGAAATAACACATGAAAATATAAGATCATAAAATTAGGAAAACATTTATTGTGAATGTGTTGAAAAAAAAATTAACCAAGGTTCAGCTCCATGCGCTACGAGGAAACTTTTGATGTTTTTTCGCTTTTCATGCATTGTCAACAAATCGTCTACCACTTCATCACTTATCACCTCTTCTCGGCCAACATCCAACGCATCATTCAAAAAATTCATGCTTTCTGTTGAACAACATTCATCCACATGATCCGTCTGCATATTTTCCAAAACGGGTGGGGGTAGTAAGGATGGAATTGCATGAAGATATAAGTCTGCATTTCCACTTTTCGGAAGCTCTATAGAAAACCATAATATTTTGTTGGTAAGATCATGGATGGATGATAAAAGTGATAACCATCTTACCTATTTTTTGCAAATATGTTGTAAAAAGAAACTGGTGTGAATGCGGTTTTTACATTGGGACAGTCTAGAACTGCACATCGTCTCCTCATTCTTGCAAACTATTTTCTTTCTTCGCAACTATCCCTTGTTTTGATTCACCTAGCGTCGTATTTACTTTCTTTTTCAAAAGTACGGTTACTGTGATAAATTGTGTTTTCTATGTTGTGAAATATTTTTGTTTCAGGCAACTTTGGTTATTTTCGTTTATATTTCTACGTTTAGTAAGCACTTTGATCACATGGAGGCGTGCATGTCATGTCTCCATTTTTTTTGGGGAGTGAGATATATTGATTATTATTATATTTGGTTTAAGGTTAGCAAAAAACCAAGTTTCATTTTGTGAATTTAATTTAGCACATTTTTTGGTTTCTCACGTTTATCTCTCCGGAAATGAACAGACAGTTGAAAATTCGTAAAAATTTCGAAAATGAGGTTTGTTTATTAAAATGTTTCAACATGTTTTTAAAACTCTTTTTTCAACACATTTCTTCTGAATGAACTCACTTTGCATTGAATATTCTGATGCAGCGCTTCTACTTGAAATAAAAAATCCCATCAAATAAATAGCAAAATTTGGAATGTTCCGAATTGATTGTCTGGAAGATTCTTGTGTTATTTTGACCGGAAGCTGTGAACAAATACACATACTTATACGATAACACTGCTCACGGAAAGAAGAATTCAATTTTGGAAAATTTTCCGGTAAACATACTGTGAAAAGGGCTGAACTGTTCTAAATTTTTACGATATGATATTTTCGAGGCAAAAAAATTAAACGTCGGATAGTTTAACCACTGATGAACTGATGTACAAGCTAAGCCTTGAAAAGTGTGTAAAATCCCGAGGACCGTTTTGAATCAATTTTATGTTTTTTGGTTGAGCCACCAGATGTCTCCAAGGACACCAGAGAGAACTGTCAAGAAGAAAATGAAATGTAAACAAAACAAAAAAACAAACTTTTAGTCAATTATGAAGAGGTCGTATCTATTTGACGAGTTTTGAGCAAATTGATGTTTGAAGATTCGTTACACATTTCTAGTTTACGTTATCAAAATTTTTCGATTGAAGTTGTTTTTCGAATTGCTTCAAACTACTCTGTGTTCAAACTAGCATGAAGCACTTAATTCAACCAGAACCAGAACTATTGCTAAAAACGTGTGATTGAGAATTTAATGAGGACCCAAATATTTGCTTTGTTTCCTCAGCGTGTAGAATTGGAAAATAAAGAATCAAAACAGGAATCGCGAAGTGTCAAAAACAGTGAGGCCAGGCAGTGCGTGAATCGACCTATGATTGCTGATAACAGGTGATGATGAAACGCGGAACAAATGTTTACATCATCACACGGTTAAGCGAAACTACTCAAATTGGGTTCATGGTAACACAACAGTGTTGCCAGATATTCTGGGTAAGAGTATCAAAATACTCGTTAGGAAACGAGTACTTTCCCGGTTAGGGAATATGAGAAGTGGAAAGTGACAAATAGCTATCACCACTGATGAACTGATGTACAAGCTCGAACAAAAAATCTTCAGAAACTTGTGTAAAATTTCCAGTGCTCTCTTTTAAAGAAGCCGTTAAAAAGTGACAAAAAACAGTGCCATCTATTGCTTGATTTGTAACTTTTGAACGGCGCAATAGATGGCACTGTTTCTAGATAGCTCTTTTAAAGTAAGAATTTTTCAAGAGAGCGCAATGCTGTTTGAACTCATTGATAAAAAACTTTAAATACAATTAGATGAATTGCTCTATATAATTAGATGAACTACGAATAAATTTCAGCTGAGAAAAATAGCATCATTATAATGTTGTCACTATAGTCTCTATAGAGAGACTGACTAAATGACCGATATACAGGGCCGTAGGAAGAACGAGCTCATGGGGGGGGTTTTGATGAAAAATTTTTCCTATAACATTTTTTCTTGAACAATGCATACACAAGTGAAAAAATGTATATGTATTAAGTATCAATTATTCAGTTTTAAGTTATTTTGCATTAAAAGTTATTTATTTTTGAACATAAGTCCTATGAGTTGCCAATTCTTTTTTATGAAGCTTTAAAAATATGGAGACTTGTGATATAGCTCAGTTGATAAATCAGCTGCCTCCTGAACTGATGTCCGTGAGTTCGAGCCCAAGAATAAACATTGAACACAGTTGTTCCAGTTAATTTTTCAATTACTGGTGCGCCAACTACATTGTTGATAAAAGTCGCGAATGGCAAATGATTTAGAAATGACTTTTTTGAACTTTTTTAAGAAAAAAAAAATCTTTTTTTTGCTCAGTTACATTCGCAAGCTTATTCTTTTGAACCACAAGCATAACCAATTTAAGCATGGATGGAAATGTATCAAATATTCAGATATAAAAGTAAAACATTAGGTTTACGGTTCAAATAAGGTTTATTTTCTACCCTAGTAAACTCTATTAAAATTTAAGATTTTAGTTAGAACCTTTGATTTTGGAGAATCAGCAATAGATATATGTATGTAAATAATGTTAAATAAAATTTCCAGCTCAATTTTTACCTGAGAATGAAAAACAAGATTAAAAATTATAATTTTTTTTATATTTCATAGTTTAAATCCTGTAATCGAAGTTTTCAAAAATGGAAATCTAGATTTTTGAAAAAACAAATACTTTGAAATGAAACCAGATCTTATTTCTCTATGATGACTTTGATTGAATTTGAAAATTTTTATTTTAAATCAAGAATAAAAGTTATGAAACTGCAATCTTCTTCAATTTGAATCCATAAAAAAATTAACATTGATATTTCAAAATTGATAAAAAATTGCTAAATTTGATTACAAACCTTGGATTTAAGTTCCACGTCTGAACTAGAGAAACCTGAATCAGAGAAATCCAATGAATTTGAAACAAAAAAGCGAAATTTGTTTCAGAATCCTTAACCAGAAATCTTTTATTTGATTTTGAATTTATGGTTTTCATTATGATTTTTTAATGATTTATTTGTAATTGAAGTTGCAAATTTAAATAAAATTGTGAATAATGAATTTGTTTCACATTTTTCTATTCTGGACTCATGTGATTTGAACGCCCCAACAAATGTTCAGAACATCTTATTCATGTAATACCTCATCTAACTATAGTTAAGCTTTAAAAACTAACTTTTAAATAACTTTCAAAATAAAACCTTTATAACTCTGCTTTGAAAATAGATAGAGTTTTGATGTATTCAACAAAGTTTCATTTTTTTACGTATTCTATAACTTTGTAGTATAAAGTAATGCTCTATCAATTGAAATAAAAAAGATAGAATTTTCAATTTTTTTTAAGATGACTTTGACTAACTTTTGATGCCTTCAAGATATAAGGCATGTTTCAAGAAGCGAATGTTCTCAAGACACTTAAGGGAAAAGATGAAAGACAGAGGTGCTACGAAAAAAGTTCCACTTAAAGCCCTTTCGGACCACTGTGCAATGGTGATCCAAACTGAAAACCAGGAACAATAAACTGGATACTTACTAGATATGTTTCCGCATGTATCCAGGCTGGGCAAATCTAGGCCTATTTTTTCCTAAAACTTTGTGAAATTAGGGCATATTGTTTCAAGAATTTTCTAAAAAACCGGACAATATGCAGGCAAATTTCGGAATTATTCCATTAAAATCAAGAAGAAAAACACGTGGAAAACTGTTTTTATTGTATAGAAACACATAAGCCAATTGAGAATCAAATTTAAGGCTTGCAAAGAATCTTTTATGTTTATTTTGACAAAATTTGTATAAAAAAATATTTGGGCGCAAGATACATTATTCTCAGGACTCAATTTATATTTTTGTTTGATTTGGCAAATAGAGTGAGAAAATCTGGTCAGAACCAAGACAATCTGGAAGCTTATTCTGACTTTATAAGGTTTCAACATTTGGGATTGAATTAATATCCAAAAATGAGAAATTTTTTGAAAAACCGTTGTAGATTTGTGGTCCTGGAATGAGATTTTCAGGTTTTGGAGTCAAGATTGTCACATTATTGTTACTCTTGAATCATTTTAGTTGTTCATCAAAATTTGATTTGAAATTTCAAATTTCACTTTGCATTTTTGAACCTTCATGGGGGGGGTTTAACCCCCAAAACCCCCCCCGTTCCTACGGCCATGCCGATATACAAGCTGGAATTATAAAATTCCAGAAACGTATTGAAAATTTCAAATGCTATCATTTAAACAAGCCGCAATAAACTTTTGAAATACCTGATTCTTGGAAGAGCGCTACTGTATATGATCTCAAAAATTAATAAACTAACATCGTAGAAAAATTGATGGCTTCAATATATTCACATCAAGGTAAATTCATCTGGCTCATTTTACCTTGATTCTTTTTACCAAAGAGGCTAACTAACAACTTTGAACAAGCCAGACGAACCAGTTATTTTATCCAGTTGAGCTTAAAATTAACAATCCAACGAAGAAATACAGATTCTAGGCTTCTTTGAGCGGGCATTTTCACGCATTATAATTAAGTGCTTCATGCTAGTTTGAATACAGAGTAGTTTGAAGCAATTCGAAAAACAACTTTAACCGTAAAATTTTGATAACGCAAACTAGAAATGTGTAACGAATCTTCAACATCAATTTGCTCGAAACTCGCCAAATAGATACGACCTCTTCATAATTGACTAAAAGTTTGTTGGTTTGTTTTGTTTACATTTCGTTTTCTTCTTGACAGTTCTCTCTGGTGTCCTTGGAGACATCTGGTGGCTAAACCAAAAAACATAAAATTGATTCAAAACGGCCGTCGGGACTTTACACACTTTTCAAGGCTTAGCTTGTACATCAGTTCATCAGTGCTATCACTAATATTATGGATTGTTGTTGGGTAGGACTTGATGAACAAACCTGAATAAAGATAACTCTATTGCACCACTGAAATCTGCGTTTTCAACAGAAATTAAATGGAATGTTATCAAATTTAAAAAAAAATTAACTGGTTAATCGTATAATAGAATGATAGGGGAAATAAGGGCATAACGAACACACGGGGCTCTTTTCTACAAATGTATTTACGCGTTCTATAAAAAAAATGTCATGAAGAACAGTTATGTAGTTCCTATAGTATTTCATTTTAAGCAAAAAAGCAATCATCATCATATCATTATCATTATCAATCATTATCATATATACGATGTTAGTTTAATTATTTTTGAGAACATATACAACTGCGCTCTTTTATAAATGAGGTACTTCAAAAGTTGGTTCGGCTTGTTTAAATGATAGCATTTGTAATTTTGCACTGGTTTCTGGAATTTTATCATTCAAACTTGTACATTTGTTTGTAATTTCGCCAGTATCTCTCGTGAAAAAATATGATGATATTTTTGTTAGCTTAAATTATTCGTGGTTAATCTAATTATAAAGAGGAATTTATGTAATGGTATTTAAATGTATTTATTTATGAGTTCAATTATCATTGCGCCCTTCGAAAAATTCTTACTTTCAAAGGAGATATCTAGAAGCAGTACACTCAGAAATAAATAAAATATGAAACAATTATGTTTTAGATATTTTCACACTTCTTCCTCTTTACGCAGAAGTATATTTCTCATGGTGTAATTAATTATTGGAATATTTCTCACTGAGAAATATTTTTGCGACTAAAATTTATGCATTGGGACCAGTTCTATGGTCAACATGATTGACCATAGCATGCACAACTGGTACACTTGCCCTGTTAAAAATAAGTTGCTGCTACTGATTCCATTCTTTTTAAATACATTTTTAAAGAGGATGGAATTATGATGCAGTCAAGTTAAGGGGCATTTTGCAAGTATCAAGCACGTGCTCTCCCTGTTTAGCTGGGACTCAAACGTACCCAAGACAAAGCATTTGTTTGAGAAAAAAATATCGCTGTTATTAAATTTTATGCATTGCTTCATTTCTCGACAAGAAATGATTGTGAGTTATTATTTTTTAATTATTCCAGTTTATTTTTGTCAGAGAAATAACCGAATGCATGAAAAATAATTATTTTAATGTTTTATTCATTTCTGAGTGCGCCATCTATTGCGCCGTTCAAAAGCTACGAATCAAGCAATAGATGGCACTGTTTTTCGTCGTTTTTAACGGCTTCTTTAAAAGAGAACACTGGAAGATTTACACATGTTTCTGAAGATTTTTTGTTCGAGCTTGTTTGTTTGTTCATCTGTGACTGAACGTCCAACTTTAAGAAGACGGTAATTTTTTTGAATATTTATTTTTAACACTCTGAGTTATCGCTTTAGTAAGCTTTAGAAGTTTTTTAAATGTTTGTTTTCTAATCGACGTTTTTCGGCGAGTTTTAGAAAATAAAAATAAAACGTTTTTACCAGTTGTCCAGACGTTTCGAGCTACTCTGGCTTTCGCTCCTCTTCAGTGGACACTAAAAATATATTTTGAAATTTAATCCTAACTTAATTAACAAATTTTAAAAATAAATCTTACAATTTTCTGGCCTTCGTCTATACTATTTGTTCTGGCTCAGTTTGTTTTGTTTTGCGTTTACTTTTACTTGTCATTATTTGTGTCAGTTTTGTTATGATAGGGTCGTAAGCTGTTTTGAAATTACATGAGTCTCTTTGCCTATTAACTACGTTCTGATCACCTCTTAATTTAATATAGAATGTTTCGGCAGTTATTCTTGCATTGTAGCCTGCTACACGTTCTAGAATTTTAGTGTTTTCAAAGTCAAATAAATGCCCGGTTTCCAAGCAATGTTGGGCTAGACCAGTGCTTATCTGTTTTGTTGATACGGTTGTTTTATGTTGTTTGATTCGTTTCTCTAAAAACTGGCTAGTCTCACCAACGTATGACTTTTTGCATTGCCCACATTCTATTTCATATACTACATTTATGTTTTTGTTTTTTGGGATTTTGTCTTTCGTTTTTGTAAAGATTACATTTTTAATTTTATCTAATGGTTGAAACGCAACATTAATGTCGAATTGCCTCAGATATCTGGAAAGTTTTTCCCCTAGGCCTAAACAATATGGTATTGTTGCAAAATTATTCAAAGTTCTTTTTGTGACACTTAATGTATTATAAATTTGATGTGTTCTTTCTTTAATAATATTTGCAACAAAATTTCGTGGGTAGTTATTAAGTTTAAGGATTTTGTAAACTGTAGTGAGTGTTTTTTCCCTGTATAAAGTATGTGTGAGTCTAATTGCCCTATCTACCAGTGCCACCACTGTGTTCTTTTTGTGTGAAAAGGGACTTACAGAATTAAAATCTAAATAACGTCCCTCCTCGTCCTTCGGGAACCACTCCGTTGTGATAAAATTCTCCTTTCGGCGCAGAATAGTATCAAGGAACTTAATTTCCCCATTCACCTCGTGCTCCATGGTGAATTGAAGTCGTTGGTGAAACCCATTGAAAGTATTCAGGATTTCAGTTTGTTGGTTGTTTCCAGCAGCAACCAAACAATCGTCGACGTAACGCTTAAAAAACACCGGTTCGATTCCTTTTTCTCGTAGCTCAGCAGCGGTCTCGTAGCGGTCTCGTAGCGAACCGGTGTTTTTTAAGGCAATGTTATTCAAACTGCGTGGAGCACATCTCTCTGATTTCCCCTTTTTTTTAACAGATTTAAGCTTTTTTCCTCAGATTCAAGCTTTCATCTCCTATGCTCTCAAGGCAAAAAAAAAGCTTAAATCTGAGGAAAAAAAAGCTGAAAAACGAGATTCACGAGCACATATTTAAAAGATGTTAGTAACACGATACATAGACAAATGGTGTAACGTTGCCGGGATCTGAATGCTATACGATTTCTCTATGTATCGTGTGACCAGACCCTTGTATCGTGTGACGAACATCTTTTAGCTTAGTGTTAGTAAATCTTGTTTTTAAGCTTTTTCTCCTCAAATTTAAGCTTTTTTTGCTTTCTTTTGCATAGGAGATGAAAGCCCAAATCTGAGGAAATAAGTTTAAATCTGATGGAAAAAAATTAAATTTGAGAGATGTGCTCCACACGGATTGTATATCATTGTAGCCTTGTGATAGAGGCAGACACTTTCAAGGCGATCGGCACAAACCCCAAGATAGACCCACAGTCCTTCAACGTTTTTTTCTACATCCTTGACCATCTCGGATAGTGGGTCCTCTCTTTGAACTCGGTACGGTCCTTCGTCGGTTTTGGCCCGTAACAACTGGTTATAACCCGTTTTGTCCATGTTGACCACCGAAATTCGGTGGTTCTGCCTTGAGGTAGAACAGCTCCTTTTTTTTGGAACTCTTTTGCTATCTGGATCTCCTCGTCGTTGTATTTGTCAATTCCTAACCAACAGTCTCGTCTTCAGTTTCGAAGGTTTTTGCTACCTTAAGGTAGGCTTGCCAGATACTTTTAGAAAAAAGCGGGACATTTCACGAAAAAAAAGCGGGACACAGCCGAAAAAAGCGGGACATTTAAGAAACTCTTTTAGAAAGCTTCATTGAATTGCCAAACTTATACGTATACCATCTGCCATAGTTATTCATAGAAAGAACAATAAGGTTTTTTTTAACGCAGATTGTTTTCGCTCAGTTTTTCTTACATCACTGGTATTTACACGGTTTCTCATTTTCAAAGGCACGGTTATTTTCCATGATTCTTGCAAATTAACACGTTATTTG
Source organism: Uranotaenia lowii (assembly GCF_029784155.1). Taxonomy (NCBI): domain Eukaryota; kingdom Metazoa; phylum Arthropoda; class Insecta; order Diptera; family Culicidae; genus Uranotaenia; species Uranotaenia lowii. The sequence continues at coordinate 142,694,493 of NC_073691.1, forward strand.
ACAGAAATATTTAAAGTCCTATGTGTAAACGGCGAATTTGATACCGCATAAAAAACCTTCGTATAGTAACAAATATATTTCTAATTTATTTTTGAAATTTGAAAACTCAAGAAAACTTCCATCACTGTATACTTTGGACAATTGAGTCGAAAAAGGTGGTGATAAAAGGGAATTTAACTAAGATTCCGTCGAAAAATTAAGATCTATAATCATTTGGAAGCAACTTAAAAAATATTCGTTACATCGCTAAAACGTTGGAAATCGCGAATTCCATGGTGTCACTAGTGAATAAGCGGTTCGAGGATCGATTGACAACCGATCGGAAGCCCAGTAATGAAGGAAAAAACATTCCGTACAACACCAAAATCACAACCGCGTAGTTGGGGCCTTCAACCGAAACCCGAACGCTTTCGTTCGGGATGTGGCTGAGAAGCTGCACCTAAGCCGAAGTTTTGTCCAGAAGGCCAAAACTAAGGCTGGGCTTCGAACGTTCAAGGTACAAAAGACCCCTAATCGCGATGAGAAACAAAACAAGTCCGCCAAAACCCGTACCAGGAAGTTGTACCTCAACATGCTGACGAAAGTTGAATCCTGCATCATGGACGACGAAACACATGTGAAGTCCGACTTCAAACAGATCCCCGGCAAATTGTTTTTCATGGCCAAGGATAAGTTCAGCGTTCCGAAGCATGTCTGCACTCAGAATATGTCCAAATTTGTGAACGAATTTCTGGTTTGGCAGGCCAGCTGCACGTGCGGGTAGCGGAGTGCACCTTTCGTGGCCCAGGACACGATGAATGGACAGGTGTATATGAAAGAGTGGCTCCAGAGGCGGCTGCTCTGCTCTGCGACGTAGTTCCACCTCCCCGTGGTGCAGAGTGGAAACGTGTCTGCTTTATGCAGATGTACGGCCGAGAGAACTGCACCCCCCCTCCCCCCCTCATATGAAGACCCCCGCTATCAAATTTTGATCACGGCAATGGAATTACTATCGGAAACCGACTCCATTGGTGAAGGTGTAAAGCTTAACCGTGCCGATGTACCTGGAAGGCTGGCGGGTCGTTAAGTCACGCCAGTCTCTAACGGTTGCCTGTGGGGCACCGGGACACACCCCACAGTATCCCAGTCCTTGCTGCGCTAAGCAGGTCACTGGCGCAGTGGACCGCTTGTTACCTTGCTATTCGTGGGACTCAAGATGAAGAAATACTTAAATAAAGACAAAAGGGACGGAACGGACAAAGGCGAGAGCCCGAATCCGTTCGGCGGGAGTAGCCTTAGGCGTTCGCCGGTTAGGCAATCTGCCAACCCGGTGGACCCGACGGCAACGTCGGTGGAAACACCGAGCGATGTTCGAGCGGACCCGTACGAACAAGTACAGGAAGCGCTGGAGGACCTACTGAGCTCCCCGGAACTCCAAGATCCGGGAGCTCCAGTAGAGTTGGTCACGGCCATGGCCGGCATCGCTGACCTTGTGGAATGTGTGAAGGGGAAGTCCAACATCCACAAGGAAATACGCAAGAAGCTAGCCAGGGTGATGCAGCTTTTCATCGCAGCCAACAAAGCTGTGGTGCATAGGTCGGCAACCTGCGGCTCGTGAGCCGCATGCGGCTCTTTTGATGTAAAGCTGCGGCTCTTTAGTTAACTGCACTAATATAATATATATTTTTGAATGAAATATAAGATCGTGCTGAAGTGATAATTAAGTCTTATGGCACACGGATTTTCATAGGTTCAGAAAAGAATTTTAAAATTGCATCCGCTGTTAAAACAAGTGGGAAGGACCAAATGGCAATATAGCATTTTTAGAAGCCTTATTTTACAATTTCTTTGCTTTTTACTGTTTTGAAAAGTTTCCAATGATTATTCAAATTTCAAATAAAAAATCTTAAACAGAAAACAAAATACAAAAACAGAAATTCAATTATGATTTTGACAGTTTGGGACCAAAATTGCTGGAATGAATTCATTCTCATTTAAAAGTAAATATAAAGAACTGAGTTTCAACAAGTGAGAAAATTTTGAATAACTGTTGCAGAATTTTGAACCTGGGATTAGTGTGGGTTGAATAACCTTACTCAATCATCAAAATTTTATTGAGAACCAAAAATTGAGTGTTGAGTAAAAAACCTCGTTTGCTTTTCTTGGACCCTCATGGGAGAGGGCTTAACCCCCAAAACGCCCCCCGATCTTACGGCATTCCAATTTACCGCTTCATCCGGGGCTTGCCCAGATTTTCAAATAAAAAATTTGATGATGTCAGGCCCGGTCTGGTTGCCGTATATCGAGCAAAAAGGCTAGGTTTTTCCAGGATTGTTCACATTTTTTATGAAATTCCAAATTTTCCACTAATTTTACAAAATCAATTCGCATGCATGTTTTGCAATTGTTAAATAAGATTTAAACGCCTCAGACATGGCCGTAGGAACGGGGGGGGTTTTGGGGGTTAAACCCCCCCCATGAAGGTCCATAAATACCAAGTGAATTTTTTTGCTAAATATAAAATTTGAAATTTCTAATCAAATTTTGATGAACAACTAAAATCATTCAATAGTAGCAATAGTGCAACAATCTCGATTCCAAAACCTCGAAGTCTCATTCCAAGACCACAATTTCACAACAGTATTTCAAAAAATTTCTCACTTGTTGATAGTAATTGAGTCCCAAATATTGAATCCCAAAGAAGTTAGACTAAGCTTACCAGATTGTCCGGATTTGGACCAGATTTTCTCACTCTATTTGCAGAATCAAACGAAAATTTCAGTTGAGTTATTAGAATTATGTATTTTGCGTCAAAATAGTGTTTTTAAAACCAATTTTGTTTTTTAAACGATTTTTTGGCAACATTAAATCGGATTCTGAATCGGATGATATGTTTCGATTAAATAAAAACAATTTGCCACGTGTTTTTTTTTGCCGGATTTCGGGGAAATTTTAAAACAATATGCCCTCATTTCACAAGGTCTTAGGACAAATTTGCCCGGATGTGCCCAAACCAGATACTTGCGGAAAAATATCTAATAAGTATCCAGTTTATTGTTCTTGATTTCCGAGTTGGATCATCATTGGTATAGAATCATCAAAAATCACATTGAAAACCATGTACTCAGAATCAAATAAAATATTTCTGGTTAAGGGTTCTGATACAAATTTCGCTTTTTGGTTTCAAATTTAAAAAATTCCTTTTCTGGAATTAAGATCAAGGTTCTGAATTTGAGTTCAAAATACAGAATTAAGACTTGGAACTTAAATCCAAGCTATGTATTCGGGCTTAGGTCGAATTTAAGTTTTATATTCAATTTTAAAATATCAATTACTAAATTAAATTAAGGATTCGACGAGATCGCAGTTCCATAACTTTGATTCTTGATTCAAAATAAAAAAATTGAATTCAATCAAAGTCAGTTTAGAAACACAAACCTGGTGAAAATCACTTATAAAAAATAAGATTTGGATTCATTTCAAAGAATTTGTTTTTTGAATAATCTAGATTAAAATTTTGAAAATGTTGAAAACGCAGGTTTCAGTGGTGGAATAGAGTTATCTTTATTCATGTTTCGTCTGTGAGGTCAGTAGAATACAACTATATTAATTAGCGATAGCTAATTGTCACTTTCCACTTCTTATATTCCCTAACCGGGAAAGTACTCATTTCTTAATGAGTATTTTGATATTCTTACCCAGAATATTTGGCAACACTGTTGTGTTACCACGAACCCAATTTGTGTTGTCTCGCTTGACCGTGTGATGATGTAAACATTTATACCGTGTTTACCATCATCAGCTGTCATCTTCAATCATCACCGCTATTGTTTCAATTGCGAATTGATTCAAAGCATGCGGAACCAAAACAAACTGTTTTGGTTTCGCCGACGGAGCGGCATCGAAAACCGTAAGTATCAACACCTCCCCTCAATTCGCAGATTGAGAATGCTGAACAGCTTCGCGTGCCTCGCCCTTGGTAACGCCTTCGTGAACGCATCAGCTGGCTGATCCTCAGTGGAGATGTGTCGCAAAGATAGCTGACCGCTTCTTATGATGTCTCTGATGAAAGCATACTTAACGTCCAGATGCTTCATCCGCTGATGGGTTCACGCCTCTTCCAGATACTGGATGCAAGGGATGTTGTCCTCCATTAACGTGAAAGGAGTGCTAACCACACCCAATTCACCAAGGAAGTTTGTTAACCACAAACCTTCCTTGACCGCATGGCAAAGGGCTCCTATCTCAGCTTCGGTCGACGACAGACTAACCGTCTGCTGACGTTTCGTTGACCACGAAACTAGATTCCCGAAGATCATGTAAGCGTAACCTGATACAGATCTTCGATCATCGGAGTCGTTGGCAAAATCTGCATCAGCATATCCGATGAGTGGTTCCGATTTCGCGTTTCTGCGGAATACCAACGCCGTATCGGTCGTACCTCGAAGGTACCGCAGAATACGCTTCAGGCCTTGCCAGTGCCTATCCGCCGGGCTGGCCTGGTACTCAGTGCGCTAACCGCAGCACAGATATCTGGTCTCGAAGATGTTGCCAGATATTGTAGACAACCGATCAATTCTTTGAATGGTTGTTCGGTGATAGCCTCACCATCGTTCAGCTTCGTCCAGCGAACGTTTGTGTCAAGCGGTGTGCTTACGGGTTTACAATCGGCCATACCGAATCGTTGCAGAACCTTCTCGACGTATCCTGATTGCGAAATCTCGATGATGCTATTCGGGAAGTCTCGCTTGATGGTCATCCCCAAGAAAGTCTTGACTTCCAGGAGATCCTTCATCTGGAATAGTCTCCCAAGCTCGGTCTTGATCCAGATAACCTCTGAAACGTCTTTTCCGGCAATCAGGATGTCATCCACGTACAGGATGAGGGTGAGTCCTCGCTTGCAGGATCGGTAAACGCAGCAGTCACTCTTCAACGGATAGAAACCAAGCTTTCTTATCTCGTCGTCGAATCGCTGGTTCCAAGCACGACCCGCTTGCTTCAAGCCGTACAGGCTTTTCTGCAACCGAACGACCTTCGATTTTCCCACGTCATCGTTTGGCAACTGCATGAAGATAACCTCTTCTAAATTTCCATTCAGGAATGCAGTTTTGACCTCCATTTGATGAACGACCATGTCGTATTCGTTCGCCAACGCCAAGACGGTCCGAACGCTCTCCATCTTGGCGACCGGAGCGTATGTTTCCCAGTAGTCCAATCCTGGTCTTTGGGAACACCCTTTCGCGACCAATCGAGCCTTGTAGCGACCATCGTCCTTCACGGTGAACACCCACTTGGACAGGATGGGTTTTCTGTGGCCCGGGGGCAAGCTAACCGCTTCCCAAGTCTTGTTCTCCTTCAGGGCTGTCATCTCCTCGTCGATGGCGACCTTCCAGGAATCCCAGTCCTCCCGGCGCTTCAGCTCCGTGATGTTCTGAGGTAGCTCCTCATCAACAACAGCAGCTACGTTAGCCACGTAACGCTGTGTAGTCCCTCTTGTTCGTTGACTTCGTCTCAGGGCCGGTTCACGGGTGACGGAATGTTGGTCATCATCGTCATCGTCTGGGAATTCCGCGCTGCTCTCGTAGTCGCTCTCGCCGTGATCGTCAACAACCACACTGTTAACCACAGTGTGATCGGGATCAGCAGGCACATCGTCTAACCGCTCAGATGTGTTTTCTGTTGTTGGCACATCGGCTAACCGCTCAAATGTGATGGCCTCTGGTGGGTCTTCGATAGGCTTCTCAATGCCCTTCTCTGGCGCAGCACCACCACGTACTGGCTCCAGAACACTGCTTTCATCAAAAAACACGTTGCGGTGAATCTCGATGGATCGGCTCGAACCATTCCAAAGCCGATATCCATTATTCGCGTAACCCACGAATACCAGACGTTTGGATTTCGGATCAAGCTTCTGCCGCTTTTCTTTGGGAATCTGTGCGTACGCTGGACAACCGAAAATGCGCAGGTTACTCAGCTTTGGCTTCCGACCGTACCACATCTCGAAAGGAGTCTTGTTGACCACAAGACCTCTTGTTGGTGATCTGTTTGTGAGGTACGCAGCGCACAAAACAGCTTCGCCCCACATCGTCTTCGACAATCCGCTACCATGGATCATCGCTCTGGCCTTTTCCATCAGTGTACGATTCGCTCGCTCACTGACGCCGTTCTGCTGCGGAGTATACGGGACCGTGAATATCATCTGAACTCCTTTCTCAGAACAATGTCTTTGAAACTCGTTACTAACGTATTCACGCCCGTTGTCGCATCGCAGCTTACACAGCTTCTGACCGAAGTGTGCAGTTGCCATAGCCTCGAACTGCTTGAAGCGCTCGAACACCTCGCTCTTGTGCTTGAGCAGATAGACGGTCATGAAGTGGGTGTAGTCGTCAATGAACGTGACGAAGTAACGGAATCCGTCAAACGTCGGCACCTCCATATACCCACACACGTCCGAGTGCACAAGCTCTAATGGTCTACCCGACCTAGGCAACTCGACGTTGTGGAAACTATTGGCTGCTTGTCTACCTGCCATACAGCTTTCGCAGACAGCTTGTTTCTCCACCTTGGCTGGAATATGGCAGATACCCTCTACCATATTGTCACGGACCATTCGCTGCAACGCTCCAACGCCAAGATGTCCGAGACGCATATGCCATTGTTTGACTGCTGGCTGACTTCCAAGCAAGGCTTTCCGCCTGGTTTTAGGGCTCCAAAACAAATCCAAGCAGTATAAATCATTCAGGAGTTTTCCTTGGGCGAAAACCTCCCCTGAATACTCAAACTGGACTTGCTTTCCGAGAAAAGTGACCCTTTTCCCGTTCTCGGTGCACTTTCTGACCGAAAGTAGGTTTTCGTCGAGTTCTGGAATCACGAGTACATTGTACAGTATAATTGGAACAATGGACTTTCCAATTACACTGCTCAGATGCATTGTTCCAGTTCGCTTGGCTCTCAAACACTCGCCAGTCTTAGCTGTGTTGATGACATATGGCTCTTCCAGAGTCTTGACATCAACCAACAGGCTCTGATCTCGCACCATGTGTTGAGTGGCACCAGAATCGATGACAAATCGAACTTTACGTTGATTCTGGTGGCTGATAACCTCAGCTTGCGAGCGGTGGGACCTTCTAGCAGGCTGTTTTCTGGTAACCCCAGAAGAACAACCTCTCTTGGCCATCAACGCCGTTTCCCGATGATTTCGAGAAACCTCAAGATTCAGCAGCATGGGGTGGTTAAAGTCGCTGGCAACTAACCATAGCCCAAACCACCTCCTCCAGGAGTCCAAAAATTGCTTCCAGCTGTGCTCGAGCATGCTAACAGCAGCGCACAGCCAGAGCACGAGAGTAACCCTCTCGGCTAGCAGCTCCAACCAACTCCTCCAGGGTTTTCCTCCAGGTTGACCTTCGAACCTTCGCGCTGCCCGGTTGCGGATCCAGAGACTCCTCCCGGCCGTCGGACGTGAGCTCACGCATGCTAACCGCAGCGTGGCTCGTGACGGCATCGAGAGTAACCCTCTCGATCCGCGAACCATCCCGGGCTCGACCGTTGGCGGCACCTCCTGGCTGACCTGGGACATCTCGCTGCCTGGTAGTTTTCTGGCTAATCCCTCTGGGCTGGGTCGTCTCGGCGCAGGCTGGTCCTTCTGGCTGGTGGCCCTCTTCTTGGTGGTCCTCTGGCTGCTGGCTGCTCCACTTGCTAACCGCAAGTTTAATACTTGAGAGTACCCCTCTCACTAACTCTTTATTTCCGTATCCAGATGTATCTGGGCCCATAACCTGTTGAAAACGCAGGTTTCAGTGGTGGAATAGAGTTATCTTTATTCATGTTTCGTCTGTGAGGTCAGTAGAATACAACTATATTAATTAGCGATAGCTAATTGTCACTTTCCACTTCTTATATTCCCTAACCGGGAAAGTACTCATTTCTTAATGAGTACTTTGATATTCTTACCCAGAATATTTGGCAACACTGTTGTGTTACCACGAACCCAATTTGTGTTGTCTCGCTTGACCGTGTGATGATGTAAACATTTATACCGTGTTTACCATCATCAGCTGTCATCTTCAATCATCACCGCTATTGTTTCAATTGCGAATTGATTCAAAGCATGCGGAACCAAAACAAACTGTTTTGGTTTCGCCGACGGAGCGGCATCGAAAACCGTAAGTATCAACACCTCCCCTCAATTCGCAGATTGAGAATGCTGAACAGCTTCGCGTGCCTCGCCCTTGGTAACGCCTTCGTGAACGCATTAGCTGGCTGATCCTCAGTGGAGATGTGTCGCAAAGATAGCTGACCGCTTCTTATGATGTCTCTGATGAAAGCATACTTAACGTCCAGATGCTTCATCCGCTGATGGGTTCACGCCTCTTCCAGATACTGGATGCAAGGGATGTTGTCCTCCATTAACGTGAAAGGAGTGCTAACCACACCCAATTCACCAAGGAAGTTTGTTAACCACAAACCTTCCTTGACCGCATGGCAAAGGGCTCCTATCTCAGCTTCGGTCGACGACAGACTAACCGTCTGCTGACGTTTCGTTGACCACGAAACTAGATTCCCGAAGATCATGTAAGCGTAACCTGATACAGATCTTCGATCATCGGAGTCGTTGGCAAAATCTGCATCAGCATATCCGATGAGTGGTTCCGATTTCGCGTTTCTGCGGAATACCAACGCCGTATCGGTCGTACCTCGAAGGTACCGCAGAATACGCTTCAGGCCTTGCCAGTGCCTATCCGCCGGGCTGGCCTGGTACTCAGTGCGCTAACCGCAGCACAGATATCTGGTCTCGAAGATGTTGCCAGATATTGTAGACAACCGATCAATTCTTTGAATGGTTGTTCGGTGATAGCCTCACCATCGTTCAGCTTCGTCCAGCGAACGTTTGTGTCAAGCGGTGTGCTTACGGGTTTACAATCGGCCATACCGAATCGTTGCAGAACCTTCTCGACGTATCCTGATTGCGAAATCTCGATGATGCTATTCGGGAAGTCTCGCTTGATGGTCATCCCCAAGAAAGTCTTGACTTCCAGGAGATCCTTCATCTGGAATAGTCTCCCAAGCTCGGTCTTGATCCAGATAACCTCTGAAACGTCTTTTCCGGCAATCAGGATGTCATCCACGTACAGGATGAGGGTGAGTCCTCGCTTGCAGGATCGGTAAACGCAGCAGTCACTCTTCAACGGATAGAAACCAAGCTTTCTTATCTCGTCGTCGAATCGCTGGTTCCAAGCACGACCCGCTTGCTTCAAGCCGTACAGGCTTTTCTGCAACCGAACGACCTTCGATTTTCCCACGTCATCGTTTGGCAACTGCATGAAGATAACCTCTTCTAAATTTCCATTCAGGAATGCAGTTTTGACCTCCATTTGATGAACGACCATGTCGTATTCGTTCGCCAACGCCAAGACGGTCCGAACGCTCTCCATCTTGGCGACCGGAGCGTATGTTTCCCAGTAGTCCAATCCTGGTCTTTGGGAACACCCTTTCGCGACCAATCGAGCCTTGTAGCGACCATCGTCCTTCACGGTGAACACCCACTTGGACAGGATGGGTTTTCTGTGGCCCGGGGGCAAGCTAACCGCTTCCCAAGTCTTGTTCTCCTTCAGGGCTGTCATCTCCTCGTCGATGGCGACCTTCCAGGAATCCCAGTCCTCCCGGCGCTTCAGCTCCGTGATGTTCTGAGGTAGCTCCTCATCAACAACAGCAGCTACGTTAGCCACGTAACGCTGTGTAGTCCCTCTTGTTCGTTGACTTCGTCTCAGGGCCGGTTCACGGGTGACGGAATGTTGGTCATCATCGTCATCGTCTGGGAATTCCGCGCTGCTCTCGTAGTCGCTCTCGCCGTGATCGTCAACAACCACACTGTTAACCACAGTGTGATCGGGATCAGCAGGCACATCGTCTAACCGCTCAGATGTGTTTTCTGTTGTTGGCACATCGGCTAACCGCTCAAATGTGATGGCCTCTGGTGGGTCTTCGATAGGCTTCTCAATGCCCTTCTCTGGCGCAGCACCACCACGTACTGGCTCCAGAACACTGCTTTCATCAAAAAACACGTTGCGGTGAATCTCGATGGATCGGCTCGAACCATTCCAAAGCCGATATCCATTATTCGCGTAACCCACGAATACCAGACGTTTGGATTTCGGATCAAGCTTCTGCCGCTTTTCTTTGGGAATCTGTGCGTACGCTGGACAACCGAAAATGCGCAGGTTACTCAGCTTTGGCTTCCGACCGTACCACATCTCGAAAGGAGTCTTGTTGACCACAAGACCTCTTGTTGGTGATCTGTTTGTGAGGTACGCAGCGCACAAAACAGCTTCGCCCCACATCGTCTTCGACAATCCGCTACCATGGATCATCGCTCTGGCCTTTTCCATCAGTGTACGATTCGCTCGCTCACTGACGCCGTTCTGCTGCGGAGTATACGGGACCGTGAATATCATCTGAACTCCTTTCTCAGAACAATGTCTTTGAAACTCGTTACTAACGTATTCACGCCCGTTGTCGCATCGCAGCTTACACAGCTTCTGACCGAAGTGTGCAGTTGCCATAGCCTCGAACTGCTTGAAGCGCTCGAACACCTCGCTCTTGTGCTTGAGCAGATAGACGGTCATGAAGTGGGTGTAGTCGTCAATGAACGTGACGAAGTAACGGAATCCGTCAAACGTCGGCACCTCCATATACCCACACACGTCCGAGTGCACAAGCTCTAATGGTCTACCCGACCTAGGCAACTCGACGTTGTGGAAACTATTGGCTGCTTGTCTACCTGCCATACAGCTTTCGCAGACAGCTTGTTTCTCCACCTTGGCTGGAATATGGCAGATACCCTCTACCATATTGTCACGGACCATTCGCTGCAACGCTCCAACGCCAAGATGTCCGAGACGCATATGCCATTGTTTGACTGCTGGCTGACTTCCAAGCAAGGCTTTCCGCCTGGTTTTAGGGCTCCAAAACAAATCCAAGCAGTATAAATCATTCAGGAGTTTTCCTTGGGCGAAAACCTCCCCTGAATACTCAAACTGGACTTGCTTTCCGAGAAAAGTGACCCTTTTCCCGTTCTCGGTGCACTTTCTGACCGAAAGTAGGTTTTCGTCGAGTTCTGGAATCACGAGTACATTGTACAGTATAATTGGAACAATGGACTTTCCAATTACACTGCTCAGATGCATTGTTCCAGTTCGCTTGGCTCTCAAACACTCGCCAGTCTTAGCTGTGTTGATGACATATGGCTCTTCCAGAGTCTTGACATCAACCAACAGGCTCTGATCTCGCACCATGTGTTGAGTGGCACCAGAATCGATGACAAATCGAACTTTACGTTGATTCTGGTGGCTGATAACCTCAGCTTGCGAGCGGTGGGACCTTCTAGCAGGCTGTTTTCTGGTAACCCCAGAAGAACAACCTCTCTTGGCCATCAACGCCGTTTCCCGATGATTTCGAGAAACCTCAAGATTCAGCAGCATGGGGTGGTTAAAGTCGCTGGCAACTAACCATAGCCCAAACCACCTCCTCCAGGAGTCCAAAAATTGCTTCCAGCTGTGCTCGAGCATGCTAACAGCAGCGCACAGCCAGAGCACGAGAGTAACCCTCTCGGCTAGCAGCTCCAACCAACTCCTCCAGGGTTTTCCTCCAGGTTGACCTTCGAACCTTCGCGCTGCCCGGTTGCGGATCCAGAGACTCCTCCCGGCCGTCGGACGTGAGCTCACGCATGCTAACCGCAGCGTGGCTCGTGACGGCATCGAGAGTAACCCTCTCGATCCGCGAACCATCCCGGGCTCGACCGTTGGCGGCACCTCCTGGCGGCAGGCTGGTCCTTCTGGCTGGTGGCCCTCTTCTTGGTGGTCCTCTGGCTGCTGGCTGCTCCACTTGCTAACCGCAAGTTTAATACTTGAGAGTACCCCTCTCACTAACTCTTTATTTCCGTATCCAGATGTATCTGGGCCCATAACCTGTTGAAAACGCAGGTTTCAGTGGTGGAATAGAGTTATCTTTATTCATGTTTCGTCTGTGAGGTCAGTAGAATACAACTATATTAATTAGCGATAGCTAATTGTCACTTTCCACTTCTTATATTCCCTAACCGGGAAAGTACTCATTTCTTAATGAGTACTTTGATATTCTTACCCAGAATATTTGGCAACACTGTTGTGTTACCACGAACCCAATTTGTGTTGTCTCGCTTGACCGTGTGATGATGTAAACATTTATACCGTGTTTACCATCATCAGCTGTCATCTTCAATCATCACCGCTATTGTTTCAATTGCGAATTGATTCAAAGCATGCGGAACCAAAACAAACTGTTTTGGTTTCGCCGACGGAGCGGCATCGAAAACCGTAAGTATCAACAGAAAACATTAATCATATGATTAAAATTATGAAATATAAAATATTGAATGATAATTTTTTAACTTGTTTTTTATCTTCAAGTAAAACTTAAGCTGGAATTTTCATTTAACATTTTCTTACATATATTGCAGATTCTTCAAAATCAAACGTTCTATCTAAAATCTTAAACTTTATTCGGTTTACAAGAGTAGAGAATAAAACTTATTTGAACAGTAAACCTTATTTTTTACTTTTATTTCTGAATATTTGATACATTTTCACCCATGCTTAAAATAGTTATGCTTCTGGTCCAAAAGAAATAGCTTCGTAATGTCAGTGAGTAAAACAGATTTTTTTTTTCTAAATAAAGCGTTCGAAATCCTTTTTTTATGTTTCGATTATAGTCGTTTCCACATCATTGTTCAACTCTCGACTTTTCTCAACGATGCAGTTGGCACATCAATAATTGAAAAACTATCTGGAACAATTGTGTTCGATGTTTACTCTTGGGCTCAAACTCACGGACATCACCACTGAAGGCAGCTGATTTACCAACTGAACTACATCACAAATCCCCACATTTTTTAAAGCTTCATAAAAAAATTTCCATCTCCTAGGACTTATTTATAAAATAAGTAACTTTGAATGCAAAACAACTTTTACTTGATTACTTTGTAATTAGAACATATACATTTTTTTCACTTGTGTCTACATTGTTCAAGTAAAAATGTTATGGGAAAAAAATTGTCATCAAAACCCCCCCCATGAGCCGGTTCTTCCTACGGCCCTGGCCTCAGATGTGCCTTTTTCGAAAAATACGTTAATTTTGGCTGGATTTGCCCGGATATTAACCGATTTTGAGTTTTAAATTTCGAAACCCAATGCCCGGGATGGATACTTTCAGAAGAGTCCTGGAAAGCCTGTTCAATAAATAACGGATTAAAAAACGTGAATAGATATCTACATGAAATTGAATTTTTTTTCAATTTGAAATACAAAATTCAAAACTAGGAATTGAGAATAACAAATTAAAGTTTGACAGCTTGTTAAACTCGAATCATCATTGAGAATAAATAGTAATTACAATTCGGAAAAACTGTTTGGAAATTTCACTACAGGTTAAATATTGGTTTCCAATAACTTAATTGACATTTTCGCCCTGAAGCAGTTTTTTGAAAAAATGTAATAGTATGTATTGATAAAAAAAAGGAAAACTTTGAGTCTTTGAACAAAAATATTTAAAATTTTAAGTGTAATTCGTGCAGCCAATATGCACAAAAAGCACAAAAATTTTGAACAAATTTGTAGAAACGGATTTTTTTTCATTTGCGATTGAGAGTTAATCATCGTTGATTTATTTTTATTAATTTTTTCAAAACTTTAAAAATATTGATAAAAACTGATTTTTGCCAGTTCAAATGTACTGTTTTTTTTATGATTTGTCATGGTTTTCACATGAAGGCTACATAATTTCATTTTTAGAGATTTGTACTGGTCAAACAACATTTACTCCAACAAACTAAGCTTTGACAAGCGTTGATGAAGAATATACAATGTATCAAATTGTATTTTTCATCGAATTCGACGGAATCACATGTGGCATGAAATGAGATTTTTGAATTTTCCAGATGCATAAAATTCTCGTTCGCTTGAAGTCATGAATTTTTAAAATTCTACCAGTTGTCAGGACCATAATTTTTGAAGATTTAAAATTTTCGACTAAATAAGTTTTAGTTGATTTTTATCTCATACTTCTAGATTTTGGAAAGTATCTACTAAATATGGAGAGCGTCTTAAAAAAACTTTTCAATATAAAAAAATATTTCTCTTTACTTCGTTATTTGTCTTTGCCGAAGAAATTATAAACATTCTGCTTTTGTAAATATCATCATGCAAAGTATTCATATAAGCTTTATATGCACTTTAAACTTTCTTGACTCGATTTTGCCAACGTATTAAAATTGATATACATTCAAACCATGTAAGAAGAGTTGACGATCCAGAAGAGAATCCATTTTCTTAAAGATAATCAGAAACAGAATGAAAAGAAAAATCCAAGAGTTAGAAAAAAAAACTCTAAAGCATTTGAAGTTATTTTTGTAAAACTAATGCTCAGTGATCATTCATTTATATTGATTTTTTTATTTAAAAAAAAAAATAAATCTTTAATGCGGCTCTTTCAAACTCCAAAATTTTGAAAATTTTAGGTTTTTGGCTCTTTCGACTCAAAAGGTTGCCGACCACTGCTGTGGTGGAACGTCTTGCGGAGCCCGAGGCCGTTAGACCAAAAGAGCGAGGGCCGGCAGTGACCCCTCTGAGGGCGGACACCATCCGCCCGAAGAAGGTCAATGCCTATGCTCAAACAGAGGGCAGCCTTGCGTTTGCTGGCAACAGCAAACGTAAGAGAGGGTCTCCCGGGGAACCCAGACCCGGTGACCCTAAGAAAAGAGCGGAGGATCCGTCTGTCCGGCAGGATCCTGCGGCCAGCGCTTCCAAGTGGGCGGAAGGCCCTGCCGAAAAGGCAGATGAGCCGACGAGCGCGAATACCGGGTGGCAGATGTATCGCGCAAAAGGGGAAGGCCCAAAGGTACGGAGACGGGAAAAACCAAACCCCAACCCCAACGACGCAAACGTCGCGTCAGGGAGAGGGGCGAGGCGATTGTCGTCAAAGCACCTGAGGGCACGTACGCAGATGTCTTGCGACAGATGCGTACGAACGAAGATCTCGCCGATCTAGGCGAGAAAGTTCGGAGGATCCGTCGGACACGCACCGGCGAGATGATCCTCGAACTAAAGCGTGGTGCGGGAAACTCCAGCGGGACCCTTACGGCTAAGGCAGCCGAAGCTCTTGGCGACAAGGCTGAAGTGTGTGCCCTCTGTAAGGAGGTGACCATCCGGGTTAAAAACCTGGATGAAGTCACAACGGAAGACGAACTGCGGGTGGCACTGGTCGAGCAGTGCAAAATCTGCTCTGACCAGATGACGGTTCGTCTGCGGAATGGCCCCCCCCAAATCTGGTATGCAGATTGGGCTGGTCAAACTTCCGGTTGCAGCAGCAAACGCCGCACTTAGGTGTAGCCGGCTAAAGGTGGGATGGTCTATCTGTCAGATATCCATCCCCCAGCAACCGGACCGGTGCTTCAAGTGCCTGTTGAACGGCCACAAGTCGTTCGATTGCACTGGGCCAGATAGAAGTGGCATATGCTGGCGCTGCAGCGAAACCGGCCACAAGTCGGCTAACTGCAAAAAGCCTGCTAAATGCCCTGTCTGCGCTGGAGACCACGCTGTTGGCAACCCTAGGTGCCCCGCCTACACAAAGGCGCAGGCGGTACCACCCCGGGCGCCAAGAGCATAGAGGTCGTCCAACTTAACCTCAACCACTGCTACACAGCACACCAGCTGTTGCGGCAGATGACAGTTGAGGAAAAGTTGGACATCGCGCAAGTGGCAGACCCATATCGCAGAGCTGCGAATGGCATTAATTGGGCGACTGATGATGCCAAACTGGCCGCGATATGGGTTACAGGTAGTTTCCCCATACAAGAAGTTGTGGCGACGGAAAACGAAGGCATGGTGGTGGCCAAAGTTAACGGGATCTACTTCTGTAGCTGCTATGCTCCCCCAAGATGGTCCTTGGAGAGGTTTGGCACTATGGTTGACAAGATGGTAGATGTGCTAATGGGGAAAAGCCCCATCGTTATTGCTGGCGACTTTAACGCGTGGGCCGATGAATGGGGTAACCGCCTCACAAACCCCAGAGGTCAAATTCTTTTAGAAGCCCTGGCGAGGCTTAATGTGGATCTGGCCAACGTAGGGAATACCATTACCTACCAAGGTTGGAACGGGAGCGAGTCAACCATAGATGTCACCTTCGGTAGCCCGGGGTTGGTAAGCGATTGGATGGTGAGCGAGGCCTACACGAATAGCGATCACTTCGCGATTCGCTATCGGCTAGGCTCAAGTACGCGGACAGGTAGACGCGAGTCTCGTACAGGAGAACGCCTCTGGAAGACAACGCAGTTCGACCAGAACGTCTTTGTCGAAGCGTTGCACTGGGAGAGGAACCTGGACAACCTGTCCGCGGAAGAACTGACGAGGGTTCTAGCTCGCGCTTGCGATGCTGCGATGCCGAGAAGGGCCAAGCATAAAAGAACTAGGCCACCCGTCTATTGGTGGACGGAGGAAATTGCGGGTCTGCGTGCCGACTGCCATAGGGCAAGGCGCAGGATGCAGAACGCAAGGACCCAAGAAGAGCGAACGGAGCGTAGGCCACTCTTCACAAGCGCGAGATCGGCCCTCCGCAGGGCCATCAACGCAAGCAAGAGGGCACGTTTCAAACAGTTATGCCGTGACGCCAACGACTGTCCATGGGGTGATGCCTATCGGATAGTCGTGGGCAGAACTAAAAGTGGGGGTGCACCACCTGAAACGTGCCCCGATAAACTGAGAGTCATCATCAATGAGCTGTTCCCACAGCACGATGTTACCCGCTGGCCAACAGTCCCGTATGACTGGGACACCAGCGCTGAAGAGAGGATAACGGTGGAAGAACTTTGCGAGATCGCCAAGTCTCTCCAACCGAGGAAGGCCCCCGGACCGGACGGCATTCCGAACGTCGCGGTGAAGGCCGCGATCAGGGAATTTCCCGATATGTTCCGAACATCGTTGCAACGATACGTGACGGAACGGGTATTTCCTGACACTCGGAAACGGCAGAAACTTGTTCTTCTGCCAAAGCCGGGTAAGCGTCCAGGAGACCCATCGGTATATCGGCCGATCTGTCTACTGGATACAGCGGGTAAGGTCCTGGAGAAGGTGATTCAGAACCGACTTCAGAGATACACGGAAAGTGAGGGCGGACTCTCGGGGAAACAGTTTGGTTTCCGTCGAGGTCGCAGCACCGTAGATGCCATCCGCTCGGTCATCGAGGTAGCGGACAGAGCCAGGCTGACCAAGAGGAGAGGGCTCCGCTTTTGCGTGGTTGTCACTCTGGATGTGAAGAACGCCTTCAACAGTGTCAGTTGGACAGCGATTGCGTCGTCGCTCATCCAAATGAGGATCCCGGCATATCTGTATAGGCTTGTGGAAAGTTACTTCCACAATCGCCAACTGCAGTATATGACCGGCGAGGGTTTGCGAACACAAGAGGTTTCGGCGGGTGTTCCACAGGGGTCAATACTCGGCCCGGTTCTGAGGAATATCACTTACGACGAACTCCTACGAACGAGCCTCCCATCGGGAGCTGAACTCGTAGGATTTGCGGATGATGTAGTCCTCTTGGCGAGATGCTCCTCAACAGCGGAGGTTGAGCTACTGGCCACGGTAGCTATCCAGGCAGTGGAAAGCTGGATGCACTCCAAGTGCCTGCGTCTAGCCCACCACAAAACCGAGATGGTACTAATCACCAACCTTATCTCACCCCAAACAGGTACCATTGCCGTTGGACCGTGCAATATCGTGTCCAAACGCGCAATCAAGTACCTAGGGGTGATGATTGACGACAGGCTCAGTTTTACGAGCCATGTCGACTACGTGTGCAAGAGAGCGGCAAAGGCCACGGCCGCACTCACACGGATGATGTCGAACTCCTCGAGTGTTCTTACCGGGTTCGATAGCTGATTTTTCGCTTGTCAGAAGTTCGCCGTCCGAAAGTTTTGCATTTATTATCACGTTCAATGACCTCAAGTAACCCCAAGTAAGTTCAATAATTTTTATTCTCACACATCAACCATGCACAAAAGCGAGTGTTTTACCGCTTATACAAATCCGCTTATTAGGGATTTTTTTCGCATTTCACTTCTCTGTACAATCTTGCAATATTGTGAATTTAAATGAAATTTTTAGAAACGTCCCTGGTGAACTGGCAACAAACACAGACTTCCGTCAATCTAGTACTTCACTTTTCTTTGTCGGAAGTCGGCAGTCCAGACTTTCGAAGAAAAATTTAATGCTGGCGCGTTAATAGTTGACCTCGAGTAACCCCGAAGTGATGTTGTTCTTGTGCGGTTCCTGTTTTTTGTTGTTATCAATTAGAACTGGTAACCGAAAGTGCAACTCCAAACCAGATCATGCACTAGATCAGTTTTCTTCCTCAAGTACGATTTCTTCCGGAAATAATGAAGATTCACAAGAATTCACTTTAATGACAAACTAAATTAATTTAGTGCAGAGAAGCGTGTTTATTGTACAAAGTTCGACGGTGCACTAACTGCCGGTGTTGATTTGATCACTATTGTTGGTTTTAAAGTCTCCTATCTTGAGAGTAGAGAGTTTACTATAAAACTATTTAGATTTAGTGATGTTCAATATTAAATTAATTAAACACTTTTGAGAAGTGAGATACACGAACGTGAAAAACTAGAAAAATATGGATTAATGGAGTTGTAACTTTTTGCGCTTATTTTAACACTACTCGTTATCTTCTAGGGTAACATTTTCTAATTAAAAACCTTTTTTGTAAATCAACATGGTATTTTTCACAGTGTTGCCAGAACTAATTGTGACTTGAAAAAAATATTGCCTTTTTACTTAAATTTATCAACTGCAAGGCTGTTGAGGATCGCTAGAGTTATCCAGTTCGAGTGATATTTTTTAAAGTTTCGAATTTTGATTGATGGATCTAGTTCAGTTGATCCAGTTGGGTGCTGCAAAATTTTGAATTTTCAAATGCCCTACATAGCTAAGGGTCACCCTTATGTACCTACGTGCATTTTATGTGCCTCTGTAACGTTTGTATCAACGTGAATTAACTTTTCAGTTCCATATTATCTTCCAAGATTTGGAAAGCCTGTTCTATTAAAGTTTTTGTAACTTGAGCTTCAATTCGTATTGTTAATTTAAATTTAATTCACATCGAAAAGAAATGCCACCAGTGTATAAGTGGTCTGAACCAATCGGGCGATGACTGTAGTTTCTATGTTCAAAAATCCTCCACAACTCAGAACCGTTCCATAGCTAGCATTTTGGTGTATCAGCATCAGGGTCGATCGCACGTCTTTGTACTCGCGATGATGTTTCCGTGAAAACGGGATTTGTGTCATCAATTCCAGTATGGTCAAAGACAGTTTTTCGTACTGAAAAAAGTATATAGTTAGTTTAGGTTTAGCTCAGTTAAATTACATTCTGCTTCATGCCCACCATTTCATTCAAAGACTCGACCATCCAGCAACAGCTATAGTTTGTGAAAATGAATGCTAGCATAGCCACAAAACTGATGACAGAAAGCATAGAGAACCCGATTCTACAAATTGCGAACGTCAAGAGACCCCATACTACGAGTGAATACAGATAAGTGATAAAAAATGATATCTCAACAAGATGTTTCACTTTATAATAGACGCTGGAAAAAAATGACATTAAAACCAATATCAATTTTACATTCAATGCACTCTATTACATGAGCACTTCGTTGTGTTGATTAGCAATGACTCGAATTTGTTGTTTAATACTTTTCCAAAATCGTTGATCTTCATAGTAATTTCGTTGATTTGGTTCAGCTGCATGTGAATTTGAAAGTATGGGCATAATCCGACCATAACCAAAATCTACTATATTCAATTCCGCGCGAATTGCACAGAGCAACGCAGTCGAAACGCCATTGAAGCAAAGTCCACTTGGAACGAGAGTGAAGCAACCGGACAATAGAAACAAATGCAAAACTCGCGCAACTCTGGCTTCAAACATGTTCCCCATCTGATCTACTCCAAATAAAACTTCCGTAGAAATACTTGGAATCATAACAAATATAAGTTCCAGCGAGTTTATAACAATGACTATGAAAAATATTTTATGGATAGTTTTGCGACTGTTTTCTCTAGTTGAATGATCGAATTCAGGATTGCCGGATGTACGTTGCCCATCTTTAAAAAACTGTCGAGCCTCTCGCATTGAATGCAAATAATGTGCCCATATGCATCTATTTATCAAACATTCCCCAAACGAAATGAATGACAACACTCGGAATATCAAATGTGAATCTTCTCGCGCGAAGCATTTTGCTAGAAGCATGCCATTTATGCAGAAAGCAACGAAATGATAGATGTTGACTAGCCAGTACCAAACTCGTTGCTCGTGATTTTGTGAATCGGGTTCCAAACCTGCAGGGTAGAAAAAAAGAATTAATAAATTTTAAAACAACGTTAAACGTGGAAAGGTTATTTTCAAGATCTATTAGCAATTTTTCTCACACAAACATGTCGAAGTAATCGTTCCAATGATAACTTTAATTTTGCTGCAAACAACATACTAAGACTTGATATCGTCTTATTGGGGTAAAAGGAGCATAGGTGAGTTTAAAACGATTCACAACGATATAGGCGTGTTTTACTGATTTATTCTTATTTTATGAGAAGAAAATTATTTCCTTTTTATTTTAAATTTAATTTCATACCTTCTATAATGTTTCAATATAGGGGAGATGAGGGCATAACGGCCACCTTAAGGAAACGCTTACTGGTCATACAAAACTAGGTATGGTGCCCTTTAGGTGTCAATCTAATAATTAAGTATCATTTGGATCAACAAGTGAACCGTTGATTTTCTATACGAAGAAACAAATAAACAAATAATCCCTCTTACTACGTGAGTTGTATCACTGGATCGTGTTCAGGTACTAAAGAAGTTAATTTCGTATCCGGTTTGAAATTTTAAAAAGTTGGTGGTAACGTTTGAAAAACGGAGTTTAAAAAAGTTTTCCAAAAGCTGAAAATCGGTCGCCGTAGGGGCATAATGAGACCCCTCCCTGGGGCAGTTTGAGCACCGTCAATCGGGACACAATTGGCGTTTCTACCGTACACGATTTGGCATAGCCTGATGTTTTCAGTAAAAGCGGAACATTTCCTAAAAAAACGGGACATCGCTAAAAAAGCCAAAGTACTTCATAGAAAGTATTTAATTACATTTATAATTTGTTTAAAAAAAAAAATTCTGTTGATACTGTTGTTTGTTTTCAATGATTGCTGATGGCAAGTGATGATGATATTCTGGGTAAGAATATCAAAGTAGGGGAGAATGAGGATACTTGATCCCTGGGGATACTTGATTCCTTAGCTATATCTCGAAACTGGAATGTCTTACAAAGATCAAATGTTCTAGAAAAATGTGCCAAAATGAGCAAAATAACAATGCTTGTAGTTTTAAAATTTTTAACAAAATAATTGTTTGAGTAATTGAACTTTGTTTGAAAAATTTCACAAAATGTAACTTGAAGATCTTTTTTGATCACTTTAAAATGTTCGTTACATGGGAAAATTATGAAAAAATATTTGTTCCAATATATCAATCGTTCGAGCGTAAAATGAACTTCATAATGCCATATTTTCAAAGCAATGGAAAACTCTCAACTTTTTTCAGAAAAAGTTTTCTAAAATGTTGATTATGGGTACAATTGATCCCCTAGAGTTGGGTACAATTGATCCCCCTTCCAAACGGCATATTCTTCTTTTGAATTGATCGTTATGATTGCTGATCACGAAATTACTAATATTTGTCCAAATACTAATATTTATCAAACAATTTTCTGAAGAAAAGAGCAAAAATAATTAATTTTCTCTTAATTATAAAAAATAGCGCCTTTAAGTATGCAATGTTATTAGCGTTGAGACAAAGTTATAGAATTTTCTTCTTATGTCTGCTATAAGTTGTGAAATGAGAACAAACATGACCAAAATAGTCAAGTAACATTCTATCTTGGGGTTTTGTTTGATTTTTATACAAGGATTAGGGCTTCCTGAATAAAAGATCAAGTCTCCTTCAATAGGGGATCAAGTCTCCCCTAACTTCAGAAAAATCGCAATTTTTTACTCCCATGAAAATGCTTCTAGTTCATCAACGGGTTCAAGTATCGTTCTTATTTTTGGAGCATAGAAACTTGAAGTTACAAGCTGACAGAAAATGTCAAAGACGGCGAGTTGCTAAATTTTTCCAAAAAGATATGGTGAAAATAAGAAAAGGGGATCAAGTATCCCCACTCTCCCCTACTCATTGAGAAATGAGTACTTTCCCGGTTAAGGAATGTAAGAAGTGGAAAGTGACAATTAGCTATCGCTAATTAATAAAATTGTATTCTAATGACCTATCTGTAAAAAAAGGCTAGGCACAATTTTCCCGTTTGTTTGGATAACGTGCCGCTATCAAGCCTACCCCTTTTCTGATACCTGATACCTAAATCCCTCTCCATGCTCAGACCTCACTAAAATTTGGCTTGTAACCTTTTGGTAAGCTTTTGATCAATTTTAGCTTGTAGCGATTTTGATTTTCACCCGATTTTTATAAATACCCACTTGAAATCTTTGTTTTGAATTGAAATTTGGGTTACATAGAAAATAATATTTTTCGAATGATATCATCGAGTCTTAAACTGTCGATAAAACAATTTTTTTTTTCGAAAAAATGCATTTTTTTTATTTTTTTTCTATCATTAATTTACTAATATCAACGATAGGGAAGAATGAGGAGGATACTTGATTTCTTAGCTACATATATGTTCATCGAAACTGGAATGATTTACAAAGGTCATGTGTTTTTGAAAAATGTGCCAAATGGAGCAAAACAAGTATGCTATTAGCTTAAAACAATTAAACCAAATATTTTTGAAACTACCTATTGAAATTTGTTAAAAAAATTTCACAAAATGCGACTTGAAGATCATTTTTCATCACTAATGTTTATGACATGAAAAATTTATCACAAAAATATTTATTGAAATATATAAATCGTTGGAGTGTAACGTGAACTTTTTTTCCAAACAATGGTTAACTCTCAAAATTTTTCCGATATATTTTGCAAAATGTTCATTACACAGCAATTTTTTTTTGCTGAAAACC
Organism: Uranotaenia lowii; assembly: GCF_029784155.1. Classification (NCBI taxonomy): domain Eukaryota; kingdom Metazoa; phylum Arthropoda; class Insecta; order Diptera; family Culicidae; genus Uranotaenia; species Uranotaenia lowii. The sequence continues at coordinate 142,717,636 of NC_073691.1, forward strand.
AGCAATTTTTTGCTGATTTTTGTCCCGCTAACTTTCCAGCAAAATTTAATGCTGTTTAAACAGCAAACGTTAATGCTGGTTTCCAGCAATTCGAATTGCTGGAAAATCAGCAATCCAGATTGCTGGAAACCAGCTATTTCTTTCAACACAACCGGCAGTATTTAGTATCAGATTTATATTTTAATTCGAAATTAATTTTTGATTTTGCATATAATAAGCAATAAAACAATTATTTCCTCCCTTTTTTCAATAAAGGGATATATTTATTACCATAAACCGATTTTTTTTTCAATATACTATAACATCGGCTCTGGGCTGGCAGCTTTGTGCCAAAGTGTTGATCATCCGCCATCTGTAAAAATAGCTTTGATTAGAATATTTTAGAGAATATCTATCTGTCCAAGAAAAACTCACCCTTGACTTGTTATCTGGTTGCTAGAATATAGAGGAAAATTAAATATTTATATAAATTTAATCGAAATTCTTAAAATAGAATCTCACCTTGTTTCAGCGTACGAAGCAAAAACAAACTCCAAATTGACAACTTGATTGCTGATTTTTCAGCAAACTAGCTTAATTGCTGGAAAGTCCAGAAATTTGAAAACCGATTGCTGATTTATTACAATTATTTTAAAATTTTGTAAACTAGAGTAATTAACGTTGCCTGAAATATGAAGATTGCACAACGGGAAAAGTCAACTTTGCATATATGTGTCAAAATGTAAACAAAATAAGACAATTATCATGCTTCGACAGATAATTACATACTATCATACATGTGGGTACTTTCTAGAATTCCTGTTTTTTTTTTATTTAGATTGTCTGTTTACAACACACTATTGCAACAGTTATTTCCAAAAATATTTTCCTTAGAGAAAAAGAAAAAGAGAGAGGTTTATGCATACAATTCTTAACTTGATCAGTTTATATTAATGATTTTAAATTTTGGAATACTAAATTTCCTATTCAAATCCCAGTCCTTAAGGAATTTTCACTTGAAATATACTGTTTAATTCTTGACGTCTACACCAAGGTTGCCGAAAAAAACTCTGTGTTTTTGAGAAAAAAATTCTGACTTTCTGTGATTTTACCCAAAAATTCTGTGATGGTTTTCTGTGATGCGATTTCTTTCTTTTTCATTGAGAATTCATGATAAATTGGGTCTTTTTAACATTTTAGTTAGGAAAAATCAATAAACATTACCAATCTTATCATACTTTTTTAATTCAAAGTAAGAAATGTTAATTTAGTATTGGCTAAAAAAATAATAGTTTTTGAAATCCATTCCATATTCAAAAATTCTGTGAAATCTGTGAATATTTCAAAATTCTGTGTTCTGTGACACAGATTCTGTGATGAAAATATGCTCTAAATTCTGTGAAATTACAGATTTTTCTGTGATTTCGGCAACCTTGGTCTACACCGGTTAATATTGATTGTCAAATGTTCCAAAATTATTTACCTGCAATTTTGGTTAGTAAATCCAAGAAACGGAAACCATCCTCTCCAGGATCTTTCAAACGGTCAATAAATCGCACCAATTTACGACCGCACTCTTTCAGAAAACCAAGCAAAGCCCGTATCATCTTTGTGATGCAGCATGGAAATGACAATCATTTCTGAAAATACAATTTAAATATAAGTGAAAAACAATCGAAAATGTGACTGTGAGATAGGCAACAGGCCAGTTGCAAAAAATCTCACCTTTCTCCACAAAGCTGTTATTATAATCATAAGATCAACACGATATTCTCTTTGTTGACAGAGTCAGGCACCTTTTCCCCGAAGCTCAAAGACCTTTGAGATTCAATAAATAATTCGTATCATTGATACACACGTTCTACATATCATTTTTTCACCACATTTTATTACAGACTATCTCACGAAACAAAAAAAAACCATAGTTTACAAATGATACGTTCCACCGGGACGTTGAGAATTTACTTATTACGCATCACATTTTCTTGGTTTCATGTAAAAAAGAAAACGAAATCCTATTTTTGTAACATGCGTACCTATCAGGACCGTAGTAAGAACGGCATCATGAGGGGGAGGGGGGTGTTGGTAATTCCTCACAAAAAGCAGAAAGCGGAAATTATAAAAAATCAAGGAAATATTATGAATTTGTTATATTGAAAACTAGATTTACATAAGGAACCATTTTTGGGGCTTGTGATATAGCTCAGTTGGCAAGTCTGTTGTCTCCTGAGCCGATGTCCACGAGTTCGAGCCCAAGAGCAAACATCGAACACAGTTGTACCGGATAAGTTTTTCAATAACGATCCGCCAACTGTAACGTTGATAAAGTCGCGAATGCCATAAAGATGGTAAAACGACTAAAATCGAAACAAAAAAAAATAATAATAAGGAACCATTTAGTAAATATTAGAGAACATCATTTATCGATGGATAAAATCTTTTAATTTGCTCTAAAATCTGGTGAATTTGGCTTATTAGATATGAACAGAAAAAAAACATTAAAAGACTTTCAGCACCTGGTAAGATTCTGTTGGGACTGGGACAGATGCAGCTCAACTTCCATGACGTTTGCACTTTTACAACGGCCGGCGGTTGGTGTTCTTCAGCATTTCGATCCGCTTCAGATGCATCTGAATCCATGATCGTAATTACTGCTTGCATTTCCACATCGCATAGAGGGTAATATGGATCCGGTAGTAAGTTAGTGAGTCCTCACGGGCAAATCGTTGCTGTTGAAACTTAAACCAGACTGATAACCGGATCATTCATCAGTTGCACTGAAATTGATTTATTTTGGCTTTTTAGGGATTTGAATAGGAACAAAATAAATAATAAAACCGTACCTTAAAGAATTTGTAAAATTTCACCCAATGCACAGGCACAGATTTACTCTGAATCTTGTTTAATTGGTTCGAGAAAACAGAAATCTAACGAAACGTGTTTGATAACTTTCAAAGTCAGTCTTATCGGGCACACGAATATACAAATACGCGTGATCATCACACCGTATAATTTTCGGAAAAACCTCGAATAAAACGTGATTAAACGTGGAACTTTTCGCTTTAAATGATGTTTTATCCTTCGCAGAAGGATAATCGGATAAAAATGTTAAGCTTAGTTAAGTGGGAGTCTAAATTTATTGAACTTTTATCATACGGGATTGATTCCATTGTTAGATTTTGGTGACCCGAGCAAAAAGTTACCTTATCAAATAGCGAGTTCACACACCAAGTATCGTTTTCTCTTCTTCGTCGGATAAAAAAGTGAGCTTCTGAGCGGAACGAAAAGTCGTCCACGCCATGGCGGGTGCATCACCAGGGAACCTACCCTACCCAGGGGAAGGAACTCTACCAGTCTACATGACAACTCGTCATAACGATGGAATACTACGGGTGTTATTGTTACGTGCAAGAGGATCGAATGAAAATGAAACCGAACCAACTGAACCATCTCAACCCAGTCAACAAAAAGAACAACCTCGACTACCTTCCAACCCATTTCTTATTGCTCGTTCAATCGAAGCCGTGATTGGATATGGAAATCGATCTCTGGTAACAGCCATTAAAGAAGCGCGAGGTACTCGATACGTTCTTCGCACACAATCTCCTGAAATGTATAAGACCCTTCTAGGAATGTCCCACCTTCTAGATGAAACACCAGTTGAAGTTGTCGATCATCCCAGACACAACTTTACAAAAGGGATAGTCTACGACGCCGATACCGTGGATGTCGAGGAACAAGATCTCCTAAACGAACTCAAAGGACAAGGAGTAACAGCCGTAAGAAGAATTACCAGAAAAGTAAACGAGGTTCCAAAAAATACACCATTGTTAGTACTGACATTTAGGGGTACAACCCGTCCGGACCATATCTACTTTGGATTTATTCGCACCAATGTAAGAACATATTATGATAATGTTCAAATATGCCGTAACTGTGCATCTTACGGACATTCCCCTAAGTACTGCACTGGTAAATCGGTGTGCCTTACTTGCTCTCAAAGTCACAAAACACTTGAAAATCAAACCTGCCCCATTCCCCCGTTCTGTTGCCACTGTGAAGGTTCCCATTCTCCGGTTAGCAAATTGTGTCCTGTTTTTCGTAAAGAAGAAGCAGTGATACGCCTTAAAACCGATCGGGGAATTTCTTTTACTGAAGCCCGAAAAGAAATTGAAGAATTTTCTAAGACCCCTAGTTACGCCAGCAAGGTGCAAGAACGGTTAAATGACAGTACTGAAAAAGAACGTGAGATTAAAATTTTACGCGATGAACTGTTGAAAATTCGCGAAGAAATGAAAGATTATGTTGCTTTAAAATGCGAATTGGAAGCTCTAAAACAAAGCATTAATCTCTCCAAACTTCCAACTTCTCACAACGCTGAAATGTCTAAATCAAAAGATACACACAATGACAGCCAAAAATCATCGAGTACCAATGTAACCAGTAACTCAAATCAACAGCACGAAAAAACACACATCTCTAGGAAAGACTCCGGGCCAAGACAATGTTTCACCCCTATCAACCAACCGAAATCTCAACGAGTTCCAAAAAACTATTCCCAAAATTCCACTAACAGACTCGACAACTGCTTCCTCCAGAGTGATACCATCGAAGAACCATCACTCTCCCCGCATAGGCTCTCACAGGCCCCACCGTTGATCCACGGGACTTCGGTGGTTGCTAGTGATTGGCAACCGGGGGGTACTAAGGTCAGTACCCTTTCCGTCACAAAAGAAATAGTTGCTACTCCTCCACACATTCCAGAATTCTCATCTGGGTGGGACCCAGGCGAGGGAACCTGCTCTCGTTTTGCACCACGAAATGTCTCTTCAACTACTTCTGCGCGGATATGCGATCCACCGAATCTTCTGGACACCACACAACATCCCAGTGAAGAAGCAGATATCCGTACACGTTCAATTTCGACCGAATCCGAGGAATCCAGAACCCAACTGAACGATAGAAACACCGCCCGCCTGGCCCTCCAGTGGAATGTCAACGGGTTGATGAACAACCTCAATGATATCACTCTCATTGTCACACCCAACCCCCCAGAGGTACTCGCTCTCCAACAGCTACACCGAGTCAACTCTTTTGTGCTTAACACGTTCGTCGCCACGTCACCCATATTCGGCAGACGGGTGTGTTTCCTGGGGGGCCCCGTCACATCAAAAAGCAGGTGACGCTCTCTTACTTGAGTTTACCGCTCAGCTTCGCCACACGTTTCAAATATGGGAGTTCTCCCTCTTTGCTTTCTCTCTCTTAAAATTTCTTTGGGCCCGGCTAGCAAAACTACCAAAATGAGCATGACGACGAACGTGTTAATTCCTGGTTTTGTGGTAGGTACTCATGGTACACAAAAAATGGGGAGACCAGATACCAAAACGTGGCGGTTGCAATTCTAAACCCAAGTCCACATACATCATTAGATTTGAACAGCCCCCTTCTTGCCATCGGTGTGAAACTATAATCTCATACTCCAATTTCGATAGTTTCAATTTATCTCCCGCCCGGAAAAATCTCTGAGCTAGAGAAAGCTTTATCTGAGCTACTTTCTCAACTTGAACGACCATTTATCGTACTCGGAGATTTTAATGCTCACCACCAATCTTGGAGATCCTTAAGGTCGGATTTTCGGGGGAACATCATCTCCAAGGCAGTCGAAAAGCATAATCTCACGATACTCAACAATGGCACGGACACCTCTCTGAGAGGCCAACCTAGATCTGCCATTGATATTTCCATATGCTCGCCAGGTTTTGCCAGTACAATCGATTGGAAGATACATCACGATGCAAGAGGAAGCGACCATTTCCCAATGTGTGTGAAATTACTAGAAGAACAACTCTACCTATGTTACGACGTCGAAAAAAATGGTGCTACGACAAAGCTGACTGGTAAAAATTCGAAAACTTACTACTTGATCGAATCGAAAGTCACACTTCCTACACAATCGAGAACCCCAACAGCATAGTTTACGGCAACTTCTTTTTCGTCAGGGGAGTGGTAAATTGGAACAAATTACCTGCTGATATGAAGCGTCTTAGATCAGAAGCAATTTTTAAGAGGGAAGGCTTACTTTTTTGGAATAATCATTAGAATTTGTGTAAAGGACATAGTTATTAATAAGTAATAGTGATAAAAACTCATCGAATCACCGAATGTAGTATTTTTAAAATGTGTAAACCTTACGCTACTGGAATGAATAAACAAACAAACAAACAAATGACGATGATAAATATTACGATTACCATGAGGGTGATGATAGATTTATGACGAAGGGATAATTTAAAGGCATAAAACCATATTTTTCTATTGAAAATGTTGCAAAATCTATTGCAAATTCTGAGCATTTTATTCCATTGCAGCTGCAATTAGACGAAACCTTATCATGAATTCGATTAACTCTGAAAAATACCGGTTATACCGGTTTTATCAGTTTTATAAATTACAAATACCGAAACACTGGATTTGAAAAAAAAACGGTAAATCCGACAACCCTAGTTTTGAACAGCAAAACTTCAATCAATTAATTTAACTTTTGAAAATTCAATTTATTTTCATTAATGGTTGAAATCTTTGAATTTGTTCAAGAGTTTGGTAGATTTAGCTTATTTGATTCGAGCATAGAAAAAGTTTTTTTTCATCAAATCGAAGGCTTAAAAACTTATTCTTCGTTCAAATCAAATAAGCTAAATTGACCAGATCTTAGAGCAAATTCAAAGATTTTAACCATCGATGAGATAAGTTCTCTAATTTGTTACTAAAGGATTGTCTACACAAATCTTATTTAAAATTTTACAAATTCTCAGATGTATTTTAAAAATGTCTATCTAACTTCAAACTTTTAATGTAAATCAAACTTTTAATGTAAATGAACCCAATAATGGTTAAGTGAAAAATTATAAGAAACTAGCTGATCCCATACGAACTTCGTTTCGCTTTCAACTTGGAATACGTCATGAACAGTTTGTATGAAATTCAACTGCCAAGCATTTTCCAGATGTACTTCCGAATTCATTGTTATGTAATAATTTCAAACATATTATACGATCACTTTTTATATCGTCTGCTACTAAATTTGAAATCAGGAATCAATTGACCGTGACAAAAATCCTCGTCAGTAAATTTCGATTCAATCATTGCATAACAACGCAATTAATACCAAAAATTTAAAACTCTTTAGGTTGCCTCTTATACGATCGTTGATATCTGAAATCGATAGCCCTTCTCTAAAAACTCCCGTGTGCTAATTTTCAAAGCAATCCATTGCATAGTAACGTGAATATTGCTAAAAACAGTTAAAAAATTTTTTAATATGGACGACCCTTTTCGACGACCGCTGGCAAAACATTTGACATTTGAAATCGATTGCCCGTCTCCGAAAACTATCGTGTGCAAATTTTCATCCCAATCCGATGTCAAATAACGACAAAATTGCAAAAATATTGAAAGGTTAATATGGACGACCCCCTTTGCCGGCCCCTTACACCGAATTTATTACCTGAAATCCATTGCTCGTCCCTCAAAACTCTCGTGTACCAATTTTCATCTGAATCCGATGTATAATAACGACAATATCGCATTAATAGTGAATAGTTAATATGGACGACCCCTTTTGCCGACCCCTTCTACAAATTTTGATAACTGGAATCGATTGTCTGCAAAAAATCTCCGTCTGCAAATTTTCATCTCTATACAATACATAATAACGCCAATATCGTAAAAACATTAAAAAGTTGATATGGATGACCCCTTTGGCCGACCCCTGACCCTGAATTTAATACCTGTAATCGATTTCTCGTTCCTCTAAATACTCATGTGCAAGTTTTCATATCAATCCAATGCGTAATAACGTCAATATAGTAAAAACACTGAACAGTTTATATGGACGACCCCTTTTGCCGACCCCTGACACGAAATTCAATACCTGGAATCAATTGCTCATCTCTCAAAACCCCTATGTGCAAATTTTTGTCACAATCCGACGAAAACTAACGTCAATATCGCGAAAACAATATTTGTCTTGTATGGACGACCCCCTTTAGAAGGGGTCATCCAATAATCTGAAAACATTTTTCATCATTCCTGGTCCTAATAAGTATCCATGCCAAATTTCAGATGTCTAGCTCTTAAGATGGCTGAGCCTACAGTGGACAAACAAACAAACAAACAAACAAACAAACCCACAGAAATTGCTTTTTATATATATAGATATTTCTTTGGATTTTTTTAAATTCATGGATCGATTGAGCAAATAAATCATCGTTCCTGCTATGGTCCTGATTGGTATACATTTACAAAAAGAAGAATTCGAATTTATTTTTGGAATAAAACAAATAAAATATGATGCGTAAAAAGTGAGTTCTCATCGTTCCGGTGTGTGATGTATCATTTGTAAATTATGGGTTTTTGTTTCCCGAGATAGTCTGTAATAAAATATGGTGAAAATGGCATGAAGAAAATGATACGAATTATTCATTGAAACTCAAAGGTCCTTGCGCTTCGGGGACTTGGGCGAAGAGGTGCCTGACTCTTTCAACAAAGAAAATATCGTGTCGATCTTATGATTATAATAACAGCTTTGTGGAGAAAGGTGAGATTTTTTGCAACTGGCATGTTGCCGATCTCACAGTCACATTTTCGATTGTTTTTCACTTATATTTAAATTGTATTTTCAGAAATGATTGTCAGTTCCATGCTGCATCACAAAGATGATACGGGCTTTGCTTGGTTTTCTGAAAGAGTGCGGTCGTAAATTGGTGCGATTTATTGACCGTTTGAAAGATCCTGGAGAGGATGGTTTCCGTTTCTTGGATTTTATAACCAAAGTAGCAGGTAAATAATTTTGGGACATTTGACAATCAATATTAACCGGTGTAGACGTCAAGAATTAAACAGTTTATTTCAAGTGGGAAGGACTGAGATTTGAAAAGATAATTTACTATTTCAAAAAGAAATCATTAATATAAATTGATCGAATTGAGAAATGTATGAATGAACCTCTCAATTTCTCTAGGGAAAATATTATTGGGAAAATCTGTTAAAATAATGTTTTTCGAACAGACCATCCAAATGAAAACAAAATGATTTCTGGATAGTTCATGTACACCGAAAAAACTTTTCACATTAGCGCTACGTGAAAATGTACATAGATTTTTGCCACCCTGAAAATCATGTGAAACCTACGTGAATTTCAGGTAGCAAACAGAGCTCGCGTAGCGAACAGAATTCACGTAATTTTCATGTGAGTTCCACTTGAAGCTTACGTAGAAAAAGAATTCGTTCTGCTACATGTTATTCACGTAGATTTCATATTGATATGAACGTAGCGGGTGTTTTATTTCTCATATTAAATAAAAAAATGGTTTAATGTTGTAAGGAAGTTTTTTATTATGTCGTAGCACAAACTTCTTTTTTCTTGTTGAACACACATTTACACTTCACTTATTCAATCGAACACCGTCGATGAAATGGCATCTGATTATGATCCGCGTTGCTGGCCGTCCCAGCGACCCCGATTCCGAATCCTGTGGAAATAGCAAAAGATTAAAACAACAAAGACACAATAAAATCCTTACTATGTACTTACGAACGAGAAATAAGCCTTTCATCACCCATAATTTTTTCATCTTACAGTTTCACCAACCGTTGAATCCGGCGACATATTGAATACTGTTTTAATTCACATAGATGCTACGTGAAGATTCTTTTCTGAGTTACGTGAATATCACATAGAATGCACCAAATCCCTTTGTACTTGGCGGGTCACTGGATTTTCACGTAAATCAAATGTGTCTTATTTTTAACAGCAAATCCCTACGTGAATTTCACGTACGGATCAACTGAATTTGTATTAGCTTCTAAGTGATTCACGTAAGTCAAGCAAAAATTCACGTAATGAGTGCCTACGTAAAAATCCAGGTGAATTTAATGTTTCCTTTTCGGCTGAGTGTATGATAGTAGTCTTATTTTGTTCCCAATTGGACTCAAATCGTCAAATTTGACTTTTTCTGTTATGTAATCTTCAAATTTGAGGTAACGTCAATTACACTAGTTTACAAAATTTTAAAATCCGAACCGTGAACTTTACTGACGACCCATTATTTTATTGTAAAATTGTGCGCTGACTCCGAAAATAAAACTCAAAAAAAATCTCAGTACAACAGCTTTTGAGTTATGCTTCAAATATGAAATTTAATTAAAATAATATAAAGTACTTGTTCTAAGATTCAAATTTCTATAATTACATAACATGAATATGAAATCATTTTTTTAATGCTCAAGGTGTAAATGATAGTTGTATTAGTGATAAGTGTTGATATTAGTGATTTTATGATAAAAAAAATAAAAAAAATACATTTTTTTCCAAAAAAATAGTTTTATCGACAGTTTCAAACTCGATGGTAATATATGATTTCCAATATTAAATTTTCTATGTACCTCAGATTTTAATTCAAAACAAAGATTTTAAGTGGTTATTTAACAGAATTCATAAGATTTAACAATTTAAAAGATTACTGATAGGATTTTCAACATTTGTAACGTACTATCATGCAATTTTTTTGGATTTTTAAAAATAGAGGGAATCGTCGGCCACCAAATACAAAATGACCAAAAACTCGTTTTGGCAGTAGAGCAGTGTGGACGTGTTTTTAGTCAGCAGAGAAACGCTCTTTATCGGTTATTTTTATACGCCAGTTCACGGGACTGTGCTCTCGAAAAGCACAGAACACAAACACCAACAACAACAAGTGATAAGATGGCTGCACCAGCTTATAACCTAACCTCAAACGGCCCACGTACCAACACGCTTGTAATGGATATGTCAAATATTCCATCAAGAAAGCTCAACATGGAGATTATAGCTAAATTTGTTAACGAAAAGTCAGTAATTGCTTATTCCAACGTTAAAACACTGCAACACAACACTGGAAAGTCACTAGTTTTCGTTGAAGTAGCAAGTGAAGAATTAGCAATCACCGCAACAGAAAAAAATTAAGATGCCCACGTTTTGTCGCTCGATCAGGAGAATTTCAAGGTCAATGTGTTCATGGAAGACGGGGCCGCTACAGTTCGAGTTCACGACATTTCACCACAAACGGAAAACAAGTCCATCGCGAAAGTGTTGGAAAAGTACGGACAAGTTCTTTGACTCATAGAGGAGATTTGGACGGAACCAACCGTTCTGAAGGGGATCAAGAACAGGATTCGAGCTGTGCGAATTTATTTATTTATTTGTTTATTCAATCAACGGACCAAGTATAGGTCCAAATGACGACTTAAAGTTAAAGTTACATAAAATTTACATCTAATTAGCGCTTTCTTGATATTCTTAAAACATTTCTTCGGAAAACATCCCGCGAATCGTCGAAGTCGAAGAGCTCGGAAAAACGGTTGAATGTTTTCATTACACCGATGAATGCACTATTGGCTCCATAGTTGTTCAATCGAATGGGGACATACAGTTGAAGGTCCTGGTTTCTCAGTCCATGGGGTCTTACACTAAGAGTAGCGTAGGACAATCGATACGCGATTGTGGTGATGTATGCTACGGTTTATGAAAATTGTTACCATTATGTGTTAAGGTGTATAAATTAATATAATCGTGTGGTGCGCTAATTTAGTAGCAAATTAGTTTGTTAAAAATTAATGTGTATTGTTGTGGATAAGAGTTGGAACCGTTGAAATTTATAAAATTAACAAATTAACTAACGGTGATTCAATTCTTCATTATATATTTAAAATCGAATGATTGGTTATAACTGTCATAAAACGTGACCATTCTTTGGTATATTAAAACCTAGTAATAATTTACACAAATCTATCGAACGATTAATAATTTATGTTAGATTAAGTGATTGTTGTTAATCGTGTAAATATGAAGCTATAATTGATGAAAAACGATCGTGCGTGTAGTGATATCCAGCTGGATTCCTTCATTCTCTCAACTATGTTTGGGAAACGTAGTCGGTTGTCGGATTCGCTTAATAAAAAAAAAGGACCGCGCAAGAAATAAAATAATTTGTTCACCACAATGGCGTAGTTGGTAGCGAACATTGTGTTTCGTGCCAATCTTCTGACGAATATACATTCTACGTTAAGATGACTAGTCCCGCTGCAGAAAATTTGTGCATTTGTGCGGTGATGAAATTTAGTGTACAATACTATAAGTTTACCCTTGTCCGGGGCGAGAACTCAGAAGGTAAGAGCAGCCTAGTTGCTGTTAGGAACGAATTTGGATCAACGAAAAAGGTAAAACAAAACTATTTTTTCTTAAAGCTGCGAACAAGTATTAAGTTTTATTTTCATTCATTTTGCTTGCGTAGTTCGCCATTTTGCCTCATTTTAGAAAACGGTGATTGTAGCGCCACGATACGTAAAATTTTGAAAGTATAGATTCATATTAGTACCTCAGTTCTAAAAACAGATGTCGTGGTAGAACTTGAAACGTCATCAGAGGGTGCTTTTGATCCAGAATGTGTCTTGGCTCTATGATGACAAAAGTAACAAATAAAAAAAATCTTCGTTGTCAAAGGTCAGCTCTATTCTTATCAATTCTTTCTAAAAAATCCGATATTTCGGTACTAAAAGTAAATTTAATTTTTTTTAACGGAAATAATGGTTTGTTCAAATTGTATTTTCTATCGTGACTCATGTTTTAATGTGAGATATTTTACTTCGTGTATTCACCAACAAATTTGAAAATGTTTGGTTCAAGCTTTGTGTAACTACTGCAAAGGAATGCTGTTACAGTTCATTTTACACGTTCTTTACGTTGATCGAAGAAGGGTTTACCGAAAAAAAAAAAATTGTATCTCTTGTTTAGATGACTGATAGTTTTGATTCCAGAATCCTTTTCATTACAAGTGACAACAAGGCAAGTATTTGGACTAGCAGCGCGACTGCCGGTGAGTCTAGAGTATAAATCTCAATTTCAAATCTAGATGTCGCAACAAAAATAAAAGGTCACCAGAGTGCGTTATAAATAAATTTAGAGGTGTCTCGGCTATTTGTTTGAACGCAGATACAGCTCATATCCGATGACAGAGTGATGAATTTTTTTTTCGTGCATGACGACTTTGTGAATAAGTTCAAGTACGCTGGTAAGTGATATTTTTGCTTACCTGAAGTGCACATGTTTTTTGACCATGTTCGATGGTATGGATAATTATAATCATTGTAAGAATAATATAGTACGGCTTGAGGAGTTAGAGAAAATAACGTCTTTCTTAACAACACGAATTCCTATAAATTTCGTCATGATTTATTGATCCCTCACCAGTGTTGGTAAATTTCGCCCGTTACGCTTGACCCGACTAGTTTTGTTTCATCAAACGACGGGCACTGTTCTCAATTGACGGAGCCTCACTTTTCGCATGACGGATAAAGCACGACAACAATCAACATTTCTCCATCATCGACTGGCGAAGCTCCTACACATGGTCAACATTTCTCCTGAGAGTGACTGGCAAATCTCATCACACTTCGATCGGCTTCTGACGGCAGGTACAACTAATTGAACGACTTGCTGGCAGAGAGCAAAAAAAGCAATAAAAAACTGAAAACGAGCTTGCTGGCAGGAGCAACAATAATAATAAATGCGTTTCTTTTTCGTCTTCGGTCGTCTTCGGCTTGCTGGCAGGAGTAACAATAATAATAAATGCGTTTCTTTTGCGTCTTCAGCTCGGTCGACGACTCGTTCGAATGCGATTGGTAAATGCTGACTATGAAATTTTTTCAGCTTCAAACGACTGGGGGTTGAATGACTGGCAAACGAAGTGACTGGTCGTTAAGGAACAGTCAATTGATTTTGACGGACCAAGAGGCTTCACAGTCACAGCTTCACGCCTCATGACGATGAGTTTTGCCAAGCCTGTCCCTCACTGTCTAGTATCATTGGATCATTTCGGCCACAGTGTGATTGCCTGGGAAGGGGATACCAGTATGGACGGCATAGGCTTCAAGCAGCCCCAAATCTTGTTGGAATGGATATTCTTTGGGACCAAATGCCATTTAGGTTGAGGGCGACTAGGATGATTCAGTCTTAACAGTTTTTTTTTATTGAATAGGGTTTGTTAAGTCAAGTTGTCCTGATAATAGTGAAAGATCATGCTTGATAATATAAGTTAGAAAGAAAATTAGATTTATAGCGACTTGAATGATTCGGCCCATATTGTTTTAGACTTGGTTGGGTGTTGTTTAGTTACAGGTTGCAGTGATAATAGGAGGCGTTCATGAGTCATATCATAATAGAAGGAAAATTGGCCAACGATTACATTGATGAGGCCTGTAAAGGAAAGAACGGACAGTCAAAGGTGGTATTTAAGCATAGTTCTTGCCTATTTGATGAAATGGGATGTTGCCGAGTATTGCTTGCAGTGTTTATTTTGTGCCTTAGTATGATGATGACGATGTTGTGATGATTTTTAAAATGGAAACCGTCGAATTACCACGATGTACCGGAATTAGTTTCGTTCTTGTGCGGCGTTTGATAGTTTACTTGCCTGCTGGACTTCAAAACAGGAAGCCTTTGCTAAGTTAAAAAAAAAAAAAAAACTTTTGTATATATATGTATATATCCAATCCTAGTCACAACTATATTAAAAAAAAAAAAGGAAATCAAAAAGCTGACAAGGTTTTAAAGCAAGTGCAATTGCAATCAATCAAATTTTGAGTCAGAGGTCGGCCTAAGTGGTTGCCATAAAAATAATGATTTTTGCGGTATTGACATTATTACACTATGGATTTTAATAAAAGTTAGCACAAAGGATTTTTAAGAGATGGACAATTGATTTTAGGAGTCAAATTTTGAATCAGAGGGGGTCCATATTAAACGTTCACTGTGATTGCGATATTGTCGGAATTATGCTTCAGATAAGATTAAACTTTGTACATGGGAGTTTTAATGGATTGTTACTGGTACGTAGGCAACAACAAAAAGGAATTCTGATCGATCTGAAAGAACGGAAAATTCTGATAAAGTGATCATCGGGTTCAAAAAATTTTAAGCGGTTCCGTTTTATTTTGCCGAGTATCGGTTGTTCTACTGTGTCAAGTGTATTATCGGTGAGTTGAGTGCTGAATTTATAAGGATGGTATTGAGAACATGGCGAAGAAAGGGTTGCAATTCGTTTCCCGACAGACAATGGTCATCTATGCAAAGAAGCTCTTGGTGGAATTTCAGTGAGTAGTGGCATTCAATACAAACTCTTGTGACAGTTCAGTGAGTACTCAGAATTGCTACTATTAACAAAAATGGAAACTTAAAATAAAATTGTTTATCGGATTTTCATTTAATAGTTTTTTTTGTTTTTGTTGTATTTTTATAATCTGGGCCTATTTGTGAAGATTGAATGAATGGCAAAATATTTTTTACACATTTTTTTTCGAAGAGTTTTTTAGGTAACTAAAGATGACTCTTGATAACATATGATAAAAATGAACATGCTCAATATTAATAAAGGATGGCATAAAAGAAAAGTATGGTTCTAAGATTATCGACAAAAGATGGCATGGTAAGGCATGACCCTAAACTAGTCGACAAAAGACGGCATGGTTAGGCATGACCCAATGTATGGAGCAATGGTTAGAAATGGAAATGGCCAGATCATGTTGTAAAGGGTATAAAACATGGTATGAACAGTTCAAATTTAACGAAATGAGAAATTCATGATCAAAAGGAATTCGACAAAAGATGGCATGGAGAGGCATGACCCAAAGTAATAAATAAAAAGATGGCATGGAAAGGCATGACCCAAAACTAATAAAAAAAAGATGGCATGGATAGGCATGACCCAATTAGTATGAGATTAAAATGCACTTGTTACATGTGCTTATTCAAATTCATAAAAGACGGCATGATAAAAGCATGACCCAAGAGAATTGATAAAAGATGGCATGGAGAGGCATGACCCAAAGTTAAAAAAAAAAAAAAGACGGCATGGACAGGCATGACCCAATTAGTAATGGAATAATGATATGACAAATGTTGAACAATTTATAAAATTGTATGATAGATGGCATGACAGAAGCATGACCCTATTTAAAATGGCCAATGTTCATAAAAGATGGCATGGGAAGGCATGACCCAGTTTATATTTATTGGAAAGAGATAACCCAATAAGAGGTAAGATAACTGCAAACCAAACTTCAATAATAATGAGCTAAATGTTCAAAAGCCAAAAATCAAGAGTGAAGGGTTATCAAAATAACAATGGATCAATAGTCATAGCCACAAATTAGAGATCATGAGAACGTAGGATAATCAAATGTCCCAATGTCTTTATTTAAATATTTATTAAATTCAAATGTCTCAATATTTTTAAACCTATTGCAATTCTGAGTAATTGACCTGAGTGTCCATTCATAGCGAAAGTAAGAAATTGACTTTACTTTAGTGTCATGATAGTTGTCAAAGGTCAAAGAAGAAAAATTTCATGAAGTCGAAACTCATGACTCAAACATTTGAAGTTTGAAGTCAAGAAACACGAGCAAAGAGGGTGAAAAAAAAATAAATACAGTCTCAAGACCAAAGGTTCAAGTGTAAAAGATTGGATGTCAAGAATCATGAGTCAAACGTTCAAGTATAAGCAAAACTTGAAAGTCGAGAGTCACGAGTCAAAGGATAAAGAGCAAGAAATTGAAATTCAAGAGTCATTAGTCAAAGGATTAAGAGTAAGTTGTTGAAAGTCAAGTGTCATGAGACAAAGTGTCTAGTGTGAGAAGTTGAAAGTCGAGAGGTACGAGTCAAAGAATCAAGAGTAAGAAATTGAAATTCAAGAGTCATTAGTCAAAGGATTAAGAGTAAGTTGTTGGAAGTCAAGTGTCATGAGACAAAGTGTCTATTGTGAGAAGTTGAAAGTCGAGAGGTACAAGTCAAAGGATCAAGAGGTAGAAATTGAAATTCAAGAGTCATTAGTCAAAGGATTAAGAGTAAGTTGTTGAAAGTCAAGTGTCATGAGACAAAGTGTCTAGTGTGAGAAGTTGAAAGTCGAGAGGTATGAGTCAAAGAATCAAGAGTATGAAATTGAAATTCAAGAGTCATTCGTCGAAGGATTAAGAGTAAGTTGTTGGAAGTCAAGTGTTATGAGACAAAGTGTCTAGTGTGAGAAGTTGAAAGTCGAGAGGTACAAGTCAAAGGATCAAGAGTTAGAAATTGAAATTCAAGAGTCATTAGTCAAACGATTAAAAGTAAGTTGTTGAAAGTCAAGTGTCATGAGACAAAGTCTAGTGTGAGAAGTTGAAAGTTGAGAGTCACGAGTTAAAGGATTAAGAGTAAGAAATTGAAATTCAAGAGTCATTAGTCAAAGGATTAAGAGTAAGTTGTTGGAAGTCAAGTGTCATGAGACAAAGTGTCTAGTGTGAGAAGTTGAAAGTCGAGAGGTACAAGTCAAAGGATCAAGAGTAAGAAATTGAAATTCAAGAGTCATTTGTCAAAGGATTAAGAGTAAGTTGTTGAAAGTCAAGTGTCATGAGACAAAGTGTCTAGTGTGAGAAGTTGAAAGTCGAGAGGTACAAGTCAAAGGATCAAGAGTTAGAAATTGAAATTCAAGAGTCATTAGTCAAAGGATCAAGAGTTAGAAATTGAAATTCAAGAGTCATTCGTCGAAGGATTTAGAGTAAGTTGTTGAAAGTCAAGTGTCATGAGACAAAGTGTCTAGTGTGAGAAGTTGAAAGTCGAGACGTACGAGTCAAAAAATCAAGAGTTAGAAATTGAAATTCAAGAGTCATTAGTCAAAGGATTAAGAGTAAGTTGTTGAAAGTCAAGTGTCATGAGACAAAGAGTCTAGTGTAAGATGTTGAAAGTCAAGAAGCACGAGTCAAAGGATCAAGAGTTAGAAATTGAAATTCAAGAGTCATTTGGATTAAGAATAAGTTGTTGAAAGTCAAGTGTCATGAGACAAAGGTTCTATTGTGGGAAGTAGAAAGTCGAGAGGCACGAATCAAAGGGTCAAGAGTTAGAAGTTGAAATTCAAGAGTCATTAGTCAAAAGTTTAGTAGAATCAATATGAAGTTCAAGAGTCATTAGTCAAAGGTCCAAGTGAAAGACAAGAGCCATGAGATATTGGTAAAAAAAAAGAAGAAATTGGATGACAAGAGTCATGAGTCGATGATCCCGATGGGGAAATTTACAGTCAAGAGTCATTATTCAATGATTTAAGAGTAAGATGTTGGAAGCCAAGGATCATGAGACAAAGGGGCTAGTGTAAGAATTTAAATGTCAAGAGTCACGAGCAAAAGTTTCAAGTGAAAGTCGAGAGCCTATAATTTAGAGGCAAGTGTCAATGGTTTGGGAAGTCAAGAGTTAAAAAAAATATAGAAAATCGAACCAAAATAAAGGAGATTTATCAGTTTACATACATTTAGCAGTGAAAGGATGACTGGAAGATTTTTTTCTTCATATTTTTTTAGGTTTCAAAACGATATATCTGGGTAGGAAATTAGTTAAGAAATTTGTTGAGAGTAGAGAAAAGGGCGAATGTGGTGATGTATGCTACGGTTTATGAAAATTGTTACCATTATGTGTTAAGGTGTATAAATTAATATAATCGTGTGGTGCGCTAATTTAGTAGCAAATTAGTTTGTTAAAAATTAATGTGTATTGTTGTGGATAAGAGTTGGAACCGTTGAAATTTATAAAATTAACAAATTAACTAACGGTGATTCAATTCTTCATTATATATTTAAAATCGAATGATTGGTTATAACTGTCATAAAACGTGACCATTCTTTGGTATATTAAAACCTAGTAATAATTTACACAAATCTATCGAACGATTAATAATTTATGTTAGATTAAGTGATTGTTGTTAATCGTGTAAATATGAAGCTATAATTGATGAAAAACGATCGTGCGTGTAGTGATATCCAGCTGGATTCCTTCATTCTCTCAACTATGTTTGGGAAACGTAGTCGGTTGTCGGATTCGCTTAATAAAAAAAAAGGACCGCGCAAGAAATAAAATAATTTGTTCACCACAGCGATGTCAGTAGATCGGCGACAAAAGGAGCTCGTGTTGCATTTCTTCGGGCTTGAAGAGTATCTATGTCTATAAGACGACATCGATGTTCGTAGCTTGGCATGTGGAACGGGTCTTGCCAGTTAAGGTGTCTGAGGGCATAACGCAAAAAGCGCCTCTGGATAGCCTCGAGCCGCTCATTACCATTCTGGTAGTAAGGACACCAGACAGCTGAGGCGTATTCGAGGATGGATCGAACTATGCTGCAATACAGACTCTTCAGGCAATACACGTCCTTGAATTCCTTGGCCACTCGAAATAAAAATCCGAGGCTTCTAGAAGCTTTATCGACGACGTAGTTCGTATGTGTTTTGAATTCCAGCTTACGGTCGAGTATTACGCCCAAATCATTGATGTGGTCCACCCACGCAATGGACTCATCTCCTAAGAAGTACTCCGCGCAAAAAGGTTTTCGAGAGAAACTGATGACTGCACATTTACTGCGATTCAAAGGCAGGCAGTTGATGTCGCACCACTGTGCGAAAAGATTAAACTGGTTTTGCAGAAAATCAATGTCGTCCTGACCGTTTATGGCGTAGAACAGTTTAAGATCATCAGCATAACAAAGTTTCGGGCCGTCAAGGAGTGTGAGCACATCGATAAAATAGATTAATAAGATAATCGGTCCTAAGTGACTACCTTGGGGCACACCAGAGGAAGCAGAGAACTGGCTGGAGAGAGTGTCTCCAGTGCGAACTGTCAATTTACGTCCAGTTAAGTAACTGCGGAATCAGCCAAGTAAAGGGCCGCAGAATTCTAAGCGCCCAAGCTTACCAATGGTGATATCGTGGTTCACCTTATCAAACGCTGCTTACAAATCAGTATAAATGGCGTCAGTTTGCGACTTAGCAGCAAAACTTTCGTGTAAATAGGAGGTGACTGCCAACAGGTTGGTAGTCGTAGAGCGTTTGGGCATAAAACCGTGCTGATCGATTGAAAAATTTTGCTTACAGTACGAGAAGATCGGATCCATGACGACTAATTCGAATAGTTTGGAGATTGCACATAAAGCAGAAATTCCTCTAAAGTTGTTGATATCTCTCCGGTCCCCCTTTTTATGGACTGGAAACATGTAGGCTTCCTTCCACAGTGAAGGGTAGGTGTCTCTGTCAAGAGAAGCTTGGAAGATGAGTCTTACAGGTGTCAGTAAAACAGTCCGCAGTCCGCAAATTCCCGGAAGTCGTTCGCTTTGGCACGTGGCGAAAAGGTTTCGGCCGCAGCATTGGGATTCAATAGATTGAGTTCAGATTCCCAGTCGATGGTGACCAGGATATGGAAGATAGCATCAAAATCCGCTTTCTTGAAGTCGAGATCGAAAGGTGCTGATTTTTCGACAGAAGCATGCAATCCAGTGACCTCGAGCGAAACCATTAGAGCTGGATGATGCTGAACTGCCTTAACGAACGGAGCAGGAGCCGAATGAATGGTCGCAACGCGAGATCCATCTCTAGCAAAGCAGAGATCCAGCTTGATGATTAATACGTCCAAGACGAAGTACATGCTGGCCTGCGGATCCGAGACCGACCGAACCCGCCTGTCCAGCAATAACAAGGTCACGATCGACGGCGACGAGCTGAAGATAGTCGAAGACTTTGTCTATCTCGGCTCACCGGTGACCGCAGAAAATGATACCATCCGTGAGATCCGGCGGCGAATTATCAGCGGAAGTCGTGCCTACTGTGGACTCCACAAGCAACTGCGGTCGAGAAGACTTAGCCCTCGCACGAAGTGTAACCTGTATATGACGCTCATTAGACCGATTGTTCTCTACGGGCACGAGACATGGATATTGCTCGAGGAGGACCTGCGTACACTCAGAGTATTCGAGCGACGAGTGTTAAGAACCATCTTTGGCGGCGTACAGAAGAACGGAGTGTGGAGGCGAAGGATGAACCACGAGCTCGCGCGACTCTACGGCGAACCCAGTATCCAGAAGGTGGTGAAGGCTGGCCGGATACGCTGGGCGGGACATGTTGCGAGAATGCCGGACGACTGTCCTGCAAAACAGGTGTTCGCTACGAATCCGGTAGGAACAAGACGAGCGGGGGCGTAACGAGCGAGGTGGTTAGACCAAGTGGAGCGAACGTGAGGTGTCCGAGAAATTGGAGAACGGTTGCCTTGGGCCGAGTAAATTTTAGGAATTATGTTCGTCAAGTTATGTCGTGAGACGGAATACTATGTAAATAAAATTAAAAAAAAAATAATCATTGAGCCAATCAGTCATACTGGGTGAAGTTTTATAAGTCATCGAGAAATGTAAAAATTCAAAATCTCTTTCACGATGTTAAAAACTAATTCATCATCAATTTGTCATCATTCTATGATAACTTTATCACAGTATGCTTTTGCATGATGTTTGAATATATCATTCTTTATACACGCTCCTGATCCCTACACTATCAACTTTTGAAATTTCCAACCGGATACGAAATAAACTTCTTTAGTACCTAAACACGATCCAGTGATGCAACTTACTCATTATGAGTGTTTTGTATGATTCAATAAGCGTTTTTCCTAAGGTGGCCGTTATGCACTTATCTCTCTTATCTATTGAAAAATATTGGAAGCATCTCAAACTTCAACAAAATACTAGGTACTACAAATGTCAAATATTTAAATGTCAAATATTTAAATCATCAGTAAGGTATAAAATTAAATTAAAAATAAAAGGAAATCATTCTCTTTTCACAAAATGAGCAGAAATCAGCAAAACATGTCAATATCGTGTTGGCTCGCTTTAAACACACATATGCTCATTTTACCCCATCTATACTATATCAAGTCTCAACCAGGCTTCCGAAAAGTACAGCTTTGCTATGACAGCTTTTTTCTTGCCAAACAAACTGTCTCGGTTTTCCTTACCACTCGGTTCGCTGCTGTACCGTCGGTAACGAATCGTAATGCTTCGGCTACATCGCACACGTGCGAGAACCCAGGCTGTATCTGAACAATCTGCTCAAAGCATGCGTTGCCGAAAGTGTTGAGCTTTAAGCTGTAGCGAACCCGACCGACAATTCGGTTTTCATCCCTTCACGCCTCCTGTTTCGAAAATAATTTCATTCTAACTACCGGCTGCAGGGCGTGACAGTTTGGGCAGGACTGTCACGGGTGACTGTCGTGCCCATACCGTACCCATGCCTGATAATATCCGCTGCTGCTCAGTTCGAATAGATCGAACGAGCCATCTATTCGCACCGAGCAGCAGCATACGATCGGCGCGTAACGCGATATGTGGTGCCGGTGCTGGTTAGGCGGAAAGGGGAGGGGAGGGTGATTGGGGTGATCTCCACCCGCAGTAGCTTCAAGCAAAAGGAAAATACGTTCGTTCGAAATTAACTTGGCCCGAGCGAATCTCGACTACAGTCGGACGGAGTAAGTAGTACTGTCATGAGAAATTCAACGCATTGAAAACTGTCACGAAGATATTCTCAAAACTGTCACGAAGCTTAAAAAATGTTCAAACCCACGAACAAACTTTCGTATGAGGTAAAACAAGGCATCGCTGTACATCGCACGACCGCTCCTTTTAAAACTGTCGGGGAAGAAATATTCGGGAAGCTTTCATCGAGGTGCATGTGCGACATTCGCAAGAATACTGTCGTTCGCCAGTACTTTTCGGAAGCCTGGTCTCAACACAAAGTTAGACGCAAACTTCGGCATGTTTGTGTGAGAAAAATTGCAAAAGGATTTTGAAAATATCCTTTCGCTTTCAACTATGATTCAAAATTTTTTGATTCTTTTTTTTTACCCTGCAGGTTTGGAACCCGATTCACAAAGTTATGAGCAACGAGTTTGGTACAGGCTAGTCAACATCTATAATATCGTTTCTTTCTGCATAAATGGAATGCTTCTAGCCAATTGTTTTGGGTTAGAAGATTCCCATTTAATATTCCGAGTGTTGTCAACGATTTCGTATGCGGTATGTCTGACAGATAGATGCCTATGGGCACATTATTTGCCTATAATAAGAGAGGCTCGACAGTTCATTAAAGATGGGCAACGTACATCCGATAATCCTGAAATTGATCATCCAACCAGAGAAAACAGTCGCAAAACTATCCATTATATGTTATTCATAGTCATTGCCCTAAACTCGCTGGAACTTATATTTGTTATGATTCCAAGTAAGTCGATGGAAATTTTATTTGGAGTAGATCAGTTGAGGAACATGTTTGAAGCCAGAGTTGCGCGAGTTTTGCATTTGTTTCTATTGTCCGGTTGCTTCACTCTCGTTCCAAGTGGACTTTGCTTCAATGGCGTTTCGACTGCGTTGCTCTGTGCAATTCGCGCGGAATTGAATATAGTAGATTTTGGTTATGGTCGGATTATGCCCATACTATCAAATTCACATGCAGCTGAACCAAATCAACGAAATTACTATGAAGATCAACGATTTTGGAAAAGTATTAAACAACAAATTCGAGTCATTGCTCATCAACACAATGAAGTGCTCAAGTAATAGAATGTGCATTCAATCTAGAATTGATTTTGGTTTTAATAACAATTTTTATTTCAGAGCCTTTTACAAAATTAAACAGCTTGTTGAAATATCATTCTTTATCAGTTATCTGTACTCAATCGTAGCATGGGGTCTTTTGACGTTCGCAATTTTTAGAAACGTTTCTATCATCAGTATTGTGTCTATGCTGGCATTCATTATTACAAACTATACCTGTTGTAGGATGGTAGAGTCTTTGAAGGAAACGGTGGGCATGAAGCAGAATGTAAGTCAACTGAGCTTAACCTAAACTAATAATTTACTTTTTTTCAGAACGAAAAACTGTCTTTGACCGTACTGGAATTGATAACACAAATCCCGTTTTCACGGAAACATCATCGCGAGTACAAAGACGTGCGATCGACCCTGATGCTGATACACCAAAATGCTAGCTATGGAACGGTTCTGAGTTGTGGAGGATTTTTGAACATAGAAACTACCGTCATTACCAGATTGGTTCAAACGACTTTTACACTAGTGACATTTCTTTTCGATGTGAATTAAATTTAAATTAACAACACAGCTTGCAGCTTAAGTAACCAAAACTTTTATAGAACATGGTTTATAAATATTGGAACACGATATGGAACTAAAAAAAAGTTACATAGGCACATAAAATGCACGTATATAGGTATATTGGGGTGACCCTTAGCTGTATAGGACTTCAAAAAATTCAAAATTTTGCATCTGATCAACTGCACTTGATCCATAAATCATAACACGAAACTTTAAACAATTTCACTAGAAATTGATAACTTAAGCGGTCTTTAAAAGCCTTAAATTTGAAAAATTTATGAAAAAAGTATGTATTTTCTCAAATCACAATTAATTATTCCAACGCAAGTAGTTTTGAACTGAGCGTAAAAAGTTGCAGCTGCATTAAATCATATTTTTCTATGCATTATGTTTAAGAAAAACGTGGAAAAGCTAAAAAAAACTACCTTTATCAATTTTCGTGACAAATATTCGTCTCAATCATCAAAAGCCGATCACAACACAAGCTACAAATCGCGCAACATTTGTTTCTATCACAATGAAACTTTCAAGCTCACATGAAGCCATCTTTGCTGTCCATCAGCGAGTATTGTATGCGGTTGAATTACTGGATTCACCTTGTTTTTGTGATTTTCATGATTGATAAATGTTGAGATGTATTTATTGTATTTTGTATTTATACTTTCTTCGAATTTTTGTCAATTTTCAGATGAATTTAAGATTAAAATGAAATATTTTCAACATATTACTTTTTTACTTTAATTGAAAATTTGCTGAAATAAATGTTATTAATTCTACAATGAATGTTCAAAATTTCATAAGGGGCCGTCCACATACCACGTGGACAACTTAGGGGGGGGAGGGTGGTATGGAAATGTCCACGCTTGTCCACGCAGAGGGGGGTAGGGGTTTGGGTCTTGTCCACGTGGACATACTTACTTTCAAAATATTTTCTTAAGGTGAATAAATATTAAGATGTTTTAATCAAAATCCTAAAATTTCAAAGCTTTCCAGTTTAAGTTTGAACAGTTAGTAGTTACAAGTGATAAATATGATAATTTAAAAAATTTAAAATTTTTAAAATTATTTTATATTAGGAAACTATTATTCAGTTTTCTCAAAATCATCCATTTCAATAACAAAAAGGCAAAAAGTGGTGTTTTCTAACGGTCAAATTATAGGTATTTAAAAAAAAATAATTTCAAATCTGTCCACGTGGACATCCGGGGAGGGGGGTAGGGGTTTGCCAAATGTCCACGCTTGTCCACGGGAGGAGGGGGTCAAAAATCTCATTTTCTGTCCACGTGGTATCTGAACGGCCCCTAATGTTGTTCGTATCAAATCCGAAATTACTTCTATAATGTCCCGATATCGATTATATGATTTATTTATTGTATTTCACTTTTTTGTCATTCAAATAAAAAGAAATAAAAAATTATTCTCTTAAATTACCTTTTCTTTTTGTTTCTAAATGCTTCTTAAATGTTGGAATCCGAAACTCTTTCTTCAATAAACGTAGGTATATAAGAATAAGAAATGATGAATTCAGAGAACATCTTCAAATAGAAATCGCGGTGAATTTCGAATAAGATTTTATTGCATTACGGAATTTTTAAAATGACAAATCAAACAAATTTTACTGATTAATCGGCAGAGAGGAAACTCAAATCGCCAGAGATATTTTTTTTTGTTTCGATTATAGTCGTAAACCATCTTTATGGCATTCGCGACTTGTCCAACGTTGCAGTTACGAACACACCCATATAGGATCTCAGTGAAATTTCATGTATCTTTTAAGAGATCTAAATTCTACTTAAGACTAAGCGTACATCTGTCAAGGATATAATGGCTAGCATTTGACTAATGCTAACACCATCAACCCACAGAAAGAGTACTATGTTTGCCGTGACCAAGACTTGATCTCATGACCTCTGGCTTAGAAGACTTGAACGCTATTCTCTAGGCCACGGTCGGCGGCTTAGTTAGCGGATCGTTATTGAAAAACTTATCCGGTACAACTGTGTTCGACGTTTACTTTTGGGCTCGAACTCGTGGACATCGGCTCAGGAGACAACAGACTTGCCCACTAAGCAATATCTCAAGCCCATCGCCAGAGATATCGTATCGATTTTGCATCATCTTATCGATAGAGAGGATAACACCATAGAAATGCTTAGACCCGCCCCAAGAGAGCACGTTCCGAATTGTGACTGACAATGCTTTGCTTGAACACAGTTTATTCGAAACGAGTAACCCGGTGAGGTAATAATTTGAATAATATTAAACGAGCAGCCGTGCACCGTCGAGATTCATCTGAGTCGTAAGCGTTACAGACCCGTACGTGTGCTGTGACAGGCGCGTGTCCAGGATAAGCTGCTCTCGATTCGGCACAGGGCGGGCAAAAAGTCTAAGCCCCAGCCCCAAAGTTGCAAGCCAAAGGAAGGAGGAAGACCGGACCACGGTCGGAGTAGAATGCCCTTCCCAGATCCCTGCAACGTTACACGATTTGTCTGTGTATCGTGTGACCAACATCTTTTAAATATGTGCTCGTGAATCTCATTTTGAAGCTTTTTTTCCTCAGATTTAAGCTTTTTTTGCCTTGAGAGCATAGGAGATGAAAGCTTAAATCTGAGAAAAAAAGCTTAAATCTGTCAAAAAATGGGAAAAAAGGGGAAATCTGAGAGATGTGCTCCACACGGTTTGAATAGCATTGCCGGGTTGTGGCCCTTCCGACGGGGGACATTCGAGTGGTGTGCGTCCGATCCTAGCAGTTAAGCATACAAAGATCACATCCCGGCAATGTTATTCAAACCGTGTGGAGCACATCTCTCAGATTTCCCCCTTTTTCCCCTTTTTTTTGACAGATTTAAGCTTTTTTCCTCAGGTTTAAGCTTTCACCTCCTATGCTCTCAAGGCATAAAAAGCTCAAATCAGAGGAAAAAAAGCTTAAAAACGAGATTCATGGGCACATATTTAAAAGATTTTGGTCACACGATACATAGACAAAACGTGTAACGTTGCCGGGTCCTGACAAAGATAAGACTACCTTCTGCGTATGCCGAGCTGTTAGGTACGTCGCGAACGTTGTGTAGGATACCTCCACCGCCGCGGAGTATCTGAGTAGAACGTGCTCCCTACGACGGAAGCTGCGAGGATAAGACTTGACTTTCTTCGCAGTCGAACTCGTAGGGGAAGAGTATTAACGCCGCGAAATAATCTCGGATAGAGTGACTTCACGTCGTCGGTGGGTGAGTCACACGAGTTGGTGTAGGATGACGTCTTCGTCGGGAATCATTCGAGTAGTTTCGTAAAGCCCCAGACGTGTGCTGTGACAGCCGCGTGTCCAGGATAAGCTGCTCTTGATTCGGCACACGGACGGGCTAAAAGGAGAGGGCCACGAGCCAAACCAAGAGGAGCCAAGATCTCGAGTCGTTAGAGGAGAGGTCATTGGTCTCTTGCAATGTTCTCGAACAGAGGCGGAGCGCATTATAGTCGTTCAAACCACGCGAACCTCAAGTTACGAGTAAAGGCCGGACTTCGAGTCGTCAGAGGAGAGGTCCTTGGTCTTGAGGCAGATCGAAATTTCGGATGGTTAACTTGCTAGCTTTACTGTTGGTTTAAGTCTCTCTAGAGTTGTATTATATGGAAATATGGTAAGACGGAATACAGAAAGACGACGCGCTTACTGTTTGGAAAGCATGTTTGTAAACATGTGGTTGTAATTAAGTGATTTGAAAATAAGGAAGAGGAAACGGTTTTTGATGCTGACTGAGTTCTTCCCAGCAGGTCTAGTTTGGTTGCATTGGAATTTGGGTTGCAGTGTTACAATATTATGAAGTGTTTAATTTATGGTTGGCAATGTATGAAAGATAAATATAAGGTGCATGATTCACCATGTGTGGTTTGTAGAATTGAAGGATAGGAAATATCTAAACGATTCATAGAATGATATCAACACAGTCTTAAATCGTAACAAGAGGCAGGGTATATATGCTGGAGTTTTGATTTGAAATTGAGTAAGCCGATGAGCGCTTAAGCGTGGACAAGCTCTCCCATCTCGGGTACAGACTTCGATGCAGGTTCGGATGGGAATTATGACCTGAGGCCTTAGATGGAATTTAAGGCGTAGGGGTACATAGTATCATGAGTGAATCAATTGCACCCAGAGTAAAGTCTGTTTCACATAGAATCTGGTCGGATAAAATAGTTCATTTCTCCGCAAAGAAATAACGTACAACAAAAGTAAAAGTGTAATTTTATAGGGTTTTTATTGCAATTTAAGGAAAAAAATACTTAAAAATCATTCGTCAGCTTTTCGGATGAATTTTCAAACTTTTTTTGTGATACCACCCATCATTTTCTGCACAGTACTGCTGGTAACCTCATTCGCCATCTTGTTCCACCACTTTTCCATTTGAGCGGGTTTTTTCATGGTTCTGCCACATTTCTTCAGTTTGCCCTTAACTATTGCCTGATATTTCTTGATGGGACGAAAATCCGGACAATTTGGTGGATTGATTCTTTATTCAACAAAATCAATCTTGTTCTCCTTATACCACTTAACGTCATCCCGGCTGTAGTGGCAGCTTGCCAGGTCCGGCCAGAACTTCACCGGACCTTTGTGGGACCGAATGAATGGTAAAACCTTCTTCTGCAGACATTCTTCGTTGTAAACATTTCCATTCATTGTGTCCCAAGTGATGATAATCTTAGTCTTCTTCCCACAACTACAGATCCCTTGCCAAATTATCAACTTACGAGCAAATTTATCTGCGAAAACAAACTTGAATCTACCCGCAACATTCCCTTTACGCTTCGCAAGGTAAAATTTGTTACCGGGTATTTGTCCAAAATCCATTTTGACGTAAGTTTTGTCGTCCATCAAAATGCATCCGTTGTACTTGGTCAACACTTTCTCGTACAACTTCCTTACCCTGGTTTTGGCAACCAGGTTTTGATTCAGCGTCCTGTTGGGGTGTTTGCTTGCACATGATACGACCGCAAGCCTTCTCGCAAACAAGTTCGTCAAGCTGTACTGTGGTTCGTCTTGAACTTTTTCGCCAAATCACGCAAGGAGATTCCAGGATTATTGTGAACTGATCGAATTACCTTTGCTCGCAGCTTCCGGTCATATGTTCCACTTTTACGCCTGGTTTATTTTGCTCGATCCCGGTAACGTTGCAGCACCGGATTTACAGTCGATTTTGGATATTTCAGGAATTTCGCGATCTTTACCCCTGACCACGTCGGTTTCTCTACGTGAGTGTGCAGAATTTTCTCTCGCCTTTCGCGTTCCATCGTCGATAACTTTTGACTGACTGCTTCAATCTTGATGAAATTTTCACCACTAAGTAAAAAAAACCATCCGGATCAAAACGCTGTCATTAGATTCGCGATGTGACAACTAGGGGCGCTGCAGTAAATGAAAAGATGCGACCATCTATGTGAAACAGACTTTAGCATACTCGGGGGACGCGATGGCACGCCGTGCCTAGGAATGCAATCCGTAAAAAGAATTTACCACCTGGGAGAACAACTAATAAAAAAATACGTCTGCCGATAGAACCATAATCAAGTTTTAACTTGACGTGCAACTGCAACAACATGTTAAGTTGACCAAACATTTTAAAATGTTTCTATGTTATATTTTGTCAAAGCATCCAGTGTTTCCATATCGGTCACATAGATAATAGATCCCTATTTCAAATGGCCTGGACTTAAGAAACGCATATTTCGAGATATTGATAGTGTGATGTAGATAAGTTTTTATTCTTTCTTAGATCTATTTTCAAAATTTTGATACAAACATGTTCATGCGAATTCATCTTTCAAAACTTTTCTTCAGATACTTTGCCGTTTCTCAGCATGAGTTTTCAACCGTAAGATTTTTATCATCGTTGCGCAAGTTTGATAGCACTATTGTTGGGGCCGGTTTTTCATCACCACTTTTTTGCAAAAGCTACTTGTTTTCGAAATTCACTGGTCCGCGATGCTACGCTACGGGTGCAATAATTATAAAATCCAAAGCATTTGCTCACTCCCATCACGGCTGCCAGAGAAAGCTGATTTATGCTAGCTGGCATGATAAAACTGTACACCACAATTTCATTTGCATCTCCCAGCATCAGCTCGTCCCAGTTTGGAGTGACAGCTCCGGGTAAAGATTTTCATCGCCCGGTGAGTTTTGCTCCCTTTTTGCTGCCATCAGACCAGAGGGCCATAAAACGCACCCCTTCACTTCCGGTTCGATGGCCGTTTTGCTGCCACGTCACCCTCTGACTCCTCCCCAATTTCTTCAACCATCCAGTATCATTAACGTTACCCCATCATCAACACCGTCATCCGGACCCGGTTGCATAAATAACATCGTGGAGGCTAATTTCCACCCACCCCTTCACTAGTTGCCTTACTATGTATATTTCATCCTTTGGGTCGAGATTGGAGATCGCACAACAACTCAAGTGTCATAAAAGTAGCTGTCAGTTGGCGGAACCAAAACGATGCCTGCCAGAGAGCCTGGAACAATAGGTTTGTTTTATAAGACATTCTGCTGGCTTCGGACCCGGATGACGTTTGCTTGGTTAGCGTTCTTTATGGGATGACTGGGAAATTGATTCATGGCCTAGGTACCACATAAACCTGAACTTAAATCTTTTGACATGAATGAAGAAAAGGACTCAATTTGTTTAGCAAAGGTTTTTCTTGGCTTTAAACTTTCGTCTTATCAAGGCTTTCGTTAGATTTTAGGGTGGTAAATGAATGAGTTCGTATTAGAAATTTTAAATGTAATAGATAACAGTAAAGTTGGTACCAATGAAAACCCATACGTAAAGATATTCATGTTTAAATTCAAACTATCAATCTTGTAGTTCTACCCTAAGCCCGCTTGCTCACAATCCAGAGTCACTTCTGTTGAGTAACAGCTCTCACACAAAAACGTACCTTTGTTCAAGTTACAACACAAATGTACAAAGTTCAATAAACCAGTATGGTATGAACCTTAGTCTGCTCGGTTGCGCGTTTTTTGTTCTACCAAAGACAACTGAAGAAATTCCCCAATTGGAATAAGAAATTGTTTAGTTTCTTCTAAAAAACCTGTAGATCAAAGTTACCCCGGTGATCAATGTTATCCCGTTTTACGGTACCGTCAAACGGGGCATCATGTAACAGTAGGGTTAGATGCAACATTAGAATACCACAACACGTATTCAATTTTTATTTTAATATTATGTAAAAAAGTTATCAGTTAAGGATAAAAAATTTGATCCTCTTAGAAAATTTAAAAAATCGGCAATAGATGTACAAATTTTCACATTTTTCGATGTTAATAATATCACCTAAAAACTTTATAATGCTTTTATTATCCTATACCAACACTGTTGGTGTAAAAATATTTTTCAAACAATCTCCAAATTTTATTAAATAATTAGGCCGGAACAAATTTCAAATCCTATTTTTGTCACTCGGAGTTGGAACATCACGAGGGGGGGGGGGGGGACAATAAAAAATAATGCGAAAAACAAATAAATTGGAATAAATTGCACGAAAGCTTGTATGCAACAAAGTTGCATAGAATATCATTGCACAAACCCTAAAAAACAAGTAGATTTTTATCGAAAAATTCAATAAAATCAAGAATACAAAAGGTGGAAAAACTTCCATCTTCCAAAATTTGTTTTTTTTCGTCTTGTAATCTTTTGGATTCTTGAATTTAATTTCGAAATTTACATTAAATACTTCAAACTTTATTTATTTCCCCCTTCGGGTTTCTGGAAATTTCGAAGGGGGGGGGGGGTGACAAAAGAAGAAATTGATATTTGTGCCAGCCTTATTTTTATAATTCAGTTACCTGTTTGGGCGAGATGCAACCAAATGCAACCAAAGAGACAACTTATAAATTATGTTTCCATATGCTGGAATACGACTGTTTTACTTCACACGTTTGTTAACGTCAAAATTTAATCCATCCAAACATTAATTTTAATGATTTCAACAAGTAATTTTTTTTTTGAAGTATTTTTCACGCCTAAATGAATGCAGCTCTCTTATGCTTTTTCATTAAAAACACTTTTGATTGAAAAAATATAAAATTTCATTCGAACAAAACTAAACATTACTGCAATTGGTGACATCACAAATATATCAAAATCTAAAGTTTTCAATCGTTTTCATTTGATTTTATATAATTTGTTTGTTATAATTGTTTGTTATAATATAATTGATTTTACAGATATTTTCAAATAAAAAAAACTTGCATGGACATCAATGTCAGCAGGGTGTTAATGGTCACACTTCTTTTGAAGGAAATCTAATAAACCCGGAAGCATCCGCACGGCACGCATCGTTAAATTCCCAAGAGGACATTTAAAGATGATGTCGGATTGATGCAAACATCAATCCCTAATCTCCCCTGTAATATGGCCCAACCGTTTTTTACGCTTATTTCCTGATTCAACCCACTGCTGGTTGAAGAGGACGAGGAGAGGTTCCGGATACAGTCCTAGGGCCCCGTTAGCTGTTGCTTTTTTCTATCCAGGGATCAGCTCTTCTAGAGCGGCTAAAAAAGCTTCCCTCTGGTAAGGCTGTTTTGTGGAACAGGATTGACGATGATAGGGGCTTGATATGGTGGAAAAAGAACCTGGAAAGGAGGAGAAGGACTTACTTTGAATAGCAGTAGTTTTACCGCAATAAATTTCACCCTCGAGTTTTTTTCCTTGGTTCACTGGCAGGTTCTTTTTGCTGCTTCTACCATTTACTTCTCTCGGTTCAATGTTGTTGCTGCTACTGCTGATGATGATGTTGATGTTGGTTGCAAACAAAAAATTAACTCCAACAGTTGTTTCCTTGGAGAAACTTTCTCAAGTCATAAAGTTGTTCTTTTCCGAATACTGAAACTTTTGGCTGCACAAGAATCGAAAAGAAAGACAACCTCACATTGAGGAAAATCAAATTAAGGGAACACATCAAAAATACTGACAAACTAAAGGGTGCTACGGTCAAAATTTGGTCAAGGGAAAACGCGTGTAAATCAGTGAAATCGTTTATTCAAAAAACTAAATTAAATTTCTTTTTCAACTCAGGAAAAATATTCAGTTAGGCTTCCGCTTTTCCAAATCCGGGCCTTACGCTTAACCCCTGCCATCAGATTTTGTACAGTCACCTTGTCCACCTTCTTCGCCGCAGAAAGCCAATTTGCCTTGAACTGCTGCTAGTCTTTAGCAGTTTTTTGGTCTTCTTTAGGTTCCGCTTGACAATACCCCAGTATTTCTCAATTGGGCGGAGCTCTGGCGTGTTTGGAGGGTTCTTGTTCTTGGAAACCACCTGCACGTTGTTGGCGGCGTACCACTCCATGGCCTTTTTACCGTAATGGCAAGATGCCAAATCCGGCCAAAACAGTACGGAACAACCGTGTTTCTTCAGGAAAGGCAGTAGACGTTTATTCAAACACTCTTTCACGTAAATTTCTTGGCTGACAGTCCCGGAATCTATGAAAATGCTGCTTTTCAAGCCACAGGTACAGATGCCTTGCCAAACCAGATATTTCTTCGCGAACTTTGACAGTTTCATGTGCTTGAAAATATCTGCTACCTTTCCCCTTCCTTTTGTCGTATAAAACTCCTGTCCCGGAAGCTGCTTGTAGTCGGCTTTGATGTAGGTTTCGTCGTCCATTACCACGCAGTCAAACTTCGTCAGCATCGTCGTATACAGCCTCCGGGATCGCGCTTTGGTCGTCGTATTTTGTTTATCATCGCGATTTGGAGTCACTACCTTCTTGTAAGTCGATAGTCCGGCTCGTTTTTTAGCTCGATGCATGGTTGTGGACGATACACCCAGCTTATCTGCGGCATCTCGGAGAAAGAAGTTAGGGTTTCGCTTGAAACTACCTGCAACTCTCTTTGTCGTCTCAGCGGCTTCCGGTTTTCGATTTTCCCCCGATCCAGACTTCCTGGGTGTCGACAAACGTTCCCCAAACACTTTTATAACATTTGTACGGTTGATTTGGCAACTTTTAGCGATTTTGTCAGCTTTGCGTTCGAGTAACTCTGATTTTCGCGAAGCGACAGCAAAATATTGATACGCTGCTCTTCTTCCTTGGAAGGCCTTTTGACAACTGAAGAGTGAAATTCAAAATCAAAATAGGAGCAACTTTCCACACAAACACACACACACACACACACACACACACACACACACACACACACACACACACACACACACACACACACACACACACACACACACACACACACACACACACACACACACACACACACACACACACACACACACACACACACACACACACACACACACACACACACACACACACACACACACACACACACACACACACACACACACACACACACACACACACACACACACACACACACACACACACGCGCATATAAAAAGAAGCGGACAGGTGTTCGTCACTGCGCCATCGTGACAATCGACGTTAAGAATGCCTTCAACAATGCCAGCTGGGAAGCGATTGCCAAAGCGCTTCACAGGATGCGTGTTCCCAATACCCTCTGCAGGATAATAGGAAGCTTCTTCAAAAACCGGGTCCTGTCGTACGAAACCGAAACTGGGTTACGATCTACTGCCCTAACAGCGGGTGTTCCACAGGGTTCCATACTCGGACCTGTGCTCTGGAATGCCATGTATAACGAGGTGCTAACGCTGAAACTACCGGCAGGCGTGCAGATAGTCGGATTTGCTGACGATATCGTGCTCATGATCACTGGCGAAACAATTGAGGAGGTAGAAGACCTTGCAACGGTGTCCGTAGAAAGGGTTGGCAACTGGATGGAGGGAGTTAAGCTTCAAATAGCTCACCAAAAAACCGAAGTTCTGCTCGTGACCAATAAAAGAGTTGTGCCGCACATGGAGATTACTGTTGGGGGGCACACGACATCTTCAAAACAGCAGCTGAAATACCTTGGAGTGATGGTCGACAATCGCTTAAGTTTTGGTTCACATGTAAAATACTGTTGTGAAAGTGCATCGAAAGTCATCGATTCATTGGCCTGGATTATGCCGAACTGCCATGGTCCAATGAGTAGCAAAAGACGTCTCCTTGCGAGCGTAGCACTGTCGAAACTACGATACGGAGGAGCGGCCTGGAGCTCCGCGATAGAAGTAGAGCGCAACAGATCCAAATTACGGAGCACACATCGGTTGATAGCCATGCGAGTTTCCTGTGCGTAGAGGACCATATCAGCAGATGCAGCTTTTGTCATCGCGGGCATGATTCCCATCGACAAAACTCTGGCGGAGGATATGGAATGTTACAAAGCAAGAATTGTTAGAGGAGTGCGTACAGTTCAACGAGCAGCGTCAATGCTCAAGTGGCAGGAGCAATGGGACGCATCGAACAACGCAAGATGGACGCATAGGCTAATCCCGAGACTTTCAGACTGGGTAAATCGGACGTATGGAGAGGTCAACTTCTACCTGACGCAGTTCCTTTCGGGTCATGGGTGCTTTAAGCAATACCTTCATCGGTTTAAGCTTATCAGCTCGCCTTATTGCCCGGAATGCGTAGAGACGGAGGAATCGGCAGAACATGCTATCTTTGTCTGCCCCAGGTTCAATTCAAGGCGTCAACAACTTCAAAATTTGAACGCTGAAAACATAGTGAGTGAAATGTGTCGCGACGAACAGTCGTGGCGTGCTATCGTCGACGAAATCTCGCAAATCGTGCGCGATCTGATAAGAATCAGGAAAGATGATGAACGGAGAGAGCGAGATAGTCAACTAAATTTGACAAGCTAATGGAAGGTCTTTGGCCTCGTATGACACTTAAATTCAAAAGCAACGCGATCT